>NC_138080.1:46482924-47895424 GCF_964212035.1 Myotis nattereri | reverse complement strand
TCACCAATAAGCTGAGATTGATCCGAATGCCTTCTAGGGCCAAGTGTTACTGATTACTTTAACCAAAATTAAGGACAAAGTTCACAGCACCTTTTCTAATTGGATGTTTAACAATGCAGAGATAACTTCCTGCTTAAATAAGGAGTCCGTTATTTCTCCAAGAAGCTTGCCCAATTAACCAAGCCTCAGTTTAGATGAGAGTCATCCACATGATTGATCATTGTAACATAATTTACTGATATTTTTTTTAAATCACTGATGGTGTCTTATGACCACCACTAAGATGTCCCTCTCTAAGATGTCTACCTCTATATTTTCAGGAGGGAGGTAAGTTAATACTTGGCTTTGGCACAAAATGAGTAACCCTGAGGGTGCATATGTTGGCCCTGCAAAGACAGGTTTGTTTAAAATAATTACCCTCTTTCGAGTGGGACCTATTTCACTGAGGGGACAAAGATTGACAGCACTGTCATTGGCCTCATGGACTGCTGTTAAAACTAGCACTTCCCAATTCATTTTAAAAAAAATAAGTCTAGTTCTTGATTTTGGAGTAAGAATCTGAGGACATTTGTCCATGAAACCTGCTGAATGACATTCATCCCCCCCATGAAATTATTGGGTGACATCTATGGGAATGAGCAGTCTATCTGGAGGTATTAACAGGTGTTTTGTGTAGTTGGTGCTGCAATAGGGGACATTCTCTGATGTTTCTGATAGCCTTCTCAGTAAGATTAAGAAGAATGGAGATCAATTCTTGTTCAGTATTCTCTGGGGAGGGATAAAAAAGCCAAGTCAGTCGAATATAAGCTGCTTGGAACTATCTGGGAGAAACATGCCAGATGTTTTCCTTCACGAAGAAGGTTTCAGGAGTGAGTCTGAAAGACAATGACCATTAATTTCCTTCTTTCCATATATCTTCCAGACTAGATTGTTGTTTCTCTTCTTAAATTACCAAAACTTGGCTGTGCACCATTCTTGTAGTGCCACCTTCCTGTTCACATCCAGATCTTTGGTTTGAAGGAGTCGGATGCAAGAAGGGTAAGACCATTTTTATGAAACGAACAGAAACTGATTATATCTCACACTTTGACCAATATAGGCAATTGAAGGTAATTTTGGTGAGCAGTGTACGAAATCAAATGGTAATTTTCTTTATGATCTATGACCATGTTAATCCAACAAGAAAATCCAGATGGCTGAAGCAGGTTTAATTTTAGTTCCCTAGGTCTCCCTTTGGCCACACTGTCATCAGAGTATTGTTAAGGAAATAAAGAAGCAATATGCCATGACGGAATTCCAAATTTTCAAAATAGCTCATTATAACCCTCCAACTATTTCATGATGATCATAACCCAGCCATTGGCCAAGGGAAGATGATCTCTTTCTGGAATATAGCTACATTCACTGACCAAAATGCCTTTCTAAGGTGTGTGTACTACAAGGCGGTGAAGGATGTAGAGTCAGAATATTTTGGGATCAATTTTTGATGAAAATGTTTTACTGTCTAATAAATACCTGTGGATTATATGGATGGTTCACCTTTTTTGTAAGGCCATTGTTGAGTGGATTTTGTTGAGAGACACCATTATCAGACTGAAAATAGCATAGAAATCTAAAAGCATGACACATATTAATTTCAAATATTATGACTGTGATCCTGAAATCAGCTGATTGGATTAGAACATCAGTATTTAACCTGAGAAAAATGTCAACAACATTAAGTCCCCATAATTAGCCCCAAATAAGAAGTAAAAGGTTGAGGTTGGCAATAGCAAGGAAGAGGCAAAGACCATGCCTCTTACAATGCAGCCATCTGCACAATGAGACAAATGTGTCAACTTCTGTCAAGAGTCTCAGTCTAGCTCAGGTAACCTCTGCATCAGAAACACAATGCTTTACTTGGATTCTAGTACATGACAATAGATTTCTTCCCATGCTGCATATGATAAAAGATCCAGTCAGCAGCAGGGTCTGGATAGTGAATCAGTGAAATTCTAGGATAAGGAGGTTCAATTAATAGTCAGTTTACATTTCATCTGATCAAAAAACTGGCTTTACATGGAGGCTGACATGAGTGTCCCAAAGAGGGTTACTTTTATCTGTCAGTTGGTAGTTTCCCAAGGGGCACACCAAACAGCTCAACTATTGGCAAAAGCCCCAGAGACATTAAAATATGACAAATACCATATGATTTCACTTATGTGTGGAATCTAATGAACAAAATAAACTGACAAACAAAATAGGGCCAGAGGCATGAATATATAGAACAGACTGTCAGATCTCAGAGAGGAGGGGGAGGGACTGAAATAAATTAACCAAAGAACATATAGTCATATATGCATAGCACATGGACACAGACAACAATGTGTAAAGGCAAAAGGGGAGGATGAGGGATGGGTGAAGGGGGACAGATGAGGAACCCTATAGCAGCATTAATAATAGAAAAAAGAAAAAAAGAAAGGTCTATTTGGAGGGAGTGTACCTATAAGGGTGAAATGTACAGAAAAGGAAGCCTAGCTATCTCAACTTATAATGAGAATGTGTGTGTGTATCTATCTCTAGATATAATGTTTATATAATGAGAATAAATAATAAATATTAAATATTTATACTGTATATTTTATTATATCATATAAATGTAATATAAATATACTAGAGGCCCGATGCACGAAGATTTGTGCAAGAATGAACCTTCCTTCCCCTGGCTGCCAGCACTGCTCTTGCTCTAGCCGTAGCCGGAGCCGCCTTTCCACCTTCCCACGCTGCCCAGAGGCTTGGAGTGGCTGGAGTGGTGTGGGACAACTGTGTCATTGTCATGGCGACGATGCAAGTGTCCTGCCCCGCCCCCAACCCCTCAGTGCCAGTGTATGCAAATTAACCCACCATACTTGTTAGGTTACTTTGCATACTCACTCCTGATTGGCTGGTGGGCGTTGCAAAGGTACAGTCAATTTGCATCTCTCTCTTTTATTAGTGTAGATTGTTTATACATGAAAAATGTACATAATAGGCTCCACTGAGAGGAGTGTAAGCCTGTATGAGAATGGTAACAGTTTTTTCC
Source organism: Myotis nattereri (assembly GCF_964212035.1). Lineage (NCBI taxonomy): Eukaryota > Metazoa > Chordata > Mammalia > Chiroptera > Vespertilionidae > Myotis > Myotis nattereri. Next base: position 47,892,363 of record NC_138080.1, on the reverse strand, counting down.
ACTTAGCAGAGCGATTGCAGCCCATCTATCTCTGTATAGCTGTTGCTGAGGTAGAGTAGCCAGAGCCACCCTATGGACTTCATTGACAATAAGTTTAGCCAAACCATCAGTGAATCATGCCCTGGCATCGAAGGGAACTTCTGTGAATTTGAGGCCCTGTTGAGCTGGTGGTTTTTCTCCCACTGACAGAATGAGGAATAACATTTTCCATGAAGGGAAAGTTGCTACTTCTTCATATAAAACTGAGATGTCCCTGTAGTCAGACCAGCGGCATTCTTGAATATATAATTCCTACTTGGGAAGTAAGACTTGTTGGGCCTTTCCTGCATTATTGGTCTTTGAGTTGAACTCACCACTACAGCCAGCCCTCAAAGGAAATATCAAGTCAGAGAGCCACAAGGCCCCTACAGGTAAGGACTTCAGTTTTGAAAAAGCCCAGCAGCAAACTGCTTTTCCAAAGGTGTACCTAGTACCCATGTCAGGGAGGTGATGAGTCCACTCAAGGGGTACCTCTGGATGAGGGCTGTCTCCTTTTACCAGCGACTCCAATTGACAGAAATCATCAGTCATAGAGACTTGTGGGTAAAAGAGGCAATTAGGATTGTGGGGTCTCAAAAGTATAGAACTTCTATACTTTTCTGATAGGGAGCTCTTTCTGATAGGGAGAATGGCTTCATGCAGAGTACAGGTATATAAAACATCAATATCAATTATATATTCAGTGCATGTAACCACAATCATATGATAAAAAACTGGTCCCACACAGCTGCATTCACTTCTTCACTACAGCAAACCATAATCTAACAGTGAGGCCTAACTCAATCACCTATATACTGGTACAGTTGATCCCACCACCAAAGGAGAGAGTAGATGGTATTTGGGTGCCAGTACTCAAAAGAGCCATAAAAGTTTAAGACTCTCTCCTCCCTGAATTACTTCACAAATGCATATTGCCTTTTGGGGACAGACTTCAGCCCCACCCAATTATTTTCTCCTTAAATAAGTGGAGCCAGAGCTAGAAAGGAAGTGAGGGATCAGCAGGCATAGGAGGAGACAGCAGCTACATCAAGCAAGGTTAACCGTGGAAGCTGCTCAAGGCTCACAAAATGAATTGGCCATGTTTTTGGTGTCCCCACAGGCACAGCAAGGTCATCTTTATTGAAAGCATCTATTTCAGTCTCTGAATCCCCTGATTCTGCAGTCAAAGACACATTGCTTTGGGCCAGAGCCCCAAAGTTTATGCCCTTTGACTACTGACTTAGTCTTGACTCACAGGGTGGCAGAATTCTTTTAAGGAGCTCAATTTAATCTGGGAAACTTTCTGCTTGATTGTCATGATGATAACTCTTAAATATAATCCCTGGTTTAAAATAAAGACTATGGGAGTTGTCAAGATGACAAAGCTCACCACTGTAAGAAAGACTTTTCCATAGATTACTCTGTGTCACTTTCTCATTTTCTATTGGGTTTGTGATATGCATGGAACAGGTGAATGAATAAACAAATTAGTATGTCCATACAATGAAATACTACCCATCAATTAAAAGGTATAAATATTTGATACATGTTATCAACTGAGTGAATCTCAAAATATTTATGTCGAGTGAAAGATGGCAGACCCAAGAGACTATACACTACAAGACTATATTCAATTAAAATTATTTACTTCAAATATTTAAATAAAATGTAAATTAATCTATAGTGACTAGGTCTACCATATAGACATGCAGGCATCAGGTCAGGCTTCATTCCGAAATTTTGGCCTCACCAGGGCAGTGTATCCACCTCAGGTGTTCACAGTCCTGGACTTTATGCTACGGAGTGGGACAATAGCCATGTAAACAAACTCCTAGACCAGCCATACAACTGAGCTTCCCTACCCAAAAGCAATCTAAGCATTTGATATTTTTTCTGTCTAAAGCACCCGAAAGCATTCAGAAGGTATGACTTTGAAGACCATTGTCTATACTCTCATTACACAAAAGTCTACTTAAGCAACAGAAATTTAAAATGTTAGTATAATCTGCATTATTCCTATAATGCAAGCATATAAATAAAAAGGCATAGTTGCTATCTAAATGAGTGAGGTAAGGGTAGAGGCAGAAAAAACAATACATTTCATAACAAAACAAGGCCATACATTTACAAACCACTGAAATCAAATTAAGAATGGAATTGATGTAGAATATTCTGTGGGATTGATAAATTAAAGTGGATAAAAATTTAAAAAAATAAAAATATGTCAAATAGAGAAGGATTATGGAATATTAGCATCCTTTTGCATAGAGAAACAGGTTCATTAAGTAATTATGAAGAAGCATATCATAATCAGCTTATTTCACCTTTTATTTATGGATCAAATAAAAAAAAAGATGTATTTTAAAAAGCTGTCCAACTGATGCCTAATAATAAGAGAACCTAAAAATAACCTATGGTTATTTCTCAATTCTATGAGATTTTAAAAAATTTTAAAAAATTAGAATTGTCTTCTCCTTAACTCCATATTCTGTCATAGTTATGAAAATTAATGAGGAACCATCCAGATCAGTAGCACTCAACTGGATGCAGTTTTTCCCTCTCAGAGATATTTTTTGACATTGTCTGCACATTTTTATTGCTACAACTGGGAAAGGGAACGTGCTACTGGTATCTACTGAGTAAAAGCCAGAGATACTACTAAACATTCTGCAAACTACAGGCTAACCCCCATGATAAAGAATGATCTGCCCTTAAATGTCAATAATGCTGGGAAGGGCACCCTACTCTAAATTTGTACAAAAATGATATGTAAATATTCATTATCTGATAATAAACACCTATTAAGCATATTAATAGCTTGGAATTCAACAAAAATCCTTTCCTTCAGGCAGCTACTTATTCAACAAATATTTATTAAGGACCTATTAAGTACAATGCTGCTTGTTGAGCCTTCAGTAGAATGAAGAACATCATCATAATTATGTTCTCTATCGCCATTATGTTCTCCTAGGCTTATAGTGCTTCTGCTCTATTACCTAACAACCTGGGATTGGCTCACCAATGAATAAGTACAAAGATGCTAATCTGAACTACTAGTGTTAGATAGCTTGGATTGGAACCTACACTAGGGAATATATTTTAAAAATCACTACAACTAGATATCTATATTTCATCTCTAAGCCATCAATTTCTAGAAAAAAAAATGTCAAAAATACTAATTCCAATATATGCAACCCTATATTCATTGCAGAATTATTTACAACTAGAGGCCTGGTGGACGAAATTTGTGCATGGAGGGGGTTCCTCAGCCCAGCCTTCACCCTCTCCAATCTGAGACCCCTCAGGGGATGTCTGACTACTGGCTTTGGCCCAACCCCTGTGGGTCCCTCTCACAAGCCAGGATGACTGGCTCCTAAACACTTGCCTGCCTGCCTGCCTGCCTGCCTGCCTGATCACCCCAAACCCCACTGCCTGCCGGCATAATCATTCCTACCTTGCCTCACTGGTGGCCTGATTGCCCCTACCTTGCCCCCTGCCAGTCTGATTGCCCCTACCTTGTGCCCCTGACTGCCTGATCGCCCCTAACCTCTCTGCCTGCCTGCCGATCGCCTCTAACTGCCCTCCCCTGCAGGCTTGATATCACCCCCAACTGCCCTCCCCTGCTGACCTGATCACCCCTAATTGCCTCTGCCTCGGCCCCCATTACCATGGCTTTGTCTGAAGGAAGTTGGACATCTGGAAGATGGCTGGTCAACCTGGTCTAATTAGCATATTACCCTTTTATTAGTATAGATTGCCAAGATCTGGAAGCAGCCCAAGTATCCATCGGTGGATGAGTGGATAAAAAACCTATTATACAATTGCATAATGGGAAACTACTGGGTTGTAAAAAGGAAGGAAATCTTATATTTTGCAACAGCATGCGGACCTGGAGGTTATTATGCTAAGTGAAATGAGCCAGTCAAGAAAGACAAGGTTCACATACTTTCACTCATATATGGAATCTAATGAACAAAATGAACTAACAGGCAAATTAGAGACAGCCTCATAGAGAGATGGCTGACAGGTACTGGGGCAAGGGGTTGGGGCAGGGAAGGATTGAGCCAAAAAGGGGGGGGGGAAACCCCATGAAAAATAAAATATTTTTATCTAAGGAAGAGTGTCATCCTGTTTTGAAGATTTATAATTATCACCAAAAATATTTCAGAGGTAATGAATTTAAAAACATGTAAGACAATAATTTGGTGATGTCTCAGACCTAGTAAGCACACAATAAATATGTGGTTAGTAAACAAGTATAATATGTAGGCTATAATACATGTAAATATCATGTACCATATATGTTTTATATGTATCACATAACCTAAGTTTTGAAAGATACATATGAACTTACTTATTTCAATTATAAATGGGAGAATTAATCTCTGATTCCTTTTTCATGTCACAACTAAAAATGGAAATTTATGGTTACATCTTCAAAATTAACATAATTCACAGAAGATAAAGAATCATTTTCCTAATTAATCACTGCATTCTGAATGAAAAAGGAAAGCGAAGTTAGTAGTCTACTCAAAACTTAGTAAGTCTGCCTTTGAGGAAAGATGTGCTATGAAATGAAGAGTATATAGACACCACACATGTCAGTCTATATTGCTTTGAATTTAATGAGGACTATAAAGATTGTTTTAAAAGTTATACTTTTTTATGTCTATTCCAAAATCAAGTTCCTAACAATGTGTTGAAATATAATGAACAAAAGAGCCCTTTGATCCCCCTCACTTAGAATATATCTGTATTGTTATGAATAGGCATATCATTATCAATAGGAACAATATCCAGAGGGTGAATATTTCTAATATCCTATGGCTTCTATATCAACTCCAAAATTTTCTAAGGCTCATATCTATTGACAAATCTGAGACATTTCATAAGACTTGGGTGATAATTCTTATAAAAACATTCAGAGATCAGTAATTTCCTTATCACTGTTTTAATAATTCTATTATTATTTCCAATAATTTATCACAGCGGTTCTCAACCTGTGAGTCACGACCCCTTTCACAGGGATCGCCTAAGACCATCGGAAAACACATATGTAATTACATATTTTTTGTGATTAATCACTATGCTTTAATTATGTTCAATTTGTAATAATGAAATTGGGGGTCACCACAATATGAAGAACTGTAATAAAGGGTTGCAGCATTACAAAGGTTGAGAAGCACTGATTTATCAGGAACTTAAAGGCATCGAAGAGGGGAAATCACAAATATAATGTAACCTAGAGTAGTCCATAAATTTCGTTATCCCACTTATATTCAGTTTAGATTTCTTTGTCTTTGGCTGAAGAAGCAAGTAGAATCTTTGTAAAAAACCAAAGCTTATTATGAATTCAGCTAGTCAGTTATAGGGGTTTAGATTACTATAACATATGGTATAGAATTTTTATTTTGTTTCGTTTTTCAAAATAAAATTACTTTACAATTTTATTAGGAAATTCTCTAAAATTAGGTATTTTACCAGTGAGTAAAGAAAATCAATGACTTTGGTCTTGGGCAGTTGATGAGTTATACTTCATAACAAAAACAAATAACAAACATACTAAAGTTAGGAATCTTTTGGGGAGAGTGGTTGATTATACAAATCTACCATGTGTCCCTTAGATCATCTTTAGGGACATAGAAAATTAAGTAAATCATTCTGTACTTTAGAGTACATTTTTTTCAAATATTTTTAAGTGGCAAAGAAAAATAGTAGAATTTGCATGCAAGGAAGATTTTTATAAAGGATCCCATGAATAATAACAAAAAGAACACAAAATTGAAACCATTCTGCTAAGAGCAAATAGAAACAGACCTAGCTTCTGACTAGAATAAATCTAATTGAATCTTCCAAAGATAAGATATCAATTCAAAAGACTACATAAAACAATAGAACCTAGAAACAACAATCAGAGACACAGATCTTCATTTATAAAGAATTCAGATCCTGCCAGGAAATATAAATCAATACAAACATGCCCCCTCTCACAGCACCACTCAAACATGTCAATCAATATATTTGAATGAGTCAAGAAAAAAATATATTAAGTAATTCATCTGCAAAGAAAAATGGTTTATCTATATTCCACCTGAATAAAAGTTTGAGTTTCTCAAAATTATTCTGACTCTAAATCAGGAGGATGGGTTCATTCAAAATGTAACAAAAATTGTTTTTCTTTTTAAAGACATATCTTTTTTTAATAATATTTTTTATTGATTTCAGGAGGAAGGAAGAGGAAGAGAGAGGGAAATATCAATGATGAGAGAGAATCATTGATCGGCTGCCTCCTGCACACCCCCTACTGGGGATCGAGCCCGAAACCCGGGCATGTGCCCTTCACCAGAATCAAACCTGGGACCCTTCAGTCCATAGGCCAATGCTCTATCCACTGAGCCAAACCAGCTAGGGCTAAAGACATATCTTTATGTAGCCTCTTTGAAAAGGATCATGAACACAATAAATTATAGCATACCTTTTGCAATATACTTGGATAATAATATTAGTTCTTGTCCCTATTACATACAACTTAGATGCATGAAACAAATGAATGTCTACCAAAAGAAATAAAAGTGAAGGGTGGAGGGCTAAAGCAATGTCACTTGAAAGCAGAAACAAATGCTCTGCGGGGTAGGTTTCCAATGACTGAAAATGAAACACTGAGAAAGATCAATGAACCACATTGCATGAGAGTGTAGTGACAGCTAGAGTGTAAGAGGTAAAATTACTTTAAGGAAGTAAAATTTATATAAAGCATCAGAGATGCCATTGCCAAAATGTTATACACATTTAGATGGTGAATATAATTACTCTAGAATTTGAAAATTGGACTGCATATAAAAATGATATCAAAATAGAATGTTTTTTTATCCAAATTGGCACATCAGAAAAATATTTTAGAGATTGTTTTATTAAAATAGACTTCATCTTTCAATCTGATCCCTATTCCCAATTGGTTAATTGAGAGAAATCTTTGATGAGCATTCTCCCTTTATCTTAAAAGTTGTGTATATATAAAAAAAAAAAAAGATTAGTTTGGACTGCATATAGCAGGGTTTCTTGCTATTCTTAGCTGCATAAATCTTTCTTGGGGTGTGGGCAAGGGCTGATCTGTGTATTGTGTAATTTATAGGAGTATCCCTGGCTCTACACACTAGATGCTGGTAGCACTTCCACCCCAGCTGTAAGAACCCCAAATATCTCCAGGTTTTGTCAAATTACCCCAGTTGGTAACATTGGTAAGCATTAAAGCTTGTTAAGTGTTAAGAATGCTGGAAAAATTAAAATATCTAAACAAATTCAGATAGGCACATTATAGCTAGATTGGAAAACACTGGATAAATATAAATATTGGCTTACTAAATTGATCATTTATTTGCTTCGATATGTTTATATGGAAAGAGACAGACTACCAAGCTGAAGTGAAATATATAAATTAAATTAAAAAACTATAGAATTCTTAAAAAAATTAAATGCTATAGCATTATTGCATTTGTTAATAATTAAAATAATTACAACTCATTGAAAATATTTAAATAGAAAATAATATTTAATTTTGAAACTCTAACAGTCTTTACATTGTGTCATATTATAACAGGATTCATTTATTCCCATGGAAAATGTGAGGCAGAATATTTCTCTAAGAAAACAAGGTCAAACATTCAGGTAAGGATCTGCATTTAATAACCTAGACTGCTGAAATGTGTTACAATGAGGGAAAGAGGCATAGACTCTCCTTCAAAAATATTATGGTCTGGTGGAGGTGGTATATGTTATTTTTTAAATTTAAAAAAAAATAGCTAAAAAATTGCAAGTTAGTGAACGGGGAGGTGCCATGGATACAATACAAGAATATGATTCAGAGAAATATAAGGTAGGGCAAAAGTAGGTTTACAGTTGTGAGTACATAAAACACAGTCTTCTATTTTTTATTAATTATTGTTTTAATTATTGTATTATTTTCCATACAAACATCTGTAAACCTATTATTGCCCCACATAGAAAGGCTTATCTTGTGAGATCAATTTCACAATTGATCTGTGACTGAAAAATTACTAGGAACTTAGTGGTCAATAGAGGGGAGGAAGTGTTCAAGTTGACAAACCAATATGTGCAAAGGACCTATGGTTGTGACCTTTGCGTGTGACCTTTTTGGAAGCTACTACAGAGGGGCCACTTTACTCATGTGTAGTGTGAATGAGTTTGGTATAAGATGAACAAAAGTGTATCATAAATAATACAACATCAAAGAACCAATAAAAAGGGAGAAACTAAGATGGCGGCATAGATAAACACCGGGAAATAGTCGCCTCCCACAACAATTGAAAATATCCCAAAGGACGGAGCAAACATCGTCCAGAACAACAGGAAGGCTGGCTGAGTGTAATTTCTACAACTAGAAGAAAAGAAAAGCACGCTGAGAGCCAGAGGAGCTGCGGAGGCTGAGTGCAGAGGTACGGCGGCGGCTCGCGTGCGCGCGGAAAGCGGGTGGCACCTGAGGACGCGGCTGTCTTTTTGAATCACAAGCTCCTGACTGCTCTGATCTCCGGTTCTGGGAAGTCTCTGGGGACCCAGGTCACATACGGGGAGAGGCTGGTCTGTCAGGCGGCAGCGGGCGAACTTGAGGGCGGATTTCCCTCAGAGGTGCTTGCAGCCGTTACCGGGACACTGAGACGCGCGACTCCAGGCGCAGAGAATCAGCCATAGCTTCTTTCTCCACCCTTTTGACTCCCTGAGACCCCGCCCCACCCAGGCTGCAGCAGAGGCTTTTGCATGTGAATGTACCTAACTACAGCCCAGCCAAGCAGACCCGGAACTTCCAAGAGAAGGCCCAAGGCCCCGCAGCGGCTTGCATTGCTTCACAGCTGAGCCTCTTCCTGGCTCCGGCTGTGTGGCCTCAGGCAGGGGCTGAATTAGCACCTCCTTAGATCCAGGAGCCACTGTACCCAGTGGTCAGAGGGGGACCATTCTCCCACTTCAGACACAGCTGCTTCCCACAGCCAATTGTCCTGGAGGTCAATTCCTCCCAGTGATCCTACAACAACCAAGGCACCAAGAGTGCACCAAGAGTGTCCACCCCAGGTAACTGGGGAGGCTGAGCCACTGGGCCCTACAGGACACCTGGTGCGCAGGGCCACTCTATCAACACAGGGAAGCAGCCAAAATGCGGAGACAAAGAAACAGGCCACAACTGGCAGAAACGGAGGAGGGCAGACGACTGGATATAGAGTTCAAGGCCACGTTTATAAGGTTTGTCAAGAATTTTATGGAAACCGCCGATAAATTTAATGAATCCCTCAAGGAGTATAGTGAGACCATGGAGGACATGAAAAAGGACCAACTAGAAATTAAGCATACACTGACTGAAATAAAGAATAATTTACAGAGATCCAACAGCAGACAAGAGGATCCCAAGAATCAAGTCAAAGATTTGGAATACAAAGAAACAAAAAATACCCAACCGAAAAAGAAAAAAGAAAAGAGATTCAAAAAATATGAAGATAGTGTAAGGAACCTCTGGGACAACTTCAAGCGTACCAACATCAGAATTATAGGGGTACCAGAAGGAGAGAGAGGGCAAGATATTGAAAACCTTTTTGAAGAAATAATGACAGAAAACTTCCCCCACCTGGTGAAAGAAATGGACTTACAAGTCCAGGAAGCGCAGAGAACCCCAAACAAAAGGAATCCAAAGAGGACCACACCAAGACACATCATAATTAAAATGCCAAGAGTTGCCGAGACCGGTTTGGCTCAGTGGATAGAGCGTCGGCCTGCGGACTGAGGGGTCCCGGGTTCGATTCCGGTCAAGGGCATGTACCTGGGTTGCGGGCATATCCCCAGTGGGGGATGTGCAGGAGGCAGCTGGTCGATGTTTCTCTCTCATCGATGTTTCTGACTCTCTATCTCTCTCCCTTCCTCTCTGTAAAAAAGTCAATAAAATATATTTAAAAAAAAAATAAAAATAAAATAAAATGCCAAGAGCAAAAGACAAAGAGAGAATCCTAAAAGCAGCAAGAGAAAGAAAGTCAGTTACCTACAAGGGAGTACCCATATGGCTGTCAGCTGATTTCTCAACAGAAACCATGCAGGCCAGAAGAGAGTGGCAAGAAATATTCAAAGAGATGAATAGCAAGAACCTGCAACCAAGATTACTTTATCCAGCAAAGCTATCATTCAGAATGGAAGGTCAGATAAAGAGCTTCACGGATAAGAAAAAGCTAAAGGAGTTCATCACCACCAAACCAGCATTATATGAAATGCTGAAAGGTATTCTTTAAGAAGAGGAAGAAGAAAAAGGAACTCTTACCATTTGCCACAGCATCGATGGAACTGGAGAGCGGATAAATACCACAAGATCTCACTTATTTGTGGAATATAATGAACAACATAAACTGATGAACAAGGACTGATCCAGAGACGGAGAGGCTTTGATTGGACTGTCGGGCCTTGGAGGGAAGGTAGGGGAGGGTGGGGGCAAGGGGGAAGGATCAACCAAAGGACTTATATGCAAGCATATAGGCCTAACCAATGGACACGGACACCGCGGGGGGGGGGGGGGTGAGGGGGTGAGCGGGGGGGGGGAGGGTAGAGGGTACACATATGAAATATCTTAATCAATAAAAAAATATATATATAAAAAAAAGAACCAATAAAAAGGACTTGGGGCTTATTTAGAAGAACAATGGAAAATCATTAAAAGTTTAAACAGGGACACATAATATGATCAAATTTATAACTTAAAATGAAGTGACTGTATAATATTGAAGGAAAATAACAAAATGGAGGAATAACACTGCCTGACTTCAAGTTTTATTATGAAATGACAGTAATCAAGACAATGTGTCGTTGGCAAAAGAATAGACAAATAGATCAATGGAACTGAATAGAGTCCAGAAAAAAGATCCCCACAAAGAAGCCAATGCAATAAAATGAATGATAATCTCTTCACATATAGTGCTAAACAACTCAACATTCACATCCAAAAATATGAACGTAGAAAATGACCTTACACTTCACAAAAATGAACTCAAAATGAAAAGCTGATTCTTTGGAAATATCAATAAAATTGAAAAAAAAAAGTGACTTTGAAATTATGTGTAAGCCTATATAACTGGGCACATTGATCCATTAAATATGTAACTGTGTAAATGTTTAAGGTCATATCTGTCTAAGCATAAAGGTTACAATAACAAAATCATTCATCTCAGTGATGACCATAATTTTTTTACCCTGATGACATGAATTTTGTTAAGTCTGTACTGCTATTATACTTTTTTTCAATTTAAAAATAAATAATATATTTATTATGAGGCAATAACAGTCTAATAGAACTACAAACATTTTTTCTTGTTTGAAACTGGCACTTTTGTTTTTCTTTCTTTCCTTTTGCTTTTTAAAAATCTTTCTGGAATATTGTGTAAAATTACTGCAGATTCAGGAAAGCCACTATTAATACCACAAATATGTTTTTTTTTATTTTTTTAAATGTTTTAGTTGATTTTTAGAGCGAGAGGAAGGGAGGGGGACAGAGAGATAGAAACATCAATGAGAGAGAAATATTGATTGGCTGCCTCCCTCAAACCCCTTACAGGGGATCAAGCCTGCAATCTAGGCATGTGCCCTGACCAGGAATCAAATAGGTATTGACACTCAACCACTGAACCACACTGGCCAGGTGCTGCAGGTATTTTAATAAATGTTATGATATTTAAAAAGCAAAGAATAAATAAAAAAAAAAACCAACACACAATACACTAAAAGTATGCTAACAAGGAAATCATCCTATATAATAAAAGGCTAATATGCAAATTGTCCCCTCAACTAGAATTTTGACTGGGAGTTCAACCAGAGGGGCAGGGCCAGCCAGATGGACCCCATCCATGTATAAATTTGTGCACTGGGCCTCTAATCTGGAAAATAAGAAATCACTTATCTATGATAGCTAACATAACAAAAAAGGCTCAGATAATTGAGTAACATTTAAACTAGTTTTATCTAATCTATTTTTTTTAAATGAGGCATTCTTATTTACAGTCTGCCTCATAAATTGAAATTTTGTGTGGACTATGGAAACTTGTACATAAATATACACTACAGACAACCACAGATCTAATATAATTGCATTTGGACATTCCACAAAAACATAAAATTCCCCATCTATTTGATTTAAGTACAGAGAAAGATGAGGGCTTTTAAAATTTGTAAAATGTATTTGTATGTATTTGCATGCATGAAAGATAAATTATAGAAATGAGGGGCTTACCTCGCCTTTGTTTAGAATATACAATTAATATTCAACCAGATGTGAGGAGATTGTGGGGTCCAGGATAAGAGTTAAGAACACATCAGAGTTGAATCTTGGGAGAGATGTAAAGACAAAAATTTAGGGAAGCCTCATCCTTGCTGACTGACTCAGTCACCGGAGGAGTCTCCAATGCATATGAGAAAGCTGCCGCTGCATATATATTCAGCTAGTATCTGCCAGACCTGTTCTGGGTTATAAAGAAGCACTCGCACGACAGGATCTCAGAATGCAACCAGCCAGCAGCCTCTGAGCCCTTCCTTGCAGGCATCCCTGAAAGCCTAGGACCAGATTTCTAGTTCACCAAGTCTCTCTCATTATTTTCCTGTTCTTTTTTGTTTTGTTTGTTTGTTTTTCCTATGAATGGTTTCCTTTTACGTTCTAGCTCTAGTTTCCTCTAAAAACTGCTAATTTTAATCTTGCATATAATTGTGCCCACACCTTGAATAGTGCCTTATTGGAACAAGACCATTGTCCCCAACTCAATTATACTATTTTATTGATTCTTCAAGTTATAGCTTATCTTACTTTATTAAGCCTGAAAGTGTAAAATACACTTAAATACATTGCCATGTGAGTCTGTGAATGGAGAAAACCCAGCATAAATGTAAGAATATCGGTTTGAATCTCCTTAAAGTTGAATTTTGTTAGGTATTAAGAAAGGATATTATGATACTATTAAAAAAAATTTCAGATAATCATCAATAGAAAGAATAGATCATAAATCTTTGTGATTTATCTCAAAAAATGATGAGGTAACTCATTTTTTTTTCCCAAATGACTGATTCCCATATAGATTTTGGAAATGTAATATATTATTTTATCACTGTTGCCTAATTTCTAAGCAGAAAAACTCAGGTATTTGTGGTTTCCTAACTAAAATATAAATCATAAATAAGTATTTTCAAAAATTGAAAAAAATATGTAGCTATTATGTTTTCTTTAGTCCTTGTTCAACAATATTCACACGAGCAACTAACATTTAGCTTTTATTTGTAAGAATGATTCTAAATTCACTTAATACGGAAAAGACATAATTTAAGACTTGAAACTGTAGGTATTCATATTTCAGATTCATTTGATTATAAATACCCCCAAACTCATTGTTCAGAGCAGTTTGCTTTTAGTACTGCATGCTTTCTGCATTAAGGTTCTTTAATTATAAAGGCATATATTCCACTTAAAGTCTGGCAGACACAAGGAATTTTTATGAGTATAATAAAGATAAAAATACCACAAGTAGGTTTTCAATATGGTAAATACATTAAATAAGGTTATAAAAACATCTTCTGTGTTGTGGGTGAGAACTAAAAGTACTCTTTAGAAACAGAAGATAAAAAATGTGCTGTTTGAAGAAAAATATATGTATGCATTGGGATTTGAGAGGTGAGCAGGCAAATTGTTGCTGGAGTAAAATGATGAATGATCAAAGAGCTGTAACCATAGAATTCTTTTTTCAGAGAAATAGAGTTTTCATATTTGAAGCTGTGAACTACTTCAATAACTAAATAACTTTTAATTATTTATAATGAGCAGGTCATTCTTTGCAACAGGTGCATAGAAAAAGTTACTAATTCATTGTTAATCTATATTTGTTAATGCATCTTGCACACTTTCAATCTTTTTACCCCAAAATATGCAAATATATAATGACTGAGGAATAAAAAATGGTTCTGATTGAATAAAAAAGCCTTTTCATCATCAAATTTCAGGGGAAAATTAAAGATAAATGTTAAATCCACTCGGAATTTAAACGTTCAACTGTGCTAGAAATAAGTATATGTGGAGTACATACCATGTGTGAGAACCTGCTTAAAGTAATTTATAAGTAACATCGCATTTAATTCTCACAGAAATGTTTTTAGTTTGGTCCCACTGATCTCACAATTTTGCAGAATGGCTAAGCATTTTATCCAAGGTTCCCTAGCTAGTAGAGAATGGATCCTGAGTTTGAAGCCAAGCAATGACTCAAGAGTTCAGTTTTTACTTAATAAGCAACATTGCTTCTCAAAAGGAATTATACTATACTTCCTCTTTGAAGAAACTGAAGTCCAAAATCTAATCATCTTACCTTTTTGAAATAAAGCTGAAATTCCAAATTCATAAATTATGTCAAAATCCAAAAATTAATCCACCCCAATTTTATTTTCTGGTCAAAGTGAGGATGACAGCAGAGGACATCAAACACTCCCTATACACATACATTATCTGTTTTCTCTGGCATTTCAGACCTACTTACTCAGTTCTGAGGGTTTTTTTGTGTGTATTTTTTAAAATAACATTGATTTTTAATGTACTCAATTTATTATGAATAATGTTTACTTTCTGTTTTTCTGCTGGAATATATGTTTCATAAAGGCAGACATCATTTCTTTCTCTGATGTAGACCAAATGCCAGATGTCTGACCAAATAAGTGCTAAAACAAAAGTTGAATGAATGTATTCTCATTAATGGCTATATTATTTTCCATAAATTTTTGTTAGAAATATGAATATCAGAAAAATTAATATGCTGTGTTTTGTTTTGTTTTTTAAATAGTGTTCCATAGCTGCACTTCAAGATACAAAGATATTTACAATTTTTGTTTTGGTACAGGTTGAAAAATTGCCCTTTAAAGAGCTTGTATCACTTTATATTTCTCCTACTCAGTGGTTTTTCTTCAATATGCTCATTAGCAGCAAATATTTTTATATTTTCTGTGTGATAGGCAAAAATTTTCAAATAATTCATTTTTAACTTATCTTTAGCCTTTCAACAAACATTCTTTCAACTTTAAGCATTCTGTTGTGGCCAAGTGGTGGAGTACAGGAAAGAGAACAACATTTTACTGGTCAAATAATGCCTTTACACTTTAGTAATCTTTCTAGGGGGTGAGCTTAAGAAAAATTAATACAATGTCTGAACTAAGTAAAAATATATCAGGATAATAAGTATGATTCTAATGATTGGGTAGAAATTTTATCTAGATGGACAAGAGAATATTTCAATAAAGAAGTTGAAACTGAAATGACAAGAAGAAACCATTGGTGTAAAGATGGATAGAGATGGCAGGAAAGAGCATTCATGCAGTGGGGGCAGCTAAAACAAGGGCAACAGGCAATAACTTTGGCATGTTTGGGAAAGTGAAATAACAAGAATCAGTTAAGTAATGACTGAGACAAAGTGAGCTAGGGTGAGTTTACAAAGGAGGAAAAATAATGAGCTCTGAAAATCATATGATTGTTTGAACATAGAGGATGATTGAGCAGGAGAGAAGAAACATACGTTTTAAGAGGTGCTTTCATTTGCTAAATAACCAAGTATGCTTAACTGAACTATTCAATTACATTTAAGTACTTCAAACCATTTATCAAACCATTTATTCAGCAAATAAATAATGTATGTCAATTTCAGAACTAGTTCTACTACTTTGTTCAAGCTTCTAAAATGATCAAAGCTTTCAAGTCCAACATGAATAGATTTTAACATATTGTTTCATTTATTATATTTATTGCAAGTTAAAGGTAATGAAGCATTATAGGAAAAAAACCTCTTATAAATCATGCTTATTGTTTAGTTGGCTTTGAATGATCCTAAATAATTAACCCATTTAGACAGAATTTACAAAGAAGCACATATAGCACTTCTACGTATACTATATTCTGCAAATATTTAACATGCTCCTATAGAAAAAATCCTCTAAAACCTATTTATTTCTCTTTATTTTTTTTATTATAAAACCAACATATTTTTCTCTAAGGGAAAAATGGCTGTTGTAAAAGTACTATATAGGTTTAAAAATGTATCGTTTTCACTTCTTTGGAACAACCATTTAAGTTCTGAGTTGTACCGCCATGGGAGGAATGAGGTCAGTAAACTAAAAGCAGGAAATACTGATGTGTTAAGTAATAATTTAAATTTTTTTCCAATGTTTTCTTTTTTGGTTATGGAGATAAATATTTTGTGCTCTGCTGAAATATCATAGTAAAGAGAATTTGTGGTAGAGATCTCAAAAAATAAATTCAGAGGTTTACTTATACTCAGGAGATTAAAAAATTAATGGGGAATAGAAGTGTATATTACCTAAATGCTGGTATTTTAAAATATTAATATTATTGACACATATACTGTTATGACAAAATATTATCAGCATGTATATGTGTGTTTAATGGAAAATATTTCAAGAAAACTATTAGAAAAACTTGTTTGAGGGTAACAATTCTAGTTATAATACTGAATTTACACCTTATTTTATATCTTAGAAAGATAAGTATAAAGATAGAATTTACTATCAAAAACTTTATTCCTCAACAAACATAAAAATCTTTTGATAATCCCACCTCAATATGTCAATCATGACTAAAAAATGCTTTTACTAAGGTACTAATGATGCGGTCCTCTGGACCAAAAGATACTGTGTAGTCTAAAAGCTCTTTTTATATACAATTTGGCTATAAAAAAGAAGGGACTTTTACCTTTTGCAATAGCATTAAGCATATTAGTAAGGCAGTCATAGAAAGACAAATAACCATATGATTTCACTTTACATGTGGAATCTAATGGACAAAATAAACTAACAAACAAAATACAAACTGACTGCCCTAGCTGGTTTGGCTCAGTGGGTAGAGCATGGGCCTGCGGACCAAAGGATCCCTAGTTCGATTCAGGTCAAGGGGCATGTACATGATTGCAGGCTCCTCCCCGACCTGGGCCCTGGTCAGGGCTTGTGCAGGAGGCAACCAATCAATGTGTTTCTCTTCCATCCATGTCTCTCTCTCTCTTCCACTCTTCCTAAAAATCAATGGAAAAATATCCTCAGGTAAGGATTAAAAAAAAAAAAAAGATACAAACTGACTCATAAAAATAGAGAACAGATGGAGAACAGCTGTCAGGGGGACGGGAGACTGGAGGAGCTGGGTGAAAAAGGTGAAGGAATTAAACAGAACAACAAAAACTCATAGGCACAGATGACAGTGTGGTGATTACCAGAGGGTGGAAAAAGCAGAGGAAGGTGAAGGGACAATAAATGGTGACGGAAACGGACTTGACTTTGGGTGAACACACTATATAATGTACAAATGATATATTATGTAATTGTAGACTTGAAACCTATGCACTTTTATTAACCAATGTCATCCCAATGAAGTCAATTAAAAATTAAAATAAATAAAATATCTCCTCATAAATTATAGAATTTTTTCTTTAGAATATTAGTGTCAACAACATTTATGTAAAAGTTAATATAACTTTTATATAAAATATGATGTTTTAACCAAAAGTGAAAATATCTATTAAGAAAAATATATTCCAGGTTTTATTATTTACCAGTATAGACCCAGTCATAATTTTACATTGCTTTTTTTCCCACTGCATCTTCAAAAGAAATAATATTCCTATTAAATAAAGTATTATACATTCATACACAGCTACTTAATTAATACATATGTTTTAAATAATCAGTTGAAATGGTAATTAAACTTGTTAAAATAATGGAAGAAGAACCAGCAGGCAGGACTCTTAAAGAAGTTTATCCAAGGACCTTTCACAATGCCAAGAATCAAGATATTTTATTAAAATGTAGCCTGATCAGAAATTCAGGAGTAGGAGATTGATGTTCTAGAACCATTTTGCTTATAATTCAGTCACTGTGGATTTTTAAACACTCCCTAGATCCTTTACACTCTCTCTGTGAATTTCAATTTGTATTAAATAGTATGAAGGCTTTGAAATGCTTTGATCACTTAGGAAGAAAGGGACTATATAATCTAAGAAGGTGCCTTGTATGTTACTTATTATCACTTTTATATTCATGTGCTCTCATACCTCAAATGATAGTGAGATTTGGGCCTACATAAGATCAAGCCCAAGATTCTCACCAGTATTTTATAGATGTCTCTACCTTTCCATAACATGTATCAAAAAACAGGGTCCATCTGTCCGAGTTTCTCCACTTCACAATACTTTTTACTTCTACCAACATGCGCCAAAATTGATCCTTAGACATAGAACATTTCTATCAATAGAAAGACTAAGATTTTGTAAAATTGTATAATTTAACTCTTAACCAGAGCATGGCAAAGCCGAGATTGGAATATTAGGATCTTACTCTTAGGAATAAAGCTAATAAATATCTGCAAAGGTATCTTGTGACTATGAACACGAGTTCACATTGTATAATATTTTAACTCTTCATAGTCAAATAAGTTGTTTAATTACATTAAGCCAAAAATAGGGATGGAGTTTGGTTTTCCATGTTTCCAGATACTATATTCTTTCATTATGATATTATAAACTACAAATATGTTTATGATTAGCTTCATTTGCAAATTATTCTGTATAATACAACTATACTAATGGGATTATTTTTGCAGTAGTTACTTTTAGGTGAAAGTAATAGTAAGTTTTTAAAAATTCAGTGGCATTAATATATTATTATTTTTAAATTATTTTTATTTCCTTGGAAACTTCACACATTTCAAATAATAACTATTAAAATTTTTCAATAGATTGAATTTATGGCCCTTTAGACAACATTCTAACACTAATATTTTAATCCAGATGATACAAACTATTTAATATGTACAGTAAAATTAGTGATATGGATTAAACATCTTTATAATTTCATGATTTCAAAATCTAGACTTCTATAATTTCCCTTATGTCTCTCCTCAAAAAAAAAAAATCCATATACTTATTTTGTAATATATGTCCCAAGGAAGAACCAATTCACAATTTATATCAAAGGCAAGTAAATACCTTTAAACTCATAAAACAGCACTTTTTGTTATATAGTTTATTATGTGTTGACTTTCAGACCACTTGGAATTTCAAGGCTGAAATGTCTTTTGCCCAAGTTCAAAGTTTATGAAGACTAAAATGTAAGAAATGGTCTTTCACTTTGAGTTTTAAAAATGACAGTCCAAAGATAAAAGGCAGTGATCTCAGTGATGGGTAAGAAGCCTGTGCTTACGGAGGATTGATGGTGTGTACTACAAATGGTGAGGATGGGAGCTTTCAGCTTAAACTCTGTGAGCTCCGGCCAAGATGATTCAGTTTTAGGACTCCCGTCCTTTATGATATACAGGGAAAAAAAAGGAAAAAAAAGTGAACATGTCTTCCTTGTCCTCCACACAAACACCATTTTTATTTGTTACCAATTGCTACAAATAATAATACCTTTACATTTTTTGATTTTACTATATTTCATGTCATCTCTTTCATTGTACTTCAATAAAAAATGTATAAATGTCCATGACAGATACTTTTTAACCGCTGCCCCTTTGCAAAAGTTGTCTAGCCCTGCCATTAATCACTTGATTTTTTTTTTCAGGTGCTTGAGATGCAACATTGACAACTTCATGTTAAGTCTATCAGGACTGGACTTAACATGGAGAAAATATCCAACATAGATATTACTATGTTCCCCGAGTCAGTAAGACAAACACAAAAACTTTAAACTTCATGCTCTGACAGTGGATTGTTAGCTTACTGAGCATCATAGCTCCTGAGAATGCTCTAACTTTAAGTCTAAGTATAAACACAGATGTCTAAGGAATTATTTTTTATTAGGATTATTTGATTGCATGCAAGACAAACTAATTGGTTCATTAAGATCTCAGAAAATCAGCAAGGAGCCAGGAAAAAAAGGTTTGTAACTTAGTAGGAACAATGAAAGCTTTGGAAATCTATAAAAATAATGGCTAACCTTATGTGCCTTTTTTATCTTAGTTATTCATTTAGGTGAAAATGTACTTACATGTAGAGCTATTTGCTACATGTAAACCCTCTGAAGTAGCATACTATTTGGAACTCACATCTTCTACAATTGCCTTTTTTTTTTTTATTGCCAAAGCTGCTAATTCTAACTATATAAAAATAGGAACTGGGTATAAACACTAGATGAATTTGGAGTCCTGATAGACTTAACATGAAGTTGTCAATGTTGCATCTCAAGCACCTGAAAAAAAAATCAAGTGATTAATGGCAGGGCTAGACAACTTTTGCAAAGGGGCAGAGGTTAAATGCTTTAGGCTCTGTAGGCCACAGATGGTCTCTGTAACATATCTGGAAGACAGATATAAGTGCTCTCATTGGCCAAATATGGGACAGTTAAACATAATAGATTATATCTCATCGAATACAATTGATACTGATAAAAATAAATAATGAATGCTAAAAATAATTTAACAAAAATGGTCCATTTACATAATCTCAATGTGTATTTCCCATAAAATAATTATTTATTATTAATTTTTATTATTATTTTGTCATTATTAATCTTCACTGGAGGATATTTTTCCATTGATTTTTAGGGAGAGTGGAAGAGAGGAGAAACGACAGAGAGAAACATTGATGCGAGAAGAACACATCGATTGGTTGACTCCTGCACGTGCCCAACCAGGGCTGGGGCGGAACCTGCAACTGAGGTATGTGCCCTTGACCAGAATCAAACCTGGGACCCTTGGTCCACAGGCCAACACTCTCTATCCACTAAGCCAAACCAGCTAGGACCCCATAAAACAATTATTAATTACAAAGGGAAAATGGATAATTTTACAGTAGAGAAAACTGGCAGCCACGGCTAAAGTCTGGCTTACAACGTTTACATAACCAGTAATTGGACCATAGAATTTGCATAGCACCTAATAAAATGCAATTCAAAAGCAATAAATAAACTATTTCATGTTTGTGATATTTCTGCCCAAATAAAATGAATAAACTGGATTTATTCATGAAGAAGCATTAGACATATCCAAACTGACAAACATTCTACAATTGTTCTTGAAATGTGTCTATGGAGTTGAAATCATATTAACATAAATAAGTAAAAATAAAACAAACTCCTGTGGCACAGGCCAGAACAAATAAATCAGAATCCTTGGAAATGGTACCCAGAAAACTGTATTCTTTTTTAAAAAAAAAAATATTTCTATTGATTTTAAAGAGGAAGGGAGAAGGAGATAGAGAAATAGAAATATCAATGATGAGAGAGAATAATTGATCGGCTGCATCCTGCACACCCCCTACTGGGGACTGAGCCCGCAACCCGGGCATGTGCCCTTGACCAGAATTGAAAACGGGATCCTTCAGTCCCCAGCCCAATGCTCTATCCACTATCCAAACCAGCTAGGGCATAATGTATACATTTTAATTGAATTTAAACCATTTTAGTGTCTGTAAAGAACATTATGTGTGTGAATACAAGTAGATATATTCTTTATATATATATCCTACGTATGTATGAACAAATGTATGCTTGCATGCATAAATTTATCTATTTATCTACCTATCTGTCTTACCATTTAGAGTATGTGCACTGCCCAGGTATGTGCCCTTGACCAGAATCAAACCTGGGACCCTTCAGTCCCCAGGCTGATGCTCTATCCACTGAGCCAAAACTGCTAAAGCTAACAAGCATATTTTAATCTTTTCTTTAAATTTCTAGAAGAATTTCAATGAGTATACCTATTTTTAATATATACTGTTAAGTCATATGCACATTTTAGAAACTACATATAAAGATTTTATACTTGATTATCTATTACCTTATGCCCTGGATAATATGGGTGTTACATTTGACCCAGTGAACCCACTTCTAGGCATGTGTCTAGAAAACCCAAAACACTAATCAGAAAGAATATATGCATCCCTAAGTTCATAGCTTTGCAATTTACAATAGCTAAGATCTGGATTCAGCCCAAGTGCCTATCAATAGATGAGTGGATAAAAAATCTGGGGTACATCAATGCCATGGAATACTATGCAGCAGTAAAAAAGAAGGATCTCTTAACTTTGAGATATCATGGAGGAGGGACCTTGAAAGTATTATGCTAAGTAAAATAAGTCAGTCAATATGCTAAATAGAATCTCGAGAAGTTAACAATTCATATCACTCTATTTTATTTGTGCCATTGGTTTATTTATATACAGTAAACTGCACCCATTTTTTAGTGAACAACTTAAGAAGCTTTTAGAAATGTATATACTGATATAATCAACATATAGAAAATTTCTTTATTCCAAATATTTTCTTATGACTCTATCTAGCCAACTGTTGCCTAAATCTCAGAACCTTGGCATTCATTTATCCAGTTTTTCTTGATATAGGTTGGTTTGTTTTGCCTTTTTAAGAATCCTATATAATAAAACCCTAATATGCAAATCGACCAAACGGCAGAATGACTGGTTGCTATGATATGCACTGACCACCAGGGACAGATGCTCAACGCAGGACCTCCCCCCTGGTGGTCAGTGCACTCCCACAGGGGGAGCGCCACTCAGCCAGTAACTGGCCTCATGGCTGGTGAGCACAGTGGCAGTGGTGGGAGCCTCTCCCACCTCTGCAGCAGAGCTAAGGAGCCCTCGGGGGATGTCTGACTGCCAGCTTAGGCCTGTTCCACTTAGGCCTGTTCCACGGGGAGCAGGCCTAAGCCAGCAGTCGGACATCCCCCAAGGGGTCCTTGACTGCAAGAGAGCACAGGCTGGGCTGAAGGACCGCCCACCACACACACACACACACACACACACACACACACACACACACACACCGTGCACAAATGTCATGCACCGGGCCATGACATTTTATATAAATGAGAATTCTGACTTTACCAAATAATGGTGTTTTTTTTTTTATTTATTAAATTCAATGCAACAGCAGTAATTTGTGGTACAAACATAGAATATGACTTTTAATAATGTTAACAATGTTGCTTATAGAAGCTACCTTCATATTCACTAGAAAGACGTTCACTTACCTTGCCCCTTCATCTTTGCCAATGTGGGTGAAAAGGGGCCACATACCAAACCTGTTAAGCCCAGGGGAGGCCTGCATGGCAGCGTTACACACTCAGAGACCTAAAGTAACTACACAGAATGGTCTGTATTTAAAACTTTTTAACTAAAAGCAGTTTATGGCAGGTATTCATGTCCTAGCTAGTGTTATAGTAATAAGTTTAGTTAGTATAAGTTAGCATAAGCAAACTCCATTTTGTATTAGTGTAGGTTAGCATAAGCAAACTCCATTTTGTATTAGAGTGAATTTTAACTTTACTTAGAAGTGAAACTTAAATTATGTGTGTGTGACCCTGATAAGAACTTTGTAGCTCCCTGCGTGTGCACTCCTGATAAGTACCTTGTAACCCCCTGCATGTGTATCCCGATAAGTCCAGAAGGCACCACCAGAGCACACTGATATGAGACACTGAAGAAGCCCATCCATTGGGTGTAAAAGAAGGACCCTCACACCAGCGGCCAGACGCCTGTCTGCCCTCCACAGAGGAGACGTCCTCCTTACCCTCCTGGAATCTGCCGTTCCTGCTCTGCCCTGAGCCCAGATTGGTAGAGGCCTCTCTTCATGTCAAGAGACCCACCACCTGCAGCTGCGTATCTGACGACCTCCGTGTGTCTCTGTCAGCGAGTGTCTCTGAGTGGCCTGCCAAGGACTGAAACCCATCAGCTCTCTGGTAAATAAACCTGTGTGATTCTTGCATTCTGTTTGTCTCCTGTGTCACCTCTCTTCTTAGTTTTGGTTTAAGCTCGGCCTAAATAATAAAGTACCCTTTGACATCTTTATTGGTATATCCAAATGAGGTGCACTGGGTCACCTGTGCAAACGTTCCCATAGAAGTGGAACAGCTAGAATCTTCTATGATGAAGGTCAATCTTTACCTTAATTGAGCTTATCTACTGTCTTTTTGCATCTAAGATAACATCTAAGTTACCTTTGAAATGTCAAGGTAACTTCCCTTTTTCCTGATCCCTCAGGGCACAACCAGCCCTGGCTGGTTTGACTCAGTGGATGGAGCATTGGCCTGCAGACTGAGGGGTCCTAGTTTGATTCTGGTCGTGGGCACGTGCCCTGGTTGCAGGCTCAATCCCCAGTGGGGGGCAGCTGGTCAGTGATTCTCTCTCATCATTGATGTTTCTATCTCTCTCTCCCTCCCCTTCCTCTCTGAAATCAATTTAAAAAAAAAAAAAGAAGAAGCCTGGTCAGGGGATGGGAGCGGAGGGGTGGAGAGGGTCAATGGCAGTAGAGGAGGACACCTAGAATAATTTCAAAAATGAAGATAAATTTTAAAAACAAAGAAATATATGTTTATCATTTTACTTTGTATCCAATCCCATCCTCGCTTTGCTTTCTTCCACCTTCCTAATCATTCACCAATCAATTTCATATAACCCCCTATCTCTTCCCCTTTGATTCTGATGTATAAAGTAAGTGGTAAAACTGCCATTTTCTGGAGTACATTCTTAATCAGTTGAGATTTTGCTTCCCGGCGAGCTCAAAGAAACTCATAAAAATTCTTACAGGTTTGGACATTTTTATGTTGACACTGTGTTAAAATCAGGGAATAAGACATGAAATCAATGCAATATACTTTTTTAAAAACTATTACGAGCCAGAAAAAATTGGGGAAAAAGAATTATTTTGACTATGTTATTAATGAAAGTATTCGGATGTAATTAACATATTTCTTGCATGAATTATAGTTAATAAACCTTACTGAAACACAAAAATTGAACTGGAACGCCCTGAATTCCCGGGTTATTGTCTCAATGGTTTCGAAGAATGAAGCCACGGATGAAAAGTGATAGGTGAAAAGTGCAGAGACTTTATTGCAAGCAGACACTACCTCTAAAACCTAATTCTAAATTCTAAGCCTAAGACCCTGTCCCTCCTGGACAGATAGAGGAGCCCCTGAGAAGGGTGGCCACTGCTTTCTTTGTCTTGAGGCATTAAATAGGCTGCAGTTCTTTGTCTGAATCTGACCCCTTCTTATTGGTCATTTTGCTTCATAGAGTTAGTTTTCAAAGATCAAAGCCCACATGGTGTGCCCCATATTCTGCCCTCTTATCTTGTTGGTTGGAGTCACTTTTGATTTATCTGATAGCTCTCCCAGTTGTGTTGGCAGAGAAAGCCTTACCTTATGGCCCTCCCAGCTTCTCAGGTCAGGGCTACTTTTGGCCCAACTTATAGTCACTTTGATTGCTCAGGCCCGAGATGCCTTTTGGTTTATGACTGTCTTGAATTACCCAGGCCAGATATAGTTCTATTTGCCTATTCTATTTCTCTACTCTCTGTACAAATAAGATAAACACCCTGGTGTCTTCAAGTCTCCATTATGTATTCCTCTTCCCCTAGTCCCTTCTCATTCCTAAAACTTTGTGAACCTGCCTAATTAAACTAGCTAGCTATCCCTTTCATTACCTCCTTTAAATTTCAGGTTAAGAAGTAAAAGAAAATTTACAAATTAGAATAATATTATGCTGAAATGAAATGCCTAGCCATTTATATTTTTAAATGCTCTTTAAATAACTTATATTACTAATATTTATAATATCTATGTCATATTAAAAGTTGTCAAAATGTTTCTGGGTTGGTATTATAAACATTTTACTACCTTACCAAAGGTTCCAAATATTTATAGAATTAATAGCTTCTGATTATCATAGATCTTAGTACTCATATGATTATTCTTAACAAAGCTATAATCTGTACTCTAAATTACTAGTAATTCTTATATTACTATTAACTTAAGATTATGTATATATAGCCAAAACCGGTTTGGCTCAGTGGATAGAGCATCGGCCTGCGGACTGAAGGGTCCCAGGTTCGATTCCGGTCAGGGGCATGTGCCTGGGTTGCGGGCATATCCCCAGTGGGAGATGTGCAGGAGGCGGCTGATCGATGTTTCTCTCTCATCGATGTTTCTGACTCTCTAACTCTCTCCCTTCCTCTCTGTGAAAAATCAATAAAATATATTTAAAAAAAAAGATTATGTATATATAATGTAATATGCAATATAATATGTATTATATATAATCTTAAGTATATATATAAAAATTTAGTGTGTATATTTAAATTTATATATTATACCTAAAATTATATGTCTTAAGATTTTATATATATTTATAAAAAAAAGGGCTTTTATTTAGTTGTCATATAATAGAATTTTTCAGATAAGGTTAGATGTTATATAAATCCATGCACCTACATGTGCATATATATTATGAAATATATAAAATACCCACTAAAATCTTTCTCTCATTTTAATTAGAGAACTAAACCTTTGGATTTTATTTTAAAAGTGTATGCATATGTGTGAGTGTAAGTTTATAAAGGCATCTTTAGTGTAAAATTGAGAATAACACAGGCATGTACAGCTAAGTTTATTCTTTTTTAATAAGTGCTTGCCATTCCTTTCGTCTTTTTAAAAAATATATTTTTTATTGATTTCAGAGAGGAAGGGAGAAGGAGAGAGAGAGAAACACCAATGATGAGAGAGAATCATTGATTGGCTGCCTCCTGCATGCCCCCGACTGGGGATGGAGCCTGCAACCTTGACCTGAATCAAACACTGGGCCCTTCAGTCCGCAGGCCGACACTCTATCCACTGAGCGAAACCATCTAGGGCTTGATTAAACTTTAGACAAGCTTCTTCCTGCCTCCAGGCCCCTGCTGTTCCTCTCACCACAGGTGACCTAACCACATGGGTCCCATTCCTCCCTTTTCCTACAGTATTTACTTAGGAAACGTGTAATTATTTGTTTTCCTCTTTGGGAAAAGACTTTTTTTGTTTATTTGTTGTTTTTTTCTTAAAGTATTACAAATAGTAGTATATATGCTTCTTGCCAGTTTTATTACCCGGGACCTGTCTTTCTCAAGGACCTGGAGACATCCCTTTGAAATGTAATCCTCAAGAAAGACAGTGTTCCTGTCTACCAGTCAGTGTGTAAACAGGAGCATAGCTTGAACTTTGGTGGGTGCCTTGATAGAAGATACAAGGAAGTTCATTCTTTTATTAAAGCTAGTTAACAAACACAGACGGCCTAGGTTCAAATGAAATATTTTATCATTTGAAATTTGTTATAGAGACATACTTTGTGTACATTTTAGTGTTTTCTGATAAATATTAAAATAGCTGGCAGATGCAGTTTGGCTCAGTGGTGGAGTGATGGCACCCTGGACCGAAGGATCTCCGGTTGGATTCCAGGTCAAGAGCTCATACTTTGGTTGCAGGTTTGATCCCCCATGCTGTTCAGTGGGAGGCAACCAATTGATGTCTCTCTCTCTCTCTCTCTCTCTCTCTCTCTCTCTCTCTCTCTCTCTCTCCTTTCTTTCTCTCTTCCTCCCTACCACTCTCTGTAAAGAAAACCTAAATAGCTGGCATATGTTTTCATATGTTTACTGGATGTTCATTAAATTAATAGATTGATTTAATCACATTTAAAATACCTATTTTGTTATTTTAAAATATTACTATAATAAATTTAGTTCCTAAACTTATTATTTAAATTTATCTCTTATAATGTAATACCCAGTAAAATGTTTCTTTTATTTTTTCTATTATATGCTATATATATATTCTCTAAAATTCTTTCTATGTATGCTACAAAAGAAATAGACATTTTCTTTTGATATTTCTTTATACAAATTTACCATTAATGAAAGGAAATCAGAATAAAAGGTCACCTTTCATAGGTATAATTTCTATTCCAAATGTTTTATAAGAAAGACCTTGTTAAAATTCAGTGCATTAAAATTATTCTATATGCCCTTGTTTAAACACCGAAAGGCTGATATATCTATTCTGATATTTCCATTCAACTCAGGTCTTCACATTTTTTCTACATGGTCTTCTTCATTTTTTTAAGAGTTCAAATGAAACTACTCTGATTATAAAACACCCACAGTATATCTGTGTAATAGATTCATTTTTGAATAGACTCTTCATCCTTTTCAGTTTTGATGCTTTGATGTTTTCCCAGATTGTTAACCCCACTAACTTCGCCTCTTTATTTCCTATCTTTTATCTTTGTCCTTCACTAATAACTCCATCTGCTGTTCAGTGAACTTAAGTCATAATCATATCTTACTTAAGTTCCTTCCTTCTTAGAAAAAAGTTATTTCATTCATCCACTATAGTTAATTTCTCAAGTCTAATATCTATAAGCATTTTAAAAAAGAACCTTGTATGATACTTTTCAGCTTTCAAATCCCTTTATGTACACATGATAAAAAATATATTTCTTTTTGTTTTAAAAAATTTCTCAGTTCTCATTTAAGGTAAAAGCTTAATTATGACACTGACACTATCAATTTTGTAGTCAGTCTAACATTAACATCACAGATAAATGCATTTTTGCACTTATACTAATCCTTGAAACACATTCTTACCCTCTTTTTGTTCAACATATTTTTTGAATTATAAGTAGTATTAGCAAGAGAACAAATAATAAGCCTTTGAGGCAGTTGGTGTATTGCTAAACAGCAATTTCCTCAAGAGGCTGTCCATAATTGATTATGCTCATATACTTACTTACACAATGTTAACTTTATGACCAGCTTAAATATTCTGAGTGTAAATATTTAACAAATCATGATTCAGATTGTAAAATTACATGTACCAGTGCACCATGGTTACTAATGCTATGTCAGATTAATATCAAAACCACAACCTGAAATATTGGTGCTGGTCATATATTTTGTTTAGACTCTCTCATTCTTGAAATATAACTATTTGTACAAGGCGTGCATACAAATTTATGTATTGAGGTATACTTTAAAAAATAAATTTCCAAAGGTCAAAAAGCCATTATGATTAAGAGTGGTATCACTTATTTATTATCATTATTTTATATTTTGACCTTTAGTTATTTTACACAAATGTGTTTTTTTTTTTCTTCAGACTTTATCAGTGAGATACTAGTAAGTTCTCTGCATATATGATGTGGTACCATCCAGGGAAACTCTATGTGGTTTAATGTGGTGCTAAGCAAAAAGAAATGCTTTTTTTTTTTTTAAATCATGTGTATGCAAAGGGATTTGAAAACTGAAGAGTATAATATAATCTTCATTGTCAAGTAGTTAGGATCAAAAAGGACAGTTCTTCCATATATATGTTGTTGAAATAGCAACAGAATACTTTGTTTTTATACTCACCCAAGAATATTTTTTCCATTGGTTTTTTTTTTTAAGAGAGAGTGGAGGGAAAGGAAGAGGAGAAGAGAAAGAGAGAGAGAGAAAGAGACATTTATGTGAGAAAGACACATTAATTGGTTGCCTCCCAGACATGCTCTGACTGGGGCCAGGGATCAAGCCTATAGCCAAGGTAGATGCCCTTGACCAGGATTTGAACCCGTAACTAAAGCATGGGGTGGAGAGTAAGAAGAATTAGATGTGGATGTGTCCATCATAAAAAATATTACCTGCCATAGATGTCCTTGGACCAGCCCTCTAACCACTGAGCAACCGGCCAGGGCACAACAGAATACATTTAAGAACCATGTCATTTACTGTAGAGCGCTCAAAGTGATATTTAATTGTTAATCAAGGGATGTCTACCAAGTTGTCTATATAGAAAAGGAAATAACTAAAGAATAAATGCTAACTTTTAATGATTGTAAAAATATATCCTAACTCTGCCCACTCATCTAAGTCATTTCTGGTAGAAGTTTATGGTTGCTAAAATATTTCAATAAGGACAATTTTAAGGAAAATTATAGATACATCAATAACATTTACATAGAATGTGTGGTTTTTTAAATTAATAATGTCCTTTAGTTGATTTGTCATGGGTCAGAGAATAGAGATTATGTACTTTCTAGGGAATGGATAGTCAAGACTCTGCTTCTAGTTTTTTATGGGCCTTGACCTTTTTGGCTTTGTGCTGCATGAAAATGTTAATTAGCATATATATATACATATATATGTATGTACAAATATTTATGCATATATATAATGCTGTCTTCTAATCAACTACGCATTGCTAGGTAACATGCCAATATGCATTGTAACAGCTTAAAATAATAACAGCCATATTTAGCTCATGTATCTCCACTGTAGACAGGGCTTGCAGGGAAAGGTTTATCTTTGCTTTATGTAGCAACAGCTGGTCAGAGGCTGGAGATTCTACTATCGAGAGAGCTCCTACCTGTGGCTCGCTAATTAAAGCTGGCTGTGGGTAGGTGTGCAGCCAGAACTGTGAGCCAGAACTGCCATCGGTGACCTCTTTGAGTGGCCAGAGCTTTTCAAAGGGTGATGGTAGCTGGTTTCAAAGATGAATGTTCCAGGAAAAATCATGTGGCAGCTACATCACTTTTGATGGTATAACCCAAGAAGTTACTTCCAGAGTAGTTACACTTTCACCCAGATACAAGCGCAAGAAATCTATCCCATCTCTCAATGGGAGGAATATCAGCATCAAATTGTAACCAGAACATGGGGGGTAGAAGAATTAAATGTGGATAAGACCATCATAAAAAATACAACCTGCCATAGATGTCTAATCTGTGGGAAATTTTGATTTTGTCTTATTTGCTAATTCTGGCACAATACCCAAATTTCTGGGTACATTTCGTTTTACTGAGTTCATATTTAAATATTTTATATTTAAAAATTATATAAAGATATCTTATATACATAAATATTTTATATTTTTGAAATATATATTTTTATTGTTGATAATATGACAGATATCTCCCATTCCCCCTCCCTTTACCCCCTTCCTCCCAGCCCCTACCCACCCCCTCAGGTCTTCACCACCCTATTGCTCACATCCATGGGCTATGCATATAAGTATGTAAGTTTTAATATCTAGTTTACTGAGACAATATGAATTAGAAATCAGATAATGTGAGATCCAATCCAGGTCCATAAAGATAATGGAGATTATTAGTATGATTTTTTCCACGTCTGCGGCCCCTCCCCGAATCTCCTCCTAAGGACCTGGGCATAATTTTTCATCCAACTCCCCTTCACTTTCTTTGCTAAAAACATTTCCTGTTAACAGGGAATTGGCTTCAGTTGTCATTTCTTTTTATTTTTTTCCCCTTCTTGCATCTTCAACATTTCTCTACTTGCACTTCCTTCTTAACTGAAAAACATTGTGAAAACCGCCCAGATACCATAGTGCAATCAAAGTACAACAACATTATTTTATCCCACCTCTCATTCTAATAATTCTACAGTTTCTGTACTTCTTCACTCACATTCTTAAGAGAGTAGACGGCAATCTCTGTTTTAATTTTCTCTTCCATTTCCTCTCCCTCCCAGTCCACTGCATTCTGATATAGCCTTTTCACTCTATGGAAATAACTCTACTACCGGCAACGATTCTGTTGCCTAAACCGAGTGATTTTAGTTCTTACTCACTGAGGCTTTCTGTTCTATTTGAACTGCAGAGTTCATTGCTTACCTATTTAAATTCTCTCTTCCGTTACCTTCCTTAACACCATACTTCCATGTGTCCTTTCAATTTCTCATCTATTCTCTTATGGTCATGTTTATCTGTCCTGCTTCTTCCCTATAGCCTTTACATTTGTGCTTGCCTCACGTTTACATTTTCATCCATCTCTTTATGTATTGATTTATTTAAAAATATTAAGTTATTAAAACATTCTAGGGCTATGCTAGGCACGGAAATTAGAATGGTAAACAAGATATTAAATTACCTTTTGTCAGAATGTCAACAGGAATATACCAAGCGAGCACCTAAGCAACCTCCTGAAAATCTAGAGCTGTGGTAAGTGCTATTTTGTGAGGAGGAAATCATTTCACACAAACACATGCAGGGACACCTGTCACTTCCCACTTTACCGACTCTCATTAACTTTCTCCTGCAGACTCCTATCATCTTCTCTTGCATCTTCCTTTAAACTGCAATTACCTCACAATATTTATTGGAAATATTTTCCTGGATTTCTCACCAGAAAGGCAAGCTCAACATAATCAACATAAAATAACATCTGTAGGTGTGGGTCAGTTGGTTGAGCATCCTCCCATGCTCCAAAAGGTTGCTGCTTCCATTCCTGGTCAGGGCAATGCATGTGTTTCGGGCTCAGTCCCCAGTAGGGCACATGCAGGAGGTAGCCAATCGATATTTAATTCTCTCTCTCTCCCTTCCTCTCACTCTAAAATCAATTTTAAAAAATATAAAAAATAACATCTTTACTTAGTCCCATGTCCTGCATTCCCCATCGGTGTCAATGTTTGACCTTGTAGCCATCAAGCACAACTTAACTCCTCTCTCTCCCTCTCCACTCTCAGTCACAAAGTCCTTTTGCTTTTACTTCTTAATTGATTCATGATTCTGCTTCCTTCTCTTATCTCTAATACCATTACTGGGATATTCCAGCACTTGTCACTTGAGTATTCTTATACTAACTTAAAAATTTTTTCTCTGGGAGTAAATTGTTTTTCCCTGAATTTATTGGGGTGACATTGTTAGAAAACAAAACAAAGAAAAAAAAACAGAAATAAGACAACACATAGACACAGACAACAGTATGGTGGTCACCAGAGGGAAAGGGCAATGTGGGGAGGTAGACCAGGGTAAAGTGGGAATAAATGGTGATGGAAGGAGACTTGACCTGGGGTGGTGACCACAAAGTACAATATACAGATAAAGGATTACAGAGTACCAATATAATTGATATGTATTGATATAATTGATATTGAAACCTATATTATTTTATTAACCACCTAGAGGCCCATTGCACGAAATCCGTGCAAGGGGTTTGGCCCCTGCTACCACTGCGGTCACCTCTGCCTTGGCCCCTGCTGCTCGGCTTCATCTGGAAGAACATCCGGTCTAATTAGCATATTATACTTTCATTATTATAGATGTCATATCTGATAGTAGATTTATGCAGTGAAATCCCTCCTCCAATGTTCTCTAGGCAATGTATTTTTTAAAAGTTCAGTTTAAGTCAGTATTTCCTTTAAGAGCTTTCCATCTGCCATCAGTCAGACATCCTTAGCGCTGCTGGGAAGGCGGGAGAGGCTCCCGCCACAGCAGCTGCACTCACCAGCCGTGAGCCCGGCTCAGGGCTTCTGGCTGAGCGGCACGCCCCCTGTGGGAGCACACTGACCACCAGGGGGCAGCTCCTGCATTGAGCATCTGCCCCCTGGTGGTCAATGTCTGTCATAGCAACCAGTGTTCCACAGTTCAGTCAATTTGCATATTAGCTTTTTATTATATAGGATGTCACCCATGAAATTTAATTTTAAACTGCTTCTATAATTCTCCTGGAATGATCAGAAATCAATGGATTGAATCTGTGAAGGACTACTGTGAAACACCCAAATTTTTCATTCTTTTCTATTGACTATACCTCTATTTGTACGTCAATACCACAATTATTTGATTATTCTAGCTTTGTAGAATATCTTGAAATAAGATAATACAAGTTTTCTAACTTTGCATATCATTTAATATATTATTTTTGCTATTGTAGGCTCTTTGTATATACATTTTAAGTTGAGCACTTAAATTTATCCTGCTGAGTTTTTAAGGATTTTGATTGGAATGGCATTAAGTTTACAGAAAATTTGGGAATAATTGACATGTTAATTTTTGGTATTCTGGTCTGGCAGACATAATTTTTATCTGTGACTTATGGAACCATTTAATTGAAGTTGCTGGAAGAATAACTTTTCTCTAATTTACTGTTAGTTTAGTTATATAGACTATGCTTTTAAATATTTTTCACATCTTTATTTGCTTGTCTATTTTACATGACTCATGCCCTCATGACCTCTTTTCAGCAGTCCTAAAATAAATAATTTGTTATTTTTTGCACACTTTAATCTGATGCTACACTGTATCAAAATGTTAAAATTAAAAACTGATTACACCAATTTCTCTCTTCCAACTTTCTCTACTCTCTTATATTTTTCAAAATCAAAATCCATCTCCAAACTATTACATACACCTTGCTTTCCAACCTAGCTCCTGTTGGATTATGTCTCATTAAGAAAGTTACTAAACTACTATTTGCAAATTGTCACATATTATGGGACATGGTTTGCCTTCTTACTTTTCCACAAGCTTCGTCCTCTGGCTAGAATGCTCTTCCTCCACCTCTACCCCAATTCATTATCTGACTAACTCACACCAGTTCTTAACTATATAAGGCTCAGGCATACCTAACTGCCTTGAATTATGAAAGTGTCCTCACACAATTCTGCCTTCCCCTATGATATTAAATGCTATAGCACTCATTGCATTGCATGAAGATTGTTAACTTGTCTTTCTCCCCCTTTAGACTGTGGAAGCTTTGAAAGATTGATCATCCCCCTCATTAGTATTTCAGTGCTTATGGGTGTCTGAGACATAGCTGTTTGATAATATTGATGAAATAAAATAAACAAATACAAATTATTAAAATAAATGAAGAAATCACTCTCACGTTGTTGCAGAAGACCCCAGAAAAACCAAGTGATGCTTTAAAGAAGTGGAGGAACACTGTTTTAATTATGCCCTCGGACTCTGGGGAATAATTTTCAAATCAGAGTGAAGAAACATGCAGACAGCCTGTTTATATATATCCCGCTGGGGTCTTTGTCTTGCAGATACCCCCCCCCCCCCGCCCCCTTCGTGGCCCTGCAGGAAGGCCCCCAGGTGTCAGGCCACATCCGATGGTCCTGGAGCCAGCATAACACCACCCCCCTGCCCCCGCTGCACCTCTCCCCCTCCCCCACCCAGGGCAGTGCATTATTCACAGGTTTATGGCCTCTGTAACAGGTTCTGCAAGACTAGGTTCTGGGAAGGAGGCAATGACCTCATTATAGGTCACCAAGAATGCACACTGAGCTTGCTGGCATGAATTCCAATTGCTAGACCCCAAAATATCAGGGTTACATTTGAATTAGCCCTTTTTAGCCTTCTCACCATAGGGATTATCACATCTCTTGAGTATTTTTTATGTTCCTGTAAAAGGCAAAAATAAAAACCAAAACAAAAGACCTCTAGAATCCAGGCTCACCCAGGGTAAACGTTATTACATATGTAAGATTCCTATTGCATAAATAAGTAAACTGTGGATCCTTTAGCAATGCCACTTCTATTCCCTTACCCCTCTGTTACATCAAGTAATCAGTTGGTTAACTGGTCTCCAATCTGTCAGCCTAATCTACATCGGTCAGGGCGGCACTTATATTTTTATGTAATTGTTTTGTATCATTTCAGTTTTAGCTCTGTAAATACTTTGTAAATTATTCTAGGATCATGACATCAAATTAGATACAAAGTAGGAACTCAATAAAATCTTATTGATATAGTGTCTGATAAATTTAGATATCTTTCTAATATAAATTTATATTATGTGTATCTCTATGGATTCAATTTTTTTGAACTCTTAAATAAAAGCTTCTGTCAAAATGTATCATATTTACATAAAATGCAGAGATTTGACTTTAAAATAATATATAAGTGAAAAAGAGGAGTCCCTAGATTAATTTAGAGAGACATATAGTAAGATATGAATGACAGGAAAAGATGAGTATTTCTATAGGATAATTTAAAGAAGACAGGAAAGTCAAAGAAATAATTTGAATTCTGGATTTTTTCAAATGACAGTGAACAGGCAAGTCAAAAAAATAAACAAGTATAATCTCTTTGGGAAAGTAACAGGAGAACTGTATTTTATAAGAAATGATATGGTAAAAACATAAGTGGATAAACAAAGTGGAGTCAAAAATCATTCAAAATTAATATGAGATACCTGAGAATAAATTATGAGATGTTTTTTAAACATTATGAATATTGGAATTAAAAATGAGTTAAAGAGAAGTAATCTTTAAAATATTTAGCTTTAATTAAATTGGTAATTTACAAAATACATATTGAAAGGTGAAAGGAATAGACAAAAAAACATACATACATAATACACAGACTCAGACAACAGTGTGGTAA
This sequence comes from Myotis nattereri, assembly GCF_964212035.1. Lineage (NCBI taxonomy): Eukaryota > Metazoa > Chordata > Mammalia > Chiroptera > Vespertilionidae > Myotis > Myotis nattereri. The sequence continues at coordinate 47,856,365 of NC_138080.1, read as the reverse complement.
TAGCCGGAGGAAAAGACTGGAGTAGAGTAGGTGGAGGTGGCAAAGTGGGGAGATATGGGGACTGAAAGAGGCTTTGCTTGAGGCAATGGGCACACGATGCAGTGTGCAGATGGTGCTTTATTGAGTTGTACACTTAAAACCTGTAAGGACTGGCAAGCCAGTGTCACCTCAATAAAGTCAATAAAAATCTAATCTAATAACAGAGAAACATGCAAATTGACTGCATCTCCGCTACACCCAAGCCACACCCACCAGCCAATCAGAGTGACTATATGCAAATTAACCCAACAAAGATGGCAGCCACGGAGCGGGAGCAAGCAGGAGGCTTGGTTGACCTGACGATGGAGGAAGCCAAGCTTCCCATCTGCCCTGGCCGGCTGTGCCCTCCGCTCAAGGCAACAAAGTTTCAATTATAGAAGATAAATAAATCCCAGATACCTGCTTCTAGCCAGCCTCCACTGGGAGCTTGGGTGGCTGGGGGCCGTGGCCAGCCTGCAAACAGCCATCAGCCCCTCACCCAGGCTGGTCACACCCTCAGGGGGTGAGGGTCCCTGCTGGGGGGCTTGGCCAGCCTGCAAACAGCCATCAGCCCCTCACTCAGACTGGCCAGGCACCCCAGCAGGACCCCCCACCCTGAAGGGGATGTGGCCAGCCTGAAAATGGCCCTCAGCCCCTCACCCACGCTGGCCAGGCATCCCAGCAGGGAACCCCACTGGAAGGGGCTGTGGCCAACCTGAAAACAGCCATCAGCCCCTCACCCAGGTTGGCCACACCCTCATGGGGTGAAGGTCTCCGCTGGTGGGCTTGGCCAACCTGCAAACAGCCATCAGCCCTTCACCCATGTTGGCCAGGCACCCCAGCGGAACCCCAACCTTGATCCAGGACACCCTTCAGGGCAATCCAACCGGCCCCCACCCATGCACCAGGCCTCTATCCTATATAATAAAATGGTAATATGCAAATTGACCCTAACAGAAGAACAACTGGGAATGACTGGTCATTATGACACACTGACCACCAGGGGGCAGACACTCAATGCAGGAGCTGCCCTCTGGTGGTCAGTGTGCTCCCACAGGGGGAGCTCTGCTCAGCCACAAGCCAGGCTGACAGCTGCCAGTACAGCAGTGGTGGTGGGAGCCTCTCCTGCCTCCTCAGCAGCACTAAGGATGTCCGACTGCAGCTTAGGCCTGCTTCCCGCTGGCAAGTGGACATCTCCTAAGGGCTCCTGGGCTTCCAGAGGGATGTCTGACTGCCAGCTTAGGCCCAATCCCCTGGGGAGTGGGCCTAAGCCAGCAGGTGGACATCCCCCGAGGGGTCCCAGACTATGAGAGGGCACAGGCCAGGCTGATGGACCTCCCCAAGTGCACATATTTTTTGTGCACCAGGCTACTAGTAAATAAAATAATAAAAATACATACTAAAAACTTCCATATATATTTTTAATTGATATGACGATAACGTAGCATATGATTAAACTAGTGTAAAATTCAGTAGCATTTAGTTCATTCACAACAGTGATCAACCACCACCTCTCTCTAGTTTCCACCTTTTTTCACCACCCCAGAAAATATTCTGTGCATTAAGCAAACATTCACATTCCTGCCTCCCTCATCCTTTGGTTGAGAAGGAAAATAGGGGGGCAACTTTGGGGGCTTACAGCCTAGGTCAGTCCTTCCCCATTCTAACTGACTTAGGCAGAGGTGCAAAGCCCACCCTGTGGGGCTCGCCACAAGAAAATATATGTATTTATCAAAACCTCCCCACCTTGGCAGTTCAGGCTTTGGATTAGAGCCTCCTGGACTAGCAGTGCTGTGTAATAAAGGTAACTTTCCTGATTCCTTTGGGTGCTGGCTGTAGTTCTCCTGAGCCATTTGTCACAACATGGTAACCACTAATCTTTCTGGCCTACTCTGGGTATATCATATAAAGAAGTCATATAATATGTGATTTTTTGTACCTGGCTTCAAAAGAGGAGAAATCATAATTTAAACTAATACATTTAAACCAAAGTAGATTCAGAAAATTTGAAGAAAAATTTTAATGTAAAATTTCTGATAAAAATAACCAGAGTATAATTTTTCTCAATTTCATTGTGTGATTATTTTAAACTAATTTTTATTTGTAAACCAGAGGCCTACTGCACAAAAATTTGTGCACTCGGGGGATCTCTCAGCCTGGTCTATGCCCTCTCACAGTCCGGGACCCTTTGGGGGATGTCCACCTGCTGGCTTAGGCCCTCTCCCCAGGGGATCGGGCCTAAGCTGGCAGTCAGACATCTCTCTGGCAGCCCAGGAGCTGCTGCGAAGATGGGAGAGGCTCCCGCCACTGTCACTGGGCTCGCAGCCATCAGCCCAGCTTGAGGATGAGCGGAGCTCCCCCTGTGGGAGTGCACTGACCTGTTGGTCAGTACGCATCATAGTGACAGGTCATTCTGCCGTCAGGCTGAAACTGGCTCTCCGGCACCCTCCAAGGGGTTCTGGATTGTGAGAGGGTACAGGCTATGCATGATCGAGGCTGGGGAGGGACACGGGAGGTTGGCCAGCCGTAGAGGGACCACGGGAGGGCTCCAGGGTATGTCTGGCCCATCTTGCTCAGTTCCGATCAGCCATACCCCAGCAGCAAGCTAACCTGCAGGTCAGAGAATCTTCCCCCATGTGGTCAGTGCATGTCATAGCTAGCTGTTGAGTGGCCTTAGCATAACATTGGCATATTACACTTAGATTGGTTGAATGGTAGACTGGATGACCGGACACTTGGCATATTAGGCTTTAATTATATAGGATAATCAATGTGATTTATCAACTGTGAGCAACTTTATCACAAACATAATTTAAACAACCTATGTAGGAATAGCATGGGAAAGAATATGATGACAGACTAGACCAGTGATGGCAAACCTTTTGAGGTCGGCATGTCCACATTTTGAAAAACCCTAACTTAACTCTGGTACCATGTCACATAAAGAATTTTTTTGATATTTGCAACCATAGTAAAACAAAGATTTTTATTTTTGATATTTATTTTATATATTTAAATACCATTTAACAAAGAAAAATCAACCAAAAAAATGAGTTCGCGTGTCAGAGGTGACATGCGAACTCATTTTTTTGTTGATTTTTCTTTGTGTCATAGGTTCGCCATCACTGGACTAGACCCAGCTTATCATCTTCCTAGCAGGTTTATGGTGTATTTTGGGATAACATATTAAAAGTACCTATCAAACTGTATTATAAAGGATAGCAACAACTAGTTAGCCTCATTTTTAGTTAATGCCTAGTCACACATAAACATCAATTTCCCTCACAGATATAACTGAAACAGTACCTGTTGCAAACAATTCTCCCAGAGACACAATACTTCCATTCAAATCATCACAGGGAAAAACAAGAAAAAAATATTTTACCCGAGACCAGTTCTAAGAATTTTACTTGTGAAATAAGAGTGAATAACATCAGAGATCTGATCCCAAGTCCCTGAAATTGCAGTGGCTTTTCTGTGGCCAACAGAAAGGAAATGCATTCCATTTGTGAGCCTGTTAGCATTCAATGCACAGTGAGCTTGGAAATAATTTTCCAAACTACCACTCTGTGCAGAGTGCTGAGAAAGAACAACTGGGTTTGCTTGCTATGCGGGGGATTAAAACTCAGAGAAATATAGTGCCACTATTACCAGATAAAAATTTTAACATTGGTTTGATACCTGGTAAATTATTTCTGTCAAATCCAAACTGCATTAAAACATACTAAAATGTCATTTGTATATCAGTGTTGAAAAATAAATAAATAAATGAATGAATGAGCGAATTAATAAAGAAGTTTTTATAGGAGGAATGGAGGCCACCATAAGAAGAGTTTTTTTTTTTTGGGGGGGGGAGGAGGGTTAATTAAAGGATTAAAGATTATTATTTATTAAATATTATTATTAAAGACTATTATTATGCCTATAGCTGGTTGTACTTATTCATGAAGATATTGTTCCCTAGAAAGGTTTTCTCTTTTTCCCCAAATAATTTGACTTTCTTGAATATCAAGGTCTTATTTTTCAACATACATTTAAAATTCCATTTAAACCTTAATGCATTCCTTCATTCTCCTATATAAGACTGACCCCTCTTTCCTCTGGGCTTCTTTCTATCCCTCCGATTTTTTCCCCCTTTATAGAGCTGTATATACTCCATTTATGGTTGAAATCCATGTCTTTAAATATAATTGACCTGTTCTGTAAACTACGTAAAGAGAGGCATGTTGTTTACTGCTTCTGTCCTGATGGTTTGTTCAGCAAATGGCTCAAAATTGGTACTTACTATATATCTGCAGAAATGATAACAATATGTGAATGAATAAAAAGTCATATTGGAAAAATGTTATCAAGTTCTGTGTACTTAATAGAGCTTGTAATATTTTTGAAAAGTAATTGCTGTACTAGTGTTTTACATTTAGTTTACATCTTTGAATCTAAGTTATTATTTTTCTCTCACCCATTGATTCGTATCTTTAAAATCCATTCTCAACTCTAAAAAATTTTACTAGAGATAATCTTTCATCTGCTTCTTGAAAGAGCTGTTTGAGGTGGTTCTCTGGTTCTGTATTTAATGACCAAAAAGTTTTCAGAATTGAAGGTCAAGGGTTGTTCTCTTTTCATTTAAAGCTCCACAGGAAATGTATATTTCTTCATGCACAATCATCATTCAGTTCATGATGCTGACTCACTAGGAGCTTTTTCAGGTGTTTACTTCATGAATGTTAGAAATGAGAAGTTAGGAGGGTTTTTTTTTCTAATCATTAGTAATGTAATATGGTATTAAAAGAAGATGATGAAGAAGGGTAGAATAAGTGGACACAGACAGTAGGGGTGTGAGGACATATGCCAGGGGGTGGGGGTGGCCGGGGAGAGGTCAATGGGGGAAAAAGGAGACTCATGTAATACTTTAAACAATAAAGAATTTAAATTTAAAAAGAAAGAAAAGAAAGAAAGAAAGAAAGAAAGAAAGAAAGGAAGGAAGGAAGGAAGGAAGGAAGGAAGGAAGGAAGGAAGAAAGAAAGAAAGAAAGAAAGAAAGAAAGAAAGAAAAAAAGATAGGATAAATGGGAAGTAGAATTAACATCATTCATTTGCCCCTTTAATGGCAAATACATTAATTTTTTGTCTATAAAATTTTAATATTCATATGTTAATATTTATGTAAATACATTAATAGCTGAATCTACATTAAGCTGTTCCCTCATAATTAATTTCTAATAAGCAAATTAGAATAAACCTCATTCACTGAAAATGTGTGCACATGTATGGGGGAATTTCTGTCCTTTATGTGGTTGGAGATAGATTTGATCTTGCCAAAACTAAATATTTGTTGCTATCAGATTGCATTTCCTTAGATAAAAACATTAAGGCTTACTATTCATCATAAATAATATTTAATCATTAAACAAGTTTCAAGAAATTCAGTCATTATTTTTCTGAACTAGAATAATACAAATTAAGTAAGGTCTCAGATACTTGTTCATTTCTACTTTTATTTTTTTTTCTTTTATGCCCAAGTAGTTTATCTGATGGAATGAGTTTTCTTCACTGAAATTTTTTGGAAGGGATTTTTAAAATCTTTTCTGAAGACACTAATCCTTATTGGACAGTGTTCGAAAATCTAACCTCTATAAGATTGAGGGCAAATATTATGCAAATAAAGAGTAGAAGAATGACTGTGATGGTGAAATATTCCACCAAAGACCTTTAGTAGTGCTGAGTTAACATTAGAAATCTCTGATAAGCACAGCTTCTGGACATATTTAATTCACCCTCAGAGTATGAGAGGTCAATTGAAATACAGTAGTTCTCCACATAACTACATTACATTGTTATTTGATTTCATAAGTATTTTTCTTGATACCAAAGTCACACAAGCGGGCACAGGCTAAATATTTAAACTAAATCCTTTTCTTTTTTTTTTAAATTTATTGCTTAAAGTATTACAAAGGGTATTACATATGTGTCCATTTTATCCCCCCGCCCTTTCGTGTCCACCTAGACAAGGGGTTGGCAAGCTATACCCTCTTGGCAAAATTCCATCCAATTTCTATTTTTGTAAGGAGTTTTATTGAACATGGTCACACCCACTTCTTTATCACTGTCTGTGGCTGCTTTAGTTTACAGTGACAGAGTTGAGTAGTTACTACAACTAAAACTATCTAACCTTCAAAGCCTAAAATCTGTATTATAGGGTCCTTTGTAAAAGTCCCTAATTCAATTTAGACTGTTGATAAACACAGGGGTTTTTTTTTAATCCTCAGCTGAGGATATGTTTTGTTTTAATTGATTTTAGACAGCAAGGAAGGGAGAGAGAGAGAAGCATCAGTGTGAGAGAGAAAGATTGATTGGTTGCCTCGAGTACACACACTGAGAGAAGATCAAACTGCAACCTGCGTATGTGCACTAACCAAGAATAGAAACTGTGACATTTCCGTGTACATGACGACCCAACCAACTGAGACACAATGGCCAGAGCAACATCTTTTTGAAATTAGAAAGTGTATATGGAACCAAAAACAAAAACCTAACACATCATAATTTCAGGAAAAGAAGTAAAATATTTTAACTGCTTTATGAATTTGTTTTATAATGTGTTGTAATTTTAAAGCTGAGGAAATTAAAAATGTTGCTTTTTGTTTTTCAGAGTGGGTATATAAATTTATTGTAATATTTTACTATTTATACTCAAATTGTAGAGTGCATTTTGCAGGGTTTTTTTTATTGAAAATCTACTTTTTTAAGGAGATAATTTATTTGGAGTGTTCAGGAGCAGCTCTGTAGAGAAACACGCTAACAATAAAGAATTTTCAGAGTTTAGCATTATACTGTTTACAGTAATGCTTATTACTTAGTGCTGTAAATTTGTCAAACAAAATATCTTCCTCCATTTCAATAATCAATACTGAGTTAGAAAAAAATGTGACTCACCATTAATAATAAAAATTCCTCAGATTCCAAGAAAAGTTTTTGTTAACTATATAATTTAAAATTACTGTTGTGATAAGTATATTATTTTTAAACATTTAAGAATAATATCATACTCCATTTAAAATTATGAGAATGATCTTTTAAGGATTTAAGAATATGAGACCATAATAATTAGAGAACAATGACCATTTCTATAAGCTATGAGACATAGGACAGAAGCCAGAGGCAAGTGGGTAGGAATGATTACATACTTTTCTTTCCTTCAGTTCATTTCAATAAACTAATGCTGATAAAGAACCCACTAATGTCAGGCATTGCATTAAATGTTAGAGATATAGTGATTCGTAAATCACAGTCTATGACTACCAAGAGCTTTCACTGTATTTTAAATATGAGAAATTGGCTTACATTGTATTCATTTGTTGCCCCAGAACAAGTCTATAAATAATGTTGTATGCTGGAATATATGACAGTGGAGAACTTACCAACTCCACAAAAACTACTGACAACATTCAATATTCATTTAATTTAATTTAGTTCCTACAATATGCCAGGCAGGGTGGAAGTTGCAAAACAAAACAAGTGTTTTTTCATTAAAATTAGAGTTATTAAGAAAATAGGTTTGTTCAAATATCAACGAAACACTTATAAGTAGAAAGTATAATAATTGCACACTCTACTCCTAATTTTATTTATACCCTTTAAACTGCTTTAAATCTAGAGAAATTCAACTAGTTAACATTTCTTTGGGTCCTAAACTACCAATGATTTTATTATCCCTTCTATATCTAAACTCAAGTTTCAGCATCTGAAACATTAAATATAGAGAAATAAAGGGAAGAAAATAGACACAAAAATTTCAGAGCATTTGTGAATAAATTAGCATGGGGTCAATACTTGTGAATATATGGAAAAGTTGTAGATCACCTCCAAGCAAACACCTTAGGCATTATGATTCCTAAGATACACTTTAGATTTTCCACCCACGAACATCCACAGACCACTTTATCTATGTTTCTTTATGAAACAGAAAGGTAATTTTTGCCCTTTCCCCATTTCATACACTCATCAACTCCCTTGTCTCTTTTTTCCCCTCCTTTTATCAAAGAAAAACATTTCATTCCTCTATTTGCACATGCATTGATTTACGGGTTAGATGGTGACAACAATCTACGTTCACAAAGTATTCCTACAGAGAATTTTCATTTCTAAAAGGAATTCTGTTGCCAGCTACTAAGTTCATAAAGCTCCCATTCCTAAAACTGCTAGATCTAGAAAGGACGCTGCCCTGTGAGTTATGTAATAGAGAAAGCCTACTACTTATGGAAGAAATATTTTAGTTGCTTTTAGAAGGATGCTTAGATTTTAATCAGAGGCTGCACATTTGTTTAAACTAATTTGAGCATGCATAACCCTCTGAAAGCCTTGATATTTATTACACAAACAATTATTGGTAGAGAACAAATGTGTTGGCACAACCTCTTCTCTCACTTGATGAAGTCCCAGCTCTCCGGCCTTTCTGATGCACTGACAACTGGAGTGTAAGGTTCACTATGGACATAAAGCAACATGCTAGAAGCAGACCTGTGTGATTTCTATCAGCCTCAGCAATCGGAAATCCTTCCGAGCCCATGGCTGGCCAGTGTAATGAAGAATCAGTTCTCTGATAGCATCTGGGGAAAGAACCGATCCAATGTGGTTTAGTTTCCTCAGAACCCGTATTACCCAGAGATTGCTTAGCATCCTGGTAATATTTTTGGTGCCCCAAAACCAAAATAAATACCTAATAGTAGAATGTATTATTTTTTTTTATGCTCGCATAATTTAATTAGTATGTATGCCCTAATAATTTAGTATCTGTTTGGCTGACTTTGGAATCCAATTAGACACTGGTGCCTTAATTTTCTGTTTCACATCGATTTTCACGCAACACTTCCTTTTTGTTACAGCAATTTCTGAAAACTTAGCTTTGTAAAGATATGACAGAGGCATTGCACCTAAGAGCTTAAGTTACAGCAATGAAAAAACGTATGTCCTAATAGAGCTTACATCTTACTGGTTATGAGGCAGATTAAACAAACGCAAAAGTTGAACTGGAACGCCCTGAATTCCCGGGTTCTTGTCTCGATGGTTTCGAAGAATGAAGCCACGGACAACAGGTGAAAAGTACAGAGACTTTATTGCAAGCAGACACTAGCTCTAAAACCTAATTCTAAATTCTAAGCCTAAGACCCTGTCCCTCCTGGACTGACAGAGGGGCCCCTGAGAAGGGTGTCTGCTGCTTTCTTTGTCTTGAGGAATTAAATAGGCTGCAGTTCTTTGTCTGAATCTGACTTCTTATTGGTCATTTTGCTTCATAGAGTTAGTTTTCAAAGATCAAAGCCCACGTGGTGTCCCCCATTTTCTCTCCCCCTTATCTTGTTGGTTGGAGTCACTTTAGAGAAAGGATTCAATTTAAAGCTTTATTACTTAAGTTTGCGCATTTATCACCTGATCAAAATGGCTAGCAATAACCTGGGAGGGATAAAACTAGTGATAATATTTTACAAACATTTTATGAGCAAGCGGCCCCTCACCCTGTGGCCACATGCTCTCGTGGGTTTCACCATTTGCTCCACCCCACACCCCACCCTTCTTACCCCCAGAGGACAGGGGTCCGGTCATTGCCCCTTTGCCTCTTGGTGGCTACTCTCTTTGTCCCTAGGTCCCTCCCAGCTGGTAACCTTGGCAGAGTCCCCTGTGCATTGGGGCGAGGGCCTTGTGTGGAGAACGCCCTGCCTCCCTTCGCCTTCTGTGACTTAGATTACAAAGTACCTTTATTTTTCCCTTTGGCTTCTGCCATCTGCCTCCACTGCTACAGGACTTTTAGATGTAATTCCATTCTATTGCCCTCATTCTCTTTGTGAGCATAAAAATAGAATAGTATACCAGTTTATCATTTTATTAGGCATATCAGTTTAGCAGGCACATTACCAATTTGTTTGTATTTAGATATTCAAGGAAACTAATTTAAAAGTTTGTTTTCTATTTTAAAATTTCTATTGCAGTTTTTTAAAGAACATGTTTTTATTGATTTGTTTTAGAGAAAGAGGGAGGGAGAGGGAGAGAAACATCGATGCATGCTTTTGCACAGCTCCAACAGGGGATGAAACCCGGGCCTGTGTCCTGACCAGGAATGACACTGATGATGTTTGGGTGCATGGGATGACACTCAACCATTGAGCCACACTGGTTGGGGCTCTACTCCTGTTTTTTAATGAATTGCTTATAAGTCCCCTTCTTTACATATAAGAAGACAAGCAAGCATATAAAACTGCACAGAGAGACTACATTTAATGATAAACTTTTTCTTTTCCTAAAAATATGAACTATGTTTTTAAAATTTCTAAACTTGGATATTGATCTAATTCATTTATTCATTTCAAAAAAATATTTTTCTGTGCCATACAATAAACTAGTAAAATAATCTCTGGTGATGAAGAAAAGAATATCATAACAATTCCTTCAATATTTAGTCTCATTTTGTAATGGAAAGAAGCATTTTTCTAACTAACTAAATAAAGAAGAGTCAGTGATGGGACTGGGGCTGTCGGCAGACAGGGGGCCAGGGGCTGCAGTGGGAAGGGATGGACAGGGGGTAGGTGGGTGGGAGTGAGATGAAGTGGGTCAATGGGGGAAAAAGAGGACATCTGTAATACTTTTAACAATAAAGATACATTTTTTAAAAAGTAAAGAGAAAAAATCTTTGATTTCCACACAAGGGAGTACAGTAGATTAGATACTCAAAGGCAGCCCCCTGACCAAAGTACCTAGCACATACAATCTACACTAATAAAAGAGAAAAATGGTAATTGGTGTACGGCGATACCCTTTTCATTGGCTAATCAGGGTTATATGCAAATTAACTGCCGACTAAAATGGCAATTAACTGCCAACAAAGATGGCGGCTAATTTGCATGTGTAGGCACAATGCAGGGAGGCGAAAGGGAAAGCAGGAAGAAGCCCCCTGCCACTGACAGTGATCGGAAACCCAGGGGGGAGCTAAGAGCTGGGGAGAAGGTGACCCTGGGGCCGCCTTTGCCCTTCCCCCCAGCCATGATCGGAGAATCAGGCACCTTTGCAGCCCTGGCCAGTGATAGCAGGAAGTAGGGGTGGAGCCAGCGATGGGAGCTGGGCATGGTCGAAGCTGGCAGTCCCGGGAGCTAGGGGTCCCTTGCCTGGGCCTAAAGCGGAGCCCACAATTGCGGGGCCGCTGCTGCTGCGGGTCCCCGCTGCCTGAGCCAGACGCCTCAGCCAGAGGCATCCTGCAGGGGCAGGGGCAGAGCCCGCGTGATCGCGTGGCCCCCGCTGCCACTGCGGGTCCCCGCTGCCCGGGCTGGACGCCTAGGCCAGAGGCGTTAGGCCTGGGCAGGGGCGGAGCCTGCAACCGCGGGGAGCTGGGGGTCCCCTGCCCAGGCCTAACGCCTCGGCCAGAGGTGTTAGGCCTGGGCAGGGGCAGAGCGGGAGATTGAGGGGAGCTGGGAGTCCCCTGCCCAGGCCTAATGCCTCGGCCAGAGGCGTTAGGCCTGGGCAGGGGCGGAGCCTGCAACCGCAGGGAGCTGGGGATCCCCTGCCCAGGCCTGACACCTCTGCTGGAGGCCTCAGGCCTGGTCAAGGGGCCGATCCGGTGATTGGTGATCGGAGGGTGATGAGGGTCAACTCCTCTGGCTGAGGCATCAGGCCTGGGCTGATGCCTGGGCCAGAGGCATCAGGCCTGGGTTGGGGGCGGAGCCGGGGATTGGAGGGATATGATGGTCCCCTTGCCCTGGCCTGAAGCCTGGGTCAGAGGCGTCAGGCTTGGGCGGGGGGTGGAGCAAGCAATCAGAGGGAGATGGGGGTCCCTTGCCCAGGCATGATTCCTGGGCCAGAGGCCTCACGCCTGGGCGGGGGTCAGAGCCAGTGATCGGGGGGAGATGGGGGTCCCCTGTCCAAGCCTGACACCTCTGGCGGAGGCGTCAGGCCTGGGCAAGGGGCCAATCAGGCGATCGGAGGGTGATGTGGGTCTACGCCTCTGGCCGAGGCATCAGGCCTGGGCAAGGGGCAGAGCCAGCAATCGGAGGGGTCTGGGGGTCCCCTGCCCAGGCCTGACGCCTGGGCCAGAGGCATCAGGCCTGGGCTGGGGGCATAACCAGTGATGGGGGGAAATGAGGGTCCCCTGCCCAGGCTTGACACCTCCTTCAGAGGTGTCAGGCCTGGGCAAGGGGCCGATCCTGCAATTGGAGGGTGATGGGGGTCAACGCCTCAGGGCTCCCAGTATGTGAGAGGGGGCAGGCTGGGCTGAGGGACACACCCCCCCCCACACACACACCCAGTGCATGAATTTCGTGCACCGGGCCCCTAGTGTTTAATACAAAATAAAAACCAAAATATTGTAATGAATCACTACACTGGTGTATATGTAATTTATACATCATATATAATACATATTATATGAAATATATATGCACATATAGGACATATTTATCAAATATGTAACATCTATATCAAATCTGCATGTATATAAGGAAATATATAAACCCCAAAACCATTCTTCAACACAGGGGATAACCCTTGGAGGTATGCCAGTATCAATGTTAACTTTGGCATAAAGAGTTTCTTTTGAAACTTGAGAAATATATTTTCATGCTCTTTTGAAATGCAGGAGAACAGATGATAAACAGTACGGCCTAACCAAACAGAAATCTAATGTTAACATATATATATATATATATATATATATATATATATATATATATATAGAGAGAGAGAGAGAGAGAGAGAGAGAGAGAGAGAGATTCCCACGAGGTTACACCTTCATTGTAAGGGAAATGGAAAAATAATCTCTCCCCACAGATGCAACTTCAAAGAAACTGCTTGCTCCAAACTTGGCACTGGAAGGGGGTTAGGGGGAATGAAACAGCAGTCTCACCCTCCATCATTCATAATTACAAACTAACCCTTAGTTAGGTTTTAAGAATTCATCCATGTTCTCTGTGTGATTAGAAAAATATAAAAAGAGAATCTAAGTAATGGCAGCTTCAGTCATAATATTTTACAAACATTTTATGAGCAAGCGACTTGATCACTAAACTCCAGAAAACCGTTTGGCAATAAAAACCTAATAGAAATGTACGTATACATTCTTCAAGCCACATACATATAATCCTCATTACAGCAATATTCATAATAATAAAAAATTAAATTGATTCAAATATCCATCAAGAGCTGAATGGATAATTAAATTGTGGTAAATTAAGGCAATGTGATATTATATACCATTTAGAAATTAGAAATGAAAATTATAGACAACACCATGGATGAAGCTCACAAACATTGTCCTACATAATAAAAGGCTAATATGCACATCGACCGAACAGCAGAACAACCAGTCGCTATGAGGCGCAGTGACCACCAGGGGGCAGATGCTCAATACAGGAGTTGCCCCCTGGTAGTCAGTGCACTCCCACAGGAGGAGCGCTGTTCAGCCAGAAGCCGGGCTCACGGCTGGCAAGCACACCAGCGATGGCGGGAGCCTCTCCTGCATCCCTGGCAGCACTAAGATGTCTGACTGCATCCCCCGGGGCTCCCGGACTGAGAGAGGGTGCAGGCTGGGCTGAGGGACCTCCCTGAGTACATGGATTTCGTGCACCGGGCCTCTAGTGTCAAATAAAAGAAGCCAGACATTAAAGTGCCCTTGACTGTATGATTTCTTTCTATATTGTTTCTGATATGCAAAAGTAATACATCATTTCCCACACCAGAGCAGGGTGCAGCTCTACACAGGTGTCTGCGATGATGCAGGAGAGGGGCTCTGGGAGGCTGGTAGGGTTCTCTTTCATGCACGAAGTGCTCATTACATGGATGTGTTCCCTCTTCAAAATGTGCTATGTTGTACAGTAATAATTTATGCATTTTGGTATGTATGTTATCCTCCAATAAAGTGAAAAATAATAACCTTGCATATTGTTATCCTTCTTCCTCTTTTATCTCTTAACATGAAAATGTTATTTTATTGCCTATATAAGAAACACTTATTCTGGTAGTATTTCTAGATATCATTGTTAGATTAATGAAACTATTTTATGAAACTTGATAAAATGCATTGAGATATTCAAACAGTGTGATTTAATTTTATGTGCAAGTTTAGTGATGACAACTTTATGGACACCTAAGGATTAGTATTTTTTCAACTATATCTAGAAAGATGTACATTAGGGAAAACTAGGCTTTCCCAAGTGTACAGAAAATAATGTGCTAATATTCATTGCTAAAAGTTGAAGGACATTTCAAAGTAAAATATCAAAATATATCATGAATAGGAGTTAACATATTTTTAAAGTCCAATAAAATGTGAGACAGAGCTCAGTCTGTGTGGCTCATTGGCTGAGCATTGAATTAGGAACCAAGAGGTCATTGGTTTGATTCTCCATCAGGGCACGTGCCTGGGTTGCAGGCTCCATCCCCAGTAGGGGGTGTGCAGGAGACAGCCCATCAATGATGTTCTGATGATGTTCTTCTTTCATCAATGTTTCTCTCTATCCCTGTCCCTTCCTCTCTCTAAAAATCAATAAAAACATATTTTTTAAAATGTGACAGATTTCAAATGTATTAATAATGCTTTTCTTCTAATTTGAACAAAAAACCTAAGGTATTCTATACTTTTGTTCTATAAACTTTACCAAAGACACCTTATCTTAGATACTATATATCTATTTTTTTCAAAACCACGAAAGCATTTTCATAAATTTAACCTGATTTAATAATTACAAGAATCTATAAAGGTACTTAATACATTCATATTTTATCCCTGTTTTATTTTTGAGCCAATTAAGCCTTCTAAACCTACACTGACTGAGACAAAGTTATTGACTTTCTACTTTGTGCCTCATTGCAAAAAATTTTTAAAAATTATTATCATTATTATTTTAAATCTTTATTTTTGAAAGTATTACAGAAGTCCCCCTTTATTCCCTACTTACCCCTTCTAGATTGAACCCACCCTCAACCCCAGGCCTCCATCATACTACTGTCTGTGTCCATGGGTTATGCACATATGCATAAAAGTTCTTTGGTTAATCTCTTCCTACTCACCCACTACTTGCCTTTCCCTCTGAGATCCCACAGTCTGTTCCATGCTTCTATGTCTCTGGATCTGTTTTGTTCATCAGTTTATTTTGTTCTTTAGATTCCATATGTGAGTGAGATCATGCGATATTTGTCTTGCTCTGACTGGCTTATTTCAGTTAGCTTAATACTCTCCAGGTCCCTCCATGTTGTCTCAAAGGGTAAACAAGCCTTTTTCACAGCTGCATAGTATTCCATTGTGTAGATGTACCACAGCTTTTTTATTCACTGATCTACTGAAGGGCACTTGGGCTGTTTCCAGATCTTAGCCATTGTAAATTGAGCTGCTATGAACATAGGGGTGCATATATTCTTTCTGATAGGTATTTTGGGTTTCTTAGGATATATTCCTAGAAGTGGGATTACTGGATCAAATGGCAGTTTCTTTTTTTTGAGGAAACTCCATACTGTTTTCCATAATGGCTGTACCAGTCTGTATTGCCACCAGCAGTGTACTAAGGTTCCCTTTTCTCTACATTCTCTCTAGCACTTGTCATTTGTTGATGACAGAGATTCTGTGTGAGGTGATACCTCACTGTCATTTTAATTTGCATCTCTCTTATGATCTGTGCCTTTGAGCATTTTTTCATAAGTCTCTTCCCCATCTGTATGTTCATTTTGGAGACGTGTGTACTTAGGTCCTTTGCCCATTTTTAAATTGTATTGTTTGTCTTCCTTTAAAGTTGTATGAGTTCCTTATGTATTTAGGATATTAACCCTTTATCAGATGTTTCTTGACAAATATGTTCTTTCATACAGTGGGCTCCCTTTCATTTTTTTAGAAGCTTGAATCCATAAAGAATTTTGATGAAATATAATACACGTCTTGGTGTACATTTATTATATTATCCTGTTAATTTAATGTCTTTTAAAATTTCTTTAATCTCTCACTTTTATAAAATGAACATAAGTGAAATAAACAGGTTAAAAAATACAGGTATTTTTCTTATTTCATTACAGAAGAGAGTTTGTTGACTTGGCTTGCTCTTTTTCTAACAATACCAATAATTTTGTATACTGATGGAATATAATTTTCTTGATATAGTACATTAAGAAGCCCTTTTCCACAGCATTTTAGGTCACAAACATGGGCAGGAATAAATTTTGAAAATTATTTTATTTCATTTTAGATACCCTATAAGTATAATTTCAGAAAAGGAGCCAGCATTAGAAACTCAGACTGAAATTTTTTTAAGAATAAAAAATTTTATGTGTAACATTTTTCTTGTTTAATAATTGCCACAAAAGTGGAACTGTCATGTTCAATTTTACTGTTATCTTCTTCTTGAGAAAGATGTAGCAGCAATCATCATTCCACACTATTAAAAAGAGTACTTGAACTTAATTGAGCCTCAAGTTTGATTTGCTAATTATCACAGATTGTTTCTTACTGTTTTTCTTCTTTGTTTTTTTATGCAAGGGGTACAGGAGAAAAGTTCTGAATAAAAATTGCCTTTTATATTCCATAAACTGTCATGCTGCAATCTGATGACAAGAATTTTCTAGGAATTGAGAATTTCATGAGGATATGTTGAGGATTGGAAAACAATGATTCAGGCAAAGACTATCAACATATAAAGTGAATATTGTGTGTTTATATGTGCTCTCCATAAAGCAACACGTCTATGATTGTTTTTAAATATCATACATAACTATCAAAATATTGTATGTGTGTATCTATATCTCAGATACATAGATCATAAAGCAAGAATTGCTTTCAATAAGGTAGTTTTGCAATTAAGGCCAGGTTTAGTCATGTTGTAGTTACTTCTGAGTTTTCACTTTCAAATATTTAACATGTACACTGAGTGCCTACTATATTATATGTTCAACATTTATATGCACACTAATTATCCATGACAGGGAAGATTATAAAAAATAATTGGTCATTATAAAACTCCTACTCTTGTGTTATACATGTATAATACTCAAGGTAACTAATATACTATCAAAATTTAACATGACATTTGCATTTTTTGGAAATAAAATATATTTTTTGTTTGGCAGCAGCTGAGGACACATTCTACTGTTCTGTGTGCAATGTAAATGACTGAGACTGTCCTTGTTACACAGTAGCCTGAATTTCAAGCTTCCTTCAGTGGTTGACCTAGGACCTAGATGAGTATCTGTAGTGATTACCAAGAGCACTCTTGGCTGGTTTTATTGGACTATGTGTTTTCCTACTTTCCTAAGAACACCATTAAAAGCTGTCTTTACTGTGGGACACAGCACCTGGGATACAACATGCAGAACACTAAACAAAAATATATTATTCTTACATAATGAGGAGAAATTCTACATTTATGGATAGGAAAAGAATTTTACAAAGCAATCATTTTTTCATGAATTTTTCTGTTTGTTGATTCCATGCACTTTAAATTGCTAACAGAGTTTTATAACACTTGATAAAATATTTCAAACATTTATATAAAGGACACACATGGGATGGCTTGCATTACAGCATATGAAGACATATGAAACCATGGTAATAAGTATTATATGTAATTACAATAGCTTAATAAGCAGGATTCAAAAATTCTTCCTACAGAATAGAACAGAGAGACAGACAGTTTTTATAATTCTTTGAAATACAGTGATTTAGCTTGAAAGATATGTGAGGAAAATGGGAAGTATTAAATTAAATAGAGCAGATAAATAATATTAATATTAAATTAAATTAAATTGCATTCCTTTCTCACACTACTAATTAAAGTCAAACTCACAGGAATTAAGAAATTAAGTGTCAAAAGTAGTATTTTTTAAAAAATTAACATAAAATTCAATTGGTTTTATTTCTGAGCTTTTGATAGTAAAGTATTTTTTAAGTAGAACAAATTGCTACTTATATAGCAAGAGAATGGCAAATGGAATTATGTTAAAATACAAAAGTCTCTAAATCAAAAGCTACTTTATAGAAATTGAAAAGCTACTTTATAGAAGTTATAAACCAGAGGAAGATATTTCCAATAAAGATATATAAAGAACTCCTACAAAGCATTATCAAAATGACAAATATCCTAACATAAGAAATAAAAAAATACGTGAAAAGTATTTTACATGAGAAAAAATACATATGATTGGTGACGATTTGAAGGATATTCAATCACATTTTTTATCAGATAAATATAAACTGAAACCAGAATAAGAACAGATTTTACACATTTTCAAATAGGAAAAATCAAGGAGTAAGACAATCCCATGTGCTTGGAAGAATGTGATTCATTCCAATTTTATAAATTGTTGTTGGAAGTTTGCAAATATTGAATAAAGCCATTTTGTACAGATACTTTAAAAAGCAATTTGACACTATCTTATAAAGTTTAACATTTATCCCCACCTTTACTATGCATGAATTCCACTTATAAGTACATCAGTATAAGTACTCAACCTTCCTAATGCCGTGACCCTTCAATACAGTTCCTCATGTTCCGGTGACCCCCAACCATAAAATTATTTTCGTTGCTACTTCATAACTGTAATTTTGCTACTGTTATGAATCATAATGTAAATATCTGATATGCAGGATGTATTTTCATTGTTATAAATTGAACATAATTAAAGCATAGTGATTAATCACAAAAACAATATGTAATTATATATGTGTTTTCTGATGGTCTTAGGTAACCCCTGTGAAAGGGTCATTTGACCCCCAAAGGGGTCGCGACCCACAGGTTGAGAACCGCTGAAGTACATACAAAAGAAAACCAGTACAAATGTATCTAGACTAATAAAAGAGAAACATGCCACTCTGCTACACCCACAAGCCATGCCCACCAGCCAATCAGGAGCAAGTATGCAAATTAACCCAACTAAGATGGGGGTGGACACAGAGCTGGAGGGAGCAGGAGGTTTGGGTTGCTTCCAGCGATGGAGGAAGCCCAGCTTCCCACCTGCCCTGGCTGGCCCTGGGTTCCGCTCAAGGCTACAAAGTTTCAATTATAGAAGATAAATAAATCCCAAATACCTGCTTCCAGCCTGCCATGGCCTCTGCTCCAGGAGGCGCTAAAAAAAAAAAAAAAAAAAAAAAAAAAGGAGAGGCTGGTAGCTTGGGTCACTGGGGGGCATGGCCAACCTGAAAATGGCCATCAGCCCCTCACCCAGGCTGGCCAGGCACCCCAGCAGGACTCCCTGACACTGAAGGGGGTGTGGCCAGCCTGAAAACAGCCCTCAGCCCCTTACCCAGGCTGGCCACACCCCAATGGGTTGAGGGTCCACAGTGGGGGGCTTGACCAGCCTGAAAACGACCTTCAGCCCCTCAGCCAGGCTGGCCAGGCATCCCAGTGGGTTCCCCACCTTGATCTGGGACATCCTTCAGGGCAAACCAACCATGTAGACCCACCCAATCAGTCATATGTATTTTCATATCTAATCAACATACCAAAGTCAACTCAAAATCTTTACTGTGGGCAGGAAAGCACATTCCACATCCCTTCTATCCTTATTCCACTTTCTACCCCCACACTGAGGGATGGCAATGCTGCCATACGCTGAACAAAAACAATAGGATGCTAGCATAAGGAAAGAATTGGTGTATGTACTGGGCCCTCTTCCCTTTTTCTTTTCAGCTCCTCATGCTGTTTACTTTGTTGTCCTTCCAAGGAGCTCTCTTAATCTTAAAATTCTGCATTTCCTACTTTTAGTCAAATTCTGTTACCTATTTCCCCTCATTGCATATTCTCCATCTTGAATTGGCAATTCTAGTTTCTGAAAATATAGTTGAGATACAAGCATTATTTCTGTGCTGCCTCCTTGTTTGATTGCCCAGGATTATTTTGCATAATTGAGACCTAATATGCTTCAGAAAGTTTAGATAAACACTGGCCAGGATTAAAGGGAGTAAAAATATGTATACATATTAAGGTATGGAAAGGCATCCACATAGAGCACTTGAACCTCCTTTGTACTTGTTAGGAGAAAAAAACATAAAGAGTGTATTAAATCTGAGGTTATTACAGTCTGGTTGTTTGAAATTCCACTTTTCTCTACTATATTTTCCCCACTTTCCAATGTACTCAAGAAGATTGAAAAATTGTAATGGACCAATTTAAAATATTTTTATTTCCTAAAAGCTTTTTTGCCTATTGTTATATGCAGGACCCTTCTCTTTTATTGGGAGAGACAGGTAGTTAGTTATCTGAATCTAGGTTGAAAAGGTTATGTAAAAAGAAATTATAATAATAAAAGGGATACTCTGCTTAAAAAAAACAGTAAGTATAGATTGATGTATTTTTATTAAATCCATTATTAAATGTTATAATAAAATATGATGATGATGTTTATAATACCCAAATTTAGGCCACTAGGAGCCCTTTCAAATGAACTCCTTATCTTTTTGACATGACTCTATTAGCTGTTGAGCATTCCATATAATAGATATATTTCAGATATAACTCCTAAATTTTCATTCCCCTTTTTCTCTCTCAGTAAAAATTATGGCTTCAGTATTATCCATACACTTATTCAGTTAATCTTTTACACCATGCAGATGAAATAGTTTCAGAATTGCAAACTGAATACCATCCCAACAAGATTACTTGGCAAAGTTCAAGCTTGTGTTCTACTTTTTCTTGTGCTTAGAGTATGTTCCATCAAAGGTGTACAATCAAATACAGTTTTTAAAATAATATTAATTTTTTCTTCCATGTATTTATATAAATTTTATATAAAGTGGGTATAAAGTTAGAATAGCATTTGTTTGTACTCAAGTTTAGGATCTGTATTTGGGGGATGCATTTTGGCCTTTTTTATTTATTGATTGATTGGTCGTGGCCTGGTATCTCAGTCTGGGCCTTTTTTAATCATTATATCATTATTTCTCTGTAATGAATTTGTTATATCTTATGATATTAATATATTTAAGTAAATCAAACGTCTTTTCAAGAACTGAATTATCCTTAATCCTGAATATTGTGATGTTTTGTTTGAAACTCTCCATTTAGTATAGTTCTATGATTTTGTACCATGATATTTACCCTTTCTTAATTGTTATTCATAATACAGGTTTTTCAGTTTTTCTTCTATCATACTGATTAACTGATTGGCTGACTTTTTCCAATAACTTTGTGAAATTCCAAAATGAATTTCAATTTGCAATGTAAAAATATATCTTTCTAGACATTTAAATTCCATCTTCACATTGAATGTAATTCTCCTTAATGTGTTTCTGTGCATATACACTTATATAATGGCATATGTTCATATAACTACACATATATGTGCATATTTCTGTGTTGTGCATATATAATACATATATATGTATGTGTATACACACATGCATTACTTTATGCTTAGCTCTGTTTTGAGCTAAATATTTTACCTTTGAAGGTGTTTATGACATCTAGGTATGTGTTTGTATTTAAAAATCATAACTTCAAAAGTAAAATAAGTCATCTTAATGATTTTAAGAGGTACAAACAGCAAACGCTTTGAGCTTGTCCAGTGTCCATTTTATTTTATTTTCTGCAATTGACTTAATGCCTATCTGAAGTACCATATTCTTAATTCATTGTTGACAATGCAATACCAATATTCTCTTTGAAAGCCTCAAATTGTCTATTGGAAAAAATAATGATTTTCTTTATTTTCTAAATTATAAATTGGGCAAAATGGATCCCTTTCAAATTGATGTCAAAATTTACCCCATATATTACTTCTTATATTTCAGGATAAAGATCTGTATTGACTTGGTAAAGCAGCATTTTGCAAGATTGTGACATAAAAAATACAATGCCATTGTTCACTGTTGAGGGAGTAAAAAGGGCAATTAATGTTATTAGGAGGGCAGTTTGGGCTGCGATATTTACTTAACCTTGTGGTTGTTTTCTTCGTCTCCTCTACTTTTTCCAAGAGAAGATTCGTTTTTATATGTGGAAACATCATTGTCTGGGAGGTTAACAGAAATAAGGCTTGTTGTGGCAATATCACTTGAAATATATCTTTAAAGTTTTAAAGGGCAGTTTAAAGTCAATCTAACTTTGTAAAAGTAGCTTTATACCCAAAATAAGTACATACAAGTGAAAAAGTGTAAGTCAAATATTGTCAATTCCTGTCATATTTAAATCAGGGACTGTTTAGTGGAATCCTAAAGTGAATATACAAACACACCTAGAAGATACTTCAAGTTTAGTTCCAGGCCACCACAATGAACTGAGTGCCACAATAAAAGTGAGCCACAGGAATGTTTTGCTTTTCCAGGATCTATAAAAGTTATGTTTACACACTACTGTAGTCTATTAAGTGTTCAATAGCATATTGTCTACAAAAACATTGTACATATATTAATTAAAAACTACTTTATTGCTAAATGCTAACCATTATCTGAGCCTTCAGGGAGTCATAATCTTCTTGCTGGTAGAGGGTTTTGCCACAATGTTGATTAAAACCCAGTATCTGCAAAGTCCAATCAGGTGAGTGCAATAATGTGAGGTATGCTTGTACTTTATTTTGAAATGTAGGTGACAGTCTCTGGATATGTCAACTTGACGAAGCTGTAGTCCCCAGTGATTTAATCAAGCCCAAATGTATGCCTTGCTCTGAAGGTATTTTGTAGATGTAATTAAAATACATGATCTGTTGATTTTAAGTAAGGGACATTAACCCGAATAACCAGGAGCCAATCAGTTGAAAAACTTTAAAGGCAGAGCTGAGATTTTCCTGAATAAGAAAAAATGTTGTCTGTGCATAGCAGCTTCAGCTCATGCCCAGGAGTTCCAGCCTGCCCACCCTGAGGGCCTGCCCTATAGAAATAGGACAGCTCCATAATCACATACATGAGCCATGTTATTGCAATGAATCTTAAAATATATCACCTACTGGTTCTTCTTCTCTGGTTGAACTCCTACTAATACAGATTTTGGTATTGAAAGTGGTTCTATGTTGTTGTTGTTTTCTTTTTCATTAGTAGCTATTTTTAATTATTCAGGTCACCACTCAATTTCACTATATTTGGTATTTTGAAATTATCATGCATACAGATTTTCAAATTTTAATTTTGAATAAATCAACATGTGTCATTCCTCTCCTTGCTTATGCTTCACATTGCAGTAAGTTTGTATATTCTTGTCTAAATAGTACTTTTTATCTGGTCTTCCTGGTTGAAGGGTTTATATGATTTGAAGACTTTCACAAAGACAAGCCTGAACATTCCTTTTATTTTATTTCAAGATCAACTTTTCAGAGAGAATTCAACTAAATTACATTTGTGGAACTCTAGCATCACATTCTTTTTGATATGTTTAAGCCTATTTCAGACACCCCACAAACATCTCAAGTTGAGTGAATCTCTGGAAGGACTACTTGTCTATACTAGTAATTCCAGTTAAACTTATAGTCAATGTTTATTACAGCAAAGAATTCCAAGTAAAAACAAATAATAAATGGACATATATTGGCCAAGTCCAGAGAGGTTAGGTGCTTGTTTCTGAGTCTAACTTTATCCAGGTCACATAACATGCATTCCCTTCAGAAGCCAACTGGAATCACATGCAAACTATCAGTGCCAGAAAATATGACTCTTCTCAGGTTCTAATCTAATCTAATAAAAGACAAATAGGGTAATTAACCTTACCTCCGACACACTTCCCATTGGCTAATCAGGGCGATATGCAAATTAACTGCCAACCAAGATGGCGGCCAGCAGCCAGGCAGCTGAGCGAACATGAGACTTGGTTGCCCCGGTGATGGAGGAAGCCAAGATTCCCCGCCTGCCGCTGCCGGGCTCTGAGCTGCACTCTAAGAAACAATGTTGCAATTACAGATGCCAAACAAACCCCAGATACCTGCTTTCAGTCAGCTGGCCTCGGAGCTGGAGCTACAACAGTGTTTCAATAATAGAAGCCAAACAAACCCCAGATGCCTGCTTTCAGCAGCCAAGGCCTCAAGCTGGAGCCGGCCTCAGAGCTAAAGCCGGCTCTCAGCTCCAGTGATAGCCATAGAAGGTAAATAAATCCCAGAATAAAAAAGAAAAAAAAGGAGAGGTTGGGAGATTCAGTCGCCCGCCAGTCTGAAAACGGCCCTCAGCCCCTCATCCAGACTGGCCAGGCACCCCAGTGGGGACCCCCACCCTGATCCGGGACACCCTTCAAGGCAAACCAGCTGGCCCCCACCCGTGCACCAGGCCTCTATCCTATATAGTAAAAGGGTAATATGCAAACTGACCTTAACAGCAGAAAGACTGGAAATGACTGGTAACTATGACACACACTGACCACCAGGGGGCAGACGCTCAATGCAGGAGCTGCCCTCTGGTGGTCAGTGAGCTCCCACAATGGGAAGCTCTGCTCAGCCACAAGCCAGGCTGATGGCTGCCAGTACAGCGGTGGTGGTGGGAGCCTCTCCTGCCTCCTCAGCAGTGCTAAGGATGTCTGACTGCAGTTTAGGCCTGCTCCCCGCTGGCAAGTGGACATCCCCCGAGGGCTGCTGGGCTGCCAGAGGGATGTTTGATTGCCATCTTATGCCCAATCCCCCGGGGAGCAGGCCTAGCCAGCAAATGGTCATCCCCTGAGGGGTCCCAGACTACGAGAAGGCACAGGCCGGGCTGAGGGCCCCCTCCCCTCCCCACCCCCCGCGAGTGCACAAATTTTTGTGCACTAGGCCTCTAGTGATTTTATAAAAATGGAATTAAGAGAATTGTACTTCCACATGGAATAACTCAGACTGTGTTAACTATGTGGTAATTTCTGGAGCTATACTGATGATCATTTCCTTGAACTTTCACTAGAGATTGCCATGCCCTTTAGCTATCTTTTTCTATCTATTAAAGCTAAATGTTTACTCTCAGCCTTGGACTCTACAGTTTCTGCTCCCCTCATGCCCTTCTAAAATTGGTCCTAAGTTTATCCACAAGTCTACTAGTCTTCTTTTTATCCCCTTGTATGCATTTCCCATAATAAGAAAAAATAAACTTCAAATATATTTCTTCAAAGCTTGTAATCTTCAACATTACTTTAAAACAATCATTTCATTTTATAAAGTAATATCTTATCTTTTTATAGGATATCTTCTGCATATTCTATTACTTCAAACACTTAAGACATTATAAATTTTTTTTTCTGACTTTCCCTATCAACTTTAGGTATGTTACACATCCACTTTCAAAAGAATTGCTCAAATTCTACAACATGGAATGACTTTTTCTTTCTCTCTTCACTTCCATCGACTTCATTAAAAACTGCATTCAGATTTCTTCAATAATTTAATACTTATTATGGAATAAATCATTCCCACCATCAATAGTATTGATGTCTACAATCACTATTTGGGCCATTACAGAAAAACTAATCCAATGTATCAAGTACAAATATTAAGATTGTGATGTTAATGACTAACCTAAAAACCAGAGAATGAATAGAAAGTTTGTATTTTCCAATTAAATGTAATGTGGTTTCAAAATAATTTATAGTAATTCATAGGAACTTAAAAACTCAAACCTATCAAATTAATATGCTGAAAATAATGATGGATAAAAAGGAAACATGTAATGTCTGCTCCTCTACTATAAGTCTGAGGCAGCAATAAATCCAAATATAATTGCTAGACAATATACTTGAAGTGACATCATTAAGAACACTTTGAACAAAGGGTATTCAGAAGAAGTAATAGACTTGATTTGTAAAATGTAAACTTATGATGAAATAACTAGACTTTAATTGCCTATTAGAGGAATGCATATAGTTTATTCTTTCATTCAATTCATTCAGACCTACTACATCTTGGTGCCTGAACAGTCTTTCAGAAATGCAAAAAGGGGCTTAAGAAAATAACAAATAGGTTAACCTTAAATTCTATGAGATAAATTCTAAGAAACATAAAAAACTAGCATTTCTATAGAAAAGCAAAATGCTGTGGGTGAGAAAAAATAAATCACTATAGTTTCTGGTGGTGCTGCCAGAAACCACAACCCTAGATCTGGTCCTTCCACAAAATGTGGGGTCCATGACTAGTTATTTAGTTGCTAATTTTTGAAATAGACTCTTAATGGAGGAATTAAAATTCTTGCCTGATTTTGAAGAGCAACCATAGATCAAAAGGAGGGCTGTCAGGTAACTTACTATATATATATAAGGTATATATATATATACCTTAGGAATGTGACAGGGAGGCCACTGAAAGAGGAGAGCAACAGAGTTTAGACCAGCCGTGGGCAAACTACGGCCCACGGCCGTTTGAAATGAATAAAACTAAAAAAAAAAAAAAAAAAAAAAAAGACCGTACCCTTTTATGTAATGATGTTTACTTTGAATTTATATTAGTTCACACAAACACTCCATCCATGCTTTTGTTCCGGCCCTCCGGTCCAGTTTAAGAACCCATTGTGACCCTCGAGTCAAAAAGTTTGCCCACCCCTGGTTTAGACACTAGAATTTTCCCTGATCCCTGCTTTTTATCTCCTGCTTGAAAATTCCAGGATGGATAAAAGAGGACCACACAGGAACCGTATCAATGGGAGGATAAAATGGTGTTGTGGTGGCTTAGAAATACAGGCCCTATGAAGGCCACTCACCTTTCATACCCTAACCCTCTAGCTTTCTTACCTACTAGAAGCCATGTGAACATCCATTAAATTCACGTCTGAATGGGGCACCAATAGTATCTGAACTTGAGAATCAGCATTCCTGATAGTAACTAATCATGTAAAATGCAGCGAAGAGAAAATGTATAGTCATTTAGAGGAGAAAATGACTATACAGAATGAAGTCTGAGAGAGAAATTTACTTTTGAAATAAATGATTTCTAAAAATAGACTAAAGTAAATGCAACACTTATCAAGAAAATATATATATATAATCAGTAACATGGAGTCAAAAATTTTGCATGACATTATGCAATGAAGTAGTTCATTGACAGTGAAAAACAGCAATACAAAGAAAAGTGCCAGAATAAGGAGAGAAGATTTTTTTTCCTTCCTGGCCCAAATATGTTGTGGAAAAAAGGGGTATAAGAATTCTCTTCTTAAATATTTTCAAATTATAATGGTATCACATTTGAGAGAAAAGTACTCTATTTAGACTGATGAAAGAACCATCCATGGGAAAATGATGATTGCTATTCAAGTTTCTTCTGCTCTTGTAACAAATGCTATATAATGGACTATACAAGAAAATGATTAGTGAAACAAAAATCCAGAAATTATAATGACTAAGATGAAGACACAAGTGAAAAATTTACTACTTTCTTACTTTGGGTTATTGTGGATGAGATATAATCAGAAATTTAGGATTTAGACACGTTGAACTAAACTGAACTTATGAAATAGCAAAAGATGGTGAGACACAGAAAAATCCACCTTTCTAGGAACACTCCTAGTGGAATCACCGATTTAGTCCTATACTTATGGTAATAGGTTGGGAAAAGGGAAAAATAAAGACAGGAAGCCTAGTCCCCTGAAGCCAGATCTACCCAGAACTGGCCTTGGTGTCTCAGGTGGGCCAGGGAGTGCTGTGACAACAGGCACCCAGGTGCGTGGGAGCCACCTGGGCTGGTGCCTTGCACCAGGCTCCCTGCAATCCCCCCACCACGTCTGAACCAGGTAGTTATAGGCCAGGCCATAGGCAGGGACTTCTGGGGAACTCACCGGGCTGCCAAGGTCCATCCCGCTGCTCCAAATTAGAGTGGTCAGATGCATGAAGTCAGACTTCACCTGAACACCTTGGCCTTGCCAGCTGGGCCAGACAGGAGAGTCCTCTGATGAGAGGCACCTGGGGGACCTGACTCACAGAGGCCCAGCACAGAACTGTTAGCAGTCTGGTTCCAACTCCTTTCCTAGTTCTGCATCAGGAATGCAGTGTGAGGAACCACTGGCCCAGGAAAATGGCCTGTTTGGGAGCAGAGGCAGCTGGGAGGCTGTCCATACAGCCTGGAGATCCCAGAAGCCTGAGCGCAGGGGCCCGGGAGGGAGGTGCATGTGTGTGTGTCGGGGGGGTGGGGGGGGGCGCCGAGGGGGGGAGGGAGAGGGATGGATAGGGGGGAGGGGATGTGCTCAGAAGTGAGCTGTGCACACATGGGCTGTGAACCTTCATATCTGGGCTCCCTGGGATTGGCGGATGTGTGGGCCTTGCAGAGATAAACTGCTCAAAAGTCTCTAATCCCCCTGAAGCCAGGTCTCCTGGGGCCTTGGAAGCCTTCAGAGCCTGACGGGCTACAGCAGATGAGAGACACCTGGAAATCTTGATTGTCAGACAGGCTGCAGTTTTTTATGGATGATGGGGCCAAACCGAGTCTGACAGTAACCACCTTTCCAGCCTCCTAGTCAACTGTGCATTGTGGCAAAATCTCTGGCCCTGGGATGAACCTAATTCAGTATTGTAGTATTCACCTTTCTTTAAGGAACAATGACAGCCTCACAAAAGAAAAGACAGGTTGTTGTGAAATCATTAAAGGTGAGCAGGACTGGTAAGTTTGGCTTATATCACATACTCAACCACCCACACAGCTTCAGAGGGTTGAACACTCTCTTCTAAGATGAAACTCAGCCACCATCTCTGCCTTTGGCATCCCTTTTCCTTCCCTATAGTTGACCTAAGGAATCTTGAAACCTGAAGTCAGCAGACAAGTTCTACTATACACCTGCCCTCTCCATTGCCTTAGATTAGACACGAATCTTTGTATACTTTACCAGAAACTCTTGGAAGTTAAAATTTAATTTTTTTTAATTTAATGACATTACTCACTAAATATATAGTTTTCCCTATAACTCTGGTGCTTAGGCAAAAGCAATTTCAAATTTAGAATGCTGTGCTACCTTCTTCCATTTCAAAAATGTGTATGCATCCCTATTTCTTTTTTTACTGAAATATAATTGATACATTATGTAAGTTTAAGGTGTACAATGTATTGATTTGATAAGTTTATATATTGCAATGTGATTACCACTGTAGCATTAGCTAACACCTCTAATCCTATTTAATAAAAGCCTAATATGCTAAGTGTCCGATCGAACAGTCAGCTGTTCAACCAATCAAAGCGTAATATGTTAATGATATGCTAAGGCCAGTCAACTGCTTGCTATGAAGTGCACTGACCACCAGGTGGCAGATGCTCCGACCAGTAAGTTAGCTTGCTGCTGGAGTCTGGCTGATCAAGACTGAGAGAGATGGGCCGGACACAACCTGGAGCCGTCCCACAGTCCCTCCCTGGCCCAAATGGTGCACCAGTGGGGTCCCTCAGCCTGGCCTGCACCCTCATGAAATCCGGGACCCCTCAGGGGATGTCAGAGAGCCTGTTTCAGCCCGATCCTGCAGGCCAGGCCGAGGGACCCTACTGGTGCACGAATTTTTGCACTGTGCCTCTAGTATATTACATAATTATCAATTCTTTTCCTTAGTGAGAGCAATTAAAATCTATTCTCTTAGGAACTTTGACAATTGTAATACAATATTGTTGACTATTGTTTTTTGTATGCATAAAAACATCTCCCCAAACCCCCGACCCCAGCCCCAGCCCCTGGTAACCACCACTTTTCTGTTTTTACTTTTCTGTTTTTCTGTTCATCTTTTTTAGATTCCAAATATAAAGTGATATACAGTATATGTTTTTCTCCTTCTGACTTATCTCACTTAGAATATAGGCATGCTCCATTTTATGGTGTGTTTTACATACCTGTGCAGTATAGAGGGAGTTATAGGTTTAGCACTTGGGGCACTGGGGGGCCCACAGTCCCAGTGGGGGAAATCATCTTGTTAGATTCTCCCAGAGGTTCCTGGGCAGACTTCCCATGGAAGTCTTGAGTGAAGTCAGCAGGAAATGTGTCCCTTTAATGCCTTTTGATATTCTTACCTTTTCTTTACCAATCTCCTTCCTCCTCCCAGTCACGGAGTTCCCATCTCAGTACTCTGGGTGCTGCCGAAGATCACCCACTCACCCACTCACCCACTCACTGCTCTCCCTTCCCCAGCATGAGAGGATCCCACACAACGTCACCTTGGGGAAGGTGCTTGCTGGCCAAGTTCCCATTAACATCTCCAGGGCATCCAAACTCATCTTATTATTATTTTTGCTCCAATAGAGTGCTGTAATCTCTCTTTAGGAAGACTGGACTTCTATAGTTTCTCTGGTCTGTGGGTTTCTGCCCAAGTCAATGGCCCTTGCTTTAGCAGCCTGTACTGAGGTCTGTGTGCCTATTACACAGACCTGCATGGGTGTCCTCCTGGTTTCTTGGTTATGGTGTTGGATCCCACAACTCCCACACAGACACTTTTGTTTATGAATGGATGTCTAATTAGTTGGGAATAAAGGTGGACACATGAGGGATATCTTATACTGCCATAATACTGACCCCACTCTTCCTTATTTCATACAATTTACATTTATCTCAGTTTTTTTTTTTTCCTGAAAGGAATACAAGCTGATCTACAAGGAGGTACATTTTCTCAACATGAAATTATATATGTAAACCTCTTTTCTGCTAGAAACTCCTGGTAATTTTATAAGAATGTAAACTCATTTATTCATATTTTCTACAATCTCTCTCTCTATGGAAATGTTATCTGCTATGACTGAATGAATATGTATGTCTCTTGGTCCCATTCCTTCTAATGGTAACTTTAAAACTGTATTTCTATCAATATAGAGTATATATATATATATATATATATATATATATATATATGGCCTGATTTCTGACTTATGATAATCATAAAATAATAAGATGAGTAAATTATTCCAATCTCACTATTATTTGTCTCTTTTCTGGCTCTATGATGCAGCAGAAATTCAAAGATCTGCATGTATCATGATTTGGAGATAGTGATGGCAGTGAAGGCAAAACATAACTTTTTTCATGAGTGATATGTGTCTATTCCAGATGATTTCATGCAAATACAAGAAAACTGACTCAATAATCACAGTTAAAATTGCATCCAATGTACTGGTTATCTTGCTGAGCTATTCGAGTAATAAGGCACTTGAAGTTTTCCAAATCATATTTTACCCAGTCAGACTTAAAATATTGCTCTAGTCTGTCTTTCTTCCTCTGAAGTGACACCTTAAAAGTGATACCTTGTGTGTTATAGATAGAGGAAGGAGTAAAAGTAGATCCAATACACTGTCTGTCTAATTTACACCACACAACATCACCTGGGGACAGTGTGCAATAAGGCAAAAAAAGAAGAACTAAATACTGCTTCTGGCATTTCAGACAGCGTGAGGTTTTGAAGCCACAGGGACTGTATTTTGTTTGCTGTTTGTGCCTCACTATCAAGAACCTGTCAAGTTTAAGTCTCCCCCACTTCCTACCATTTACACTGCATCACAAAATCATCCAGGAAATATGTGCTATCAAATTTTAGCTTGCTTTCTTCCAGTGGTTCAGAAGTGAAGTATTTTTTAAATACTCTGAATTTAGAAGACAACATACAATGTTCTCTTTTGTTAATATAAGTTTTTCATAACCATCTTATGAAACCAGTTTGTTTTGTTTTTGTTTTTGTTAATATCACCTACTTCTCTCTCCTTTTCAAGAACATGTACTTGATTCTAAATCATAGGAAAATAAACAGCTGGGTCGCAGTGGTGAGCCAAGTTATATATTACAATACATTAAGTCATAGATACCAAATATGTGTATTTTTTATATTCATGTGTAAGACATTGGATTGCAATTATAGATATTTTGCTGATCAATTACGATGAAATTATGGTAAGGCCAGTGTGTTATTCAAGTTTGTAATGCTCACAAAACCTTACATTATCTCTGTAATTCTTTATTATATCAAGGTGAACTCCATTTCAATCTGCAAAATAATGTCTAAGTTGATTTCATAATTTTTGAAGAAATAACTCAATACTATTCTGACATATTACAAATTCAAAGGTAATTTAAGGAGGTAATAAAACTAAGTAATTTAATATTTCAATTATTTGAAAGCTTGAAAATGATTAGATATACCAACATGCACTATAAAGAAATAAAAAGTTAGCAATAAACTGATTCAGAAAATATAAAAATGTTATCGATCATGTGTTTTTTACCAAAATCAGAAGTTACATTTTTAGATATACTTAACCTCACCAAATGCTTTTTGATCATTTACCATAGTCTTGTTTTTCTACCTAGGTTTCAAAATAAAACAGGCCTATATGTAAAGAATATATTTCTTGGTATTTTCAACTGATTAAGAATTTACATTGGATCATAAATATGACCTTCCTTTTTGGATGAGAAATTTTTTCATGATTCTCATATTCACCTTCTGATACCTAAGCTGTAGCCATAAAATAGAATAAAACTACTGCCCCAGGTATAAGTCATCTTACATGACCACATTTTCAGATAAAAAATGTGCAAAAAGTTAAGGGATATATTTATATTCTGAGTCAGTTTAAATAATAGTGTAATGTAACATATTTTATAATTGATATAACTGAAGATAACATTCTAATATTTTAATTATTATAAATTTTTAAATATTTTAAATATTGATCATTACCTTTAGAGAGCAAAAGGTTTATTCTAAAAATGTTCTTAAAATGAAAATACTTTAGAAATTGTTTTGCAATATGTGAATTATAACTCATATTTATTCATTCCTTTTTTGAAGATGGTCAAGTGTTTGATATTTTTTAATGGTTAAAATAGCTCATTACATGTGATAGATGATACTATAATTCCTAACCTATATTTTATAAACTGCTTAGGTTTAGAAGGAAGACTGATTTTTAAAACTCTCAAAAATGTTTTTGTAAGCGTGTCTTTTGGAGCAGTTTTGGGTTCACAGCTAATTGAAGGGAAAGTGCAGAGATTTTCCCATATACCCTGTGTCCCCACAAATGTAAAACCTTCCCCATTATCATCATTCCCCACTGGTGTGGTACATTTGTGGGTTTTTTAAAAAATATATTCTAAACAGTTTTATTGAAGTAGAATTCATATAGAAAATATATAATTGAAGGACCTACATTGACACATTACCACCCAAATTTCAAAATTTACGTAAGGGTTCACAATTGGTGTTGTATATTTTGATCAGTTTAGACAAATGTGTAATGACATATATCTACCATTATAGTAATATACAGAGCATTTTCACTGCCCTAAAAATCCTTTCATTATCTCTTGAAATTTTTTTCAAAATCATTATTAATTTGCAAATTAAAATATTTTACATGAGAAAATATTGACCATAGTGTTAGTATGTTCTGATAATATTCTTTCACCCTGGAGCAACTGAGCCTGCTTTCCCTGATGTTCAATCTGTAAGCTAGGAACGTCCAGCTAGAGTACAGTTGACCCTTGAACAATGCAGGGTATGGGTCCCTACCCCCACCCCTGATGCAGCCCAAAATCCATGCATAACTTTTAACTCCCAAAACACTTAACTGATAATAGCCTACAGTTGACTGGAAGCCTTACTGATAACATAAGCAGTCTACTAACACATATTTTGTGTGTTCTATGCATTATATACTGTATTTTTACAATAAAGTAAACTAGAGAAAAGAAAAAATGTTATGAAGAAAATCAATAAGGAAAATTAATGTATAGTATTTATTGAAAAATATTCCCAGATGAGTTCACACAGCAGTCAGGCTCGCACAACAGTCAGCTGAACAAACCCATATTGTTCAAGGGTCAGCTGTTGATTGCTACAGAAACCAGGGGAAAAGCCTACGGAAAGCTGTTGGCTCTTCATAGTAATTGCTTTTTTGTGTTCTGAGGAGCTGCCTCTCACCACTTCTAACCAATAAAGCATAAATGTTGTTGCTTCTCTCTACCTCCTAAATCTTGCTCAACTTCATTTTTAGTGAACCCTAACCCAGTAATATTTACAAGAAAGGAATTCTGAGAAATACAGTAATAGCATAACCAACCTGAGATAAAACAATCTGACACAAATACATTAAGATATGAAACTCACTATATAATACTCCCTCTGCCTCCAGTTCCTATTTATGGGCAAGTTCCCTCTCCATGAGGCAGAACAAATCTCCCTACACAAATGCTTAGGACTCAGTGTCCAGGATTCCCATAGAGATAGAATGTGGGCTGTGAGCCTTCCACCAGCACATTGACTCAGAACCCAGAGGCATGAAGGACTAAGAATTAAGTAAATTATGTATAATTGACGTTGGTAGGGAGCAGTGTTGGGTGAAGCAGTGGCAACTACACTAGTTTTCTGGATGCAGTAGTAGCAGTTATTCTATCAGCAGCTGTTATTGTCCAGAGCTCCTAGTCTATGGCGGCAGAAATACAATTTGTGGTGTCTGATTCCAGTGCATAGTCTGTTTTCATTAAAAGATTAAAGCCCTATCCTATGGACCTCACATAGATAATAAGGGTTATAGAATATATTTTCTTTTGTGATTGTGTAATAACAAATGTATGTTATTATTTTAACTTATTTGAATTCCTAAAATCCAACATGATTTGGTCATTTTGAAATTTTTATTAAAGTATGGCATGCATACAGAAAAAAGTGTACCTATCAAGAGCTCAACCTTCATTTGCAACCAGTACACAGATTAAAGAAAACATTACTAGTAAAACATTACCAGTAAATAAGAGGCGCCCATGGTGTCCCTTTTGACGTCTCCTGCTAAAGGATAACAGTTATCAAGGCTTATTATAGTGGTGATCAGTACCCCCAGTTTTATAATTTCATATCAATGAAATTGTACAGTAAAAGTGCTTCATTATCTGGCTTCTTTTTGCTAAACACTGTACTTGTAAATTATCCAAATTGTTAAGTGGTTGTAATTTGTGTGTTTTTTTGCTGAGTAATACTCAATTGGGTAAATATTTATTATAATCATTTAACTATTCTTGATAAACACTGGGTAGTTTTTAGGTTTTTTGCTATTACAAAATTATGAACCATCCAGTGCATGTACATGTTAAATAGATACATTCTTCACAGTAATTTCCTAGGAGTGGAATAGTGAGGCATAGGA
Source organism: Myotis nattereri (assembly GCF_964212035.1). Classification (NCBI taxonomy): domain Eukaryota; kingdom Metazoa; phylum Chordata; class Mammalia; order Chiroptera; family Vespertilionidae; genus Myotis; species Myotis nattereri. The sequence goes on along the minus strand of NC_138080.1, from coordinate 47,821,389 downwards.
TATGCATACATTGAGCTGTAGTTATCGCTGCCAAATTATTTTCAAAATTGATTTGTGATGTGTTCCAGTTTGCAAGCTAGAGAACTTTGGTTAATTATGTTCTTCAAATGCACTATATCCTTATTGATGCTTTGTCTACTTGTTCTGTTAGCTATTATGAAAGGTATGTAGGTGGAGTCCACTATCTTTCAAGTTCTGTCAAGTATTGCTTTACATAAATTATGCTTACATAGTTAGAATAGTGATTTCTTCATAGAGGATTAGTTTTTTGTCATTATGATATTTTTTCATTATCTCAGCAAAGATAATCTGTTTAATGTATGCTGTCAGAATCTCAGCTAAATTCAAAAAATCTGAGCTATCAGGTATTAGCGGATCTCATTAACACAATAAGCCAACATAAAATGAACAGTCAAGCCTTTAATCACCCACTGTGATAGTATATAGTATAAGATGCTAAGCCAGAGAAAGCACCGATTCCATCTCCTTTTTCTTCTATTTTCCCACACAGAATAATACAGGTGGATCAGCATAAATGTGGGGGTGGGGTGGGAGGAGCTGTCCTCTCCCAGCAGAGAAAGCCCTGAACGTCAGACACCTGTGGAAGGCCTCAGTCAAAGATTTTAAATAAAGAGGCCTGCAAATGAGAACACTTCAGCTGGGAACGCAGGAATAGGTAAGAGCATGGCTGGCCAGGGCCTGAGTCCTGACTGCAACTTGCTTTAGGGACTGAGATGCACTCATGTTTACAGTCCCCAGTGAAGGCACTCGCAACTGACTTCAAGCTAATACAGTATCTGTCTTGTTAGCATTCCTAGTTATTGTTAACTAGAATATTTGAATGCCACAAACTATTTAATCATACCTGGAAATTGAGGTTTGCATCTAGGGAATGTTTTTATGTCAAATTTTGAGCCTTGCCTGCCCCCCTCACCACAACTGCACCCAGATTTAGATAACTGGCTCATAGAAAAACTCAAATGTTTACATTAAAAATAATAATCCCTGCAATCCCCGCTATAGATGCATTTGATGGATGGACCACATTTTGACTTACTACCAAAATCTACCTAAACTTTGAGGGAGAGCACATTAGATTTAGAGATCTTAAGAAAGTTTTGTAGCCAACAATAAGAAAAAAATTAAAGTAGAACATAAATTTAAATTCCTGTGCCCCATCTCGCTTCCCAGATCACAATAAGTAAAAGTTATGACTAAAAAGCCCAAAATTCAACTGAACTCATTGTTCATTATGACACATTGTCTCCTAGAAGACAAAGAAAGATAAAGGTTAATTTCATTATATTTTATTTTCAAGTACTAGCTTCATATTTTTAGAGTCTTAATATCTGGGATGACATCAGAATATGAAAGGATCTTTTATTTATCAATACTTATACTATTATTTCTTTGTCTCATTATTTGTAACATTTTTGTTTTGCTTTGTTTTTAATTATTAGTTTTAGCCTGTTTATTTGTATCTTTTTTGATATGTTACAGCATTTACTCACATTTGTCTGGTTACATAAAATGTTATGTTCCAGCCTGAAAATTAGGAACCAAGTTTATTATTGGTTATAACAGTGGCAAAACCTTAGACTTACCCTTAACTACAGATACAATAAAATGTTAATTTGTAGGCTTTCTATGTTCATTTATTAAAATATTCCTGATCAGATAATATTCTACAACTCTAGTCTGTAATTAAGGATTGCTCTTAGTCTTATTCTAATTGCAAAATATGACATTTCTTGGAACACACAGTGTATTTGTGCTCACAAATAAAATAATTACTTTAGCCAACTTTATAGTCATAATGTGCCCTCCAAATATTATCTGAAATTAAAACCTGTCTGATTACCAACCACATGGCATGAATACCAGACATATTCTGCCTTGCTTTACAAGATTCTGTCTCTTTTCTCTCTATCTCATAAACTAGTCATCTCTCTCTTTTTCACATAGCTACAGATGTAGGCTGCATATTCCTCCAAACTGTATGAGCCACAAGAAAATATAGCATGCAAAGAACCAAACATAAAATCACAGAGGGGAGAATATCAGAATATCTATTTTATAGACTCTTTTTCTGTGAGATCTCCTAAGATTGGCTTTGTTTCTCAATGCAATCCATTGCTCCTAACGTTGTCTTCTCTGGACAATATCCTCTTATTTTAGGATGATTCTTTGGGACTTAGGGGTAATATAACTCGGTTGCTATTAACCCCATGCTAAGCGGTTCCCTTATTTTCTCCTCATACCTTTTTAAATAGCCTTCCATCTTATAAATAAATCTCCGACAAATTATGCCAAATTTCATGGGCCTTCTGCCTGTTAGTACCTGACAGATACAAAGAGTAGATTTTTATTGCTAATGACAAAGTCTTCGGAACAAATAAGAAAAATAGAGTAAAGATTATTGGTGGCCAGAAGTTCTAGGAACTGAATAGACAGTATGTTGAAAAAAAATCTATGTAGTCACTGAACCACTAAGAAATATATCGGTGAGATATATTAAGAATTTATGGGGAATGAAATGGATGTCGGGGATGTGTATAACAAGAAAACATAGTGATATAATCTAAGGCAAGAGTGTTAATGTCTGGAACAAGCAACAAAAATCAATGAAGGTATCTAGTTAACGCTGTCATAGACCAATGTGAGAAAAAAAGAACCATGCCTTAGAAGGCTTCTGGGTAATGTATTTCATCCAAGAAAGTCATGTTCAGAAACAGTAATAACATCCAAGGAATATTTTACAGCTCAGTGAAAGTTTTAAAAAATTGGCAGTAGTGGTATGTTATCATCACAAAACATGTATGACTTCCTTTTATATTAGATAATATTTTTGAGAGATTTAACAAAGTATGTTAACTATATAGTTAAGTACCTGACACATATTAGGTAAGATATAACTGTGACTACATTGTCAACTAAAAAACAACAAAATGCCTAGGAATAATCTTAATAAGAAACATATTTGAACCATCAAAAGAAAAGAACACAATTATTTGTAATAATAATGGAGAGGTTTTGAAAAAATATGGTGAAATATACTACCCTTAAGTGGAAAGACTGGATATACTTTAAATAGCTTATATGTTTAATGTAATTTAAATCAAAATCTAAAAGAGTCATTTTGAAATAGAAGAAATTATTTTTAGGGTTTGTTTTTGAATGAAAACCAAAAGGAAATAAGAACAGAAAAAAGAACTGAATTGTGTTAAAAAAAATAAAAAAGTCATATTTTGAATATAGAATGATCCTGTCTTATTTGAATAAAAAATATGCAATGATATACTTTTTAAAAGTGATGAAAAGAAATCACAGATATAAACCAAAAACTATTGTCTCAATACTAGAAGACTGGTGCACAAAATTCATGCATGGGTAGGGTCCCTAGGCCTGGCTGGCGATCAGGGCTGATCAGGGCCTTCCAGCTGCCAGCCAGGGACTCCCTTCCCCGGCTGCTGGCTGCTGGTTGGGGCCTTCCTTCCCTGGTAGCTGGCCAGGGCCTGCCTTCATTCCGCGCCACCCCCTGGTGGTCAGCGCACGTCATAGTGAGCGATCGAACTCCCAGTCTCCTGGTTGAACTCCCAAGGGGACACTTTGCATATTAGCCTTTTATGTTTATAGATAAGAGCATAAAAATAAGCTTTATAGCTCTTTAAATTTGATTGTCTACCAACATTTTTAACAGTTAATAAAAGATGGTATCCTATCTAATAAAAGAGAAACATGGTAATTAAGTACGACTGCTACCCTTCCCATTGGCTAATCAGGGAAATATGCAAATTAACTGCCAGGCAAGATGGCAGCCAGCAGCCAGGCAGCTTAAAGAGAACCTGAGGCTTGCTTGCTTCAGTGACAGAGGACTCCAATGTTCCCTGCCTGCCACTGCAGGCCTCTGAGCTGCAACTCTAAGCAACTATGTTACAAATATAGAAGCTGAACAAAACCCCAGAAACCTGCTTTAGTCCGTCGGGCTTCAGCCAGCAGGATCGCAACATTGTTTCAAATACAGAAGGTAAACAAAGGCCAGAAACCTGCTTTCAGCAGCGGAGGCCTAAGAGCTGGAGTCAAGCCTCAAAGCTAAAGCTGGCCCAGAATAAAAAAAAAGAAAAAAAGGAGCAGTTGGGAGCTTCAGCCTGAAAACTGCCCTCAGACCCTCACCCAGACTGGCCAGGCACCCCAGTGGGGACCTCCAACCTGAAGGGTGTGTGACCAGCTGCAAACAGCCATCATCCCCTCACCCAGGCTGGCCAGGCACCCCAGTGGGGACTCCCACCCTGATCCAGGACACCCTACAGGGCAAACCAGGCAGCCCCGACCCGTGCACCAGGCCTCTATCCTATATAATAAAAGGGTAATATGCCTCCCAGCACTGGGATCAGCGGAGCCGAGAGGCCTCCCAGCACCGGGATCAGTGTGACAGGGGGCAGCGCCCAAACCCCCTGATCGCCCTGCGGCTCTGTGTGTGACAGGGGGTGGGGCCACAACCTCCCTATCCGCCCTGCTCTGTTTGTGACAGGGGAAGGTGCCCCAACCCCCTGATCAGCCCTGCTCTGTGCCTGATAGGGGGAGCTCCCCGTCCCCTTGATCGCCCTGCGACTCTGTGTGTGACAGGGTGCGGCGCCCCAAACACCCCCCACGGGCCCTGCTCTGTGTGTGATGGGGTAGAGCCATAACCTTCCCATCGGCCCTGCCCTGAGTGTGACAGTGATGGCGCCCCAACCCCCTGATCGGCCCTGCTCTGTGGGTGATAGAGGGCGGCACTCCAACCCCCTGATCCGCCCTGCTCTGTGTGTGACAGGAGGTGGTGCCCCAACTCCCCTATCGGCCCTACTCTGTGAGTGACAGGGGGGAGCTCCTCAACCCCCTGATCGGCCCTGCTCTGTGCGTGACAGGGTATGGAGACCCAACCTCCCTGAAGGGCCCTGCTCTGTGCATGACAGGGTACGGAGCCCCAACCCCCCTGATCGGCCCTGCTCTGTGCGTGACAGGGGGTGGCGCCGCAACCTCCCCATTGACCCTGCCTTGAGTTTGACAGGGGGCTGTGCCCCAACCCCCCAATCGGCCCTACCCTGAGCGTGACTGAGGGTGGCATCGCAACCTCCCAATCTGCCCTGCTCTGTGCATGACAGGGGGCGGCGCCCCAACTCCCCAGTCGGCCCTGCTCTGAGCCCAACCAGGGGCTGTACCTAGGGATTGGGCCTGACCTCTGCCACCCGGGAGCAGGCCTAAGCCAGCAGGTCGTTATCTCCCGAGGGGTCCCAGACTGCGAGAGGGCACAGGCGGGCTGAGGGACCCCCCCCTCCCGAGTGCACAAATTTTTGTGCACCGGGCCTCTAGTATGATTATAAGAATCATAATAATCACAAATTAGAAGGTGTGTCATTTCAAAGGTATAGAGATTACTTTTGAAAACTAGGTAACTGCCAGGCATCTTTAGGGGAAAGCCAATTTTTTCATTATACAGCTAAGGAATAATTTATTATTTCAATAAATATATTTTCTATTAACAAATTTTCCATGTTAAAATATGCATTTTCAATAGGTTAATACCTAATAGATTTGTAAAAATTAAGTGTGCTTTTTTAATGGTTCCAAATTTTTCACTAATTATTCTAGGTACAAGGTTTTGACAAGTACCAAGTCTTGGATATAAAATTCTAAATAAATATTGTACATCATTGATGAAGTCCTGAGAGTTCTATAAAGATTATTATATTACACTAGAGGCCCGGTGCATGGGCCTAACCCAACAGTCGGACATCCCTCTCACAATCCGGGACTGGTGGCTCCTAACCACTTGCCTGCCTGCCTGTTTGCCCCTAACCTATTCTGCCTGTCAGCCTGATTGACACCTAACTGCTCCCCTGCCGGCCCGATTGCCCCCAACCGCCCTCCCCTGCCTGCCATCTTGTGACAATGTGGGGGCAGCCATCTTGTGTCTTATGATGACATGTGAGCAGCCATCTTGTGGTGGCCATCTTGTGATGACATGAGGGCATGAGGGCCAATTTGCATATTACCTCTTTATTATATAGGATTAAAGTACTTTGTATATTAATTTTTTTGGAATATTTGTTATGTTTTCATTGCTAATCCAGAATATGTTTGTAGGTATCTGCTGTGCTAATCAACTGGTTTTACCATAATGCTGTGTTTACATCACCTAAAAACTTACTCACAGGATAAATATTTATACTATACAGGTGTGTGGATTAGGACTACTAGTATAAGCTCTGCTTTAAAAAGCAGGTCTGCAGGCCTGTTGGAGAGATCTCTTCCACATATAGCATAACTACCGCATACACATTTTTCAAAATTATTTTTACAGACTAAATAGCTAATGAAACGTTACAATTGTTAAATTACTGGCTTTCCTCTTGAGACAAAAATCTGATTCTATACTTGTAATTTTATTTTCTGCATGGTAATCTTTTCAATTATGAAGACAACAGTTTACTATTCATGGCAGATGAAAGAACACATGCCTATGGCTGCAACATCTCTCAGTCCTGAAAGTCTGAAATATAAGGCTTTTGACAGGAAAATCTATATCATTAACTTCTTCATTTGTATGAATATTGTTAAACATTGGGGCTATAATAGTTTCATCATACAGATGGGATAACAGTCATTCAAGTATTAGAATATGGCCCCCTCTCTTCCTAAAACATCTATTAAATTATTACTAAAATTTTTCTGTGCCTTTCTTTGTCTAATTCAACAACATATCTTCCTAAACTCATTTTTCTTATGCTGTTTGCATTATAGTAGAAATAATAAAAAATCAGATATGCTTTATCAACTATTAAATCTAAATAATTACAATTTCAGAATTAAAGACATTATGCTTTTCCCCCAAATTCAACTATGTATATATATATACACACACACATATATATAATTAAAACACAGATGATAAGACTAAATTATTTTCATTTATTCTTAAATCTTAGTTCTTTATAAATTGTGTAAATTTGTTTATTTCCACAAAATTATATAAAGATTATTATCTACCAGAGAAGGCAATAGAAATATGCTTTTAAAGTATAAAAGTCATTTTCTTTTTCATGAGAGAATCTCAGAAACCTAAGAAATGCAGTGACAATAAAATTGTTTCAGCACTTGTTTATATTTAGGAATTTAGATCCTACTGGGATTTTATAAACAAATATTATACCACTAGAGGCCCAGTGCACTAATTTGTGCACCAGTGGGGCCCCTCGGCCTAGCCTGCAGGATTGGGTCAAAACCGGCTCTCTGATATCCCCTGAGGGGTCTCGGATTGTGAGAGGGTGCAGGCCAGGCAGAGGGACCCCAATGGTGCACAATCAAGGCTGGGGAGGGACACAGGAGGTTGGCCAGCCAGAGAGGGACCATGGGAGGGCTCAAGGGCATGTCCGGCCCATCTCGCTTAGTCCCGATCAGCTGGACCCCAGCAGCAAGCTAACCTACCAGTCAGAGCATCTGCCCCCTAGTGGTCAGTGCACCTCATAGCAACTGGTCAACTGGTTGACTGTCTGCCCCCTGGTGGTCAGTGCACATCATAGCGAGCGGTTGAGCAGCCTTAACATATCATTAGCATATTACACTTTGATTGGTTGAATGGACAGCCAGACAACTGGATGTCTGGACACTTAGCATATTAGGCTTTTATTATACAAGATTTCTCTCACCATATTTGGAAATCTCAAAAAATTTGACCAGCATTATGTAATGTCACAAAAAAAAATTTGAGTAAGACTCAAGTAATTTTTATGTATTACATACAATTAAAAACTAACAACAACAACAAAAATCATACAAGCACTCAGGAATTTAAATAAAATCAATCTAAAGAAATATTTAATTAGAAGTTAATTACAAATGTATTTCAAACTTGATAAGTGTATATAAATATTTATATTAGAGTAATAAAGATAAAATGAGTAATATAAGTATTCTATAAAAAAATGAAAAAGAACAAAACAAATAGATGAAAGTGTGGGTAGTAAAAAAGTTTCAAATTCTATAAATAATTCCTAAAAACACAGTAAAATAAAAAAAAAATTAAATATATTCACAAAAGAATAATTATTTAAAAGTGAAGTAAGAATATAACATCAATATAAAAGTTTTCAATTGTTTAGACTAAAAAAATTTGAATATTTTAATCAAAGTAAATGATGATGACTTTGATTTTGAATGAGCACATTCATATAAACAACCCTTTCAATAGAATAGATGATTCTTTGTCAAAGGGTAAATATAAAACCATATAGAGCAGTTTCATGCCTGTCTTAATGAACATGTGAATAAACTAAAGAAATTGATCTGAAATATAATATATATATAAAGAAAATATTTCCATACATTTTAAAATAATCTCTTAGCAAAATTACTTTGCTTATAGTTATTACAAAATGGCTTTGCATAATCCATTACAGGGATTTTATCCACTTATTAATAATAAAACCATTAATAATTCATTAATAAAAGTATAAATCAAGCAATAATCAATTATCCAATGTTTTATAAAATACTCATAAAGATTCAACTCTTGACAGCCAATGAGAAATTTTTAAAAATATGTTGAGGGACCACTTATGATCAAAGAGTTTCAGAAACAGGATAAAGCTAAGGAGAGATGTACTAGTGAGGATGGAGGAGGTGGGTATGACTAATAGATTCTAGAAATATTATTGTTTACTACTGAATTTTATGGTTCCACCACATTATTTTGTAAATATTTGGTAAAGCAATTCAAAAGATTATCTGGAAAGGTAAAAGACCTAGAATATCCAAACCAATATTGAAGAAGAACGAAGTCAGAAAACTGACACTATCTAACTTTGACTTTATAAAAGCTATAGTGATTAAGATAGTGTGGCATTACTAAAAGAATAGAAAAATAGACCAGTGAAACAAAATAGGGAGGCCAGAAATAGTTACAAAAAATCACTGTGTTTTGTCTGTGACATGCAGCTTTAAATAAGATTTAATCTGTACTTGATGAGAACTTTCAGTGCCCGTGGCTACATTCATTCTTGTGTTAAAATATTAAATCAATTTCCAATATCAGACAAGATCGGGTGCGTTCAGGGTGGTATTTCAAAATATTGATACAAGATTATTTTTGCATTTTTTTCCCACTTCAACTGTAACATTTTTCTCTTAGTTATTGTTTACCATTTATTTATTTTCTTACTAGAGGCTCAGTGCACAAAATTCTTGCACTTGGGGTGGGGGTGTCCCTCAGCCTGGCCTGCAAACTTTTGCAGTCCGGGAACCCTCGGGAAATGGTCAACTGACGGCTTAGGCCCGCACCCCCCACGGAGTGGGCCTAAGCTGTCAGTTGGACATCCTTAGCGCTGCCACGGAGGCGGGAGAGGCTCCCGCCACCACTGCTGAGCTTGCCAGCTGTGAGCCCAGCTTCTGGCTGAGTGGCACTCCCCCTGTGTAATGCACTGACCATCAGGGGGCAGCTTCTGTGCACATAATAGCGACTGATCATTCCGCTGTTCGGTTGATTTGCATATTAGCATTTTATTATATAGGATGACTTTGTTATTCATGATCGAAATAGGAAATTCTTTGCCACTTAGTAAGAGCAATGACAATGTTTTTATTTTATTTTTAAACTATTAAAAATACTTTCTTAAATTAATAATTCCTAAAATAAATTTAGTATATTTTCATCCTATTCTTCACCTTTGATTTTCAATTTAGAAGAAAATTATGTTTAATTATGGAGACATATATCTAATGTTTCTTTTCTAATTCCTCATTCACATTAAACTTACAAAATTACTCCTTGTGCCTAACTGGAGAAGTAAATGCTAAACCAATTGAAGCAGCTGTGGCAGAAATATGAAGGTGCTTTTTTTTTTTTAATTAAATCTTTATTGTTCAGATTATTACATTTGTTCCTCTTTTTTTCCCCCCATAACTCCCCTCCTTCCAGTTCCCACCCCACCCTCCGCCCTCACTCCCCACCCACTGTCCTCATATCCATAGGTGCACGATTTTTGTCCAGTCTCTTTCCGCATCTCCCACACCCCTTCCCCCACCAAGAATAGTCAGTCCATTCCCTTTCTATGTCCCTGATTCTATTATAATCAACAGTTCATTCTGTTCATCAGATTATTTATTCACTTGATTTAGATTCACTTGTTAATAGATGCATATTTGTTGTTCATAATTTTTATCTTTACCTTTTTCTTCTTCTTCCTCTTCTTAAAGGACACCTTTCAGCATTTCATATAATACTGGTTTGGTGGTGATGAACTCCTTTAGCTTTTCCTTATCTGTGAAGCTCTTTATCTGACCTTCAATTCTGAATGATAGCTTTGCTGGATAAAGTAATCTTGGTTGTAGGTTCTTGGCATTCATCACTTTGAATATTCCTTGCCACTCCCTTCTGGCCTGCAAAGTTTCTGTTGAGAAATCCGCTGATAATCGTATGGGTATTCCCTTGTAGTTAACTGAGTTTCTTTCTCTTGCTGCTTTTAAGATTCTCTCTTTGTCTTTTGCTCTTGGCATTTTAATTATGATGTGTCTTGGTGTGGTCCTCTTTGGATTCCTTTTGTTTGGGGTTCTCTGAGCTTCCTGGAGTTGTAAGTCTATTTCTTTCACCAGGTAGGGGAAGTTTTCTGTCATTATTTCTTCAAAGAGGTTTTCAATATCATGCTCTCTCTCATCTTCTGGCACCCCTATAATTCTGATGTTGGTACGCTTGAAGCTGTCCCAGAGGCTCCTTACACTATCTTCGTATTTTCGGATTCTTTTTTCATTTTGCTTTTCCGGTTGGGTGTTTTTTGCTTCTTCGCATTTCAAATCTTTGACTTGATTCTTGTGCTCCTCTGGTCTGCTGTTGGGAGTCTGTATAGTATTCTTTATTTCAGTCAGTGTAAGCTTAATTTCTAGTTGGTTCTTTATCATAACATCGAAGGTCTCATTAGATTTCTTGTAGATCTCATTAAGTTTATCGGCGGCTTCTAGACAGTTCTTGAGAGACCTTAAAAGTGTGGTTCTGAACTCTATATCTTCCATGGACAATTTTGTCCTGTTTCTTTGTCTCCGCATTTTTTATGCTTTCTTGGTGCACCCCCTAGTGGTCTTTGTTCACAGTCTTATTGTAGTTAAGCCTTGATTGTTGTAGTTAATACTGGGGGGATTTGACCTTCAGGCCAACTGGCTGTGAGAGTCAGCTGTGTCTGCAGTGGGAAAACGTCTGTCCTCTGGGGCGGTGCTAATCTAGCCTTTGCCTGAGGCTATCCAGCAAATGGCTCTGTGCAGGGCTTGGGCGGGGCGGGTCCCAGGGGATCAACAGAGCGGGTGGAGCGAGCAGTTATGGCTGTTCTCAGTCCCGTCCCCAGGCCTCTCAGAGTCCCAGCAACCACTGCAAACCTCAGAGAGAAAGCTGCCCTCACTTTCCAACCGATTCCAGACAGTCCCGCTTCTCCCGTTTGAGTCTGGGTCCCTAGAGACTCGCCCAGAACTGGAGCTCAGGGCCTGAGCCTCCCTCCCAATTGAAAATGACAACCACGCCCTCAGCCACCAGCCTGCTCTGCGCACCTCCGCACCTCCACACCTTTGTATTTTCCACACTGAGCCTCCTCTGAGTCTCGGTATGCTGTTCTCTTTCCTTCTAGTTGAAAATTTCCCCTCAGCCAGCCTTCCTGTGGTTCTGGGTGATGTCCGTTCCGTCTTTTAGTTGTATTTTTGAAGTGGTTGTGCGAGGCAGCATTCTCCGGTGTTTACCTATGCCGCCATCTTGGTTCTCTCCTGAAGGTGCTTTTGATATGACTACCCCATTAGTAAGTTAAAAATAAAGTTAAAAAATAGTTTCTTTGAAAAATACAAACTAATTCAGAGAGAGGCAAAACGCTGCCAATCTTGAGGCCTGTGCAGGTATTTTCTCAGAGATAGCTGATTTCCATTGGGATAGTCCACATCAAATAAGCCTTCCATAATTATTTGTTTTTTCAATCAAAGGTGGTAAATTTTTCCAAGGTTAATTATTTTCCTTTATCCAAAATGAATTTTCTGTGTCTTCTGAAATGTTGATGTGTATTTGATGTGAATTCCAAGCATTGTTTGAACATTTCTTCACATTCATTTTTAAGGTTTCAAAAGTTGCCACATATATCAAACATCCTTTGAACAAAGAATGCAGTAATAATGAGGGGGAAATGGTGCTTACCAAGTACACAGGATATTACAATACTTGCTCCCTGAACAGCATCAAAGAAACAAAACAAAAGAAAGAAACTGCCAGGCAATGGATCAAGCAAGTTGGTTTCCTTACTAACTAAATAATTTAGCGCTTCTCACGACTCCTATGGGCATGTTTCTATGTCATCTCCAGTAACAGTTCAAAACTGACTTTGTGCTTTGTATGACTAGGTATCAAAGTTCAAACAATATCTTCTTTCGTTTTCAAGGTACTTAGATTATGAATAAATCTGTTGGAGGTAAACCAAGCTGCAGCTGCCTGAATTTGTGGTGCAGAGGTTTTATCAGGCCTATACATCTCACATACACGTTCCCAAATGATGTCTTGCCGTGTTACAGAGCAAATCATTCTCCCAATTTCAGTGTCAGATTCAATGACTGAGTAAACCTTCAAATTATTCTGGAAGCTAGTCAAGCAAATTTCAAGTCAGACACGATGTACATAGAAAACATGGTGGGGAAAGACAAGCTGGTTGGTATTTTTATTCTTTTCTCTATTTCCTTGTTCATGAATGTCTGCTTGTGTCTTGATCTTATCCAATCACCACACCCATTTTTTTCTGAATTTTGTTGTGAAATGTGTTAGGGTCACCAAAGGAGGAACGCACTAGACTAGGCCAAAAGGGGTAAAGTATTATGAATTTATTAGGTCATCTGTGTACCAGATGGACTGAGCCCCAAAATGGCACCAGCCCCCAAAGATGGGGAGTTGGAGGTTTTTAAAGGACTCTATGCGGGCTTTTCTGGGCAGAACATTCTCTGTGCAGGTCCGGATTCTGGGAAACTCCTGAGGGGAGAGATAACGGTCTTAGCAAGTGGAACGTCCATTGTGAAGTGGCCTGAAGGTCAGTTCCCAGGGGAGAAGGGATCGATTCAATTATTTGATCAGACCTAAGAAAATGTTCATTTGCAGCAGCTTCTGTAGTCTGGATTGTTATTGCAAATTGTCATTATTAATTCCTCTTCAGGTTTGTCTGCCAGCTCTAATCAAAATCAATATTTCTGAGAATGTTTAAATTAAAATAATCAAGGAAAACACACACCTGATCAGATGACCAGTGTTCCACATATGTTTGAATACATGTAAAATGCTTTTAATATTCAAACCTATATAGCCCTTCAGGTTCCTGACCCTCCAGCCTTTTATAGTCACCTTGTCCTCTTACCCAAATAAAATGGCTCAGTTTCCATTCCAGGTCCTACTGAAACCCTTGCCTCCTGCCACTATTATTATTGATACTTCTTATGATGCCTGAAGAGTTGGTTATGTTTCTCTATAACTTCTCACCCTGATATTTGTTCCTGACCTAGTCTCATTGATTACCCACCAGGGTCATCTTCTGTCCTTTCTGTTCTGTTTTGCTCGTGTATTTATTTTTCCTCAGCTTTAATTCATCAAAAAAATTTTTTTTCAACTCTCTAGCAGTGACACTGACTGAAGTTTGAGGATAAAAGAAGTCTGTGGGAATTCTTTAAAGCATAGAGCCCTGCAGGACATAGAATAACTACATGATTGGACAGAAAAGAGAGAAAAATTGTCACCTTCACAAAGCAAATTGTACTCAGAGTTTTGTTTTTCTTGAAGCATTATAGAAGCTAATAATTGAGTTGAATAGTGATCTAGCAAAATAGAGTAAATGTTAATTTATTTGAAGGGAGTGGAGGCTTTGGGGGAAAAAGAAGACTGGTAAAATAATATCAGAAAACAAAAGTCATCTCACAAAAGGACAATGCATATTATTGGATGAGTGATTCAAAGGGTTTTCCAATATTAACGGAAGGTATTATGCATTAATGATTATATATGTTTACTCTCTAGCGTGGCATATTTTTTATTCCTATATATTATGTTCCATCCACAGGTTTAGGTGATAATATATTAGTTGGCATTTGAAGAAAAAGTAGGAGAGCTAACATACAATGATGTTAAATTTAGGAAAGTCTAGGCAGAGGAAACAGCATTTACAAAGACAAAGTATGGGATAAATGAGATTATTGTAGTGGTTGGAATATAGAATAAGTGAATCAGGAATCAAATTAAGGCAACAATATTTGCTACACAGTCTACAACTGATTATAATGGATTTTGTTTTTTATGTATCAGATAAAATACAATTTTCCTTTAAAATGTTAAAAAATTGTATATGGTATTTTACATAATAATGATTGCAATATAGAAATATATTTCTAGTAGATTTTTGACTGAACTAAGAAACCCTGAAGATAATAGAGTATTTTGAGAGATATTCAATTGTCCAGGTTATAATTGAGTATGTGCTGGGCTGTAATACTATAGGGTGGGGCAAAAGTAGGTTTCTCTTAAAATTCTGAGAACATGTGAACAAACCTAGGCTAGCATGCTGAAAAATGAGATCACATGAGCAGTACTCCAAGCTTTTCAAGGTATCAGTTTTGAATGGCATTGGTAAATAGCCCCGGCCACAGCCACTAGCTGAGGATTCATGACTAGGCTCAGCCGAGATTAACAAACAATGATCCAATTCAGAAGAATCAGCCAGATATTTTGCCAACCTACAAAACAAGTACATGACCTAAAATAATGGCTTCTATTGCTTTAAACCACTAAGTTTTAGAATGCTTTGGTAAACTGAAAAGTTATCTGAAACAACAGCCTTCAAAATACACAAATATAATAATGACCATCAAATTTTTACACACACTTTCCTAAAATCTTGTAATTTAGTTATAATCTCCAAGTGGTTACCCCACTGGCAACTTAAACCTTTTAAATCCCATAATCATTATTCCATTTCCAAATCTTTTTCTTATATTTGTTTTCTTCAGCCATATTGCTACAATACAATAGAAATCTGAAAAATTATTACAATTATGAATTTCTCTTTTTTAAAAAATATATATTTTATTGATTTTTTACAGAGAGGAAGGGAGAGGGATAGAGAGTTAGAAACATCGATGAGAGAGAATCATCGATCAGCTGCCTCCTGCACATCTCCCACTGGGGATATACCCGCAACCCAGGTACATGCCCTTGACCGGAATCAAACCTGGGACCTCTCAGTCCGCAGGCCGACGCTCTATCCACTGAGCCAAACTGGTTTTGGCATATGAATTTCTCTTTAATACATCACCAAGCAATGAATCATTTCAAATGTCTCATAAATGCATCATTTTCTTCTATGTATACTACATCTTACAGAACAGTCTCCCTGACCTGAAAATCCCATGTTCCATCTAGTCCCCTTTTCTCCCTTTTTCTGAACTCCTGGCCAACTACTGACATTATTATATCATTGATTTTGACTTTTCCAGAATGTCATGGAAATCACATAGTTGGAATCACAGAGAACACTGCTTTTTCAAATTGGCCTCTTTCACTTCACAATATGCATTTAAGAATCCTTCGTGTGATTTTATGACTTGTCGTGCAATGCAAGATAAGATTCCATTGTCTGGATGCACCACAGTGTATGTATCCATTCACCTACTGAAGGACATCTTGTTTACATCCAACTATTAGAGAATATGAATAAAGCTGCTATCAACTTTTGTGCGCAGGTTTTTGTATGAATTATGTTTTCAGTTTATGGGGTAAATGTTGAAGAGTATGATTGTTGGATCTAATACAGACTTATGTTTATTTTAAAAGAAACTGCCAAACGATCTTCTACAGTGGCTGTGCTATTTTTCATTTCCTCCAGCAATGAGCGAAAGTCCCTGTAGCTCCACACCCTCACCAGCATTTGGTGTTGTCGGCGTTTTCAATTTTAGCCATGCTAATAGATGTGCTGTAGTATTTGCTTTTATTTACTGGTAAAATTATTTAATAACATGTGATGTTGAGCATCTTTTCATATGCTTATTTACCTTCTGGGTATCTTCTTTGGGGAGATGTCTCTTTAGATATTTTGCTCATTTATGAGCTAAGTTGTTTGATTTGTTACTGTCAATTTTTAACAGCTTTTGTATATTTTGTAAACAAATTATCAGATGTATTTTGCAAATATTTATCCTATTCTGTGTCTTGTTTTTCATTCTCTTAATAGATCCTTTAGCACTTTCTGAGGTTAACCTTGTAGTACTGGTCTCAATTTACCCCTCCCAGAGAGCATGGTTCACTTTATGAATATTTCACATAACTTCCAACAGCATTTCAGATTATAGGGATCATTAGGTGATTATTCAAAAGGTGAATGAATGAGAAAATAACTCAGCCTATAGGACAACAATTTAACATTACCAACACTGAAAGACAAGAAAAGCCTCACTCAAATTATTTAACTTATCTGAGCTAAAGCAAGGAATGCAACATAATAAAAGCAGGACTTTCCTATTTGAAAGTAAAACAAAGGTGACTTCTTTTCACACAAGGTCATTCAAACGCAGTATATAACACATGCTTATCTCTAAAATATATTATTTTAAAGCTTTGAATTTCTGAAAATGCAGTTATCAAGCAGACATAGCACAGCTTGTTTAATACTTTGATGTTGGATGACTGGTACTTAGGCCATGTTTTCTTTGTGGTTAAATCCTTAGTTGAAGGGTTTGCAAATCTGCTAAAATAAAACTCAAAAATTTTAAATATGGGATAGTATAATATCTCTATATCACTAATCACTTTACTAAAATAAAAATACATTGTGATAATACATGTGAGAGAGGTTCACAGCTGACTTTAATTTGAATAGTGAGTTTGGTATTTTTCTTTGAAATACTAGGCTTATAGTATCCTATAATTCTTGTATTATTCTGTAGCAATAGCTAATGCATGTTATGTTCATTATGTACAGTATGTTAATTTAACTAATGCACATTTCACAATGACAAACACAGTAGTGTTCTCACAATTTTGTTATAATATCTTATATTTGCAAAAAACTTAAGTCCAAGAGATTCTTGATAAGAATATCTATGAAATGTCTTCATCAGTGCCTTATGCAGAATCAAAGAATTTGGGGGAAAGAACATTTAGCTGCATATTTTGTGTGCAAATATATTGTTGGGGAAAATAAATTCATTGCCAACAACCTGAGCACACAAATGAATAGGTATTTTGATTGTTCCACCTCAGACCCGACTCTGTTTTAAAATGAAAATGAGTCAGAACAAATACATTTGTATGCAAATGTAATTTAAGCAAACATCCGCTATATAAATTGTATACATGTGAAATGCAGAAACGTTATATTTTTTATAAATTCAACCAAGATTTGCTGACAGTCTGGTGAAGTTCAGGCATTATAGGAATACAATCCCCTGCCTTTCAGTTCAGAGATGTGCAACCCTGGCTCCGTTTTATTATTACTCACGAAAGTATTAAGATAAAGAAGACACCTTGCCCTTGTTGGGTAGCTCAGTTGGTTGGAGCATCGACTCCATATGCCAAGGTTGCAAATTCAATACCCTGTCAGGGCACATATAAGCATCAACCAAAGAATGCATAAGTAAGTGGAATACAAATCAATCTCTCTCTCCTTCTTTCTCTTTCTCCCTCCCTCCTTTCTTTTTTCTTAAAAATTAATAAATTTAAAAAAGGTAACACCTAACCCTACTTTTTTTGAAAAATGTGATCTTTGGAAATACAGCCTTCTTTGAAATATTCACTGTGTGAGGAAGACATAATAAAAATAATCCTAGGGACACTAGAGAAATATGCCCTGGATTCAGAATGTTTTTTTAAAAATATATTTTATTGATTTTTTTACAGAGAGGAAGGGAGAGGGATAGAAAGTTAGAAACATCGATGAGAAACATCGATCAGCCGCCTCCTGCACTGGGGATGTGCCCACAACGAAGGTACATGCTCTTGATCAGAATCGAACCCAGCACCCCTCAGTCCACAGGCCGACGCTCTATCCACTGAGCCAAACAGGTCAGGGACAGAATGTTTTTTAATGATATGTATCTAGCTGACACAGGATTTTTGAATTGGAACACGTGGTGTTCCCTGGACAGGATGGTTCCCAGGCTCTCTGTCTGTCAGAGTCAAAGATGGTATAGTAAAGGTGGAAATTTATTGAAGAACAAGTACAGAGTCCCATGTAGATAAGGGGAAAGAATCTCACAGCACATACTCCGACATGGAGAGGGGAAAAGAGTCCCACCCAGTCCCTTCTTCCATGGTTTATAAAGGCTACAAGTCCCTGTGTCCTGATATCCCCTCTGTTTGGCCACTATCCCCCTTTTGATTTGGTCACTATAGCAACTCTTGAGCTCAAAGGTCAAACTCACATGGGACATGTGAGGCCCTCCTCCCTCATTGTTCTTCCTTTCCCTCTGGGCTTTCTTCCTCTGTCTTTATTTTGTAAACTTGAGGCCCAGTGCACAAATTTGTGCACAGGTGGGGTCCCTAGGCCTGCCCAGTGATTGAGGCCTATCTAGGGGCTGGCTGGCTGGGGGAAGGAACCCCGGGAGGTTGGCCGGCTGGCTTCCCGATTGGGGCCAATCGGGGGTACCAGCTGACAGGGGTGAGGGGCCGTGGGAGTTGGCTGCGGGAGCACACTGACCACCAGGGGCTGCTTCTGCGTTGAGAATCTGGCCCCTGGTGGTCAGTGTGTGTCATAGCGACTGGTAGTCCAGTTGTTCCAGTTGTTCTGGTCGTTCAGTTGTAAAGGTTGCTTAGGCTTTTATATATAGAGAAATAGACCTTTGGCTACTCCCAGTTTCCTTATCTTATGGAAATGTAACTGTTGCTTCTCCCTTGTCTTACAGAAATGTAACTTCTGCTGGCTCCCTGTTCCCTGTCTTATGGAAATGTAACCTTTTGCAACTCTGTAGCCCTGTGTTTTTGTCATGGACCCCCTTAATTTAAAAAAAATTCCCCAAAGCTGCCTATCTCCCCTTAAAATTATTTTTCATAGTCCACTGTATTTTCCCCAAAAAACTCATTCTGTGAATCTCAGGTTTTACTGATTTAGGTTTCCGGAGATAGAGGGTAAAAAAAATACAATATTTTTTTCTGCATGTCATAGTTATAAAATAGATGAGGTTGGAAAGGAAACCACAGACTGATCATGAAGTGTGCAAAGCATTCTGGAATCTTCCTTGAGGGCAATAAGGACTCATTAAAGAATTTTAAGTAAAGAGAACTGTATCTGTATTCTAGAAAGCAAACTCTGGCTGCAGAGTTAACATCTAAAGTTAACAAGAGTAAATAGAGGCATATTATGAAAATTGAAGTGAGAGGTAAAGAAGGCTTGAATCCAAAAAGACTTGAGAGAAATTTGGACAGTCAACAGACAGAAAGTGGTGACTTGTTTTGGGGGCATACGATAGAGGGAAGAGTACAGATTAGCCCTTGAACCCCAGTTTTATTGTCACATCCCCAGAGAACTTCCCCCAATCTATCTATGTCATTTCTCTTTGAACTCTCCACACATATGATACTATTTCTCTTATTTCACATATCAAAATTTAAAACTGTCTATATTTCCATATTTATCAATGTATATTATCCTGTCAAAGAATATATCTAAGGAGAGAACCATGTGTTTTTTTTATCATTCTGTTTCTGATATTAGAATAAATATTAGTAGATTAGTAAGAATGTGTTGAGGAATATAAATGAAAAGATGAAGCTAAATTACCCATAATATAGTTCTATTCTGCTATCAGGTATTCTCTATATTTAGGCATTTTGAATTTTTATTTCCGGCCAATGTGTGCTGTTTGTGCTCCTCCAATGCCATTTTTTTATACTCTATTTCCTTTTCCCTCCTGTGAAAGTATCCTAATAATACCAGTCATTTAAGATATTAAATTTTCTTGTTTATTTGGGAAAGAGCTAGAAATACTAAATGAACAGGACCTAGTTAGAAGATAACCCAAAAGATGAATAAACAGGATAACGAAATAGGACATTGTCTTTGTGAATTCTGGGGAAAATGTGGTTTCTGAAAAGATTAGTGGGCAAAGTTCCATATTGATCCCAATACTAATGTGAGCATCGATCTCTGAAACCAGGAGAATTGTTGACACTAGAGCAGTAAAACGTGATGCAGCAACTTCCTCTTCTGTCAGTATGTGTAAACAAACAGTCCTTGTCCTGGTCCTCTCTTTGTAAACAAATAGAAAGGGAATATACAGATATATATGAAATTAATCAACATGGAACTTTAACCACTGAGAGAGGAAAAATGAACAAAGTGATCAGGCCCAGTTTTCTGCCTGGAGGGAAATTCTGGTCTCAAGTAGGGGACACAACCCATAAAGTGCCTTAGAGTCTTTTCAAATTAGGGAGAAACAGAGTTTGGAACAGTTCAAAACAACTGGATATGAAGGGCAGAAATCAAAAGAGGAGATAATTATGTTTAAACTGAAGACTAATCAGTGCATATGTCCGATGACATTTCAGAAGGCCAGGAAAAAAACAGTCTCACTACTGGTGAGCACATTTGCAAACTCACATAGGACTGGGACATGTGGAGAGTTCCAACCAGTTAAGACTGAGAAACACCACGCTATATACGGAGCATTCAGAAGTTTTACCAGAAGTGCCATGCCTTAGGACAGTGATGGCGAACCTATGACACGCGTGTCAGAGGTGACACGTGAACTCATTTTTTTGGTTGATTTTTCTTTGTTAAATGGTATTTAAATATATAAAATAAATATCAAAAATATAAATCTTTGTTTACTATGGTTGCAATTATCAAAAAATTTCTATATGTGACACGGCACAGAGTTAAGTTAGGGTTTTTCTTTTTCTTTTTTTTTTAAAATATATTTTATTGATTTTTTACAGAGAGGAAGGAAGAGAGATAGAGAGTTAGAAACATCGATGAGAGAGAAACATCGATCAGCTGCCTCCTGCACATCTCCTACTGGGGATGTGCCCGCAATCCAGGTACATGCCCTTGACTGGAATCGAACCTGGGACCTTTCAGTCCGCAGGCCGACGCTCTATCCACTGAGCCAAACCGGTTTCGGCAAGTTAGGGTTTTTCAAAATGCTGACACGCCGAGCTCAAAAGGTTCGCCATCACTGCTCCTGTCATGGATAAAGTTGGTGCAAATTGATCCTGTGGTCAGATTGGAAATTAAAGTATATTTAATCATATGGAAGCTTTTTATGAAACATCTTTTTGTCACAAGCTGGTCTAGGTGCTGGATACTAACTATCTTGAACTCTAAGAACTGCATTCTAGATGGATTTTTAGAATGGATTATACCAGGAAAAGGAAAGGAAACCTTTTAGGGGACATCTACTGTCTAGTAGTGGGAGAATGAGGGCCGGAATTTGTTTACCAGCATGCTGAACAAGAAAGTGATTTAAAAGGCTTTATTAAGACAGAATAGAATTTTGCCACTGACTGAATAAGGGTGAGGAATAACTCATATTAGATTTGACATTTTGAAACATCATGGAAAGAAAAAAACATTATTGAGAAAGAAGATATGTTGTAATATATATATGTAAATAATTCAAGGCACTAACAGAACAAATTAGAAATAACACTGAAATAGGAATTTTAGGGGGATATTGGCAGGTTTAGGAAATTTCAAAAGATTAAAAAGGTCCATGGAAAAAAAACACAGGTCTACAGACTGGGAGAAGTTACATTTCCATAAGACAAGGGAGAGGCAGAAGTTATATTTCCATAAGACAAGGGAACTGGGAGTAGCCAAAGGTCTATGTTTACAAAATAAAGAAGGAGGATGAAAGCCCAGAGGGAATGGGAGAACAATGAGGGAGGAGGGCCTCACATGTCCCATGTGATGTTTCACTTTTGAGCTCAGGAGTTACTATAGGAAACAAATCAAAGGGAATATTGACAAATCAGAGGGGATATCAGGACACAAGAATTGCAGCCTTTATAAGCTGGGTAAAAAGGAACTCATTGGGACTCTTTCCCCTTCCCCATGTGGGAGTCTGTACTTGTTCTTCAATAAATTTCCACCTTTTTTGCTGAAACCAGTTTGGCTCAGCGGATAGAGCGTTGGCCTGCGGACTGAAGGGTTCCGGGTTCGATTCCGGTCAAGGGCATGTACCTGGGTTGCGGGCACATCCCCAGTAGGAGATGTGCAAGAGGCAGCTGATCGATGTTTCTCTCCCATCGATGTTTCTAACTCTCTATCTCTCTCCCTTCCTCTCTGTAAAAGCTCAATAAAATATATTTAAAAAAAAAATTTCCACCTCTTCTATACCATCTTCCATCCATGGATTCATTCTTTGACTCCGATGGACAAAGAGCCCAGGAACCATCTTCCCAGAGGAACACTGTGTGTTTCAGTCCAAAAATCCGGTACCGTCAAGAAAATAAATTGTAGGGCTAAACCATGTGAGGTCAGTATTGCACATTTAGATTCGGGAGTTGTTTTAATTTTACTTATGGTCTTCCTTAGTGCCTAAAATTGTACATAAGTAAGTTTTAGGAAAAATGTTTTTATTTAATTGATTAATATGATTTGTGTTTAAGGGCTGGTGAAGACTGCGATATTTTTCATGGTGAGTGATAAAAGGAGGGACAGTCCTACATACTTGGAAAGATTTACTTTCAGGACTAGGGCCATAAACTTGAGAGTGGCAATAAGAATGCACTGCAAAAACTATTATAGGTTAGGCATTTTATAGGAGATATTTTACATACTTTCAGAAAGCGAAGAAGTTAAAAGGTAGTGGGCAGCAACTTTTGTTGGGTTTGGGCATGTGGAATCGAACCGAGGGCACCACAAACTGGTTGTTCTGTGAGGAAAAGGTAAGGCTGTGTATTGAACTAGGTCACAACACGAGAATAAAACTGATCTGAGCTCATGTAATTTCTCACCATCAACTTGAAATACAGACTTCATGAACATTCCCAAATGTTAATGCTTGTATAATATAATGTAGCGATGAAATGGGAATTTTGGGGGGTTAAAAGACAGGTTTTAGGAAATTTTAGAAATTTTGGAAATTAAGGGGACCATGGAGGAAGCACAGGGCTGCAGAGCAGCAGAAGGTATATCTCCATAGAATAGGGAAGCTGAAAAGCTGCCACAGGTATATTTCCATAGAATGAGGGAGCTGGGAACAGCAAAAGGTCTATATTTACAAAATAAAGGGAAGGAAGTCCTTCATCCAGAAGAAGAAAGCCCAAAGGGAATAAGAAAACAATAAGGAAGGAGGGGGGCGGGGATGGGGGTGGGGGAGAACCTCACATGGGACCTTTGAGCCCAGGAGTTACTATAGTAACCAGTCCAAGGGAATAGTGACCAATCAGAGGGGATATCTAAGTACCAGAATCTGCAGCCTTTATAAGCCATAGGGAAAAAGAGCTAAGTGGGACCCTTTCCCCCTCCCCACGTGGGAGTCCATTCTGTGGGACTCTTTCCCTCCCCCCACATGGGAGTCTGTACTTGTTCTTCAATAAATCTCCACCTTTGCTATACTACCCTCTGTCCATGGATTCATTCTTTGACTCCGGCAGACAAAGAATCTGGGTTCCAGTCCAAGGGACACCGCATGTTCCAGTCCAAAAATTCCGTATCAGCAGTGCATGGCCATAAAGTCTGCGATGCTGAAAACAGCATAATCATCTGATATTAAAAGCATTGATTAGGAGGAGGTAAGCAACTGTGGCAAAATCTATGGAACTGTTAACATTTCAAAGTATTAAGTAACACTGCAGTCTTTTTAATATGCTGCCTCAGGCAGCCTTGCCACTGCAAAATCTTGCATGGTGCATATGCATCTGTGGCACCGCCACCAGCCTCTGTCAAGGTTAATCCATCCAGATCAATCTTAGGTATCTAGAGGTTGTTTATAAAAATAGTACAGCCAAAATCCACAGTGTTTCATATCAATTGCCTTGAGAACTTCTATTTTATCTTGGTATGCAGGGCAATTCCTTTTTGTTTCAACAGTGAGAATTTAATATAAAGAATTGATAATTAGCCCAGCCAGCAGGCCTCAGTGCTTGAGCATTGACCTGTGAACCAGGACATCACGGTTAGATTCTCTGTCAGGGCATATGCCTGGGTTGCAGGCTCAATCCCCAGTGTGGGGTGTGCTTACAGAGAGGAAGTGAGAGGGATAGAGAGTTAGAAACATCGATGAAAGAGAAACATCAATCAGCTGCCTCCTGAACACCTCCTACTGGGGATGTGCCCGCAACCCAGGTACATGCCCTTGACCCCAATCGAACCTGGGACCTTTCAGTACACAGGCTGACACTCTATCCACTGAGCCAAACTGGTTAGGGCTCATCATTGATGTTTCTATCTTTCTCTCTTCCTCTCCCTTCCTCTCTGAAATCAATAAAAATATATTTCAAAAAATATTGTTAATTAGGTATTGAAGAATTAAAAAAATAAAAATCCTATCTAATAAAAGAGAAACATGGTAATTGGCATACGACCGCTACCCTTCCCATTGGCTAATCAGCGAGATATGCAAATTAACTGCCAGCCAAGATGGCGGCTGGGAGCCAGGCAGCTTGAAACTAACATGAGGCTTGCTTGCTTCAGTGACGGAGGACTCCAAAGTTCCCCACCTGCCTTGTCGGCCTCTGAGCCTGCAGTTTAAGAAACATTGTAACAAATATAGAAGCTAAACAAAACCCCAGAAACCTGCTTTCAGCGAGCCGGGATCTCAGAGCTGGAGTTGATACAGAGTTTCGATTATAGAACCGAAACAAACCAGATACCTGCTTTCAGGAGCGGAGGCCTAAGAGCTGGAGCCTCAGAGCTAAAGCTGGCCCAGAATAAAAAAAAAAAAAGAAAAAAAGGAGCGGTTGGGAGCTTCTGTCACCCGCCAGCCTGAAAACAGGCCTCAGCCCCTCACCCAGACTGGCCAGGCACCCCAGTGGGGAACCCCACCCTGAAGGGTGTGTGACCAGCTGCAAACAGCCATCATCCCCTCACCCAGGCTGGCCAGGCACCCCAGTGGGGAACCCCACCATGAAGGGTGTGTGACCAGCTGCAAACAGCCCTCAGCCCCTCACCCAGGCTGGCCAGGAATCCCAGTGGGGACCCCTTCCCTGATCCAGGACACCCTTCAGGGCAAACCAGCCGGCACCCACCCGTGCACCAGGCCTCCACCCTATATAGTAAAAGGGTAATATGCCTCCCAGCACCGGGATCAGCGGAGGCGCGAGGCCTCCCGGCACCGGGATCAGTGTGACAGGGGGCAGCGCCCAAACCCCCTGATCACCCTGCGGCTCTGTGTGTGACAGGGGGTGGGGCCACAACCTCCCTATCGGCCCTGCTCTGTTCGTGACAGGGGAAGGCGCCCCAACCTCCTGATCAGCCCTGTTCTGTGCCTGATACGGGGGAGCTCCCTAACCCCCTGATCGTCCTGCGGCTCTGTGTGTGACAGGGTGCGGCACCCCAAACCCCCTAACCCCCCCATGGGCCCTGCTCTGTGTGTGACGGGGGGCGGTGCCCCAACTCCCCTATCGGCCCTACTCTGTGAGTGACAGGGGGGAGCTCCTCAACTCCCTGATGGGCCCTGCTCTGTGCATGACAGGGGGTAGCACCACAACCTCCCTATGGACCCTGCCTTGAGTGTGACAGAGGGCGGTGCCCCAACCCCCCAATTGGTTCTACCCTGAGCATGACTGAGGGTGGCATCGCAACCTCCCAATCGGCCCTGCTCTGTGCATGACAGGGGAAGGTGCCACAACTCCCCAATCGGCCCTGCTCTGAGCCCGACCAGGGGCTGCACCTAGGGATCGGGCCTGCCCTCTGCCACCTGGGAGCAGGCCTAAGCCAGCAGATCGTTATCTCCCGAGGGGTCCCAGACTGGGAGAGGGATCAGGCCGGGTTGAGGGACCCCACCTTTCCCCCCGAGTGCACAAATTTTTGTGCACTGGGCCTCTAGTCTATAATAATAAAAGTAGAATATGCTACTTAGGCCGGACAGCTGAACAACCTTCCGACCTCCTCCAGGATATCCTTCCGGATGAAGCCGGGGCTGAGAGGGCTGAGCCCCTTGCACAAATTTCACGCATCGGGCTTCCAGTGGAATAATAAAGGGTCATGAGGGTGGCAATTGCAAGAAACACCTACCACTCCCTAGAGTTGGAGGCACAAAGGGAAGAGGTTGAATAATTAAAACTTAGGAGCTTAGAGGAGCATCCCACATGGAACACGAATCCGCTATAAGTGATGCTTCTTAACTGATGGTAGAGATTCAAACTAGCAGAGAGTTCCTACAGAGTTGGGAACCAGCCCTCTGAGCCATCCGTGCGGCTGGATGCTGTCAATGCCTCTGAGGAGATAATAAGAGTGATTTGCGATGGTTGGAAACACTGCTATGATTAACAGCTTCTGCTAGAATGCACAGAAAGCAAACAGAAAGGAGCAGGTCCCTTCTTCCTTCTGCCTGGTGGTCCCCACCTACATTCTCTACTCTAAACCATCACAGAGACCCAGCTGGCAAAGGAGAGAGGGTTGGATTGGAATCTGAGGGACAACAGATTCATAACTGCCATAATGTTATGACATTACTTTATGGAATTCATATCCTCTCTTTCTTGCTTTCTTATTCTTACCAAAAAACCTTAAATTTTTCAACTTCTTACACTCAATGCCTTTTCATTTTGTTCTCTTTCCAAATTTTTGTGAAGTGATTTGTTATAGCCACAGTGTTTGTTTTATCCTTCTGGGGTATAGAAAAGAGAAGAACTGAAAGTTAGGATGCCTGCATCACTTAATGCTGTGTCCAACTGAGCGATTATCTTATAGAATTCTAGCCTTACATTGATGATAAACCTTGTCAGTCCCAGCTATTCAGACGGTGGAACCATTTTAGCACTTTTGGATCCTGGCTTAAAGATTGGAACCTCAGACTCAACTCTCTATCATTTGCTATTTTTTAAAATATTTTTTATTTCAAGTTCAATATATAGTAAGCATTTCAGTGCAACAGTTATGCTAGTGATAAAGTGTACTCAATTTAGTTTCTCTCCCTTTCTATAACAGTCATTTCTGATTTGATATAAATAGATGATAGATAGATAAGGAGACACACACAAATACACATTCACACAAATATATTGTTTTACATATATGCATACAATAAAGAAGTTTGACAGAAGAGATAACTTTTAACTGATACTATAAAAATATCATTAAAAAGTTATTGCTCACTAATTCAAGAGCTTCATAATAATTATGTCCTTTTTTGGATATGGAAGCAGACTTGAAAATAATATAGGTATTTTATGGTTATTAAATATATACTGGTGAATGTGATTATCAATGCCTATATCTGTATACTAGTCATTGTTTATTTACTAGAGAATTAATAGATGCATGATATTATGATATAACACCAATCTCTAGGAATATGATCAATTTTTCTTCAAACCAAATTTCTCTTCTAAATCAAATAACTATTGTAGAATTTAGTTTAAATATTAAGTTGTTCATGTTTCATTTTAAAAGATGTCATTGAAGTGAAAAAAAAAAAAAAGACTACCAGTTTATATTGGCAATATATTTAAGAAGACTATCAGAGAGGTAGAAGAGGGTAAAAGCGGGATAAATGACTTTGGGTGGTGAACACACAATACAATATTCACATCATGCATTGTAGAATTGTACACTTGAAACCTATATGGTTTTATTAATGAATGTCACCCCAACAAATCAATAAAAAGGGGGAATATTAATCCATTCTAAACTCAATCTTGGAAACTATAATTAAATAGCAATTTGGGAAAAGAGAGTAAAATCAAGTGATGACATTATGGCAATCCAGTCAGTAGTTACAGATTCAATAACAGACATTTAGATTCCTTCTGATACTTTTGAACCTGGCTGCTACCTCTATAATTATCTTTATTATCTTTAAATGAATTTAAAATCAAGAAAAAATAATGACCATGGCTAGTATTTTACATATATCTTCTCTTTCTTTTTTGATGATTTGGGAAAATATCTGTTTGAAATAATACTCCTATATAATAAGAATATTTCAGATTCTGATTATCAAAGACATACTTCTTGACAACAAATATGACACAAGTGTTAAAACCATTTTGGAGTTAAGTGTGTTAAACAAAAACAATTTTTGGGTTAATTCTGTAGAATATGGGGTTGAAGATTATCTGTAGAACACTGGAACCACTTAACTACTTAAGAGAACTCAACAAATGTTGAAATAAGTTGATTAGGATTTACATGACTCATTATTATCAATACATTTTTTTCTTAGCATTTTAATTCTATTGTCAAGGATTTCACTTTAATGTATTATGCCTTCAGACTGTTGCTAAGGGTGATTGCAGATTTCCATATATCAACTAATGAGCTTTCTCTGTCCTGTATATTCTAGTCAACCGTTCATATGTGGTGCTATAACAACTTATGTTATACAATAACATTTGATTAATTTATTCAATATACTATTTATTTTTATTTTATTCTTTAATAAATTTAGGTATTAAAAATAAACATTACTAATACTAGTAATAAGAGGTCTAGAATTCCTGTTGTTAATGTAATTATATGACCTGGAAATAATTGGTGTTCTAGTACACCTGCTTTTTATACTCATTTTTAAAATTTCACTGATTTTTCAAGCATAGTCTCTGCATATGCCATTGAGAAAAAATATATAAAATTGCACATATATAAAACTAGTTGCCCGGTGCACAAAATTCGTGCCCATTAAAAGGGAATTAATTAGAGGAAATATTTTAGTATTGCTATTTGCCCTTTCTCTATAATAGAAGTGTCAGAGATGAAAGAAAATTAGTAAAATGTATATGAAAATCTTCCTCCTGTCAGTGTCTGGGGCATGCCATGGGACCCAAAGTCAAGTCACCGCCCACCCACATGCATCTCAAAATCGTGTGAGACCCAGACGCGGCCGATACCACCCCCATGGGGTGAGATCCAGACCCGGCCGGCCCCACCCTGTCAAGCCCTGCCGGGTGGGGAGTGCAGCCTCAGGTCCCCTGTCAAACCCCATTGGGTAGTGGGAACAGCCTCAGGTCCCCTGGGACACCCTCAGGTGCCCCGGCCCGGCACCAAAGTGGAGGGCATGACCTGAGGTCCCCTGTCAAGCCCTGCCTGGTGGAGTTACAGCCTTAGGTCCCCTATCAAGCCCCACTGGGTGAGGGGTACAGACTCAGGTTCCCTGCCCCATCCCAGCGCCATGCAGCCTCAGGTCCCTGCTGATCACTCATTATGGCTCGTTACAGGAACTCCGCCTCTGCTTTGGGCACAGCCATCTTGTGTTATGGGAACCCTGCCTCCGCTGTGGGTAAGCCATCTTGTGATGGCATGATGGAGTGAGGGTCAATTTGCATATTGCCTCTTTATTATATAGGATTCTAAAAATACATTGTCAAAGATGACAAAAATTTCATAATATATTTCATTCTTTGGAGATAGATCCTTTTCATAACTTTAATGTCTATTACTTCACTTTGGCAATTTGAATTTTTGGCATAAATTCACAAAAAGTCATGTAGTAAAAAAGGTTTTTTCCTTAATCAAGTATGATTCATGATATTTATGCTTGTAACATATTCTGTTTTTTGTTTTAACAATTTAACTAGCTTACTAATAATTTGGTTTACTCCCACCTTTACTTGTAAAGAAAAGATGGAGAGAAAGAAGCAATAAGCCAAGCAATTTAAACAATACCCTAAAAGTTAATGAGGATGTTTACTGAGAGCAATACTACTGGTCACCAGGATCTCGAAAATGGTCTTTCTTTGCTTAATTGCAATGACATTTTCTGTCTGATACAGAACACTTTCTGGGGCAGTGGGGGTAACTACCAAAACTATGAGCTCCATTGGATGTCTCAATAGTTACGTTAGCATTTATCCATCTGTTCACACCAAATTATCCTCAGGACCCATCACTGTCACTGGTGATTCTTTTTTTTTTTTTTTTTTTTTAAATATATTTTATTGATTTTTTACAGAGAGGAAGGGAGAGAGATAGAGAGTTAGAAACATCGATGAGAGAGAATCATCGATCAGCTGCCTCCTGCACATCTCCCACTGGGGATGTGCCCGCAACCCAGGCACATGCCCCTGACCGGAATCGAACCCGGGACCTCTCAGTCCACAGGCCGACGCTCTATCCACTGAGCCAAACCAGTTTCGGCGTCACTGGTGATTCTTAAAGCTACGGATAGCTTACAAAATGCAAGCTGAAAATACAAAATGATTATAAATAATGTAAGATTTTGGTTTTCTGGCAATATTTCCTGCATATATACTAATTATTCTTCTACCACTTTTACTTAAACAGAATAATTCATAAAATATAAGAAATCACTGTTAAAAATTAATGTTTATGTATTTTTGCTATTTAATATTTAAAGAAGCTAAATATTGTAAATGATGCAATATTAAAAAATAAACCACATGTATACATTCTATTTGCATATATTATACTTTAAAATACTAGCATTATAAAAAGCTGATTGTGTCAAATTCTAGCCTCTAAAGACAAAAAAAAATCAGTTATATTTTCTTGCCTTTAAATTTCTTATAGCATAATGGAGAAAACAAGATCTATGAAAATAAAATAGGATAATTCTAGTATTATAGATACAAGTATATTTAGTGTTCTAATATATGCTAAGAGAATTTTTCAGAAAAGTTAAATTAAGAGGAAAGCAAGTGACAAAACCATTTAGTGACTAGTTTGATGTCCTTATTCAAAGGAAAAATAATCCGTGGATTGTGGGACTACAGTGAGTCACAAGCAATGGAACACTGTTCCCAAGGGATGTGGGCCAAGCTTGATTTTTATAGAGAGAGTCTTAGAAGAGGCAACGTGGAAATGGTGTGATTAGCTAGGTGGTTGGGGATTTCCTTACAAGGCTAGAAGGTCTTATTTTTAGGGCAGCGATTTTCAACTGGTGTGCCACAATACCTGATTATTTAGTTAGGGCCTTGAACTCCGTTCCCTTAGGTGGTCAAATAAAAATAAAAATAGTAATAACAATAGATGTCTGTTGTGAATGAATCAAAATTATACCTTTTTTTGTTATATCAGCAAAAAATATATTTTTCTATGGGCCGCAGAATTTTAGTAGTAGTCTACGTACACCATGAGATGAAAAAGATTAAAAATTGTTGTTCTAGGGTAAGGTAATCAAGCTAGAGTTAAATTGGAGAACTGTGACTAGTGTATGCTAGGTTTCTTTGACAGGTGTTTCCCAATAGTGCAGGCTGACTGAGGTTTAGATTTGTGAGATGGGCTGAGCTACTGGGTGGCCTCCGTTTTGTGGTCTTGATATACTAATTATCAGGTGGAAATGTTAAGGAAAGATACATTAAGCTAATTGTACCTAATGTACTTTATGGGACATTTGTGGCTAAGATTCCAACTAACCTTTCATCTTTTATTTTCTAAAGCCATGCATGCCATTTTCTTTCATATCAGTCCAAGAATGCATATCAGCACCTTTTTCATTCTCTTCAAAAGTGTAACTAAAATAAATTAATTGGGTAATGTAGATTTTACTAAAGTGTGTGTATAGAGAAGAAAATTTATATACCATATTTCTAAAATAGAAATTAATGTAACATTTTCTTAGACATCTATTTTCCAATATCCAGTGTCCCTACTCACATTTCTTCTCAAGTGTTCCCTAGACAGTGGCAACCTTGCTAGAAATGTTTTTTTTTTTCCTTTCCCAGATTTTGAGAACATCTCAGGGTGAGCTCAGGTCTTACCTTTAAATTTGCATATCCCAATTCAAACAATAGTGCCTCCTTTTTATAGGATCCATTTTCCTGTGAGTGCAATTTCAGAGTCTATCTTTGTGTCTCTAGGCATTATCATGGTTCTACCTTTATGTAAGTTAATTTCTTAAAATCAATATTGCTCAAGATCTTAGAGATGAATTTTGGAGTTATATATATTTTCCCATAGCACACAGACTGAATCACAAAAAGTGAAGCTTGAATGGAAAGATCAAACAAAACTCAGAATAAGAAATAAAAATGTACCATTCAGGGTAAAATAGGAAATTGAAACTTTTCTAATAAAGGTTCTATGTTTGTATATAAGGAAGATAAATTTGATAATAGAAACCCAGGAGATTTTTTTTTTTAACTTTTGAGGATGAGAAATGTTTTCTGAGGGATTAGAATCCAATGTGATAAGTATCAGCAGCACCTTAGCAATCATGACAGTTTCGAAGTACAAGAATTAAATTTAGAAGAAATGTGGTGACGGGTCACAGATTGGGTCAAAGGTATAAGAGAGTGTGAATAGATAGAAAAGAAGACTATTGAAGCAAACCAAACATGGAATGATTGGGTTTCAAATCAAGTAGGGCAATGCGGATAAAGAAGGAGAGTGAATCTGAAGACAGAAGAATCAAATTGCACACCATAGTATGACCAATGTTGGATTTATACATAACATTTAAAGCATTAAAAACATTTAAATTGCATACATGTTAAGTCTGAAAGCAGTCAAGAGCAAACAAAAATATCTCATACTAAACAGTAAATCCAGAATTCAGGTTTCACAAGGTTGAACATAAGCTTAATCTCTTGAAAATTATGTTTTATTGTATAGTTTCATTCTTATCTGTTTTGAGTAGTAGGGGATTTTCCTATGATTTTTTACAAAACTAAAACATATTCTTATTTTATATATTGTTGTATATACTAGAACTTCTGACTATAATTCTGAATTAATTTTACATAATTTTGACAGGGAGTTTCTTAAACCATATATATTCTGAGTGACCCCTAAATGAGGTATCCTTGTTTCAAAATGTAAATTTGTTACCCACTTAAGCATGCTCTTTGTGGAGAGGAAGATATCAGAATTCTAATTATACATATTCCCAATATGCTTTTTAAACATATAGTTTTGTATATATTAAACTTATATCAAATAGGGTTATTGTGCATATTTATAGTTTATAAATGAATATATATTTGTGCAGAGTAAATATATATGTATTTACTATCATGTGTGTGTATGTATAATATTATATATTAATTCTTTTGAATGATGAAAAAGATCTGGGATCCACTATTAAGTGATGAACTAACCATGGATGATGATGCCCATAGATAAATATTAAACTACTAGAGTCCCAGTGCACAAAAATTTGTGCACTCGGGGGGGAGGGGGGGTCCCTCAGCCCGGCCTGTGCCCTCTCGCAGTCTGGGACCCCTCGGGAGATAACGCCCTGCTGGCTTAGGCCTGCTCCCAGGTGGCAGAGGGCAGGCCCAATCCATAGGTGCAGCCCCTGGTCAGGCTCAGAGCAGGGCCGATTGGGGAGTTGTGGCGCCTTCCCCTGTCATGCACAGAGCAGGGCAGATTGGGAGGTTGCAATGCCACCCTCAGTCACGCTCAGGGTAGGGCCGATTGGTGGGTTGGGGCACCGCCCCGTCATACTCAAGGCAGGGTCAATGGGGAGGTTGTGGCGCCACCCACTGTCACGCACAGAGCAGGGTCCATAAGGGGGATTGGGGCACCATACCCTGTCACGCACAGAGCAGGGTCAATCAGGGGGTTGGGGAGCTCCCCCCTGTCACTCACAGAGTAGGGCCGATAGGGGAGTTGGCACACCGCCCCCTGTCACACTCAGGGCAGGGCAGATTAGGGGGTTGGGGTGCCGCCCTCTATCACCCACAGAGCAGGGCCGATCAGGGGGTTGGGGTGCTGCCACTGTCACACTCAGGGCAGGGCCGATGGGGAGGTTATGGCTCTACCCCATCACACACAGAGCAGGGCCCCTGGGGGGTGGGGGAGGTTGGGGCACCGCACCTGGTCACACACAGAGCAGGGCTGATCAGAGGGTTGAGGCGCCGCACCCTGTCACACACAGAGCCGCAGGGCGATCAGGGGTTTGGGGAGCTCCCCCCTATCAGGCACAGAGCAGGGCTGATCAGGGGGTTGGGACGACTTCCCCTGTCACGAACAGAGCAGGGCCGATAGGGAGGTTGTGGCCCTGCCCCCTGTCACACACAGAGCCGCAGGGCGATCAGGGGGTTTGGGCGCTGCCCCCTGTCACACTGATCCTGGTGCCAGGAGGCCTCTCAGCTCCACTGATCCCGATGCTGGGAGGCCTCGCGGCTCCACTGATCCCGGTGCTGGGAGGCATATTATCCTTTTACTATATAGGATAGAGGCCTGGTGCATGGGTGGGGCTGGCTGGTTTTCCCTGAAGGGTGTCCTGGATCAGGGTGGGGGTCCCCACTGGGGTGCCTGCCCAGTCTGGGTGAGGGGCTGAGGGCTGTTTTCAGGCCGACTGAAGCTCCCAACTGCTCCTTTTTTTCTTTTTCTTTTTTTCTGGGCCAGCTTTAGCTCTGGCTCCAGCTCTGAGGCTTCTGCTGCTGCTGAAAACAGGTATCTGGTTTGTTTAGGTTCTATAATCGAAACAATGTATAACTCCAGCTCTGAGATCCCGGGCTTGCTGAAAGCAGGTTTCTGGGGTTTTGTTTAACTTCTATATTTGTTACAATGTTTCTTAAACTGCAAGCTCAGAGGCCGGCAAGGCAGGCGGGGAACGTTGGAGTCCTCTGTCACTGAAGCAAGCAAGTCTCATGTTAGTTTCAAGCTGCCTGGCTCCCAGCCGCCATCTTGGCTGGCAGTTAATTTGCATATCTCGCTGATTAGCCAATGGGAAGGGTAGCAGTCATAAACCAATTACCATGTTTCTCTTTTATTAGATAGGATATTAAATCACATTGATATATATTTCTCTTCACATCATTGTTGTACAGAGATAAAGTTGCATGTAGGCATCTGTCTGTCCAGCCTCAACTATATTCTGCCATTTTAGAAGAGAGGAAGTTCCTTGGCTTCTACTGGAGGAGCGGCTATGAGCCATAGAGCAAGGTTGTTGAATAAAAAGGCCCCCAGAAGAACCAGTTGCCTAAAAGAAGCCATCTCCCAAGCAAGCCCTTACTCACCCTCATCACTTTGGCTACCACTCCCCCAGGACTGAAATGAATATTGCTCAGAGGCCCCACACCATCCATATTAAACTGGCTTCCTGCCTTTCATATAAGAAGCTACCAGATTAACTTCATGAGCCTCATACACCCTATACACCATTAGAAACCCAAGCTGCCAGGTCCACTTCTCATTATATATCGATGCGAATCTGATGTAAATTTCTTATATAACTGTAAAATTGTCCTATGATGTATGTTTACTGGCAGATCTATAATCTGTAAATTTCCTCAAATTTTCAAATTATTCCTTATGTCCATCTACTACTTTATAACAGAAACTCTGTTGTATCCTAACAACACTACTATTTCTAAAGTTCTCAAATGAACACCTTTTTCAAAAATTTCTTTTTGTTTAATCACCAATTAAATTAGGACTCAGAAACAGGTAAAACAAAGCAAACAAAAAACAAACAGAAAACTACTCTCTAAACATGGTTCCTATCATTCTAATTCAGTTTCTTTTCTACCAGCATTTTGACCTTATTGAAAAGTGTAATTGATTTTTTTATGAAATTCTTTCTCCAACCCATGTCTTTATTTCATTTGCTATTCAATGTAGATTCAGTGCTCCATAATTATACAACACCCTTGCAAACATTTTTAACTCCCCTTCCCCTTTGCCATCTGTTTTTACCAGATATCTAATTACACTCAATTTTCTTCCTTCTCCATGACTGCACATGTCAGACTGATTTGTCTCACCTGAAGTTTAAGACTGCACATTCTAAATGATCACTTTGTATTTCTCAAAAATCTGACTATATTTAATATATGTTTTAAATTTTCTACCACCCCAAATCTTCATTGCTTATTTTCTATATCCCTTTTAATTTTCTTTTTTCCCTATTCTTTCTTCATTCTCAGCTAATGACCTCATCTCATGCTTCAGTGAGAAAACAATCTAAATTTCACTTTTAATCAGGAGCAACTGTACATTTTCTGTCTTTCATTTGACACCATGGAAGAAATATTCCTACACTTACCCTGCATTTATAAGTCCCTTCACTTATATTCCAGGTTCCCTCCTGTCACTTTTTAAAATATTTTTATTGATAAGGGAAGGGAAGGGAAGGGAAGGGAAGGGAAGGGAAGGGAAGGGGAGGGAAGGGAAGGGGAGGGAAGGGAAGGGAGAGAGATAGAAACATCAATGATGAGAAAGAATCATTGATTGGCTACCTCCTGCATGCCCCACATGGGGGATTGAGCCTGCAACACGGGCATGTGCCCTGACCAGGAATCCAACCATGACCTCCAGATTCATAGGTTGATGCTCAACCACTGAGCCATGCTGGCTGAGTTTAACTTTAAAAAAAAAAGTTATTCCTGCTCTATCCTTTCATTCACTACACTATCCTTTTCTTCATTTCAACTAGCTTGTCAACATGGGCTATATGTTGGTGATTGCTGATTTTATATCTGAATTCTCTGAACCTCAGACTTCTCACTTACCATGTTCATGTAGACTTCTTTTAATAATCTCAAATTTAGTTTGTCAAAAATGTATTGATTCCTGTTCCTGACGCTCTCAACTCATTCTGATTTAACCTTCCCCTGTTCAATCGGGGCCATCACATTCAATCAGTTGCTCAAGTTACAAGTTGATGAACTGTCTTTGAGTGCTACCTGTTCCTTACCCCAATACTTCAGTAACTCATAGTCTTCCCTATCTTCAAAATCTACCTTAATGTCTAATATCACTACAGTGCACTGGCTCTTTAGCATTGTGCTAACCACCATAATTTCTTATAAGTACCGCACGCTAACCGATTGTGCCACTGGAGCTCCCATAATTTCTTTTTAGAATAATTATGTGTTCTCTCTATGATCACATTTTACCCTTCCATACTATTCCCCATACAGTTGGATAAAACTCTTCAAAGTGTCTTCCACTGACACTTGAAATAAACCCTAAACTTTCTTCAAGCTAAAATAGCTCTAAATCATCTGCCTTCTTCATAAGACCTGAAAGATGATCTCACTCAATAATCTCTTTCTCTTATTTCTATGGTCCAGTCACACTGCCCTTCTTTTGATTTATTGAATGCATGGAGCACATTCTTAATTTAGAGCCTTTCGTTGGAATATTATTCTACTCAGTCTTCCCATGAATAGTTCTAATTTGGGGTATGAGTGTTATGTTCTCAGACAGGCCTCCTTTTTAACCACTCAATTTAATGAAGCCACACTGTCATTATACCATATCACCCTGATTTACATTTTGTGTAGAGCCTGAACATCTGGTCTAATTTCTTGTGCAGGTACTTATGTAGTTATTGAGTTACAAACTATCTCCTCCAATGGCATGCAGCTTCTCTGTTCAAGGCTATATTCCCAATTCTTAGAATAAGGCTTGATATACTGTAGGGGCCTAGTAAACATTTGTTGAAAGAATCCTTTTGATATATTAATTGATTTTAAAATTGCTAAGCAGGGATCAGTAATTCTCAGAGTAATTAAGATCTACTTGGTTCTCATTTATGGTAATAGACTGAGAAAACTTTGCATGTAAACTTTGCTTTAGAATCTCACAGACCATCTCACAATAGAAAAAGCACTTTGTCACCCCAAAGTGAAGAGGACACTTTAAATATATATATAACATCCTGACAGTAGGGGATAGGGCTACCTTCAACAATATTCAGAAGAATAGAATAATCTTATTAATAAGAGCTTGGCTTCCTCTATCACCAGGCAACCAAGCGTCCTGCTTGCTCCAGCTCCCTGGCTGCAGGTCGCCATCTTGGTTGGGTTAATTTGCATATATTCGCTCTGATTGGCTGGTGGAAGTGGCTTGTGGGTGTGGCTTGTGAGTATAGCGTAAGTATGGTCAATTAGCATGTTTCTCTTTTATTAGATAAGATGATTGTATTATTTATTGTCTTGACAACAATAAACCTACTTTTGCTCACCCTGTATATAAATATCCATTTCTATTCCCCTTGACTTTTTTTCTACAGGCTGTTTTTCTGAGTATGTAACCTATGCTTTGGATTTGCTCTGCTTTTTGCCACACTGTTTCATTTTATGCATGTTGATTCCAGCAATACAGATTTTCTGTAATCAGCACAGCAGCTCTAGGAAATGGATAATCAAACCAAAATCGTCAGTTTACCACGTGGAGATTTTTTACCAAAAGGACTGAGAAAGATAATTTTCTCAATATAATTGTAGATATAAATATTTTTATGAAATAACCTAGACTCTGACTGATTTAAAACAAAATAATACTTTATATATCAAATAATTTTCCATGTTTAATAACAGATGATAAATTTACTAAATCTAAGCCATAATACATAAGCAGGGTAAATCTAGATTGTTTAAAATAGATTAATTTAGTTTACTATTTTCTCTAATTGTGTTAATACATATTTTTTTGAATTTAATTAGTCAATAATAGAAATATGAACTCACTAGATCTCTTAATTGTGAAAGACTTTCTTCTAAGATTTTATAAGTAGTTTTTCAACCTTAAGTCAGATGTAGGATTTAAAACATCTTATAGTAGCTATCAGGATAAGAAACAATTATTAGTGTTATGAGAACATGATTAAAAAAAAAGCTTTAAAAATCTTCTTTAAAAAAAAAGCTTTCTGAAAAGGACTTTAAACTTAATTCTAATGAAATAATTGATATTACATAAAAGTATTAGAATTACATGAGCTACATAAGGAATTTAAAAAACAACAACACTGGTTTGGACCTCTGATCTAGACTAGATTTCAACAGCTCTTAGCCCTACATCAATTCTGTAGTCTATCTTAACCTCAGAGTTCTCACTTGAAGGAGAAAGACCCTAATTCCAGTTTGTAATAGGCAGCAGTCAGTGCTGCTAAACTGAATCAGGTAGGTGGTGCAGCAAGAAATAAAATGCATAGCCCAGAAATGTCTGGGAATATATAATACTTTGCAAGCATTATCAAACTGAGTTATGGGACTGGAACAGTAAGAAATTAAAAACCTCAGATGTTGAGCCTGATTAGAAAGGCTGACAATGTGTCCACCTCACACTGGACATAAATGGAAAGAGGACAGTATGCATTTCTGGGCTCATCTGTCCCAGTGGGTGTCTCTCCCCATGTTAGCTGCTGATACCATTGAATTCAGAAGCACCCACACAAGAAATATGGAGCCTCGATGGAGAGGCCTTAGTTTCTAATGTGAATTTGATCTTCCATGTTACTTTTTAATTGCTTTCTAGCAAAGACAAAAGTTTATAAAAAAAATTAAAAGTAATTTTAACCAAGCTATAAATATAATTAGATTAGATTACACTTAATAAATAACTCAAATTTTCTTTCAAATTCAGAGATACACAGAAATTATGTCTTTGCTCATTTTGCAACTGAGTTGTTCTCCGTTTTGTTTTCAAGTTTAACTTTCCATAGGAAGAGAGAGAGATAGAAAACATGGTTTGACATCTTTAGCACCATTTATTAAACCTTTTGTAGATAATTTTTATGCTTACCATGAAAACCCATTCCAATTTTTTTGTAAGATGTGCAAACACAATTTAAATTCTACTTTCTTCTGAAAACTTATTTTATTATCTCAGCTCTTTAGTACTACCTTTTAAAAATCTGATAAACTTTAATGCATTGACCTTTTGGGTTATATCAAGTAAAACTCTACTAATGCACTTGGAAGGCTGTTAGATCTATTAATAAGCTGTCAGTATTTTTTTAAAAGCAGAATGAAAGTATTTTTAAAAATCATTAGATTTGGATTCGTGGATGAAACAGACTTGGGAATATTCAAATTCTGTGTAGGCAAGATGAATCAATACCCATATACATAAATGTAGTAAGAAAAGTAAAATCTTCAAAATAAATTGAAATAGGGGAGAACCAAGATGGTGGCATAGGTAAACACCTGTACTTGCCGCTTCTCATAACCACATCAAAATTACAACTAAAAGACAGAACAACTATCATCCAGAGCCATGGGAAAGCTGGCTGAGTGGAAGTACTACAACTAGAAGGAAAGAAAAAAGCACACTGAGACTGGTAGGAGGTGCGGAGGCATGTGCAGAACAGGTTGGCAACCAGGTGTGCTGCTTTTTTTTTTTTTTAAATCAGGAGGGAGATACAAGCTTCCAATTGCTCTGAACTCCAGTTCCGTAAGACTCTAGGGACCCAGACACATAAGGGAAGAAACTGGACTGTCTGGCATTGGGCCAGACGGAGGTGCTCGCAGTGGTCATTGTTCCTGCACCAGGACCTCTCCCATGCAGGGTTGATTGGCAGCCATTGCTGTTTGCTCCACCCTGGTGATTCCCTAAGACCCCACCCCACCCAATTTACAACCCAACCTAAGCTGTGCGCAGCAGCTTTTGCATATGAATGGCTTGTCCTTTCTCAGCCTAAAACCTGTCAAACAGGCAGCAGCTGGGTCAGGGTGCCCCAAAGCTTCCAAAAGAAGGCCCAGGGTCTGGCAGCAGCAGCCTCCCTTGCTTCACAGCAAGGCCTCATCTGGGCACTTCCAAACCTGATACAAAAAGGAGGAATCACAGATCTCTCTGTAGCTCCTGCTGGGTGGCCCCAGGCAGTGGCTGACTTTGCACCTCCTTGGAGATCCAAGAGCCAGTGTACCCAGTTGTCAGTGTGAGACCATACCAGATTACAACTCTTCATATCCATAAGTGACACACTCAAGGGGCAGACTCAGTGAGCACCAAAGCCTCACTGAAGCAAGTCCTGCCCTGTAAGGGTGTCTCCAACACAGCAGTTTTTTCATTGTAGACACAGCTGGTCCTCACAGCTAATTGGCCTGGAGGTCAATTCCTCCTAGTGATACCAACAGCAATTAAGACTTAACTACATCAAGACTGTGCACACCGCCCACAAAGGCATGCCAAGAGCGTCCACATCAGGTAATTAGGGAGGCTGAGCCACTGGGCCCTATAGTACACTTAGCACACAAAGCCACTCTATCAACACAGGGAAGCAGCCAAAATGTGGAGACAAAGAAACATGTCACAAATGAAAGAAATGGAGGAAAGCAAACTACTGGATACAGAGTTCAAAACCACAGTTAAAAGGTTACTCAAGAATCTTCTAGAGCTCTGACCAGTTTGGCTCAGTGGATAGAGTGTCAGCCTGCGGACAGAAAGGTCCCAGGTTTGATTCTGGTCAAGGGCATGTACCTTGGTTGCAGGCACATCCCCAGTAGAAGGTGTGCAGGAGGCAGAGGATCGATGTATCTCTCTCATCGATGTTTCTAACTCTCTATCCCTCTCCCTTCCTCTCTGCAAAAAATCAATAAAATATATTTTAAAAAAAGAATATTCTAGAAACCTCTGAGAAATTTATTGAGACCTTCAAGGATCTAAGTGAGAATGCCAAGAAAATGGAAAAGGACCAGTCAGAAATTAAGCATACACTGACTGAAATAAAGAATAATATACAGGGATTCAACGGCAGACTAGTGGATTCCAGGAATCAAGTCAAAGATTTGAAATATGAGGAAGCAAAAAACACCCAACAGGAAGAGCAAAAAGAAAAAAGAATCCAAAAATATGAAGATAGTGTAAGGAGCCTCTGGGACAACTTCAAGCGTACCAACATCCGAATTATGGGGGTTCCAGGAGATGAGAGAGAGCAAGATATTGAAAACCTATTTGAAGAAATAATGACAGAAAACTTCCCCTACCTGGTGAAAGAAATAGATTTACAAGTCCAGGAAGCACAGAGAACCACAAACAAGAGGAATCCAAAGAGGACCACACCAAGACACATCATAATTAAAATGCCAAGGGCAAAAGACAAAGAGATAATCTTAAAAACAGCAAGAGAAAAACAGTTACCTACAAGGGAGTATCCATACGACTGTTAGCTGATTTCTCAACAGAAACCATGCAGGCCAGAAGGGAGTGGCAAGAAATATTTAAAGTGATGAATAGCAAGAACCTACAAACAAGATTACTCTACCCAGAAAAGCTATCATTTAGAACTGAAGGTCAGATAAAGAGCTTCACAGACAAGGAAAAGCTAAAGGAGTTCATTACCACCAAATCAGTATTACATGAAATGCTGAAGGGTATTCTTTAAGAAGAGGAAAAAGGTAAAGATAAAAAATTATGAACAACAAAGTGACAACAAATACATATCTATCAACAAGTGAATCTAAAAATAAAATGAGTAAAAAATCTGATGAACAGAATAAACTGGTGAATGTAATAGAATCAGGGGCATAGAAAGGGTGCGGACTGACAATTCTTGGGGGGGAGTGGAGGTTAGGGGTGCGGGAAGAGATTGGACAAAAATCTTATACCTATGGATGAGGACAGTGTATATGGGGGTGAGGGCATGGGGTCGGGTGAGAACCAGGTGGAGGGGAGCTATTGGGGAAAAAAGAGTAACATCTGTAATAATCTGAATAATAAAGATTAAAAATTAATAATAAAAGTAATAACAAATAAATTGAAATAATAATAAATTTCAAGACAAGTATATCTACCCAGAATTGAGTGCTTCATGGTTTACTGAGACTGAGTATAGCTTACAATACAAAGGGGGAAGGGGAAAGTTATATGCTTCAAACTAAATGTATGGTCATAATGTAAGATGTGGCATGTACATAAAATACTAAGATTCAAATTAAGCTGGATTTCTCAAAGTACAGTATAGTGTGTGTGTGTGCGTGTGTATGTGTGGTAAGTTATAGTCTTTGTGGATACCATTTCAAGATAATAATAAAAGGAACATCATAAAGTATTTGCTGTATATCTGATAGGGTTGAAAATCACAAAATTAAATTGATATCTGGCAACCTGACTTAATATATGTGATGCTTAGTATTAGCATCCACTTATTTCTC
Source organism: Myotis nattereri (assembly GCF_964212035.1). NCBI lineage: Eukaryota > Metazoa > Chordata > Mammalia > Chiroptera > Vespertilionidae > Myotis > Myotis nattereri. Next base: position 47,778,476 of record NC_138080.1, on the reverse strand, counting down.
TGCTGGCCTTAGGACCAGGTTGGAGTTCCCAGTCTTCTGAGTATTAGATATGCTTTCGATGCAGTTCGGGTTATTTCAATCTTGTATTGATTGAAAGGTTACATCCCTTATTATGCCTTGGTATTGCTGTTATTCCTAATTCTGTGTACAATGTCAATATTTTCTTCCCTGACTGGGATGCTTTGCATAGTGTACTTGACCTTCTGTATTCTTCTGGATTGTGCATTTTTTATATAGTCTGTGAATGTAAAAATCAGAAAGCTGATGTCAGCGAGATGATGGATGAAGTACACTTTTGGGTCTGGAAAGTTCAGCAAATAAGATCTGGGCTTTGACCCCCAATTTGTTTAGATTAGTTTCTGTTCATATCAGTCATTGGGTGCTTGAGTGAAAGATATATAATATAGTTAATTTAGAAAAGTTCCTACCATTTCAGGGGTTATCAATCCACTTGGAACTCAGCATAAAAAGTATGTTTAATACAAAACTGTGCTCATGGTCCATGTACATGAGTTGCACAATGAATGGAAAATCTTTCTAGAATATGGTTCATGGCTTTCTGTTAATTAAGATTAGAAGACTGACATCAACTATGATATCTCTGTGTTTATCCAAAGAGATATTATCACGAAGGGATGGGATAATCTATGTTACATATTGGCTGTCAGTTCTTGGGTTGACTTGGGAGTCACTTCTGCTTTTAAGAGGACCAAAATATCTTTTGTTTTCACAACTCTGCAGAGCTGTGGATGTGTCTGTTCACTGATAAATTGTTTCTTCTTTTAGTGAAGCTCTCATGTTATGTCACTTCATCTTTCAAAGTCTGACCTTTGAGGACTGATTTATTACAGGGACAGTCATTTTGTTTAATACCTCCTCTGTGTCATCGTTAAGACCCATATTTCTAAATACTACTTTCATTTCACAACTCTCTCTTCTAATAAATATGAGGCAAAATTTATATCAAAACTAATACTTTCATCCTTCTCTTAATAGCTTCCAAATCACCCACTATTCCACATGTACCCATTTCAAATTTTAAAGGTAAGTCAATGTGATTATTATCCTTTCTGCAATGAATAAGTAATTTTCATGTCTTTTAAAATTTGAATCAATGTTCAAATGATTTACAATGGCTGATGCTAATTTTTAACATGAAAATACTATCTAAATGCTTGCTCAGAATGTAAATGTATGTACTATCATTTTAGTTGAATAGCTATACTTGCCAATTAAATTATAAAATAATGTAATCTATTTGTGCTAAATTGTATATTAGATATTTCTTCATGACTTTGAATGATGTGATTATTTCATCAGAATCCCAGTGGAATTGCTGCTTTATTCATATGTTATCACATCTGGAATCCAAATTTGTGAGAATTAAAGAAGCATTTTAGCTATAGAAAAATACCATAAGTGAAATTGTTAATGTTAAAAATCTTAGAGGTTTCATAATAGATTTAAATTTATGTATTATGCTTCAAATTATTATAATTATTTTACCTTATTTTAGCCTTTAAGTTGCTCTTTCTCATAAAGTAACAGATACACCTCTTAAATTTGACACTACCTGCACTCAATGAGCTTATTTTTCTAAACTCAGAAGATTTTTGCCTTAGTCACATGTTACACTTATACTTGTTATTGATATCTAGATTTCTTTTTAATTCAGGTCTTAGAAACATAGTTTTTATGTGTTTATTTTACATTTTTACATCATGCATAATATAGCTACCATCTAAGATTGAAGGTTTTAAGCCCTAGCCAGTTGCTCAATGGATAAAGCATTGGCCTGTGGACTGAAGGATCTCAGGTTCAATTCCGGTCAAGAGCACCTACCTAGGTTGCAGGCTCAATCCCTGGCCCTGGTCAGGGTGTGTGTGGGAGGCAACCAATCGATGTGTCTCTCTCACATCGATGTTTCTCTCTCTGTGTCTCTCCCCATCCCTTCCACTCTCTCTAAAAATCATTGGGAAAAATAACCTTGGGTGAGGATTAACAAGAATAAAAAATAAAACTGAAGGTTTTAAGAATTAGCAAATAATCTATATAATTTAAATCTATTGTATAATTATGAAAATATAAACTTTAACAATTAATAGAACAGTGATTGTATCTGTTGAGGAGTATTAAAATGTCTACTTAAACAGAATAAAATACTGAGGGAAAACACACTTTCCTATGTAATACTTATGCTCTGTGACAGTCCTTCTTAAGCAGACTCCTAATGGCCATGCATTTTCAATTACTGTACTGTTGTTTTTCACTATTATTTCTTGTTTTAGTCAGTTGGCTTTAATTCAATACTGTAAAAAAGAAAAACAATATAGATTTTAAATATTTAGTTTATGATGGTTAAATTATTTTCAAGTGCTGTGAATAGTGAATCACCAAAGAAAAAAATTAAGAAGGCTTTCCAAAAAACAGCATCAGAAATCTTGACGTTAGCCTGTATAGTTGTGAGGGCTGCCACAGTGTTGGCAGGAGATGGAAGAAACTGGAGGCCTTGGTAAAATTTTACAATTTATCTAAATTTAGTGCAGTTTTATAGCATCAATTTTGGTCATGAGAATTCTTGAAATCCCATAGTCAAGTAGATGTGTTTCTCAATCTTTCTGTTTTCCTCAATCCCAAAGGGTCTAAACATTTAAAATGTGTGTATAAAAAAGGGAAGTGAAAAGAGTTAGTAGCAGTGAAAACTGTTTGCCACTTTATTATTGGTTAATTTTTTCCTAAATATTTTTAAGATTAATTCCTAAATCATTGTATTATGTATCTTCTAGGATCTTAAGCTCCATCTTGAGGAGTTACCCCTGTGTGTGATGGGGGAAGGAGGGGTCATGTTATCTCAAAGAGAAGAGTCTGGTATTCATTGACAGATAGAAATTATTCATATCAACCCAAAGCTGACCATGATAGAGTGGAGCTGAAAATATAATCCCTGCTGAAGGAGACTGGGTTATTAATCAGTGTCTTTGACACTAGGTCTTATATAACTTTTCACTTTTCTAATCTTAGAATCATAGAAATACTCTCACCTTTAATTTGGGGTTTTAAGACAAATGAAAAAATCTATGACTAAGCCACTCTTCTAGGTGCATTTATTGGTTCAATGCCTAAATTAAGTGATATTATATGTTCTTGCCTATATACTTGTCTTTTGCCAGCAAATCACCTTTAGGATGCTAGCCCACTAGACCATGATAGCAGACTAGCAATAGTGTATAAATAAGCAAGTGTGTCTGTAAAAGGAGTTTCTACAATCCAATTTGAAATCTAGAATAGAATTCAAACTCATAAATGGTATCCCGGGAGTCTATTCTAAAATTTACAAGTTCCTCTCAAAAATAGTAGTTTTGAAACATACCCATAAATTGTTTAACTCTTTTAAAAGACCATCAGTAAACATTTTCACCAAAATATACTTTCTTGATGTGACTACATATGACATCTTAAATTACAGGCTTTTAATAACCATTTTAAATGAAATATACAGTTGGGATAAGGCATTGCTGCCCAAGACCATATGTACTGCTTTGTTGCCTGCCAAAGTAATTGTGGTCGTGTAGCTTCGACCTCTCTTTGGGCAAGATATTTATCTTTCTTTGCTTTAATCTGTCCTAATTACTTTGGTTTCTTGCCCACCATCACTCACAAAGAACCTAATTGCTTTCTTCTAGATGTCAGCCTTACTTGAAATCACCAATATGCTTTGTCACTGAGGGAGAATCTGAGCATCTGTTATCACATCATCACCTCCTCTTCTCATGAAAAAGCAGCTGCAGCTGTATTTAGTAAGATTTCTCATTTCATGTTCAGGGTTATGGAGAGGTTGATGTCTTTTCTTTTTCTTTTTTTTTTCTGTAAGATGATCTATTGAAGGAAGACTGGGATTTTAAGAAGCTCCCCTACTATTCAATGTGGCAATGACTCACACTATACTTTCTGTCATGGAGTCACACAGAGGATTTTTTATCCTAGCTTTTCATGACGTGATATGCAACTTTTATCGACTACTTAGAAATTAATCCACTGTCTTATTTACGTTACACTATCTCATTTCTGACCCAAGCAATCAACACAGATGTGAAAGACACTCCTATTCTAGTATTTTCACCCCAGTTGTGATATCTCTATTTAATAAATCATAATTTGGAGAGTTTTTCCTTCTATTTCCTATGTTCATAAAGAATTGTAAATAATAGATTTTGAGTGCATCTAAAACACACACACACACACACACACACACACACAGATTTTTTTGAAAAAAGATTCATTACTACCAAAATGTCTCTAAACATCACTTTATAGATTTTTGAAATAACTTCACTTGTACTCCTTTATCAATATAACATTTGAATAACAAAATATAGGAACCAAAAAACCTGCACAAGCATAAGTGACTCATTTTCATATCAAATGACTTATTCATACAAGTAGTAGCAGGCGAGTGTATCTATTAGGAAACCCTGGAGGCCTGTGCCCTGAACGTACATTGCCAGTAACTTCGACCTTAAGTTAGAAACTAAATATCTTTTACCTATCTTATACCATGAAAATAAGACGATTACTCATAATTGCTTGACGAAGATATAAATATTAAAATATTTTGGTCTCCTTTTGTTACAGGAGGCATACAACCCAGCATTCACACACATGGCTCATGGCCATGTGGGACCCACAGAATGGACTAATGGACCTTAATTAGCTTGGATGCTGAACTGGACCCGGCTGCAACATGGAAAGGAGGCTCTGGTCATTGGCCTTGCTTTGAGCTCTCCTGGAGGCCCAGCTGCACCAGGACTGGTTTAAGGGCCATGGGGCTTGGGAACCTGAGGCATGTAACTCCATGCAAATAAAGTCTTCTACCACACCTCCCGTGGGGGCTTCTGAAGTTGCTCAAGTCAGTGGTACTCAAAGAAACTTGCTCCCAAGAGCAATGGGAAGTTCAATTCTCCCGTAACACTGTGACTTTCTTAATGTTAACTGGGAACACAGGCAATAGAGTTTTAACAGAGAATAGGCTAATATGATTACACTTGAGGCCTGGTGCATGAAATTTGTGCACGGGTAGGGTCCCTAGGCCTGGCCAGTGATCAGGGACAATCAGGTTCCCGTACCTCCTGTCTACTCCTTCCCTCACTCCCTCAGTGCCCTGCAGCTGCCGCTGGTTGCTCACCATGTTCCATACCGCCCCCTGGTGATCAGCGCACATCATAGTGAGTGATCAAACTCTCGGTCAAACTCCCAAGGGGACACTTTGCATATTAGCCTTTTATATATGTAGATATACCCATCACTGGGACTGGAGAATTTCCCCTTTTATTCACCTCACATGGCACAAGCAGAAGTTTCAAGATAGAAACTGAGGATAGAAACAAAATATAGGTAACAGAGGACCTTAAGCCTCTTATTGATGTTAGAAATATTTTTTCCCTCTGTAGAAACCTAAATCTACCCCATGGTGTTACTATATCTTTATCACTAAATTCAAGTCCTTTGACCCAAACACAGATCTTCCCCCTCTGCCCCAATTTAATGATAAAATTAGAATCATCATGTATAAACTCTCAACCTTCTATCACCAAACCTTTATTATATATTATTCTCTTTCTGTTTCTAAAAATCTTAAGCTGCTAATGTATCTCTTTCATTTTTCTTTTCTATAAAACATTTTAGAAAGATATGTATATTTGCTACTTCAGATTTTAGTTCTGCACCCATTCATATCTGATTTCTCTTGAATCAGTTTAGGATGAAGATCACTTATGATCTAATTCTAAATCTACTATAACTGTATCAAACACTTCCATGGTGTTTACTCTGCAATATAGAACTAGATTTAGCCCAAACCGGTTTGGCTCAGTGGATAGAGCGCCGGCCTGCGGATTCAGAATTAGATTTAGAATTTCCTTAATAAATAATATTGCTTTATTATTAAATACTTGAAGGCTAATAATCACAGGAACAAATAAGAATATAACTAAAGCTCAATATACAAGGAGAAACCCATTCATGTTATACAATGGTCATTTTAATTATATTTCCACTTGGTTAAATATTTAATCTAAGATGTAAATGATTTTCTTTCAACTATTATATATTCAGCATGCCACAACATAGATCATGATAAAATAGTTATTAAATTTGAAATGATATTAGGCTAAATAACCTAGCACATTGAAATGCTTTTAGGGTAGTCATTAAAAAATCATTATACATGTTTTCTAAGAGAAATCTTAATTGAATGTACATCATTATCATGTTCTGATTGATTTAAAACAGGAACACTAAATACCATTTTCCCCAGAAATCAGTTTCCAAATTCGGTGAATTAGATAAAGAAATTTCTTACAGAAGAATGTTTATTGTCAAAATAATATGAAAACCATATTCTTTGGAATATGTCCTCAAAAAGTATTTTGGATTCTTTGAATGATCAGTATACATGAAGCCACAGTTTATGAAAGGTGAACATACAGTGGGGAAGTGAGATGGAATAGTTATTTTTTAAAAGAACATATTTTACTTTAATATTTATTTTGTCATGCTAAAATTTTTCCAATTTTATAAAAGAGGAGAAGGAAAATATTAGAAGTTTCCTCCCTGTATCTATTCTCATTTGTTAGTTTCTAGATGTAATTACAGTTTCTGGTTTTTTGTTCCAAAACTTATGTTTTAATTTGTAATCACTAATGTAATAATTTATTTATTATGATTTACATAGAAATAAGATTATACTAAAAACACTATTCTAAAATATGAACATATCATAAAAAAACTTTTCAGGTTAACCATATATAAATTGCCTTTATTCTCTTATAAGGAATACATATCACTTCATCTTTTGGGTGCCCCATAATTTATTTAAAAACCCCATATTGATGAATATTTATTTCATTTCTACAAATAGTTCATATATATATATATATATATATATATATATATATATATATATGTATGTATATTTAGTGATATACATACATATATATACTAGAGGGCCACTGCACAAAAATTTGTGCACTCAGGGGGGGAGGGGGGGTCCCTCAGCCCAGCCTGTGCCCTCTCGCAGTCTGGGACCCCTCGGGAGATAACGCCCTGCTGGCTTAGGCCTGCTCCCAGGTGGCAGAGGGCAGGCCCAATCCCTAGGTGCAGCCCCTGGTCATGCTCAGAGCAGGGCTGATTGGGGAGTTGGGGTGCCGCCCCTGTCATGCACAGAGCAGGGCAGATTGGGAGGTTGCAATGCCACCCTCAGTCACGCTCAGGGTAGGGCCGATTGGGGGGTTGGGGCACCACCCCCTTCACACTCAAGGCAGAGTCGATGGGGAGGTTGCAGCACCACCCCCTGTCACGCACAGAGCAGGGCCAATCGGGGTTGGGGCGCTGCCCCCTGTCACGCACAGAGCAGGGCCAATCAGGGGGTTGAGGAGCTCCCCCCTGTCACTCACAGAGTAGGGCCGATAGGGGAGTTGGCACACCGCCCCCTGTCACACACAGAGCAGGGCGGATCAGGGGGTTGGGGCACCGCCCTCTATCACCCACAGAGCAGGGCTGATCAGGGGTTTGGGGCGCTTTCACCTGTCACGAACAGAGCAGGGCCGATAGGGAGGTTGTGGCCCCACCCCCTGTCACACACAGAGTCGCAGGGCGATCAGGGGTTTTGGGCGCTGCCCCCTGTCATGCTGATCCCGGTGCCGGGAGGCCCTCGTGGCTCCGCTGATCCCAGTGCTGGGAGGCATATTACCCTTTTACCATATAGGATAGAGGCCTGGTGCACGGGTGGGGGCCGGATGGTTTTCCCTGAAGGGTGTCCTGGATCAGGGTGGGGGTCCCCACTGGGGTTCCTGGCCAGCCTGGGTGAGGGGCTGAGGGCTGTTTGCAGCTGGTCACACATCCTTCAGGGTGGGGGTCCCCACTGGGGTGCCTGGCCAGCCTGGGTGAGGGGATGATGGCTGTTTGCAGGTGGTCACACACCCTTCATGGTGGGGGTCCCCACTGGGGTGCCTGGCCAGTCTGGGTGAGGGGCTGAGGGCTGTTTTCAGGCTGGGACTGAAGCTCCCAACTGCTCCTTTTTTTCTTTTTCTTTTTTTTTTATTCTGGGCCAGCTTTAGCTCTGAGGCTCCAGCTCTTAGGCCTCCACTCCTGAAAGCAGGTATCTGGTTTGTTTCGGTTCTCAAAAATCTGTATCAACTCCAGCTCTGAGATCCCAGCTGGCTGAAAGCTGGTTTCTGGAGTTTTGTTTAGCGTCTGTATTTGTTATAATGTTTGAAACTGCCAGCTCAGAGGCCTGCAGAGGCAGGTGGGGAACGTTGAAGTCCTCCGTCACTGAAGCAAGCAAGCCTCATGTTAGTTTCAAGCTGCCTGGCTGCCGGCCGCCATCTTGGCTGACAGTTAATTTGCATATCGCCCTGATTAACCAATGGGAAGGGTAGCGGTCGTACGTCAATTACCATGTTTTTCTTTTATTAGTGTAGAGATATATATATATATATATATATATATATATATATATATATATATTAATTGATTTCAGAGAGGGAGAGAGAGATTGATACATCAATGGTGAGAGAGAGTCATTGATCAGCTGTCTCCACGGCCCCTACTTGGGATCGAGCCTATATCCCTGGCATGTGCCCTTGCCTGGAATCTAACATAGGACCCTTCAGTCCACAGGCCAACACTCTATCCACTGAGCCAAACCAGCTAGGGCTATATCTCTATTATTTGTTATGCAACTATACCATGTATTTTTAGAAAGCATAACTGTCCTGCTCTATTTCACATGGCTTATCTGTGTTAATACCACACTCACCACTAGTCTCAAGTTGATTTTCCCCATTGCTCTATGTACATTCAAAGAGCAATTTCAGACTCTAAAAATACATTCCACTTAGCTCAATAATGAAGTTGTTCCCAATAGTCAGCTACATTTAATATTATCCAAACAAACTAGGCTTCTAAATTAGTGACAATATTTCACAACTGAAATTTATGCAACTACAAAGAATTTCCTATAAGGAGTAGCTGCTATATTTACTAGTATTACTTGTCCCACTTGTCAACTTTTTTTTATTTTTTATTTCTGGGAAACAAACTGTAGTACATATTTATTTCCACATGTAAAATAATTAGGTGTCAATACAAGCCTGGTAAATATAAAATAAAACATCTGCTTTCCTTAAACTGGATTTATTCCACAGATCTTTTTAATTTAATGAAAATCACCCAGCAGAATATGTTGAGGATCTTTATTAAAATTATAGCTATGTTTTATGACACAGTTGTATATAGCTCAATTATAATGGGTGGTGCATACTTTTTGTGATGCTTTTTAAACTCGGTGGACTTATGCTTTGAATGACAATGTAGTGACAAAGCTCATAGAAGGCTATATGGCTGTGTCCTCTCCATCTGGTTTCTTTTTGACCAGACTTGGTTCTTTAAGGATGCATGAATCATAACTAGATATCTTCAAAGCAATTAAGTTTATAGTCAGATGCCAACCTAAACAGTGCTGGAAAAACAAAACTTAGGGTCATACAAGCACCTTTTCTTCCTCAAATGAATTAAGGAATAACAGACTTTTCTCTCTCTATGCCAATCTTTTATTTCTACTTTATTCTCATTTTCATTCATTTGCACTACTGCTGCATTCCGATGAGGATAAAATGTCTAATCCAATCTGTTCAGCCTGAAGGTAGTAGTTTTGTGTACATCTTATTCCGCGGAAATAAGATGACTAACAGGCCAGGACGCCCAGTGACCATCTGAGCAGCAATGAGAGGTGATTGTCAGTCTTAGTCTTCCTCAACCTGATTGATGTTGTGAGATGCTGCTGTTGTCAAAAATATTTCTCCAGGGGCACTTTTGACAGGTTAGACATTGTGTTTTTAAGGCTGAAGTTCAACAGTTGCAATATTTTCTTTTTTATTATTAATTATGAATTATAGAGATTTCAAATTGGAGAGCTCTGAATGGTCAGTAATATTATATTGATAATGAATATAAATATTAGACAGAATTTCTTTAAATAGCCAAGTAACTATTTCAAAGTCTAATCCAGTGTCAGTATGCTGCAATAATAATAAAGTGGCAGGAAATTAAATATTAAGGAAATGGGTGGCCAGATTGAAAGAATGTAATTACAGAAAGAATTTACTAATTTTGATTAACTTACAGACTCGATAGGCACACACAGAACCTCACTCACACAAATGTTTTGTTTTGTTTTCTCTGATACCTAGGGAAATGTAGAAAATAAATCGTTCCTAATGGTTTTTCTTTAAAATAAAACATGGGATAATATAGGCACTTTCACACACAAAAAATTGAATCTGGCTGTTGATTCAACATGCCACCTACATTCTGTAATGTGTAATTCAAAGCCCAGGCAACTTGACCATGTGACATCATGAAATCAGTTTTTTTCATCCAACAAACCGAACTTCAATCCTGCATTCCTCCCTGCTAAAAGTGTCTGTCTGCTACTTGTCACTGGTCACCCATGGGCTTATAATACAAACCCTCCACATTTAGCTAATAACTTTCAAAGTACATTTACATGTACTACCTTTTAAATCAATATCCTGGTAATCTCTAAAATTATTTACATGTTTGAAATGAAAATAGTGAGACTTTCAAGCAGATATGCCTGGTGTCAATATAGTAAGTCTTAGGACCAGACTTGAACTTACAGTTTCAACTTGGTCTTCCTCCCCCCAACAGATGGTACATACTAGTATCAATCAGTAACACTCTACCATGCAATCCTATTGACAGCTCAAGAATAATAATACAGAAATGACCTCTTGTTGGCACTGCTGTTTTTGGTGTAAATATACTATCAGGCTTTTCCTCTTCCTCTCCCGAGACCATGCTTTCACTTTATAATTTGAGAATATATGAATGAATTGACTGTGTACCAAAGCCTGACAGTTACATGTAAACTAGAGGCTATTTTATAATAATATGATGTCCAGAACTATTTCTCTGAGGATTTTTAACATTTTTATAGTGATTCTGTCTTCCTGGAGAGTCAAGTAAAATTAAAAAGAAAAAAGAGTAAGTCTTGATTCAATTTTTATAATAGTGCCCTTGAGAAATTTATTCTAGCTCCCTCATGTCATGAAAATACAGAAGAAAGTATGTTATTTCAGTTAAGTCTTCCCTATGGGATTCCCTTTCCAACTTCCTATTTTGAAGTGGTAATATTATTCTGCCATTTTACTAGTCCCCAAAACTCTGTACTCTTTAATTTGTAATTTTTCCGTCTCCTCTACAAATTGATCAGATATCATGACTCCCCATTTCCTACCTGAGAAAATTCACTTTGCATCTTATTCTTCATCTGACCTTGATCAAGTCAAACTCTGTCTTTCAGCTTTGCTAATGGTTAAATGGAGATAATAAAAGGACCCATCTCTTATGGATCTTATAAGAATAACGTGTTATTATTTCTTATATAGAGAGCCATTCACACAATATCTGACATATATTAAGCAATACATAAGATTAGCAGTCTTAGCCAAGTGCAAAATTCTCTGGAGCCTCATTCTGAAATTAGAACAGTTCCCAGACGCTGTATTCACTATTTCCAACTGCCAAATTGATCTTGTGAGTAGCTTCCAAATGATGTCTTTACAAATCTGTTGCCACACCTTTTCCCCAAAACTGAGTTCTTTATTTATAATGCCCTCTTCTATACTTACATGATAACATTTCTAGTACTAGTAACCAGACACTTGAGGACACAGGCTAAATTTTTCAACTTTCAAAAGTAATGTTAGGCTTTTATTACAGAAAAATGTCTCCAAAGTTTGAACTCATTAAACTTGTTACCTAATTTTAAGATTTTTGTGAGAATAGAATATGAAAAGCTTAGTCCAATGCCTGATAAACAGCAAATATCGAATAAATGTCAACTATAGTACACACCTATAACATATGTAAGTATGTTATAGAGTCTGATTATTACATACACCACAACTGGACTGTCCTGCATTGTCTTTTGAAATGTTTGCTTTTCTGTGGCTTTCATACTCATGTTCATTCTGCTTTCTCAATTCAACTATAGATTATTTTTAACAGATATTGTATCTTTGTGAAATTCATCAAATCTATGAAAACTATGATAAAGTATTATATATGGGATCTCTACCCAAGAAGTTCATTTTAAAATATGGCAGGTATTTCATGACCTAAATATGATCATATGGAGTATCAAATAGAATATTAAAGCCACATATTTTTGTAAAAGAAGCTTTGCCAGAGGAAATGAACAGCCTTTTGATCCCATAGATAAAAATGGAAGAATTAACATTTAAAACATATCAGCCATTTGTTCATTATTTCCTGTCAGTGACTTTTAACAACAGTGTCATTAAAATTACAGGTGCTGGAAAGTCACCAGACTTATTCTGGAGGCCTGGAAATCGAATTCTTGAGTAATGGTATGCTTGGGCTCAGACCTCTTTTCAAACCAATAAGTTAGATGAAAGAGAACATAAAGGCACAGTGTAAAATCATCAATAAAAAATTGGGAAGGAAAAATATTAAATGAAGCCATAACTACCTGAATTTAAGTGTGTGTGTTGTGTGTGTGTGTTTGTGTGTGTTCTCCAACTCATAGATATATCTATTTGATTAGATATATTAGTACTTCTTTCACACATTACCAATTTAAAATATCAAACATATGAAAATCCCAAAACTGGTAAAACAAAATTGGTCCTTTAAAAAAAAATCTTTGATTTTTAGAAATTTTTATTCATAGAAGTATCTATAGAAAGAGAGACCTTTTCTTTCCCATGATTCTGGCTGAAGGCAGGGAGCATAGCTTGCATTAGCATGCAGAACCATTTGCTGACAAAGTGACTCCCTTATTCAACAGTTTTAATTACAAAAGACAATTAAGAGAGCAGGACTTTACTGAAGTCACCTAATACTTCCATGCGCAGTTTGTTTTATTAGTGTTTTTAATGCCTAAGGATGGCATCCGTTAATTTTTAATACCTGAATTCTCTCACCCAATGAAAAATTAGATCAACATCAGTTTTTGATGATTCTTTGATGTAATTTTCTGCCCTCAGATTACAGGTCAATGCTCAACCTTCTCAACTTTCATAGTAGTACATCTTCCCCCTGAATGGGGAGGATATATAATCTTAGGTATTAAACAGGTATTGCATTAATGTGTATTTGTTTTCTAACCTCTCTTTGGGCTATTAATCACATAGAATGATTTATGCTACATGTAAACTGGAAATGTGTTTGTAAAATCTGACATGTGTCATACTTTTCAAAATCAGTAATGAAATAATAAGAAAATATTAAACACTAAAAGTGGAAGAAAATGTCAGAAATGTGCCTTAAAAACTCTTATTCATACTGTCTAAAATACTGTCAAAATCTTATGTCAAAGTCAGAGATAATATCCTGGCCAGTTGGTTAGAGCATTGTCCTAATATGCCAAGGTTGCAGGTTTGATCTCAGGTCAAAACACAAACAAGAAGCAATCAATTAATGCATAAATAAGGGGAACAACAAACAAATCTCTCTCTCTCTCTCTCTCTCTCTCTCTCTCTCTCTCTCTCTCTCAATGAGTAAAGAGTTAGAATAGAAAAGAAATGAATATCATAAAGCACACACAAATAGAATTAAAGGTAAATCGAATGTAATTAACTCTATGTTATTCAAAGTGATGAAGAAATACAGAGGCATGAATAAATTTAAAACATAAATAATAAAATAAAGACTTCCCTCATCATTTTAATTTGAATTCAAAATACATGCAAGGATTTTCTACATACACACATTTATGATTAAACTTTGTCCAGCCATATTAAATTAATATGTGGATGGTTTATGATAACTTATAATTATATTGGTTGATAAAAAACAAATATAAAATATACTACATATTTAACATCTACAGATGACTTAGTCTGGATTATACTGTGCACAATACAGGCAAAAGTAAAAATTTGGCTTTACTCAAAGTATAGAAGGTAACGGTAAGGTATTTTAAATATTTATAATTAAAGTAGCCTTCTGAGAATTTCATTTGGGGAAAAATTATCTCTAGAAGTAATGATTTTTAATAGATTGATTATACATCAAAATATATTTGAGTAAACTTCAATAAACCTCTAAGTGAACAGACAGTGTCCTCTAATAAATCAAGTTATCATGAAGTCTAGAAAGCGGAGCCCCAAATTCCTCACCATGTTTCCGACATCAGCAAGAGCCAATTGGGTATACTTAGTACCACTCTTCTACAGAATCACTGGTAATTATAAGATGATGATAGCATTAGATTTTCTGATTATCTACTAAACACCACTTTTTCTGATGTGTATTACCAAGGACCAACTTAAAATCAAATTTTCTTCCATTAGGGAGAGTGACTTTTCTATATAGAAAGATTACAACAAAATCAATCTTCAGCTAGAATCTTAAACAAGATATCACATTTTACTGGATTTAGTAGTTTATGGGGTCATGTCCCTGCTGAACTCAAAGTGTTTGAGAAACAGAGTATTTCATGGTTCTCTCTGAATCTACTCAAAGATAGTTGAGGCACTTGCATCTAAGAAGCACTTGGTCTTTGTTGAATAAATCCCTCTGTCTCTTCTTTTCACTGAAGAATTAAAATATTTCATATTTTGTAACACTTGAATTCAGTAAATGTCAAATTTAAATAGTGATGTTTTTAATAACAGAAATTACATACCTAAGATCTGGATCTTTCTATAGTTATATATATATATATATATCCTTACTACACCCCTTTTTTAAAAATAAAAGTATATGCAATCAAAATATACTCCAATAGTTATTTAATCTTAAAGTCTGTATAGTCTTAAAACTGGAACTTGGCATGGGTGCAGCATGAACAGATGTTAATGGAAGTTCCAGAATAGGATAGGCACTTAAAGATATTGAGTGATTCAGTGCACTGATTCTGCAAGCTGCTGTCAGAAAGCTGAAAGGCTCTATGGCCTTTCTGTGTATTGCTGTTTTCAGCAATAAAATTTGCATTTTAATCTGTAGGGATGTTCATATCTTTCTGCCAGCTAGTATCAGCATCCTGTCCAGAATCATCAAACTAGAAGCATGATGGTCTTGACAAATATTTTCATTTCACTTAGCAAATATTTCTTCCATCACTGAAAACTTAACGCCTCCATAACCAGAACTTATATTACTTTGGAGTGTCTACAAAACTTCATTCAAACAAACAAAAGTGATTTCATGAGGAATTATATTGCCATAACAAATCAACAGTTTGAATAAGGGCATAGTCATCGGAGTCTCCACAGCATCTGGAGCACATAGAATTCAAAGTGCTCAAAGGGGAAAACATTGTCCTTAGTTATGTTTGCTCACTTTCGTGGAAATTGCACATGCATATCTGAGTAGAAGCAGTTTCTGCTCAACTTACTGAAAATTCTAATTAGAGAGATCCATACAGTGCTCATCCAATTATACCTATGGACTTTCTAAAACCACTATATAAGCAGGAATATAAATTAACATGGGTTGCACAGAAATAAATACAAAAAGATATCACAACATTGGAAGAAAGATTAGTTATTAAATCACTAATACTTTCAGTTGCTGGAGGGATATTTAAAATGAGATTAAAAAGAGAACAAAGTAGATTCTCTACTACATTTTCTCAAAAGAAAAAAAAAGGTTTTCCAAGAGTATCCCTTGACAAAATGCCCCAAAGGAAGCTATTCTAAATTCCATAAATGTGTTGAAAATAACTTTTTACTTTCTGATATTTAAATAATAAATAAGAACAAATTGCACAAATGTAAACATGAAACTTTACAGTGCTTAATAGTACTGTATTATATGGTTGTTAACTTCACAAAGTGAAGTGGCAATCTTTGTTCAAACAACATCAAATTGTAGAAATAAAAATTTTACAGTCTCCCATATTTCATCCTTAGAAAAAGTCTGAGAAAAATTTGATGAAAATATTATAAACTAGAGGCCCGGTGCATGAAAATTCATGCACTTGAGGTGGGTCCCTCAGCCCGGCCTGCACCCTCTCACAGTCCGGGACCCCTCAAGGGATGTCCACCTGCCAGCTTAGGTCTGCTCCATAGGGGACTGGGCCCAAGCTGGCAGTCAGACATTCCTCTGGCAGCCTGGGAGTCCTCTGGAGATGTCCAACTGACAGCTTAGGGGAGTGGGCCTAAGCCACGTCAGACATCCTTAGCACTGCCGTGGAGGCAGGAGAAGCTTCTGCCACCACTGCTGTGCTGGCCAGCCGTGAGCTGGCTTCTGGCTGAGCAGCGCTCCCCCTCTGGAAGTGCACTGACCACCAGGGGGCAGCTCCTGCATTGAGCATTTGCCCCATGGTGGTGAGTGTATGTCATAGCGACCCGTCACTCCAGGTCATTACGCCATTAGGGTCAATTTGCATATTACCCTTTTATTAGATAGGATAAGCATATAGGTAGATGATAGAGTGATAGATGTTGATAGATAGACAGCCAGACAGACAGACAGAAAGGGATTATCAATGTCTGTTTTAGAAAATGCCAATTGTGTCCACTTTAACAATTATTTTTTTAAATTTAAATCTTGATGACTTTTTTCTCTTTCTGTATATCTTACTCATGATTACCTTCACCCTGTTGTTTATCAACATACGTAAAAATATCAGAGAATAATCATGGTCATAATAGCAAATACAATGATTATAATATAATATTTTTAAAATCCTATGTTTCTGTACATGCTGCCATTTATAAAGTACCCACAATTTGCATTATAAAATTCCATTATGTCTATATTTTCAAAATATATAAAACATAAAAATTTATCAATTTAGACGAACACATTCAAATTGTGTATCAGACAAATGTGGATTGTCTTATAATCCAGAATTTTCAAAAGGAAGAACAAGAGATAATAAACAAAGGGAGAAATGAAATAGTAATTCTTCCTCTAGGGTAAAGACTTTCTTAAGTTAAAAATTAATGTGATTGTAATAAAAATGATATAATTAATTCTACTTGGAAAAATCCATCTATCCATAATGAATCTGGAGATCTCAAATGTATCAAGCAAAAAATGAAATTATTTGAAGATGAAGGAGTCAAGGGGACAGTATTTGAAATTTCATTATAACTAATTATTCGCCAAGACTCATCTAGAGTAGTTAAAAAGAACTTTATCAGCAGCTGGAAAATTACTAAAAATATACTTCAGAACTCATGGCACAAATGACAAATTTATATGCAAGCATCATAATAAGTTTACATACTATTATTTTACTCTTAATGTTATAACTGATAAATATTCTTCACTTATGTGGGACTTACATTTTATGTATTTTGCTGCTAATAATTTATATCAAAATGAATGTACATTGAAGCTTATAGTTCAGTTATATTTTGTATTCTATATGTTTATGTTATTTTCAAAACACCTTTAATATTTAGTAAATATTAAACAGCGATAACACACTGATATTAATACTCATAATTAAACATTGGTATTGTTGCCTTGCCCTGGCAATGCAATAATTAAATAATAACAATAGGACTGGAAAACGGAAAAGATAAAAAAATGTACAAGGACAAAGGGGAAGGAGATTAAATATTTTTTATATGTTATATCATTTTAGAATTTACAAAACACTTTTACCAATAATTTCCTATAAACCAAATTATTCAATATCTAATCCACCTCAGTAACCCTGTGACAGAATCATAAATTGACCTCCATATCACTGGAAACAACATTTATTCCAAGACCTCAATACCTGATATCCCCTGTTACATCAATGCTTCTTTTCCTTCCAACTTCCTCTTTTCTTTATTTCTAATTTATATATTTATTTACAATATTCTTATTTCTTATTCTTGGTACTTATCTAGAGTCAATATACTAAACAAGTTTCATTTGACTTGCCTTTATAATTTGTATGTAGTGGAAAGAAAGCAATGATGATCAATAAATGGTACTATTAATCTATGTAACTATTGTGAAATCAAAATGGACAACAATACACTCCTGAAGAAGGGGTCACTAAGAACCAAGTGAGATTCTTAAAATAGAATTAGTGGTAAACTCTTTAATAATGCCTAGTAGTTCTAAATACTGATTATGAAGCTAAAAGTACTTCATTATCTCAGTGAAGCACACTGATTTAGAGGTAAGTCATTGGTGGAAAAAGAGAGAAGAAAGGGTAGGAGTAAAAAAAAAGAAAGGAAGAGTAGAAGATGAAAGAACAAAGAAGAGAATTTAAAACTCCCTAAAGGTCTCTTCTGGAAATGACTGAGAGAAAACAATAATGTTCATAAGGATACAACTTATTGGGAGGAGAAGCATGCAGAATATTGGTAATAACATTGTTGGTATCTTTTTTCATATTAAAGGAATAGGAATCACAGATTGAGGAGAATTTTTTGAATACACTGAGTGGCCAGATTATTATGACCACCCCATCAGTGCTTTGTTGGGCCACCTTTTGCCTTCAATACTTTGGCAATTCTTCTTGGCATTGACTCCACAAGATGTTGAAAGGTGATGAAAGGAATCTGACACCATGCCTGATGAATAGCACTATGAGATTTGATGGTTGTGGAACCAGCTGCCTGATGGCTCTTTTAACTTCGTCCCACAAATGCTCAATTGGATTGAGATCTGGTGATTGTGGGGGCCACCTAAGCAAGGTAAAGTCTCCCTCATGTTCTTGAAACCACTTCTGCACAATATGAGCACCATGGTACGGTACATTGTCTTGTTGGGAGAAGCCATCTCCATTGGGATACAACTTCAACATGAAAGGATGAACTTGATCAGCAACGACACTTAGGTATGTTGTGCTATTCAGACGTTTATAATGATCTGGCCCTCTAGCAACTTCAGTGAAAAAGTGTAGCTAATTTGCCTACAAACGTCAGGTGGTCGTAATAATCTGGCCACTCAGTGTATATCACCAATAACAAGGCAACAGGAAGAAGAAAATAACATATTCATTCAACTCATCTTATTCATAATATAACATGGAAGAAATATTGTCAATTTACCATATTGTTCCATAAAATGAAAAGCTACTAATGTTTCCACTCAAAAGATATTGTCACAGTGGACAAAAAAAAATAACTTCACTTCTAACATTTACATATAACATCTTAAATGATATGATAAAAAATATGTTGGCTATAAGTAGCATGAGCATTGGGTATTGCTTCTTTGGCTCAACACCATCCTATTCATTCATTCTCTCCTGGTACAGCAGTGTCTGGAAAGGGCAAAACACATTTCCCTTCCTCTCTTGCAGTTACTAGCAGAGTTCTGATGTCACACAACTTCTGTGGATGAGGTGCAATAGCACAGAATTTAGAAGTGAGGTAAGTGCCATCTCCTTGCAGATGTGATTTCTGGCAAACAAATTTTAATAGCTATGAGGTTTTTTTTTTGTTTGTTTGTTTTTTGTTTTGTTACTGGGCACTAATTCCAGAGTCTGAATACCAGAGCATGAATAGTTGTGTAAGTGGAAGGAGAAGCAGTTTCCTATGTTCCAGATGGCCACTTGGGTCAGGTAACTTAGAAACAATAGTCTAGTGGTAATCCTTAACTTCCCCTCACTTACCCTTTCACTCATGTTTAATCACCAAGTTCCTTTCAATTACCAATACTGGTCTTTTACACTGAACTATGATAGATACAGAAGAGAAAAAAGAGGCCAGGAAAACACAAGTGAAAGGAAAACAATAGATAAAGAACTAATCAGGATTAAAAGCTATATTATGTAATGGCGTTTTTATATCATTGTACAAATTATATAACGCAAGAATGCATGAGAATGACACTTGCCTCCCCTCCAAATTCCATGCAGTTGTGTTATATTCACAGTAGTAGCTATTCGTAGCTACAAAAGAGACAAGAAAATGTGTTTTAATCTTTCTAGCCACTGCCATAGCAGGGGAGGAAGGCATTGATGGGATTGAGTGCCAGTGAAACAAACATCACCTCATACACATATACATATGCTCATTACATCAAACCTTTTTTGTCACTTTATTTTAGAATGCTTTGTATAAATGTCATACAACTGAAGTTCATTTTGAACAATTTCCATTTTAATAAGAAAATTTAGAATGTAATAGAACACAAACATATATAATTTATGTATACTTATAGAAGCATAAAAATATATAACTTTTCTGTAGTGCATGTTTATGGAAAATTTACAAATACTGTAACTATTGCATGTACTTGTTTGCAATAAAATCTTTAAAACATTTTCAGAATTAACCTTTTCAAGACACTATCTAATCCTGACAAGTTCCATTTTGAAATAAAAAGATGTGGAACAACGAATTTTACTATTTAGAAATGAAGAATCCATTCTTTTTATTAAATCCTCATCCAAGGATATGTTTTTATTGATTTTTAGAGAAAGAAACATTGATGCAAGGGAGAAATATCAATTGGCTGCCTCCTGTAAGAGTCCTGCCCGGGGCTCAGGCCTGCAACCTGGGTACTTGCTCTGACTGGGAATGCGACCAGTGACCCTTCGGTGCACAGGAGGATGCTCCAAACAACAGATTTACCAGCCATGGCCAAGAGGCCATTCTTAAATAACTGAAACTAAATAAATTAAAATAATACTAGAAAATTAAAATGTCTGGTTAGCTCTAAAAAGGAGTAAGTTTCATAGAAAAATCATTTATTACAATGAGAAATTTTTTTTAAAAAAATAGTTTTTAATGCTTTTGTCATAAAGGAACCAAAACTGAAAATAAATAAATTTAAATTTAGTACTTGTGATCATTCCCCTCGACACTCTGCTCTTCCTTGGCAGAAAAGAACCCTTGCTCTTTTCTTCCTTCTTTTTTGGAGCAAAATTTGTCCTGCCTCAGGGAACGAACCACAATCAGTTTAAACCTGCAAGGCCTATGGGCCAAACCTGGCCCACTGCCTATGCTTGTAAGTCAACTTTGTTGGACAGCAGCCATGCTCTAGCACAGCTGAGTAGCTGCAACAGAGAATATTCGACTCTTAATGCCTAAAATACAACTCTCTGGCCCTTTACTTAAGAAGTTTGCCAATGCATGCTTTAAGCCATTTTTTATAATTCTGTTCTTTTTGCCTGAGGTTTAGAATTCATGCCTCCTTTGAGTCAGAACTGATTACATGAGAGTTCTGGACAATAGGACATAAGCGCATGTGTTAAGGAAGGCCTCTGGAAAGAATATTTTGTCTACAAAAGACAGAGGCAGAAGCAAGAGAAAAGTTAATGGTTTCACATTTCTCCCTTTCTTCCTTTCTTGAATTTCCTCAAATTGTGACAGCAATGTAATAGCACAAGGCAACAATCATGAGAAGAACATTACCAAATCATTGTCATCATAAACAATAATAATGTCATATCAAAGGCAGCAGATTAATAAAATACTGTTTGGTCCCTGATTTCATAGATGTACTCCTTGCTCAGCTTTTTTTCTTTCAACTTCAATATATTGTTTGTAAAATAATTTTGTCTTTTTTAAAGCAATATTATTTTTGCACATCCTTTGTGTAAAAATAGAATGTAGCCTCAGGATTTTTACAGTCCATGATATATTTATTTATTTGATCATGTTAAAAATCCCCCATTAGAATTTAAACTTAAAGAGGACAAAGAAAATGCCAATTTTGTTAATCATGATATCACTGGTGCATGGAATAGTGCCTAGAATGTGGTAGTCCCTCAAAAAACCTTAACATGTCTCAATATGTAATAATGTGTTACATATTATAACAAGAAATTTGGAAATCTAAAAGAGAATATTCCTTGTAAAGCATATATTACCATAATTATCTCAGAACCTAGCAAACTTGATTAGACTAATTAATGTAGAAAAACTAGAAGAAAAAAAAAGATTGAATATTTAAAATTACCTAATAAAAACTTATGGTTCCAGGAAACCGTTAATAAACAGCCAGAAATTATTCCCACTGCAAATCTCTAGAAATGTCACATACAATTTTAACATTTCTTTAAATACGTAGCTTTAAATAAAAAGTAACTAGATTAACTTGGTGCCAGAAATATAGAGGAACAAAAAATGGTTTGTTCAGCATATAGTTGAGGGAGAGTATTCGCTACTCTGGGATGGAACAAAGGACTGGTCTAGTAACCAAAGGGTTGGTGCTTTAACACCTCCATTGACTTGAGCTCATGAGAGATGCAAGTTGTAAGACAAAAATTCTTGAAGGGCTCCATAAAGGGTGGGCTTATAAAAGAATAAACAATTCAAATGGACCTATCTACCAGCAAAGAAAGACTAGAGAGTGTTTCTACGTAGTCTCTAGATTAAAAAAAAATAATCTCTCCAGGGAATTGGTAATAATGAGCTGTACCACACATGGTTTTGAAGTTAGAATGTACGTCCTACCTACTGGCATCAAATGGCCACGTTGAGCAATTATCATAAAAATCAGTTCCTGAAACCCAGTGGGAGTGGCTCATTTGGTTAAACACTGTACCAGGCACAGAAAGGTTACTGGTTCAATTTGCAGTCCTGACACATGCCTGGGTTGGGAGCTCAGTCCCTGGTAGGGGGCATACAGGAGGCAGCCAATTGATGTCTTGCTCTCACATTGATGTTTCGCATTTTGTCTCCCTTCCTCTTTCTCTAAACATCAATAAAAATGTTTTTTAAAAAGAATAAGGACTTTCATTTTCTAAATCTCCCAGAAGTAATTAAATACTCCATAACTTAGAATTCAAAGAAATACACATTTATTTTATTAAATTGAAAAAAAATATAATGTTTTATTTGGAACCCAAAAGAATTAAAGTACAAATCCAAATGTGTTCATTTTGAACTAAAGCCCAGAGACACTGAAAACCAGCATCAATCCTCTGCAGTTCTAACTGCTTGGTCTCAGCCCCTGGCACCTCAACTTGATCCCCTGGGAAAATGAAATTGCCTCAACACTGCAGTCTGGGCTGCTTTTTCTGGAATAGTGTCTTCAAGACAGTGAAAGTTAAATTAGTTCAACAGTAAGTCTTCCAAGTTTTCTTTTTTTAAGAAAGTCCCAAAAGATAACCAAAATCTGCAAAACTATCTGAGAGCTGGTCTCATATTCACAAAATTTAGAAAAACAGCTTTTAGAGAAGTTATCTCCAGACAAATTTTGCTCATTGAACCTGTTATTATATTTGGGTTTGCCAGATATCGAAGCAGAAGAGGATTTATGCAGTAAATGTTTCTTCTTGGAAGGAATGTAGTTAGAGAAAACCTTGTTTTCAGCTTTTCCAGGATCACTGTCTATTTTTTTAAATCATTGTGTCTCTTTGTCTTTCCTGCCTTACTGATTCTGAACCAACTTAAACTCCACCATCTGCTTTCTCCTTTTACTTCTGAACTGCTAAGGGCTTCTGGAGTAATTCACAAAACTATATCAATAGCTTCTGCTACAGTTCCTGGTTTCCAACCTCTAGTGACTTATTACAGCTCCATCTGCCAAACTTTTATTCACTTTTTGCATGTCCCTCCAAACACTAATCCATATGTTTTCTAAATATTCAAGCTTAAAATTCCATACTCTAACACTTTCTAAATTGTCTGACTTTGTATTTTAGAAAGAAATTATAAGAAAAAACATACACAAAAATATCTAGGAATGAATCCATACATTTGCATTTTTTGTGTGAAAAACTTTTCAAATGCCATGGATTTTCCCCATAGGGCCAGTTTTGTTTTGTTTTGTAAATATCATAAAAAATGGTAAGAAAGTAGGGATGATAAATTATTTAGGCTTATATCACCACTTTCACATTAAGAAACATAGTACATAATATCAATATTGGAACTATAAACACTCAAAAACATATCTCTTAGTTGAGTTAAACAGATATAATGTTTCACATACTCATTTTGCACATTAATCCTATTTTATAATATTATCAAAGATACTCAACCAGGCATTGCTATTTTAACTAAATGGTTGTAGTTTATTCCATATAATTTTCCTCTACTTTCCTTATAGGAGTCTTTTACTCAGTATCCCTGTTCTAGAATACACACACACACACACACACACACACACAACTTTTGCTTTATAATGCCTATTCACTGAAGAACAAGGCAATAACAGGGACGTTGTCCTTCATACATGAAAGTCTGCTCTTCTCTGAGCAGTTGGTTCAGACCCTATGAATCTCTGTCATACCCTAGATTTAAAACTACCAAGATCAATACCCATAACATTCCGGTGGTACCAAGTGTGTCTATCTATAAAGAGAGCTTGCAAAGGGCCAGCAACAACTCCCAGATAATAAAACTGTCCATTCAACGACTTTCTCAGAAAAGAAAAACCAGTAACTTCTATTATTCCATCTATAATTGCTCAGCTTTCTACAGTAAAAGAAAGTAACTGGAAAGATATTGGAAAGGATAAAGGAGTCTATTTCTGATGTCAGCTACAGAGGTAAAAGCTACCATGTATCCAAAGACTGCTTCCTGCTGTTTTCTTCTTGTCCAGAAAACCATACAAATCCTACGTAGGTTTCTGAAATCTTTCTACCATATACAATTCTCTAGTTCCAAGACATATTTTTCCTCTATAGGGAGAGAGGAAGGAGGTGAGAAAACGTCTACTGTCCTCTTGTTGGAGGATTCATTTACCTTTTGCAAATATTGTCCTAAAGCTTATAGTTCAATGTCTTTCAACATTTCACACCAGAGATATTTCTAATATAGCCCTTTAGCTTCTACATTTTTCAGAAAAAAATATCCAGGGATTACTGGAATATAATAATATATAGGGCCCTAAATTATTACACATATTTTCACATCACATTTTTTACATAACATTAAAAAAATAATTGATGCATGAGTTGTACAACTTTTAACCTCTTGGAGTATGCTCAAAATAGGGGCCGTCTGTGTCTGAAAGGTAACTTTCATTGTAATTGAGGCAGGATAGTAAGAAGCTTTGAAAATTCCTTGGCAAGTGGGATGAGGGAAACTGAGACAAGGTAATTAAACAAGACCAAGCAATTAACAACCTGCTAATAAATAGCAAGATCTTATCTTCCCTAACCAAGGACACTTCGGAGAAGATGGCTTATACCTCTCCTCCCCAACCAGAGAGTGAGGAGCTTAAATCATTTTCATCAAGGAGAGAAATAACAGAGACCCAGTTAATGCCATTAGTAACAGATGAAGTCAGGGAAATAAATAACAAAAACCTAATTAGAGCCAAACAGACTCAAGATAAAAGTAAAGCAGTGAAGCTGAGGAGAGAATGATCCCAAACTCCCCTCTATGCTCATTTTGATGCACCACCATATACAAGAACACACCTGGAAAGCTATTGAATATTCTGTTATACCCTCCCCTAAAGCTCCTGCCTTAAAAAACAAACAAACAAACAAAAAAACCAGATAAGAACCCTCAAGACAAAGGACCAAGTGCACACTCTCCTTGGAGCAGGCCTGTGCTTCTCATTTTCTTGGGTGTGTACTTTTACTTTCTTTCTCCTCAACTCCAAGGGTCCCCCCTTACAACCAGGGGAGCAGGGGAGCAGGAGCAACAGCAGCTCATCCCAGACTAACCCCCTGGACCTATCTCTAAAGGCTCTCCTTTTGCCTCCTTTCCTGAGCCCACATAGCCCAGCCTGGCTCATTCCTGTTACTGTGATCTTGCCTCTTTTCTTTTAAGACTTTCCTTTGTCTCTGGATCGGTTTTTGTTTATCAGTTTATGCTGTTCATTATATTCCATAAATGAGTGAGATCATGTGATATTTATCTTTGTCTGACTGGCTTATTTCACTTAATATAAATGCTCTCCAGTTCCATCCATGCTGTTACAAATGGTAAGAATTCCTTCTTTCTTACCACAGCATAGTATTCCATTGTGTAGATGTACCACAGTTTTTAGCATGACAATGGGAAATACAAGCTACATTCAAGCATTAAAAAAAACAAAGAAAAATACTCTATTAAAATCTTAATTTACTAAAAAAAAAGACTTTCCTTCGGATCACTGTCCCTGGCTTTAATACATGTACTCTCAAAACCACCTGGACTCGTATCATGAATTCTTTCTTACATGAAGTCAAGAGACAACACATTCCAAATTGTGCCAGGCAGACCTGCCTGGGTCCCAGTCACTATTGTGTGATATATTGATTTGATTTTGTTAATTAACTGTTCTGTGACAAAGTCATCAAACTAATTCCCAAAGATCTTTTTAACTATGTCTATTTGACATTAATAAAAATGATTAATGATATTCTGAAAATTTTTACCCATATCAAATCTTCTTATACTTGTAATGATTGTCATGATGTGACTAATTCATTAATATAAAAAAAACAGGAAATATATAATATAGTGCTGGAAGAGCCCTGAGAGATCATGGTATAATCACTGAGTTAGTTAAGAAAACTACAACTGAGTAAGAAACTAGTTAATTAATGATAAAACTCAGTTCCCTGATACATTGTCAAATGCTCTTTTCAGTATGTATTGTTACTTTAAGCTTAGATTTTTGCCATACCCTTATTCCAAAACTGCTGTGTGTGTGTGCGCGCACGCGTTTATAGGAAAAGTAACATTTCAGTAAAATATTAACACCATTTGCTGTAATGAGTCCAATAGAAAAAAATTTTAAACTTCCAATTAAATTAATCAAGTATTTATTTAGTACCTAGTCATGTTTACTGTGCAACATTTCTCAAGGTTCTCATAAAGATCCTGCCTGATTGGCCTGAATGATACAATTAATTGTCTAAATTATGTTTTGAAGGCCTGGCATTGTTAGCAGCTCTGGGTTACAGGCTAAATTTTAGACAAACCCTATATTTAGAGAGACACAGCCTATTTCCAATGGTAAATGCCCATATTACTCTGTTCCAATTTTTAACCTCTGTGATCCTTCCTACCTGCAGATGAGTTAAATGTATTCATTTTGCCCTATTCCCAAAGCTGCATACTGCACTGACAGTATATTTGAGTAACTTATTGTTTTTGTATGTGGAGATTATCTAGCCCCTCAGGGTGGCTTTGAATGGTCATTACTCTGATGATGTTGAACTCCTTATTGATCTCTTCTTCCACTGAATGCGGAACTTCCTCTGAGAGTTTGACAGAATTTTAAATTCTAATTTGCTCTAGCTCTGTGTGCTTGAATGTTATTTACCTCCTTTGAGTTATAAAATGAGAAATTGAACATTAGCTAGGTATTATCAAAGGCCATTCACAGGTTAGCTTTCCTAAGCTCTAAGAAAAAGAATATTTAATAAAACTTGATTAAGTGATAAAAAATACATTCTGCTTTGATTTAATAGATCTGTCAATATTTCTCTGTAGAATGTGGTTATAATCATTTTTCTAATATCCAAGGGCAATTTGGGAATTTTGGTTTGCCTCTTTAACTTGTTGATCAATGTCCCATAAGATAGGGTGCTGAAGGACTAGAGCAGTTTTGTTGATAAAAATTAGATTTATGTTACTATCTAAAATCAATGGTGTTTGGTTTTTATGCTGAAGACTAACTCTAATCTAAGTCTTCTTTAGTATTGCAAGAGTTTTATAAAATCTTTCATGATCATCTTGAGAGTTGCTTTAAGAACCATATCATTCGTGTGAAATAGTTCCTGATGAAATGTTTCCATGATAGTTGATAGTATTTTTGTTCTATGGTCTTTAAACACTGGCTAATATATACAAAAACAATTTTAGAGATAACCATTGATATTGGTTATTATATTGCAGCAAACTTCTGCAATATAAATGTGTCTGCTGTCACACACACGTTTTGTTCATAGACATAGAACTAGAATTTATATAGATAACTAGCATCAATATAGACATTGAAGAAGAAACTCAAGGATAATGTCTAAAAAGCTGATGGAATATCTACTCTGGGAAATGACTGATAAAATAATATGTTATATTATTATTTTATAGATCAGAACATTTCATTGTAATTTTGAATTTATATCTGAACATAGTGGTAGAATACTAGAATTAAAAAATCAAAATATTAAATTAAAAATATAAAAAATAAAACACAATTTGGTGATTTATTTTGGCTGAAATTTAAACAACTTAACCTTACACAAGTATACTGAATAAAAATGTAAAAAACATGTTGATTATTGTCTTGAAGTCAGTTTCATTTAGAAAATCATTAAAGTTGATTATGTATTATTTAATATTTAATAAATGATATTTTATGAATAGATGTTCATCTTGAAGAAAGAGATTGATATTAGAGAGGTAGAGAGAAATAGAGGTAGAAAGAGAAAGAAAGAGTAAGATAAATTTTAGAGAATAGAAATACATGTAATATATTGCAGTTCAAATACAGTTGAAGATTATAAGGGTAGGTATAATGCCATTGTAATTATTATTTAACAGGAAAGACTAGACAATATAGGCATACCTATATAATGCTTCTATCTTTCTCTCCCTCTTCCTTCCATTTATACAGCTTTGCCAAAAAGCTACATTTAACATTCTCCAAGTCTATTCCCTGCTGATTGATGGGAGCAGGGAATAGACAAAGACAGTCTACTCTAGATGCAGGCCCAGTAAGGTCTGACTGATGTGGCAAGGTGCTTGCTTATCAGTCACACCTGGGAAGTGAGTCAGGCACCAGAATGGACATGGCCACTGCAAGTGTAGTGAAACCTGAATATTTATTTTTTAAATATATTTTTATTAATTTCAGACAGGAAGGGAGAGGGAGAGAAAGATAGAAGCATTAATGATGAGACTCGTTGATCGGTTGCCTCCTCCACATCTCTTACTAGGGATCGAGCCTACAACCCAGGCATGTGCTCTGATTG
Organism: Myotis nattereri; assembly: GCF_964212035.1. Taxonomy (NCBI): domain Eukaryota; kingdom Metazoa; phylum Chordata; class Mammalia; order Chiroptera; family Vespertilionidae; genus Myotis; species Myotis nattereri. The sequence continues at coordinate 47,749,648 of NC_138080.1, read as the reverse complement.
GGAATCCAACCTTGACCTCCTGGTTCATAGGTCAACACTCAACCACTGAGCAACACAGGCCTGGCTAAAACTTGAATATTTAAACTTCAAAACCAAGAAGCACACTCTCTTCTCTCTCTCTCTCTCTCTCTCTCTCTCTCTCTCTCTCTCTCTCTCTCTCTCCCTCTCTTTCTCCCTCTCCCTCTCTCTCTCTCCAGGTCCCTGGCTCTCCTATGCTCAACGACACACAGCTATACCATGGAGGAGATGCTCTGAACTGTGGCCCTGCTTTTGACTCCACCAGAGCCCCATCTGTACCTCTTTCAGGACTGGCTTAAGAAGGGGCAGGAGAGCCCTAACCAGTTTGGCTCCATGGATAGAGCATCGGCCTGCGGACTGCAAGGTCCCAGGTTTGATTCTGGTCAAGGGCATGTACCTTGTTTGTGGGCACATCCCCATTAGGAGGTGTGCAGGCAGCTGATCGATGTTTCTCTCTCATCTTTATTTCTAACTCTCTATCCCTCTCTCTTCCTCTCTGTAAAAAATGAATAAAATGTATATTTTTTAAAAAAAGAAGGGGCAGGAGACATTGGAACCCAAAAAAGTGACTTCACATAACTAAAGCCTTTTTCCACATCTCATTCTCCCAGGGGGCTTCTCAAAATTCTTATTTCAGAGGTACCCTAGGAACCAGAACCTCACGCCCACTCATGTCTGGGTGATCTGGCCCATTAATTCCTCTGGCAACAGTTAGAGACAGGTTTCTAAAATGACATAGGGTAAATAGAGTAATCAATAATGGAGAAGTAAGTAGAAAATAAATTATAATAGTCAGTTAACAGCTACCACACTTCACAGCTTGTTAAATCAAAATTGTGAAACATCTACCTGCATGCTATTTAGGATATAATTTTAGTGACCCAGTATTTCTAAGAAAAATTTGCTGTTCATTGTGTCTCATACATATTAATGATAGAGAAGAACATGCAGAGTTCTGGGTTTTGCATTCATTATGAATTCAATTCCATAAGGATAATGACACATTTCTGGCAATATAATTCATAGTCATTTCACTTTTTTTTATGTTCTTAAAATCACTTGGCCTATAGGAACAAAGCTTATTAGATCTTGTTTGAATGGTTATTACATGGATACATATTCTCTTGGATCATGTCTACAGATCTCAATTTTATTCAATTATGAAGATTTATTTGAATCATAATTGCCCTTATATACTTGATCATTCTACATGTGGAGCATAAAATGGTTAAAATTTTTATTTGCTGACTACTTTTGAAAATAAAGCTCACATACACGTACATACCCACACCCAAACATGTGTATGTGTTTCTTATTTAAATGGAAACAAATTGAAATCCTATCTATAGCATGACTTTTTCACTATATGTGTGTCATACCACAAACTAAACGTAATGATGATGAGAGAATGTGGTGTCTTTTTTTTCCCCACAAAAAGTAAGTATAAAATTGATACATTAAAATACACTTATGTGACATAATTTTTCTTTTAAGTTTAAAAAAAATTGCAAGATGACTTATAGAGTACTTGGTATCCCATATCAAATTAGTTTCACTAAAGAGGACGCAAGAGAAAAAAGGAAAAAGAAAAATATATATATATATATATATAAACTCTTAGTGCTTTGAATTTCTCTCCCTTATAAATGAAAGAAAGTTTTAGCATTCAGTAAGTTCCTACCTTACTGCACTGCCTCATTTAATCCTCAGGATGACAATGTGAAGTAGATGGTAGCCCTATTATAAAATTAGGGGAGTAAAGATGAGTCATAGAGAAATAAATTATCTGGCTGTGTAGTAACATACATAGAACATAAAATTGGAATATTACCTGAATCAAAAGTCCCAGATTTTTTATTATATTGTAGAAAATCCTTTATGGAAGGAAGGAAGGAAGGAAGGAAGGAAGGAAGGAAGGAAGGAAGGAAGGAAGGAAGGAAACTCTAACATGTGAACTTTGTAGTGTAGTATTTTAAGAAAAGACAATGCTATTTAGCATCTGGTTATTTCATTTGCCTTTTCTGATTATAGTATATCTTGAGTGCTTATAAATATATGTAATATATATTATTTTTGCCCAAATAATAATAATAAAATCTCTCACTGATGTATTTTATTTTTATGTAAGGGAGGTATTAACACAGGATAATTTTTTAAAAATTCAATGTTGTTATATTTAGAAAGGGAGAATATAACAGTGCCTGAACTCCAGTATTTTAGAGTCTTAGATACCATAATACAACCTAATTATAACATTTAGTGGGTATAAGACTTTGGCAAAGTTTGTTTTAAGTCCTCTAAGTCATGTTTTCTTTGTAAAGCGGAGTTACTAAAGACATTTTCCAAAAGTTACAGAGAAAATAAATGACTTAATACACAAAAAGCACCTAGTATATCAATTATTATTATTGTTTTTATTAGCAGAAAGAATAAAACAGCCTTAAAATTACAAATAAATTCAATTAACTAAATATGCAAAAATGTAATTATTTTTAAATCATAAACTATTTATGAAAAACTTGTTTGATATATTTCTTCTACATTTACTGTATGAGTACTTTGGAATATTGTTTTTCAATACTAATGAACTCCAAATATGTATGTTCAAATGAAAATATTTACTTAAAACTTTCTAAACATTTAGAATTTCATCACAGAAAACTATTTGGACTTTTGTTTTTATTAATATTTTATTGTATTTCTAAAACCATTTGGCTTCTTTTAAGAAAATATTCTATATTATTTTCTTATGCCAAAGATGCTTTATATAATAATGGGGAACCAAAGGAATTTATTTCTTTAGTCATGGAAGCTTATGAGTAGAATTAATCTATATTTCAAAGGTTCTATGTAAGATATTACAAATACAAATAATTTTTGCTAAGTGACTAATTTTTCAAACCCCCTGCCAAAAGGTATATTCATATTTATCTATGTTTATTGAGCAAATTGTTATTTCCTTTAAGCTAAAATATGATTAACCTCCAATGCTGAATTAACTCATAAACTTTCTACAGGTATAAAGAATTCCTAATATATTACATCATGTATGAATAAAAATTGTTAAATAAAAATTGTGAATAAAAATGTTATAGAGATTGTAAATGTTAAATAAACTATAGAAATATTAAATTTATATATAAAAAAACAGAATAGGAATTGTAGGTAAAAAAACCTAACTACATATTTTATACAAAAAACAGTCTTTAAATATAAAGATTCAGAGGAGTTAAAAGTAGAGAAATGAAGAAAGATATGTCATGCTAACATTAATCAAAAGAAAGCTAGAATTACTTTAATAATTCCAGTCAAAATGGGCTTCAGAATAAAGAGAATTATCATGTAGAAGAAGGTTTACATAATCAGCAAAGGAAACAAATAGCAAAACACAAACCCCCATGAAATTCGTTACCAACAGCACATCAGAATACGGGAGACCAAACCCAATATGACTACAAGGAGACAGAGACAAACCCATTATTATAGTTAGCAGCTTAACAACCCCCTTTCAGTAACTGACAGATCGAACAGGTAGAACATCAGTTAGTACAGGGTGGCCCTGAATTGCTCTCCATCGAATCACTATTTATAGAATACTTCAACAACAGCAGAGTGTACATTTTTTTTCAAGTGCACATGTAACATGTACCAATAAAGACCACAATCTGGGCCATGAAACACACCTAAATAAAATGGAAATAATAGAAATCATACAGAGGATATCCTCAGATGACAATGGGATTAAACTAGAAATCAATAACAGAATAATAGATGGAAAATTCCCAAATATTTGTTGATTAAACAATGCACTAAAAATATAGATCAGAGAAGTCACAAGAGAAATTTTAAAATATTTGCAATTGAATGGAAGTAAAAATGCAACTTCTTAAATGTAGGATACAATGAAAGCAGTATTTAGAGGTTAATTTAAAACATAGATTACTTACATTAATTTTTTTTAATATTGGCAATGTCATTTTGAGGGGGGTTGAAGTAGAAAACTCAGTAGAGTACTCCAAGCCCAAAATCCAAGGAATCGATTTAAAGTCTGTTCTTATGATAATATTTCTCTAGTAATTGGATTTTTGTTTAAGGAATCAAGAAACAATTACATTTATTTTTAAAATTGGATTAAGGAAAGTAAAACAAAATAAAGCAAAATAAAATTATATATATTTATGTAGTTATAATAATTATTATACTATAAAACTAAATAGCTGATTAAGCTGCAGAAAGAACTTTAGCAATCTTTAGTGACATATTGGGAAAGTATGAGGCTAGATCTCCCCGTCCCAACTTCACTGAGATATAATTGACATTTAATGCTGTGTAGGTTTAAGTGTGCAGTGTGCCGATTTGATCCATTTGTATATTGTAAAATATTACCATCATAGTATTTGCTAACACCTCCATCGTATCACATAATTGCCATTTCCATTTTGTGGTGAGAACATTTAATTTACTCTCTTAGCAACTTTCAAGTACATGATACATTATGATTGACTATCATCACGACGCTGTGCATTAGTTCCTCAGAACGTACTCATCATATAACTGGAAGTTTGTACCCTTTGACCAGCATCTCCCTATTCCCCTCCTCACCCCAACCCCTGAAAAAAAAATTCAAATTTCTATATGAGTTCAGCTTTTTAAAATTCTGCATATATATGATAGCATATTGCATTTGTCTTTGTCTTTCTGCGTTACTTTACTTAGAATAGTGCCCTCAAGTTCCATCAAAGTTATTGCAAATGGCAGGAATTCCTTATGGCTGAATTTGTGTGTATGTGTGTGGTGTGAATATACATGTGTGTTTGTGTGTGTATCACATCTTCTTTATCCATTCAAATATTGGCTATTGTGAATAAGGATGCAATGATCATGGGACCATATTTATCTCTTTGAGTTCCCATTTTTATTTGTTTTGGATATATGTCCAGAAGTGGAATTTCTGGATCATATGGAAGTTCTATTTTAATTTTTTTTAGAAACCTCCCTACTGTTTTTTATAAGACTAGACCTTGACAGTCATTCTAGGTACCTACATGAAAAAGGCAAGTGTAAGGATAGAAAATACTGGAACTCAAAGATATCTAACAGAGGGAAAGGCCCTGAGAGAGAACCACAGTGTAATTTCCAGAGAAAGAACATAGACTCAAAAAATACAAATTGAAAGTACTTCTTAAAAAAATAGGTGAAGTGTTCATAATAAGAGCTAATAGGAAATCACCATTAAAAGTTTCAAAAGTTTGGCATGGATATACCTGAGAAAGGGAAATCAGACAATCAGCAGAACATAATTACTTAATTTTCATTAGTTTAGTTATAACGTACTATGTTATAAATATAACATAGATAACTTGGGTGTTCCCTAAGTGCATGCCTGTGCAATGAATGAATTTAAGATCTGGATTGTTCAGTTCAGCAGATTCAAGCATATGCTTAAAAACAGAATAGAAATAATGTGATACAACCAATTATGAGCAGAAACGCATCTAACCACAACTATTAAAATTTTTAGATTGAGTTTTTTTGAAGTTTATTCTTAATATAAAAAAGTAAAATCTATTACTTAAAAATGTTTGTGTGTTGTTGTTTTTATAAAACTGAAAATAGCTTTCATAGATCTTAAGATATTTATCTTGAACATCCAACCAAATATCATAATCCATGACATTCCTAGGATTTAATTAGCTTTACTTAATTATCCTGATCATTAAGTTAATATGAAAATTATGATCACTGAAGCGCAGAAGGAAAAATATGACATTTTATTACAATTTATGAGTAGTTAACTTTTACATAAATATAAATCATAAAATAGAAATTGCACATACTTATAACTTATTAAAATATATTATAACATTATAACTTGCACGGCAACATAATTTTTGTGCTTGAAATAGTTATGTAAGTTAATTATGAGAAAATGATAACCTATAGTATGAAACAGGTTTCTGAATTATATTTTACTATTACAAATAATTTTAATAAACATGGTTTTTCTAATGAATCTAATAGATGTCTAAATCTATGTCTTATGCCAACTTTACTTGAGTTCCTAAAACTTACATTTTGTTTCCTAAATAATTGCCATACAATGGTTTCTATAGTCCCTATAACAATCATGAAACATTGATTTCTTAAATAAATATGTAAATCTCAGTAAAAGTATTGAACATTTTACAAAGTAAGTACACAATAAAATGTGATTATAGTAAGTTAAACTATTGATAAGGAAACTCTTCATAAGAATTTTAGGATTTTTATTTGAGTTATAGTAACGATAAGTTGACATTTATTTTTTAGAATGAAAATATGGGAAATACATAAACTTAAAATTACTAAGGTCCGATGTAGAAAATGAAACATTTTTCATGAAATTCAATAAAATGTATACATTTATAAAGGCATTAATAAAAATCAGATAATAGTTTATTATATATTAACATTAAGACTAGTGAAATGAATAATAAATGCTAAAAATTTCTTTGAAGGTGTTATAGATCTTGTTGATAATAATGAAAACATAAAATTGACAATTTACATGAAATGGAAAAATTCCTCAAAAGACCCAAACTACCCAAGTGCAATCAATAATAATTAGTCAAACCAAACAATCTTAAATCTATTTCTTGGGCACCTTGGTAATTTAAGGGTTGGGGATTTGAGAAACCTGAAAAAGGACATGTTGGCCTTTTGGTTAATTAGGCATGCGAATTACTGATTATTAATTTGTGAAAAAAATATATGAACGTGTGCAACAGACTGTGCTTATGAATTTATAAAGTTCTTCACACTGAGGTTCAGAAATGTTAAAACATTTCTCTAAACCAATTCAGATAAGTAAATGGAAAATTGGGTTAGCTTAATAGTGTTTTCTGACTGAAGTTGAGATATTCTTCATCCTATAACTGCATTCCAATTAATTTCAAGATTGCTATCCCAGACACTTGCACAATTCAGGAGCTCATGTGGCTTAAAAAACTTCTTAGGTCAAAATTATTGCAGCTCACCCATTGTGACTGTGTATTGCCATGGTATAGTACTCTGCTGTTTGCTTTGGAATGATATTTACATGACAGAAATTTGATTTCTAAATTTTTTTTAAATATATTTTTATTGATTTCAGAGAGGAAGTGAGAGGGAGAGAGAGAGAGAAACATCAATGATGAGAGAGAATCATCAATTGGTTGCCTCCTGCACGCCCCCTACTGGGGATCGAGCCTGCAACTCTTGGCATGTGCCCTTGACCAGAATTGAACCGGGGACATTTCAGTATGCAGGCCGATGCTCTATCCACTGAGCAAAACCAGCTAGAGCACAATTTCTAAATTTTGGTTTTATAACAAATGAACCCTTGCAAGAATCAAGGAAATGTTGACTTAATTCTATTTTCTCAGTGAACAAAGAAACTGCAGGATTGTAAGTGGACACACAGAATGGCCACTAAATTAAGTATAGTTTTAAAAAACTTGACAAAAATAATAATAAACAACATATGACACAGAGTTTTAGTAGTGTTTTTCGTGAATCCTGACATTTTAGACGGAATTCTGTTCTCAAATTTTAGAAACCTAGTGAGACAGCCAAAGTTGTCTGTATCCTGTGGTTTAGATCCTGCCAGCTGTATGAGGCATGGCCAGTATCAGAGGTGATTAGATACAGGCATTTTAACAAAACTCTCTTTTTGTATCAGTCAGCTCAGGCTGTCATAACAAAACACTACAGGCTGGGTGTCCTTAACAACGGGAATTTATTTCTCACAGTTCTGAAGCCTAGACGTTCAAGATCAAGGTGCCAGCAGGATCAGGGTCTGGTAAGGACTCTCCCTAGGTTGCAGACAGCAACATGGCCTTTCCTTGCCTATTATTTCTCTTATATTTTCTACAAAAAATATTTACTACATATACTTATATCTTCCACTAAAAGAATTAGAAATTGCAAAAGAGGTATTTTAAAGCAATTATAGTTAAAATGTTCTTAATGAATATTCATAATCAAAAAGTCCAATCTAGGGTATCCCGATTTACCGAATAAAACACAGGACACCGTGTTACATTTGAAAAAAAGTTCTAACTTCTGACTTTATATAATCTAATAAAAAAGTTGTATGTGAGGTATTTAGGGAGCCCTGGCAAATTCATCACAAGATGCAGAATGAAGCATTTAATTTATGACACATTCTGTCTATACTCTATACAGTATACCTACAACCCTACCTATTTTTCACCTTTTAGTTGTATTTTCTATAATATTCCAAAACCAAAGTTAATAACTAGAGTTGATTTTATTTAAAAAATATTGGAGACATTGTGTCTTCCAATGGACAATCTTCTCAGCTTTTAAACATTTTTTTGGTCACATAATACCTGTGCAAATGTGTAGTAACAGAAATAAAGTACTTTGAAAAACTTGCTGACACTCAAGAGAGTCATGAAGTCATCTTGTCACCAATTACATTTCTAAATGTTTACTGTCCTTTACATCTTGAGTAGGATAAATGGAAGGAATATGACCAAACTAGAGAGGAAAACAAATGAACAAACACAGGACAAGGAGAATTGACAGAGTCTGATTATATGAATTCTAAATCCAAAACTCTACTTGGTTTTAAATGTGTGGCTATAAGAGAATGAGGCGACATGACAAATAGATCTGACAGTACTTGTTTTTGAAGCCATCTTGCATGTCAGAATTCCTGTGGCCAAAGCATAAAAGCTGAAGTGGGCTTGGGATCACAGAAGAAAATAAAGCGTGCCCTTAGCATTTACAGTAAGTGAAAGCAGACTTTCTGTCCACCCTGTGTTCCACACCTGGGAAATAAGGCTGAAGGCCCTTTCTACTCGGAAGGTAGAAGAGCACCTCCATTAGGGAGTCTCTTTATAATTACTCAACACATCTGGGTGTTACTGGGTGTCTTAAAGGTCAAGCTAATATTAGACATAAAGGTTAAGAATTCAACATTACTGAAGGTGGGAGAAACTAAGGAAAAATATTTACCATTAAGGAAAGTGAAACATTTAAACAAAAACATGTACTACAGAACAAAGTTAAACTGTATTTAAGAGAAAAAAAAACCTACCATTTACAAACATGTAAGTAATATTAGAAAGTTTGCAATCACTTTACATGGGAAGCACTTTCATTAAGTAAAAGCAGTGGAATTATTGAATCAAGAGCTGGAAGAAATAAAATATGGACTAATTTGATCATTTCATTGTATTTACAAGTAATGGCACAATTGTTTGTAAATATATTTCTAAAATAATACTACAATTAAAAAATTGCTCACAGTAGAAAAATTTGAAAATAAAAGGAAATATAAGAACAGAAAAAATGTAACATTCAAAAGAGCTTTCATTGTTTCCACGGAATTAGATCATATTTAATCAATTCTTTGGGTTTTAGAATTTGTATTGTAAATTGTACTATAATCATGGTACATCAATAAAACTTTAATATTTTTGAGTGCTCTGTGATAGTAATGACTCTTTGGAAAAGTACTATTATCATCATCTCTATTTTATAAAGAAAGATTATGACATTCAGGATTTGCATTTAGACTTAAGATATCTGGTTTCTATGCCTATAACTTTTAAATTTATATTTATATTATTTATATTTATATTTATATTTATATTTATATTTATATTTATATTTATATTTATATTTATATTTATATTTATATTTATATTTATATTTATATTAAGACTGTAGTGGAAACCCATCAAGAAAGTTGGGACGTCAATGGCCCATGGCCTGGTGGGTGAGCACATGAAACTGGTGGTATCCACATTACCCATAATTGTGTCTTTCAAAAAGAAACTAGCAGCAATGTCCCATGGAGCGCTAGCAGCCTTGAACAACACTAGTAAAGAGCTCAACCAGCAGGTACCGCCGAGATGGAGATGGTGACTTGGAAGCTGAGAGCCACTTCCTGCCAGGTACCCCCGTGACCAGAAGGTAGTAAATAGTAATCTGTGGAACACTGAGGGAGCAAATCTTCATCAAGGAGAAAACTCAGAGTTCTGGGACCACTGGAAGCCCAGGCACAAATAGGGGGGTGCTCATCTTGTCCTGAGGGGCGTGGTTATTCACATGTTTATTCTCAGTAAAATGGAGGTAATACAGGGTGTTGGGAAAATGCCTGTGATTTTGAGAATCACACTCAGGTGACTTGGGCAGGACTGTGGTGCCACCTCATCCTGTGCAGTGAGTCTTCTGCCTCTAGCCCCTCCCAGACTGCACAGGTGGAGTCAAAGCAGGGCCCACCTCTGTCCCCTCTAACTCAGGCTGCAGGAGTTCCTGGTGCTAAAACAACAAAGCCCAACTCCTGGTCTTGCCCTGCTCCTTTCCCCTGTACCACTGGGAACCCTACTGATCCCCCCAGGAACTGGGCTGGCTTAGCTGTGGCTCAGAGAACTGCTTCAGGAACCTTTGGCCTCAACTCAGACTCAAGTTTAGGAGAGAGGGCCATAGGATGGGTCCCCGTCCCTCAGCGTCCTGTGGCATATTTAATTTTAATTTGCTTGTAAAGACTAAAACTGCTCTTCTAATAGTAAAATGTGTGTGTGTGTGTGTGTGGTTTGTGTGTGTGTGCTTGTGAGTTTGTGTGTATGACTTGCCTGTGATGTGGTTGCAGCTGGCTTATCCCAACTCGATATAACCAATAATTAATTTTTCAGGAATTGCTGCAATCCTATTAATTGGTAGTTAGCAATCAGCCATTCTGGGGATTATTGCCTAATGGAAAATAACAAACTATAGATCAGAAAATTCTGTAAATCAGGGTTTTCAGTTTCCCTAGAGAGTTCCTGTCCTGTAATTTTGCACATTTTACCAATGAGGAATCGGAGGCCCAGAGTTACACTGACACATTTATGGCCACATGTAGGTAGTGGCAGAGAAGCCAACCACTGAATACTGCTGCTGAACATCGGTCAGTGTTGTCATCCGGGATAACTGATTTAGTTTATCTGTAAGATTCTAAGCCTTTGACTATTTTCCATCCTCAGAAGTAGCTCATACCAGTAGTAATGAGCACAAGCAAGTGTCTGGATCTTGGTTTCTGATACTATTCTCTACTAGGAAGAATGAGGTCTCTTTGGAGAAATTCAAAGGCTGGGACAAGGAATATACAAGATGAGCCTCATATAGACCAGAAAGTAAGTACTAATGAATCAAAGGAATGAGGGCATGTTAATGGGACACAGAAGTCAGCTGAAAGCGCTACCTGAAGCCAGAGCTGGAACAGTTTGGGCAAAAGAATAACACAGAAATGGATTATAACCCAAAGCTTAAAATAAACATTCATGCATCCATATTGGTATAAATAATTGAATGAATGCATAACAGGGAAGAACAGATAAATACTCCATACAGAATAATTTCAGATAACTTATGCAGTTAACTCTCCTCTCAAGGAGGTAGAACACGCCTTAAGTGTGGGCTTCTCAGAGTGACTCCCTGTCAAAGAGAACTGCATGGAAAGAGGGAAAAGGAACTTTACAATAAAGAAAATAAGAAGCCCTACTTCATCCAGTAACATTGTTCGTGATAAGTAATGTTAACATGGCATGATGTGATGAGATGGCACTTGGTCTCAGTGGTCTTCCTCCCCTCAAAAAATCACCACAGTCTAACAGTTAAAGAAAAATCAGGCAAACCGTAATTGAAGGGCATGCTACGAAACATCTGAGCAGTACCCCTCAAACTGCCAAAGTCTTCAGAAACAAGGAAAGTCTGAGAAACGGTCAATGAGAGCCCAAGGAGTCATGACAAGGGAATATGAAGTACGTAGTGTATCCACTCAACTAAGTATGTAGAAACAAAGCCAGCAGCAGCAGCAGTAGCAACAGCACATTGCCTGAATCTTTGCTTGGAAGTCATAATAAACTATTTAAAATGTTCTTTTTTTTAGCCAATTCAAATTTTCAGCACTTGGTTTTTCAAACTAATTAAAGCTTTTTAAATATTATATAGCAAATATTTTTTTTTACCTTTCCCTGAATACTTTCATATCTGGCTAGATAGCTGCTCATTAGTAAACCCATTTAAAGAATAGTATTTTTGTAAGAGAGGAAGAAGCAATCCAAATCAGTTACATTTATTGGCTCAGAGAGAGGGAAAAAAGTCAATGGCAGAAACAGGTGATAGCTAATAGTGAACAAGAAATCTGAAGAATGACAACTATTCAATTTTATGTATTTAAAATTTCATCAGATTGAAATAGAAAATTGGCAGCAGACTTCTTAAAAATATATTTTGATCTAACATTTTTCAAGTACCATAAATTTTTATACATTTTAATGTATACCAGCTTGAAAGCTAGATGCTCACTTCTGTAGTTATTTGTAAAATAAGAAGCAAACACTAAAATAGAATCATGCAAAATGAATACTGTTAAGAATTTAATTAACTGGATCTTTTTCCCATATATGTGGTTATCTATGCATGTTTCCTGAATAAATAGCCAATTGGATTCTTTGCGATTCAAAAGACTGAAGGAGACTGTTAAAAAAATCAACATTAATTTTTCTGAAGTGGGAAATTTTGTTAAAAGTTTCTTTTTAACTGTCACTAGTAAAAAAATTTTCAGAATGATTCACAATCAAATGAAAATTATATACTAGATTAAATATATATAGCTCTTTGTATATAAACTAACATAAAAGTATTCTTATAATAGAAAAATATATTAATCAAGGACAAGTTTCAAATGATATCTAATGAGCTGATAACTGCAAATTTTCCTGAACCTGAAAATTCAAAAGGAGTCATTTATATTGTGATAGACATTGCTCAGAAAAGATCTACTTATCTGTTTTTAAATGAAATTCCCCAACCTAAATATAAGATCTGAAACAATAAATTACACAGAATTTAAATTAAAAAAAGAAGACATACAAATAAGCAACAGATATATGAAAAAGATGCTCAAATCCACTAACTTTTACAGAAATACAAATCAAAACCACAGTGAGATACCACCTCATTCATTGCTGGTAGGACTGTAAACTGGTACAGCCACTAAGGAAAACAGTATGGGGGTTCCTCAAAACATTAAGAATAGAGTTACTATATAACCCAGCAATTCTTCTTCTGGGTATCTACCCCCAAAACTCAAAACATTTATTCACAAAGACATATGTACCCCTATGTTCACTGCAGCATTGCTCATTGTTGTCAAGAAATTGAGACAACCAAAGTGGCCTTCCATAGAGGGTTGGATAAAGAAGATGTGGGACATATATACTAGGGAACACTACTACGGAATACTTCCATTTGCAGCAACATAGATGGACCTTGAAAATATTATGCTAAGCAAAATAAGTCAGTCAGAAAAGCTAAGAACAACATGATTTCTCTCATATGTGGGACATAAAACTGAAACTCATAGACAGTATGGTGGTTGCCAGAGCAAAGGAGGTGGGGATAGTAAAGGGTAAAGGGCCAAATATATGCTGACAGAAGATAGTCTAACTGGGAGGTGGGCACACAATGCAATATATAGATCATGTATCATAGAAATGCATACTTGAAACCTATGTGATCTTATTAACCAATGTCACCCCAATAATTTTCATTAAAAATAAGGTTGCCTTCACTATCTGAAATAGGAAATAGGGCATAACTATGCCATAATCATTACAGTTTGAAATTATAAAAAAGGGGGAGAAATGAATGCTAGTTTCAGATCTATTACTTCTCCAGAAACTGCAAGCCAGCAATCAGTCAATAGAAATAGGATATTAATAATTGATTTAATAGTACTCAGTGAAAATGGAGCTCAACAAGATTGGCAGCTTAAAGGGATTTAATTTAGACTCAAATCAATTGTCACAGGGTAGAGAAACGGCATATTTGTGAAGTAGTAAAAGTCTAAGTATCATTATCCTATAATTGCCAAAAAGTGTTCAGAAACGAAATTTTTATTATACATTATTACCATATGCTAGGATGATTGAACATTTTCCTTGTTGCAGATTAGTATACCAATTAGAATAATACAATGGCTTATGATTCAAGGCATTTTTAGTCAATATTATATATTCTAGGGCACATATAACAAAGTTTTGATTATTTGATATATTTGGTCATATCCAGACACTTTGCCAAACATTCATAACCTTTATTGTTTATTTAATTACTAAAATTATACTTTATTAGCCTCTTTAAGAAGCATTGTCAATAAACTTACTAATTTTTATCAAGAGATTTAAGAACTGTCTTAATAGTTTTTGGTTGGTGGAAAGATATTATAGAATAGTCTCCGTAAATATCTTTATTTTCTAGATTCTATGTGTGTTACACGTGAAAAAAAGGTTACAGATGGCACTGTCATTTCTGAACAGAAAGATACCAAACACCAATGTACTTTTATTTCTTTGGAAGAACATCCAGACAGAAATAATGTTTAGAAGTAAAATCCTCTGACATGGAGGAAGTTCTCTTTAGAATCGCAGAAAGTCAAAACTGCATAAAAAGAATCTTGCAGTCTGTTTCTGCTTGTTCTCTGAAGTTCAAAAAAAGAGCAAAGTAAAATTTTAAACTCTAAATACAAATTCATTTTTAACAAATGTATCAGGAAGGTTCTATCTGAATTGATAATATCTTGTTAAGTTTAAAGGTGACGGGTGGAATCTGAACAGTGTGGCTCACTGGATGAGCACTGTCCCGTGAACCGAGAGGTCCCTGGCTCAGTTTCTGGTCAGCACACATGCCTGGATTTCAGGCTCAATCCCAGTGCAGGATACATAGGAGGCAGTCAACTGATATGTCTCTGTCATCATGTTTCTATCTCTCTATCCCTCTCCCTTCCTCTCTTTCTAAAATCAATACAAACATGTGTGTGTGTTTTGTTTTTTTAAAAAACTGACCAGCATATTTAGTAAGGGTCAGCTTTAGAGATGACAAAGTGTTGAAGATTACATTTTATACAAAAATATATTGATCTTCAAGTCACTCGGACTAGAAGGCATGATAATATTTCCAGTCATAGATGCCATCTTGGATTGTGAGCTAAATTGGATTCCAAAATAATTATGTTGTTTTTCAGAAATGTTAATCATACCATAGTGCATTAACTGAATCATTTTCAAAGATGGATGAGAATGAGCTACCCTTTCTACTATGTAGGATGATAATATAAACTAGTGGAAAATCAGAATGTGTTTTTTTGTTTTTTTGTTTTTTTTTAGGAATTCTAGGATCTGATTTCACAAATGAGGCATTTAAAGTTTAGAGAAGTCATACTTGTTTCCCTAAGAATCTGAGTAGGTGAGACTGTAAATGCTTCCAAATGTATGCTTATACAAATTGCTATAGATAGCACCTTTTTTTTATTAAATCTTTATTGTTCAGTTTATTACATTTGTTCCTTTTTTTCCCCCCCATAACTCCCCTCCTTCCAGTTCCCACCCCACCCTCCGCCCTCACTTCCCATCCACTGTCCTCATCCATAGGTGCATGATTTTTGTCCAGTCTCTTCCCGCATCTCCCACACCCCTTTCCCCACCAAGAATAGTCAGGCCATTCCCTTTCTATGTCCCTGATTCTATTATAATCAACAGTTCATTCTGTTCATCAGATTATTTATTCACTTGATTCTTAGATTCACTTGTTGATAGATGTGTATTTGTTGTTCATAATTTGTATCTTTACCTTTTTCTTCTTCCTCTTCTTAAAGGATACCTTTCAGCATTTCATATAATACTGGTTTGGTGGTGATGAACTCCTTTAGCTTTTCCTTATCTGTGAAGCTCTTTATCTGACCTTCAATTCTGAATGATAGCTTTGCTGGATAAAGTAATCTTGGTTGTAGGTTCTTGGCATTCATCACTTTGAATATTTCTTGCCACTCCCTCTGGCCTGCTAAGTTTCTGTTGAGAAATCAGCTGACAGTCATATGGGTATTCCCTTGTAGGTAACTGAGTTTATTTCTCTTGCTGCTTTTAAGATTCTCTCTTTGTCTTTTGCTCTTGGCATTTTATATGATGTGTCTTGGTGTGGTCCTCTTTGGATTCCTTTTGTTTGGGGTTCTCTGAGCTTCCTGGAGTTGTAAGTCTATTTCTTTCACCAGGTAGGGGAAGTTTTCTGTCATTATTTCTTCAAATAGGTTTTCAATATCTTGCTCTCTCTCATTTTCTGGCACCCCTATAATTCTGATGTTTGTACGCTTGAAGCTGTCCCGGAGGCTCCTTACACTATCTTCATATTTTCGGATTCTTTTTTTCATTTTGCTTTTCCGGTTGGGTGTTTTTTGCTTCTTCGCATTTCGAATCTTTGACTTGATTCTTGCACTCCTCTGGTCTGCTGTTGGGAGTCTGTATAGTATTCTTTATTTCGGTCAGTGTATGCTTAATTTCTAGTTGGTTCTTTATCATAACATCGAAGGTCTCATTAGATTTCTTGTAGGTCTCATTAAGTTTATTGGTGGCTTCTAGACAGTTCTTGAGAGACCTTAAAAGTGTGGTTCTGAACTCTATATCTTCCATTGACAATTTTGTCCTGTTTCTTTGTCTCCGCATTTTTTATGCTTTCTTGGTGTACCCCCTAGTGGTCTTTGTGCGCAGTCTTGTTGTAGTTAAGCCTTGATTGTTATAGTTAATACTGGGGGGATTTGACCTCCAGGCCAACTGGCTGTGAGAGTCAGCTGTGTCTGCAGTCGGAAAACGTCTGTCCTCTGGGGAGGTGCTAATCTAGCCTTTGCCTAAGGCTATCCAGCAAATGGCTCTGTGCAGGGCTTGGGCGGGGCGGGTCCCAGTGGATAAACAGGGCAGGTGGAGGGAGCAGTTATGGCTGCTCTCAGTCCCGTCCCCAGAGGCTCTGCCTCTCAGAGTCCCAGCAACCGCTGCAAACCTCGGAGAGAAAGCTGCCCTCGCGTTCTGACCGATGCCAGACAGTCCCGCTTCTCCCGTTTGAGTCTGGGTCCCTAGAGACTCGCCCAGAACTGGAGCTCAGGGCCTGAGCCTCCCTCCCAATTGAAAACGACAACCGTGCCCTCAGCCACCAGCCCGCTCCGCGCACCTCCGCACCTCCGCACCTTTGTATTTTCCGCACTGCACCTCCTCTGAGTCTCGGTATGCTGTTCTCTTTCCTTCTAGTTGAAGAATTTCCCCTCAGCTAGCTTTCCTGTGGTTCTGGGTGATGTCCGTTCCGTCTTTTAGTTGTATTTTTGAAGTGGTTGTGCGAGTCAGCATTCTCCAGTGTTTACCTATGACGCCATCTTGGTTCTCTCCTAGATAGCACCTTTTGATTTGCCTTTAATCTCTTCAGCTAAATTTCACGAATGGTCAGCTTTCGCTGTTGTTGAATGGTCATTCTGTTTTCATTCCTTACTCCTTCAGAGTTGTTTGAATCTGTCTAGCCTGCAGGCACCCTCTACAGTTCAAGGTTTTACTCAGTCCCTGCTGCAATTGAATTTTGAAACAGATTCTGCTTTTCTGTACAATCTGATTTAGAAAACAGAAGTGGGGGGCGGGGGAGCTTTGATGATTTCTCTCCTGTTTAAACAGTGATATATCTGTTATTCTGCAGTAACAAATAATCTCCAAATAGCAGTAGCTGAGTACAGTTTCTTTCCTATGTTGTGTGTCCAGTGTGGTCAGCAGGTGGGCCCTGCTCATCATAGTCACTCAAGGACCCACAATGGTGGAGGCTCTTGAGTGTGCTTGCAAGATTCCAGCAGCATTGGAAAGGAAGCTAGCGGATCTTGTTTTCATGACATCATCTGACCCAGAAGTGACTTACATTGCTTCAGCCAGGACTAGTCCTGTGACCACAGTTAGCCATTATTTCTTGTACTGAAAAGGGAGAGCGGGATGTAGGTGAGAAGCCTTAATGACTTCCACAAGTGATGTGGTCTAGACAAGGTTATAAAGTACTTACTGAGTTCAGTTCCTTGTAGGTATTGGGCATTACCCAATACCAGTGCCTTGTAGGTATTGGGCATTACCCAAGTATCAGTTGAATGAATGAATATACATATCTTAAAGAATATGGTTCCACCCCAATCTAATATGGCTGTGGGCTGGACATCAAATAAAAAATTATAATTTTCTCCCCCCAAAAAGAAGATAAATCACAGCAATATATTCTTCTGCTGAAAACTCTCCAAAATACTTCCCTAAGGTTGAAACTCTCTACTTCCTTCCTCTCAGTAACTACTGGCTAAACTTCTGAGCTGGTAAAATCTTTGGGGGAAAGATGTTGACTGCATTAACAGTTTGCATTAAAGTTCAGCACCAACACACCTATATTATCCCTGTAAATTTTGTAAACTGTGTCATGATTAATAGCACTGGAACAGCTTAGAAAATACAGTATTATCATTTAAAAAGCACATCCAGTAATGAGAAGTATTTGCAGTTTGCACACAAGAATACTTGTGTAAATTCACTCGTGTGCTCATTTTGGATATTTCTGAGCATAACTATTTTCTCAGAGCTTTAACATTCATCTCTAATAAGGCAATTATTTTGATTCTTGAAATGCTTTTCATAACTCGGCATAGTGCCCCATGATTTTATATCACCTAATGTCCTACACCCTCATTAAAATAGATACTGTGCCGTATATAAATAATAAATATTGAATAGCAAAGTCTAAGACTTAGAAAATACCTAAATTAGAGCTCTTAGATCAATGGTAACAATCCTTTACCATGTGGGCAGTCTGATATATTTAAGAACAAATAAACACTGCAATTACTGAGCAGTATAACAAATAAATAACATTTATAGAACCTTAATTTCACAAGTATGTGATTATGAAAAATTGATTTTATATTTTAGTACTGAAATTATTTTAAAGCAACTTTTGGAGACCTAAAGATTCATGGAATGCTGAGTCTTGAGGAAAATAAATGAGACCAAAAATGAATTTGCTGAACGAGGAAAAGAAACTAATTTGCTCCTTTTTGGCATCTTGGAAAGTCTGAGGAAGTTGAAATAATTAATAAGAATCCTCAGAAGACAAATCAGAAGACAAATTCAAAATATTTTGAATTGACATGTGACACAAATATATTATTTTTAGTTATTTATTGCATAATGATAGCATATTATTCTAAAATCTAATGAAAATGATCTTATAAAAAATGCCCTTTAACCAAGAGTTCAGATGTTTTTGAAAATATACCAATGTGTCTGAGAAAGGGTGGTGGGTACAAGAGGTTTCATCATATAAATTAGTGAAAAATTATTTTTGGCAATATCACCACAGGTGTGGATTTGAGTTTTGTTGGTCGCCTCTCCCTATCCCACCAGAACTGTCATACACAGGTGACATCAATGGATTATACAGACTGAAAAGAACTTGCAAAAAGACCTCATAGAGTTATTATTCTTGAATGATGTGGCACTTCTGCTAACGTATGTGAGTTTTCTAAATAAACAACATGATTCTAATGATTTTGATGTAAACTCAAAGCTTTTATTTAATAGACCAGGTATATTTCTAGTGACCCTTTTCCTCCCTGTTACACCTCTAATATAAAAAGTTGAACAGTTTTTAATATACTTAGTATGTTGCTTTTGAGATGACTAATCTAAAACATTTACGATAAGGCATATTAAAAATTTACTTTGGAATCCCTCAGTGCATCTCCAAGGAAGGGGCAGTCCGTAAATCTAACACTGAGAAAGAATGAGTACCTAGATCAGTGGTTCTCAGCCTTCCTAATGCCGCGACCCTTTAAAACAGTTCCTCATGTTGTGGTGACCCCCAATTTCATTGTTACAAATTGAACATAATTAAAGCATAGTGATTAAACACAAAAACAATATGTAATTATATATGTGTTTTCCGATGGTCTTAGGCGACCCCTGTGAAAGGGTCATTTGACCCCCAAAGGGGTCGCGACCCACAGGTTGAGAACCGCTGGCCTAGATAATCATGATTAGGAGAGACACATTCAAAGGAGTGTGCTATGGAACAGAGAAAATTAACACTAGCCCAAATTAAAAGTCACAAAGAAAACTAATTGCAAGTCAATTTGCAACTTGCTTCTCATTTGTGCAACTCTAAGAAATATACTCTATGATGAATGACTGCAGAGATTTGTTTTTAATAAGACAAAGGTTTATGATTCAAACAATTTTTTAAACTAGCCACCTTAAGCTTATTTTAAATGGAAGAAGATACTTATGAAAAACAAGATACAGACACCCAGAACTTATAGAAAAAAGTTAAAAGAAAAAGAGGCTTTAACTGCATTGTTTCTACTTAAACTTGAAGATGTATCTTCCAAGAAGCTGTTGTCAAAATTTGAGCTGGAGTCAATTAATATAAAAAATATTTGAGCCTAGAAACACATTTATAACAGTGTGTTCACAGACCACTAAGAGGAGTAGAATGCATGTCTGGATTGATGTAGACAAAACAATAAAAATTCTCAGGGGAAAATTCTTTTTTCACCGAGTTATCAAAATTTGATTTATATATAATACTTCCACTTTATATCCCAATATATAAAAAGTAAACTGAAATACATTTTGAAATTAGATTGAATGCAAGATACAAGTAAACATTTACATTTATCTTCTTATACATTATAAAACAACAAATGCTCTCATCTATTATTTGATACAGTTTTTGTGTTTATTATCTGCTCAATATTCAGAATAATTGTCCAGGAAGATAAACTTTATTTCTATGCTGAATCAAATGTATCTCTATTTTGTTCTGTTTAAAGCATAACCACAAAATTCAATTTCTCACAGATATAAGTAATAATAGAAACATATTTTACTACAAACTTTGTAATATTCTAGAAATAAACTAAACTTATATAAAAATGTTTTTAAGCCTTTGAGGATTAGTTCATCCTCTTTCAAAAAAAAAATAACGCTTTATTTTATGAGCAGTTTCAGGTTTACAGAAAAATTAATCAGTTGGTACTGAGATCACCTCCAATCCCTTTTCCACATTTTCATCATATTTAACATCTTGCATGATACATTTGTCTCAAGTAATAAACCAATATGGATACATTCTTATTAACTAATTTCATAGTTTGCACTGCAATTTGCTCTTGGTATTGTGTAGTGTCATGGGTTTTGGCACATGAAAGATACCACGTATCTTTACAGATCATTTCAGTGTCTGCCAATATAGCTTCAACACCTTACAAATCCCCTCCACTTCACTTACTCTCTCTTTTCCCTCCCATATCCTGCCAAACCACTGATCTATCTACTGTCTCTATTATATTTTGCCCTTTTCAGAATGTCATAAAACTGAAAATATATAGTGTGCAGAAGCTTCTTTAGACTGGACTCTTGCACTTAGCTATGTCCACGTAAGGATCCTCTATGTTACTCCGTGACTCAATAACTCATTGCTAAAAGACATTCCACTATATCGACATACCAAAGTTTGTTTATGCATTCACCTATGTAGGGGCATCTTGATTGCTTTTAGTGTTTGGCAATTATGAATAAACATGCTATAAATATGTGTGTGCAAAATTTTGTTGGGACCTAAGTCTTCAACTCATGTGTGTAAATACCTAGGAGTGCATTCGCTGGAATGAATGTAAGATTATGTTCAGCTTGTCATAAACTGCCAGTGTCTTCCCAAACAGCTGCATTGTTTTGCGTTCCCACCATAAGTGAATGAGAGTTCTTGTTGCTCCACTTCCTTGTCTATATTTGATACTGGCAGTACTTTGGATTGAAGCCAAATAGAGGTGTAGTGACATATCTATGTTATTTTATTTTGCAATTCCTTAATCACATATGATATTGAGCATTTTTTTTCCTGATATACTTATTGGCCATCTGTGTATCTTTCTAGTGAGATGTCTATTCAGATCTATAGTCCATTTTTTTTTATTTTAGTAAAATTTTCTTTGGCATTCGGGATTTTTAAATGTTCTTACATATCTTAAACATTTATGGAGATCAATATTTAAAATTTTGCGTTTTTAGTTTCTATTTTCCATATAATTTTTTTCAGTAATTTTTTTTCTAATGGGTATTTCTTAATATATATAGAAAATTACTCGGAATGCTCCATTTTCACATTCTTCCTAATGACTTTTCAGCTGATTTTCTTGGGCTTTGCTGCTACACATCTGATTTGATCATCTCATATGAAGAGGACATCATTTGCTTCATTTAAGAATATAAAAGAATATACACATTTACACTACATATTTTTCCAGTGCAAATACACCCATGCATTAATTCTGACTAACTGCATTTGTAAGTATGCCCAGGATGCTGCATGAAAATGCCAATAGGGGCCATGTTTGCTCTCTTTGACTTTAATGAGGGTGTTTCCAGTATTTTGCTAGTAAAAATTATCTTCCAGCTCTCTTCTACATATTTCTTTCCTTCCTTTCTCCTCTCTTTGTCTCCCACTGTTTATATCTAACTAGCCTACCTTCCTGTTAAGAAAAGATCCATCCACTTTCATTAGAATGGAAGTTAAGATTTTGTCAAATGGTTTAGGATTTTACAGACACAAAACAATATTATCCCCTCTTTTATCATAAAAAATATGAAATCAGAAATATGTGTTCATTTTATCAGATATAAAAATACATTGCTCACATTCTGTTTATAAATCATTTCCTTTAGCTGTTTAGAAAAATTATGTACAAATCAAAAGACATAACCATGGAGGGAAAATATTAGAGCCTGGCTGCTATCTAATGAGGTTGAGACGAACAATTAACTCCAAAATTGACCAAGGTCAATTGTAAGTGGCAGATTGCTGTATCATATTTTCCTTTCACTCAATGTGAGAGATAAAAATAATATTTCTTCCAAATTATTTTATCACTGAGGTGGTCTGTAGTTATCTGATATATAAACTTTTACATTGAGGTTTATATTAACTGCAACTGCTTCCAATGGTTTGTTTAAGAAAGTTTTCAAGACTCATATTTTAGGAGTGGTAGGAAAGATGTTATTTAATAAAATATGGTAATGCTATTGTTTGCTAATCGTGTAAATGAAATTACTCGTCTATTTTTGTTTCCTTTCCTTTTCCAAAAATAATCTAAAATAACCCTCCAACATTTTTATATATTGTGAAATTGCTGCAATATTGTGCTTTCTTCCTTTAGTAAAAGCTTTTAAAAGCAATAATTTTGCCAGTTTTTCTTCACATGGATATTTATTTTATTCTTTGGGTTATAATCCAGTACAACTTAATTTTTTAACCT
Organism: Myotis nattereri; assembly: GCF_964212035.1. NCBI lineage: Eukaryota > Metazoa > Chordata > Mammalia > Chiroptera > Vespertilionidae > Myotis > Myotis nattereri. The sequence goes on along the minus strand of NC_138080.1, from coordinate 47,726,451 downwards.
CAAATTGTTCCACCTTTGGTCACTGGTAGCTCTTTCAGTTGGCTCCCCAGATTTCTTTTTCTCTTTATTGATTAAGGTATTACATATGTGTCCTTATCCCCCCATTGCCCCCCACCCCCCTACTCATGCTCTCACCCCCCCTGGTGTCAGTGTCCATTGGTTAGGCATACAAGTCCTTTGGTTGATCTCTCCCCTTTACCCCCACCCTTTCATACATTCCCTCTGAGGTTTGACGGTCTGATCAATGCTTCTCTGCCTCTGGATCTGTTTTTGTTCATCAGTTTATGTTCATTATATTCCACATTTGTGAGATCATGTGATATTTATCTTTCTCTGACTGGCTTATTTCACTTAGCATAATGCTCTCCAGTTCCATCCATGCTGTTGCAAATGGTAGGAACTCCTTCTCTTTTACTGCAGCGTAGTATTCCATTGTGTAGATGTACAACAGTTTTTAATCTACTCATCTGCTGATGGACACTTAGGCTGTTTACAAATCTTAGCTATGGTAAATTGTGCTGCTATGAACATAGGGGTGCATATATCCTTTCTGATTGGTGTTTCTAGTTTCTTGGGATATATTCCAAGAAGTGGGATCACTGGGTCAAATGGGAGTTCCATTTTTAACTTTTTGAGGAAACTCCATATTGTCTTCCACAGTGGCTGTACCAGTCTGCGTTCCCACAGGCAGTGCAGGAGGGTTCCTTTTCTCCACATCCTCTCCAGCACTTGTTTGTTGATTTGTTGATGATAGCCATTCTGACAGGTGTGAGATGATACCTCATTGTTGTTTTGATTTGCACCTCTCCAATGATTAGTGACTTTGAGCATGTTTTCATATGTCTCTTGGCCTTCCTTGTGACATGTTTTGAAAAGTATCTATTTAGGTCTGTTGCCCATTTTTTTGATTGGGTTGTTTATCTTCCTATTTTTAAGTTGTATGACTTCCTTGTAAATGTTGGAGATTAAACCCTTATTGGTGATAACATTGGCAAATATTTCTCCCAAGCAGTGGGCTTTCTTGTTGTTTTGTTGATGGTTTCTTTTGCTGTGCAAAGCTTTTTGTTTTGATGTAGTCCCATTTGTTTATTTTCTCTTTAGTTTCCAATGCCCTAGGAGCTGTATTGGTGAAGAAATTGCTTCGGCATATGTCTGAGATTTTGTTGCCTGTGGATTCCTCTAATATTTTAATGGTTTCCCATCTTATGTTTAAGTCTTTTATCCATTTTGAGTTTATTTTTGTGTATGGTGTAAGTTTGTGGTCTAGTTTCATTTTTTTGCATGTATCTGTCCAATTTTTCCAACACCATTTATTGAAGAGACTGTCTTGACTCCATTGTATGTTCTTGCCTTCCTTGTCAAATATTAATTGAGCATAGTGGTTTGGGTCAATTTCTGGGTTCTCTATTCTATTCCATTGGTCTATATGTCTGTTCTTGTGCCAGTACCAGGCAGTTTTGAGAACAGTGGCTTTGTAATACAGTTTGATATCTGGTATTGAGATCCCTCTTACTTTGTTCTTCTTTCTCAGTATTGCTACAGTTATTCAGGGTCTTTTTTTATTCCAGATGAATTTTTGGGGAGTTCGTTTTGCATTTTCTTAATCTAAAAATTTGTGAGCTGGTTTATATTTCCTAATGTTAATGTAAGAAAGACTCAAAGCTCAAGACTTGGCCCAATCTGAGTGTCTGTCTAACCAGTCTTTGTAAGTTATATCATACAATTAACCATTTGCAAACTGATGACCCTAAGATATGAAATCTGGCCCTCCTCTCTCTGTTGTGTTCCAAAAACACATAGTCAGTTGCTTATTCATCATCTCAGCATGGATATTTAATGACAATCTTACAATTATTTTGGGCAACAAAATGCTCAGTCCATTGCCCTATCACCAGCAGCTCCTTTATCAGCATTATTCCATCATCCAACTAGTGACATAGCTCAAAACATGCAGAATTATCCTCAATCACAAACTTTAGACACTTGGTATGCCAAGCGTACCTTTGCATCACCTTGGAACTTGTTTGAAATGCAATATCATGTGCCCTTATTCCAACCTATAGATTCCGAATCTGGTTAACAGCATCCCCAGATGATTCATATAAATGTTAGTTTCAGAAATGCTGCCACATATCACTCTCTGCATTCAATTTGTCATTATTATTGCCTCTATATCTAAAACAAATTCAGAAGATAATAACTTTTAGCATCTCCACTGTTACCACTCAAAGTCTTCATCCCCTCCGAATGATCTACTTCCCACGTCCACTTCACTCCCCCATGGTCCCTTCTTCCTACAGCAGGCAGTGTTCCTTTAGAATTATATATCAGACCCTGTTGGTTCACTATCTTATCATGCATTTCATTATCAGCTCCTCTGCCTATTGCCTAATATTCTACCCTTATTTATGATATTAAGCTATGATAGCCTATTCTGGAGACAGCCATGTGCTACCTTATGATCAAAATTCTGTTTCTACCAGGATCCACTTATATACTGGGGGATGTTTTGACAGAGGTATATAATTCTCACTGCCAATGGTATGACCCTGTCCCACCTAGTGCCTTAAAGACTTATTTTGTGATTCTTCCATTGGAATTTACCATAAACTCTAAATTGCACCTTTTCCCATCACTGAAACCTGCAATAACAGTGTCTGGAAGTTCATACTGCCCAAGCTTCTGGGCAGCCAGCATGGCAGCCTGAACCTGCTGCCGAGTACCTCATTGCTCTGGGCCTCACCTGAGTTCGGAAGCCTTCCTGTCTTCTAATAAATGGGCCTGCACCGCATGCCTGTGGGGGAATGTGTTGTGTCCAGAAGCAAAAGAAATCTACCAGGTGCTTTTCTTTCTGTGATAATTATATGCGAGATACAGCAATGTGTCTCTTATTTGTAGGAACTATCTTTGCACATCCCTGAGCACCAGGCCCTATAATTTTACCGAGTCCCAGGTCCCTGACACTTCAAAGAGTTCATCTTCCCAGATCTGTAGCACAGGCTTTACCAAGACCTTTGGCATACTAGCCACATATTGCTTGTCCTGCCCAAACAGCATGATGTCATCAACATAATGCATCAGTGTAATGTTCCGAGGGATGCACAGATGGTCCAGATCTTTTTGGACTCTGTTACTGCAGAAGGCAGGATAGTTAACCTAGCCCCGTGGAAAATCTATAAATGAATATTGTTGTCCATTCCACATGAATGCAAATTATTTCTGATCCTCTATCCTTACAGACTGAGGGAGTAAAAAAGAAATAATCACACAAACCAACACACTCACCGAAACAATGGCTAATATGCCATGTGCTAAGGCTTTATTAATCTGTTCCAACAATGATGCCATCTAAACATAGCTGCTACTCTAATGGCTCCTGGGTTTGTTTGTTTTTTAAACATATTTGCATTGATTTCAGAGAGGGAGAAGGATAGAGAGAGAAAAACATCAATAATGAGAGAGAATCATTGATCAGCTGCCTCCTGAATGCCTGACATGGGATGGAGCCTGCAATCCGGGCATGTGCCCTGACTAGGAATTGAACTCTGACCTCCTGGTTCATAGGTTGATGCTCCTGTTTGATTGAATCTACTCTCCTGGTCAAAGATTCAGTCAGTTTCTCTCAGTACCAGATTAGTGAATTAAACTGAGATGTGACAGGGGCACGACTTCCCTCGCATCCTTTATATCATGAACGGTAATACTCATCCCCACCATCCTTCTAAGGATGGAATTTGATTTCTGATTCACTCTCCTGGTTGCAAACGAAGGAGGAAGGAGGAGGGCAGTCTTAGAGCTTCCACTTAGCCTTTTCCCACTATCATGGTTCATACCCCACATGTTAAGGATCACATTTGGAGTTTATTCCAATTCTCAAATATGTCAATACGAATTATACACTCAGTGCTGTGGACTGAATTGTGTGCCCCTCAAGTTCACAGGTTGACATCTTAACCCTCTATGGATTTCATTCAAGTCTCAGCTCACAATCTCTTCCTCTTCAGCTTTTGTTTTTAGGAGGCACTTTCAAATATCTGGACTGCTATACTTCTTTGGCCATTTATTTTATGCTTACTATTTCCATTTTTGGTCAATTTAACTTTAGCCAACTTTATAAGGCTACAATATACACACCACAATATTTAGCTACTTCATGTGTTCAATTTTATGGATTTGTACAAATGTTAATAGTTTTGTAAACATAACAATAAAATGTTAGAACATTTTATTCACACCAAAAATTTCCTAGTTCTCCTGTATATTTCATCCCCTCCTTTAACTCACTAGCCCATGGCAACCAATGGTCTATTTCTTGTTACTATAGTTTTTAGATGTTTCCCTTTTGTAAAACTGCATGCCATTCACCTGGAAGACCTAATTTACTTGGGATTGCAGTTTGTCTTTTTTCTAAAAGGATTATTTTTATTGTCTCTCTTGTTTTCAGTATTGATAAAGACTATTACCTCTAGATATAGCCATTCAACTATTTTTATTTTTATTTTTATTTTTTTTAGCTCAGAGTCACAAAATGAGTGAGATCCTGAAAATATTTTTTGCCTTGGGTTAGATACAAAAGTAATAAAGAAAAATTGAAACTTGTCGGCTCTTTCCTCAAGGGTGTTTACTGTACTTCTTGGTCTGGGTCTGCGTGTGTGTGTGTAAGAGGGAGAGGTCCGGGGGGGGAGGGGAGAGTTGGTGTCATTGCAGGGTTTTTTATTTTTTGTTTTCTTTTCAGGATTTCTTTTACCTACCTTTAATTTTTTTTCTCTCTTTACATCTAGGACAGAGAAAGGAGATCTGAACTGTGCATGGATAGAGAGACTTATAAAAACTTAAAAAATATTCTTTTTCAATGAGAAATGATTTTAACAAGAATAGAACATGAGGGTTGGCACCTTCTCTTTCTGTTTCAGTGTGTTTTCCTGGATTGTTTGTTTGCTTTTATTCTTCTTAACATAAGTTCTATGAGGAGGAGATTTAGATGTCTGGCTTGACTCTATCATACTACCCCCAAATCCACCAAATTTAATTCAGTAATTTTGAAATCACATAAATTGAAGTAGAATGACTATTGTTATCACCAGAAAATGATGTATTTTAAAATAATGGCAATAGAGATTTTTTAAAATAGTATTTGGATCAAAACTGTTTAGTTTTGTAATTTTGTCAAAAGAGATTTTTAAAATACTCCCACATCAATAATTCAAAATAAAAAATGCAGATACATTTTAAAGATTTTGTCTTTATACTGCTCTCTAATAAGTCTTATAGGAATATCTTCATATTATGCTGTAATGTTTTTAAAGCATGTATATCCTTTGCAGCCCTAGAGACACAGTATAAGTTTAAAAAAGGGTTTTTATTGAATGGTTAGAATATTGTGATTTAAAAGAATGTTATGCCTTTACCATTTCACCTATTTTTAAAATTATAGCCATATGCATAAAAATTAATATATAATTTCTGTTAAAGAATAGAATTTAAACTGTACATATTAGAAATAAAAATTCCTTGAAATTTGTATATAACTTCTGACAAGGAAATTACCAGTGTAATTGATATAAGAAATGCTGATTATCTTACAGGATCCAATAGTCAAAGAGATTACACCTAACTAGAAAAATGACAGAAGACTCAATAGGACAGACATTATATAGCTATTTTATTTTACTATTTACTAGTATTTATTTATTTATTTATTTATTTATTTATTTATTTATTTGGTCCTCACCAGAGGATATTTTTCCATTGATTTTTAGAGAGAGTGGAAGAGAGAGGGAAAGGCAGAGAGAAAAATTGATGTGAGAGAAACACATTGATTGGTGATTGGTTGCCTGCTGCAGTGCCCCGATCAGGAGGAACCTGCAACCAAGGTATGAGCCCTTGACTAGAATCAAACCTGGGATCCTTCAATCCACAGGCCAATGCTCTATCTACTGAGCCAAACTGGCTAGTGCTATGTAGCTATTTTAGATTTTCTTAAATTCCCAGTGAGGATGAACAGATAAGCAATAATTAAAGCTTCACGTTTAGTCCATACTTGTAGATGTCTTAAATTTAATACTAGAGGACCGATACACACAATTTGTGCACTGGCAGGGGAGGGTCCCTCAGCCCGGCCTGTGCTCTCTTGCTGTCTGGGACCCCTCGGGGGATTGGGCCTAAGCTGGCAGTCAGACATCCCTCTCACAGTCTGGGGCTCTCGCAGTCCGGGACCCCTCACTCTTTACCACCCACCTGCAGTAGAGGTGGGAGAGGCTCCCGCCACTGCTGCTGTGCTCGCCAGCCATGAGCCTGGCTTCTGGCTGAACGGGGCTCTCCCTGTGGGAGCACACTGAACACCAGGGGCAGCTTCTGCATTGAGCATCAGCCTCTGGTAGTCAGTGTGTGTCATAGCGACCGGTCATTCCCCCTTCAATTGATTTGCATATTAGGGTTTTATTATATAGGATGATTACTCCCTGTGGATTGTACTACTCCCATTGAATGTGCTTGTAGCATTTATAAGACCTACATATTGATAAGGCCTTAAGGAAGATACTTAGCACATTGCAGACCAGTAGTTTTATTGCTAGCTTTACCCATAGCCAGGTAAGTTTCTACTGAAGGAGTACAAACAACGTTTTACATAAATGTTAAAGGCACACTTTAAAATTAAATACCCATTGCATTTTGAAGTTATTTATTAAGTGTTATTACAAGCTAATATCTTTTTAAAGTATGAGACTTTGTAAAACACTGTGTAATATGAAGTGAGAATTCTCATGATCTGTCTACGTAATATGTTAAGCAGAGAGTACTAGCTAGTAATCAATTTCTCCTCTGTGTAGAGCCAGACTCATGGGAGAGGCATTATTGAGTGCTTCCTCCACACATAGCCCTTAGAAACCTCTGTGTGTCTGTCACCAGTTCTTTTACACTAGGATTTTACACTAGCTTCTCTTTCCTCAAAATGCTACGTGACCACCACTCCCATCCCACTCTTATCTTTCTTCCATTTCAACAAGGAAATCACAGAAAAGAAATTCTAGATGTACCTAGAATCCCATTTGTTAATGACTGAGATAAATTCTACCCTCAGGAAAACCTTCAAAGGCACATGTTGAAGAAGTTGGAGCCTCCATCAGCCCAAGTTTCTGAATCCTATTATAAAGAAAAATCTCTCCATTTTCTACCCCAACATATGAAACCAAAATAAATGTGCTGGTTTTAAGTCATTACACATCTGGGGCCTATCTGTTACCCCAGCCTACCTTAACTAATACTATCCCTGACGCTAGTGTTATCAACCAAATAAACCTCAGAGTTGTCATCTTGTTATTTAAAAAAAATATGAATTAAACCTATTACTTTTGGGGCATATTAATCCATAACAAAATACGAACTTTCTGGTGTCCTTTTCCATATTAAAAATTTACAACATATAAATAGTGATATATTCTAATATTTCATAGAGCCATTATTTCAACATAATTAAATATATTATTACGGCAACAATATGAAGAAAGAGCAGTAAAAAGTGAAGAAATTTTTTCTGGCCTCTTTGCCTCATGCCATATAACAAAAGGCTAATATGCAAATTATTCCCTCTGGAGTTTGACTGACCAGGAGTTTGACCATTAGCTATGGTGTGTGCTAACCAATGGGGGAGGCATGGAACAAGGGAAGGCCCCGGCCAGCAGCCGGCAGCCAACAGCTGGGGGAAGGAAGGCCCCGATCAGCCCTGATCGCCAGCCAGGCCTAGGGACCCTACCCCCACACTAATTTCATGCACCAGGCCTCGAGTACTCTTAGAATAAATTAGAAGACTCTAGGTCATTACTTCCTAAACAAATGAATTGACATATATGTGGAAGATGCTGCATAAAGTTTTTTAAAAAGTAAACACATAGCCACTGTATTCATGTTCTTTTAAACATCTGCTTTGCAGCAATATGTATTTTCTTCAATTTTAGAACTCATCGCAGGATTTAAATGAATTGATAAGCTGGATAAATTCTCTAGCCAAATCTTTTTGCTCCAGCTGAGAAATTAAAAATATAGTTTCTTTGTAGTACTTTCCAAATCCTTATATAATAAAAAGAAATGTGTCAAAAACTCAGAAGGGAGAAAATCAAGACAGAAATAATAGGCATTGTCACAAAACAGTTTTGATACATCACTGTAGCTGTGTTCCCTGTGGGGCAACAACAAGACGTTCAGCAGGAAATTGTACCCGTATTTAGGTCTTATGGATATGGTCATTAGAGGAAGCATAAGACTCATGTTCTGCAGAGGAGTGTGGCCCAGGGTGTTCTCAGCAACTTTCATCTCATTTTTATAAAGAGGAACATGCAAAATGACATGTGTATGCCTTGCCAACTTGCCCACAGGGCTTCATTAAAAGCATTTACCATGAAAAATCTTGATAGCAGCCTTTTGTTGGAAAAGGTAGCTGAAAGCTGTCAAATTCTGGTCTTTGGCGATGCATAATTAGCTACTGCTATTGCTATACTGTCCTGAATAAAGCTGGGTTTTAAATGGTTCTTTGGGAGTGAACTCCTACATTTATTTGTCCAATTTTATGTAATTTGGAAATTTTCTTTTGAATGTTTGTTGTGTCTCTCACCTAAGTTCTGCAAGCTGCTCATCTTTAGCTCATCCCCTGATGAAAAGGAAAGAACAGCACAAAAGACAAAGATGCTCCTCCAAAAATATACCCAACTCTCAGCTCTGGTTCTCATTGAAGTTAGTGATTTGCTCCGTAAGTCCTATTCCCATTGCTACAGAGTTTAAATGGTTCTATCTTCTTTGGAATTACCAGTCTCTTTATACTTTTGCTGTACTTGTTCTTATATAGTCACAACTAACACCCATCCTCCAAGAAACCATGTTTTCCCCTATGAAATGGAAATAAAAACATTCTATTTTAATTCTTAGGCTATAGAAGTTGGTGTGTACTTAAAATGGAATGAGTAGTTTGCAATTACTTATGTGCCCTGAGGACTTGATATACATCTTAAAGTACAAAACGGGTTTTTAAAAATGTGTATTCTAATGTTTATTTTGTGGCAAAACCCAAATTGTGGATTTTAAATGCTAAAGCATAATCAGGCAGAAATTATTTTCTTATACTGTAAATATTCTTTCTATCCCCCTGTTTTGGGGATTACTTTCTTAAAATATACCTTATTTGATGTCACTGGATTTCCCTGGGGAAATCTATTCAGGCTGAGCTCCATCATCTCTTGTAGTGACTTGACTCTACTATTATGTGTCTCCTCAGAAACTGATAAGACATTGATCCTGACACCTATTTTCCAGTCTTCAACACTACCCTATTCTCACTCGTCTCTACTCCCAGATTGGAATCCATGGCTTATCATTGTTATCACTCCCTGGAAACATCCTCAGCAGCCTACATAATCTATTTGGCCCATAAAACTGTCCAGAGAATCCCCAGCCTGGGAACTGTCCATCAAGCCTGTGCTTGAAGAAAAATACCTGAAGTTGTTGACTGGACTCAATGAAATCATGACACGAACCTCAGGTGGGCCTCTAATGTGGCTTAGTAATTGTAGGAGCAATTACCCAGCTCCTCTCCCACTCTCTCTAAGAAGGATTTTACACCAGCTTCTCTTTCCTCAAAATGCTACATGACCACCACTCCCACCCCACTCTTATCTTTCTTCCATTTCACCAAGGAAATCACAGAAAAGAAATTCTAGATGTACCCAGCATCCCAATTCCAACCCATCCACCGCTGTTCTCATATATTCTGTCCTTACACTTTATAATAAGGATTGATGGTTCCACTTGTTCTTTAAATCCTATCTACTTTACTTTTGCTCAGGGGCAGAATTCCAGGAATCATTCTCCCTCTTGCTGTTATATTCTTTTCCCTTTGTTCATTACACATCTTATCTTTTTTTCATAAAAATTCATCTTCCTACACCATACTATTCCTACCTGCTGTGTACTTAAAAAAAAAACAAAAAAAAAAAAACAACTGCTAACTCCATATCTTCTCTCAGTTTTTCTTCAACTCACTAATTTTCACTCTTATTACCCAACAAAATATCTCCCCTTATATCAACTTTGCCAAAGGGTGATTTTTTGTTCACCTTTTGCTTAAACTATCAGCTCACTCAGTTCAACAGGCTTACCATATCATGTCTTTAGAATGATTGACTGATACTTTTGGTTAAGATAACTACCCAGATTTGCACAGTAAGCCAGTTACTTGACATCTCCACTCAGATGCATTAAACTATATTCTGGATTCCCACCATTAAACTTTTTCCTCCCATAATTTTCTCCATCATAGTAAATGGAAACTTAATCTTTCTAGTTATTCACGCAAAATAAATCTTAGATTTCTTTTAGAATATTCTCTTTCGTTTTGTACTTCATATCCAAGCTATGATGAAATCTTTTCTCTACACTAGTAAAAGCATTAAAAAAAACAACAAAAAACCTCTCCTCTTCATATACCCTCCACCAGTAACTACTTGGTCCAAATCACCATGTTGCTCTCCCACCTGAATTATTGCCATAACCTCCCAAGTGGTTATCTTTCCTTCACCCTTGTCCTCCTATATCCCTTTTTAACACAAAACCCAGAGAGAATGACCTAAGCCAAACCAGTACACTCCTCATCATTTTATTCTCACTGGGAGTAAAATGTAAAATTACTTGACCTATAAAATTTTGTAAGATCTCGCTACTGGTACAGTTCTACTATATTGCTTCACTCAGCATTGGTTACTTTGCTCCAATCACACGGGTCTCCTCACTGTTCTTTAATCATGTTAGCTCCCTAGACTTCTGCCTTTGTGGCTGTCTTTCTCTCTTTCTGGAATCTTTTTGCCTCAGATACCTACAGAGTTTATACCTTCCCTTCTTTCAGTTTTTTGATGAATGTTACTGGTAGTATATTATCCAGGCTTGTATTAGTATTTTATATTACAAATCTTATTATTTGTTCTACTTTGGTCTTCTCCCCTGCTTTTCTCTCTTCTGTATAATTTAGCACCATATTTATTACTATACTTTTTTTTTTGTTATTATCTAGCATCCCCAACTAGAACATTAGGTCCCTGAAGGTCGTGTATATATTATGCTTTTAGTGGCTACAACAGCTAATATGTGTTCCATCTAACAGAGATGTCAATGTGTTTGTGCGATGAAGTAATGCATTTTCTTGCAAATAAATTCAAACAGCAATTATGTCCTCGACTGTTATACAGGATATGTACAGTGATTTACATTTCACTGACCATCATCAATGGAGAAATTGTCAAGTCCTTGTTATGGTGATTTCAGATAAACATGATATCATATTGGGAATTCTCATTGCACTTAACTTACATTTTTTATTGCTACATCCACATCATTTTTTTCTTACACTCCTGTATAGCCGTTAATATGAAAACTGGTGGTGTATTCTCTCACTCCTCCAGTCCTGCTTTTTTGGGTACCACATTTTCTATATTAATTATTTTCTGATTTAAATGTCTATATGGTTTCTGCTTTACTAATTGAATGCTGACTAGCAAACTATTTTAAAAATAATGTTTTGTACTGTTTTGACATAATTTTTTGGTCAAACAGATCATTGTTTTTGACCATATTTGAAGTAATTTTATTTTATTGAAACATCTGAAATTACACTATTGTTTCCTGTGTCTAAAATCCCATTTCTGAAATTTCAGGCTTTTGGGGCGGGAAGCAGAGGCAATATATATTTCTTTTAATTTGAGATTAAATAATTCTTCAATCACTATATATTAAAATTTCTATTTTTTAAACTTATTTTTGTCTTAAAGTCTTTTGTATAGTCTTTTAGTATTAACATAACCATCTTCGTAATTTTAGCTAGTGTATGTTTTGCCTTTTCCTATTTATTCAATCTCAATATTTTCTGTTTAGATTCCAGATAAGTCTTTGTTAAACAAAAAAGGGTTGAGCATTAATAAAAATGATCAAATCTGATCTTTTAATTAGAAATTATATTCCATTTACATTTATCGTGATTAACTTTTGACTTATTTTTTATCTTATTCAGTGATCCCATATGACTAGATAGATTATAATCAAAAGCAAAGCAATGTGTTTTCAACTTGTCTATTATGCAACACTGGAAAAAGGAAAAGGTTTAAAATTAAAAATTTTATATATCATGCCCTCTATTCCATTGGGTGAGTACTTGTCTAACCCCTCTAGTAGCTACTCATACAATTGAGAAAGGTCTTTCTTTATCTGGTTCCTGCTTTGGGGAAGTATATTCCTTTCCCCTTTTCCTAAATGGACATACCTTACTTGGGCCTTGAGAGAGATTCTTCTCCTCAGACATGCGAAGTATTTACTGCTCCCCTTTTTTTGGTATAAGTTTGAGAGCCAAGAAATGGGACTATGGGTTGAAAACTAAAGTGACTCATCACTGGGCCTCATTTAGCAATACAATTCCCTCAGTTATTTGTGTGTGAGTAGTGGGAAGCAAAGTTCAATTTATTTAAGCATAACTGTGGCCAATTGTTTGATCCATACATAATCTTTAAAACTTACGAGTCTTTTATTTTTTTCAACAGGCTTGTCCCAACCCCCTAACATCTATCTAATGGCCACGACTCTGAGAAAATTGGAAACAATAGTGTCAGGAAGAGAGGCACATTAAGCACTCACTTATTCAACAGATTTTTATTGAGTACTAACCTTGTTCCAGGCATTTTTCTAAGTACTAGAAATAGGGTAGTAAACAGAAGAGAGAAAACTTAATCTCCTCCTGGAGCTTAGACCACAGGGAAGGGGAATAGGAAATAAAAAATAAGTAAGTAGCATACATTATGTCAGACTTAAAAAAAACTATGACAGAGAATAAGAAAGAAGGGGGAGAGTGTGCGTGTGAGAAAGAGATGTAATCTAAAATGCACATATAAGGATGGAGCCCAGATTACTCCAATGTGAATAGTTTAGGGAGGAGAAGAATTAGTGAAGGAGAATTATTAGGAGAAGTTGCCAGTGAAGAAGTAAGAAAACTAATTTAGTGTGGTATCTAGAATTCAAGGGAAAGAAGAGAGTGACATCCACTGCCTCCTATGTTACATGTAAGCAATTGTAACATCTGTGGGGCAGTACTTGTTCAGCTGTAGGGAATCAGAACTCATCGCAAAATGTTTACTAGACAAAGGGAGGGGAGCATGAGGATACCAAGTATGGGCAATTCTTTCCATTTGTTTTCTACAAGACAAACAGAAGGGTTTATCTGGTGAGAGAAGTGGGGACAATAGGGTTTATGATGATGGAAGAAATAATATAATTCCTTTTAATTTTATGCTGAGAATGACAAATCAGAGAGGAAAAAAATATTAGATAGTGCACAAGACAAAAAATTAACATACTATATTCCTCTCACTGAGTAATTGAGAGAGGATGGGATAAAACATACACCTTGAGGTTTAAACCATTGATAGGAGGAGTACAGACAACTGATCAGTGTCGGAAGTGAAAGATGAATGCATGCATTAGGCATAAGGGCAAAGTTGTGATGTATGTAGAATTCCTTTTCTGATTTCTCTAATATCCCGAGTAAAATGGACACTGAATCATGAGCTGAGCATGAGGGACAGGGAAGATGTAAAGGTAGTTTGAGAAGGCATGAAGAGGTATAGAGCAGACTTCTAAGAAAGCAAGAGAGTAAAGGAGCTAGAAAATGGCAGGAAGATTTTAGAGTCCATTTGATATTTATGGTATGGATAGAAAGTAGAGCATTCAGCTACCGGCCTGGCTAATAGCAACTATAAGACGGATAAAAGGGATTGATGCGTCTGTATCCAGAGGAAGAAGTACTTACAGAGTGATGCACATGCACTGTAGTTTACAGCAGATTGCTTCAAGCCAGCCAGCCAGCAAGGAGCCCCATTAAACATACACCTTCATGGCTGGAAGCTTTTTTAAAAGGGTATATTTAGCCAGATGCTGGCCATCAAATGGACCAGGTCCTGGGGCTTGAGGTCTAAACCATCAGCAGCAGGGCTAGCTGAATAAGAAAACATGTCTGCCCTCCTGGGGCTGACAGGGTTTTTACACAGTGATTTTGGGGAAGAAAGATGTAAGTTGTTTTCCAAGAATTTAACATTCGCTATAGATAAGAAGGGGCAGGAGGTGAAGTGTAACCATTTTCATTCGGGGCCCTGTGTGCCATCCTGAGCGTCTAGCCTTGGTGCATAGTCCCTAAGGAAGAACTACTTGCTGCTTTTGGACTGGGCATGGGCAACAGTCCAGAAAGTTCATGTATAAGCAGATGTCCTGGTATCCAGAGGTCAGATATTCTCTCTAGGCAAGAGCTGAAATAGCCACTGGGAAATTGATTCAAAGTTTCAACACACATTCAGGACTGTGAGCAGTCTTTTCTTGGTTTTTGCCCGCTATCTGATAACTGAGTAACTCATTGCCTCTTCCCATCCTCTGGCCTGCTGTAATTTAATTTAGAAATTTCTTCTTGCCAGCTGAATGATGAGATGTATCACAGAACAGGCAGGGTTAGGGACAAACTTAGAGAAACTGCTTCCTACCCCAATGGTGGCATCATCACCTTTTGTGTCTATTTCAATGGGAAACATGAGGGCCATAGCAGCCACATCTCTGCTTGATTCAATGGTTCTGCAAATCCTATCCTGCTTAATCATTTTATACATAGAAGTTCTTGATTTCTTAGACCCTAAACTCACATTAAAATTCCTTATTTTATCTCTTGTTTGTGTTTCCTTCTGTCAATCATTGTCACTTTTATGACAACCATGACAACTCTATAAATACCCAGGGTATTTTTTAAAGTTACATTATAATTTATAATCTTTGTTTACCCTCAATTCTGTATTTAAGCAGATTCACTGTTTACCACCAGTTCTTTTATTCTATTACTTTCCTGTTCCAGGGTTATTTTTTAAAATGTTTTTAAATATTTGAGACAAAAGTTTGCAAGGCCAATAGAGTGAATAGACAGACACTCATCACATTACAGAGCTTACGGAATAGAAGAGTTTAAGGTCTATTTACACAACTCTCTGCACAAATGTTCTTCCCTCTATGCAAAATTATGATGATGCTCTACTTAGTGATTACAATATCCATGCATTTCTTCATACTTTAATACATATGGTGAGCTTTATCTTTTATATTTTAACATATGTTCAAACAACTTTAGAAGTATGCTTACTGCAAGCTATCATTTATGTGCATTGTTTAGCAGGATTTCAAACTTTATAAATGATCATATACTGCATGTATCTCCTTTAACATTCTCTATCCCTGTGTGCTCTAAAGGTTAATTCCCGCCACCCTGGAATTAACTGGAACTATTTTGCTATTCTTGCATGTGTGTCACTAACCTTGGTAACGTCATGGAACATACTGATTGATAGTGTTTCTTTGCCATCATTGGTACAAGGAACTTCAGAGTGGTTTGTGCCAGCTTGATAGCCTTGCTTATTGGTAACTGGAAGATTGATAATGGTAAGGCAGAGGTTTTCCCATTAAGCTAGCTGCATAGCAAAAATATGCTGTCTGAGTAATAAAAGAAACCAAGATTCTATTTTGCACTTTTTGGTTCTGAGGTCTTTTGTGCACACCTTGATGATTTGTGATCCAAGGGAAATATATAGAAATATATTTAGATATCTCTTTCTTATGAAGGGAGCAAAATAGGAGGTAGAGCCTGGCATCTTAAGACATTATGCTATGAGACAGCTTTGGTTTATGAAATAAACCCTTAATTTAGTGTTGCTATGATATCATATCCCTTCCTGCAATAAACTGTAGATTTGTAACCACTGACATCCAGGGACCTGGGTGTCCTCTTTAGCAACTGAATACTGTCTACCTACCACTGTGCACCTAGCAGCCTGATATTTGCGAAACAAAATTATTTTCATAGATACAGCACTAATTAATTCATATTCCTTGCTGCCTACGAATTGCCATTGCAAGAAAATACTATAGTTTATTTTCCGTTATCTTATTGAAAGATATTTAGATTGTATTTTATATTGAAAACAATGCCTCAATTTAGGATTCCAGGACATGCCTTTACCTACATTGTGTAAGAATTGAGCTAGTAGGTCAGAGGATATAAATAAGTTCAATTCCATTAAATTCTGCTGGAATGCCAAGCTCTTATATCGATATGCAGTATGTGTTTTCATTCTTTTCATCCTAGGAAATTTTTTTTAGAGTTTTACATGTTGGCCAATCAATGAAATGGTCATTGCATTAATACTGTAATTTTCTCAGATTACTAATAAGCATGCTTTTTATATTTATTGGCCATAAGTATGTCCTCTTCTGTGAATTATTTTTCAAAAAAAATAATTCATTTTTTATTTTTCTCTTTTTCCTACCTCTTGCTTATTTTTTCTATTTAGGTTGCTTGTCTTTTCTTATTAATTTGTACAATTTCTTTACATCGTCTACACAACAATCCTGTTGTATATATATACAGCATACATAAAGCTCCTTTTGTAGATTTTAAAAATGTATTATATAATCTTTGCATTTGCTTCTGCTTGTTTTGTGTCTTCTTTAGAAAAAAATCCAATAATCTGAGATTTAAAATATTTTCTATATTTTCTTAGAGTTTCACATTTATATTTTCAATCTGTCTGAAATTACTTTATGTATGATGATAAGTAGCTGTCACTTCTCCCCTATAATTATAGTGAGTCTTAGATATTTTATTGACATTTCTCTTTAAATATACGTATAAATCACATTACTGCATTTTGTTTTAGTTAGGGTTCTCTTTTTGATAAATTATGTTATATTGTAATAGTTTTTCATTCTTGAGATTAAACCAACTTCTTCATGACTTTTGGTTCTATTAGTATATTTAATTTGAGTTTTACAATGGTTGCATCTGTGATCAGAACTGTGATTTCCCCTGTTGGTGTGCCTTTATGGAGTTTTGGTGCTATAATAGTTCATGAAAGAAACTGATAAATAATTTTTCTTTTTTACTCTCTGGAAGAATTCTTACCAGTCTTAGGTTTTATGTTCCTTGAATATTGACAGGGCTAGTTAGAACAACTATCTGGAGTGGATGCTTTTGTTATAGGAAAATTCTTAACTATTTAAATTTATTTTATAGTTCTGGGACTACTTTAGAATTTCTTTTAATATGTAGTCTTTCATTCTTTTTCTTTCTTCCTTTTTTTAAATCCTCACCTGAGGATATTTTTCCATTGATTTTTAGAGATAATAGAAGAGAAAGGGAAAGACAGAATTATATATCGATGCAAGAGAAACACATCATTGATTGCCTCTTACACGCACCCTGACCAGGGCCTAGAGCTGGGGAAGAGCCTGCAATCGAGGTACCTGCCCTTGACTGGAATCAAACCTGGGACCCTTCAGTCTGAAGGCTGATGCTCTAAACGCCAAGCCAAATTGGCTAGGGCTGTAGTCTTTCTTAAAAGATTGCTTATTTATCTTGGTTTTAAAATATGCATCACAAAAAAAGTTTTATAGAATTTTCTTAGCTTCCACTATTTACCCACACTGGCAAATTTGATCCGCCATATTCTCCAGATGTTGTCTTCTCCAGATTCTTGAGTAAATTCTGACTGATAAAGTACAAGAAGTGCTTCCATGAGCCTGGATCTATTTTAGTTCATCAGTGTATGTTGTTCATTATATTCCACATATGAGTGAGATCATGTGATAGTTATCTTTCTCTGAATGGCTTATTACGCTTAGCATAATGCTCTCTAGTTCCATCCATGCTGTTACAATGGTAAAAGTTCCTTGTTTTTTACAGAAGTGTAGTATTCCATTGTGTAGATGTACCACAGTTTTTTTTTAATCCACTCATCTGCTGATGGGCACTTAGGCTGTTTCCAAATCTTAGCTACTATGAATTGTGCTGCTATGAACATAGGGGTGCATATGTCCTTTCTGATTGGTGTTTCTGGTTTCTTGGGATATATTACTAGAAGTGGGATTACTGGGTCAAATGGGAGATCCATTTTTAATTTTCTTTTTTGAGGAAACTCCATTCTGTTTTCCATAGTGGCTGCACCAGTCTGCATTCCCACCAGCGGTGCCTGAGGGTTCCTTTTTCTCCACATCCTCACCAGCACTTGTAGTTTGTTGATTTGCTGATGATAGCTATTCTGACAGGTGTGAGATGGTACTTCATTGTCATTTTGATTTGCATCTCTCAGATGACCAGTTATTATCAGTTGTTAAATAACAGTAGGAAACTGAATGACTTTGAGCATGTTTTCATATGTCTCTTGGCCTTCTGTATGTCCTCTTTCATAAGGGGTCTATTTAGGTCCTTTGCCCATTTTTTTATTGGATTGTTTATCTTCCTTTTGTTAAGTTGTATGAGTTCCCTATAAATTTTGGAGATTAAACCCTTATTGGATATAACATTGGCAAATATGTTCTCCCATGCAGTGGTATTTCTTGTTGCTTTGTTCATGGTTTCTTTTTGAGGGGAAAGGGGGCTGTGAGGGGGAGTGAAATCAACCAAAGGACTTGTATGCATGAATATAAGCATAATCCATGGACACAGTCAGTAGCAGGGTTGAGGACATGTGCTGGGGTGGTGGGAAGGAGTGGGAAGAGGTCGATGCGGGGGAAAGGATTCATATGTAATGCTTTAAACAATAAATATATTTTTTAAAGTACAAGAAGTGATTATTAGGAAAGAGCCTTGTTGATAATAAAATATTTTCCAGATAACATAGCAAAAGAAAAAAAATAAAAATCCAGCTATATGCTTTTAATTAGGTATATGCTTAAACCATAAGAAGATAGAATACAAAAAAAATCCAAACAGGAAGATAATACCTGTAGAAAACCATGTAGCTATAATAATACCAGTTATAAATTGTTAAAGAATAGTAGGAATCTGAATGTACTCAAGGTGACATTAACCAATGGAAAATTCTGATAGCTATATTAATATCAGTTAAATAATACTCAAAGTAGAATGGACATTTTAATGATATTAATTTTTTCAATATACTTATTTGTTTTGTCTTCTATTTCTTTCATCAATGTTTTATAGTTTTTAGAGTGCAGGTATTTTACCTCCTTGGTTAAATTGATTCTTGAGAATTTTATTCTTTTTGATGTAATTGTAAATGGGATTGTACTTAATTTCTCTTTCTGATAGTTCATTATTAGTGTATTGAAATGCAACAGATTTCTGAATATTAATTTTGTATCCTGCAACTTTACTAAATTCACATATTAGTTCTAATAATGTTTTAGTTGGATCTTTAGAATACAACTCAACAATATGATTAAAAAATGGGCAGAAGACCTAAATAGACATTTCCCCAGAGAAGACATAGAGATGGCCTACAGACACATGAACAGATGCTCACTATCACTAATCATCATGGAAACGCAAATAAAAGCTACATAAAAGATCACCTCAAACCTGTTGGAATGGCTGTTATAAAAAATATATTCAAGAATAAGTGTTGGCAAGGATGTGGAGAGAAGGGAGCCCTTGTGCAATGGTGGAGGGACTATAAACTGGTACAGTAACTATGGAAAATAGTGTGGCGGTTCTTCAAAAAATTGAAAATAAAACTACCATAAGACCCCATGATTTCACTTCTGGGCATTTAATTGGAGAAATTGAAAACACTAATTTGAAAAGATATATGCACTCCTATTTTCAGTACAGCATTATTTACAGTTTATAAGATTTGGAAGAAATGTCATCCAATATAATAAAAGCCTAATATGTTAAGTGTCCAGTCGTTCAGTCATCCGTTCAACCAATCAAAGCGTAATATGCTAATGATACGCTAAGGCAGCCAACCACTCACGATAATGTGCACTGATCATCAGAGGACAGTCGAAGTCGCTATGACGTGTACTGACCACAAGGGGCAGATGCTCTGACAGGTAGGTGAGCTTGCTGCTGGGGTCCAGCTGATTGGGACTGAGCAAGATGGGCTGGACATGCCCTGGAGCCCTCCCCTGGTCCCTCACTGGCTGGCCAACCTCCCGCATCCCTCCCTGACCCCGATCATGCACCAGTGGGGTCCCTTGGCCTGGCCTGTGCCCTCTCACAATCTGGGTCTCCTTGGGGGATGTTGGAGAGCCAGTTTTGGCCCTATCCTTCAGGCCAGGCTGAGGGACCCCACTCTTGCACGAATTCGTGCACCGGGCCTCTAGTTGGTACATAAGTGACTAAAGAAGATGTGGTGTAATACCCTAACAAATAAAGAATTTTAAAAAAAGAAGATGTGGTGTGTATACAATAGAATATTTCTTGGCCACATAAAGGAATGTGCCTGAGTGATGTGGGCTTGATAGAGTTCAGGTGCATGTAATTGAGTAGGATCGAAACCCACGAGAATGCTGTGAACATCTTGACCACGCCCTTACTTTGCCTCGTGGAATCTGGCTATAAAATACAGACATGGCTTGTAGTCCGTGGTGCTGTCTCTCCATCAGAGGACGGCGTCCCACTCAGACCCAGCTTTCATTCTCTTGTCTGTTTTCTCCATCCTTCACCGCCAACTCTCAGGGTCACTGAACCTGGCTGAGCTGGTGTGGCACATAAGGCACCCTGGGGCTGAGTATGCCATGGCTGTGCTGGCTCGCCACAAATAATTCTACCAAAAAGGAAGTATAATTAGTTAACAATTGAGCATTGCAAAAATTATTCACAATATTATCAACTTTTCCTTCTATCAAACTAAACTGAATAACTATACATTTACTAGGTAGGTTTTATATGAATTAAAATTTATTAACAGATACTTCTGACTTCCTTAGGGAACATTTACTATAGACTCTGTTGGGAATTTATAGTTAAGAATTAATAATCACCTACTTCAGCATACAATTTAGAACAACCTTGTTTAGGATACAACCAACCAACAAATTACAACAGAAAATAATGCCCCCATTTCTCTCAGTGTGTTTCACACCACATAAATATACACAGAATCAAGAAACACAATATTTTATGAAGTGAATTTTCATGGAAAAGGTGTAACTATGCCAAAAGCCATCATTTGTAATAGCATACTAAAAAATATTCATCAACCACAGATGGAGCTCGAATTATCTACAGAACAAAACTGGAAGTACCTGTAACTTACAGAGAGTTCAGAAGGTAATAAAGGCAGTTGGCAGATTCCTCACCAAATGTTCCTTCTGGAGTCCTGTCGACTCTCTTTAAAGATAACTTCATCCTATTGCCAAATCTGGCATGCTAACCTGGAGAAAACCTCCTCATGTATTTTCTTGTACTAACCAAAGTTTAAAAGTGACCACGAATTTTTTTCCAGAAGAATATAGCTTTGCTTACACTGCTATTAAACTTCTAATACAAATTTTCTTTTCCCCCTAAAGGTTCAAAGATCTATAAATATTTGTGGATAAATATTTTTAATTAATTTTATGTTGGATTGCTTTGGGGAAGTTTTGTTTGAAAATATATTAAATCCATTTACATTTTTAGGCTACAAAAGAAATATAAGCCTTAGAAATTATTTTAAAGATTAATTATAATCAGAAGATTACATCATTGTTTGAAAAATTAATAAAAAATTATGAGCATTCTAACCAAAGCTCTAGCCAGGAGAGACCAGCAAAAATATTGAGGAGGTGGCTATAATGAGGAGGTGGCTAGATTGTTTGTACCTGTTTATAATTATAACAGTATGAGTTATGTGCTCATGTCAAATACTTCAGTGGTTAAGTATGAAGGAATTTCAGATAGATTAACATTAATGTATGCATGAATATATTATAAGTGGACCAATTAATGAATACGTAATGAATACATAAAATGCAGAGAGATGGTCTCAAGAGTATGAGAATAAAGAATAAGGGGGGCAGGGAGAGACAGAATAGCCTTAAAAGTATTTTTTAAAAATATATATTTTATTGATTTTTTTACAGAGAGGAAGGGAGAGAGATAGAGAGTTAGAAACATCGATGAGAGAGAAACATTGATCAGCTGCCTCCTGCACATCTCCTACTGGGGATGTACTCGCAACCCAGGTACATGCCCTTGACCGGAATCGAACCTGGGACCTTTCAGTCCGCAGGCCAACGCTCTATCCACTGAGCCAAACCGGTTTCGGCCTTAAAAGTATTTTAAAAGAGAAATCACTTAACAATAGCATAGGCATCAACTGGGAACTGGTTGGAAATGCAAATACTCAGGATCTTCCCCAAACTTACTGAATACAGAATTCTAAATTTGTGAATCTGTATTTTTAAAATGCCTGCACGGGATTCATCTGCATTGTCAAGTTGGAAAGCACTGTCCTAAGAACACCATTGGCAGGTCCTAATATCACTGAAGCACGGTAAAATTCATGATCCCGCATTAAAACCCCACCTTTGCAGAACCTTCAATTTTCTTGTTTATCACCTCATTTGTGTCTTTCTGGCAAACAGTAGTCATGATGAAATCTTACTCACCACACAGATGAATATGGCTAAAGAAATACCAATAAACATAAAGATTGACCTCACAATCTCTAATATTGAGATGGCCTTTAATGTTCCTCCAAACTCCAACTATAAAACCTACCCCTGTTCACTCGAGACTACCCATGCCTACTCATTCCACACATCTCCAGATCTCCTCTCCCATCTTCATTCTAATTGGATAATCATGTTTCCTACTATGGAGAAATACATGATCAGAATAGAATTTCCACTTGACGACAGCATCACATTTAACAGCTTACTTGTACCTGCCCATTTACTCTGCTGTGCCTCCTGTTGCTATGGAAGAACTACCTGTGCTCCTAGATAAGTCAGTAAACATTTCTGTACATTTGGTCCCATCTGCTCTCACCAAATTCAGGATAGAATTCAAAAAACTACCTCCTCTCCCTTGCATCATTTCATTTTCCTTTTTTCCGAAATGTTTTTATAAGCATATGACCATCTTATAATTATATTCATGAAAAAAACCAAAAAACCTTTCCCTTGACTCCACATGCTCTGTTCTTCATGTCCTTAGATTTTTATTGTCACCTTTTATTTCTCTCTTTTCTGCTCCAGTCACACTGTCCTCTTTGTGGATTGTCAAGTACTCCAGGCCCACTTGAACCTAAGGGTCTTTGCTCTTAGCTGTCTCCTCTGTCTGGAATTTTCTTTCCCCAAACAATTGGCTGGCTGGCTGCCTCATCTTTTTCAGCGCTAACCTTATATCTCACTTTATCTGTGAGACACACCTGGATGACCCTATTGAATAGCGTGCCATCATCCTGAACCTTAGCACTCCTGCGTTCTCCTACTTAGGCACATTTTCCTTGTTTTTACAGCATTTAGCATGCTCTAAAATGAAATTTATTTACTTATTATTCCACTAAAATATATGAGAGACTGTAATATCTTAGGTGAAAAAAAAATCTGTTATGTTTATTTATGTATCTATATCTAGATTAGGAAAGGAGTGAACTCTTGTGTGCTAAATAAGTACTCATTGAATAAATTAATGCAGAGAAGTGAAATATGCTAGTATAAGATTATTTTTAACATGTAACATTAACAGGAAATTAATACAACAGAGAACTTTCAGTTAAAATACATATTTAATGAATAAGAATTTATATCCAGTGATACTAAGACCCGGGATGATGATGATTTACTACTTTCACAATGCTTTGTGGTGTTTCATCATCCTTTGATCACTGACATTCTCTCAAGTCTGCCTTTATTTTTGTAATTATTCCAAGAACCATGAAGGGAAGAAATTCTGGGAAATGTATTTCTAACTCATCTAAGCTAACATAATATGAAATATCCATAGTCCATCTCTTATCAATGAGATATCCATACCAGATGTCCTCTTTTAACTATCCTTCACTTTCCCAAATGGGCAATTTAAAGTCACTTCCACATAACATAGTACAATTATTCCTTGTAGAATCCCAAACACACCAACTCACTCACCCAAAGAGGCTACAAAGCCCCATATATCATTTATTGGTCTTTGAAGTTGGAGTCCACTTCTGAGTCACAAACCCTTTGATATCTGTAAATCCTGATATGTAATGTTAATTCTCATTAAAACATTTTATCTAAACTGATAATGCAATGGAATGGAGGAGGAAAATACTTAATATGTTCACTGATGTATTCATCCTATATAATAAAGAGGCAATACGCAAATTGACCATCATTCTAACACACAAGATGGCTGCCCCCATGTGGTCAAAGATGGCAGGCAGGGGAGGGCAGTTGTGGATACTCAGGCAAGCAGGGGAGGGCAGTTGGGAGGGACCAGGCCTGCAGGGGAGGGCAGTTAGGGGCAGCCTGGCAGGGGAGGGCAATTGGGAGGGACCAGGCCTGCAGGGGAGGGCAGTTGGGGGGACCAGGCCTGAAGGGGAGGGCAGTTAGGGGAAATCAGGCCAGCAGGGGAGCAGTTAGCCGTCAATCAGGCTGGCAGGGGATTGGTTAGGGGCAATGAGGCAGGCAGGCAGGCGAGGGGTTGGGAGCCAGCAGTCCCAGATTGTGAGAAGGATCCCAGATTGGAAAGTGTGCAGGCTGGGCTGAGAGACACACACACAACCCCTATGCATGAATTTTGTACAACAGGCCTCTAGTATAAAAATAAAGAAGGAACTATTATAACTATTCCATTCCTTACTTGATATTTCATTGCTAGTGTATATTTATATCTGCTTCTTCCACTATCCATTCCATATTCCATTTACCCTAAGCAAGCAACTCATGCCTAATCATGAGTCCTTGCATTGCAGGGTATCCATCACTTTACCCTGAAGGATATTGGTCATAGCAGTTGCCTGCCCTGAGTGTAATTGTTCTCTCTTAACTTTATCACAGGACATGGGAGTCCTAAGAGGTATCTCATGTGTTATTTTTTATTCCAGACATACACCTCCTTGTTCCCATTGTGTGGTAACAATAACCCAACTTCTATTTGAAAGTGAGTTCCATTACCCTATTCAATATAGTAACTCACTTATCCTACTCTTGGTTTACTGGAATGAAGAGTCCAAAAGGTCATATGACAGCTTCTCTCAACTTCCAATTTAATGAAATCACTGCCATGTCCCAACTAAACTAAGGTCTGGGTATCTGCAGAAGTCTAAGTTGTGAAAATGGAAAATAAAGTGTTTGCTGTTTAATCAATAGGAATAATGATGAGAGAATCTGCTCCCATTTAATCCCTTTGAGTCCTGGATCTGTGAGCCCTAGTTATGACATGAAGAGCACCATATATCTGTTATTGATTTAGAACATTTACATATGCTGGATTACTTTATCCCGGCCTTGGAAAATAGTGCCATCAGCTTGAATTATATGTAAATTTACTAAAGGCCATTTGCTATTCAATTGGGACAGCTCTTTCAGGATGAGAAAAATTTGATAAGATCAGTCGATTCCATGAGCATGCATTTTTTGTTAAACTTTATATTGTATGAAATGAGTCCCTTGATCAACAGAAATTTGGTGTAGAATGCAATAATGGTGAATAACTCATTCTGTAACTACATGAATAACAAGCAGAAGCACTGCAGGCAGGACAAGTAAATCCACATACAGGGTAAATGAAAACTGCCTGTTCTAAGATGGGACTACTCAATGTAGACAACCTGCCACAAGAACCTAGATGGATCCCTTGGAGATTGATGTCATATCTGAAGCTTAGTGTGGCCACTGAGTGTGGACACAAGTACCAACTAGTTGTTGGCAAGTCATAGACTCTGGAGGGGATATTGCTTAGTGAATCTACACATAACTTAGTCCCTGCTGTCACTGCCACTTCGTTCATGAGCCAATTTTGTGAGGATGGCATAGTTGGGAGAAGGTTGAATGACGTTTGCTGAACAGAACATTTTTACCCACCTAATTACTAAGACCCTCTTCTGCTGAGATTGCTCCTTGGTTAACACCTGTGTTGGACACGTATATTTTCACATTCTGTGTGAATTCGGAAAAGTCTATCCATAGTTTGATTCAGTAAAAATCCTTGCCTCAAAATTTCCAATGTTATCCTTTCCAAGTTTGCCCGCTATCCAGCCAAACAATTTTCCACTGCTCATCAGTGAATGTAGGTCTTTCATTTAACATTCTGTCTTTCCATCTAGGGAAAATGAACAATCTAATGCACAACTCAAAAGTCTGCCCATGAGAAGATTTTTCTTTACTTCAGAATGACCCCTATGTGAAGCTGTAGTATTGCAGCCATCCACTTTAGAATGTGACAATATATCTCTAAAACACTGCATGAGAGAACATATTTGCCAATGTTATCACCAATAAAGGTTTAATCTCCTACACTTATAGGGAACTCATACAACTTAACAAAAGGAAGATAAACAACCCAATAAAAAAATGGGCAATGGACCTAAATAGATACTTTTCGAAAGACAACAGAAGGAAGGCCAAGAAACATATGAAAACATGCTCAAAGTCACTAGTCACCTGAGAGATACAAATCAAAACAACGAGGTCCCATCTCACACCTGTCAGAATGGCTATCATCAACAAACAACAAGTGCTGGCAAGGATGTGGAGAAAAAGGAACCCTTGTGCACTGCTGGTGGGAACGCAGACTGGTGCAGCCACTGTGGAGAACAGTATGGAGTTTCCTCAAAAAACTAAAAATCGAACTCCCATTTGACCCAGTGATCCCACTTCTAGGAATATATCCCAAGAAACTAGAAGCACAAACCAGAAGGGATATATGCACCCCTATGTTCATAGCAGCACAATTCACCATAGCTAAGATTTGGAAACAGCCTAAGTTCCCATCAGCAGATGAGTAGATTAAAAACTGTTGTACATCTACACAATGCACTACTACGCTGCGGTAAAAAAGAAGGCATTCTTACCATTTGCAGCAGCTTGCATGTAACTGGAGAGCATTATGCTAAGTGAAATAAGCCAGTCAGAGAAAGATAAATACCACATGATCTCACTCATTTATGGAATATAATGAACAACATAAACTAATGAACAAAAACAGATCCAGAGACAGAAAAGCATTGATCAGACCATCAAACTTCAGAGGGAAGGTAGGGGAGAGTAGGGATAAGGGGGAGAGATCAATCAAAGGACTTGTATGCATGCATATAAGCCTAACCAATGGACACAGACAACAGGGGGGTTAGGTCATGGGTGGGGAGGCAATGGGGGGATAAGGACACATGTGTAATACCTTAATCAGTAAAGAAATTAAAATAAAACCATATGTAAGCTATGTCCACCATCTATTTCTTCCTAAGTCAACTGGTCATGGGGAATTCCTGAAACAGATACAGGTGTGGATTTAGAGGGAAGAGGCAAGGTAATAATAAGGTCCATAAACATTTGGGTCACTTATTTTTGCAGCATTCTTATACTGCTAGAACTTGCTTGAGCCTATTATTGTATACTAGTGGCCTGGTGCACGAAATTCGTGTATGAGGGGGTGTCCCTCAGCCCAGCCTGCACCCTCTCCAATCTGGGACCCTCAGGGGATGTCTGACTGCCAGTCCCACAGGGGCCAGGACTAAACTGGCAGTCGGACATCGTCTTGCAATCTGGGACTGCTGGCTCCTAACTGCTCACCTGCCTACCTGCCTGATCACCCTTAACCACTCTGCCTGACAGCCTGCTCGCTCCCAACTGCCCTTCCCCCTGCTGGCCTGATCACCCTCAATTGCCCTCCCCTCCTGGCCTGATTGACCCTAACTGCCTCTGCATTAGCCCCACCACCATGGCTTTGTGTGGAAGGATGTCTGGAAGGTCTCCTGGTCTAATTAGCATATTACCCTTTTATTAGTATAAATAGAGTCCTGGTGCATGGGTGGGGGCCAGCTAGTCTGCCCTGAAGGGGCTCCCGGATCAGGGTGGGTATCCCCTTGGGGGGTGGGGCTGGACTAGACGAGGGGCTGAGGCTGTTTGAGGGTAGTTTGAAGGCCGCCCATCCGGAAGGACGCCCAGAAGGTCTCCAGAAGGTCTCCAGAAGGTCTCCTGGTCTAATTAGCACATTACTCTTTTATTAGTGTAGATACCACATGCATTTGAAGATAGAGTATTGCAATGCATGCCCAACTTTATGACTGATAAGCAACCAGCTCATGAAAGGTCAGATTTCATGATAATGTTTCATGACACATAGGGACAATATGATGTACATGAGCCAAGACTTAGGTTCTGTCACCCATAAACCTGTCACTGGTGAACCACATGGCATTTCAGGTGTCTAGGTTTAATGACAATTGAGAGCCAGTATCTAGTTATCTCCACAAAGTCTGATTATGTCTCTTTCCCAAATGATCATTCACTCTGATAAATGGTGACAGGTATCTTTAGATAACAACTAGAATTTCATAATATAAATATTTTTTAGTGTAACTGGAGCCTTCTTCAAGGATAAAC
This sequence comes from Myotis nattereri, assembly GCF_964212035.1. Classification (NCBI taxonomy): domain Eukaryota; kingdom Metazoa; phylum Chordata; class Mammalia; order Chiroptera; family Vespertilionidae; genus Myotis; species Myotis nattereri. The sequence goes on along the minus strand of NC_138080.1, from coordinate 47,698,080 downwards.
TAGCCAAAATCAATCATCTCGACTGGTCAGACTATTTAGCTTACTGCTTTTACTTTGCCACCTATCATGATAACCATGTACATCGTTGTCTCAGGCAACCAAGTACCACAAGTTGGTCACTGACACTCTAAAATGCCATTTCCCAATGAGTTACAGGAACCCAGTGTACTTCCCCCAAAATGTATTTCTCATAGCCTTGGTAAAGACAATGTCCTCTGGATGTTCTCATATGGGCAGTTTTCACGTGATAAATCTACTCTAGCATTTCAACTTCTCTATGCTTGTGGGTACCTTCTTGTACAGTATACTAAGGAAGTTATGTCTTTTCCCTTTTATTCAGTTTTGATTACCTTTGGTTCCATGTTTCAATCAAACAACCTAAAAACCTCTTAGTTCTCTCCTAACCTCTAGAATTAATAAAATGAATCCAGAAATCTGTCAATAGATATGACTTGATCCAACATAATTTTATTCTATCCTCACTCACTTTAAGAAAGCATTGATATAAGCTGAAAAATATCTTAGGTTCTTTAGATTCTCCTCATAGGACACCATTTCTAACTTGCCACATGGGACCTTCAGAGTTGAATCTAATTTAGTTCTAGACGCAATGAAAGGTAGTGGGTATAGTCTTTAGGAATATCAGAAACTCCCTTCATGGTAGTTGGTTCTTCAAGCAAGGGGACCCCATGTCCCTCAGGGAAGGAAACATTGCTTGTGCAGACAGAAGAGTCTCTGCAGAATTAGCAATCAAGGTTCTCAGCTTTATAAGAATTCACACATATGCCTTCATCCCACTTTTCAGGGTCCTACTCCTATATAATCTGTGCCTTAATTTTTACATAAGATTACTTGTGAGATCCTCAATTCATTGGGCATTGCAATTCAACCACCCACAAGATTAGACTTGAAGGTTTGTTTTCTGTCACCTTGTCTCTGAATCCACAGAGGATAGGATTTATTGTAGAGCCATCACAAATTTTTCTGATTATTTTCCCAGACCTCTAATTGTGAATTTAAAGCCCTGAACTAATTGCATTTCCCCCCTCTAAGTACTGCAGTACAATTAGAAACAAACAATGAATTACGTTATGCTCTTTATTTTCACTAAACTATTACTGTTGCAATTACTTTGTTACCCTCAGTGTTGCTTTCCACAGGCATTTGATTACAAGATTTTAATGTAAGTATGACGATGTAAGTGAACATTTTGCCACAGCTTGGCATGGACAAGTAGCCCTTTTACCACTGTCGACCGTGCCATTAATGCCATTAGAACTAATCACATCAGAGAAATAGTTCAAAGAACCCTTCCTAAGGTTGTATTTCTTGGAACCATTTGCAGAACAAGTGATTAATCAAGAGTGCAAAAACAATATGAGTGATACAGAGTTAGGCTATATTATTGAAATTAACTTTTCTGCACTTGTGGGAGCATGTGACAAACTGTATAGAAGGCTCTTACTTCTGAAACTAATGATCAGCCTGAAGCAGCTGGAAGGTAAGAAGTCAGTAAAATGATAGACATGAAATAGGAGAGTGAGGACACAATAGCACCCATGAGACAGTGCAGAATCCATGACTATAAACCACCAACTTTGATCATGAATATGACCTGAAAAAGAAGCTGTCATCTTGTAACAGTGCTGCCCACAGCATACCTGGACCAGAACTGGAATATATGAAAGAGGAGATCAGGAAAGAGTTGAGAATCTAGGGGACTGGGTGCAGCCCCATGCCAGCAAAGTGGCCCAGCAGAAAAGTGACAATGTATGTGAGATACAGTGACATTATGTACCTTTCACTAATCTCACAGTACAATGGCTGCTGCTTCACTTCCACCTTCCAAATCCTGCACAAATGTCTTCACTTGCCAACTGTAATTCAGATCCATACAGGAAAGTGATTTATAGCAAACATAGTTCCAATTTAGCTAATTTGATGGAGTACAAATTCACTAGAACCTGTGTCAGATATCATTGCATTTACACACTTACTGCCCATATCCCTTAGTTCAAAATACCTTTAAAGATAAATATATTGCCTATTAAGTTTATCTATAGTGCACAGTTTAATCAATCTAATGAATAAAACATAGAAGATCCTAAATAGGTATGTGTTATATATGAAAATATATACGTGATCTTAAAAAGTGAATAGAACCAGAGTAGCCAGTGAAAAGGGAATATGTTTTAAGAGTGGATAAGCTGATCATCAGAGAAATGCAAATTAAAACGACAATGAGGAATCACCTCACACCTATCAGAATGGCTATCATCAACAAATCAACAAACGACAAGTGCTGGCGAGGATGCACAGAAAAAGGAACCCTCATGCACTGCTGGTGGGAATGCAGACTGGTGCAGCCACTGTGGAGAACAGTATGGAGTTTCCTCAAAAAACTAAAAATCGAACTCCCATTTGACCCAGTGATCCCACTTCTAGGAATATATCCCAAGAAACTAGAAACACCAACCAGAAGGGATATATGCACCCCTATGTTCATAGCAGCATAATTCACCATGGCTAAGATTTGGAAACAACCTAAGTTCCCATCAGCAGATGAGTAGATTAAAAAACTGTGGTACATCTACACAATGGAATACTACGCTATGGTAAAGAAGAAGGAGTTCTTACCATTTGCAACAGCATGGATGTAACCAGAGAGCATTATGCTAAGTGAAATAAGTCAGTCAGAGAAAGATAAATACCACATGATCTCACTCATTTATGGAATATAATGAACAAAATAAACTGATGAACAAAAATAGATCCAGAGACATAGAAACATAGATCAGACCATCAAACCTCAGAGGGAAGGTAGAGGAGGGTGGGGGTAAGGGGGAGAGATCAACAGAAAGGCTTGTATGCATGCATATAAGCCTAACCAATGGACACAGACAACAGGGGTTGAGGGCATGAGTGGGGAGGATAGGAGTGGTAAAGGGGGAATAAGGACACATAAGTAACACCTTAATCAATAAAGAAATTAAAAAACAAACAAAAATATGTTACAATCTCCATGAAATTATCAGTGCATGATATGTCATCATATTTTTTTATTTTATTGATATTATAGGTGAAGTATCTCAGTGCTATATTATTATACAATAAAACCAGTTTGTTTTATAAAAAAAAGATTGGATAAGTTGAGATGGGTAAAGAGGATAAAAATAACAAAATGCAACATGTGTTTAGAAATCAGTGTGCATTTCAATTCAATTGATGGTAGAGTTAATGTCAACAAAAATCATTTTTAAAATATAATTTCAAAAAAATTTGTGAAGGACTCTTAATGACAAACCATGAAATGTTAAACCTGATATATGCCATAGTTCAATGGATATATAATGTCCTTCAAAATCACTGTGATTTAAACAGTCCTACATTCATGAGTAAATATGTCTTTACAATCAAAAGATATTGGCTTTATCCAATATTAAGCCTCTGAGATTTCTTTTTATGTATCTCTTAAATAGCAACATGATTTATAAGCCTTCTATGTATGCTCTGGGCTTTGGGCTTTGCTGATAGACAATCCTAACAGTTCATTTCTTCTTAATTCTATTTTTCTAGTACTCATTGAATAGGTTATAAATAAATTTCAAGTACTAAATATTAATTTAGAAGATACTTTCTATGTAGGGAATTCCATGCACTTATATCTAGAGCTTTTTAAAAATATTGTTTCGTTATTTCAATTAACATAGTGATGCACCAACAAATAATATAATTTAAATTACAACTACTGTATTTGTGTCAAAATCCATATTGCTAGCAGAAAACATCTCCTTTAAAGATCTCTAGTTTTTTCTTATTTTCACGAGTTCTCAGAGACAGTTGCCTGATATTCTTACATTTGGTACTCCTTTTTAAGCCAATTCTCAATCCTTACATTTAGCAGAGTCATTCCTCAAGGAAACTCACCACTAACATGACCACAACAACCTCAATAAGGACCTATGAATCTTCACTAAGATCCTTCTAGCTAAAGAAGCTTTCCTTGATTATTCAGAAAGTATCTAAGCCCGGGTTGAAACGTTTAAAGATGCTTTTGTGAAAGCATAGAAGAAGCCCTCTGTGATTGTCATTAGCTTGTATACTTCCAGATCCATTTCTTGCCTTTCTTTTGAAAGCTACATTTCAAAGACTCCCTGGCTTCTGGCTTCCTGATAGGTTTGGTCAATGGGAGACAATTGTGGAAGGTTTTAGGGAAGGAAAAAGGGAAGAAAGGAAAATGAGAGCAATAAGAAAGAAATCAAGTGTATTTCTCATCATTTCTCTCTGCATCCAGCAGTGGGTCTATCAGTGGCTTTGTGTAATTTCAGTCATTGGCCTGACCCTCCTTTTGTGTCTCTGGTCCCTGAAGGGTTGCCCTGCTTTGGTTCAAGCTCAATCCAGAATTCTGTGGTTTTTTAATCTTCTCCTTGTGCACTCCCTACTCTAGGATGGTGGCATCTTCTATTACTAATTTCTGAGCTGCAATTCCTATCTATTGTTATAATCCTCAGCCCTTCCATTATCCTGTTGAACTAATTTCTTGAATTAAGTTCCCTTGACTTGAAATACCTGACTGAATCTGTATTTCCTAAGTAGACTTTCATTGATATCTACCCTTATCTGATAATACTTAGAATAACACATAGATATTTCTATGAACAACTCTTCCATTCGTTGTATTCAAGCTCTGCAACTTCTGTAAACCATTACTCGCTAACAGCAAGCACAATTTAACAGGAATGGATACTACACTAGTCCAACTCCAGATGTACAGAACAAATGCTCTTAACGAGTCTCATATTTTGCAAAGGCATAGTTTATATTATAAAATAAAATAGTCATCTTAGTCTTAAACATCTGTTCTTGTGTTACTTCATGCAGCTTTTTACAATGGACAGCCACTTTCCTTATATGGGCAAAATTAAAGGTTCACTAAAATGTTTTCTGTTCTAGATCCACCTCTAAAAGAAAAATTACTCCTGAAATAAAATCTTATTTCTATCAAAAAAGGGAAAAAATATGTATGGCAAGTTGTATCATTACAGTTTTTGTCCTACCTCTTAAACAAAGCAACAAAATAAAAATAGCCTGCCATACATCATTTCAGTCAAACTATATGATAACATTGATATATAAACATAAATATAAATATAGAGATAAATAGATATAGCTGAACATTCTCTTGATTTTTATAGTTTCAAAATATTTTTAAAAATTAAACTAACAACAGCTATAAGAGTAACCTTCCTTTAAGCTGTCTCCCCCACTATTATAATTCTGTATTCTTATAACCACACTTGGGGATAACTTGGAGGATGATTCACCACATCATAAATCAATAAACCAGAGAATATAAAAGCTGTTCCAACATGATGCATTATTTAAACAGTACATGGCATATATTTTCTTATTCTGGTATTTTCTAAGTGTAAGAATTTGCCAGGGTTTGACTTAAGGGTAAAGAAACATTAACTTTTTCTAGTAATTAAAGTAACTGTTTTTGTTTTTTTTTTAGTACTAGTATGCTAAGTGTAATATTGTGAATAATACTCCTAGAGATTTCTTTCAAACACCCTCATATTCCCTTTACCTTGCTCTCTACATGCTGTTTCGACAGACAACCCTGCTCGCTCACACACTCTTCTTGACCTTATGGATGGATAGCAGTTTTGCCATCTTCTCAGTCCACTCAATGGACTTTGCCACTCTCGTGCCTCAGCTGCAATATACTAGCTAAAATTTTTATCTGCATTAATTCCAAAAGGTGACCAACTAAGTCACAAAGTATTTCTTCATTAATTTTATTGTAGATAGAGAAGGAAATAGTATGTTTTCCTCCTACAATTCTTATTTCAACTTCATTGTCAATTTTTGGTAATTCCATCATGAATAGGCTAAAATATTAACTTGTTTAATATGTAAGGTAGCATTTAAAATAAGTGCTAATTCTATGTAGTCAGAACTTTAATGGATCTTATGTTCTACATTTGGGAGGCAAAAAATAAAGAAGAGAACAATAGTACTTAAGAGTATAATAATTACTATAAAAAGTTGTAAGATCTGATTCAGAATAACTGAAAGTGTGATGGGAAGAAAAAAAGCAACTTAGGACAGACCACCTCTGACGAGGCCACATCCAAGCTGAGGCAAAGAATGAGAAAGGCAATACAGGTTTTGTGACATAGAAGAAAAGCTTGGCATATGAGAGAAAGAGAATCAATGTCAGGGTAATAAAGACGCAGTTATGAAAGGAAAATGTTGTACAATAAAGAACATAGGCAGTAGGCTGACAGCCGACCGACCCTTCAGCTTGGGCATTTTTCCTAACTGTCATGGAAAGTCATTGAAAGAATTTCACCATGGTGGTGACATGACCTAGTTTAAATGGAAGTCAGGAGACAAATGAAGAGGCTATTGATTGCAGAATTCTAGGTAAGATACCTGGGGATTGTACTATAGACATGGCAATAAAGAAGAGAAAAATCAGTGGATTTAAATTTTATTTTTGGAATAAGATTTAGGTTTTGTTCATGGATTGAAAGAGGGTTATGAGCATCTGTGTGGGATAAATAGTTCTTATTTTACAAATGGTAGCATTATTTGATCCTATTCTTGCTCTCATACTTGCTTAATATTTTCATGCGCTCTCTCTCTCAATATCTATGCAAAATAGTCTCTCCCCAATAACCACTAAAGTAAATGTCTATAAATATAATTATCCATTTAATTATTATGCATTTCTTGCACATAGGGTTATTCTCTTTTACATTACATAGCAATTTCTGATGAGAGTTCAAATTGAGACAATAAACAAAAATAGTAAAAATAAATCTAATTTCAATAAATATAAAGTAATTATCTTAGTGGGATATCATTATGGCATTTACAGAACATTTTAAATTCAATATTTAATACTCTCCAATAACATGTTTTACAGGAACCAGTGTATGACAAACATAGGAAATAGTAATTAAGAATTTGACAAGACAAAATAAAACTAGTTAATGAATGAAGAATTCTTTCTTTAAAATCTAGAAATAACTTGATAGAAAATAAAATAAATTGAGTCTATACAAATGATTTAATACAAGTAGTTCTTAGGATTTAAGGAGCATTTAATTAGAAAACTAGGATAGAGAAGAAAACAAAGCAGCTTAAAGGAAGGTTTATATGCAATGGAGTAATGAATATCTAGCATTAAAAATGTACTTACACTCAATGCCAGCCATGATGAATTCTTCCACATGGGCCAAAAATGAACCTGGTGTGTAAGTATATGTCAAATTCATAGCTAATGCAAAGGTAAAAGAAAAAAATGAAATACAATGGTCACTATTTACAATGCTAAGTATAAAAAAGCTGAAAGGTCAAAAAAAGGGAAAAAAGACATAATTACATAATTTGGAGCTATCATTATTTTAAGAACTATAATATTATTCAAAATTAGTCATTTTAACAATTGTATCTCTTCTCTTTTGTTCTCTTATACCACATAATTACACTCTCAAGCTTACTGTTATATTACTAGCATCTTCTGTGTTCTCAGTATCAGCTTTAGTGTTTCACAAAATTTTTGAATAGCAATCAATGTTCACAATATGTAGAATAGCAACACTTTGTTCCCTTATTTCTTTATTTAATCACTTCTGTGAGGTATACAAGATGGCCTTTTTCCCTACCCTGCATCTAGCTTTGGTTAACAAAAGATAAAAATTATATCTTTTAAAGTTTAGCATCCATATTTCACTTCTACTTTGCATTTTTTTCTTCATGAATAGATAATAAAATTGCCTTGACAATTTTGCTGTTAAACCATGACTACAATTTCTAAGAAATTTGAAATAATTGTATGAAAAGGCAGAGAAATAATTATACTGCACTAGACAGAAAAAAATAATCATGTAGCTCTCTCTTTCACTCGTGCATTTTGAGCATAGCATAATAGGAATATCAGAAACATTTTTCATGGCTTTGGAAGCATAGTGTATATACAAAGACCACAGCAAAACATGCCATATATTCAGCCATTTACCTATAATTCTATGTAATAAAGAGCTAATATGCCAATTAGACCAGACGATGGAACAACCTTCCAAAATGACCTTCCGGAATGAACTTCTGGAATGACCAGGGCCACAGGGGCTGAGGCAGCAGGGGCCTTGAGCACCGAGGCAACCAGGGCTGAGAGGACCAAGCCCCTTGCATGAATTTTGTGCATCGGGCCTCTAGTCACATATAATGGAATGAAAAAAAACGTCTGAATGACTGGCAATGATGTTCCTTTCAGAGAGGTTAGAAAACATGGTAAGTAAACAAACAATTGAACAAATAAAAATCTCAATAAGCCTTTCTAACACAAAAACTAGAAATTAAATTCCTTTAGTCAGAGGATCAAAGGAGAGAAAAATAAAGTCCAACCATTCTATAGGAAGATGAACACAACTTTCTCCTCTTGTGACTTTAGATGCGCCATTTCATGTAGCTGGATCTAATTTACCAACTGGGACATATGTATAACACTTGTACCTAACTCATAGTGTTGTGTGAGAAATAGAAGAGAAAATAAAGCAGAGCACTAAAATTAGTGCGCAGTAATGCTGACTACTATTAGTGATCAAAGTGTTTAATAAATACTAACTATCATTAATGAACAAATCACACAGCCATCATCCCCCACTCACTATGGTCCAAGAACTCCCAGAACAAAGATGCTTAGTTAATTAGAATCCTTTCGGCAGAGGAAAGACATCTTCCCTGGGAGAAATGGCCTTAGATCAAAGACCTAAAGATACTTTTATTATTGTTTTCTAAATATAATAGCCCTATTAGATTATACTTCACTCAAGTTTACAGTTGATAAAGCACAGTTACACACATGGTGACCCCAAACATACTTTTAATGGATAATTATTAAATATGCTGAGATAGCTAAGGAATCCCAAACACTTAATGAAAATAAAATCTAATAATAAGACAGAAACCAAAAAATGCAAATAGGAAATAGTAACACCTAGAAAATACATAATGGTAGGGAAAGGAGTCATCTAAAGTGCTAGCATTAATATAACATTTAAGAGCTGAGATGGCATTGTATCTATGAAAAAAGAATAGGCTCCTACTATAAAGAAAGACCCTTCATAGAAAAAAGAGCCCTGAAAAATAAAAATATAATAATAAAAATAGCAAAATTAAAAGTTCAATAGAAAGGCTGGAAAATAAAGGTGAGAAAATAGAAGAAAAAAAGAAAAGATGAAAAAATGGTTGAATACATATAAGAAAGGAAACAGCAGAAAAGATTAAGGTTTAAATAATAAAACATATTTAAAAAACAAATAGAACACTAACATTTGGGGAACATTGGCAAAGAAATTATTCAATAAAATTTTCAGATGTCAGAAACATTCTTTATGATAAGGACCCATTAAGTAAATAGCTAGTGTAGTAAATAGAAATGGATCCAAATAAAGGCATATCTTTGGGAATTTTAGAAATTAAGAATGATGATGGTTTGGCTCAGTCAGCCTGCAGTCTGAAGGGTCCTGAGTTCCAATTCTGGTCAAGAGCATATGCCTGGGTTTCTGGCTTGAACTCCAGTAGGGTCGTGCAGGAGGCAGCCAATCAATGATTCTTTCTCATCATTGATGTTTCTATCTCTCTCTCCTTTTCCCTTCCTCTCAGAAATCAATAAAAATATATTTTTAAAAAAGAAGAATGTTGAAGTAACCTTCATAGTTCAGAAAGAAAAAACATTACAAGGAAAGGATTAAGATGAATAAAACATCTTATTCTCAATTACAACATTGAAAGTTAGAGAACACTAAAATGTCATCACATACTTATCCAAAACAAAATTTTATGTCCAGTCTAAATTTTAATTATATAAGAAAATAGTTTAAGTACATTTTCACAAACTCAATGTCTCAATAAGTGTCTCTATTCCAAATCTTTAATTGTTTAAGTTTGCATAGATAATTTAACACCCTCTCTCCTGTGTTGCCATTTATTCCAGGGTTTTAATTTAAGTTGTTGGAAATGTTTTAGTTTAGTTTAGGATTTTTCAGGTTTGTACACTAAGTAAAGAACACTTTATCAGCCCAGATAAAAATTCCATTAGGGAATGCCCTACAACCATTGGACTGATGGACTGCCAGTGTGAAGGCTGAGGTTACCAAACAAAGTAGTTTATAAGAGACATTCATAGACTTTGAAAGTGTTTAGAGAAAACCCATGTGTTGCAACTAATTACCAAATAAAGTAGTCCATAATCTCTTTCTCTAAACCATGAAGAATATAATGTAGTTTTCTGCTTACACTTGTCATACAGCACTGATTACAATTCCTAAGTTCCTGAAAAACAGTTACTCCTCCTCCCACTTGAAAATAAAGCCACACCACAGTGAGAAATGAATTTATTAATAAAAATATATGGATAGGGAGGCACAGGAGACAGTCTTTTTGGATCCTCCCTAATCCAGATATTTTTGATAATACATACTGGCCTCTTCCTTTTACTTCAGGATACCAAAATCAGTTCGACATAGACATTTCAATAGCATCAGGACTATGCAGAACATCACACAAGTCACTTTGAGATGTATTTTTTTTTCAAAAATTGTCTTTAAGTAATCATTGGTAATTGGGCTCATTATCAACCAAGTGGTATAATGAATTAGAATGAATTAGATAATGTGTTAGAAAATAAAAAGAGAAAATTTCTTGAAAGTAGTCCTGATTTTTAGGCTCCCAGAGATTATAATGTCTCATACAATACAGGAGAGAAGGGTTCAGGGCCACATCTTATATCCAAAGTGGTAAAATTTTATATTTTACTCAGAGTTTTGGGCATGATGGCATTTGTTCAATGCTTGTCAAAATCATGATATCTCTGCACTGACAATATCCAAAAATAATTTCTTAAAAATTATAAAATGTCATTAAACATACAAATCACACACACACACAAACCAAAAGCCTGAGGTTATGCAGTTTTAACACACCTTAATAAATTAGAGTAAATTTCAATGTGAGTGCTCTTGCATAAAATATATTCTAATGTGAGTTTTAGCATAGTTGTTAAAAATACTTTTAAGTTGATTGTTGAAAATTTAATTTCTATCCCAACATTATAAACTCGTATATTACACTTGTAAAGCTTATCAGTGTATCTTTTCATTAAGTGTCTCTTAACTTTCAACATTTTTTTTTTCAATTAAAACTGAAGCAGTGGTTGGCACTTAGTAAGTGCTTAATGTGTTGATTAAAGGAAAAAATTAAAAAAACACTACTTCACATTGTTAATAACTTTAATTACTTATCTGAACCTTAATTTTCATAAGTGTTTCTCATATAACACTTTATTTGAGAATATAAATTATATTCATGTCTACATAATATTCAGTATGATAATAATGAAATTTAATTCAGGTTTGCAGTCCCTTGTTTGTAAATTGAGGGCTTGGGACTAGACAGCCTACATTAATTAAAAAATATTCTAATATTTTATATTTAAAAATATGAAAATAAGTTCCAATTTGGGTGTGAGCCTCAAAAACTGATCCTTTCCACTCATGACATCTAAAATCTTTGTATGAAATATAAAAAAGCAACTATGGGCAAACTTAAAGAGGGATCAAAAGCGGACTGGATTGTGCCGGGGTGTCAAAACTCACACAGGAATCAATTCTGCAGTGTCGCTGCGGTTATTGTTTTCTCTTTCAAGGCTTTACCTCAAGGGTGGGGCAGCCAAGTGCAGCAGTCTGGAGAGAACAAAACAACCATAGCAATTCCATCTTTCAGGACAGAGGAACCACAGAAAGGATCCCCTGCAGACCTAGAGTACAGGATCAATTCAGAAGGAAGGGAGCAGAAAGAGATGCCCTAATTCTGTGTATAAACCCACACATGGATTAGCTACACAGCATGGGGCTAATGCAAACATCATAATGAGACCTTTGAACACAGAACTGACATTTGAACCACCTGTACAAGTCTCAGCCTAACCTCTGAATAATGCATAAGTGTGCAGACCAAAACCAACATGCTAAAGACAGAGGGCAGTAAAGGGAAACAAACATAAAATTAAGAAAAAGAAAAAGAAAATCAATAGTAATTTTCACCAATGAAAAAGAAACTACAAGAAAAAAGTCAAATGGGAAATTTGGATATGAATAATACAGTATGTGGAGGGTGGGGAACCTCACTGAATAGTCTCAATAGTAGAATATACATGATAGAAGAGTCAGTTATCTTAAAATTGACCAGCAGAATTTTTGCAATTTGAACAGAGAGAAAAGATTGATAACAAATGGGACAGATTTTAATGCACCCATAGAAAACTATCTAAAAGCCTATCATGTATGTAATTAGGCTCACAGAATAAAATGAGAAGGGATTAGGGGAAAATTATATATGTATGCATATACACATATATTTATTTTATACTTATATATTCACTAGAGGCCTGGTGCACAGATTCATGCACTAGTGGGGTCCCTTGGCCTAGTCTGCTCCCTCACACAATCCAGGACACCTCAGGGGATGTCGCACTGCTCTTTTCAGCCTGATCCCCACAGGCCAGGACGAGGGACCCCACCAGTGCACAAATCTGTGCACTGAGCCTCTAGTACGCATATAAGATCTTTTGTAAATCTCTTTCCACCCTCCACCCTCCCCCCTTCCCTCTGAGATTCACCAGTCTGTTCCAGGTTTCCATGCCTTTGCATTGAGCGTCTGCCCCCTGGTGGTCAGTGTATGTCATAGCTACCAGTTGAATGGTTGAGTGGTCAGCCAGTCGCTTAGGTTTTTATACATATAGACTAGAGGCCTGGTGCACAAAAATTTGTGCACTCAGGGGGGAGGGAGGGTCCCTCAGCCCAACCTGTGCCCTGTCACAGTCTGGGACCCCTTGGGAGATAACGACCTGCTGGCTTAGGCCTGCTCCCGGGTGGCAGAGGGCAGGCCCAATCTCTAGGTACAGCCCCTGGTCGGGCTCAGAGCAGGGCTGATTGGGGAGTTGGGGTGCCGCCCCCTGTCACACACAGGGCAGGGCTGATGGGGAGGTTATGGCTCTACCCTGTCACACACAGAGCAGGGCCCATGGGGGGCGGGGGGGGGGGATTGGGGCACCGCACCCTGTCACAAACAGAGCAGGGCCGATCAGGGGGTTGGGGCGCCACACCCTGTCACACACAGAGCCTCAGGGCGATCAGGGGTTTGGGGAGCTCCCCCCTGTCACACACAGAGCCACAGGGCGATCAGGGGGTTGGGAAGCTCCCCCCTATCAGGCACAGAGCAGGGCTGATCAGGGGGTTGGGGCACCTTCCCCTGTCCCGAACAGAGCAGGGCGGATAGGGAGGTTGTGACCCTGCCCCCTGTCACACACAGAGCCGCAGGGCGATCAGGGGGTTTGGGCGCTGCCCCCTGTCATGCTGATCCCGGTGCTGGGAGGCATATTACCCTTTTACTATATAGGATAGAGGCCTGGTGCACGGGTGGGGACCGGCTGGTTTGCCCTGAACAGTTTCCTGGATCAGGGTGGGGGTCCCCACTGGGGTTCCTGGCCAGCCTGGATGAGGGGATGATGGCTGTTTGCAGCTGGTCACACACCCTTCAGGGTGGGGGTCCTCACTGGGGTGCCTGGCCAGTCTGGGTGAGGGACTGAGGGCTGTTTTCAGGCTGGCGGGTGACTGAAGCTCCCAACCGCTCCTTTTTTTCTTTTTTCTTTTTTTATTCTGGGCAAGCTTTAGCTCTGAGGCTTGACTCCAGCTCTTAGGCCTCCGTTGCTGAAAGCAGGTATCTGGTTTGTTTGGGTTCTATAATCGAAACACTGTTTCAACTCCAGCTCTGAGATCCCGGATGGCTGAAAGCAGGTTTCTGGAGTTTTGTTTAGCTTCTATATTTGTAACAATGTTTCAAACTGCAAGCTCAGAAGCCAACAGCAGCAGGCGGGGAACGTTGGAGTCCTCCATCACTGAAGCAAGCAAGCCTCATGTTCGCTTCAAGCTGCCTGGCTGCTGGCCGCCATCTTGGCTGGCAGTTAATTTGCATATCGCCCTGTTTTGCCAATGGGAAGGGTAGTAGAGGTATGGCTAATTACCATGTTTCTCTTTTATTAGATAGACTAGTGGCCCGGTGCATGAAATTTGTGCATGGGGGGGGGGGGCGTTCCTCAGCCCAGCCTGTACCCTCTACAATGGGGAACCCTTTGGGGGATTGGGCCTAAACCATTAGTCAGACATGCCTCTCACAATCTGGGACTGCTGGCTCCTAACCACTCGCCTGCCTGCCTGCCTGCCTGATCGCACCTAACTGCCTCTGCCTGCCTGCCTGTCTGCCCCTAAATGCTCTCATCTGCTGGACTAATCTCGCCCCCAACTGCTCTCCCTGCTGGCCTGATCTCGCCCAGTCTCTGTCTCTCTTTTTATTTTCTCATCAGTCCTCCAGGCCTCCTGCCTCCCTGTGTCCCTCTTCCTCTTTCCCTGCTGGGAGTGGGTGGGGCCAATGGGGGCTGCTCCACCCTCTGCCAGCCCTCCCTTCCATCCAGGCCTCTTCAGACCCAGTCTGTTTTGTTTCCTCATTCTGAGAGAGGCTCTGAGAGCAAGCTAGGAGAGAGCGGAAGAAAGGGAGAAAAGGCTGTGAGCTAGTGGGCGCTGTGTGTGTCTGTGCATGTGTGCGGTTGTGAGTAAGTGTGAATGCTGGTCCCATCTCCCCTGTCCCCATCTCCGCCGCCACAAGTCCCCACCCACCAGAGCCTGCTGCGCACGCAGCCTGGGCTTTAGGTCGAGTCTTTGTTCGTTGTGGATGTGATGGACCCAGGGTTTTCATATATTAGGATATGCATATACACACATGGCAAACACATATGCATGCACATACATATATGAAACAATGTGTGTAAACTTCATCAATATAGTGAAATACATTTAAAGATTCCAGAAGCTCAGGATTCCAAACAGGGTAAACGCAAAGAAAACCACATCTGGACACATCATAAATAAACTGCTAACACACAAAGGAAAAGGAAAACTCTTGAAAGCAACTAGAACAAGATGAAAAGTTACAATGATTACAAACTTCTTATCAGAAGTGATTAGGACTAGAAGACAGTGGAACGGCACTTTTAAAGTGCTTAAATAAAACAAATGTCAATCTAGAATTCTATCCTTTAGATGTAAAATGAAAGCAAAGATACTTCTGCTGAAGAAAATGTATCTCTGGAAAACCTACTCTATTGGTAATGGCAGTCAATCAAGATAAAGGCAAATGATACCAGAAGTAATCATGGATATTCAAGAATGAGAAGACAGCAACAGAAATATTAAAGTTAGGTAAAGATAAAAGTAATTTTACCATTTATGTTCTTTGAACTATGCATGAATCTCTAACATAAAAATTATAAGAACATCTAATGGTGTTTTCAGTGCATGCATATTTATAATTATAACCATAAAATGAAGATCAAGGGAGAGATAAAAAGTCCTATATATCTTCAAGGATTCTGAGTTTTGAGGTAGTTTTAAATTAACCCTTAGCAGAGTCTGAAAGTTTTTGTGTGTATATTTTAATCTTTAGAGCAACAAGAAAAAAGAAAAGTCAGTAGTTACAACAGAATAATAAAAATATATTCAATGACTCAAAATAATATAGGAAGAAAACTCAGAGGTAACAAAATGGGGACAGAAAAATAAAACAAATCATGTATTCTAGGTCTAAATCATAACATACCAAAATTACATTAAATGTTATCATTTTAAAAACTCATTGAATTTTAAAAATAAAGTGGATAAAAAAAAGCAAGACCCTATAATATGTTGCCTAGAATAAGACATAATTAAATATGAATAAAAAGATAACTTGAAAGCATATGGATGAAATATACAATTAAATTTCTCTTTAGTAGTGGCTTTGCAGATTATACAATTCTGTTAGAATTATCCAGATTATAAGGAACTTTAAAAACCCTCTCTCTTTTTTTCTTTTCAGATTATAAGTTTGCCACATGAGGAATTTGTGGGATAATACCAAAACTAAAACAGAAAGTGAAAATCTCATATTGCCACAGTAGATATAGAGGGAGTAAGAAATAGAGATCTACAATGTACCCATTACCTGTTAATTAAAACAGCAGTTTTAACTTTGATAGGGAAACATAAACCTTTATATCTCCAACTGATCTCAGCAAACTCTAAAGCAAAGTATGATGCTTAATAAGATACCAAGAAAAATTCAGGATAAATTTAAGTAAGTATAAATTCCAAAACCATTTTCACGCTGTAGTAGATGATAGTACTGATCTCACCCCAATTATTGGATTAGAAAAAAAAATAGGAACAGTTCATTTAAAATTATGAAATGTACTCATGTGATGATTTCAAATACGGTACTTAGTACTAGAAATAGAATTAAACATACAAATCTGAATCTTCTGTATGAGTCAGAATTACTGACTACATGAAATCAGAACATTTAGAGCTTTATTAAAATGTGAAGAAAAATCACCAAAACTTTTTTGAAACTCATAAGAGATATTGGTTTTCCAGAGGCAATATAATGAAAAGCATGATTAAATAAGTCAAAAAGGCTACCTTACAGTTAACTTCAAGATTAAATGTGATATCACCGTGGACTTTGAAGCTTAAACAATTGATGAAAATTTATTGAAGCCATAGGCTAAAGCGATGGACAAATGTATTTCAGGTTAAAAAAAAAAAAAAAAAGGCAGCGGAGCTTGAAGATGTGCCCTTATGGAATGACAGAGTGAACAGATGTCTTACAAATTTCTCAAAAGTCATCCTAGAACAAATGAATTGAGAAAATGATGTTAAGCTAGCAATTTTCTTTAAATACATTTGATAAAATTGGAAATAGGGGATGAGAGTAATTTGGCCATTTCCATGGCCTTCCCCCCACTTTAATTGTAAAGACAATCACTTTAGAATTATTTCATTAACACAGTAGTAACTTGTCAAAAAAGATATGAAGACATTTTCAAAAAGAGATGAGATGTTTATGATTGGTTGTTATTCTGTAACATGATATTGACTAAAAAAAATGTATAAATGTGTTCCAAATTTAGGGCAAAATATTTGTAGTAGAGCATAAGCTCCATTTTAGTAAATATAATTTTCTAGTAGGCAGTCACTTGTATTAGTCTAATAGTCTTGGCTTAAGATATCAAATTTGGAGAATGGGGAATTTAGAGATTAAGTCCACTGAAATAAATGATAAACTGAAGAAAGGTTGTAGAAAGAGCACTGAGGAATTACAAAGTTTGGAATTCAAGTAAAGAAAAATGGAAGGAAACAAAAAGCTACAAGTGTGGGAAGCTGGAAAAAAAACAGGAGACTGTGGCAACACAGAAAAGGAGAGGTTTATGAAGAAAGATACAGTAGCTTAAAGCCAGAGGGCAATGTCTCCTTTAGTCAAAGAGCATAAAAATGTAAATAACTGATTGATAAAACGTAGGAAAATGCATCAGCAATAACCAAAGAAGATGGGTTGATCACAAAACAAAACAACAATAGATGAAACTCATCTAAAATTATATATATACTAGGGGCCTGGTGCACGAAATTCGTGCACTGGGTGTGGGGGTGGGGGGAGTGTCCCTCAGCCCAGCCTGCCCCCTCTCACATACTGGGAGCCCTCAGGCGTTGACCCCCATCACCCTCCGATCGCAGGATCGGCCCCTTGCCCAGGCCTGACGCCTCCGCCAGAGGTGTCAGGCTTGGACAGGGGACCCCCATCTCCCCCCGATCACTGGCTCTGACCCCCGCCCAGGCCTGAGGCCTCTGGCCCAGGAATCATGCCTGGGCAGGGGACCCCCATCTCCCTCTGATCGCTTGTTCCACCCCCCGCCCAAGACTGACGCCTCTGACCCAGGCTTCAGGCCTGGGCAAGGGGACCATCATATCCCCCCAATCCCCGGCTCCGCCCCCCACCCAGGCCTGATGCCTCGGCCAGAGGAGTTGACCCTCATCACCCTCCGATCACCAGTCACCGGATCGGCCCCTTGACCAGGCCTGAGGCCTCCAGCAGAGGTGTCAGGCCTGGGCAGGGGACCCCCAGCTCCCCGCGGTTGCAGGTTCCGCCCCTGCCCAGGCCTAACGCCTCTGGCTGAGGCGTCCGGCTCAGGCAGCAGGGACCCGCAGCTGCAGCGGCCCCGCGATCGTGGGCTCCGCTTTAGGCCCAGGCAAGGGACCCCTAGCTCCTGGGACTGCCAGCTTCGACCGTGCCCAGCTCCCATCGCTGGCTCCACCCCTACTTCCTGCTATCACTGGCCAGGGCGGCAAAGGCGCCTGATTCTCCGATCATGGCTCGCGGACAGGGCAAAGGCGGCCCCAGGGCCACCTTTGCCCTGCCCCCCAGCTCTTAGCTCCCCCCTGGGTTTCCGATCACTGTCAGTGGCAGGGGGCTTCTTCCTGCTTTCCCTTTCGCCTCCCTGCATTGTGCCTACATATGCAAATTAGCCGCCATCTTGTTGGCAGTTAACTGCCATCTTAGTTGGCAGTTAATTTGCATATAGCCCTGATTAGCCAATGAAAAGGGTAGCGCCGTACGCCAATTACCATTTTTCTCTTTTATTAGTGTAGATATATGTATGTAGAAAAGCCTAAGGGACATCCGACCGTCTGACTGGTAGCTATGATGTGCATTGACCACCAGGGGGCAGATGCTCAACACAGGAGCGGAAACCACAGGCATGGAAACATGGAACAGACTGATGAATCTCAGAAGGAAGGAGGGGAAGGGGAAGGCTGGAAGAGATTAACTAAAGATCTTATATGCATACTAGAGGCACGCTGGGGTCCCTCGGCCTGGCCTATGAAGATCAGGCCGAAACTGGCTCTTCAACATCCCCCAAGAGGTCCTGGATTGCGAGAGGGTGCAGACCAGGCCAAGGGACCCCCATCGGTGCATGGGCCTCTAGTCATAACATTGAGGGCTAGGTTTCAACAACTCCATATTGCTATTAAATCTGATTCCCATAGAATCACTGTATAGGGAGAAATTAATGTACAATTACCCAAATATTGCCTGGCTGGCATGATTCAGTGGTTGAGCATCAATCAATGGACCAGGAGGTCATGGTTCAAGTCATGGTCGGGGCACATGCCCCGGTTGCAGGCCCCATCCCAGTGTGCAGGAGGCAGCAGATCAATGATTCTCTCTCATCATTGATGTTTCTATCTCTCTCTCTCTTTTCCTTTCTAAAATCAATAAAAGTATATATTTTTTTAAATTGTCCAAAAATTTCATTACTTGTTGAGCATATAATACTCAAAGGTAAAGAAGGACTGAAACTAATAGTAAAGGAAAGAAAAATTAAGCAATGAAAGAAAAATTGAGAGGAAAATTCATCTGTAATAACTCTAATATATAAAAGTATTAAGACAGCCATTAAAAGAAGTAATGTGATGAGCCTTCCTCCTAACAAGCTACCATTTAACTGGAGAAATTACACACACACACACACACACACACACAATTATTTCAAGTTTCTGGAGTTTTAGTGTCTCTGGAAAATCATATAGAAAATGAAGAAACATTTATTCAAGAAAAATGTACTAAATTTCAGTCAGAATTGTGGTGAGTGTATGTGTGTGTGTGTGGGGGGGGGGGGCGGGTATACTTTCTATTAAGATCTGAGTTGAAAATCAGGGAATGCTCTCTACTGGCTTTAAGGTACATTTGACTGTGTTTGATAGTGTCTCTGTCTCCTACCTCATACCTGGAGGCTCTCCCAGCAGGGGAAATCCATATGAGTTTTCCTGTTTCAAGCAGAAAAATGTCTAGTCCATGGATTTGGGGTCTGAGTCCTACATAAGCAATTTCTCAGTTACTACTTTGGTCATTCTCGTGACCATTTTTGGGTTGTTGTGCTATCTCCAGATGGTTGATTCTGGGTCTGATAACTTGATTAAAATTTAAACAAAAACAAAACTGGGTTCTAGTGCTAGTTTTCTTGGATTGGCTTTTGCTACTGCAGGAAATTTGAATAAGCATATGGGCTCCTCTGATCTATGACATGAGTATGTGGATGAAATGAGCTCTTTTCAAATTCTTCAATTTAAACTTCAGAAAATCTATCACTTGATAGATTCACTGAAAGTTTGGGTTTCCATGGTAATTGTATTGTGCAATATTAATTTATTAAAGATGCTACTAAATGTAAAACTGAGCTTTTACTACACTATTTTCAAGCAGATTTAATTTGAGTATTTTAGGGTGTGTAGCTGGCTATTCTTTCCTCCGAAATTTTCCACTCAGTTCAATGATTCAACATATTTTACCTCTAACTTTATTTGCTAACTGATAACAAATCATCCTAATTAGCATGTAAGTCAAGATGGTTGTATTCTTTTTTATTATTTTTGTTTATGACTTTGCTTTGAAATGCTGAGATCTTTTATAAGCTTTCTTATTTAAACTCATTACATACTGCTAACATGAGCAACAATGTTATAAAGACTTATTTTGCTAATGAGCAACTCTGATGAGTGAATCAGTATAAGAAATGTTGCCAACTGGATATCTAATCCAGCGACTCTAAATTTTCTTTTTTGAATAACATAAAAAATGTTGTTGCTTTTTAAAGATTCTCTGTTGAATCCATGTTGCTGCATCTGTTACTTTTTTTGAATCTTTTTGAAATAAATGTTTAAATGCCAGTCAGTCATTTTGTATAAATTATTCAATTTCATGAAATCAATGAATATTTATTCTCCTTAAGATCAAGGTGACATGGTCATCACAGATGAAGAAGATATTTATGCAGGTATTAAATGACTTCTCATATATGTAGGTGGAATATGAAATACAAATATTTCCTATTTTTATTATTTTTTACTAACATTCTTCACAATAAAACTCAAATACACAGGCAGCATATAAAACAAAATCTTCTCTTGCCGCCATTCATTTTTAATAATACACATATCTATGAACCTTATAATCATAGACTTAAATAGCATCAACCAATTTCTCTCAGAAAAAAAGTATATCCAAAGAGAACATCAATCCATATCCATTTAGAATTTTTTCTCCTTTTAAGTTGAGGGATCAATTATTAAAATCAAACTCAAAAATTCACCAAAGGCTTGTCAAATTGAAAACTGAAACTTGGTGTATTCCACATAATGAAATTTATGTGTTGGATTTACTTTCTGACTTCAATGCACATTTAAACTACATGTTTGCCCTTTAAAAATAAATTATGAAATGTATTGTCTTTTCAGTAAGAAAAGTGAACAGAATAGTGACTATCCACTTTTGTGTTTGAGAAACGGCACAAACTTGTACCACATTGATAATCAGACATTTGGGAATGATAAAAAATATTGAAATATTTTGTCATAACTTGTCAATATTATAATGAATTCTTATCTCATAGACTATCAATATTGTTTATTCCTTCTATTCCCTCAAGTTTTTGTTTTTTTAGTAAGTAATGCAATGAATTGAACAGCAATATTGTAGCTGAAATCTAAGAAAGCAAGCTGTTTGGGTAAAAGCAATCAACTCAAAGGGTCACAAGATGGGTAATGTCAGTTCATAGTTACATGATGAGATGAGCCTTAACATAACATACTTTTAGACAAACATCTCCATCTGCAGGTTAACGTTAATTCCTTGACTGATGTTATGAAACTTAAACATGTCAGTGGTGATGTTCATGCTTTCTTCTTTGACTTTACCATCAAGCCATTGTAGCCCAGAATCACAATCATTCTGTTAAAATATCAACAAATTCCTTATTACTGATAAAGTACATGTCTATGAAAGTAGTTTAAAAATATTAAAACTATTTGAGCATTATTTTAATCAATTATCTAAACTAAATTATTAGTTGGGTTTTTTAATGTGTTTTTAAAAAAATATATTTTTGTTAATATATTTTTTCAGAGAGGAAGTGAAAGGGAGGAGAAATAGAAACATCAATATGAGAGAGAATCACTGATTGGCTGCCTCCTGTACACCCCACGCTGGGGATTGAGCCCACAACCTGGGTCAATGCTCAACCACTGAGCACACTGGCAGGGCTTCAATGTGTTTTTTTTTTAAAAGAAGTAAGTATTAGAATCTTCAGTGACTTTATGCCTGAAATGTCTCTTTTAGTCAAAGTCATAAATAATAAACTTTAGAATGCAGTTCTAGCTTCCTCCACAGTATAACTCTCCTATTCATCTATGTTCTTTGTCTTAATCCCACCAAAAGTGTAAATAAATAAATAAATAAATAAATAATGGCAGGGTTGATTACATTGATGCTTATAATTCCCTGGAGTGTGTTGTGATTTTAATAGATGGTGAAAATCATCTAACAAAAATCAAATTATGAAACAAATGAAAGATAATCAAGCGTCCGGCAGATGGAGAGTAAAATGCTGATAAGTTTTGTCCGTGATAGCGTTGTTTTAGAACATAGCTAACGTGTGCAGCAAAATCAGGCTTGTTAATGCTAGACATCACTTACAGACTCTGTCATCCAATCTAGCTCTAGCCTATTGAAAGGCTTTCTCCAGAGAGTAGGGCTCTTTATCTACTAAGTTTAATGCAAATCTGAGAGCAATGGAGAGCACATCCTCTCCTGCAGATCAACAAATCCCCCATAAGGGAGGATTTGAGTCTTATTTTCAGTGAAACTTGTCTTATCCTCACTAATGAGGTTAAGTCAATACCTGAAAGAACAGATTCCAAGAGTTTGATTAATGGATCTCTTGTCTACTTGGAAGTAATCAGGAGAAATGAAAACCATATAGCCCCTGAAAAGCACAGTGGTTTTCTTTGTTGTTGTTGTTGTTTTGTTGTGGTGGTGGTTGTTGTTTTTAATCCACTGAGCTCAATTATTAAATCACCAAAGAGGATGATTCAATCTACAGGGACAGAGAAAGAAGAAACCCAAAACAAGGACTGCCCCTTTATAAAACACTCTTGGGAAAAGTAACGGCCTGAAGGGATTATAATAGCACATTAAATTAGCTGCCGGATGATTCTGTATCCTAGTCTGAAATTCTATTCATTCGTTTACTTCCCATTCTATTTTTTTTCTAGCCCTATTTTTCTTTTTTTTAATTATTTTTTATAATTGAAAGTATTAAATTTTTTTAAAAAATATATTTTTATTGATTTCAGGGAGGAAGGGAGAGGGAGAGAGAGAAACATCAATGATGAGAGAGAATCATTGATTGGCTGCTTCCTGCATGCCCCCTACTGGGGATCGAGCCCACAACCCACCAGGCACATGCCCTTGGCTGGAATCAAACTTGGGACCCTTTAGTCTGCAGGCTGACGCTCTATCTACTGAGCCAAACCAGCTAGGGCTAGCCCTATTTTTCAATGCAGTCTATCAAAAGCCATTCAATGAGATCAGATGACTTCACAAAGATATCCTAACACAATGCACCAAAAAAATGCTACCCTACATTTAAATTAATTACCTTCTATTATCAAAATTTCATGGAGAAATTAAAGCCACACAATAAATTATCCCTAGAATTAAAGGCCATATAAATTTAAGTATGAAGACAAATTCTCTTTCCATATTGTTTAAAGTTAAAAATATAAAGTCTAAAATGTAACCTAATTTGCTAATAAATTAATTGTCTTCTAGAAAGATTATCTATGCTTACGTATCAATACTTTGTTCTTTTCATGCAACAGCTGTCAAAGCTGTCTCTGATAAGAATGTGGTCAGTCACCAGGTTTGAATGGAGCATATTTCATTTTCTTTTCGGTATATTCAAAAAATTTAACTGCATTTTCCATTTGAGCCCTGTGTTTCTGGAACTCAAGTATTGTATAATCACGATGTTTGTTTAGCTTAAGAATTATCCTCAGGGGTTTCTTGAACTGAATCTTCTATGTTCCTTGTGAAGCATATGCCCAAGAGTCATAATGTGAACCAACATTCCTGCCATGTGCTCCACAAAATAGTCTGATTTGGGACTCCAAATCATAGATGGTGTAATCAACGCAAAATCCAATTAATTACATGTCATGTCCTTTGGGGTGAATCTTGAGCCTATGAAGAAGCCATAAAAACACAAAGGTCATCTCACACAGGGTTCACTCTTATCCCTGAATGCAGAATGCAATATGACAAGGACATCTAAGCCATTTGAATCTAGAAGTTCACCAGAGCTCTGTTTCTCAGGTAAGAGACAGGTCCCTTGATGTCCCATCCTGCAGATATAGCAAATAATAGAAGAAAACAGACATTTTGCCAATACATATTAAAAATTTATACTCCAAACTCATCCCTACTTAGAAAATAGCCCATGCTATGCTTGTTCAATTTAAGATCAATCTACAATAGTCTACATCATAAAGCCCAGAGCCTGTGTTTTGAGCTTTTTCCACTTAACTCTATCTTAATGCAGCTTTCTCTTTATAAAAATGTACACATTAAAAGGACCGTAAAATGTAGGAAATGCCAAATTAAAATCCCCTGTGGTCCACTTGCTTGAAGTCTGAAATTAAAGGCTACAGCAGTTAAAAACCATGTGGCACAATATAGGCCACTATAAACCTTCCATGCAAAACCACCAATGGTATTCTAACTGTAACAACAAATCCTCATTGCCTTTCCTAGTTCAGTGCTGCTGAGAGTTAAAGTCCCTTCCCTCGCAGCACCAAAGCCTCAGTCATGCCAAATCGCTTTGATCTATGCCATTCTCCTCTTGTCTCAAAGTTCCTTGACTGATGTACAAGTTACCAACACTTCACCTCTGATTTGAATTTATCTTCTCCAAACTGCAGGTCTCCCTTCTGGGGACTTTTCCCTATGAAACCTAAAGCACTAAAGAACATGACAAAAGTGAGATCAAAATAGCACATGCGATACTGCCTGGGTATGAGGCAATTACGGACTTCTAATAGTGAATTGTAGAATTAGACAGACAATCCACCCAGACATGGTCGTGCTGACAACCTCCAGGTATCTGCCAATTAGACAGAGCTTTGACCTCTAAGCCTCTTTGGCTGGGAGCAAATCAGAGGACCTGCTCTCTGCAGGCAGGTAGCTTCACAGAATAGAGCAACTGGGATACCTGATGATCTGTACCAAACTCAAAATAACACAACAATCATTTCACTTCCCTGGGTGAAAAGCAAGTGGGTAGTGAGGCATCAGAGAGAATAAGTGTTCTTCTAAATGGAAGAAAATATCAGTAATTGAGAATAAGTGGTTTTTCCTCTAGGACTCATGGAAGTATGTCACAGGTCAGATCTTGAAAAAGTGACTGCGATGCCCGTGATAGGAGAGTTCATTTTACACAGTCTAGACTTCACAGAGTTGCAATAACTCAAAGAGAGTTGCAATAACTCCATTAAACAATAAAACCCCACTTAACTCTCTCATGTATTTGTTCTTATAACATTGCATTGTTGGGAGCTGGTGACCCAAAGATAAATAATGAGAGATCTTGGATCTCTAGGAGCTCATGATAAAGAAAAAGAAGAAATATATGTTAAGATATGTAACAAACATGTATAAAAGCCAATAAAAGCATCAAGATAGGAACTCAAGTATAGGAGCTAGTGGTTAGTATTTACAAAAAGAAAGCCCTTATAATTTTTAAAAGTGATATAATAATACAAGAGTATGTGGAATCATTAAAAGACTCTTCATAGTTTTGCTATGAATTTTTTATATTTAACACATAAGATAGTTGATGTTATAATATGTATCCTAGCTCTTCTATCCCAGAAAAGGCATTTACAAACATTCCCAGTGTCACAAAAGTAACACATAATATTGGAGTTCCCACGTGGTCATCTTCACATGGACAGAATGCACGCCTAATTCCGTGGCTCAGTGTTAGATTATTGTTACTTTCTATCTAAGCCAAGCAAGTTTAAAGTAAAAGATAAATAAAAAGAAATATAAGGTGTTAGAATTCTAAATAATAAAAATACTAAAATAATTTTTGGAAACATTATTATAAACAAGACCAGAAATATGATAATTTGTTATAGACATTACAGTTTCATTTGTATATAGGTCCAGAAGGCTTCTCAATCTTAAAATCATGCCATAATTATGCTATTTTATTATTTTTGTCTATGTATGTGTGCTTCAGATAGTTGCTAATAAATCATATATTCTGTAGTGTTTTTATAACTTTTACACTTTTAAAAGTTTAAGCTTTTATAATTCTTAACCACTCTTCTTTTAACCTAATGAAACTAAGTAAACAACAAAAAAGTAAACTTTAATTGCTAATTTGAATTTACATCATAAAACCATCTTTTGCAGCATAGGACAATTAATTCTTCTTATGGTAAATAGCATTAAAAAAAACCTATGACACCTCTAAATAGACTATCAATACTTAGAAAATTTTTTCCTACTTGGGAAAAATCAGATGTTATTTTAAGAAAAATTTCAAGAGACAAAAATGTTATTTGTAAAACTATGCTCCATCATTCTAGTAGGAGTCTGAGGGAATATTTTTCTTTACTTCAATTGATCCTAACTTTTTTCTGTCGTCAGGACATCTTAAAGACAGATATAGTAGAAATCATATTGACATCAGTCATTGAACTAATGTTTTCTGCACATGATTTAAAGTAATGGGGGAGGGAAAAGTTGAGAAGAAAAGGATATACACAGTCAATGACAACTTCCTTGCTCCCGGTGCTTTAACCGCATACTGTAATTGGGAGAAGAGCTGTATTTAAGTGGCAGAAAGAGCTAGTGCAGGGGTTGGAGAATCACATGCATCTGTGATCCAGGCAGGTTACACAAAAGAGGGAAGTGGTTAGGTGTCACAAGGAATAGTATGAAATGTGATAAATTGAGAGTGTGTGCCCATCCTAAATTATTAACTTTCTTTTTTTGTTGTTTTTTTTTTTGTTTTTTTAATGTTGCTTTAGCCGAACAAACACATCTGCAAGCTTCTTCCAGGTTGTAACTTTGAGGGCCAAAGCTCTATTCACTGAGGATTTGACATGGCAACACATATTCCATGGACAAGTACAGCAGACCCGCCAGGCATCTGTTTGAGTGAGAGATTTAAAGGACTCTGATAAAGTGCCAATCATAAGGAAAGTTATGGCTTAATAAAAATGCCCAAGTTGTAGCTGAAAAGAAACCAATCCAGGGACTGATGTGCTCATGTGTGTCATTTAGACCTGACCCTTTTTCAGCCTCAAACACTGCCATAGTGCCTCCACACATGCTCAAATCAGCGGCCCAGTGGAACTTTACATTCCGATTGCAGGGACTGCCAAATATCCCATGGAAGACAGTCATCACTGTCATCAGATATACTCTACCTAGGACAAAAACCCTTAATATTTACTTAAGTATGTGAGAAAAATACTTTTTAGGAGTATTTAACTTTTAAGTATGTGGTTTCTTTACCAAACTGCCTCCAGAACAAAGAGAGGATTGAAGAGAACAGTGTTACTCCAAGGGTTTGTTTTTTTTAATTAGAGGGAACTTAGGGGTATTTTATCACCCCCATTCCACTCAGAATAAAAGACATAAATAAAAGATCCAATTCTGACCCATAATATATGTGTAGCATTTTAGCCATGGTAAATTGATAAATTCAATTAGTAACCAACTGTGTTTTTTTTTTTGTGTGTGTGTGTGTGTGTGTGTGTGTTAGAACTGATGCTAGACTCTACCCCAAAATTTTTATATTTGAACAATATCGCCGAAACCGGTTTGGCTCAGTGGATAGAGCGTCGGCCTGCGGACTGAAAGGTCCCAGGTTCGATTCCGGTCAAGGGCATGTACCTGGGTTGCAGTCACATCCCCAGTAGGAGATGTGCAGGAGGCGGCTGATCGATGTTTCTCTCCCATCGATGTTTCTATCTATCTCTCTCCTTTCCTCTCTGTAAAAAAATCAATAAAATATATTTTAAAAAAAAAAAAAAACAATATCATCTGCTCTTTCATTTTTGTCTTGGAACACTCTCTTAGAGCAGATAGTGGATGTTATTCCCAAAATTCTATAAAAATGAAAGATCATTTCTGAGAAATTAATGATAAACATGTGATAAAATTAAACATGATCATGGTTTCAAATAGATCAAAGGGAGCATAGTTTGTTTCTTAACAAATTGGTAACTCCTTCCTAACTGTATTGCTTTCTCATTGCTGATGTAACAAAATACCAAAAACCTAGTGTCTTAAAACAACACACATTTACTCTCTTATAGTTTTAGAGGTCAGAAGTCTAAAATCCAAGTGTCTGGAGGCTTAAAGGGAGAAGCAGTTTCTTTGTGTGTTTCGTTGTTGTTGTTGTTTTTTGTTTTGTTTTGTTTTGTTTTTGTGTGTGTGTGTGTGTTTCAGTTTCCAGAAGTTTCTTGCATTTCTTGGTTCATGGTCCCTTCTTTCATCTGCAACAAGCATCTCTCCACCCTCTGGCTTCAATCTAACATCTTCTTTCTCTGATTCTGATTCTTTACCTCCGTCTTGTAAGTACTTTCAAGACTATATTGAGCCCACTCAGATAATTTAAGGGAATCTCTCCATCTCAAGACCCTTAACAATCAGATTTGCTACTGAGCTCTTATTGAAATTAAATGCTTGACTCATGCAGGCCTGGTGACTCTCTAGCCTGAATATTCACTTTGAGTGAACGCTATTTCTGACAAGGTGGAAGGTAATTTAAAAAATATGTAAAACTAGTGCTTTCGTTGTCAAATGAACTTGGTATAGAAAAATGGAGCTCTTCTTTCCTAGCATTATCTTGTCTATACATGAGAAAGTGGTCCCCATCCCTGTGGAGAAAACTTTATCTCCAACTGCAATGCCTTAAACAAAATCAAAGACACTGGCTATTTAGGGCTTTTGATCCAATGAATCTGTCTCAGAAATGTTTAGTTAAGCCCTACCAGCATGGCTCAGTGGTTGACCATGGACCTATGAACCAGGAGGTCATAGTTCAACTCCCAGTCAGGGCATATGCGTGGGTTGTGGGCTCAATCCCCAGTAAGAGGCGTGCAGGAGGCAGCCAATCAATGCTTCTCTGTTTAGTTAAGTTGAAACCCCATCATTTGTGCTGTAGCTCAGGGGTCCTCAAACTACGGCCCACGGGCCACATGCAAATACAAATATTGTATTTGTTCCCGTTTTGTTTTTTTTACTTCAAAATAAGATATGTGCAGTGTGCATAGGAATTTGTTCATAGTTTTTTTTTTAAACTATAGTCCAGCCCTCCAACGGTCTGAGGGACAGTGAACTGGCCCCCTGATTAAGAAGTTTGAGGACCCCTGCTGTGGCTATTCTAGTCTGTGGAACTATCTGCAATTTGTACCTAAGAGTATTTAACAGATACATTCCAGTATTTAAGGAACATCTCAGATGCACATCTGTGGGCAGTTTTACCTATAGTGGGAATCGATTCATTAGAAAGGGTAGTATGAAATTTATTCCTAACTTTAGCTGAAGTGATACAGGATAGTACCTCTGCCCTTGAAGGTGAATGAGGTCAGTATCAAACTCTTTTCCAGGTTTGTTATGAATGATACATTGCCCCAGACTTTCTCTTTGTAGGCCAAGGTGAAATCTGTGCAAATTACTAAATTTACTACTGTGTTTGGATTAATGCCTCAGGCCATGTGGACAGGTCAAGTCACCTGGCTTTCTAAGGTAAGGTAGACTGAAAGTTCATGGAATTTGTGTAGCTGGCTGAATCTGAGACTTCTGGAGGGTATGTCTGGGATCAACACTGCTGGGTAGTCTCACACTATAGCTCTGAGTTCTGTGGCTAATAGCCTAGATAAGTGCTATATAAGGTGAGCCAGATGGGCCCTGTCCCTGTTGGTAAGAGTAATCAGAATGGTTGATGGAGTGGTATATGAGTAGGAAATTTGACATAAATCATGCCATGAGAAACAAACAAACAAAAAATTAGGGACGATAGTTTGTTTCCTAATGATCAGGGCTCTGTGAGTAAAACTTCCTGACATGCCTGGCAAGTTGGAGACCTGCAGAGAGAGTTATAGGTTTATTTTTCTCAGATCAATTCATGTGTTTGCCTCCCAAAGTATTGTACACATTTAGGGACCTTCCCCTATTCTCCCAGGGAGAAGTCCTTCATGATAGCAAAATAAGGACACCTCTCCCTGTCTCAAGAGGGAAGAATCTGCTGTGTAGCCATTCTTGTGTAAGTTCTCCTCTAGTATGGACCCTCTCTATGTATAGGGTTCATCTGCCCTCATCATGTCACCCAATAGGGGAGAATGAGATATGAGGAACAGATGTAGTTATTGCTAAAAGCAATAATAAATCTGATAAAAGGTCCAGACACTTCATGTTTGCTTTCAAGATAAATAAATATAGATATTAAATATCTTCATTCAGTTATTCATTTCTGCACACTCAATTATGTATTGATGTGAGTGTCTGCGCATCTTTACCCCCTTGCCTCCTTTGTCAAATATTAATTGACTATAAAGTCATGTATTTATTTCTGGGATGTCTATTCTGATCTGTATGTCTGTTTTTATGCTAGTATCATGCTGTTTTGATTACTTGCAGTACAGTTTGTTCTTCTTTCTCAAGATTGCTGTGATTATTCAGGGTCTTCTGTAGTTCCACACAAATTTATGAATATTTGTTCTAGTCCTGTAAAATGTGCTATTGGTATCTTGATAGGAACTTTGTTAAATCTATAGATTACTTTGGGTAGTATGGATATTTTAATGATGTTAATTCTGCCTATCCATGAACATAGTATTTGCTTCCACTTACCTGTATGTTCTTCAAATTTTTTCTTTAGTGCCTTATAATTTTCTGAGTATAGATCTTTTACGTCCTTGATTAAATTTATTCCTACTTTCCCTGGCCGGCATGGCTCAAGTGGTTGGAGCATCGTCCTGTACACCAAAAGGCCACAGGTTTGATTCCTGATCAATGTGCATGCCCAGTTTGAAGGTTTGATCCCTGACTCAATTGATGTTTCTCTCGCCCTCTCACCCCCTCCCCCCCCCCCACTTTCTCTCTAAAACCAATAAAAAACATATCCTAGGGTGAAGACTAAAAAATATTATTTGTGATGAAATTATATTTGCCAAAGAAGCAGAGTAATATTGTTAACTATAGCTGTAAATCTGACAATTTTCTTCAAAACACTTGGCTTTAACTATAATAGCAAAATAAGATGCATTCTTTATCCTATAGCCCAAGGCAAACTCAGCTTACCTGACTGATTTTAAGATTAAATCAGTATATCTACTTACAAGCAACACTGCCAGAACATTGATCTGATAAAAAATAATGTAGCTTGCACTTGAAGGCCATGGAAGTTTCCTTTTGTAACATCTTATAAGTACAATTTTATCAGTCCCCTAGGGGATGTGATGGGAAAATTGTTCAAGTAAAGAAATAGTCAGTTAAAATGGAGGTAAAATAGAATAGGTATCTCAAATATTTTATCAGTGTCTTCTTTAATTCAAGATCTCAGAACATTTTTATGTGATCTGCGTAATCAGTAATTTTTCGAAATTATAAATATCATAAAAGTACAAGCTATTCCAAAAAGTATAAACACATATGTATTTAGAAGTTAAAATCCAGGAAAATAAGAAGAGAACTCCCTGCCCTAGCTGGTTTCTCTCAATGGATAGAGCATCGCCCTGTGGACTAAGGTTCCAGGGTTCAATTCCAGTCAAGGGAACATACCTGGGTTGCAGGCTTGATCCCCAGTTTGGGCGTGTGCGGGAGAAATCCAATTGAGTGTCTCTCACACAATCAATGTTTCTCTCTGTCTCTCCCCCTCCCTTCCACTCTCTCTAAAAACCAATTGAAAAATATCCTCAGGTGAGGATTAACCCCCCACACACACAGAAAAAGAGAAGAGTAACCAAGATAGAGGCACAGGCAAATGCCTGTACTCAAGCCTCCCACAACTACATCAAAATTCCCACTAGCATACAGAACAACCATCATCCAGAACACTACAACTAGAGAAGTAAAGAAGAAAGCACAATGAGACTGGTAGGAGGTGCAGAGGCACTGAATGAGCTGGTCAGGCACCCCTGTGTGCTGCTTTTTTAATCAGGAGGGAGATCATCATGCCTGGAGGAGCAAGGGGTCCCAGCCCCACACCAGACCCCCAGCCCAAGCTCCCAGAGCTTGGAAAATAAGTCCCCGTAACTATGGGCTATTTAGAAGTTAAAGTCCATGAAAATAAGAAGCGAATTCCTGCCCTAGCTGGTTTGGATTGGAGATCAGTGACAAAGAGGCTGCTGGAGACCCAACTGTTCCTCTTAAAAGGCTGGCACCACAAACAGAACTTATAAGGTCCTGCTTCCTCTGAGCTCCAGTGCCAGGCGAGGCTCTGGGGGACACATTTGTCTGGCATCAGGAAACTTGGGGGAGGCTTTCTCCCAGACAGAGGTACTCACATGAATCGTTATTCCTGTGCTGAGACCTCTCCGGTGACAGGACTGACTGCCAGCCATTTCTGTTTGCTCTGCCATGGTTCTGTAAGACCCCGCCTCATCCAAATTACAACTCCAAAACAGCTGTGCACAGCAGCTTTTGCATATGAATGGTCTGTCCTTGAAAATCTCAAACAAGCTGCAGCTGGGTCAGGGAGCCCCAAATCAATAAAAGGCCCAAGACCCTTCACCAGCATCAGCCTGCCTTGCTTCATAACTGGGCCTCGTCTGGGCACTTCCAAATTTGATACAAGGAGGAGGAATCTGCAGATCTCTCTGTAGCTCCTGCTGGTTGGCCCCAGGTAGTGGCTGACTTTGTACCTCCCTGGAGACCCAAGAACCAGTGTACCAGTGGTCAGTGTGAGACCATACCAGATTACAACTCTACACATCCATGAGTGACACACTCAAGGGACTGACTCAGTGAGAACCAAAACCCCACTGAAGTAAGCCCTGCTCCATAGGGTGTCTCTTGCACAGCAGCTCTCCCACTGTAGTTACAGCTGGTCCTCACAGCCAATTGGCCTAGAGGTCAATTCCTCCCAGTGAAACCAACAGCAATCAAGTCTCAATTACAACAAGACTGCTCACAGTCGACAAAGTGGTGCACCTAGAGTTCTCAGCTCAGGTGACTGGGGAGGCTGAGCCACTGGGCCCTATAGGACACCTACTACACAAGGCCATTCTACCAACTCAAGGAGACATAGAAGTTCTATCCAATATATAGAAACAAACACAGGGAAGCAGCCAAAGTGTGGAGACAAAGAAATATGTTACAAATGAAAGAAATGGAAGAAAGCAAACTACTGGATATCGAATTCAAAACCACAGTTATAAGGTTACTCAAGAATCTTCTAGAAACCTCCAAAGGACTTAGTGAGACTTTTAAAGATCTTAGTGAGAATGCTAAACACATGGAAAAGGGTCAGTCAGAAATTAAGCATACACTGACTAAAATAAAAAATAATATACAGGGATTCAACAGTAGAGTAGAGGATTCTGAGAATCAAATTAATGATTTGAAATATGAGGAAGCAAAAAAACACCCAACCAGAGGAGCAAAAAGAAATAAGAATCCAAAAATATGAAAATAGTGTAAGGAGCCTCTGGGACAACTTCAACTGTACCAACATCTGAATTATGGGGGTGCCAGAAGAAGAGAGAGAGAAAGATATTGAAAACTGATTTGAAGAAATAATGACAGAAAACTTCCCCTACCTGGTGAAAGAAATAGACTTACAAGTCCAGGAAGCACAGAGAGTACTAAACAAGAGGAACCCAAAGAGGACCACACTGAGACACATCATAATTAAAATGCCAAGGGCTAAAGACAGAGAATATCTTAAAAGCAGCAAGAGAAAAGCATTTAGTTACCTACAAGGGAATGCCCATATGACTGTCAGCTGATTTCTTAACAGAAACCATGAAGGCCAGAAAGGAGTGGCAAGAAATATTCAAAGTGTGAAGAGCAAGGACCTACAAACAAGCAAAGCTATCATTTAAAATTGAAGGTCAGATAAAGAGCTTCACAGACAAAAAGAAGCTAAAGGAGTTCATCACCACCAAACCAGTATTACATGAAATGTTGAAGGTATTCTTTAAGAAGAGGAAGAACAAGGAAAAAAAGAAAGATAAAAAATATGAACAACAAAATAGCAACAAATAAATACCAATAACAATTGAATCTAAAAATAAAATAAATGAATAAGAAATCGAATGAGCAGAATAAACTGGTGAATAAAATAGAATCAGGGGCATGGAAATGGAACAGACACAATTCTCAGAGAGTAGGGGGGTGGGGAGCGGGAAGAGATTAAACAAAGATCTTATATGCATATATGCATTACCTATGGACACAGACAATTAGGGTGGCGAAGGCCTGGGGCAGGGTGTGGAACCAGGTGGAGGGAGGCAATTGGGGGAAAAAAGAGGGACATCTGTAATAATCTCTGAGAGAGAGAGAGAGAGAGAGAGAGAGAGAGAGAGAGAGAGAGAGAGAGAGGAGAATTTCCTTATCACGTACCTTCTGTGTATAAGGCATGGGGAAAGGCTTCACATACAATACCTCTTTTAATTCTCATGGAGTAGGCAGAATTCTAAGATGACCACCAGTAACTCCTGACCTTGTACAATCCTCTCCGTCAGGAGGACTGCGACCTCTGCATTTGATGGCTTTACTCCCATAATTATATCTCTACATTCTGTGGTAAAAGTATTTTGTAGATGAAATTAAGTACCCCTATCACCTGAAATTGAGTTAAATCCAAAGGGAGAGTATCCTGAGTGAGTATGACCTATTCAAGTGACTCCTTAAATGAAACAAGGAGCAACACACACTATATTGTTGGACTAGATGACAGCAAACAACCAGTTTACAAACTGATTAAGGTGGGGGTCATGCAGCTAAGAACTGAGGGTAACTCCATTATATTGCTTTTGCTCCTTTATCACATATCGTTGACTATATTTATAGGAGACTATTTCTGGGCTTTCTATGCTGTTACATTGATCTATCTAGTATTTCACCAAATACCACACTGTCTTCATTACTGTAGCTTTATAGTAAGCCTTGGATTTGAGTACTATCACTCCTCCAACTTTGTTCTTCTCCTTCAATATCATGTTGGTTATTTTGGATCTTTTGCCTTTCCATAAAAACTTAGAATCAGTTTATCAATATCCATGAAATAACTTTCTGGGATTTTTATTGGAATTATATTGAATCTATACATCAAGTTGAGTAGAACTGACATATTGACAATATTAAGGAAGAGGTAATTTTTATATAGAGTGTAAGAGGATAAATTTAATTATAAGGCGATATTTGAACATAGACTAAAACAACATAAAGACAGAGGTATAGAAAATAGCATTTCTGGTTAAGTACAAATGCAAAGGAGGTGAGGAAATGCTTGTCATGCTCATGGAACTTCAAGGAATAACTGTGGGTGCAATCCAGTTAACACAGTTAGAGAAACAGAAACTGAGGTCATAGAAATAATAAGTACCTATACATTATAGGACTTGAAGGATATTTAAAGAACATTGGTCTATACTTTGAATGAAATGAGATGCCACTGGAGAGATCTGAACAGAGGTGCTATTATTTATTTAAAATTTTAAAGGTTCATTCTTATTTCTGTGTTAAGAGTGGAGTGTTGGTAAAAGAAGGCAGTAAATAGAAAACTATTGTTGTAATTTAAGCAGTAATAGTGGCGTGGGTCACGATAATAGAGGAAAAGTGGGTAAGAAAGCTTTAGACTCTGGACATATTTCAAAGGTAGCATCAGTAGTAGACAGATTAAATGTGATATATGAGAGAAAGATGAATCTTGAATGGCTCCCAGGTGCTTGTCCTGAGTAACAAGAAAAAATGAAGTATCTCTTTTCTGAGGAGAAATGGAAAGGCATATTTGAAGGTAGGAAATAGAAAACATATATTAGGGGGACATTCATTAAGTTAGCGATACCTACTGGACAACAAAACAGAGATGTGAAGTAGGCAGGTAGATGTGCATCTGAAGTTCAAGAGAGAAGTAGATATAATTTGTGATTCATCAGCACAAAAATGATATTTAAAAACAAGAACTGGATGAAAACTCCAAAGGTGTGAATAAAGCGGGAGAAGAGAAGATCAGCGGTCTGAGTCCTGAGACATAAAAGTGATGAGCTAAGTCAGCAAAGAAAATTGAGAAGCAACTATTGTGGCAGGGAAACTGATGGCAATTTCCCAAAAGCCGTATCTTGATTTCTAGTACCCACTGACAACTGTCAGGCTAGTGGAGCCCGGCTCTGAGAGTGAGGGGTGGAGAGTAAGAATAAGGTGAGAACTGAGGACAAGTAAAAATAAGGAGCTATGTTTCCTTTTCTTTTCTTTTTTTTAATGATTTTTTTAATCCTCACCCAAGGATTATTTTGAGAGAGATGAAGGGAGAGGAAGAGGAAGAGGAAGAGAGAAACATGGATTTGAAATAGAAACATCAAGGTTGCCTAAGAGTAGGTGCCCTGAACAGGGATCAAACCTGAAACCTGAGTATGTGCCCTGACCAGGAATTGAACCCACCACTCTTCTGTGCACGGGACAACCAACTGAGCCACACCAGCCAGGGCGAGGACCTATGTTTCCTTAAAACAAAATTATTTCCATATTGCAGTTGGGCTATGTCCTGACATTTACCAGTACTCTCGTTCTTGCTCTTTACATTCAAAAGATGTGACCTTCCTTTCCATTATTTATACTCTGAATTCTGAAGATCCTATTTACAAATGTTTTTGACTAAACTATCAAATATTTAGTGATTCAACTATACCACCTGACCTTCATGTGTTATGACTTTAAGGCCTAGCGTTATTTCGATTCTACTTACCAATCTGCTTGGAATAAAAACTTATGGAAATGAGCATTGATTTTTTTTTTGATGAATTATCTTAGGATAAACTTAAATTTATGTGAAAGTCTAAATAATAAACCCTATTCATCTTACACTCCTCTGATCCATCAAAAATAAAGTAAAATGGCCCTGGCCGGTTTGGCTCTGTGGATAGAGCATCGGTCTGCAGACTGAAGGGTCCCAGGTTCGGTTCCGGTCAGGGGCATGTACCTTGGTTGCGAGCACATCCCCAGTAAGGGGTGTGCAGGAGGCAGCTGATCGATGTTTCTCTCTCATCGATGTTTC
Source organism: Myotis nattereri (assembly GCF_964212035.1). Classification (NCBI taxonomy): domain Eukaryota; kingdom Metazoa; phylum Chordata; class Mammalia; order Chiroptera; family Vespertilionidae; genus Myotis; species Myotis nattereri. The sequence continues at coordinate 47,661,002 of NC_138080.1, read as the reverse complement.
TAATTCTCTATCCCTCTCCCTTCCTCTCTGTAAAAAATCAATAAAATATATTTAAAAAAAATAAAGTACAATGATAATAATAATAGCAAAGGTAATGATATAAACGCAGTTACACAAAACACCAGGTTGAAACTGTGGATATTTACATCTATACTGGAATCAAATACACAGTTATTTGATTTTTGAAGAAAATATATAAACTCAAACATTAAAAGACATCTGAAGTTATGAAAGGTAAGCTTTCTAAAGCAATACTTTTACATTTTACTTTATACATGATATTGACTATTCAAATACTGCTGTTACCTTCTAATATGGAAAAGAGAAAATGCATTTTAGTATAGAATTGACCTGGGAATTAGAAATTCAGAACAAGTCTTAAATATGCAACGAGTTTATGCGATAATCCTGAATAATTCAATTGACCTATAATTTCAAAAAGAATCTAACAAAAGCAGATATCATGAGTCAAATCTTTGTCAATGCCTAAAGGTACGACTCTGTATATATGCATGAGTACAACATTTGATATTTTAAATCTGCAACAGTTCATAAATATAGTCTTATGAATTAAAAACTGAAAGCTTAGGTATTTCCCAAGCTTACATAATTAGAAACAGCAAAACATATTAAACGGACTCTTTTAAAAAATGGATAAATGTATGTAAAGGAATAAACTAAGACATCCCATGCAGTATGCCTTGTGTTTGGGAGATTGCTGAACCTCCTTTCAAAGGGACGAATTAATCATTTTTAGGTATATATTCTCATGGTATAAGTTCTCTTCATCGAGTGTTTGAAACTTTGCATCTTTCTATTGCAATGACAAAGTCCCTAATTCACTAGAGCAAGCAATATATTGTCAGAGAACTAGTCTGCCACATCATTTCCCTTTGTACAGACTTGTAAGATCTCCCAGGAATTGTCATTATCCTTGCCATGAAACTCTTTGAAAAACATTTGGTTATGGGAAATTTCAAACGTACATAAAGCAAACCAAACAGTATCATAAGCCTCATGTAACCATCTCCTAGTTTCAATAACTCAATACCTACTCCCAATTCCATCAGTCCCTACTCCCAATTCCAAGCTTCCCTACCTAATTATTACTATTTTATAGCCTTTTGGGGAGTAAAATTAATGTGCATTGAATTTTACACATCTAAACTGTATGCATTTGACAAATGAATTGACTTATTTAAACCAAAGCCCTAGATAGCTATAGAACATTTCTATCACTCCAGAAATTTCCCTTGTGGCTTTAACTGGTCCATCCCTCCCAAAAGACATAACCACTTTTCTAACTATTTTCACTATGGGTCAGTTTGGCCAATTCAAGAATGTAGGAAAGATTGAATAATACAGCTCTTTTGTTTCTAGCTGCCTTCACACGGCATAAGGTCTATGAGATTCACCCATGTTGTTGCAGGCAGCAGTATTTTGGTCCATTGTGTGCATATACCATAATGTGTGCACCCATCCCCCTGTTGATGGATTGTAGGAAGATCCTATGAACATTCTTGTATGTGTTCTCAGTTCAAAGATGTTTTTATTCCTCTTGGATTAAAATAGCTAAAAATGGCATTGCTTACTCAAATGGTCAGCTGATGTTTAAACTTCCAAAGCATTTTACCAAGTGGTTTTATCATTTTATATTCCTATTAGCATTATCAGAGATTTCTGTTTGTTATATATGTTAGTCAACATTTTGTGTAGGCTAGTTTTTTTTTTTATTTAAATAGCTTTATTGAGAAACAGTACACATACCATAAAATTCATCTGTTTAAAATGTACAACTCATTGTACATTGTTTTTACTATATTTACAGGTTGTATGGACTAAAGAGAAAGACTCCATTTTGAATGTTGAACCTCTAAGTTTTCAAACATTATCCCTTTATCTCCTCTCTCTTCCCTTTTGTCCCACATATGGGTAAGGCAACAAGAGTGCCCTTACTCACCCTCCCTTGGCACTGGTTCAAAGTTCAAATCACATTAACTTGGCCTGTGAGCACGTACCCTCCTTCTGGCCCCACCGCCTAGCCACAATTAAAGTCAGCCACTGTCTCACTTCACCTTTGTCACCTGCACTGCCTAGTGCCAGCCCTGCTCTCTTTAGAGCAGTGGTTCTCAACCTGTGGGTCGCGACCCCTTTGGGGGTTGAATGACTCTTTCACAGGGGTCACCTAAATACATCCTGCATATCAGATATTTACATTACGATTCATATCAGTAGCAACATTACAGTTATGAAGTAGCAACGAAAATAATTTTATGGTTGGGGGTCACCACAACATGAGGAACTGTATTAAAGGGTCGCGGCATTAGGAAGGTTGAGAACCACTGCTCTAGAGAGTCCCATAATATGAGTAATAAACCTTTTTATGTTCTCCTGGTGTATGCAGTATAATTGCTCTGGACATACAACTAATTTTGAGTAGGAGGTTTATCCAGACATCCATGGGACAACTATAAAATATTATGTAATCACACAGTATAATTTTAGAACATTTTTACCACCTCAAAGTGAAGCCTTACAGGTGTTATCATTCACTCCTATTTATCTCCTCTATCCTCTTTCCCCTTAGGCTTAGGCAAAGCAGTAGTTTATTTTCTATTTATAGATTTACTTATTCTGCACAGTTATGTAAATTGAATCATGCAATATGTAGTCCTTTGTGACTTCACTTAGCATAATTTTGAAGCTAATCAATATTTTAGCATGTATCGGTACTTCATTCTTTTTCATTGTCATCTAGTATAACATCATGCGAATATATTTCATTTTGCTTAATGACTCATCAATTGATGAAAATTTGAGGTGTTTTTTTTTTCCCCATTTGGGGCTACAATGAATAATAAGATGAACATTTATGTGCAAGTCTATTGTGGAGATATGTTTTCATTTCCCTTGTGTACTCTTAGGAGTAGAATTGCTAGGTCATATGGACATTTTATGTTTAACAGTTTGAAGAATTTCCAAACTATTTTCCAGAGTATTTGCAAAAAACATTTTCAACAACAACATACAAGAGTTATCATTTATCCACATCTTTGCCAACATTTATTGTTGTTTTTGTTTTTTACTATAATTCTGTTCTTGATTATTGTTTTACCTCAATTTGCTTTAAGAATTTCTTTGACAAATTATCTAGAAAACACATTTTACCCATTTATGTATGTGTTTTTTTTTTTCTCTTGTGGTAGTAGAGAAGGCAGAAAAATTAATTATATCTATAGATTTAGTGAGGCCACATGTAGTCTTTTACCCTATGTTAGCAAATTATAGAGTTAACAGATGAGGGTAAAAAGACCCTAAAAAAGTCCCCCACAATGAAATAATACCTAAATCTGAATAAAGATAGACTGGAAAAAGGGATAAGAATAATATTTTGTATCACTCAAAAAGTTTTAAGTGGTAAGAAATATCAAGTTAAAATCATCATAATAAAAAGAAACAGCTCAGTTCCCCTTTCAAAATTTCAGTAAATGAAGCTAAAGGTAACACCATTGTCACCTTCCAGTTAGTATCACATCATGCTAAATTACTGCCCCTTATCTATATGGGATACATTCCAAGAACCCCAGAGGATTCCTGAAACAATGAGCATCAAACTCTATATATACTATGCTTTTCCTATACATACATATCTATGATAAGGTTTAATTTATAAGTTAGACACAGTAGAAGATTAACAATCTACACTAATAAAAGAGAAACATGCAAATTAACTATCACTCCGACACTCTGCCACTCTGCTACACCCACCAGCCAGCCAATCAGAGCAACTATGCAAATTAACCCAACAAAGATGGCAGTTAATTTGCATATGCAGGTGCGGAGAGAAGACTGAAGATGACTGAAGATGGCGACGGCCACAGAGCTGGAGCGGGCAGGAGGCTTGGGTTGCTCCCGGTGACGGAGGAAGCCAAGCTTCCTGCCTGCCCTGGACTTCGCTCAAGGAGGGGCTGGGGGCCTGGGTTCCGCTCAAGGAGTGGCTGGGGGCCTGGGTTGCTGCGGGGGGGGGGGGGGGGTGGGAGGGGGGGGGCGGGGTGGTGACCGAGGCTTCCAGCCCACCCTGGGCTCCGTTGGAGGAGCTGGGGAAAAAAAAAAAAAAGGAGGGGCTGGGAGCAGCCAGAGCGAAGAAGCCAAGCCTCGCTGATGTGGCCAGACCAAAGGCCTGGGTCCCAGGTGCCAGAGGAAACCCAGTGCAGGCAGCCAGGGGAAGGAAGGCCTACTACGTGAATCTTCATGCAACAGGCCACTAGTAACTAAAAACTAAATAGAACAATTAGGTCAATATTCTATAATAAAAGTTATGTAAATGTGGTCTCTCCTTTAGAAAAACTAATGTGAAATCCTTTTTACTTCTTCACAATTTCACGAATAGAGAATTCATTCTTACCATAGATCTTAGCAAACTTGGTATACCTATAGTACAAGGTTTTTCCTATTTTACTAAGTTGATAATTTTCATCTAAATGAGGCACTTTAAGGCTTCTTTGTGGCATATCCAAATTGCCAGCATCATTAATCTTGTGCTTTGGGGTCATTATGTAGTAAAATGAGGTTTACTTGGACACAAGCCCTGTGATTCCACAATAGTGAATGTGATAACCAAGACGGTTAGTAAGTGACTAATGGGCAGGGAGGTATTTATCATGGGGACACTGGACTAAGCATTGACTCTGGTCCTGGGTGGGATGAAGCTGGTTGATACAAGATCACATGAGATTTTCTCACACTGCTCAGAACCAATGTGCAATTTAAAGCTTATAAATTGCTTATTTGATTGCTTATTTATGGAATTTTCACTTAATGTTTACTGACAGTGTTTGATCACGGCTACCAGAAACCACAGAAAGCAAAACCATAAATAAGGGGAGACTACTGTACCACTATGCCAATGACTAAACACATCATGAGATAAAAATAAATAAATAAATAAACAAACAACAGACAACTATTGGTCTTTAACAGCACTAGGAAAAAATAAAGGATCATTTAAAATCATTTTTCCTTCTAAGAAATAAAACAATAAAGCAAAATTGAAATACACTGAGATAAAACACACACACACACACACACACACAGAAATACTATTTACTGGAAAAGAAATTCCTAAAATAACCCATTGCCGGTAATCCAATGACTAGGGTCTCTCTCTGACATTTAAACTGCCCTCAATCAATAATTTAGAATATTTCAATAAGGCCACAATATCCATGTGTTTCTAATGAGATGCGTTGATGAACTTATATAAACAAAGCTCCCAGATTCTTTGTCTTATTTTTAACTTAATCTATATTGTATATACATCTTAGACTCAACAGAGAAATAATAAACATTCTTCTTTATATGGTTAGCTTTAAGAATTCAAGTTGTCCCCATATATGTGTATTTCACATCAACTATCTCACTGTGAGAAATAATGAAACACTAAATTGAAATAATATAAGACTCCATGGAGTTGCAAGTCAGTTAAAATGTTAAAGTATTTACACAGATACAAAACACTTAAAATAGAGCTACATCATTTTTTACTTTTAGGTATGTTGGATATTAAACTTTTTTCTCTCTGGAGTGCCTAATTTGATTCCAGGGAATGCCTTAGAACCCAAGCAATCTGATTTATATTTACCAATCTGACTTAAAATTCAGTGCCTGAGTTTTAAGGTTTTAAAAAAAGTAAGTTGTTAGATTTAATATATCTATTACAGTACTTAAGTGATTCTTTAAGAAAAATACTGTGATAAATCATGGTCAGGAAATATAGTTTATCACTTGTATGGTAAGCTATATTAATGAGTTATTTAAAAATAGAAAAATGAATACTACCACATCTATTTAAAGTTTAATTCAATTATTTATTTCAATTATGTTTTATAGTGAATGACATCCCTTTACCAAAAAGCAGTGATTATATATTTTAAATTAAAATTACATATATGATATATAGGTGCTTATTTTTTAAAAAGTATATTTTTATTGATTTCAGAGATGAAGGGAAAGAGAGAGAGAGAGTTAGAAACATCAATGATGAGAGAGAATCATTAATTGGCTGCCTCCTGCACACCCCCAACTGGGCATTGAGCCTGCAACCTGGGCATGTGCCTTGACCTGGAGTTGAACCATGAGCTCTTGGTGCCAGAAGCCGGTCCATCCTTGCTGCTTGACACAGTCGCTGCAGGATAGAAACATCTGCACAGCATATGTTTCAAGGGACCTGGCGTATATAGCATACTGTTCTTAATATGTTTGCTCCCCTTAGCACTGTGTGTTTTAACCAAGGTCACCTCTCCGAGAAAGGTTGTTTCCCCAGGTAGGGATTTTTCCCTGAAGTTAGGGAGGGGATGAAACTCCTTAACTAAGTGCCAGGCGGGTAGTTAATCACTTTAACTACAAACAATCATGTTTAAACTACATAATCTTTACTCCCTGGAATGGAGATAAGAAACGCCCTAACCTTTGTAATACAAATTGACAGGATTAAAATCAACTGGTATAAATACGGATGTAACAAGACAATAAACAGCAGAACCTCTCTGGAGATCCAGACCAGAACTTGGCTGGAGATCCTGGCTAGGCTGCTGATCAACTGAACACTGTCTCCATGTCCTTCCTTCTTCGCCGACTCCGTCTACGCCTTTGGGAACCCCTGGACCTGCTGGGGTTGGACCCCGGCAGCTTGGTTCATAGGCCGACAACTTAAGCACTGAGCCACTCTGGCCGGGCTGTGCTTGTTTCATATAAATATATTCAGTGCGTAGTAAAATTAATTTTTTGTCTTCATTTTTATTACAATGAAGTTAGAAATCAAATCTGATGGATACTACAATAATACAGTTCCCTTCAAAGGGAACCAAAGACTCTTTGATGGAATGAGAAATGATCAAAGTCTAAGCCTGTTTTAAAAACCCATGAAAATATTAGATTCAAGTGTATGTTGTTTTTTTTCATTTCTCCTTGAATTAGTCCTTTGATCCACTTTATTAAAAGATAAAGTGAGGAAAGTAACCTAATGTAGAAAATAATCTATTGAAACACCCCGGGGTGATACTTCATTACAGATAGTTTATCATGACACTGAAAAATCAGCATTTGGAAGTGAAAGTCATCAGTGATCTAAGGACATGTGTTCCCTTCAGATGTCACAATTGCTTCCTTTATGTCAGTCAGGGAATTCGCTTTTTATGGTTAAATTTTACTACTGTTTGTATGCTTGTTTGATTTGAGAACATCTTAAATTCAAATGAACATGTCAGTACTAAAGCAGTCAGGAAAAACTGAATTTATTTCTAGATGGAATGGCAAAATATTGTAGCAAAGTGCTTTCAGGAGTTCTCTATCAACTCACAAAATTATCAAAACCAAAGTGATCTCACAATGTCTTTGCTAATGTTATACCACACTTCCTTGTCAACAGCCAACCAAATTGGGTTAATAGGTAACATTGACCAATGTACTGTTAAAAAGCCAGCCCACATTGGTTGTAGAAAATACTTTAACCAATTCTAGTCTATATATATACTAGAGGCCCGGTGCACAAAAATTTGTGCACTCAGGGGGGAGAGGGGGGGCCCTCAGCCCAGCCTGTGCCCTCTCGCAGTCTGGGACCCCTCGGGAGATAACAACCTGCTGGCTTAGGCCTGCTCCCGGGTGGCAGAGGGCAGGCCCGATCCCTAGGTGCAGCCCCTGGTCGGGCTCAGAGCAGGGCTGATTGGGGAGTTGGGGCACCGCCCCATCATGCACAGAGCAGGGCGGATTGGGAGGTTGTGATGACACCCTCAGTCATGCTCAGGGTAGGGCCGATTGGAGGGTTGGGGCACCAAGGCAGGGTCGATGGGGAGGTTGCGGTGCCACACCCTGTCACTCACAGAGCAGGGCCCATCAGGGGGTTGGGGTGCCACCCTCTATCACCCACAGAGCAGGGCCAATCAGGGGGTTGGGGCGCCGCCACTCTCACACTCAAGGCAGGGCCAATGGGGAGGTTATGGCTCTACCCCATCACACACAGAGCACGGCCCGTGGCGGGGGGGGGGGGGGCGGGGTTGGGGAGCTCCCCCCTATCAGGCACAGAGCAGGGCTGCTCAGGGGGTTGGGGCCCCGCCCCCTGTCACACACAGAGCCGCAGGGCGATCAGGGGGTTTGGGCGATGCCCCCTGTCACGCTGATCCCAGTGCCGGGAGGCATATTACCCTTTTACTATACAGGGTAGAGGCCTGGTGCACGGGTGGGGCCGGCTGGTTTGCCCTGAAGGGTGTCCTGGATCAGGGTGGGGTTCCCCACTGGGGTGCCTGGCCAGTCTGGGTGAGGGGCTGAGGGCTGTTTTCAGGCTGGGAGTGACTGAAGTTCCCAACCGCTCCTTTTTTTCTTTTTTCTTTTTTATTCTGGGCCAGCTTTACCTTGAGGCTTGGTTCCAGCACTTAGGCCTCCATGGCTGAACATAGGTTTCTGGCCTTTGCTTACAATGTTGCGAATCTGCTGGCTGAAGTCTGACGGTATTTGTTACAATGTTTCTTAAACTGCCCGCTCAGAGGCCTGCAGCCGCAGGCGGGGAACGTTGGTTTCCTCCGTCACTGAGGCAAGCAAGCCTCATGTTAGTTTCAAGCTGCCTGGCTGCCAGCCGCCATCTTGGCTGACAGTTAATTTGCATATCTCGCTGATTAGCCAATGAAAAGGGTAGCGGTCGTACGCCAATTACCATGTTTCTCTTTTATTAGTGTAGATATATATACATATATATTAAAATGCCATCTTGTCATCCTCTCTAAGAGAGGAATATACATATTTAATGGTACAGTATATATTACAGAGTAAAGAATAATCCTCTCAACTAAAATAGAGATGGGACTGCTTTGTAAGATCTTAAAAGATGGAGTGCTCAAATATAGATGCTTCTAGTACTATACTTGATTTATGTTCTCTTAAATGACAGAAGCAATATATATGGCTTTGTTATTTTGGAGAATGAAAGAATCCCAGATATATATATATGTATATATGACTTTGACAGTCTTGCAGATATCCCCATCTCTTCCCCCTTTGCACACCTCCACCTATCCCCCACCCTCCCTTCCCTCTGGCCATCACTAACTGGTGCCTATGTCTGTCGGTTATGCATATATGTTCTTTGGCTAATCCCTTCACCTTCTTTCATCCAGTCCTCCTTTCCCCCTCCCCTCTAACAGCTGTCAGTCTGTTTCCATTTTGTCAGTTTATTTTATTCATTAGATTCCACATATGAAACCATATGCTACTTGTCTTTCTCTGACTGGCTCATTTCACTTAGCATAATAATCTCCAGGTCCATCCATGCTGTCCCAAAAGGGTAATAATTCCTCTGTCTCACTCTGGTAAAGACAACCCAGACTAAAGGGGTTGGGACAGACCCGACCTTCAGATGACAAGAGCCATGAATGACATCACACTGCAGATGCATAGCTTCAGGTTGGGAATAAATGAAAAGGGCTTTTGCAATCAGTCTAACACACCGTCTAAATTGGGAATCAAAAGAAGTCTAATATCCGTGCACAACAACCTTTCATTGTCAGAGAGAGGCACAGGAACTATCAAAGAATTGAAACGCAGAGGCCAATGAGATAGAAAATAAATGGAGTAACTGTTGTGTCTCTAGTGACTAGTAAAGACTGTGTTTCAAAAAGAGAAGGGGTCAGCCATTGAAATGGCGCCAACAGAGTAAATAAAATGTGGCTTAAAAAGTGATCGCTGAATACAGAAATGTAAATACTAATACTTGGTTACCTCGGTAGGGACAAAGCCTGGCTGGAGTAAGAGCGAATGGCAGCTGAAGCATCAGCTCCAACAGGTAAGGGTTCAAAGCCACAAGACTTTTCCTGGTACCAGCCTCCAATTCAGATGTCAATTACAAGTTCAGGTTTTCTCCTGTGCTTCTGACCCACTGGTTACAGATTAACAACAACCCCCTCTTCAGGTTTGAATCATTTGCTAGAGCAGCTCACAGAACTCGAAGACATATTTTACTTATTAGAGTAGATTACTTACTAGTTGCTCCACTGGCAACCTGCCCCCATCTTTAGGTGCTGACCCAAAAGTCACCTAATTAACATAATACATGGCACTTTTATAGTTCTCATAAGTTAGAAAATTCCAAGGGATTTAGGAGCTCTGTGCCAGAAATGGAGATCAACTATATATTTCTGATTATCCGTCACAATGTCACAGTTGTATTTCTTTCTCAAACCACCACCCACTTGAGAATATGTGCATCTGTCCCAGGCAAACCTAGACATAATGCCCAGGTGGAACAATTGATTCATTTATTCATGTTTACAGGATGGAACTCATTTTGTATGGGAACAAATAATGTGGAGAGTTGTATGGTGGCAGAATGTTAATGATGTTTTCTGATTGCTTCTATTTTCTTTAAAATGAAAAGCAATATAATTAGATCGAGTAAAGATATAGAAAAAAATACTAGAAGTTCACTGACAGAGAAGTCTATTTAAGTGAGCTAATAAATGGAAGAAGGCTAAGCAGCACTAGGGTTCTATTGAAGGGAGTGGTTGAAAATTTAATGTTTCTAATAAGCTGTTGCTGGTTGTATAATTTTCTCCAGTTCTATTAGGCTGTGCAGGCACAGATCAGTCAGAGCATTGGGTGTTAATCAAGTTGGCATTTCTGCAAGTGAGTACATGAAGTGAGAAAGGAGCAAGGAAATTTAAGGGTAGCAAGGAAGTGATTATAATAACAGATGAGGGAATGTAATATAAGTAATTAGGGAAATGACATTTTGAGTCAGGTAGAAGCAGTCAAGTGAAATAAGATCAGTAAATTATATATAGTAATGGAGTCAAAGAATTGTCAGAGTACTGAGAGTTGAAAAGAGGCAGGGGTAAAAGTGAAGTAGAACAATGCAGGGGCTTGTATCTCAGCCACTCCCACCATTGGCAAAGGGTAGGAGTGGCTGAGATAGGGTGGTACATAGGGTGGAAGAACAGGAAGCGAAAGAATTGTAATGAGTGTATTAAAATCATTTTCTGCAGGGATATTCAAATCACCACTGATTATGACAGAAGTCGTGCTACACCGAATGGCAATGAAACAGGAACTAAATTTTTAAAGAACAAGAATGAGTCATTGGTAGAAGATGGCACCAAGGAAAGACCACATTGTAAATATAGCTTGATGACGAGGGAGTTAGATATGAGTGCACTAAGAAGGAGATAATGAGATTTATCTAGAAATAGCCTTGAGAAACTAGGAAGATACAGATGAGTATCTAGCCACCATGTGATAGAATTACAGGATAAGCAGAGCCTTCACATGAGAAACAAGTTTCAGTTTGAGCAACAAAGTGAAAGGAACAGTTGGAGTAGATAGAGAACATTTTAATGATTACGGACTGTGAATTGCGGGGGCACAGTTAGAATATTTTAGTATTTGGAAAGCAATGAGAGATGGGGCAGAATAGAAGGTGTGAAAAGTACAGATGACCAATGGATGAAAAAATACTCAACGTCACTAATCATCAGAGAAATGTAAATTAAAACCACAATGAGATGTCACTTCACACCTGTCAGAATGGCTATCATCAATAAATCAGCAAACAAGTGTTGGCGAGGATGTGGAGAAAAGGGAACCCTCATTCACTGTTGGGTATGTAGATTGGTGCAGCCACGATGGAAAACACTATGGAGGTTCCTCAAAAAATAAAAATGAAACTGCCTTATGACCCACAATTCCACTTCTGGAAATATATCCAAAGAAACACGAAACACTAATTCAAAAGAATATATGCACCCCTATGTTCACTGCAGCGCCATGTACAATAGCCAAGATTTGGAAGCAGCTCAAGTGCCCTTTGGTAGATGAGTGGGTGAAAAAAATGGTAGTACATATATAAAACAGAATATTACTTGGCCATAATGAAAAAAAACAAAATGTTACCATTTGCAACAGCATGGTTATACTTAGAGGGTATTATGCTAACTGAATTAAGTCACTCAGAGAAAGAAAAAATACTATATGATTTCACTTATATTTGGAATCTAAAGAACTATATAAATGAACAAACAAAACAGAAGCAGATTCATAGGTACAGATAACAAATTGATGGTTTCCAGAGGGGAGGTAGTTTGGGAAACTCATGAAAAGGGTGAAGGGATTGAAAGGTACAGATTGGTAGTTACAAAGCAGTCACAGGGAAGTAAAGACCATCATCGGGCATATAGTCAATAATCTACACTAATAAAAGAGAAACATGAAAATTGGTGTCACTCCACTACACCCACCAGCCAATCAGATGAGTATACAAATTAACCCAACAAAGATGGTGCTTAATTTGCAATATGCAGGTGGAGGCGAAGACTGAAGACAACGTAGAAGGAAGCCAGGTGCTGCAAAAGGGAACGAAGCTGTGGAGAAGCAAGTGGGGCAGTGGAGGCGGGAGTGAAGCCTGCCTCAGCAGGTTTCACTCCCTTCTCTGCTTCGCTCCAGCCACAGGAAGCCCTATTCTTGCAGGAATCTTCCTGCAATGGGCCTCTACTATTGTAATAACTAAGTATGGTGTCAGTTGGGTACAGAAATATCAGAGGGAACACATTGTAAAGTATATGATTATCTAACCACTATGCTGTACACCTGAAACCAATACAAAATGTCAAATGTGAATTGTAATTCAAAAAAATTTCACACAGAGAAAAAAAGTAAATGTAAAAAATGTTTGGGGATGATACTCTAAGGAATAAAGGGTGACCTGGAAATCTTGGGTTTCTTGTTTTAATTTATGCAAAAAAAGGATAATGGGCATTAATAGGATTAGTTCTGACAGTTCAAAAAATTAAATTGTAATGAAGGTGTGAAAAAGAGGGGAAGGGGTAGTCACTAGTGTAAACATATAATTTCTAAATTCATATCAAATAAAAATAGTACAAAATGAAATGTAAAACTAATTATCCTAACCACTTGTGTATCCTAGCTATCCCTGAGAATAGTTCCTTGAGTTTTTATTAATTTCTATGCATAAGCAAAATATATGAAGTTTGCCAATTACCTCTAATTTATGTATGTATCAATACAAGACGTAGGTATATTTGTACAGAAAAAAAATCACACAATGTATTCTGTTCTTTGTACATTTTATCTCACATGATAATTACCTTGGCACTCTTTCTCCAATAGCACATGGATGCACTTTAAAAATATATCCTGCATATATATCTTTGCATTAATTTATTTAACTTTTTTTCAATAATGAACATTTAGGCTATTCATAGTTTGTTTGACTTGTAAGCAATAAATATTGGGGCATACTTCATTTTATAATGTCTGTGACAATTCTATATAATAAAAGCCTAATATGCTAAGTGTCTGATCGTCCAGTTGGCCGTTCAACCAATCAAAGCATAATATACTAAAGACTAGAGGCCTGGTGCATGAAAATTCATGCACTGGAGGGGGGTCCCTCAGCCCAGCCTGCCCCCTCTCACAGTTCAGGAGCCCTCAGGGGCGGGAGGTGACCTGGCGATCAGGGGAAGGCAACACCCCCATCACACCTCTGCTGCTGTCACTGCCAGCAGTGCAAGCCTCAGCCAGCCCTGGTTACCTCAGGTGGCCCTGGGTGCTGGGCAGCCAACATCCAAGGCCTGCCTGCACGTTGGGGCAGCCCTGGCCTTGCCGCACTCCTGCCACCCCAGCAGGGCTGAGGGGACTGGGCGCCGCCATCTTGTGGCCATGGGTGCTGCCACCTTTGAAGGCGTGGCAGTTAATTAGCATATTACCTCCTTATTGGCTGTGGGTGCTGCTGTCTTTGTGACAGTGTGATGGTCCATTAGCATATTCCCTCTTTATTAGATAGGATATGCTAAGGCCACTCAACCATTTGCTAGGACATGCATTGACCACCAGAGGGCAGACGCTCCGTCCAGTAGGTTAGCTTGCAGCTGGGATCCGGCCGATCAGGAATGAGTGAGATGGGTGGGACATACCCTGGAGCCCTCCCGCGGTCCCTCCCCAGCTGGCCAACCTCCTGTGTCCCTCCCTGGCCCCCGAACATGCACTGATAGGGTCCCTCGGCCTGGCCTGTGCCCTCTCGCAATCTGGGGCCCCTTGGGGGATATCGGAGAGCTGGTTTCAGCCTGGTGGTGGAATGACCGGTCACTATGATATGCACTGACCACCAGAGGGAAGATGCTCACACAGGAGCTGCCCCCTGGTGGTCAGTGGGTTCCCACAGGGGGAGTGCCACTCAGCCAGAAGCTGGGCTCACGGCTGGTGAGCGCAGAGACGGTGGCGGGAGCCTCTCCTGCCTCCACAGGAGTGCTAAGGATGTCCAACTGTGGGAGTGGGCCTAAGTCAGCAGTGTGACATCCCGTAAGGGCTCCTGGACTACGAGAGGGCGCTGGCCAGGCTGAGGGACTCCCTCGAGTACATGAATTCCTGCACCAGGCCTCTAGTAGTATATATTATGAAAATTTTGAAGCAATTTTATTACATACAACACTTTTTATTTTAAATGTTGGTACTTATTGCTACATTCTTCTCCTCCAAAGCTATAAAAACATGCATTAGTGTATGTGACATACACTATGCAATATGGGTGTTAGCAAATTTCTTAAATTGTGCCAATTTATGTATGCAGTAGAAAAAAATGCACTGCTTTAATCCAAAGGCTTCCAAAGTCAAAAGTGGGAATCTGGGCAACCACACACCCCACGCGCGCTGCACACGCGTATACACACACACACACACACACACACACACTTTAAGAGAAGTTATTTCGTCAAGTGAAAGTATTTGGTATTTCAAGAACACTTTGTTACATGTTTTCATAAAGCAAGCCTTGCATCTGAGCAGGAAATATCAGCCTTACCACTTGCTGTGAAGGAGAGAAATGATTTGTTTGATATTTATTTCGAATATGCACAGGAAACAGTTGGGATTTGACCCGAGTGACTGCAGCCTTTTCTCTTTTCTCTCAGGCATGTAATGTTCAAACCTTGGCACATGTCAAAGAGGAATCTACCTCTGGCAGCCTGGCCAGGTCCTCTGCGGGATGCTCAGCCTGGAACACAGCCCTGGGTGCCACACCATGATAAACTCCATTTCCATCTTCTCTGTTATTCTTTGGACATGTGCTGAAAACTTCAGCTTTCTTTTCTTAACAGGAAGTATCTTAAGTGATATATTTCAAATTTTTCTAAGTATTTAGGATTTTTTATTTACCTCTTTATTGCTTTCAATTTAATTTTATTCATCTGTGATGGGGAATTAAAACAAGAAGTATTGCCTGATAAGAGCATATGTTTGTTTAAACACAAACGCCAGTTAACCCATCCATCACCTCACATAGTTATCTTCTTTGTTTCTTCCTTTTTTTTGGTGAGAATGCTTAAGATTTACTCTCAGAAAATTTCAAGTATAAAATATAGTATTATACTATGATTACTATGCTGTACATTAAAAGAGAAGTCAGTTAAAGAACAGTATCATAAAATAAAATTTAAAGTATTCATAAAATAATTTTATACTTTAAAATGTATCCACTTTAATTTAATTCATATAAATTGATATGAGTTCTTCAAACAGCTGGAGCCATGTCAGGGATTCCTCTTTGATTATGTATTCTCTGATTTACATTACAGATCTCTTTCCGAAATCATATCCAAGATACACTTAAAAATATTTTCTCGCCCTAACCGGTTTGGCTCAGCGGCTAGAGCGTCAGCCTGCGGACTCAAGGGTCCCGGGTTCGATTCCGGTCAAGGGCATGTACCTTGGTTGCAGGCACATCCCCAGTGGGGAGTGTGCAGGAGGCGGCTGATCGATGTTTCTCTCATGGATGTTTCTGGCTCTCTATCCCTCTCCCTTCCTCTCTGTGAAAAATCAATAAAATATATTAAAAAAATATTTTCTCAAATTCTGCATATAACCATTTTCTTCCCAATCTGAGTTCTCCTCTTTTTAAAGTCAATTCATAAAACATAAACTGCAGAATTAGCAGAACTACATAATCTTCCACGTTAGTATTTCAGAATCTTTGAACTTAGAGTAAAGCCTCAAACAAAAACAGAAGAGAGAAAAATGAGAGAGACAGAGAAAAGGAGAGGGGAGGGACAGATGAAATACAGAAATAGATAGAGATAGAGATAGGAGAAAAATCACAGAGAAGAGAATATAATTTTTGAGGGGGCTAAACTAATTTATTACCACACATTGATAATGTTGAAAATTAAAATATTGGGTATGTCTTGGAAAAAGTAACTTAAATTTCTCCAAATTGTTGCCATTTTTACTTTTATGTTATAAAAAATATATAATGTTGATGACATCTAATGGTCGATGCCATAATTCATCAAAATAAATTAAATTGAATGCTAAAATTCTAGTGATATCAGTAATTATCCTTTAACATAGTTTTTTCATGACCTAAAACAATGTTGTCCATGCCATATGTCATGTGGAGATTAGACTCAGTAAATATCTGTGGACTAAACGTGTAGTTACTAATTTACTATAGTATTGAGCCATCATTATTCTCCAACAAACGGGAAACATAGTAAAAGAGGGAAAACATAGTCACACAAATAAGCCACCAGTCTTTGGTGGTTCAAAGAAAATACTGTGTCATGTAATACAACCTGAACTTTCAGGGGATATAACGTCCTCTTCAATAGAAATGCTCCAACCTGTGAAGTGACTTAGGTATGTAAACATGCTGAGGGGCTGTGACTC
The DNA here is from genome assembly GCF_964212035.1 of Myotis nattereri. NCBI lineage: Eukaryota > Metazoa > Chordata > Mammalia > Chiroptera > Vespertilionidae > Myotis > Myotis nattereri. Next base: position 47,644,286 of record NC_138080.1, on the reverse strand, counting down.
TCCTCTGACAAGTCAAGTTTCTGGCACTGGACCTGGAGTTATGGGAATGAGGAATATTTTAGTAGGGAACTGATCAGGTTTATTCTCAAGGACACCATATTCAAGGAACCATACCCAGGGTCTCAGTAGATCAAAACATTCTGATCACTACTGTGTCGACTGCACTGTATGGAAATCAAGATACCTGTGTATAAGGGTTAAGTAGTACCACTTGACCCTCACTACTCTAAGATCATATAATCACTACATAAACTACACAAGCCATCTTAATGACAGTGTTTCCCCCGGTCATATACAGGGATCTTCAAGTATTACAGCATTCCCTCCACTAATGTATTTATAAGTAGCTGAGTAAATGAAGTGTCTTCTATGCCTTATTAGGAGTGTAATGAAGGATGGTATGCAGGTCACATGTGATAAATGCACTCCAACATTTCTTTCTCCCAAAAAACTTCTTTCTGCCCTTAAGTTTCTTATAGCACTTCAATCATTTTATATCCAAGTTTAAATCAACGAAATAAATAAAGTGTCAGAGGCAATTCCAGGTGCATGAGCAAACTCATTAAACTTAGATTCCATGGAAAGGCAGCTCGATCAGTTTATTTAGAATCTAGAAACTAAAACCCACTACTGCTGAGGGGAGAAACAGCTATTGATAAGGTGGTACAAAGCAGGAAGAAATGAGTACTTTTTCTATCTTCATGTCTTGCAATCTCCTACTTGATTTTTTTTTTTTTTGGCAAAAGACAAAAGTCAGCTAACCAGAGAGAAATGAGTTTGTGTTAACTCACTCCCCATATCACAGAAGAGGGAAGTAAAGGGAGGACACAAAAATGAGAGACAATAGCTTAATTAATTATGCAGATCATTAAAATGACTTTAAAAAATTAACACTATACATTATTAAAGACTAGAGGCCCAGAGCACGAAATTCATGCACTGGTAGGGTACCTAGCAGCTGCCAGCTGCCAGCCAGGGCCTCCCTCCCTTCCCCCAGCTGGCCCCACCCCCTGGTTGAACTCCCAGACAACTCCCAGTAGAGGGGACAATTTGCATGCTACACTTTTATTATATAGGAATAATACTACTTTATACATTACAAAGTTAAAATGTAAAATTCTCATCATAGCTTTAAATATATTTAGTTTTGTGTTAAAAGTTAGATATCTTTCCCTGTCGGTATGGCTCAGTGGTTGAGCAGTTGACCCAGGAACTAAGAGGTTTGATTCCTGGTCAGGGCACATGCCTGGGTTGCTGGCTCAATCCCAGGTGGGGGCATGTAGGAGGCAGCTGATCCATGATGTTCCTCTCTCATTGATGTTTTTATCCCTCTATCCCTCTCCCTTCCTCACTCTCTAAAAATCAATAAAAATATATTTTTTAAATATTAGATATCGCAAACAATTTATAAGATGAGGTTTCAACTATAAATGGCATAACTATTCCACAACAAAATTTTAAAAAGTAAATTTGAACTATCTTATTGCATGTCTCACAAGGAACTTGAAATATTGTATGCAAAATTTTATCATAAAAATGGAAAATATTCTAGTCAAATTTTAAAAGATCAGGCTCAATACCAAAACTATACATGTTGCTTTAAATTCAGAACATCCTAACTGGTCAATACATATGAATAAGAATAAGAATAAGAATAAGAATAAGAATAAGAATAAGAATAAGAGAATAAGAATAATAAGAATGAGAGGGAAAACCAAAAGTACTATATAATTAAAGAGGTTGATGCTTCTTAATGTAAACATCAAATTTTGAAATACCCCTTTATTTGGTCCTTGGGAAGTTTTTATGTTCCTTGGGAGGGTCGAAGACATTGACTTCTGTATCAGATCCTATTATTATCTCCTATAAGAGGATGACACATCCTGCCAGTTTCCACATGAATCATAGGAATCCATGGAGAAAAAGAAATCTATTTTCCCTGTTTTCAGGCTTGAGCATGAGTCTTCTCTGGCCGGGAAAATATGAGTGTGAGTGAAGGTGATATTTGACAGGACCACACAGAACTCTGAGAGATACTATCTAGTTCTGATAGCTTGTTTACTTCTTAACCCCTGCCATGTCCTAAGTGGTGCTGCTCTCTCAGGCTGGATCCAAGAAATAAGAAGACACTTTAAGAATGTTTGAAGTTGCCCTAACTGGTTTGGCTCAATGGATAGAGCGTCGGCCTGCAGACTCAAGGGTCCCAGGTTCAATTCCAGTCAAGGGCATGTACCTTGGCTGCAGGCACATCCCCAGTGGGGAGTGTGCAGGAGGCAGCTGAGCGATGTTTCTCTCTCATCGATGTTTCTAACTCTCTATCCCTCTCCCTTCCTCTCTGTAAAAAATCAATAAAATATATAAAAAAAAGAATGTTTGAAGTTGATCATTACCCTAGACTGAGTCTTAACTAATCAACAATCTATGTGCAGTGTGAATAGCAAATAATTTTCTGGTGTAAGGCACTGAAATTTGAGGGTTTTTTTGTTGTTGTTTTGTTTTGTGTGTGTGTGTGTGTGTGTGTGTGTGTGTGTGGCTATAGTATAAGTTAGCAAAAATTGACTAACATGTCTCTTTTGATACAGAAGGAGACAGAATATTTTGAACTTGGGAGAATTCTGAGGCAGTTTCATAAAAAAGTGTTTATGGAAGTTGAAGATGTGGAAATTAAATCTCTCAAAACTTGTTGGCTCCACTTAGCCCTTGGAAAGGGCTACTGTGTGTTTATTGACAAGGGAATGGTAAAATTTAAGCATGCTACAATTCTTGAGACTGAGGTTATAACTGGCACAAAGTCACTTCTACCACATTGTTGGGGGAAAATATAAAAGAAGGCCAGAGTGAATATCAGAATAGATTACATTTTAATGGGAAGAGTTTCAGAATCTCATTTCAAGAGAGTGTGGATGAAGGGATGGAAGAATCTATTCACATTTTTTACAGTTTGCCACACTCTGTAGAGAAGTATTAAAATCATGTTTTTGTAAAAATGAATAAGACATGGTCTTTGTATTCCAAAAGCTCTTTAATATGAATAGAAAACAGTGCATGTTGTAGGAACTGGGATGATGAAAATGCAGCAAGACCACAGATAAAAATAAATATTTTCACAGCATTAGAGAAGATGTTCTGGAGACAGCATTGCTATAACAGTAAGACAAGGCCTAATGCAAAAATTAGGGTATCATAATTTCATTCTTTTTTACTAGTAAAACTGAATATTATTCCATTACAAGTATATACAACATTTTGTTTATCCATTCATCCTTCCAATGTTATTGGTGGGGAACTCTCCTCATCCCCAGCAGTTGCTGGTGGGAGTGGGCTTCTTGCAACGTCACGAGAAAAGGAATTTTCTGAGACTTGCATGGGAGGATGAGCTACTGCTTTATTTCTGTGGAATCAAACCCCTGAGTTTCCAAGGCCCCTCCATCCCGCCACAGAAGTGTAGCTGTGTCTTCAGCAGAGCTAGGATCAAAGCTGTTGCCTAGAGTTTTCATTTCATGTTGGGACACAGTCAGGCCAGCTCAGTTTGTATTCCGCACTGCAGTTCACCAGTCCATTGTGTGTGGGGTCCTTAGGGCCACATGGCTCTGGAGGGAACAGGGGCAAATGCAAGAGAGCCACAAGAGCACCAAGAGAGTGAACTCCTTTGTTTGGGGATTATGTATCCCCCAAATTTGGCGACCTTGCAGTGGCTGTGCCCCCTCTAACCAATGATCTCTATTCCCAGGTTCCACTGACAGGCACCTTTCCTATATCACCCTGACACACTGTTCATGCATCCATCTCCCCTTTATCCAGTCCCTTCTACCAGTAACCTGCAGGGAATGGACTGGTGGTTCCCTGAGGAGTGTAAAACTGCAGCTTCCTGGTGAAGCTGCCCAAGAGACCATGCCTATAATGCTTAGCCTTTCTTTTGCTCCTTTCCTATTATTAATAAACTAGAGGCCTGGTGCACGAAATTGTGCACAGTGGGGATCGGGAGGAATCCCTCAGCCCAGCCTGCACCCTCTCAAAATTTGGGACCCCTCAGGGGGTGTCCGACTGCCAGTTTAGGCCCGATCCTGCAGGGTTCCCTGCGAATCGGGCCTAAACTGGCAGTCAGACATCCCTCTTGCAATCCGGGACTGCTTGCTCCTAACCACTTGCCTGCTTGCCTGCTTGCCTGCTTGATCACCCCTAACAACTCTCCCTGCCTGCCTCATTGCCCCTAACTACTCGCCTGCCTGCCTGATCGTCCCTAACCACTCGCCTGCCTGCCTGATTGTTCCTAACTGCTTACCTGTCTGCCTGATCGCCCCCTAAACACTTCTGCCTCAGCCACCGTGACTTCATCCAGAAGGACGTCTGGAATGACATCCAGAAGGTTGTTCGGCTGCCCGGTCTAATTAGCATATTACACTTTTATTATTATAGATAGCTAATCACAATGGTATCAAAGGAACATTTGGATTGTTTCCACATCTTGACTATTGTAAATAATATTGCTATTAACATGGATGCACTGCCATTTCTTCAAGTCCCTGCTTTCAATTCTTTGGGGTATATGTCCAGAAGTGGAATTGCTGGATGATTAGTAACATAACTTTTACAATATATTACTAGACATCCAAATACAGCTATAAAAATATGAAAAATCACATATAAATTATCAAGAAATCTGTCCATCAATGTTCTAAATAAAAGAAAAATGTGTGCAGAGTGTTCATAGTTTCACACAAAATATTAGTAATCTGGGATCAGGCCATTCTTGACTACCCATACTCCTACCCTTCCCTGGACAGTTCCCTCCTGGTTATGTTTTCAGATGCCCAGCTACTGGTTGATTGTATCCTCCTTTGCAGTCTCAATGATTACTCAGATTTTTCTGAACCTTGCTCAAGAGCCTGGAACTCTCACCCTGGCTCAAGAATTCCATTGTCATGCTGAGTAATCAGAAACTAAGCACATTCTATCAAGCACTATAACTAAAATAAAATTAAGGGAATAAAATCCTAACGGGACTTAGACTTTTTTTCTGATTTACTTTTCATCATAGTATAACCTAGAATCAAATATTGCATGACACATAGGAAGCAAATGAAGAGACTGTTACTAAAAAATGTAGTTAACGTCTCAGGGTTTGTTTTGAATGTTTCTAGTATAAATAAGGCATTCATAAAAACAGAGTATATTATTATTTTGAAGGGGAAAAAAAGATAAAAACTTAATTCTGAGATATACTCCAAGAAAGACCAATGATAAATTAAACACTTGGAATAGTTACAATTTTTCCAAATTTTGTGGGAAGATGTGATTCTGTATTTGTTTTGGAGTGATGTAATAGAGATGAATAGGGAAGCAACTATGAGCATCAATGATATTCTATAGTAGCTAGTCAAATAAAAATTTTTTATTAGAAGACACTGAACACAAAAGGAAAAAGGAATGAGGAAATCTCAGAGGGAAAAGGGAGGAGGGGGTGGAAAGAGAGTAACCAAAGAACTTATATGCATATATACATTATCAGTGGACACAGACAATAGGGTAATGAAGGCCTGGGGTAGGGTGGGGGGAGGAACTGGGTAGAGGGAAGCAATGGGGAGGAAAAATGGGGACATCAGTAATATTCTCAACAATAAAGATTTTAAGTATAATAAATAAAAATAAAAGCATTGGCAAAATTTATACATAGATAAAAACCTAACAAATAATGGATTTTGTAATTTATATAATGATATAATACAAATATGAAAGGATATTTCATGATGCTGTTACTTGAAACTATAATTATCAATGCAAAAAGATAAATAAGAGTCAAAATTATCCAGTGGGAAAAAATAATTATTAACAATATATGAAAATCCAATTTTTCCTTAGTTTAAAAAGTGTTAATCTGACTACATTTTAGCTCCAAATAAGACCCTATATTTTGTCATGCTACATTTTAAAACTGTTCTTCTTATGCATTATTCTTGCAAATTCCAAATCAGTGGGATCATATTCATAAAGTTGTACTTTCTGCTCAGCATGATAGAAAGAGCAGGAGAAGGTTGTCAAGGGCAGACAGGATAGCCGTCTGCTTAAGGACTTTATTACATTTCAATGTCTTATAATTAGACAGGTGTCATGTCCATTCTAAGGAGACCTATAAAAATATGATGCATTTTTTTCTTCGTTTTTTTTTTTCCCTTGTCTTCTCAGTTTGACAGAATTGACAGAAAGGAAAGTTGAACAAAGGGACATGTTTGATTTTTTTCTTGAAGTACTGCCAAAATAGATAAGCAAAAGGGAAAGCATGGGGTTGAGTCATGGGCAAGTAACTGAATAATGGTAACAAAACTTTATTTTCATGATGGTGCTGCCTGAAACATGGGAAGGTGTTGGTCCTGATTCTAGCTATCATTTATTCATAGATTCATATTTCTGTAGCTCATTTTGATTATCTCTAAGAGCAGACATATTAGCTGAAGTAAAATACTGACAATCTTTGTAGAGTCATGGTAAATGAAAAAAAAATACATGTATGAGAATTCAATAAGAGGCTTTTTGTATTTTTTCTCTTTTGAAACCTTTTAAATTATTGTATCAAATTCATGCTCTATGGTGACATATCCAAAATAGACAAACAGTATGTGTATAGTATATATCTAGACAAGATATATTCTCTTTCTGAGAAGTAGCCATAATTATGATTCTGCATTTCATTGATTTTTCTCTTATGAATAATTTTACCAAAGTCATCATGAAATAGAGATAATTTAAGTGAACTCAGTAATTGAGCATCAAAATTAAAAGAAGTTTCATGTATTCCTTCATGGTGGCAGTAATGAACAAAAAAATAGCTTAATTGACTAATTTATTAGCAGTATATATTCCTGATTGTTGTGTTCCTCTAGGAGCAATTTCCTTCTTGTTTGAGTTTCTCAGACTGAGTAGTGAGAGGAAGCTTTATGTATTCCATCTTGTCTATATCTATCTCTTCTACAGTGTAACTGCACAATTTCTGTATTATGAAGCACAAGGTGTGATAGGCCATATTTTTAGTTATTAATGCAATAATTGATTAATCTTTTTTTAAATATTATAAAGGATCACCTGAAACTTCCAAATAGCAAGTGACAAATTTGAACGGTAATTCACATTGTAGCACTTACAGTGTTCAAAAACACTAATTATTTTTAAAGTTTATGAAATGTTCATTTTAAAAATTGTCATTAAAATCTTTTTTAGTTTTAAGGTACTAATGATTAATGTATATTTACATATTTATAGAAAACTCTATTAATAGAAATAAGTATGTGAGAAAATACATAATTTTGATTAACATTAACTAAAATTATACAGAAAATAAATCTAGAAAATAAACCAGGTGATGGGATAAGTGGTATCTGGAAAAGCTTCTTTATTGATATACATAGAAACCTTCTTCATGAAAGTAAAATCTAACCTAAAATTGAGTACTGGGATGAGTCCATACAGAAATATAATAACCCAGAAGAAATGGATAATTTATAAAAGCATACAACCCAAAAGAAAGCCTAAAGAGGTCAATATTAAACAAGGGGATTTAAGTAGGACCCCCCTCAAAAAAAAAAAAAAAAGCCCAGGACTAGATGAGATCCCAGCTGTAGTCTACCAAACATTCAAAAAAAAGAAAAAAAGATTAATATCAATACTTCTTAAACTCCTTCAAAAACTGCCTAACCAATGATAGCAATTAGTGTAGTGTAGAACATTTTAATTTCATTATCCAAAAGATAGTTCCAAACTAGGGAGTCAGATAAAATTCTAAGCTATCAGAAAGATGCCATAAATTCATGCATTCAGAATTAATTTCAACTTGTGGGTCAAGATCATTTTCAATGATGCCATTCAAATGAGGGGCCACTCTACTTATTCCCTGGCAGAGTATGATTGGTACCCAAAAACTTTAAAAAATGTAGCAGCTTTCCAAAATGCTCAAGATATTACCTGGAAGGTCACAGACTAAAAAACAACAACACACAAACAAAAAACATAACAAAACACCACCAAAACTGTTAAAGAATATCTAACAAGAAGTCATGCGGAATCTTTACAAGGTTAGCTATTAATTCAGTCTCCTTTCCAGTCAGAAATCAGTGAAGCTACAAAGAAGTATGTGATGCTGATAAGAACAAGGACATTGTCATTTTCTTATTCTTAGTAAAGATATTGGAAGAATAACTGATCATCCTTAAAAGGAAAACCCAGATGGAAATCCCATCATGATCATTTAGTTGTACTTCCTAATTTTTTTTTTTTTTTTTATCTCAGGGTCAATAGGCTAATTGATTTGAATGGAACTTTTGATTCCTGAATTTCAGCTCAGAGATATTTTATCTTCATCAAAGAACCTTAGCTTTCTGGTGACAGGAGGTCAATTGAACGTCAACTGTTGATGAAACTAAGGACATCTTCACTGGCAAATGTACATATGCCCACTGCTTTCTACAATTAAAGGACCTGAGTCTCCTTTCTCTAAAGTGCTATGATTAGAATTTCTTTTGAAATTTACAGATCTATTTATTTTAAAATTATGTGTTGTGGCATCAAACTAGGCCAGATTTTTTTCTTATCCTATTAGTTGCTCTTGTAGAGATATATAATTTCGTTGGTTTTGCTAACAAGCAAATGTTAGCTTATGTAACATTAGTAGAGATTTATGTGAAAGTAATAGCAATGGCATTGCCTGCATTTGTTTTACTATTTATTTACTTCTAAAGAAGTCTAAGGTTTAACAGTTTCCATGTTTGTAATCTAGACAGAATGTCAACGTGTTAGCATGTGATCAGGATGGAAATCATTAATTTTTCATAATAACCACAGTAGCATATATTGCATCCTAGCTGTTTGTATCTGCTCACACCTAAACATGCATCATACAAAATAGCCTTTTTTAAAAAGTTTCCAAATTATTACCTGGGATCTTTTATAGTGCACTGCATATATTTAGAGATCTGTCAGCCTGTAAGTTCTGCCATATTCTCTTCATCTACTACCCACGGTGAAGCAATGGCTCCTCTGGTTGAAGCTGCTTCACATTAAGGAAGGTACAGAAACATCACCTCTGCCATGCAGGTGTGCATTTTTAGAACTCCCATACTGATGACAAAGGTGCTTAGCTTTTGAGGCAGCAGAAAGTTGTCGGCCTGTGTACAGATGCTGTGAGCATGATCTTCCCCTAATCTATGCGATCTGTAATATTTCCCAGCATAGCTCTAGATATGTTAAGCATCCCATAGAATTATCTTGTCAATTATCCATATCAGGTGCTAGCTCGCTTCCTTCATGCAACATCTCAAAATTACTCTAAAAAACCGCCAGATCCTTCAGTTTACAATTCTCATCTTCCCATAGAGCAGTGGTCCTCAACCTTCCTAATGCCATGACCCTTTAATACAGTTCCTCATGTTGTGGTGACCCCCAACCATAAAATTATTTTCATTGCTACTTCATAACTGTAATTTTGCTACTGTTATGAATCATAATGTAAATATCTGATATGCAGGATGTATTTTCATTGTTACAAATTGAACATAATTAAAGCACAGTGATTAATCACAAAAACAATATGTAATTATATATGTGTTTTCCGATGGTCTTAGGCGACCCCTGTGAAAGGGTTGTTCGACCCCCAAAGGGTCGTGACCCACAGGTTGAGAACCGCTGCCATAGAGCATCAAGGGTAGTGCACTGGCTCAAGCTCATGCAGTTTCTCCATCTCTGGGATTTTGCTCAAGTCTCAGCCACGTTGGCAGCTCTATCAACTCTGTGTCTTTATCCCACTTACTCTTTTTTATTTTTTTAAAAAATTACAACATTCACTATTATATTGTGTTCGTTTTCGTTGTCCAGCATAGTGGTTCGACAATCATATACTTTACAAAGCATTCCCTCTGATATTTCAAGTACCCAACTGGCATCATACATAGTTTTTGCAACGTTATTGATTCTATTTCCTATGCTGCACTTTACATCCCATGACTATCATGTCTACTTCATAACTGCCAATTTGTACTTCTGAATTCCTTAGCCTTTTTCCACACCTCCCCCCAAAAAACTCCACCCCTCTGATAAGCTACTCACTCCTTTTTAAATCTAAGTATTCTATGTCTCATCTCTCTGTGAATGGGCAAATGTCTTCAGGAGAAATCAAAATGGGAAACATATCTCTCCTCTGAGAGTCTCTCTACTGACAGGAGTTTTATCCTTGCCAATCCTGACTGCATTGGCTCCTCTCCAGCGCCTTCAAAAAGAGGCTTTAAGTATTTAGTCCAGTGACAGTTCTTCCCAGTAAGCAGTTGAGTCTGGAACAGGCTATCCTGTCATGGTCAGTACCTGTAGTCTTTACTGGCTAATGTTTTGTTTTTTACCAAATTTCTTAACCTGTATGATTGCTTTAAAACTGGTCATTTTGCCACACCAGTGAAAGTTTTTCAGATCAGTTAATCCTTACATAGAATATATTAACTATAGTAGTTCTTTACTACCATTTTTCATTACCATATTACATTTAATCAACAATGAAATATAAGTATCAATTTGTACCTAATTTCTTAGTGAGTCTTTCTTCTTAAGGGATGTATCAGAGGAAGTATGTCATAATTCCACAACCAAATAAAAAAGTTATTTTCTAATCTAAAGTTTAAGTCAGACCTGTCAAATTTCAGTCAGCTTAATACTCAGTTAACATCTGGCCCTCAGGCCATACAGGCCCTCAAAATCATTTGGACTGGCCCTGCCAAGGCATTAGGGATGAGTTAATGAAATGTTTGACCAAATAGAGCAGGCTAATTTTTAAGTTGATAATTTTGTATGGACCTCAAATGATGTTATAAATAGCCAAATGGCCCTTGACAGAAAAAAAAAGTTCCCACCCCTGCATAGAGCAATGAAATAAGCAAGCCTCAAAACAAAAAATAGAACTTTTCTTGCAATAAAAATATTTTTAAATATTACTCTAAATATGTGAAATGCCTTGTTTTAATATGGAAGCGTGAGTAAAAAAAAAAAGTGCTAACTGACCACATGACTTTTCTCAGTCTTTATTTTCAAATAGCTATTCTTTTTTAATTTTTTTTATTTATCTTTATTGTTGAAAGTTTTACAGATGTCCCCCTGATTTCCCCCATTGACCTCCTCTTTCCCATCCCTGCGCTCTCCCCAGGCCTTCAACCTCAATTCCCTTTGTTTAATGTTTATGTCATTCTTTTTTTTTTTTAATATATTTTATTGATTTTTTACAGAGAGGAAGGGAGAGGGATAGAGAGTTAGAAACATCGATGAGAGAGAAACATCGATCAGCTGCCTCCTGCACATCTCCCACTGGGGATGTGCCCACAACCCAGGTACATTCCCTTGACCGGAATCGAACCCGGGACCTTTCAGTCCGCAGGCTGACGCTCTATCCACTGAGCCAAACCGGTTTCGGCATGTTTATGTCATTCTTTATTTAGATTTCACCAAAGCACATTTGGTAAAGCCAGTTACACAATTTCTTTTATTTCTTATGTGTTAAATTCCTATTATCTAATTTATCTCCTACAGTTTGAGGATGCTTTTAGTATACCTTAGAGCAGCGGTTCTCAACCTGTGGGGCGCGACCCCTTTGGAGGTCGAACAACCCTTTCGCAGGGGTTGCCTAAGACCATCGGAAAACACATATACAATTACATATTGTTTTTGTGATTAATCACTATGCTTTAATTATGTTCAATTTGTAACAATGAAATTGGGGGTCACCACAACATGAGGAACTGTATTAAAGGGTTGCGGCATTAGGAAGGTTGAGAACCACTGCCTTAGAGTATATTATTCTTACTGATGCATGTAAAAATCCATCCCTCAAATGTGTGCAAAACCATAATGACTATTTCATGAGCATCTATCATCTGAACTTCAAATTTGGAGGAATTTGAATAGCCCTGTGTATGTTTATTTCAATATAACAAGAATATATTTGATAAAGCTAATTTATCATCTCAGATATATATCAGTGTGGGAAAATATATAACAATTCTTCAGTTATTAATTTTATATTTCTATATAAAATCAAGGGGTTGGTACTTCTGTTTCTTCTGTGCTTACCTTTACGTCGTGATGGATATTTTACCACAAGTTGAGAAAGAAAACTTTTCTAAATATTCTTCTTCCTCCGGAGAATATAATCAGTAACATATGAAGACTGAAAAAAAAAAGAGGAGAAAAAATAAAATTTTTCACCTAGTAATAACTTTGAACGTCTAAGCCACTGCAATATTTTACCCATATTTTTTTAAAGATAAGTTGTTTGTCTCAAGCAGTAGAGCATTGACAGCCTTACATAAATTATTATGTTCACTTATTGGTTTGTGAGTGCCATTTAACATCTATTGTATAATCAAAGGGGACATATTCTATCCTAAGTCATACACCTGGGACAACAGAATAGCATAACAATCAAGCATGCTGTCCGTGTGGGAGGACAGAAGCTAAGAGAGATGTGAAGAGCTGAATACTTAACACCTCTCAGGTTGCTGAAGGAAGTTCGGTTTTTATTTCAAGTTTCAAGGAGAAACATGGCAGGGCTTAAAGCAAGTGAAGAACATGTTTTAATGTTTTTAAAATATCATTATGGAATCTGTGTGGAGATTAGATAGCAATGGCAAAAGGGTGCAAACAACGAGACCAGCGAGAAAGGTGCTGCAGTCACAGGTGGAAATGACGCTGGCACAGATGGGAACGGTAGCTGTGCAAATGTAGAGAAATGTATCAACGTGCCATAAAATAGCATTTAGAGAAAACAAGAGTGCCTGATAAATTGGGTGCCTGGGGTTGGTGAGGAAAAATGATAGACCAAAGCCGATCTAGATGCTTGGCCTCAGCAACTGATGATGTGAACAGCTTTCATTCTGGATATTCGAGTTTCATGTTTTTTTGCATCAACTGGAAGGCACCTGGGCAGTTCCCAGGAACCTTCTCTAGAAGCAGATACCTCTGCATGGACAATCACTGTTACAGATTTTACACTGCATTGGAACAGTTGCAGATTTTTTTAATTTAAAATTTTTATTGTGGACACTATTGTTGACACAAGTCCATCCCAATTTGCCCACCTCCACCCAGCCCGGACTCCTGCTCCCTTGACCCTCACTACACTGGAGTCTGTGTCCATGGGTTATGCATATATGTTCTTTGGATAATCCCTTCACCTTTATTCAGTCCCCCCCACCCCCCCAACTCCACTCTGGCATTTTTCAGTCTGTCCCAGGCACCCATGCCTCTGGCTCTATTTTGCTTGTCAGTTTATTTTATTCCTTAGATTCTACATATTAGTGAGATCATATGGCATTTGTCTTTCTGTGACTAGGACAGTATAGACATTTTTTAAGCGATCTGGTCTTTTGGGAGGGAACATAAGCTGCAGTCAGCCACTCCTATGGAGAGGACCTGGGGCAACTGCATCCTATTTCATTCACTAGATCCTTTTCTGAATCTCAGTTTCTCTTGCTTTCACTGTCTGAGATATATCCTTCTCGGTCCCTTTCCAGGATAATATTGGGAAAAATCACTTAGAAGTCTTCTCTTTTTGCTTAATGGCATTGCAAAGTTTTATTTTAAGACTCTTATGTAATTATTCATATTTCATATTTTTCTTCTATTTCAAATAGATTTGGGCATGAAAGAAAGATAAAGATGTATATGCATGCACAGATCTGGACTAAAAGTTCTGTAACTATACTTATCAATAGCATTTTGATAAGTTCCATTCTAGGGATCTCAGTTCAAGTAACATATCAGAATTATCTTTGCAGTTTTTATTATTGTTCTTTCTGTTATTGTGTTTTCTTTGTTTGTTTAATTAAGCAGCTTTCTGCATTTTATATGCAAAAGGTTCTCTATCCTCCTTCAATAATAGTTTTAAGACCATTTGTGCTTCTAAATAAACTAGAGTCCTATAAACATATTATATGTCCAGATCCTCTTCAGCTAAGCTGAATCAGAACTGTAAGGAGGTATACTATATTTGATAACTGTTTTTATTAATTCCACAAGTTGCTATGGTGGACAGCTTGATTAGAGAAAGACTGCCTTAAGGTTACATGCCCTCCCATTTCTCCATTTCTAAAATGATTCCATTTTAGAATCATTCTATGTAATGAGTGATGTCTATGAGACTGTGTTGTAAACAGAATCAATCTGATGGAGAAAATAAGTTGGATAACTTATCTACTGATTTAGATCCTTTGGATGCAGCCCATTCTAACACCATAAATTAGAATATAATCATCTCTCTGTGTGCAGATGACATGGTTTCATTATGAAAAAGCCTTAAGCAATTGAACCTTTGACTAATTACTGTCAGAATAATAGCTTAGCAGCAGCTGAACAAAAACTAAACCCTAATGTTTGACAAATATTTTTTTAAGGTTTCACAGGCTAATATTACAGAATCTCACTCAGAGGTCAAATTATTTGTGAGTAAATCATCAGTCATTCTACAGGACCAAAGTATGTTTCTACTAGGGTCAAATTATCCAACTGATAACTGTTCACCTTATATAGTTTATTACCTCATAAGAATCTCAGTATCATACTCATATTTTCACAATGGCAATATGGACTTGTCTGATAACTATTTAATATTAAAATACACTTTTATTTTTAAAATACTAATTCTTCATTTTATGCTTTGTGATACCATTGGATATATATATTCTGAGTACAAAATCACAGTTTTGCTACCTAAATAAACTAGGTGAGCAGAAAAATTACAATATTGTATGCTGGCAGGAGTTATATGCTAGGTACTTAGTCACTATGTCATGCTGGTCAATTAATATATGCTTTTTGATCCAGCCTCCTCATTTCTAAAAGAGAATACTTACACAGTTCTAAAATTACCGTGAGAATAAAATGAAGTAATCTTATAAGTGGCAAGCAGAGTTGCTAGCATATAATCAGGCTCAATATACGGCAGTTATTTTTCACAGCTGCTCATGCTTAAAACAAAATTGCAACATCTACAGATCAATACTTCATTTTTCTATTCTGTGCACCCACTTAATTTCTTAATACCGTCTTTCTTCTTCTTTATACTATTCATTACTACCACTTCTAGAACCCACACAAATATATCGCTGCAAAACCGAGCCACTGGAAATTACAGTTCCACTTCTCTTTCTTTTTTCATTACTACTCTGGTGTGGTAGTTCTATTTGACTCTGTTTATTAATGTTGACATTCTAGCCTATTGAGGTGTCCCTTTTTCATGAATTTGATTTATAGAGTTCCAATAGGATTGCGCAGTAGTCTTTATCCCTAGCAAAATGTTCTGCTTTATTTTGTAGGAGTTCTAGTTCTGACATTTGGTGACATTTTCCCTTACTGTTGACATTTTTCCCCCCCCCGTTTAGATAGAAAACCAAACTGGTGAGGTGTTTCATTTGTTTTATCCAGTCTGTTTCATATTTCATAAAGCTCTGCAAAGTTCCCATGTCACAACACATTCTAGTTTGGTTTTCACAGGCACAACCTTTTGCCTTATCTTGAATTATTGTATTATGTGCTAGGATATGGGAACTTGACTCTTTTCTCTAGACATCAAGCCAAAACAGTTTTTCTTCTTTTATAAGAAATTGTCCTCCTTCCTTCCATAATTATTATGTTGTCAGAAGTTATTTATTGTTGAGCCACTAAAAATAAAATTTCTTGCTCTAACTAAAATTTAAATTTGTCATTATTTTGCAACCTGTTTTATGTCTGCTTATATTGGGTAAATGTGAAGCAGTCAACATTTTTTTATAGAATCCTCTTGTCTCAGCAAATTTTTTATCTTTAGCATTTGCAATAAACATTACTATCCAAAACTGTTTATAGAGAAAAAATGGCTTGCATTTTCATCGCACAACAAATATATTTTCATCATTGTTAAAATGAACACGATTAAGGCAATACTTTCTGGCTAGTAGTGAGAATTACAGACAGTAATTGGATAGCATTTAAACAGGACTCATACAGCTCTCTCCAATATACCTGACAAAGAGTAACATATCTTCCCACCATGCCCCTTCATAAAAAAAAAATCACAGTGTGTAATGTTCTTGCAAAGCTTAGAAGTTTAAAATTCTTATTTAGATTCTTTATTCACGTATCAATCATGCTTATTGCTATCTCAAACTTTGAATTTTGGGTGCCTCCAGCTATTAAATCCTCACCATGATATTTAATATACTATTGGACTTGTACATTTCTAGGATATAATCTGTATGGATTATCATAAATAATCACATACACACACACACACACAGAGACACACACAAACACACATTTCGCCGTATAGAATTACTTTATCAGCGCTTTTTCAATGCCAACTTTTTAAAAAGATTTTTATGCAAATTTGATAAATGTTAGAGTCAGAATTTTCTGCTGTAGGATGGAAATAAATTGTTCCACCATAGAACACATATTTTTTTAAAGATGCAGAATAAAGGAAGATTCTTAACATTGTTATAGTGCAGCTGATTCTCCAGAGAACCAGCTATGTTGTAGCTGTTAGATTCAACCATAAGATCAAAGCTCTAAAAAAAGATGGCTTAATTAAAGCACTATATTCACAGCTCCCTATTTAAAGAATCTCTCAAAGGAAAGGTTAGAACATATTATAAAAGATGAACAGTCATCACTAATGTTAACTGCACATAGGCCTTCTTAAAGAGAAGGAAAACACTCTTCCCATTTCTCCTGAGAAGGTATCTGGACATTTTGGTTGAATTTGTTCATGCATAGCTAACCTTAACAAGATTATCGTTGCCCCTCTCTTGTGCTTTTTAAGTTTTTCAATTTTTCAAGTCCTTTAGAAAAAGTTATTTCTGTCATAAATTGTAATTTGTGTACGTAAGGAAATGAATGTTAAAAGCTATTTTGAGAACTGGGCTAAACTCTTCTATCTAGCTATCACCCATACTCTTTAATATTATTATTGATAATCTCTTGACCACCTCACCATTTCATTTCACCTGTCCTGTAGAACTCTGACCTTGATAAAATCAAGTGTCTTTCTGCACCTGCCCAAGGTATAGAGTCATGTCTGGAGTAATCACATTGCCCATCGTAGCCTACTATGAACTCTTGGTCACCAACCACAATTAGCTCTTGGTTTTGATCAGCAATATTACTATTTACTTTGTCAACTTATTCACTAATTTTTCTCAAGCACAATTTCAAACCTTATGACTTTCAGGCTCCTTAACAGATGACTCCAGGTCCACTTTAAAGAGAAGATATAGGTCATCTCTCTGAAAAGCTCTCTACTTGTCACCCACAAATAAATAAATCTGTATTTACCTGACTCATTCCCCACTGTTCTAATGCATGAATGCTTCTGAATTTATCTACAGAAAGTTCCTTTGACTCTGCCTGTATCATATCTTCTTCTTCCTCTCAGAAATCTGACTACATATTTTCTCTCATGGTCTTTGGAGATACCTTATTCTTTTTATTAAATTTAAATTCTTTATTGTTTAAAATATAACATATGTCTCCTTTTTCCCCCACTGACCTCTCCCTGGTCGCTCCCACACCACCACCCCTCCCCCAGCACATGCTCTCACCCCCTAGTGTCTGTGTCCATTGATTATGCTTATATGCATGCATACAAGTCCTTTGGTTGATCTCTTACTCCCACCACCCTCCCCTGCCTTCTCTCTGAAGTTTGATGGTCTGTTTGATGCTTCTCTGTCTCTGGATCTATTTTTGTTCATCAATTTGTGTTGTCCATCATATTCCACAAATGAGTGAGATCATGTGATATTTATCTTTCTCCAACTGGCATATTTCACTTAGCATAATGCTCTCCAGGTCGAACCATGCTGTTGCAAATGGTAAGAGTTCCTTCTTTTTTACAGCAAGTAGCATTGTATTCCATTGTGTAGATGTACCACCGTTTTTTAATCCACTCATCTGATGATGGACACTTAGGCTGTTTCCATATCTTAGTTATTGTGAATTGTGCTGCTATGAATATAGGGGTGCATATATAACTTTCTGGTTGGTGTTTATGGTTTCTTGGGATATATTCCTAGAAGTGGGATCACTGGATCGAATTGGAGTTCCATTTTTAATTTTTTGAGGACACACCACAGTGGCTGCACCAGTATGCATTCCCACCAGCAGTGCACGAGGGCTTCTGTTTTCCACATCCTCACCAGCACTTGTCATTTGTTGATTTGTTGATGATAGCCATCCTTCAGGTGTGAGATGGAACCTCCTTGTCATTTTTATTGGCATCTCTCGGATGATTAGTGACTTTGAGCATGTTTTCATATGTCTCTTTGTCTTCTGTATGTCCTCTTTTGAAAAGTGTTTATTTAGGTCCTTTTCCCATTTTTTGATTGGATTGTTTATCTTCCTCTTGTTAAGTTGTATGAGTTCTCCATAAATTTTGGAGATTAAAATCCTACTGGAGATAACATTGGCAAATATGTGTTCCCATGCAGTGGGCTTTCTTGTTGTTTTGTTGATGGTTTCTTGGAGGTAAAAGACCTGTATTGGGAAAACTACATGATGTTGAAAAAAGTGATAGAGGAAGACGTAAACAAATGGAAGAATATATCCTGTTCATGGACTGGTAGAATCAACATCATTAAAATTTCCATACTACCCAAAGCAATCTTTGATTCAATGCAATCCCCATTAAAATACCAATGGCATATTTCACAGACCTAAAACAAAACTTCATATGGAATAAAAAAAGACCCTGAACAGCCACGGCAACCCTGAGAAAGAAGAACAAAGTTGGAGGGACCACAATACCTGATTCAAGTTGTATTACAAAGTCATGGTTCTCAAAACTGCCTGGTACTGGCATAAGAACAGACACATAGCCCAATGAAATAGAACAGAGAACCCAGAAATCGGCCCAAGCCATTATGCTCAATTAATATTTGACAAAGGAGGCAAGAACATACAATGGAGTCAAGACAGTCTCTTCAATAAATGGTGTTGGGGAAATTGGACAGATACATGCAAAAAACTGAAACTAGACCACCAACTTAAACCATACACAAAAATAAACTCAAAATGGATAAAGGACGTAAACGTAAGATGAGAAACCATAAAAAAAAAAATCTTAGAAGAATCCATACGCAACCAAATATCAGATATTTGTTGTAGCAATATCTTTACCGATACAGCTCCTAGGACAATGGAACCTAAGGAGAAAATAAACAAATGGGACTACATCAAAATAAAAGGCACTTTCTTCTTTTTATACTGGACTCTTCCTTTCAATATTGTTACATGTTAAATTCTTTCTCATACAAGCACAGATCTTCCTTTGACTCCTATCTTCTCCAGTTCACACTCTAACTCTCATTTATTTTACATCTTATTTTTCTATAGTCAAACATTTAGTCTGCTTTCAAATTGTTTTAAAACTTAGTAGGTTCATGCAATTATGCAATATTTTAATATTTCCAAATGACTAAAGTTTATATACATTGCCAATATATTATCTTTGTAATTAGCTTATTTCTTATAGTATTCCATAGGCTCTGTGCAACCTATTTGAATTACATCGCTTTTTAAAATGTCTTTAAAATATTGATTTTGGAGAGGAAGGGAGAAAACGAGAGAGAGATAGAAGCAGCAATAATGAGAGAATCATTGATCAATTGCCTCCTGCACCCCCATACTGGTGATGGAGCCTGCAACCCAGGCATGTGCCCTGACTGAATCACACTGTGACCTCCTGGTTCATGGGTTGATGCTCAACTACTGAGCCATATCAACCAGGTTGAATTACCTAAATTTTAATGCTCAGGAATAGTAAGTTTCTCAAAAGCTACAAAGCAGTTAAATTGTAATCGGATATATAATAGAGTACTCATATATTTCCAAAACTAATGATGACTCCACATATAGTGGACATCACTTTTTCATAAAATTGTATAGGTGTTGTCTAGCATGTGCAGATGTGCACTTAGCAATGTGTATGTCATAATGTTTCAAAATCAGTGTCTATTAAAAAGTAATATACTATAGTCTAGCATGAAAAAAGAAACTAAAATTAAAATGACATATCTAATATTGCATTAAAAAGGCAGCCGTAAAGCAGTGCAGTATGAACAATGTGAACTTTAAATACTCATCTATACATATAAAAGACTAAGTGACCATCTAATTGCTTGACCATTCTACCAGTAGCTATGACGTGCAATGACCACCAGAGGGCAGACGCTCAACCCACAGGCATGGAAACATGGACAGACTGATGAATCTCAGAGGAAAGGGGTAAGAGGGGAGGGCAGGAAGAGATTAACCAAAGACCTAATATGCATACTAGAGGCCCAGTGCATAGATTCATGCAACGGTGGGGTCCCTCAGCCTGGCCTGCAGGAATCAGGCTGGTTTCACCCATACATGAATCCAGGCCTCTAGTAAGATTATAAACCTTATATCACCTGGATGTTGCTCTAAGTTAAATAAATTCAAGCTAAAGATTAATTGTATTTTCTAATAACATACAGAAAATTTTCAACCAAATTCTAAAATTCAGAACTTCCAGTCAGCCTCTAAATCTAGCTTGTTCTCTGATTTCAGTAGAAAATTGGAAACATAGCTTCCATTGCCTTTAACAAATTGTGTGTACCTTACCCCCTAGAGAAGTTTCCCAAGTGACTTCTTTTTTTTTTTTAAATATATTTTATTGATTTTTTACAGAGAGGAAGGGAGAGAGATAGAGAGTTAGAAACATTGATGAGAGAGAAACATCGATCAGTTGCCTCCTGCACATCCCCCACTGGGGAAGTGCCCACAACCCAGGTACATGCCCCTGACCGGAATCGAACCTGGGACCTTTCAGTCCGCAGGCCGACGCTCTATCCACTGAGCCAAACCGGTTTCGGCCCCAAGTGACTTCTTAAAAGATGTTATTTAAAAGCAGGAATCATAACAAATTAGAAAAAGAAAAAAAATGCTGGCATTTTCACATGCTTGTGTATTAAACAAAGATACTAAATGCCATAGGTGTTTTCAATAACTTCCATATTCATTTTTCTTCACTATTTTGTTATATACAAAAAGAACATAGAAGACACCTGCGTGAAAATTAGCTGCATTTTGTTAAAGCAACTGTCAACTTGAAAATTGGATTTCATTTTCCAGATCATCTTTCCTTATTTTGTTTTTAAAAGTGCTCCGTAATGAAGTTTTATGGTGACCATTTTAGGCTGATTAAATACTATAATCCTTTTATTTGTGCAGATTTGTCCAGGTCCATTGTGGGCTTCAGTTTTATTCAACATAGGATATAATGAAGCTCATGCAGTGTTTCTGGGTGATTATTACTTACATTCTGGAGTGAACTTCAGTTCCAATCCATTTACAAGTATGTGCCGACACTAAATCATTAATGTGAATTTTTACATATTTTTAGATTTAACTTTTCAGAATAATGAAACCATAAATTTCAAGCACTTAGAATCTTATTTCGTATTTAATTTGGTATGTAATTGAGAACAAGTTTTTAATATAGATGGGAGGACTTTCCAAATTTAAATGAATTAGCTGTTAAACTGCACAAATATATTTAAATCTCAAGATTTGACTACTGTTTAAAATATAAAAACAAATATTAAAAAATAAAATTTGAAAATTCACAACATTAATTTCCCCCAAATAGTACTCTAAAAGGTTTACCTCTTTCATGTGCTTATATAGCTATTTTAATCTATACAATAGTGCTTACAGAAACAGATTTATTCAATGCCTATCAGTTATATTACAAGTTGTGTTTAAAATTCTACCCTCCTAACTCAGTCAACTATAAAGAAATGTAGGATGCTTGATCATAACATAACACTGAATCTTTCCATAAAAAGAGAGTAATCATAGATTTATGCTAACCCTTATTTAAGCTTCTAATGCTTAACCAACTGACAAAGCATGTATAATTAAGTTAACAAGTAATCATTTGTTTATTTTTAATATTTTAATTAATGATAAAACAAATTTGGTAAACCTGTATCAGCAATAAAGCATTATATCAGCAATAGTACAAGCAATAAGCCTAGGACATAGCTTTCACACCTCAACCTCACAATTCCTCAGAATTGCATTAAAATAAAATAAACTAGCACTACACTGGCCAGTATAGCTCAGTAGTACAGCATCTGCCCGTAAACCAAAGGGTTTTCGGTTCAATACCCAGTCAGGGGCACATACCTGGGTTACAGGTCAATCCCAGGCTGGGTCGGAGTGCATGTGGGAGGCAACAGATCGATGTCTCTCTCCCTGCCTCCTTCCCTTCCTCCCTTTCTCATTCTCCCTCTTTCCTTTATCTCTTTCCCCTCTCCCTCCGTTGCTCCCTCTCTCCCACTCTCTTCGGGCAAGGATTTATTATATATCTATAGTAAAATAAACTAAGCAAAAGTGATGGGACATTGTCATGAGTAGGTTTCAAATGTGACTTTTCTTTTTTTCTGAAGTTTCTCTTGACCTCTTGCTCCATTCGAAGTTGTGAGGTGCTGTACAGAGAGGCTTATATTGAAAGGAACTACTACAGGAGCCCTTCAACTTACCTCTTTTGAGAAAATGAATTATCAGTACAACAGCCTAGGGAAACTCAATAACCACAACCAAAAAGATGGGTGACCCTGCAGTAGATCCTTATTGCCCTAACAGCAATAATAAACTGGAGCATAAGTGGACACCTTAATGGTGTCTATGTGAGATACCCCCAAGTGGAAAACCCAGGTACATCATAATAAATGTGTATTAAGTTGATGAGTTCAAGAGTAATTTGTTATACAGTACTAGATAACTTATTGTGTGTATATAATTATAGTTATAATTATGCAGTTATGAATAGCTTTTATCCTATACTAGAGGCCCAGTGCATGAAATTTGTGCACTGGGGAGGGGGGTGGGTCCCTCAGCCCAGCCTGCACCCTCTACAGTCTGGGACCCCTCTGGGGATGTCCTAAACCGGCATTTGGAAATCCCTCTCACAATCTGGGACTGCTAGCTCCCAACCACTCACCTGCCTGCCTGCCTGATTGCCCCTAACCCCTCCCCTGCCAGCCTGATTGATGTCTAACTACTCCCCTGCCAGCCTGATCACCCCCAACTTCTCTCCCCTGCTGGCTCGATTGCCCCCAATTGCCCTTTCCTGCTGGCCTGGTTGCCCCCAACTGTCCTCTCCTGCAGCCCTGGTCACCCCTAACTGCCCTCCCCTACAGGCCTGGTCACCCATAACAGCCCTCCCCTGCCAGCTTATATGACCCTAATGCCCTCCCCTGCCAACTTGGTCTCCCCCAAGTGACCTCTCCTGCCAGCCTGATTGCCCCCAACTGCCATCCCTTGCAGGCCTGGTAGCCCCCAACTGCCCTCCCCTGCTGACCTGGTGGCCCCTAACTGCCCTCCCTTGCAGGCCTGGTTGCCCCCAACTGCCCTCCCTCCCCTGCAGACCTGGTTGCCCCGAACTGCCCTCCCCTGCTGGCTGGGTTCCCCCAACTGCCCTCCCCTGCTGGCATGATCCCCCACAACTTTACTCCCATGCAGGCCATCTTGTGGCCACATGGGGGTGGCCATTTTGTTACCACATGGGGCGGCCATCTTGTGTGAGGGTGTGATGATCAATTTGCATATAACCTCTTTATTATATATCCTCACGCCCTCAAGATGGCTGCCTACGACTAAGCCGGCAGGGGAGTCAGTGAGGAACAACCAACCGACTGAACAAGCAGGCTGCCTGGGGCGACCAGGCCAGCAGGAGGGTTAGTGAGAGACAACCAACCAACTGAACAAGCAGGCTGCCTGGGGCAAGCAGGCTGCCTGGGGCAACCAGGCCTGCAGGGGGTTAGTGAGGGACAACCAAACGACTGAACAAGTAGGCTGTGTGGGGCGACCAGGCCGGCAGGGGGGTTAGTGAGGGATGACCAAACAACTGAACAGCAGGCTTCATGGGGCCTAAACCAGCAGTCAAACACCCCTCAAGGGGTCCCAGATTAGAGATGGTGCAGGCTGGGCTGAGGGGAACACCTCCCGCCCTGCATGAAATTTGTGCACCGGGCCTCTAGTATATATATATGCCTAAGTGACCATTCGACCATTTTACCAGTAGCTATGATGCACACTGACCACCAGGGAGCAGACTCTCAATGCACAGGCATGAAAACATGGAATAGGCTGATTAATCTCAGAGGGAAGTGGCAGGGGGGAGGGTGGGAAGAGATTAACCAAAGATCTTATATGATTACTAGAGGCCTGGTGCACAGATTTGTGCACCGGTGGGGTCCCTCGGTCTGGCCTGAGGGGTCAGGCCAAAACTAGCAGTCTGACATCCCCCCAGGGGTCCTGGTTTGCAAGAGGGTGCAGGCCAGGCCGAGGGACCCCACTGGTGCACAAATCTGTGCACCGGGCCTCTAGTGTGTGTGTGTGTGTGTGTGTGTGTGTGTGTGTGTGTGTGTATATATTTTTTTTTTCTGTTCATCAGATTATTTATTCACTTGATTCTTAGATTCACTTGTTGATAGATGCATGTTTGCTGTTCATAATTTGTATCTTTTTCTTCTTCTTCCTCTTCTTAAAGGATACCTTTCAGCATTTCATATAATCCTGGTTTGGTGGTGATGAACTCCTTTAGCTTTTCCTTATCTGTGAAGCTCTTTATCTGACCTTCAATTCTGAATGATAGCTTTGCTGGATAAAGTAATCTTGGTTGGAGGTTCTTGGTATTCATCACTTTGAATATTTCTTGCCACTCCCTTCTGGCCTGCAAAGTTTCTGTTGAGAAATCAGCTGACAGTCGTATGGGTACTCCCTTGTAGGTAACTGAGTTTCTTTCTCTTGCTGTTTTTAAGATTCTCTCTTTATCTTTTGCTCTTGGCATTTTAATTATGATGTGTCTTGGTGTGGTCCTCTTTGGATTCCTTTTGTTTGGGGTTCTCCGCACTTCTTGGACCTGTAAGTCCATTTCTTTCACCAGGTGGGGGAAGTTTTCTGTCATTATTTCTTCAAATAGGTTTTCAATATCTTGCTCTCTCTCATCTTCTGGCACCCCTATAATTCTGATGTTGGTACGCTTGAAGCTGTCCCAGAGGCTCCTTACACTATCCTCGCATTTTTGGATTCTTTTTTCATTTTGCTTTTCCGGTTGGGTGTTTTTTGCTTCCTCGCATTTCAAATCATTTACCTGATTCTTGCGCTCCTCTGGTCTGCTGTCGGGAGTCTGTATAATATTTGTTATTTCAGTCCGTGTATGCTTAATTTCTAGTTGGTTCCCCAACATAACATCAAGAGTCTCATTAGTTTTCTTGTGGATCTCATTAAGTTTATCGGCAGCTTCTAAACAGTTCTTGAGAGACCTTAAAAGTGTGGTTCTGAACTCTATATCTTCCATTGACAATTTTGTCCTGTTTCTTTGTCTCCGCATTTTGTTATGCTTTCTTGGTGCACCCCCTAGTGGTCTTTGTGCGCAGTCTTGTAGTTAAGCCTTGATTGTTGTAGCTAATACCAGGGAGGGTTTGACCTCCAGGCCAAGTGGCTGTTATATTTTAGTTATAGATGCAGTTACACATAGACATAATAATATAAATGTATCTTGTTAGGTATTATATATACTTACATATATAAGTATGTAGATAAATAGTTCTCTTTATAACAATAATTAATAACTCAAAACTCCTAAAGTTTTAGCTCTATATGGAAAAAGCAGTTCTTATAAAAATTGTGCAAAATAAAATATTTATTTTATAACTGTATTCTCAACAATTATGGATATTTTTAAAAGATTCTCATTCAAGAAATCTTAACTTTTCCTAAGTTAATCCTATATAATAAAAGGCTAATATGCAAATCAACCACATGGTTAATGACCGGTTGCTATTATGTGCACTGACCACCAGGAGGCAGATGCTCAATGCAGGAGCTGCCCCCTGGTGGTCAGTGCACTCCCACAGGGGAAGCATTGCTCAGCCAGAAGCCAGGCTTATGGCTGGATTGTGCAGGTGCAGTGGCAGGAGCCTCTCTCGCCTCTGCTTCAGTGCTAAGGATGTCCAACTGCCAGCTTAGGCCCGCTCCCTGCGAATTTCATGCACCGGGCCTCTAGTATGTAATAAATAGGACAAATATGTGAATTCTATTTAGTAACGCACATCAATACAGAATACACAAATAATAAGCATGTTTACTGTTTTTTTTCCCCCTCAAAAATATTACATTCACGAGAAGGAGTAAGTTCATATATATGCAAGTAATGTTCATAAACACAGTATTTATGTTTTAATTAAACTGGTACTAAAACTTAATACTAATAACTAAACTTGTACTCTTTTTGTCAGTCTATAACTACATTAATATCTAAAGTGTATTTATGATTTAAAATTAAGACATTCAGACAGCACACCAATTAAACCTAAATGAAAAAAATAAAATATGATTATTATAGTTAGAAGTTACATTGTCTGGTAGTTGGAATGTTTCAAATCTTAATAAAATGTTGGCTCTTATTTTTGAGTAATATAAGACAAACAAAAATCAGTGAAATAATTTAAGCGAAATTTAAAGAAACCCAGAGTTACAACTGTAATTAAGCAAGAGAGGAAGATGTATAAATGCTTCTAATGGCTACAGTCCAATACCATTTAATCATTTAAAATACATTTTAAAAAGAAGAATTTTTATTAAGCTAGTATATTTTTATTACGCTGAGTTCGTGTACTTTATTCAATAGACTATATGGTGGAATTATGCATAACATATATTTGGTTTTAAATATAATGATTCGTGTAAAAAAAAATGAAAGTCAAACTTGACTTCATAATTAACACAATTTGCTAAAAGTTCACAATTTACTCATATTTTACCTAAATGTTATTTTAACAAGTGTCTCCAGCCTTTTATCAGAAAATATTTTATATTTCAACTCATACAATTTTACTTTTTAGAAAACTGTCACCTGCCATCACAGTAATAATTTACACATATTACACAAATACTAAAATGTAAAGAAGAGCCTTAGGGAGAAAAGGCATAGGAAAGAAGGGGAAAAAGAGAAATGTAAGTAGAAGAGGAAGTGTGAGACCAAGAGTAAGAACACACAGAATGAGAGCGATGTCGGCAGGGGCAGGCTGGGAGAGGCCAATGGGGAAAGGGGGGGCATATGTCATACTTTCAACAATAAGGAATTTTAAAAATGTTGAATTGAGAAAATTACATGACTACAATTCTGAACTCTGAACAAATGTTGTTTTAAAGCAATAAGTAAAAATTTTCCTGGAGTCTTTTTAGGCTAATGAGTCTTTATTATTCAGTCTGCAGCATTTTAATTTGACAGATTTATTCAGCACTCTAGTAAAAAAAAATAAACATTTTACTCTCAGTTTTAGTAAAGATTTTAGCTACATTGGATATTAAATACAAATGAGCAATTCCTTTAAATATATAGTTAGACAACATCAGCTCTGAATAAAACAGAAAAAAATAGCTTTAGTTTTTTGATCATATATTTTTTTGTTTTATTTATATTCATTATTCCTCTTTCCTTTTCAGTGGGTGTTCTTCATTTAGAGATTCCGATTATGTTTTGCTTTGTATATATCAACATTAGAAACATGTTTTAAATCATTCAATTATTCTTCCTGGGGCCTATAATTTAAAGCTAGTAGTTGATAGGTGATTATTGCGTAATTGCCCAAAGGGATCACAAAGGAAAGATGTCCCTTTATTGTACTGGGTACAATAACTCAGGAGGAAGTTTATGGTACCTGGAGAAGACTTTATATACTTAGCCCTCATTGTACTGCTTCATAGAATTTAATTCAAATGTCTGAACCCCAAGAAAATCAAGAACCCCATATCAGAGAGCATTGGTTGAGAATGCGTGGAACTTTTTCAGCAAGCAAGTTGCATGACTAGATGTTTAGATGTTTGAATGCTTTTTTGTAAATTTGGCTCCTTCCTTTTTCGCAATTTTTTTTTTTCTTTTCAAGAACATAAACTGAGATAAAGAAAGGCTCTGCTGGGAGTGACTTCAGGCTTAACATTCCTTTCCATTGGTCAGTCTTGCCAAACAAAAAGGCTGAAATCACAGTGATACAGTGGAATTGAGCAAAATGTTGCCTTTGCTGCATCTGTTTAATTTGCTATTACATTTCCTAAGGGTCAATATAATGTAAGTATAAGCAAAGTAAAACCTATAAAGCATAACTCTGGGGAATTTTATTCCATTTGGCTTCATGAAAAACTGCAGTATGGAATAGATTACTAATTTTTAGCAGTCTATTTAGCATCTGAATAAATATATATCAAAGAAAATAGTAAGTGGAATGTAGATTAATAATATTTAAACTAGTTCAAACTGTGCAAAAACTATTACTGTGCAGAAGAAAGAATAAAAACCAGAAGACAAAAGATATGGGTTCTACTTTGAGCTCTGTTATTGAATGCACTTAAATATAAACTTAGTTAAGTGCTATGTAAAAATAAAGGATCACTTAATACTTCCAGGTATATTTTAATGCTTTGGTTACCTTTATCTTTCTTATTATAAAACAATGTACATTTATTGCAAAAAAATCATAAACTATATATGGAAAAAGATGACCTTAAAAGTTCATTATTTATGGATAACCAGTGATGATAATTTTTCTTTTTCTAAGCATGCTTCTGTACATTTTTCTTTATAAAAAAGAGATCTTGGTGTACTATTTTGTACATTTTTCATTCAAAATATAAATAATATGTATTGATATTTATATGTTCATTTTAAAGGATTGCAGAGTATTCTGCTATAGCACAAATTTAATAAATCCTTTATTGTTAAACATTTGAATCTTTTACAATTTTATAATTTTTACTAGTATATAAAAACTTCAACTAACATAAATGACACAAATATATGAAAGAACCCATCTATGACTATACATAAAGCTACAGTACATATTATTAAGAAAAATTCAGCTCCTCCCAACACTAAAAAGCAACTCAAGAAATTTCACAAATAAAAAAGATGAGCAAAAGAAGTATAAACAAATGCAAAATTTTTATAAATATTTTAAAAATAAAACAACCGAATATTACCTTTTCCTAAAAATGTCAACCGAGGTATATAGAAATATGGATTATCTAAAGCATAGCTTGTGGTAATTTAAATTGCCACAATTCTTGCATTAATACCATTAAATTGCCACAAAATTTGGCCAAAGACTTAAATGTTCAGGGATATAGACTAATGACTAACAAAAATTTGTACTAAGGAATTTGTGTTTATTGTTGTATCACCAGTTTAGCTTAGTGGATAGAGCGTCGGCCTGCGGACTGAAGGGTCCCAGGTTCGATTCCGGTCAGGGGCATGTACCTTGGTTGCGGGCACATCCCCAGAAGGGGTGTGCAGGAGGCAGCTGATCAATGTTTCTCTCTCATTGATGTTTCTAACTCTCTAACCCTCTCCCTTCCTCTCTGTAAAAAATCAATAAAACATATTTAAAAAAAAAAAAAATATATATATATATATATATATATATATATATATATACCATAATACCCAATTATAGGACATTACTGAATGCATATGCATCCATTCACTGAATGTAACTGTAGACAATCATTAAAATGTTAATGTAAATTTTATTAAAATATAATACAGAATATATTCATGATCAATATTTATTAGTATCTAACAAATGAGTGTGCGATGTAATTCAAACATAAAATATTTAGACAAGCACATTTAGTTTTATAGAAGCAAGTCTGGAAAAATAGATCCCCAAATATTAAGCACAAACATCACTGGATGTTATAATTAAAGGAGCTTTTTTCTAATTTGCACATTTCTATATTGTCAACACTCAATAATAAACATGATGTTCTATTATAAAATTTAAAAAAGGAACAAGTATTCTTTAAACAATAACAAAAACAAAAAAATAACCATAAACTATTACATATTTTGTCTTTATAGTTGGAATTTACTTTGACAAGTGTTAATTAGAGATGCTAAAAACATGAGGATGTTAAAAATACACTGGGGAATTGGTAAAAAGTATTCTTCAAAAGAACTACTCACTGAGAAAATACATTGGGAATGTATTACCTGGAAATGCCTGTATCAAATTGTAAATTTTGGATAATTAAACTTTGTTTCAGTGAATCTACAATGGTATTACATATTATTTACCTGAAACTTTTTCTTGATTTTCCTATCTCAACTGTTCTTTTCCAATAGAATTTTATTCATTTGCAATTTTCAACCAATTAAGTCTTCAGTATGATGACATAATGCTTGGCTATTTCCTTTTATTTTATTTATGTTTAATTGAACTTAAATATGTTTACTAAAGTGGAGAAAAATTGGGGAAAATGGTTGAGACTAAATTGAATCTCTATGTTGAGATTTAGAGGATTAGTTTCTTCCTTCTATAAATATAAAGTAAATTTACTTTAAAAATTTCTGGTACAAAAAATAGATAGTAATTCCTCAAGTCATTTCTTCTTTTAGTCTGATAGGCTCATGCTTTCCTTCTTAATTAAATTAACTCTATTATTAAAAACTAATTGAAATATCATTTAAATTAAAGTTAGGCTTACAATGTTGCTATTAGCTAAATGAAACCTGACAGATCAGCTTAGAATAATGGTTCTCAATCTCTCAGTACATAAAAATCTCATAAAAATGCAGATTTCCAAACACTACCCCAAAAATACTGATCCAAAAAGCCTGGGATTAGCCTGGTAATCTAAATTGTTTAAAGCTCTCCAAGTAATATTGGTGAATTTTGGAATTTATTTTGAGCAAAGTTGACTTAGAAAATTGTTAAAAATATTAAAATAAACATTGTATATAAGTAAAAATGGATATATTGCTCTCAGTGGCCTTTACATTTATTGAACAAATATCAAATAACATGGATTGCTGTTTCATTTTTTTTATATAATCATAACTGTCTGCCTGGAAAAAAAATCAGAAATATAATAGTTTTATTAATAACTCTGTTAGTTTGAATAATGAGTCCAGGGTATCTAATGAAATTGGTTGATCCAACTAAAATGATGATTCTCATATGCCTTTTTTTTTTTTATCTATTTGGGTACTTTCCACCTTTGGGTAACTGTAGTGGCAACCCAATGAGAGATAAGCACAACAAAATTATTCAATAAACTTTGTTAATGGAAAGTATATTTTATCAAGCATTTATTACTAAGTTATCTCTTGCCTACTAGCTGAATGCATAGGATATAAAATAAATTAAAATGAGAAAGTGTTCCTCCTGGTTTTACTCTGTTAATTCAGAATTAGAATGAAAACAAATACAGAACTAAGAATAAAACGTCCAAACAGTCACAGCTTGAAATACAGTATCTACCTGATTTAATTATGTATTTCTTAATTCATTCTTTTGAAAGGAGAAGCCTTTCATTCCAAGTAAGGACAGCATAAGATGGTTTTTCTTTGCTGCCCTTCACTGGTAGTTCTACTGTCTCTTTAACCTTCTCCTTTTATTTCTTTCCCATATTTTTTCCTCTTATTGAGAATGAATCAAATTTAGGAAGACAGAATTAATCAGCTCTGTGAAAATAACACCAGTATCATTCAATCAAGGGCAAGACTTCCCTGTACACCTTTGACCTCATTCTGCCTACAGTCCACTCTTGTCAATAAAGATTCCTACATCCAGCAAAGAATAAAAGAAGAGCACTCAATCTCTACTCTAGGATCCCTTGTTCTATAATCTTACTTTTCCTATGTTTAGATTTTAGATCTTGCCAAACTGTATGGACTCTGTCCTTTGCTGCACTTCTGCCATCTGTCAGATTGCTTTTATTTAGCAGGACACCTGGTTAGTGCTGCCCTGCTTCTACTCTGAGTAAGGGAAGCATTTCAGTCTGTTTACTTCTTGTGAAAGCCATAAAAAAGTGACATTTTGTAATACACCTAAAAGCATATCTATATATATAACAGCCTAAGCAACCGTCCAACTGTTCGACCATCCGACCGGTAGCTATGACGCACACTGACCACCAGGTGGCAGACGCTCAACACAGAAGCTGCCAAGCTGTGGTGACTTGGCAGCTGTGGTTCTCAGATGAAACACCAGAACCAGAGAGAAGGGAGCTTAATTTCGGGGTGCATCACCCGAGAAACACCCTCTTGCAATCTGGGACCCCTCAGGTGGTGTCGGAGAGCCGGTTTCTGCCCGATCCCCACAGGCCAGGCCAAGGGACCCCACCAGTGCATGAATCCATTCACCAGGCCTCTAGTTTAAAATAAAATTGTGAGAAAATATAAAGCTAATTCAATAAATAATATAAGTAATTAGCAGTATATTCTATAAGGTCTAAACAGAAGCATTCTCTCTTATATAGGAAAGATGAGATGTTCAATAAATGAAGAATAAATTCTTGAGATAGGCACTAGAGGAATAAATATATATAGATATATAGATATATAAATTCTCATTGATCCACAGCAATTTCCCTTCTCAGGTCAAAGAGAGTTTCTATTACTTTGCAGTAATTCAAGTTCAGATTGAAATTATTTGCATTATGTCTAATATTCTTGTGACAGATATCTCCTACTCACTGGTTTTTAAACAGTTGGCTAAGAAGGGGGAGGCAAATGATAGGAGAAAATTTTCATTGTCACCTACTTAATCCAGGGTTTAAGTATTTCATTTATATCTGCTTTTTAAAATTATTATTTAGCAATTTCCTGTTAGATTTTATTTAAACAGGAATTCCAGTTACGTTTTTTATTTCTAATTAACCAAAAATCTTAATCAGACTTTATTCATGCCACAGTGATTATATTTTTATTAACTAGAAAAATCAGAGAATGTTTACTTTCAAATGATAAACTATACATTCAAATTTTAAAGTATAGTTTAACCTAGAGTTACATTTGCACTCAAACTGATACTAACCAAAAATATGTACTAATATAAAATATGAGCCTTCATGTGCTATCATCAATAAAAAGTTAAAAAAGTATCTTTTCCCACTTCTTTAAAATGCTAAAACTATTTCAATACTGACTCACATGTCTTTTCACATTTTCTATTGAAATTTAAATATCAAAGTCCCAGAAGCAGCAGTTTTGCATCACTGTCTAAGACTGGCAGAACCTACAAATTTCCATTATATGTTATTTCTGTTTTCTCAGTCTCCATGTCATCATTGGAATCCTAACTTTCTGCATTCATGATATATATTATTTTTGCATTTGAAATTTATACAATGCCCAAATGGAATTAGTTACAGTCACAGGAGTTGATAATTGAGAACTGATGTGATAAGGAGAATAAAAATGTATTAAAATGAAAAAATCTAGACATAACTTCATAATATTAAAAAATAAGAAATGTGTTTATACAAATTCCACAATAAATGTTTCCTAAATGAGGTACTGAAAGAAAATATATTGAAATAAAGATAAATAACAGTCAGGAGCCACCGTGATTGATAATTCTATGAAACCCTGGGGCAGCTGGGCTCCAGTTCCAAAATGGGAAGCAACGAACAGTTGTCTCACCAAAAATATCTACTTGAAGGGTGGACACAAGCAGATAAGAGCCTGGGACAAGTTCTTAAACTGAGAGCTACTCAGGAAAATTAGTTTTTTAAAAGTGAGAGTTTTCATAGGTCTACAGCTCAACAGAGCAGCATATTTGCTAGTGAATAGGAATAAACAAGTCTAAGCATGCAGGACTGATCTCCAAATCCCAATATCTTCACAGGGAAGAAAACCTGACCTGCCAGTATAGCCAGGCTACTCAAACATAGAATTAAAAAAAAAAAGTTGACATAACTTTCTATGTCAAAGTTAACATACCAAAACTACCAGACAGAAAAGGATAAGCAGAGACATCTCACTCATTCATGGATAATAGAGACCATTATAAACTTTTGAACAATAATAGATACAGAGGCAGAGCTGCCTCAAACAGATTGTCAAACTGCAGCGGGAAGGCCGGGAGGGTTGGGGGGCAGGAGGGAGGAGGGTAAGAGATCAACCAAAGGACTTGTATGCATGCATATAAGCATAACCAA
Organism: Myotis nattereri; assembly: GCF_964212035.1. Classification (NCBI taxonomy): domain Eukaryota; kingdom Metazoa; phylum Chordata; class Mammalia; order Chiroptera; family Vespertilionidae; genus Myotis; species Myotis nattereri. The sequence goes on along the minus strand of NC_138080.1, from coordinate 47,610,257 downwards.
TGGACATAAGACACTGGGGGGTAGGGGAGGCTAGGGGACTGTCAAGGGCGGGGGGGAAAAAAAGGACACATATGTAATACCCTTTGTAATACTTTAAGCAATAAAAAAAAGGTAATATTTGTAAAAAAAAATAAAAATAAAACACATAAAGATTAAAATTAAAAGCATATGAGGAAAAATAATATTATAAAAAAGCACCCAATGAGCTGAAAAATCAGGAAATTAAGTCCCTAAAGATATGTAAATAACATCACATTCTTAAAGGACGTTAAGACTAAACCAAAGAGGCTGACACCTGCAATAATATCAACATTAAAAACTTTTAATAATAAAAAAAAGAAACACAGGGTAATTGGATCCCCAGATAGCAGAGGTCAAGTGACAGCCACTCAATGGCCAAAGGCAAGGTGGGTGTGGTTAGGGACAGCTGAGTCAAGAAGCAATCAAAGTAGCCAACTCACACAGACATGTCATTGATTATTTGATCATGGTGTTCCCGGAATGAAATATGTAGGACGCATATTAAGTTCTTACTTGATCTATATAAGCAGAAGTGTTCTAAATCAAGTCAACTAAAGCTTAATCTGAATCACAAAAAACAGAGTCACATCCCCTCTGTTTTAAATTCCCATACCTGAGCCATTTTACAGACCTAAACCCCTCGAATAAAGGAGAGGCTGGCTCCCCTGGAAAAAGGACTCTGGTACACTGGGAAACCTTTAAACTTTTAATATGTCTCCCAGTTTTCCCCTAAAGGGATCTATATACTAGTAGTATTTTACCAGGGTAACTGTGCATTTGAGAAAAGAAAGTAAGCTGCCTTTCCAGGAACTACTAGACTGACACCATTTATGCACTGACACTAATTCCTAGAGACCCCAAACATCACTGTGATTCACCAGAGTACGGATTTATGGAGGTCAGATGATCAATGAGATTTTACGTCAGATCCATCTGACAGTGGGCCCAGTGGTTCCCCAAAACCATCTTGTGGTTATTTCTTCACTTCCGGAATGCATAATTGGAATAGATACACCAAGCTGCTGAAAAAAACCCTTACGTTGATGTTTTGACCTGTGTGAAGAGAGCAATTACGGTAGGAAAGGCCAAGTGGTAACATTAGAGGTGACTCTTCCGAAAAACAGTAAACCAAAAGCATTACTGCATATTTGGAGTGATTGCAAAGATGAGTGGCACAGTTAAGGACTTGACAGAAAGAGGTGGTGATTCGCACAGCATCCCCATTCAATCTGCCTATCTGGCCTGTGCTCAAGACAGATGGCTGTTGAAGGACAGTGGATCACTGTAGGCTTAACTGGGTAAGGACTTCAATTGCAGCAGGTGTACCAGATGTGGCTTAATTGCTTGAGAAAATTAACACATCCCCTGGTACCTGGTACTTAGCTGTTTATCTAGCAAATGCATTTTTTAAATATGTGTTAGTAAAGATCACAAAATCAGATTACTTTCAGCTGGCAAGGCCAGCAATCCATCCTCATGGTTCTCTCTCAGTAGTATGTAAACTCTCCAAACTTATGCTGTAATTTAGTTCCCAGAGATCTTTCTTGATTTTCTCTTCCACCAGAAATTACACCGGCCCATTACATTTATGCCATTTATGCTGACTGGATTGAGTGAGCAAGAAGTAGCAACTATTCTACACTTATTGATAAGATATTTGCATGTCAGAGGGTAGGGAATAAAACTGACAACAATCTAGGGGCCTATAACTCAATAAAATTTCTAGGACGTCAAATGGTGTGGGGCACGTCAAGACATACTTTCTAAGCTGAAGAGTAAGTTGTTGCATCTGGCCCCTGCTACAACCAAAAAAGAGGCACAATGCTTAGAGGGTCTCTTTGGATTTGGGGAGTAATATATTCCTCACTTGGGTGTGTTACTTCATCCCATTTACCAAGTAACCAGAGAAGATGCTAGTTTTTTGAGTGAGACCCAGAGCAAGACAAGGCTCTGCAACAGGTCTAGGCTGCTGTGCAAGCTGCTCTGTTACTTGAGCCACATGATGCAGGAGGATCAAAGGTGCTTGATGTGTGAGTAGCAGCTAAGGATGCTGTTTGGAGCCTCTGAGAGGCTCCTATAGATGACTCACAGCCCAGGTCCTTAGGATTTTGGAGCATATCCCTGCCATTCTCCAAAAATAGCTACTCTCTTTTTTGAGAAATAGTTTCTGCTCTGCTACTGGGCCTCAGTAGAGGCTGAATGCTGAACCATGGGCCACCAAGTTACCATGCAATCTGAGCTGCCTATCATGAACTCCAACCTACCATGCCATAAAGCTTGGGCGTGCACAGCTTCACTTCATCATGATTGTTTCTGAGCAGGCCATGATGTCTCAAGTAACTAATGTAAAGAAATGGCCCAAATGCCTATAGTGGCTACTGTTGCTACACTGCCTTCTCTCTCCTAGTCTGTACCCATGGCCCCAGGTAGATTTTCCTATGATCAGCTGACAGAGGAAGAGAAGACTCAGGCCTAGTTTACAGATGGTTCTGCACCATACCCAGGCACCCTCTGAAAGTGGACAGCAATAGTTACAGTTTTGGTGTGAGACCCAGAGCAAGAGAAATCTTTAAAGGATTATGGTGAAGGGGATTCCTCCATCGCCGACAGAACTTGGAGCAGCATACCTCATTATTTATTTTACTGTGAAAGAGAAAGGTGAAGGAAAATGGCCAGATGTGTAACTACATAGCAATTCATGCACTTAACCAATGATTTGACCAGATATTCAGGGACTGAGAAGGATCATGTTTGGAAAATTGGTGATAAGGAACTTTGAATAAGAGGTATGTGGATAGATTTCTCTAAATGAGCAAAAAGCAAAAAAATCCGTGTCCTGTGTGAATGCTCACTAAATGGTAACCTCACCTAAGGAAGAATTCAATAATAAAAAAAAATAGAATTATCCATTCTTTGGATGTCAGCAGCTCCTTTCCCCAGCAACCCCTGTCATCACCCAGTGGGTACATTAACAGAGATGGAGGTTATGCAACATAACAATGAGAAAGCCTAGATACAAATTACAGCATATATAATAACACTAAAAATGGGGGGGGGAATTCCCACTAATCAATTTTTTAAAAAATTATTTAAAAAGTTACCTTTACACTTGTAAAATTTGATGCCCACCATACACAAACATTTGAAATAAGTTCTAGTAATATATTAGAAGTCTAAATTTTTCTGATTTTGACATGTTTGATAACAGTTGGAGTTCTAGTCATTCTTATGCATGCAAACCAGGCTTTATTGCAAGCACTTTTGACAGTTCAACTGTAATGTTCCTCAAGATATGTGCTCTCTATATCTTAGTCTTTGACATCATTGATTTATGCCTATTCAAATGAAATTGTTAAAACGATAAAATCTTACTCTTTGAAACCAACAAATAAATAATTTACAACTAGATCAAAAGTCACTTGGGTATCCTACAGCTTCAAGAATGCATTAAATAAGATACAGAGAAATAAAATTATATGCAGGGTGGGGGCAAAAGTAGGTTTACAACTGTGAGTATGTGAAACAATTTGTTCTTGTATTATTATTTAGTAATCACTACATAATTTTTCATATGAATAACTGTAAACATACTTTCACCCTACTCTGTATATTCTAGTAATTACATCATTATCATCTGATGCCAGGATAAATTGCTCAAAGACTAACTAGTTTCATAAAAATGACATTACCCAGGGACCAGTTATTTTATGTGCTTATAAAAAACGTGTTATTGAAAGTTAGTTTATACATGATGATTAATGCAGTGTAAGAGAATAGCATTAAAAGTAAATACCTGCTTTTAAAATAGTTTATAACTTTTTATAATAATATTCTGGACCTAAGCAATTTTAGTTTTATCAATCACTATGATTAAGACTTACCAATAAATGTACAGTCAGTTAAGCAAGGCATTAAATATGTAGGCTTTATTAAAAATGTTATTTCTATATTGCTTTCAGTTGCATTTCTTTTTATGTGGTGTATAAACTATTCTGGGTCAGGATTTATGTGATTCTAACTTATATACACCTAAAAACTTAATAATGTTCAATAATAATCCTTATCATGAAAAAATAATGTCAAAGTACTGTTTTCTCATAGCAGATTCCTAAGAAACCTGCATTATTTATTTCTAAATAATATTGCTACATTGGGGAACTGTATTACAAATAAAACCCATTTCAGCACTATTTAAATTATCTTTATGATCAGTTAATCCTTGTATTTAAATTAGTTTGAAAGACCAATTTCTTGAACACAAAATTCTCCTTCATTTTAATAATGTTTTTAGAAAATTTATTTTCATTTTCAGAGGAAAAAAACTCAAATTGTTCTGGTTAATATGTAATGATTGCAAAATACACAGGAAATCAAGGAGTGTAGGGAACAATTTCAACAGTCACACATCCAGGCCTGAGTACAGTGACAAAGTTGAACACTCACAGTTTCAGAATGTAGTCACAGCCTAAGATTCTACTTTATTTCTAGGGACTTTATCTTCTAGTGTCTATGACAATGCTTTAGAGGTTTTTCTAATACATCATGCCTTTTGCTGACAGTCTTATCTTTTTTCTCTATGGTTTGCTCCACATATTGCTTTTATTTGATAATCTAAGATTGTCTTACGTTCAAGATCCTCAAAAAAGATCATCTAATTTGATCAATTTTTCAGTAAGAAGTACACTTTGGGACAGATCTTCTAGCTTACAAATGGCTGCAGTTAGATGAACTGCTGATCCCTTGGTCTAATGCAGTGGTTCTCAACCTTCCTAATGCCGCGACCCTTTAATACAGTTCCACATGTTGTGGTGACCTCCAACCATAAAATTATTTTCTTTGCTACTTCATAACTGTAATTTTGCTACTGTTATGAATCATAATGTAAATATCTGATATGCAGGATGTATTTTCAGTGTTACAAATTGAACATAATTAAAGCATAGTGATTAATCACAAAAACAATATGTAATTATATATGTGTTTTCCGATGGTCTTAGGCGACCCCTGTGAAAGGGTCGTTCGACCCCCCAAAGGTGTCTTGACCCACAGGTTGAGAACCGCTGGTCTAATGGGTTGTGATCTTCACAGTAGAATAAAATGAGATATCCTACCGAGAGGGCCAGTATAAATAAGAACCTTGAAGAGTTTCTCCAATACAAACAGGATGTTTTAGACATGACTGTCCAATCTACTGTGTATGCATTGGTAAGACTACAATTCTATATTCCATTCAGATTGGATACACAGAGAGAAATCTAAGAATTGGAAAGAGAAATTGAACAGTAAGGTTTTCAATAAAAGTAATAAAATAAGGCTTTGAAAACTTACCCCAAATCAGGGGCTGACTATTTTTATATAAGAACAAAGTGACGTGATCCTTATAGCAAGCACACATTGCAGCTTTAGGTAAAAATTTAGCCCTCATGAGATTTATTTGGCCTTTTTATAAATACTTCTGAGACAAGAAGATAAACGTATTAAACTGAAAACCCCACAACTGAGAATCATCCCAGTTTCTCATTCTTCCTTCTACTCTAGAGCCTTAAAGTTCTTTCCTCCTTTTTATCCAAAAACCTATATTGGGAGTTGGGAGCTCTAACTAGTAACACTGTGAAAGGAGATAAAGTTCACATTACTCAGGGGATGACAGGAAGTGGCTGATTTGGGATGTAGAAATCATAGGTTAAAAAAAGAAATAGGACAGAGTGAACTCTGGGAAGAGAGCTGACTTTAAAGAATAGAATTTAATGAGGAAAAGGTAACTTGACATAAAACATGACATGGCATGTCACACATGTTTCACATGAAAAGGAGTGAAATATACAATATACTCATAATCTGAATTTGTGATGATCCTGTGTTTTGTTTTGTTTTTTATCTTGTCATTAAGTGATTTTGCATTGTCTCTTGACTCTGCATGGCTTGGATTTGACATCTAAAATATTTTTAAAAGATACGCTTAAATGTTAAATTTCCCACATGGTATGTTTGTGTCTGAGATGGACATAAAAAATTCTCTCTTCTGCCCAGTAAGCATAAAAATAGAGATAAGTTATTTGTGAGAGATAACTTATTGGGGAGATATTATGTTATCAGTGATCCAGCAAAAAACATAATTAGAGAAAGAAAATGGATAATAGTGTGGCTTCTCCCTTACCATAACTGATGAGGCAATAGGAAAGGGGGCTATGGTGCAGGTTACAGGTGCACATAAAGGTGTAAATAAAATTAAGATTACTACTTTAAAACAAGTGCCTTTGGAGAAAGTATGGTAATTTTACTTTTACTTATAAAAATAAAAATCCTTCTATATTATCCTTTTATTTATTAACTATATTAACTGTATTGTAAACCTTCTTATTTAGATACCCTGATACACTTAACCATACAGTGGGAAAAAAAAACACCATTTAGAGATTATTAAACCTACTAATTCTATCAAAACTGAAGCTTGAAACCTAGTCAATGGCTGAAGTGACTTAAAACATTTAATAACTATGAAAATAGAGGTGCATATATCCTATGTTCATAGCAGCACAATTTACCATAGCTAAGATTTGGAAACAGCCTAAGTGTCCATCAGCAGATGAGTAGATTAAAAAACTGTGGTACATCTACACAATGGATTACTAAACTACTGTAAAAAAGAAGGAATTCTTACCATTTGCAACAGCATGGATGCAACTGGAAAGCATTATGCTAACTGAAAGAAACCAGTCAGAGAAACATAAATATCACATGATCTCATTCATTTATGGAATATAATGAACAACATAAACTGATGAAAAAAAAACACATCCAGGGGCAGAGAAGCATCGATCAGACTGTCAAACCTCAGAGGGAAGGTAGGGAAGGGAGGGGGTAAGGGGAAGAGATCAACCAAAGGACTTGTATGCATGCATATAGGCCTAACCAATGGACACAGACACCAGGGGAGTGAGCGCATGAGTGGGGATATGTAATACCTTAATTAATTAAAAAAAATAAATATAAAACATTTAACAATTGTAATTTTACATTCCATGCATATTTCCTCTATATTTCAGGTCTTTAATTACATTCCTAAAACAAATATTTAGTTCATTTAAGGCTTAAATATTAGTTAAGTTTTGTTTATTGAGTGTATGTATTTTAAAGCCAACACTGGCATCTTATTATGAATTGAAAGCTATGTTTCCCAGTGAGACTACAGGAAATAAACTCTATGACCATCTAGCCCAGGAAAGCATGAAAGGTATACATTATTAACATACAGCAGACCTGCAAAAAATGTCCAGTCATTCAATGTCATTTTGTTATAACATTGATGAGATGCCATAGGATCTTAACTCCTGCTTATATCAATTAGTCTACAGTAAAATTGGCCTCTTTATACATAAATTTTCTTATAGTCACAGAACCTATAGATGGAATTGAGGACTTGTGTATTCCCTTAGCATGTATACTAGTCTGTGAGATGAGCACAAAGTTTTTTAAAAAGCATAATGAAACATATATGGATAATGAACACACATGAAAAAAAGTTTCAAAATATAAAATATGTTTATATTGAGACATAAAGGGAAAGTGTAACCATTATTTTGTTATATATATGATTTTTATCTTTTATATACTTTATATATTTACTCTAATACTGTTTACTTCTGAACTGCTGGAAATAAAATAAAGGAAAGAACATTAATGGGCAGCTTGTGAACAATATTATTGGTAATACAATCTAAAAGCTTAAATATCCTTGTTGTTTTTCTCTCCCAAATTCTTAGGATTTGGTGAATTATAAGAGCTAACAGAGTGATAACAGACACTAAAATCAGAGCCAAAGAATAATTTGAGCCTTAAAATCTGGCTTGGTTTTAAGCTAAGGCACCATTCATCCATAATGGACCATTTGCTCTATTGAAGAAAAATAGCAGGAAAAAATGTATCTTTTAGATCATAAATGCTAGGCATAATAGTCAAAACATTTCAGTTTTTCCATTCTTAACCATGTTTATTACTACAAGAGCAACCTAATACACTATGTATAAAATAAGAATATACTTCTCTATTACAGCAGTTACTTTTGATGACTTTTTCTAGCATAGTTTATTCTTAGTTTTCTTCCCTTCCAATAAAATTCCTTTGGTGATTGTATAGAGACTGAGTGTGTATGGAGAGTTGAGTCATTATTTTCAACTACCTAATCTTTCTAAGTAGAAATATTGATTTAAAGAGAAATGTGTCCATTAAAGATGTATTCCGCCATGATGAAGCAGGGCTATAACCCTTTTTTTACAAGTATAAGCACTAGATGAAGCAGATTATTAGTATTGTCCTTCCAGTTTAGTGAGATATTTAAAGATGACATATTTAGTTGGAGCCATATATTGTAACAATATTAAATAGGAAGCATTCAGTCTATTTAAGACATTGTGTGGAAATTAGCCACATAAAACCTGAAAACAAAGAAAAAAAGAACTCTCCAGGGCAATGGTGATATCACACATGAAATTCTTTGGAGTGCAAAGAAAAGAAAGTAGTAAACACAGATGGGCAAAGGCTATATCTACACATATAATTTGAAGCAAAGGTTTAAGTCATCTACACTACTAAAAATACACTTGTATTTTTCTGAGACTATCGGGTAAAGGGTAACAGAAAATTTTCACTTGAATTTTAAATATACATGTTTCACATTTCACCAGTATACATAGCACCAATAGCCCCTATAAAACATTGCCAGATTTTCAAACACTGCTTTGAAAAATAACAATCTTTATATTTAAAAGAATTTATTTTCAATCCTGAGCTGTACATTTCTCAGTAAGCATGACTATGCATTACATAAAAAAGGGGCAGATGATCGTGAATCTGTAAGACATTTAAGGCCACGTTCCTGCTTTTAAGCAGCACATCATTTTAGATAGAAAGGTTTATAAGAGTTGGAAATGTCTGCTGTTTGCTAGCAAATCATAATCTGATTCTTGAATTCCTCTAGCATATCCAACTGCATTGTTTACATATTGTCATGATGAAATTCTATCCAATATGAAGAGCTTAGGTAAGAAATCACCTCCACTAACATAGTTGACTTGGCAAGTATGTGGCCTGCATAAAAAGCAAAATTTTAAAAATGCTAAGCCTTTGTTATTTCCAACACCTAGATTTAAAATTTCTAGAATGGCATGTTAGAGGAAAGTGAAAATAATTATGTTAGTCATGCATTTATGGATGGAATATTTATTTCTCAAAAACCTATGACATTAAAATTAAAAATTTTGCTTGGAAGAAAAGAAATAGAAATGTTGGCATCTATGAATGTCTACTCTTTGCAACACCCCAATTATCCAACTTAAAGATGTGTTCTTTTCCCCAAACTAACAATGAAGTCATGAAAATCAGAGGGGAAGGGTTCTGGCATCTTTTATTCAATGTGTAAATTTTCTCTTTACCACACCAATAGCAAGACTTCCAACATTCAGTTATGAGTCTCTATTATAAGATAGAAATGGAATTTCATTTTAAAATAAACAATGCTTAAATATAAAATTTTGCTTGATCCTTCATTCTACTTGTATTAGCAAAAAGACATGAAAAAAAGACATAACCTCAGACATATAACTTGCACCTATAGAATTTGTATGAGAGAATAATCTGTATATTCCTGAAACTCGGGAACCATCTTTTGATAATTTCCATTCTTTAATGGAAAAAAAATAAGAGTTGGAGATTTGTTGTATGCACTTAGCTTGCTTTGTTCTTTTAGTTAACTAAAGCAACATTGTATGCAGTTTGTTTTCCTATTTAAGAAAATAAATTAGTCCAACTCATTATATTAAGCAATTATTATCCTTAAATCAAATCAGACAAAGACATCGTAAGGAAAAACTATAGACCAATATACCAAAAGTACCTATGGCAATAGTAAATAGACAATAGTGTTCCTGAGGGTGCAACATAAGAACAGGAGCAAAAACATTACTGATTTATAGAAGGCTCAAGAGCTGAAGGCGGATATTCAGTCACTGCAATGGAAAACTTATGATCCCATTTCTGATACGTAGGCCTGAGTCATTTCTCTGACATAGAGTTCATCAAGAGGAGGTAAGAGCCGAAACCGGTTTGGCTCAGTGAATAGAGCGTTGGCTTGCGGACTGAAGGGTCCCGGGTTCGATTCCGGTGAAGGACATGTGCCTGGGTTGCGGGCACGTCCCCAGTGGGAGATGTGCAGGAGGCGGCTGATCGATGTTTCTCTCTCATCGATGTTTCTGACTCTCTGTCTCTCTCCCTTCCTCTCTGTAAAAAATCAATAAAATATATTAAAAATAAAAAATGGACATGACAAAGAAGCCTTTAAAAAAAAAAAAAGAGGAGGTAAGAAACCATGGCAGGGGATCCCTGCAACAGCAACAACAAAAAGTGTGGCCATTCCCCTAGTTCTTTGCACAAAGGGTCCACTGACCATTTCCTCCAGATTGCGCCTTGTATTTTCAGTCTTTTGAAGTTATCAATGGAGAAGAAATATCATAGCATATGCTTTGAGGGTAGAGGAAAACACATTTTTTTTAATGTATAAACCCAATTCTGTAATTTTTTTAAAACAGACATATATGTAAGATCTAGATCAGTGATGGCGAACCTTTTGAGCTCGGCATGCCAGCATTTGGAAAAACCCTAACTTAAATCTGGTGCCGTGTCACATATAGAAATTTTTTGATCTTTGCAACCATAGTAAAACAAAGACTTATATTTTTTATATTTATTTTATATATTTCAATGCCATTTAACAAAGAAAAATCAACCCAAAAAATGAGTTCGCATGTCACCTCTGACACGCGTGTCATAGGTTCGCCATTACTGATCTAGATGGTCATAAAACTGTTGATTTTTACTATCTTCTTTGTAAACTTAAAAATTCTAATATCTGTTTTACAAAAGACTTTGCCTCACCTTTTTATGTTGTATTGGCAAGTGTTAAAATACAAATCTACTTTGAAGAAAACAAAGCCTCATAGTTGTTTCAGAAGTGACTACCTGGTTTGAAAATAAATGCTAAAAGTTTAGCCAATGAAGAGTAACCATAGCACAGAAAAGACAGCAGCAGGGCTCATCTGGGCTCTGGGGGAAGCAACAATTCAACTTTCGGCTCTTTGATATCAGAGCTGAAAGCCTAAGAGCAAAAGTACAGTTCAACTGGGTCATTTTAAGAATTTGTAAAGATCTTTTATTACACTTTGAAAAAAACTATGTAAACTGAAAGAATCACTGCCTTTGGGAATGGCAAACACTGGCATTCTTAGGGATAGTCTGAATCTCTTATATATATCTGCTCTATCCATTCCATTTATTTTTTATTTATTTATTTATTTATTTATTTATTTATTTATTTATTTATTTATTTATTTTTGCTAGAATGTTCAATTGATTTCAATAAGAGCAAATACTTGTGCAATGTTCAGTATGCAACAGAGACTGCTTACAATGAACTAATTTATTTAAGTGATTTAATTAATAGTAGGGATTTTTCAGACCAGAATTTAGATTATCTACATTATCTAACATTAGATTATTTTTGCCTGCCAAGAGACCTGACAAATAAGATTTCTTATTCCTTTTTTTTTCAGTTTTCTCGTTTATTTTTTTATTATCTTTACATCAAGCTTTCTAATTTATTTTTTATGATTTCTTATTATTTCAGCCTATAAGCTAGAATCTTGGAACATACGTCGACACTAAATTACGATGGCTTCTTTGTTCTATCACAATCTAGGTAGTAACAGATGTTCATTCCAAAATTGTGATATTTTCATGTCTTATCTCAATGACCAGACTTTCGAATATGTTCATTAGTTTATATTCAATTTTTAGGAAAGACTTCTTAAAACACTCCATGTTTTTATCTATCAGATCATGACTTATGACACTTTCTGTCATGTCTTAGCACACTTTCTGTCTGCAGATAAGAAGAATATTTCAATCAAGACCTGAAAGTGTTTCTTTAGCCACTACTCAAACTGAAATTATAGATTCCACTTTTTTTTTCAGTGTCTATCAACACTGTCCTTACACCAGCATCCAGATAAAATGTAAGAATCATGGCTACCTGAGCAGTCTGCCAAAACATTCCATGCATCAAAGTAGATTCCCATTGATTACAGGTTCATTCCAGCATCTTGTCTACTGGGAACATCGCAGAAGAAAAAAGTTATCATATGAAGTATCCATTTATATCAGGGAAATCCCAGGTTTCATTCAATTAGACCATTTTAAGAAGAGAAGGAGGGCTTTACGAATACCAGTGAGATTCCAGATGTGATCCTTGATATGTCTGTGTGCATACCTGTGTGTCATCAATCAACAATACACACACACACACACACACACACACACACACACACACCAACACAGCTTATCTCACAAGAATGTAACCAGAGTTCATGTAGATTTCTGCAGCTAAAGACTTCTCAAATGGCATGTATGCCTCTGCAATAAGAGGTGTTAGGGCAACTGAAACACTCACAATGCATTAAAGCTAAACATAATACCTGAAACCCTATTATTGTAACCCCTAGAAGAAAATATACAGAAAAAACTCCTTGATATTAGCCTTGGCAATGATTTCTTGAATATGACATCAAAAGTACAGGTAACAAAAGCAAAATAGACAAAGGGAATCACATCTGTTCACTTAAAAATAAAAGGCCGAAGTGAGAGGAAATAAGCATTTATTTCAGATCCCCCAAACTTAGCTATGTGGGAAACAGTGATTCAGGCAGACACCCATGGTGTTCCTGTTAGGAGAGGAAGCCTAGGGGTATTTATGAGAAAGAGAAGGGAAACAATTGTATGAACAGAACGGAGGGATTCCTATGGGTGTTAATAAGCTAATATTTGTCCTTTATTCACTTGCTGTGAAAAATGAATTGTCTATTTTATTTGTCTTTTTCTTTTCTAAAAAATTAATAACTTCAAAGCAAAAATAAAATATAGAAACAACTTAATGAAAGGTGTCATGTAAATGTAAAGGGGTACTAGTCTATTAAAATATCATTGAAACTCACCAAATTACATATTTTCCAATTTATTGTTTCTACCTACACATATTGTCATAGTGAAAATGAACCAAATAAAAAGTTAACACATTTGAAAAGCTATTTAGAATGTTGCAAAACTGTCATTATTTAAACCTTTTGAAGAAAACGGTCCTTAAAAAAAAAGAAAAGACCTTTGGTTGCTCTCTTACCCACCTCAGCTCCCCTCCCTTCCCTCTGAAGTTGGATGGTCTGTTCAATGCTGCTATGTCTCTGGATCTATTTTTGTTCATCAGCTTATGTTGTTCATTATATTCCACAAATGAGTGAGATCATGTGATATTTATCTTTCTCCGACTGGCTTATTTCGCTTAGCATAATGCATATAAGCATAACCCATGGACACAGACAATAGGGAGGTCAGGGCATGTGCTGGAGGGTGGAAACAGACAGAGAGAAGTCAATGGGGGAAAAAGAAGACATATGTAATATTTTAAACAATAAAGAACTAAAATAATAACAATAATAATAATAAAAAGAAAAGAAAAGAAAAAACAGCCAACACACATAAAAACGAATTAGGTTGGTACAGTGCACCTCATCTGAATTCAGAGAGAGAGAGAGACAGGGCACTAAACAAGTCAGATTAATACAGAGAAATGGGTTGTTTTCCCAGAATCCTTTTGCAATCAGGTAATGTATCACATTATCCAATCACCTCTGACAGGAAGTTTGCTTTATCTCACCTTGACTAAGAAGAGCAGTGTAAATTGTATCACTCGAAATTACAGCTTTTCAAATTGAATTCTATTATTTTACATCAGCTACATCAGAGCTGTTAATCTCCTGGTGAACATTCCCACATCTAAAACACAATTACTACTCACAAGCAAATTTCATGTGTTAGGGAAATGTAACAGAGGTTATTGTGCATAAATTGCCTGCTGTCCCTTGGTACTAGAAAATGAAATACTGAATCTCTTAAGGGGACCTTAAAGGGAGTATTGATAAGTAAATAGAATCACTGAACATTTGGAAAATTACCATTTCAATGAATCATGTCCTTCCTAAATTCAGGAGGTAGCTCCTTTCAGGAAAGTAGAAAAATTGGAAAATGGATATGAAAGCACTTTAAAAATGAATTAAGAAAACACTGATGGTCAATACTGAGGCTTCACATTTAGAAATGAAAAAGGATTTTTTTCTTCACATATAGCACATATAGTTAGGGGTATGAGCATAACAAAACTATACTGAGACTCTTCTTGATCAAAATGAACATAAAAACAAACAAATAAACAAACAAAAACAATGGTTTTTCTAAGCAGGTTCCTAGAAAGGCAACCAGGAGGCCTCCCAGTTGTGATATTTATGTGAACATTTTACAAAAAAATCAAAACATCCTATATGCCTGAAAGTGAGAATATATTCAAATTTCCTTTAATCAAAATTTAATCATCACAGTTTTCATTTACTGAAAATATATTATGTTTTTTACTTTCAATTATATATCTGGTATTTAATAGGTTTATGTATTATAAAATAAATTATTCTAAATGTATGAATTTTAATGGGCATATATGCTCATTTTATTATCCCAATTTTCATTAACTGTAACAAAATATAACTGTTATAAATAACTAATAAAATGCTAATTGTTATTTGGTAATTTTTTTAAGAATTAGCACTTCACCCCGGGAAGGATATCACCTATCTTTCTCTAAGGAAATACAGACAATTCCCTACAACTTTGTAGAAATTTCATAGAAAGAATTGTAATTTATATAATTTCCAATGCTGAATAGAAACCTTAAACATGTATTGGCAAAATCTATCTGAATGTTTAGATAAGTCACATTAGGCATGTCTTACTCTTTACTTTGCATCTTTTCATTCCTAAATTATATATTATATGAGATCCTAAGTAACATGCTCTGAGTAACTCAGGTTTTTAGCTTTCTAATTAGGATGTAATAATCTTAAACTTTTCAGACCTCTTATTAATTTCAAATCACCTACATGGTGAAATAAAATATTCTGAATATAAAGATTCCTCAATAGGTACGTTTGGGATAAACTGTATTGTGAAATTGTTTACTCTCTAGATACTGGGTTTTATTCATTTTTAAAAATAAAATTATTCATCCAGTTAAAAATAGATTTAGTGCACTTCATTTGTCAAGTACTTGATTCAACACTGGAGCTGCAGAGTTGAGGGCTGCCCACTGATTTCCCAGAATTCATAAGAGAGTTTGTCTCTAATCTCTGAAACTATCTATACCAAAGCACGAAGTATAGAACTGTTTAATTACAATAATCCCCTTGCCTTATTACATCACATTTTGTTATCCAACCAACAGTTTATGCTTCTTATAAATGGCAGATCAACTATCAAGCTAATTCTTTAAAGCCCCGCTTTTTCTACGTCCTTGCTTTTTCACTTGCCTGCTTCCTTGCAGCTTCATTGAGTCCCTCTGAAGTTCAGTAACTTAAACAGATATTCTATTATCTCTAGCCTGCTAAGATAATGTGGTTATGGGGCACAAAACAGACATATAAGAATTGCTGCTCATCTTTGATATTTTTCTGACTAGGATTGTACCAAAGCCACTTGATACAGCAGCAATGAATGTAATGAGCCAATCTGTGGCAGATAAGGAATTGTTCCTTGTATGTGAAGTTTGAGGTCTTGTGCTGGGTCTTCAGGGCAGGTAGGTGACAAGTTATCTTCTTGGCTGGGAAAGAGTTGGGCTTATCTGAGTGTGAATGGATGAGTAAATGGAAAGTGTGTTATTTATCTTTCACTTCCCAGCAGATGTTATTAGGTCTGGGATGTAGTTGGTGTTTTCCTATTTTCTTATTTTGAAGGCCATTTGAAAATTAAAACATTCAATTCTTATGAAATATCACTGCAGTATAAAAAATAACCTTCTTTGACACTGAAACGCCCATCCTCATATTTCTTTTTCTTGAAGTTTTGCAATTGGATAGGACCCATGCTTTATCCTTTTTTTGGCACTGTCTCTAATATTTTAACATGTTTTTAATAAAATAGAGTAGGTCTTCAAATGATATCGCATTTCTGGTTATAAAATCTAAAGAATACAAAAAAAAATAGAATCCAATTTGAAAAGTCTACAAAACAAACATTTTCTTGTAAACAGAGCCATTCCTTCAGGGACAGTTCTATAACCAGGAGTGCATGAAACCCTCAGGATAATGAAACTATTTCATTTTCCATTTGTTTAGTAAAGGCCAAAAGGCTATTTATGTGCTAATAGGTTTATTAATAAAACTGAAAAAGCAATAACCTCACCTGTATAGCGATCAGTGAAGCTGATGATAATGGAAAACCAACTTTATATAAAAGGAAATTTTATGGCTCTTAGGACTACCTTTGATTTTTTAAAATAATGACTTTATTTGATGAGCCTCTCTTTTTTTCTGTTTATATATCTCTTTACATTTCATTTTAAACTAAATGAAAAAATATTCAGATGAAGTATTTTTTATTGAATGAATATTATCAAATACAAAAGTGCATTTCATAAATTAAAAAAACTCCTGTGCATTAATTCTGCTCATTACAATCCTCTTGTAAAGCTATTAATTTGGTGACATTGCTAAGTTACATCCTCATCAGCATATGTCCTTAGCAAAGTTTTCAATGACCATTATAATCAATCCTTTCAAAGTAAGTTAAGCATTTTAATGAAAAGCCTACAAGAAAGATGAATCGGCTATTTCTAGTACTTGTACCTCTATGGCTGGACTATAAAAGGGAAAAAAAAATAGAGATAAAGAAATTTTAAAAATCAATTATTCTATGTTTGCTAAAATGAAATATAGATTCTACAGTTATGTTTATATGTATGAGACTGACCACTATGAAAAAAAATTGTTTAAACAACCTGTTAATAATATTCAATTCACTTTGAGAAGAAATGCTATTGTATATTAAATACATCATTTACCTGCTTTTTAGTCCTGTTGGGCTTTGTTTTGTTGTTTTTCAATCCTCACCTAAGGATATTTTTCCATTGATATTTTAAAGACAGTGAAATGGAGGGAGGGTGGGCAGAAAAGAGGAGAGAGACAAAGAAAGAGGAAGAGAGAGAGAGAAAGATGGATTGTGAGAGGTTCACATTGATTGGTTGCCTCCCACACAAACCCCAACCAGGGCCAGGGATCAAACCTACAAACCCAGGTACATGCCCTTGACAGGGAATCGAACCTGTGAATCTTTGGTCCATAGGTTGACTTTCTAGTGACTGAGTGATACTGGCCAGGTCTAGTACTTTTTGATAGAAAATACAAGAAACAGTGTATTCCTGCCCTTTTAAAAGTAAATATAAATATAGATTGTTACCATCAAATCTGGATCTAAGATTCTACTCACTTTTAGGCTATACATGTCCAAATAAGGCTTCACCTACATTGTCTGATAATGCCATTTGATCGTATTTAACTGATAAATATGATCTACCTGATAAAAGATGCAACAAATGACTTTCAGCAATCAGGTCATTGGTATAAATGGTCTGGGACAATATAATCGCTAAAAATTGATAGAATACTCAGTGCTTATAGATTAACAATGAGGAACTTAATGAACAAACTAAACTACCAAGAAAATAGAGAGACTCGTAGAAAGCAGAAAAACAGCTGGGGTGTGGGGAGGGAAGAAGATATTGAGGGGGGAAAAAAAGAGAGAGAATTCATGGGCATGGACAACAGTGTGGTGATTGTGGGGGTGGGGTGGAGGTGAAAGAGGGCATAGAGGGGATAAACGGTGATGAAAAATAAATAAGAAGGAACCAACTATGCTGGGAACTAGGTGTAATATATAAGGCAAGATTTGAAATAACGTTTATTTATAGTTTTCTATAGAGGAGAAAAACTCACAGGGAATAACAACCTAAAACACTGTATGATTAAATATTAAAATAGTAAAAACATATATATTTTTAATCATTCACTTTTGATAAAATGTAGACATGTTACAATTAGCATAAGAATCAATTTAGACATGAGCTGATGAATAACAAATCCAGGCAATCTAGAAGGCAAAACTGAGTTCAACTATAAAAAGGGTATAAATGACCATAGTTGGCTAAACAAAGAGATCAATGAAGCATGAGACAAAATGGATTCTTTCAGAAGTAAGGTAGAAATGAGATCAGTTAAGATAAACATGCCGATATACTTTTGAATAATTTTAGTGTCAAATATGAAATGTGCATGTATCATATTGACATGAAATTTGCATGAACTAGTATAAGATATATTTTAAATAAATACTTATTAAAATTTTTCTTTAAAACCATTTATTAAAAAAAATAAAGAGTAAACTTAATCCTTTATAAAGTTGGCAGTGAATGTATAAAAAGAATGCTTCTATAAAAGGATCTACGCAGAACACCTCCCACTTAAAACAGTACAAAGGGAAGGCAGAGTGGATAAAGGTACAACAAAACTGTTATGAAGAGTGTTAAACAGCATAAATTTACTTTCTACAGACAATAGATGTTTGTTAGTAGACTAAGAGATTCTTTACCACAGACCATATAAGAGAAGTTTTTCATTGTAAATACAAAATTCTGTATTCTGGTCACTGGAAAGAAAAATTCCAAAACTACAAGGAATACTGGATTATTTTCTAAAGACAGATGCTTAGATTTAATTTCCAATACTTAAAAAAAAGATTGTTATTCACTTTTGAGAATATTTGATTACAGTCTATTCCAGATACATGATTCCAGGATTTTATGAAAAAAAAAGAAATTTTTAAAATGTAAGTATGTAAACACAAAGTGCTTTTAATTATTAAAGCAGAAGTGTATACTTCCCATTTTAAAAAAGATTTCTTTTTAGTTCCCTGTATCTTTCAACACTTTTTTGGAGAATCATGGATTCCATTTATGAATCTGATAAAAACATCCATCCTTATGAAGAAGCTAGAGGCCTGATTCACGAAATGTGTGCAAGGGGCTTGGCCCCCTGCTGTCACCACGGCTGCCTCTGCCTAGCCCGCCCCCGCCACCACCACCACGGCTTAGTCTGGAAGGTCGTCCAGAAGGTAGTCCAGTCTAATTAGCTTATTACACTTTTATTCTTATAGATTCTTCTTAGGAATTTCTCAGTATAGACTGCAAATAATTTGGAAGATGTTCATGAGTTTGCTAGGGTCAAATTAATAACCACTGATGGAAAATGTATGTTCTTAGGGACAGGATAATGAATAAATGCTATACTAGGTTAACAGAAGCATCAAAGCATCCGTGCTAATCTTCCCTACTCTTCCCTACCGCCACACTGAATCCAAGAAGATTGTTTCAGATTGGATCTACGCAGCAAAGAAAAGGGAAGAGTCTGGAACTGACCCGTGATTTCGGGTTGCTGGCTGACTCCATTCTGTATAATCCGCTTCAAGATCTCTATTAGCCCAACCAGTCTTTCAATTTATTTCCCCCAAATTGTCTAAATTATTCAGACAAAAAGTCACCATAAATGTGTTTTTGAGATTCTTAAGTATATTCTTTAGTCATCTAAACAACTGCAGCTAGGGTAACTTTTTTTTTTTTTTTAATATATATTTTATTGATTTTTTTACAGAGAGGAAGGAAGAGGGATAGAGAGTGAGAAACACCCATGATGAGAGAGAAACATCGATCAGCTGCCTCCTGCACACCCCCTACTGGGGATGTGCCCACAACCGAGGTACATGCCCTTGACCGGAATCGAACCCAGGACCCTTCAGTCCGCAGGCCGGGGCTCTATCCACTGAGCCACACCAGTTAGGGCAAGGGTAACTTTTAAAGCCCATATTTTCAAGAATAAATTAAAATGGTTATTGTGTAGCAAGGTTTCAAAAGCTGAAAATTGGATATTTACCAACTGCACAATCTTATGTTACAAAAATGAAGAGAAAATTCAAATATATTCCTGGATGAGGTTTTGTCTGAGTAATCTAGATTTTTTAGCATAATTTTATGTCCTTCGGGCAATGTTAATGATTATATTGCATATAAAAATAGCTATAATTTTGGTTAATCTAAAAATAACCAGCAAACACTATTTTAAAGCTGATATACCTTTTAGTACCACAAAAATTATTTTATTTTTAAAACTTTGTATTTTTTGTTTTGATCTGTATAGTGCATAACATGTATCTTTGATTAAAGCTGCAATAAATTGATGACATTATGATTTCAATCTTACCAATATGATTTTAAATATAACAATGTAACACTTTACTTTCTTAGTGGTCAAGTAGTTAAACACAGTAACAGGTAAATATTTGAAGATCCTATGAGTGGTATTCAAGGTTAAGAAGTATAGTATTTTGAGCTTTTATAATTTCATTTTCTTTGTCTAAAAATACCCATTCAAGTACATACTTTCAAATAAACCCTTTCAGATAATTAAAAGATGCTTGGACAAATTACATTAGAGTTAAACTTCAGAGTCAGGGTAACAGCTTAGTAAAACTACTTCACTTAGCATCCTTTTTCATATTGCAATTTCTATGGCTTTTTACTGCACAATAAACTACTTTTTATGACAAATGTGGCATGATGAAAGATCACTTTTAAAAAACACAACTATATAACATGTTTTATTCACACAGCTGTGTATAACAGATCATAATGGTAACTGCCATTGGTGAAATCTACTTCCTATGGGTAAACTTACGTTAGTACAAAGTGTGTTTCTGTTTTCTTTGTTTTAATTTAAACTTACTGAATTCTGGTTTTATACTTAGCTAACAATGGTTATGGAGTATTTCAGCCAAGTGCAACACCTTCTTTTCCTCTGTGAATTTCATTTGGAATTTTTTGTTTCCTCTGGTATTCTTAGTATTTATTAACATTGTAAGATATATTTCTAAAACATTAATTTTAAATGTGTTCACTTAGAGATAGTTAATATAGTGAAAACATGAGTTAGGTCATTAATAAAATCAATCAATCAAATTACTGTTGAGAAACAGAACTGAAAATCCAGTGGTGAGCTGCTATGATTATAAGACTCACATTTTTGGTTAGTAAGAAGCAAATGTTAACATCTTTTAGAACCATCCAGAAAGGCCAGGTTTATTTCAGACATAACAGACAGAAACTGTCCCTTTATTTATTTTTTATTTATTTATTTTTGCACTGTATTTTTTTTTTTATTGTCTTAAAAGTTAGGAGTGAAAAATGTAAGGTCCATGGGGCATGAAAGATTATGAAACACTGGGCTATAATATCTGATTTATCCACAAATACATTGCAGCCCAGACAACACTGGGCCTGTTCCCACGCCTTTCCATTTCTACCTAATCATATAGCAGGGAAAGGTTAGGACTTAATCGGAGTGAAAGTTTTTTTGTTTGTTTGTTTGTTTTTTAATTTTTATTTTTTTATTTTCTTATTGATTAAGGTATTACATATGTGTCCTTATCCCCCTTTTCCCCCCCATTGCTCCCCCATTCCCCCCACTCATACCCCCCTCTCATCCCCCCGCCAGTGTGTCTGGGTCCATTGGTTAGGCCTATATGCATGCATACAAGTCCTTTGGTTGATCTCTCCCCTTTACCCCCACCCTCCCCTACCTTCCCTCTGAGGTTTGACGGTCTGATCAATGCTTCTCTGTCTCTGGATCTGTTTTTGTTCATCAGTTTATATTGTTCATTATATTCCACAAATGAGTGAGATCATGTGGTATTTATCTTTCTCCAACTGATTATTTTGCTTAGCCTAATGCTCTCCATTCATGCTGTTGCAAATGGTTGGAGTTCCTTCCTTTTTAGAGTTTTTAAAGGGACAGTTTCTGTTTCAATACAGCCATAGAAACTGTCCCTTTTAAACTGTAATATTTCCTTTAGAGTATCTGTTTGTTCTCATTAATGAGACCGCCAGGGTCTCAGGACACATACATTGTTAGTAAATAATTACCCAATAACACATACTTAGCAAATGCATATTACATGCCTATTACATTCCAGTGATGGAATTTAGATTCTAATGAAAAAGACATACAATAAACAAATGATTAAGAAATAATAAATGAAAATTTGTGGTCAACATGGTGCCATTTCAGAGAATAACAGGAATATACTTAACTTCTTTAGACAGGAGGGTAAAGAAAGGTCCATCTAAAGAAGCAATTTTAATTTCTGGCTGATTCCTGATTCTAGAAGAGAAGGTACCAGGCATACACAAAAGTGGGGCAAATTATTTCTATACAAAAGCAGTCATCCAATAGAGCATGTGGCACTGACTACGTATTGCTGTGCCGGACACTATATGCAAGGTCAATGCAGAATTGCTTTTCACTACGCTTTGCTCATATTTTTTATTTTCTTACATAGCAAGTCAAAAATGGATAAGATTGGATGTAAGTGATTCTGTCTTCACAGCTTTGTAGAAAATATTTTCTCCTATCCAGGCCACAAATCCTCTCTTCTTAGCATCATAGACTATCAATTAAAACTAGGTCAGCAACTATAGAGGTTTAAAAAAGCCACATTCATATCCCTGACATTTCTGCTGATGTTGGTTGTACCGTTGTTGCTCTGTTGCAGTGGTGAATGCATCCTGGCGTCTCAAATCATTAAAGAATCTGTACTGAAACTAATAAACCAGGTAAGTGGCATCTGATGTTAGAATCTAAATTGTACGCTCTGTAAAAGCTGTAATTCACACCAATATATATTTTGTTGCACTTATATTACAGTCACTTTCTGTGGAAGTATATTCTTTATATTTATTAATTATATAGGAATATGATTCAGGATTAGAAAGCCTACCATCCTAATTACCATTTAATTAAGTTATTGCTTATTGGACTGCATTATTATATGAGTAGAGTGAGGTATACATATTATGTAATCAGCCAAAATAAGATCCGATACCAGTTCCTCTACTGTATGCACAATGTTTCAAACATCATTCAACATACATATTTTTGAGCAAGAAGTATAATTTTTGTGCTCCCAAAAGTAACAAGTACTCCATTTTGGTCACAAGTACCCTGACTCTGGTCATTGTTCTTTGCATATCACACTCATGTAAGGAAGATAAATAACACCACCAATGAACTTGAGCTCTGCTGTCAGGCAGATAAGATTCTGAAGCTTTGTTTTGTCATTTATAATCTGAGATCTCAGTTAAGCTAGTTAACATCCCTAAGTCTGTTTAAATCTGTAAAATGGAGGTACCTAGTTCGGAAGATTGTTATCAGGGTAAGGTTGCATAACATATTTGAAAAACTTCGTACAGTGTTGGCACATGATAAATACTGTATTAAAAATTGAATATTATTACTATTTACCATTGTTGCAGTTGAAAGTAAAATTGTGTTTGTATAAAATAGCAAAGTTTTCTTGTACTCTTCAGCAGTTTTTAAATAAATCAATTTATAGAGAAAGGAGAGTGGAAGAGAGAGAGAGAGAGAGAGAGAGAGAGAGAGAGAGAGAAACATCAATGTGAGAAAAACATTGATAAGCAGACTCCTGCATGCCCCATACTGGGAGATATTTGGATTGTGGTTGAAGAGTTAAGTAGAAAAATAAGATGATAGCTGGACAGAGATTTGCCTATAATATCGTATGTTTTTTAAATTACTAAAGTTACTTAAACATATTTTTAAAATAATACTTGGGATCCTAATAAAGATTGAGAAGCGGTAAGATATTTCCAATAGAATTTAGGTCCTTGAAAAGTCAATTTGTAAGATAATGCAGAGGATGCAGAGAGGAGCTTACATTTCATTGAGAGATGGCACAGCTTTAAATTAAACCCAAAGAAAAGGAATGGAAGGGTATAGATGCAGAGAATTTATCCATTTGGTAGAGGGAAGATAGTGAGATTCATTTTTAATAGTTTTTATTTTCTTTGTGAAATGTGATACAAAGATATAACCAGAGAGTTGCGAGAACAGAGAGTCCACTGTTTGAGTGTGAAATAATGTATGAAAAAGTCTTTGAGGAATATGGAGGAGCAAATGTTACTAAAAAAATGCTATTTGAGGTGTTATTGGTACCAACAATAGTTAAACTCAACATGTTAAGATTAATTCAATCAATCTCTGTATATTTGTAAAGGTCTCTGTTGTTACAATTCTGTTCTAGGCGTTAAAAAAGAGAAGGAAATAAGACAAATTCACTGTCCTGCAAATTGAATCTTAGTGGGAGAGAAATTTTAGAATAAACATATTCAGATATTAAGTGCTCAAAAATATATTAGGCACATTTCCCAATTTATTTAAGCTAATTGCAGGAGTTTATGGGAATAGACTCTAGGTTAGGGATTTTCAGAACTGGTGCTGAAATGTCAAATTATTTTAGCCAAATTAGAACAGGAGAAATTGATAAAATAATTCATATTAAAAAATCAACATATTTGAGTTCATATACTCACATGAAAATTTCTGCAGAATTACACACTTAATTTTAAGATAAAAACAAAAATGAATGTATCTAGATAATGATTCATTTTCCATAAAATAGTCATTATCTTAAAAGTTACCATAAGCTTTCATTGCCGTGTGTGGATCTGATGAGAGTGCTTGAAAACTAGTTTATGGAAAACTAGTTTTATTTCACAAATTCATTTCAGGCAGACACCTGAATCATATTAGCAATTACAAATCATGTAAAATATATTTCCTTCACTAGCCATGACATTTTCTCTTTGAGAAACATCTTCCATCTCCTCCTGAGGGAACCATATGATATAAAAGATTCTCACTGAAAATGTGTATCGAGAATTGTTTCTTGATTACAGTGTCATGCATCACGGTGCTATGGTTTAAAGTCTGTGCTCCCCATCAAAACACTGGTTCTCAAGCATTTCTATATCAGCAACTCAAAACATAGAGTCCTGAAACCTGGCACTCAAAATACAAACTGAGATGAATACATTTTTATAAGAATTAGTGCAACTCCTTCAGGCCATTTCATTTTTTTATGTGGTTTCTAGGACTTTTCTAGTCATGCACAAATAAAATATGTTCTCAGTACTTTTAAAGATTAATAGTTCAGCAGTATGTTGTGCAACAGCAAGATAAAATTAAATAAAAGCTGATGCCAAGAAAACTTACATTTTTATTCTGGGATATAAAGAACAAACAAAAAAAGTGCATTCTGGTCTCAAGTGCCTTTCAACTAGCAATGGGAGAGCAACTATTCTCAACCTACTAAATACAAATCAAATTTATAATCTTTATTTCAAATCCTCCAGTTATTTAGGTTTTATTATACTGAGTACATTAAGGCCTGTCAACACACACATTGCAGATCTGACTCAAGGATTCAGGTCATCTGTGGGAGGGTAAACAACCCCTGTGTGAGAGCAGTGCTCTGGGTTCCTCAGTGTTTTTACAGCCAGAGACACAGGGGGGAAATAGACATATAGGAATTTTGGACTACCATCGTATGCTTACAACCCCTAATTACTATATTTTAAAATAAATTCAATAGTGTATCTCTCTTCTGAGAATGTCATCTTTTTGAATGTGATAGGTTGAAAACTACACATCACTCATTGGTTCTACATTCTTGTGTCATTTCCTGATGTGGCAATATGCTTGCCAATGAGGAGACTATCTTAGGCATCACTTTTGAAACTTATCACAGGGCATGTCAACTCACTGAGGACTTAAACCTGCATAAGGAAGATGAATTAAGTATTGAGTGAATTGTTTTCATTCAAGATTTTAAGTCTGCTAAGAATGGGTGATCTCAAAGAACCATTAAGCAGGTCAAATACCTTTCGAATCTAGGTTACTGACTTTTATCTGTTTTACTTAGTTAGACTTCTAAATGTCCATCAATAATTGATTTTAATCACATGCCAATGGCTTTAGTCATTCCCTACTACATTAGAAAAATACCACAGTTGATTCTCAAAAAAGGAAACACAAATTAAAGAAATAAGCATAGACTGTAAAAAGCTACAACTTTTAATATCTTTAATGTGATCCCGGGGGGGGAGGATGCTTTGAAATGGAATGTTTCACTTGTTTATGTTGTTATGAAAAACACATAAAATAAATTCGGAGAAAAAATAAATATATATGAAAGGTTGGTTCCTTTATTCTTCCTGTCCCTTTTCCATGAGTGTAAGCAGTTTAATCTTTAACAATTAAAAACATTTACAGTGTACCTACTCTTGGCCAATAACTTACAAAGCTGGGATTTGAACCCAGGCAGTTTGGCTCTAATGTACATGAAAGAACTAATAAGTTCTTTCACAAATTACCTTTTAAGAATTTCATTATAATCTACTGCAATTTAATGTATCCCAAATGAGCAATGCCTGTACAGTACTGGGCTAGATCCTTTGAAGTCTCCAACATGAAATGGATATCAGAAGTTCATGCCCAGTGCAAGGAAAAGCTGTGCTGAAACACAGCCATAAGTAGTGAAAATTAGGGTTTTATTTCTGGATATTATAAATAATTCCACAGAGGGATACTAGAAAGACTTTCCCACGTTGACGACCCTGGTTTGTCAGGGCACTGTTCTAGAAACCCCACACTCCCTAGCAAACCAGAATGACTGGTGACATAGCATGGCTTATCAAGAGTAGCTGAAAAGAGGAACTCAAACAAAGACTTGTACACCAATGTTCACAGTGGTAGTATACACAATAGCCCAAAGTGGGAAGATAGCAAGTGTCTATTAATGGATGAATGAATCAAGAAAATATAGTACATATATACAGTGGAATATTATTTAACCATCAAAAGGAATGAAATGCTAACATACACGATAACAGATTAACCTAAAAAAAAGAACTAAGTGAATGAAGCCAGACACAAAAGTTCATGTATGTTTCCATTTATATGTAATATCCACAATGAATAAACTCATAGAGACAGGAAAAAACATTGGTGATTGCCAGGGGTTAAGGGGAGGATGGATAGGGAGCAACTCTTTAATGGGCATGGGGTTTTCTTTCAGAATAATGTAAGAATTTTAGAACAAGACAGAAATAGTGATTGTACAACACTGGGAATGTACTAAACTAAATGTCACTGAATTGTTCACTTTAAAATGATTAATTTTAAGTTATGTGAATTTTACCTCAATTAAAAAATGTACTACTCAAAATTCCAAGGAACAAATAAAAGAGTTTTATATAAAAAAACTAGTCTTAGAAGGTACATAATTATAATTAACTAGAATAATCAATCAGAATTAAACCATCAAGTGACATTAATAATTATATATGTCAGCTTTGCTCTTTTAGTTTTCATAAATATTTCTATGTAACAGAGAAAAACCAAATCATATTTTGATGATGTATCCTTAAGATAGTCATGAAAAGAGGTGAATTAAATAATTATTGATCTTAATTTTTGCCTAGCTATCCTATAACATTGCTATCTATGGATTGTCTACAGTGTTATGAGAAAACATAAGGAGCTATAGTCACATTTGCTTAAAAGTATCACCAAACAAAAGTACAGAAATAGCCTTTGAACAAAACTGACTTGCTAAAAGTCATGTGGTAACAGTATTTTAGCAAATTTCCTTTTGGAAAAATAATTTCACTCTTTTATTTTCAGGATTTAGTGAGAAAAATCATGTGCAGCTACTATAATTTGCGTCAACTGAAGCATTAAATTTCATGATTTACTTGTTCATGGAAGCATATGAAATCAGATGTACTATTCCTACCAAGAAACAATATTCTTACTACCATTTAAAGATTCTTATTCACTAAGCCAATGGGAAAACTGCAAATTAACCTTAGTACTTAATCTTTGTTCCTATAAATCTTGCTTTCCAGGTTATGACCTTCTTTTTTTCAGTTGAAATGCGGGTTCCAAATGCACCATTGATTTTTCTTACAGCGTTATCACCTCATCTGTACATGGACTGATAGGCAAATGAAATTCTAGCTCTAAAATTAGATTTGCTGCTCTCATTTTAGTTTCTAGTCTTCCATTAGCATTCCTTCACTGACAAGACACATTACTTCAGAACTAGAGCACATAATTAGAAATTATTACACACAAATATATTTTTCTTTATTTTTGGATACTGTTGCTTTTACTATTGTTTAGTATTCATTTATTGACAGAGCATGTGGTTGCTTTTCTGGCCACATCACCTCTGATTCTACAGTTTACACTATTCTATCACACTTCCTGAGTTAAATATAATTATCAGAGCACTTACAATATCAGAAATAACATTGTATGCGCAACTTTGATTGGCATCCATGGATTTGCATGGTATACAGCTCTGATGTGCATCCTATCCTTAAGTAAGTAATCTATATCATTGAGTACAAAATGACTTTTTAAAAATATTCATTTAGTATGCTTCCATTTAATTCAACAGTTGTTTTTGTTGGTCATTTAGTTTTCTTGTGACTTTGTTAGCTGCACATTCAATGAGCACCAGATAAAAGTCATAAAAAGATATATTAAAAATGTTATTGATCCCAGAAGCTTCAGTTTATAAGAAATTAACAAAATCAGTAATAAGTAATTCATGGGATGTGGTGGGGGGGGGCAATGGAGGGATAAGGGCACATATGTAATACCTTAATCAATAAAAAAAAAAATTAAATTAAAAAAATAAGTAATTCGCCCTAGCCAGTTTGGCTCAGTGGATAGAGAGTCAGCCTGTGGACTGAAGGGTCCCAGGTTCGATTCCGGTCAAAGGCACATACCCAGATTGCGGGCTTGATCCCGTTGTGGGGCGTGCAGGAGGCAGCCAATCGATGATTCTCTCTCATCATTGATGTTTCTATCTCTCCCTCTCCCTTCCTCTCTGAAATCAATAAAAACATATTTTAAAAAATAAGTAATTCATGATGTAATATATTATGTTATTGTATTTTATGTAGTCATAAATAATATTTTATAAAAGAACATTTAATCGCATGAGATCATATTTGAGACATTAAAAGCAGGTAAGCAGATAGTAGGGGAACAAGTTCAGTTTTGTACATGTTAAGACTCAGAAAGCAATTGAACAAATAGTTTTGGAGCTTGAGAGAGTGTTGTAAGCTCGTTAAAAACAGTGACAACATTCACACAAGGAGAGAACATAGAGTGAGAATAGAAAGGGCCTAGGAGAAAATCCTGAGAAATAACACACATTTAATGAATGTAGAGGAGTAGAAATTCATATATACAATCACAAAAGAACAATCTGAAAGGGAAAATCATAGCCAGGAGAAAGTTCTTTCACAGAAGTCAAAGACTTTAAAGAAGAATGATCTACAATGACAACCAGTGATGTCCTCATAAATGTTGAACATGCCACCAGGGAGTGGGAGGATGGCTGAGACTGGTAGCATTTGATGATGTTTTTGTATTATAAATATTCCCAATATGTTCAATTTTCAAACTACCAACATGATTCGAGTAGCGCTCAAATTTCCTAAAATTTTAACAATTTGGCTCCTTTCAGTGGAAAAAGCTGGCTCCTGAATTCCACTGCATCAAGTTTAACTAAAATGGGCCAAAGAACTCATTAGATTACAATCTTGGGTCATGGAGACACTTTGTGTGTGTGGGGAGAGAGGGCAGAGGCAGAGGGAGGAATGGTTCCTGAGAGTCCTGAGTACAATGTTTTGTTTCACACCAAAGTTTTTATCCCACATTCTCAACCATGGAGAAAAAACTGACCGATAGAAAGTACGTTCATTCCCTACCACTCTATACAAATCTTCCTTGATCTTCCAGATACTTGTAGTTGTTTAGATTTTTTTTGTCCACTGGCAAACAGATGAGAAAGTTTTTAATTCCATATATATACAAAAATACAAATACAGTAAACACAGTTGTGTTCAAAATAGGAATACAAAAAAAGCATCTCATTTTAAAGTTCAGTGATAGTGCACCATGTGTGACTAATGTAATAAAGTCCTGATGTTTCAGTTTCTTTTTATCTGAAACTTTTTCATCATCTGGACCCAGTTATGTATTCATATTTTAGGAAAAAAAAACCACTAGAATCTAAAAAGTAGGTATACCTAGACCATGCCTAATCTATCAGCTGCTTTTAGGACAGAAGCCTTATACTCAATGTCTGAATAACATTAAACAATAGTATATACAATTGAGATTTTCACATATCAATTAAATATATTCTCTATCTAATTCTATTTGATATCAAAAATATCCAGGGGTTTCTACTAAAGACTGAATAAGATTGCTAAGTGGCTAATTAGATGAACAAAAAGGAAATAATGATTTAAAGGACAAAATACATGTACAAGAAAATAAATATTCATACAGGTTTGCATATCTTTAAGAACTCCTCTTCTATATAAGTTCATCTTCTATTAAAACTGAATGATTTCATGTGTTCATTCCATTGATTGACCACACTTAAATAAAACCCAAACCTTGATCTCTGTTGCAGTCAGCCCCACAATGTTGTGAGAATTTATCACTTGTAAGTTTGACACTATGACTTAATATATACATCACCGACCTGGCTCATTTACCTGACAGTAGCTCACAAGGCCTCCTGTCACCCAGCTCATCTTCACACACTTCATCTTTTACCAGAGTACCTTTTTTTCTGCCTGGAAAGAGGCAGACTCAAATATCTCTACTTTATTTTATTACATATAAAAATAACATTTTTATTTTGATGGCAAGTGAATTTACAAGATGTTTTGGTTTGGGACAAAATACATTTCTCATCCGCTAGAATTCTGTATAATTTCCTTTTTCACCGCATTAAAATCACTTTCTGTATACTGTACTACACATGAGTTTGATGAGGATTTTCATCCTGGACCCAAAAGGCAGTGGGATATCAATGCTCTCTCTCCAGATATCAAAGCTTGTCCTGTAGCTGCTACAGGAAAATATCCTTGCCTGTCTGTTATTACTGGCATGGTCCTTTAAGATTTCCCATCCTGTTAAAGGCCTACCAAATTGAAAACACTAAGGTTCTTTCGTTTTGGAATAAATTTTGTTTAGATTACATTAATCAACTCATTGAAAATATCTTCTTATTTATGCTATGTGACTTTTCACCTTGACTTAATGTTAGTTATGTATTGGCTGGTCTCAACTTCGCTGCTAGAGAGATTTTTTAATCTATGTTAATTAAGTCCCTGCTAATTGGTATGCATTCTAAAGCATCCTACATAGAATAGCCCATGACGAAAGTGAACTTTGATCACCAAAAAATATCTAACATTCAGAATATTTGACCTCATCATTTTTTATTTTGGTTTATGTCCAAACCTTTTGTTTATTTTTCTTATTCTAGACTCATTCATATAGCATGTTTTTAATAATGGACAGTTATATAAATGGTTACTATTACTTACTAGTGGATTTAGAGGATTGCTATCTCTTTGCCCAAAAAAGTGAATTTCTTATGGATTTCTTTAGCTCTATTGTCAGATAAGAATGGATTTTCAAATTTATTAAAAAATTTTTTCATGTGATCTAATAATAGTTTAATAGTTCAAAACTTATTTTCACTAACTTAGATTAATAAGCCTTGATAATACATGCTCTTAAAGACTTATTTTGATAACAAAAATTACTTTCATGGGCCTAGTGCAAAAGAACAGTAAAATGTCAAGTTAATTTCTTGCTGCAATGTTTTCCCTATCATGCTAATCATGAGACTATTTTTATTGATTTTTCTCTGCAAATAAGTTGTATAGTCAATAAGCTCTCTCTGACATTGTCCAAAATAATATTGTTATTTTGATGAAAAATGAATTTACAATATTTTTTTGTTTTGTCTTCAAGAGTTATATCTACCACTATAACAATTATTCCTATATTCTTTCACCAAACCAAACTTTGTGAAATTATAAAACAAATATACTGAAAAATGTAACCCGAGAGCTAAACAGATTTTAAACCTATAGTGCTCAAAAAAGTCAGCTAGAAAATGATCCATTAACAGTATCTACTAAACAAACAGATAATATTCTAATTAAAAGCACTTTCCTAAAAAAATGTATCACATCCATGTATAAAAGATAATTTCTAACATCAATTAGCATATCCTTGCTTTAAATTGGAATCATCATATGTAAGGTGCATTGTCTTTTTAATATTAGTTAACTGACATCAATATTTTTTTCAGTCTTCCATGCTATTTGATGTTGCATTTTTTAAAAAATAGAGATAACTTTTACAAACTTCTATGTCCCTGAAATAGAATACTTGTATCACATTGACAGGCAGACAATATCAGGGGAGTTATTCACACATTAGCTATCAGATGCTTTGGGAAAAACACAGTTTTCATTGTCAATGTCAATTATTTATTATTTTGTTGTCACAGCCATCACGTACTGCAGTCATAGGATTTTTTTTTGCAGAATTTGGCTTGTTTCATGATTTAATGTCAAAGCAAACTTTATAGTAGAATAATACGCATGAGTAAATGTAACCCTCAGTAAAACGTTTAGTATTCTGAACCTGTTATTTTCCTGTTTTCCTCCTCTTTCCGAATTTCAATAAAGTAGCTAATCAACTTTGTATTTCTGAATGAAATGTTTTTAAGTGGTTTGTTTTTTATCCTAGAGTAATTTTTTACACATCATATAAAGATATTTGTTTTTTACATTTGATCTTAGCCAAAAGGCCGAGAAGAGATAAATACATTTGCTTTTTAAGGCATTCTTATTTATAGGATAGCAACTTTACATATAAAAAGCTCTAGAAGAGAAGTCAGCCCAGTAAAAACATCATAGGGCATCATAAATGTGGTTATTAGTTTTCCCAGTATATAATTCTTTTCAGTACCCTATAACCACCAGTCAATATGTTCAGTGTAACAATGTCTGAAACTCCATCTATACAAATATATTTTTATCAAATATCATCTTTTAGTTTTCAGCAGAAATTAATGATAAAAGTGCATATATACGTAAATGTGTGTGTTTCATATTTTAAAATTCATAATTGTGCCCATAATTGGTATATTAGAACTGATATTCATTTAAATATAATCCAAATATGCAAAGTCCTATTCATACCTTTTTTTATTTTGTTAATTCTTTGCATAATAAATGTAAAAGACATAGTAGTGCAGGCAGGTATGCCCTCTTGTTCAACTGTTTTATAAGGAGTGTAACATATTACATAATACACGCTTCATGAAAAATATATTAGCACTTCACAGCCTTGTATCAGAAAAAGTCTTGTGGATGACAGGCTTCATATTAGAATTTCAGATGTCGGAGTTTTCTCAGAAATCAAATCTTACCATATAATATGTGATAGATAGGTTTTGGAAGTGTATGTAGAATATTAAGCAACAGCCCAAAGACTTCCTAAAGGAAATAAGTAGACATTAAATCAAATATAACATTGGATTCTTGTGAAGAAATTACCAATCTAGGAAAATAAATCTAAAAATGATGACTATGTAAACAAGGATGATACAAATCGAGATGGGATCATGGTAAAAAAAAAAATGGAAAGGAAATCACTAGTACCACAGAAATGATAAAACAACTATTCTTCTCTGACTAGAATATAGAAGGAGTGGGAAGACTTTTACATTTGCTAAAAACAGGTATTACCAGAGAAGCCGAACTTTATCATATCATTTTAAAGCCATGTAAAACTTGTGGATAAAAAACTCCATGAAGCTCTGCATGAAACTTTCCTTCCTGAATGAGCACACAATACAGAAAGCTTTCATTCCTGGGGACTACTAGAAGCTGGGAACCAGGCATGCAAAAAAAAAGTGAATATTTCTTAGACATGGAAAAAAGCAAGCAAACTTCTGATGAACCTTGGTAATGTCATGTCACATTCAAATTTGAAGGAGATCCAGGTGTAAGGAGAGTTTTGATGAGTAAGGCTGGAGATAGGGCTGCACAATCTTGAAATTTTAGAATCATTTCATTTAGCAGTTTCTATTTTGATACTTTGTGATCTCAAATTGCCATGGTCCTAAGGGGCTCGACAGTCTCAAAGTCTCAGTCACAGCCTCATGTTCTCTTAGTCTCCCCAGTCTTGAAGAAAATATGTGTTGAGTTCCCAAGATTTCAAAGTAGTACAGTTGTGAGTTTTAAGTGTGTAAGGTATTCTCTCCTTGAGAGAGAAGCCTAAAGTCATGTAAAGTGTTTTAAAATAGAGGTAAACTAGGTCTAACCAAAGCTGCAAATAAATTACCACCCAATTAAATTTCTGATATTAATAAAATTATAAGCCCTTTGGTAGTGCAGAAAGTTGAGAATGTGTTGAAAGCACCGTTCTTAGGCAATTTGTGCCTAAACGCAACAGAACTAAAACCATAGCTCACCACTTATTGATTTTATTGGATCAAACTTAAAAACAGAGGAGAAGAAGATTGAAATATAATAAATATGTTATATTTATTATATAACATATAATAAATATAATATATGTGACTTGTGAAAGCATCCAACAGTCTAACATATAGTTGGAATACTAGATGGATAAGACAAAATGGGGCAGGATAAAATAGTAATTTTTTTCAAATTTCATGAAAAATTATAACCCACTATTCTAAGAACCTTAGCAGAATAAGTACCAAAGGTAAGACAAAAGTCCTAAACATAGAAATAAAAATAAATACATCACATAAACAAAGTGGAACAACAATAAGAAAGACAGCATATTTCAAATTAGAAACAACAGACTCAGGGGAAAAAGAGCAATATCTTTAAAGTGCCCAAAGGAAAAATGCAATAAAATAAAAACCTGTCAACCAGGAATTCTATACCAACAAATGTGTTTCAAGAGGAGGGGGGAGGCTATATCTCTTACCAAGATGGAATATCAGGAATTAGATTTCTCTTCTTGCCTCAACTATCTAAAACAGTAAAAATATATGAAACACAATGAGCATCAAGTCATTGTACATCTGAAAGGCAAGGACCATAATCTCTAAGAGATGGAAAACAAATGAAATAATCTGATGACTGCCTCAGTCTAGTGACTGCAGAGAGGCGACAGGACACGGCACAGAGAGGGCTATCCCAGGCTGAGTCTCTCGCCACCCTGAGTTGAAAAGAGCTTGTTTAGATGTTTGAAGCAAAAATAATAACTATCTATTGGTACTTTATAACATTTGCAAAGTAAAATAACTAATTACAGCACAAGATATAGAAAGGATCTAAGTGGTATTACACTGTTACATGTAAAAAAATGTAAGTAAACAAACATAACTGTATTAACTACTACTTTAAGTGTAGTTAATGCACTCCAGCTAAAATGAAAAAAAAAAGTCTGCAGATTATATATAAAACAAGACTCAACTATATGCTATTTATATGAGATATATGTTAAATGTACCTCAGAACAACTGAAAGAAACTGGAAACTGGAAGTATGTGTTGAGCATAAGAACAGACGTGTGCCACTATTAACATTTTATAAAATAAACTTCAAGAGAAGGGGGCCTGTCACAAAAATGTCTATTTTAAAAATAACAATAATGGTTAATTCCTCAGGAAGACTTAACTATCCTGTGAAATGATGAAGACAGAGCTTATATATGCATAAAGCAAAAAAGAACAGAAACAAAAGAAAAAAGATAAATCTATAATATTGATTAGAGTTTCATCACACCCTCATCGCAGCTAGTCGGACTAAAACGACAAATGAACAAAGTAAGGATGTAGATGACAAACAACGCTGTCAACCACCTGAAGTGACGGACACTGAGAGAACATTATACAAAACAAACACAGAATACACCTCCCAGGTACATGTAGAACAGTCACCATAGGGGGGGCCTTTAAACAAGTCAATGCATTTTAAAAATGGAAATAAATATACAGCAGGTTCTCTGAACACAATGAATTTAATTTAAGAGCAATAGCAGCAAAGTATCTGAAAAACTCCGAAGTAGTTAGAAATTAAGCAACACACTTTTCTGGCTCCTGATAATACCCTTCTCTGGCCCCTGATAACACACTTCTCTGAATCCTGTGGTATCTATCAGTATAACAAACTATTTTTTCCCATGACAGTCATCTTCTGACCTGTTGGCCTTGCCATACCTACACAACAATAAAACATATATTTAAAAACAAATGTAAAGTAGTGCATCTGCATTGGGAAAATGTATAGCAGTTCCTGAAAGGTTGGACATGGATTTACCATATGACACAATTCTGCTCCTAAATATACACCTGAAATAAATAGAAATGTAGGTTCACACAAAAACTTGTACACAAACGTTCACAGCAGCATTACTTATAATAGGAAATAAGTTGAAACAACTCAAATATTCATAACTTATGAATTAACAAATAAATGTGACAGATCCATGCAATAGAATAGTATTTGTCAATAAAAAGAAATGGAGTTCCAATACATTCTACAACATGGAAGAACCTTGAAATCATGCTAAGTCAAAGAAGCCAATCATAAAAGCCCATGTATTATGATATTTTATTTGCCTGAAATGTTTTGAAAAGGCAAGTCTACTGAGACAGAAAGGAGATTAGGGCTGAGGTGGTTGGGAGGAAGTGGAGATCAAGTGTTAAGGGGCATAAGGTTTCTCTTGGAGTATCTAAAATAGATTATAATGATGATGAATATACTAAAACCCTTCAATTATTTACTGTAACTTGGTAAATTATATGACATATAAACTATATAATAAATCTTTCACAAAAATACATGTGTTGATATAATTCACCACATTAAAAAAAGGGGAAAATATAATAATCTCCTTAGTACAGAAATAGCATTAAAGTTCATTACCCATTTATGATTTAAAAAATAGAGAACTCACAGCAAACTAGAAAAATAATGATAGTTCTTCAATTTGAAAAAGTATCTACAGCCGAAACCGATTTGGCTCAGTGGATAGAGCGTCAGCCTGCAGACTGAAAGGTCCCAGGTTCGATTCCAGTCAAGGGCATGTACCTGGGTTGTGGGCACATCCCCAGTGGGAGATGTGCAGGAGGCAGCTGATCGATGTTTCTCTCTCATCAATGTTTCTAACTCTCTATCTCCCTCCCTTCCTCTCTGTAAAAAATCAATAAAATATATTAAAAAAAGAAGAAAAAGTATCTACAAATAATGACAGCTTAATATAATATCTAATGCAGAAAAAAAGACTTGTATAAGATAACACAGCAGATTGATTAATAATAGTCAATAATTGCATAGAATACACATGTCTATTAAAGAGAAAAGAGATGAAATCAATTGTGGTCTCTTCGTGTAATGTAACACTACTCATCAATAAAATGTACAGATTACTTATATATGCAACAACACAGATAACTCTCAAAATCATATTTAATGAAAGGAGCTATAAAAAATGAGTCCACGGTATAATATTCCATTTACATAAAGTCCAAAATAGGCAAAACTAAAGAAATTACATTAGCGATTCCCTGGTGTGACAGTTGGAATTAACCTGAAACTTTGAGGAGTGCTAAGAAATATATTTTGTTTTCAGTGGTCGTTACATTGGAATATACATTAAACAGAACTCAAGGATGTTTCTCTTCTTATATAGAGATATACATAAATAAAGCTGGCCAAGAATAATTCACAATACCAGAGCTGGAAAACAATGAGAATGGCCAACAATTTGCTAAAATAGTATATTTACAAAGTAGAATTAACTATGGAGAAATTCCTTATAGCATCATGATCCAGGGAAATAATGGCTGAAAATATATACAACAAAATTTAGTTTCAAATTCTTTCCTCAAAATTCAATCTACAGCAATGATGGCGAACCTTTTGAGCAAAGCGTATCAGCATTTTGAAAAACCCTAACTTAACTCTGGTGCCGTGTCACATATAGAAATTTTTTGATCTTTGCAACCATAGTAAAACAAAGATTTATATTTTTGATATTTATTTTATATATTTAAATGCCATTTAACAAAGAAAAATCAACCAAAAAAATGAGTTCATGTGTCACCTCTGACACGCGTGTTATAGGTTCACCATCACTGGTCTACAGCTTAGTACATGACTATTCACTTGATAAATGCTAGCTTTAATTTGGTTATAAAAAATATTTCTTCAGTAAGTAAATGTGCATGTTTTGTATTCATTTTTTTAATCCTCACTGAGGATATTTTTTCCATTGATTTTTTTAGAGAAGGGAGAGAGGGGAGACATCACTGTGAGAGAGATACATGGATTATTGCCTCCCATTCACACACTCCAACTGAACCAGGGATCAAACCTGCAATCAAGGTACGTGCCCTTGACCAGGAATTAAACCCTTGACCCTTCAGTCCTCCTCAGGCCAATGCTCTAACCACTAGATAACTGTCCAGGGTTGTAACCACTTTTAAGAAAATAAAAATAATTCATTCTTTCTTTTTATTTTATTTTCCCAAAACTGGTACAAATATATGGACAACGTACAGTAAAATAAATTATTTGAGCGCTTCAAATGCCTTCCACTTCAGCTTTTGTCACTGAATTTGTTATTTCAATGTAAAGTATGCTTTGATTCCTTTTAGAAAATGCAAAATACAGGTCTAATACTAGTAATAACATCAAAAGAATGCTCATCTCAACACGTTGTTCAATTTAGTGAGAAAGAATATACTACTTGAATAATGTTAGGAACATGTCCAAGAAGCACTTCTCCAGTGCTTTCAAGAAAGAAAGAGTTAGAAGCATCTTCTGAAGAGGTTTACACTTAAGCCTAGTTACAGTTCTCTGGTGATTAATTACGGTGGCCGCAGTAGCCTGACAGAAAGAACTCAGGGGATATAAAGATGATCTGTTAGTTTGTTTTTTTCTCTTCCACTCTTATTTTAGACAGAGCACAAGCATAAACAGCCACGTCTGAAGACACACCAGGTGCTGCTCATAGCAGCTGCAGTGATGAGTCAAAGGC
This sequence comes from Myotis nattereri, assembly GCF_964212035.1. Lineage (NCBI taxonomy): Eukaryota > Metazoa > Chordata > Mammalia > Chiroptera > Vespertilionidae > Myotis > Myotis nattereri. The sequence continues at coordinate 47,571,423 of NC_138080.1, read as the reverse complement.
CACTAATTCTATGCAGGAAAAATGTGAAAGAGCCGCTAGTGGCCAATTAGAGTCCTCGATACACACTTTGCAGATAGATAATGAGTATGTTGAGTAGCATCAGCTTTAGGGAAAAAAAGAGCAAAATATATAAAACATAGCATTGGGAAATCTTTTATTTCCTATTTATTTAGACACCCGGATTAAAGACACTTTGAAAGAGAGACTACTGCCCTTGGTAATTAGAACATATTTTGAGCTAATATAAAGTGCTTAGAAAGCTATATGTTTCATACAGACTTGTGTAATATATTAATATTGGTATTTAAATATGTTATTGGTTTTAATGTTTGTTTTTAAGTACAGACAAGTGAGTAAAAGGCTTCATTTCTGCTTAATCAATTAGTATCTGATTTCACATTAAGGAACATATTAAGATCTATAATGAAGGCTGGGCTGGTGAGTTTTGTAAAATTGGATTCCTATATCTGAAAGAAAAGGTTATAATGCTACATTAGCTTTAATATTTCTTCTGACTCCTATTTCTGTTGAGTCATTCACTAATAAATTATCAATTGTTTGGACCTTACACTAAAAACCTTGTCTCTTTGTTCCCCCACAAGTTATGTTCAGTATCATTCTTATGTTATAAGCACCCTACATAATTTGGACACAGCAAGTCCCTAAAATGGTTTCTTTCTCTGAGAAGAAGGTTGAGCAAGAAAATGTCACATGTTATTTAGACTTCTACGAGGTTGAAACTTAAAATAAGTATCACATCTCATTAATGAGTCATCTTCCTCAAATAATGAATATTTCCCATCATATTCTATGTATAACACGTGCAAAAGGAAAACATTTCCCCCAAAATTACTCTGTGAACCTAACGTGAAGTACACACTAATCTTCATTACATGGCAGAAGTTATTTAAGCTACTTAGCTCGTAGGATAACAGTGATTTGAATTTGACTTTAATGTAGAAAACAACTAAAGTACACTTTCCATTTAGAATGAATGGCGTTTAAATGAGCTTTAATTTTAGAACATAGTTATAAGGCACCTTCTGTTTAGAAGTCCTGCTGTTCGGATATGATTTTATGTCAGAAAATCCGCAGTTACAAATTCCATTTTCTTTTGAATTCTGCCGTGTGAATGAGGCTTTTGAGCGGAATGCTTGCTGTTACCAGCCACCTCCCATTCACAGGACTTCCTTCTGAATGTTCTTTCAATTAGGAAATCTCAGTAAGTTCATTAAAAAAACAAAACTATTCAACTCTGCCACTTTGAATTATCAGGCCATTATGAAACCCAGTCCCTACTGTTCTTGATGTTGGGAGTCATCCAAATAAGAATAAAAGGCATGTGCAAGAAAAAATTTTTTTTAATTATCTACTTTTTAAATGTTTGTGCCAAAAGAACAGATGGTATAGGCAACACACACAGGGTCATGCATGTTTGAAAGCCAATCACAATATCCACCTCCTATCATAAATAATTCCATCCGCAAGCCCTTATAACCGTATTGAAAGACACAGAGCAAGTAAATACAAACCTGTGTTTTAATCACTTGGAATGCAGAGAAGGTAGCCTGAAAAGTTAGCAAGTGAAAGAGAGAATAACGGGCAATAAAGAAGTGTCAGGAGAATATCATCCTTCCATTGTAGCAATTGAAAAGCACAAGGATTTGCCACATAAAACTCTATGCCACTTTCAATTTGTTGTAATCCCTTCTTCATCTAGTTCAAATAAGCCCTGCTTCAGAAAAATCTCTAGTAATCATCATATTGACACTTCATCTAGGCCAAGTGCTAATGAGCCAAGATTTTTCTGCCATAAATTTTACCCAAGAGCTCACCCTGTCACAGACCATCAAAGAAACAGGGCCAGGCACACGTTCAATCTAAAAATACTTTCCTCTTTCAGACGCTTCGTTTTCAAGTGTAAGGGACTGTTTGTTCCCAAATATTGTTTCCCCTACTCGATTTCAATTGTCTGCATGACTTAGAACTCAATGAAATAAGAATATAAATGTTCCCTTCACTGTCAATTGGTGCCTTTCTTTATCCTTTCCAAAATCTGATGATTTTCATTCAGGCCAAGCCTTTTAGAAGGAATTTTCCAACAGCAACCATGCATATTCCTGATCTTAAATTAAATTATGGGACTTTTGTGTGCAAGGGACAGAACAATGTGAGGAAAGGGAGACAAAGAACTTGTAGTTAAAAAGAAAATCCTTAAATATCTTGAAGCTACTGAGCAAGTATATTTCATATTAATGGTACTTTCTTAATTATATCTTCCTGTTGCTATTTTCCCCCTTTCCTTGACATTATAACAATCATCACTGTCAAACAGATTTTTTGTTGTTGCTTTTGGTCTCTTTAGAGCTCTCAAGCCAACTTATAATCCTCGTGGAGATAGTCAAGCCTTACTTTTAAGATGAACACGCCTATTACTCTTTATTAATGTATTTTCGCTGTTTACATGAGAAAATAACAAATAATCACTGACTTGCGTCATCACTACTTCCTGCCTTCCAAGAAACAATAGTCATCTAAACTGAGGTAGATATATAAGGTGTCCCAAAAAATGTAAATATATTCATACATACTTTTATAGCTGATTTTCACTCCATTTCAGATTTAACTGAATTGAAATAATGGGTGAAGGCAAACTACGCTTTGAACAAAGAAGATTTATCCTAAAGTGTCACGACTTTTTTTATGGGTATACATAAAAGATAAAGTTTACAGTATAAAACCACAGCAGTTGACAAATTGAGGGCACACCAATTCTGAATTAAATGATTCTTGATGTTTGCAATTCCATTGTTTCATGTTATCAGCAGGGCTGGGACCAGAACAGTCATCAGTTTGTAGGCATTGACCCAAAAAAATTATATATACAGTGGGGCCTTGACTTACGAGTGTCCCGACTAACAAGTTTTTCGAGATACGAGCCGTCTCTCGGCCGATTTTTTGCTTTGAGTTGCGAGCTAAAATTCGGGTTACGAGCCAGCTTCAGATACCCCAGCGCTAGTTGGCGCAGCGAACATCACAGTGAACGCCACAACATCAGCCCAGCATCACATGTCTCACTCGTTCACTGTTGATTTGACATATGAGTAATTTGAGTTACGAGCTCCGTCATGGAACGAATTAAACTTGTAAGTCAAGGCCCCACTGTGTGTGTGTGTGTGTGTGTGTGTGTGTGTATTCAGTTCTGTAGAGTCTTTTAAATTTTGAAAATGAACTATATGTTAATAAACACTGACTTTATAAACATTTGAAGTGTGTATAAATTTTAGGGGGGCCGAAACCGGTTTGGCTCAGTGGATAGAGCGTCGGCCTGCGGACTGAAAGGTCCCAGGTTCGATTCCGGTCAAGGGCATGTACCTGGGTTGCGGGCACATCCCCAATAGGAGATGTGCAGGAGGCAGCTGATGGATGTTTCTCTCTCATCGATGTTTCTAACTCTCTCCCTTCCTCTCTGTAAAAAATCAATAAAATATATTAAAAAAAAATTTTAGGGGGAAACTCAGTATATACAAACACAGCCATCTAAACTGATATATATCTCTAATCTGATAATGTATTTTAGACACTAACTATATCACCTGCCTCATAAAGGATTTCTATGCCCTTATAGACAACTTCTCAAAAAAAACACTCATATTTGCTGCTTCACTTCATACATGCTCACTTCCTTAAACTTATTCTAACCAGGTGTCTGATACATTGCCCCACAAAACTAATATTATTAAGGTCAAGCCTTATGTTTGTAGATTTAATGATCAATTCTCTGAATTCACCTTATTCCACTGAGCAGCACTATTTGATATAGTTCATTACTTCAGCCTCAAAATACTTCCCTTGCTTAGCCTCAGGAAAACTACAATCTTTGTTCTTCTCCGTTATTGACATCTTCGTTCAATCTCCTTTGCTGTTTCACTTCATCCACTTGACCTGAAAATTTTGAAATGACCCAGGGTTCAGGACTTGAATGTCTTCTCTTTTTAATGAACACTAACCGCTAGGAAACTGGATGCCTTCTCATGGCTTTAAATGCCATCTATTCACCAAAGACTCCCCAATTTAATTCTTTATCCCAGACAACTGCCCTGAATTCAACACCCACAGTTACTGGATTTTCACATCTCTAGCTGAATGTATAAGAAAAAGTTCAAACTTAACATGCATACAGCGGAGATGACTTCGTGATTCCCAAAGCTCTGTGCTTTTTTTTTTTTTTTTTTTTTTTTTAAATATATTTTATTGATTTTTTTACAGAGAGGAAGGGAGAGAGATAGAGAGTTAGAAACATCGATGAGAGAGAAACATCGATCAGCTGCCTCCTGCACATCTCCTATGGGGATGTGCCCGCAACCCAGGTACATGCCCTTGACCGGAATCGAACCTGGGACCTTTTAGTCCGCAGGCCGACGCTCTATCCACTGAGCCAAACCGGTTCTGGCAAAGCTCTGTGCTTTTACTTACAGTCTAGAGCAGATGAGAAAGAGGTGGCTCATTCAGGGTCAACATGTCCCTTGCAGTCCTCTTTTAACCTGGGCATAGAATGTGATCGCCTACTCTGCTGGTAGAGGATAATAAGATGACCTTGGAGCCACAGAATGCTTAAAACTATGAGATAGAAGAAGCTCAAATCTTAGTCAACCTTTAAGGGAAGAGTATCTGTAAAATTGTTCAATGTTTACATCTATGTTGGTTTATAAGTGAGAAATAAAATTTTATTGTCATGAGATTGTTGAGTAATTTGTTACATTAACAGTAACACCCTAATCATTAGGGCCTAATGTACATACAAAAGAAAAGTCCTGATTTACATCCTAATCCAATCCACCCCAAAGACCAAAATTATGATCATCTGTCAGTGGGTTAACTTAAAAATCTTGTAGCCGTCCCAGACACCCTCTCTCTCTCTCTCTCTCTCTCTCTCTCTCTCTCTCTCTCTCTCTCTCCCAATTTAGTTACATGTTTTATTGGAACAACCATCAAAATAAATCCAGACTCTAAGAATCTCACCACATTTTTATCTATGCATCATCATATCATATCGATTTTTCTATTCGCCCATGCTGCGTCCACACTTGCCTACCTATAATATTGTTTGCATTTAGTGAGGTTTTTCATAAGAAAGTCAGATATTGCCGGTCAGGTTCCCAGTGAAACAGACTCTGCTGCCAAGATGAGTATGAAGAAGATTTATTAGAAGGTGCCCTGGACATCATCACCTGTGCAGAAGGAAGCAAGATTGGACCGAGGGAGAAGGTGAGCTGCAATACAGTCTCAATGAAGCCCTCAGCTAATCCCACAGGAGCTCTGAAATTGGCAAGGCTTTGCCAAGTTGTTCCAAGTTTGGGCAGTAAGACTGAAACTTTCTCTTCTCACATCAACCAGACACTGTTACAGCCTGCCCCAGGAATGCGGCATGCTTTAATTTAGCACATCGACTCTCTTCAGTTAAGGTAATTTTAGGAGAGGACTGATGCCTGAGGGTTTTCTGCTGCCAACATGTTTATGCCCTGAGGGAGTAAGACCTTCAGTCCTGAAGGGGGACCTGGGAGGAACACCACAGTTTCCACTACATCAAATCATGTCACTTCTACACTAAAAATCTTTCAGCAGCTTCCCACAATACTACGGAAGAGCTTCAAAGTCCTTTTCAGGGCTGTTAAGGCCCATTAGTGATCTTGTTACCAACTATTTTTTATATTATCTCTCAATACCTGCCTCATTCATTTTGCTTCAGCCCCACTGAACTATTACTCCTCTTGGACATGCCAATCACAGTCCCACTTCAGGGCTTTTTCTCTTGTTCTCGCCGCTGCCTGAAAAGTGTTATCAATTTATCATGGCATGGTCCCTTCCTTACTTTAGTGCAAGGATTAGCAATTATTCTTTGGTAAAGGGCTATGTGGGAAATATTAAGGTTGTGAGCCATTTGGTCTTTGCCACAAGTACTCAGTTCTGCTTCTGTAACCCAAAAGCAGCAATGATATATGCGAATGAATGGGTGTGGCTGCATTGCTATAAACCTTGATTTACAAGAATAGTTTACTATATTTGCACTATTAGCAATACTTTGCAGACCTCTACATTTGTCAAATCTTGGCTCACACGTGGCCTTCTCTGAAAGTAGTATAGCAAGCTCATTAAGAAGTCTGCTTGCTGAGTCTCTCTTCCAGCTCTGACAATTATTATCTGTATAAATTTCAGTTTATCTGTGCCTCAATTTCCAAAATGGGGATTATAATGCCTCCTGCATGAGGTTATACTGATGGTCAAGTGTACAGTACACATAAACAACTGGAACAGTATATGACCCAAAATAAATGACCCGTGAAAAGCACCTACCCATCACTCCGTTTTCACATATTGTTTAGCACTTATTACCTAACATTTATTTAGTTAGTTATTAAGTTGGTTATTATTCAGATATTACCTTTTCCCCTTCTCCCGCCAGAATAAAGCTCTCTGACAGCAGCGACTGCCTTCTGGATTCACTCCTCTCAACTGCCTGATCCTCCCAAAGTAGCTTACATATTGCAGACCCTCAATAAACCTTTTGGAGTTAATAAATGGATTAAGAGAGTTATGTACTTTGAGGGCCCCAAAATTAGATCTAAGAGACATTGGTTCTCATTCCAAATACATTAGTAGTTTTGGTTTGGCCAAGTCATCTATCTGAGCCATAAAGTCCTTATTTGACAACGGAGAGAGAAGACCAGATGCTAAGCAAAAAGAAACATCAGCCCTATGCCTCAAAACAATCAGCCTTTTCTTTCATCTTAAGCTTCCACTTAAATACATATGCATGTAATTAACAATGGAGTTCAGTGGATAGTTATGTTGTCATAGAAGTAGTATTTCACCCTTGGGTCTTATAGTTCTGCAGTATCATCATTCCTGAACTAGCACAATTGTGATGATTTATTGGAGATGTAGAAAGCTCCCTAATCCTCGCAGGATCAAACTGATCTGGGCATAACCTAAGAAATGTTCAACTTAACACAGTCTTACTTTATCATATTTCTAAGTCAAAAGCCTTATTACATGTAGCTGAATTTTAAAAATTTATTTGACAATCTCAACTTTAATGTATTTTAAGAGGGAAAATAGAATGGTTTTTATTTCTAATACTCCCAACTGCTGATATTCTGCCTGCATATCAAAACCCTACCCGGCCTCCTTTCAATCTCCTTCCCTGCATTATTACTGAAGTCTGTAACTGATATGCCCATTACCAGTAAATGTATCTATGCTTATTTTCTTTCCAAAATTAGAACACAAAATTGAGGAATGTTGAGTCTCTTCACATTTCTTCCACCAAGTTGCAAGAGAAATATTACATAAATAATAGAAAATCAAAAACATGAGTTAAATAACTGATTGAATAAATGGCTAAAAACTCCATCCTCTAAAGGTAACTGGCTCTACCCTGACCTCAATATTTAAAATGCAATCCATGCCCGGCCATAGTGGCTCAGTGGTTGAGCATTAACCTATGAACCAGGTCATGATTCAATTCTGGTCAGGTCACATGCCACATGCCGGGGTTGGGGGCTAGATCCCCTGTGGGGGCCATGCAGGAGGCAGCCAATCCATCATTCCCTCTCATCATTGGTGTTTCTATCTCTCTCTCCTTCTCCCTTCCTCTCTTAAATCAATAAAAATATTTTTTTTAAATGCAATCCTTCTCCCAGCGCTCCAATATTTTTTGTTCCACTTCTTTATAAATAATTTTTCATGAAGGACTAATCACCTTTTAACATGATATAATAACGTGCTCCCTACATATGCCTACTGTCTATTGTCTGTCTCCCTAGAAGGTAGGTCCCTCAGAGCAGTGATTTGCCTATTTGAGTAACTGATATGTCCCAAATACCTAGAACAGCATCTGGCACATAGGAGCTGTTCAATAAGTATTTGTTGAATATATTGTCATCAACACATTGCTATTTTACTCACTTTATACTTCATTTTTGGCATTAATTAAATATATCTGTGCTTATTTTCTTTCCAAAACTAGAACACAAAATTGAGGAATGTTGAGTTTCTTCACATCTCCTCCACCAGATGCCAAGAGAAATATTACGTAAATATTAGAAACTCAATAAACATGAGTTAAATGACTGACTGAATAAATGGCTAAATGAATGGTGGCTTAGGGAGGTTATAGAATCTTTCACCGTGGTCACAGAGCTAAATCCATAGGTTTTCATTATTTGTTTTTGTATTTATTGTAGGATGGATGTGAGTTTTTATTAATGTGTTATAATATTTATTTGAAGAAATAATAATTTCTACACAAGAATGAGTATTTAGTTTCAATGACCCTAAGTAAATTATTAGCGCAAGTGTTTTCAGAAGCCCTGAGGCATCAACACTGCTGGGCCAAACTAAAGGTTTTAGAGAAAGAAATTGTTACTCCAGAACACTATTTTCCAACCATTTCTGGAAAGTATTCAACAACATAGAATTACATTTATCATCCTAACTTTTCCACGACATTGACTTTTACTTTTCTTCTCCTCTTCAGGAGAAAAAGAAAAGAAGAACTGTATCATTGTTATTGTGAAATTGAACAAGGAAAGTTCAGATACTTATCTATACAATAAGGGATGATTTTCAGGGATAAAATTCAAAGCAAAATGCATCTGATACCATTTTAATGACTGAAATGAGAAAATTCCAGGATTTTGGAAACTAGCTTTCTATCTTGATTTGGAATTAAGTCTAAATAAATCAAGGTAAATAGGTTTTTATCCTATCTATAAAGATTTATAAAAGCAAATGTTTTGCCTTTTGTTTATCTTCAAATTGTAAAGTATCTGGAATATGGCTTTTATGTTCACATAAATTCTCTTGTTCTATTGATATATTATTAAACTGTGAGGGAGAGAGAGAGAGAGAGATCCAGTGGTCTAAAGATAAACAATGCTATAACTTTGGGTTTACTACAGTTTCAAAATAATATGTAGCCAAGCCTAAAGGTAGTGACAAAGTCACAAATTTCAAATATATGAAGTTTCAAATGGCAGAGTAATTCTGATAATTAATTCTATGGAAGTTAACAGATCAATACAAATCTATTTACAGAATGTTAAAATTTTTCTCACATACCTGCTGAGAGTGGTTCAGGTAATCTATTTTTAAATAAATTTGGAAATCATTTTAAAATGTAGTCTACATTTTTTACCTATTAACATTACACCTTCAGATTTGGAGATGCTTTTTCTTTCTAAAAATGAATTTCTTAATGAAATAATAAAATTTATTCAAAAGCACAAATATATTCTAAACATTTTTATTTAAGTGACAATCTAAAATTCAACACCAAAACTTGCCAGTTCCAACATTATGTTCTACTAGAGGTCCGGTGCATGGATTCATGCACAGGTAGAGTCCCTCAGCGTGGCCTGCGGGAGCTGGGCCGAAACCAGCAGTCCAACTCGCGCCGCTGTAGCATGCTCCCCAGCCCTGAACCCTGTGTCTGGTGCCATCCCAAGGGGGTGTGGGTGGGGGCCTAGATGCCATTGGCCCTGTCCCGGGATCTGGACCCATCCCGCTGATGTTCACACTAGTTGTTGGGAGCCATCTATGGCCGCTTTTATATCGTTTCTTCCTTGCAGAGAGTCTAGGGAGGGGAAGCAACCGCAGTGCCCAAGGCCTACTCCCAGGAGGCCAGTGGCACTGTAGGGATCATGCCAGCAGCACCAGTCCATCAATGCCTGGCCCGTTCTCCAGAGATTGGACCTGCAGGACTACTGAGGGAGTGAATGGCTGCCGCCGGGCTGGTGGGCCACCTGGACAGGTCAGTCAGCTGAGTAGCACTCCCACTGTGGAAGCGCCCTGACCACAGGGGGCAGCTCCTGTGTTGAACATCTGCCCCCTGGTGGTCAGCATGCATCATAGCTACTGGCCGGTCATCCAGTCATAATGGTTGCTTAGGCTTTTATATATATAGATAAATCTATATGCCCGCAAGTATAAGTCTGAGTTGTTTCTCTGAGGTTCCATAGTTCCTGAAAAAGAAATATCCCTTAATAGTATTGTCATATCTTCACTTTTAACTCAAGCTTAATATGAACTTCCAGATAATCTTATTCATGCAAATCACAATGTTCTCTGATATTCCATGCAAATAAACATAAACTATGTACTTCTGACAGAATATGTAGAAACTAAGCAGATCTTAAATGTTATAAAATAGATTTGCTCTTTCTCCTTTCCCCCTACTACCCCTTTTCTCTTTGTCACTCTACCCCTCTGTCCCATCTTCCTTTCCTTCATTTCTTCTTCTGCCTTTATTTTTCTTTTTTGATTTATCAATTTTATTGTAACCTCAGTCAACCAACTTATCCTTTTCAGATGCAACATTTAATATAAAGTCCAATATTTAATCTCTTGAAGGAGCATTTAGTGTTTGTTATTTATTATAGGTTTTAACATCTATAAATAGATCTCTAAGTTTGTTATTGGGATATATTTGGAAACAAATATAATTTTTACCACCTTTATACACCATATGAAGTTCAAAATAAATGATATACTTAAAAAGTATACATTATAGAAATACTAAGTTAATTTTCTTCTAAATACAGCAAATAACTACTAAATATGCTTAAAATTCTTATGTAAAAAGGTTACTTGTCTGTCACCTGTCGATGTTAATATTTATAACTTAATAGGTTCATGCATTAACTGATGCATTGAATATCAAGTGAAAATTATCTGCTGAGAATTTTACATTAAGTTTTAAGTAAGAGCAGATGATAAAACATAGCAAACTAAAATCAGCAAGGAATTAGAGGTCAATGCCCCTCTCCTGCAACACACACACACACACACACACACACACACACCTATATAGAGTGTCAGGTTGGACACTCTATATAGGATGGCCTATTCATTTATTCTGGGTGGTAAATCTGAGCTGTGTTAAAATAGTTGCTATGTCTGGATTTGCGCTTGTCACTCTGTCTATATAATCATATATCAAGAGTATTTCTTAAATATGAGCTGATCAATGGGTCTTGAGTTGTTAGTTTCTCTCAATTGGCCAATTTACTTGAAGTAGTCTTTCTGTTTGAACCTTTGGCTCTAAACATACAAGCAGGGTTCGTTCTTTATGAAAATTCAGTCTGATCCCAAACTCCATGCTTGGATACTATACCTTTGCTCTGTCATATCTCCTCCCTCCCTGGGCTATTACCAACAATCAAGAGATAACCCACAAGAATAGAGAGGAATGGTCACAAGAAGGAGCCCACCATGACCCATATGGGTCTTCTTTACCTCATGACCTGTCATTAGTTTTTTTTTTTACCTCCACAAATCACTACTCACAAACAGCCCTAGTACCCCTCTCCATCTTTATAGCAAGTCCTGGTATGAGGTCCTAAACCTAGCAGTATAAAAACAACTGGAATCCCAGAGTCATATATCAAGTTTTTAATTCCCTTGTTTACCCCTTACTAGCTGTCCTTAAACAAGTCACTTTGAATATCTAAGTCTTAGTTCTCTTTAAAATAGTGATTATAATACCTAGCACAAAGCCTGAACAAACAAAGTACATCATAAAAGTGACTGGTATCACTTTTAATATGTCAAATATACATTATTATTTTAGATGCTTAAATATTAATTAGCTGAATTGATCAGGTATAAACCAAGACTAGCGGAATTTATAAAAAATATCAGGGGAAACTGTGTGTAGCTAAACTTATGGGCCTGATGTAAAAAAACTCCTGTGGAACTTCGAAGAACTATATCTAAGCATTTTATAATTTGATCTGTTAAGAGTAAGCTTCCTTAAGCTGGTCTTGTATTTCAAACGTATTTTACCTATTGAAACATAAGCTATTTTGAGATTTTCACTTATAGCTTTCTTTTCCTGTGCAATCTAGGTCCCAATATTGTCCCTTCCACTAATTCGCCTCAAATTCACATAAGCAGATATTCAATGAATCTTTTTCCATAGGTATAATCCATGGTAAATTTGGAAGAAAGTGTATTTTATTAATCCTTTCTCCATCCCAAGAAGAGAATTAGAGGAAAGAATACATTCATTGGGAATTGTATCAACCATAAGTAAAATAACCTAGCACTATTTAATCTATGTGAGTAAGTTTTTAATATTTCTACTGCATGATCCTAGTTTACTTAAGGAAATTTTAACTGAGAATGTTGGCTATTGAAAACCAACCAGTATAAAGAGGTCAATACTTAATATTGATTAAATATTATAATTAAGTTTAATAATATTTAAGACTATCTCACTAATAAAAAAGACAAAACATTTTGGGAAATTACGTTTACTTCCCACTGTTTTACAATGGCATTAATATAAGAAATTATGAAATATAACTTATAGAAATTAAAATATTCAGTGCTTAATATCATACAATTATGGTAAATTTAGTCAAGATTACATTTACCAAGTTGAAAGTACATATTATTTTAATTGAATTTGTTGGATTATTATTTAGATCTTATTTTGAATAGCTGACAAAAATCTGAGTTAAAAATATCTATTCTTTAATTTTTTTAAAATATATTTTATTGATTTTTTACAGAGAGGAAGGGAGAGAGAGAGAGTTAGAAACATCGATGGGAGAGAAACATCGATCAGCCGCCTCCTGCACATCTCCTACTGGGGATGTGCCCGCAACCCAGGTACATGCCCTTGACCGGAATCGAACCTGGGACCTTTCAGTCCGCAGGCCGATGCTCTATCCACTGAGCCAAACCGGTTTCGGCTATTCTTTAATTTTTAAGATAATTGCTGGTTTTGCATTAAATGTAATTTAATATTTCATAAACAATACGATCGTTCATGTTTTTATAACTATCTAAAAAAGATGGGACAAATTATCTGTGTGCTATACATGAATAAAAGTGAATGGCAATTTAACAAATACATTTAAACAATGCAAAACGTGTTTTTCCAGATTTTGATTTAGCTAATTAGAAACACTGTGTATCAGAAGAATTATTCAGCAATCAAGAAGCCTTAGTTTTAGAAGCCTAACTATCTTTATATTTAGAAAAGCAGCAGAGCAGTAATTTCACTGCTGTCTTTATGAGTGTCTTGCTTAAATTGGGTATTGATGGGTTCGGTCCCCATTGCTAAATGGAAAAAGAAATCTTTCCTCAGAGCAATTAAAAGGACTGAAGGGATGATAAATAATGAGGTGTCTATGAAAAAGGAAAGTGGTGTCTAACAGGCCTGCCAACTAACTCAACTCCACAATAGCAGCCCTAACTGGAAGATTTGATTATGTTGTTGTGCAACAATGACAGTCCCTGAGGACTGAATTGCATATCTGCTTTGTGTAACCATTTAGGCATTTAATCACTGTTGATGTTTTGTGCTACACCATTTTCTGGAAACCTGTGCAGATCACCACAGGAGTTAAACACATTCCTAAGCCATTTGTTTTTATGTTATCTTTTTATGTCCTCTGTTTACATTTGAATTGGTGAAATAAGTTTTATAGTCCTTAGACAATTCTAGTTTTATAGTAGTGTTTCCAATTCCCCTGTCAATGTAGGTCTAGTTACCAATTTCATAAAATAGATGTGATCTGGCTTCCCTGTATGGATACATGGATGAATAATGTGATGATCAGGAGTAGGAGTTGCTCCTGCCTAAAGATTATGCCCTTGATGCTGCAATCCACCCAGCGAAGCAATGCATGATACACATTCCTCTCCACAATGTTTGTCCATGAGGACTGGCTTTATATCATCCTCCTCTATCTCCTCTAGGAGAACATTAAGCTGCTATCCAATCTGTCTTTTCAACTCCCTGAGAACAAATTACAGACCTGCAAATTGAGTCTACCCATATACAGTCGTAGCTCAATTCCAAGCCCTGCTAGTCACAGAAAAACTATTTTCCAGTTTTGTGATGTTATTGGTATAGTTTTCCTAAAGCAGAGCAACACGGTTATACATTTTTTGTATGTCCTTGAAGAACTTCATCTAGGTGCCCTGCACAAGCCCATCTCTCTTAAGTCCACCTAAAGTAGTTTGGTTATTTGGCTGGTATCCATTCTCTTGACAACTGCAGTATAGCAAAGCTGAGTTTTTAACACCAAACCTTTCCCTAGGAAGAACTGAGTGAATTCCAGTATATTGTTTTTTGAGGACACTGCCCTCAGTATTAAATATGATGTTTAAGTGGCTTGGCTCCCATTTTTTGACTAAATGAACATCACAGCAGTCTCATATGTGAACTAAATCATTTATTAATGCACTGGAGGTACAGGCACTGGGTTACATAACCTGATTCTAACTCAGCTTCATACCTGAGAGAAGGAGAAAAAGAGCATTCTCCAAGATTCTCCATTGAGCTCTAAATGGTCCAGACAAATTCCAATCCAGAAAAAAAAATGGTAATAGTCAGGAAGTAAACACAGTTAGAAAATGTGGAGTTTCTTAGGGAACAAAAAGCAGCTGAGCAGCATGGCTGCTGGAATCATTACAATAGAAAATCTTTACATAGTCTGGTTAGTGCAGGCAACTTCTGTTCTCTTCAAATTAGACCCTAGTGTCACCTATTAGTAACCTAGTACAATGACTATCAGTTTACACTGGTGTTTCTCACATAGTAAATCTTAGGATAGTCTCTTAGATAACTTTATATTCTTATTTTTAAATGTTAGAATAATGCCAGGAACATAAGGTGACCAATAATTATGTGTTGGTTCTTCCTAAGGAATGTACTAACTAGAGAACAATTATCAGATGAGCAAATTTATGTGAAAGCAACAAATAAATATTTACTTATAGTCTAAGTGTGGATTGGAAAGGACAGGACATAGTATATAATGGGATATCCTCTTAAAATGTAGATATAGTACATTTAGAAAATGATTTGCAAAATAAGTTTTTAAAATATTTAATAATTATATTAGCGACGGAGGTATTTGTGTTGTTAACTGAGACTATTATGGATGCAATGTGGCGCAACGCAAATGAGTAATTATATCATATTTTAATTGCATCATCTTCTACATCTTTGAGAATGAAGATTTTCAAGTGTGAAAAAAGGGGCATATAAATGTTAGAGGAGGTTATGTAGAAACCTAGTATTCTGAATTTGAATTACAAGTATCAGTATGAAGTCATAAGCTAATATTATGTATATAATTTCCTTGCTTCATCCACTGAAAAAAATGAGCATCCTTACCTTAACTTATATCCAGATCATACTCTTGAACTACCATTTTTCTCTAATAGAAACCAGGGCTTCTTGTAAAAACGGGTGATTGCAGGTCTGGGCAGAACATGTTCAAGATGAGCCCAGCATATCTTGTCATATCAGACGGCAAGGAAGCTCTAAAAGTCTACCAAACGTGTGCCAAAAAGACTCAGGAGCCAATCTAAAGAGCACCTCATTAGCCAAAAAGGGCAACATTAATTTCATCCTCACCTGAGAATGTTTATTGATTTTGTAGATAGAGGAAGGGGAGAGAGAGAGAAAGAGAAAGGGAGAGAAAGAGAGACTGGTTGCCTCCTGTATGTGTGACACCTGGGAATGGAACATGCAACCTAGATATGTGCCCTGACCAGGAATCAAACCCACTATCCTTCAGTGCACAGGCGATGCTCTAACCAACTGAGCCACCTGGCCAGGCCCCCAAAATGGCACAATTTAATCATCAAAAGGATAATAACCAATGTATTAAAACACATTAAACTGTTTAAGTCCATGGGTAATTACTGATTTCAAAACAAACAAAATGATCACTTTGAGTAGAAAATAAGGAGCCAATTAAATATTTTGAAAAATGGTAAATAAAGTTAAAAACAAGCAGTTATCCTGCTTTTCCTATATAAAATACACCTCTGTGTAATCATATAGTAGATGACAAGGAGTTTCTCATTATAGAAGAATTCCAGCTAATGAACAGAAAATGACAAATTAGAATATCACCATTTGGGTATTAATGGTTGAGAACGTAAGATAAACAATGACAAATACCATGTGCCTCCTGATATAATAAACTATGAAGAGGTCTTGCCAGCAAACAAAATCAAACATACATTTGACCAATTCTTTATAGTCAACTACCAATTTACAGGTAATATTAAAGACAGAGGAACATCACAGGAATGCTATCAACAAAACCAGACCATAGGAAACTCTTCATGACAAAATGATGCCATTTCTTCAATAAATAAGCTATGCTGGAAAAAAAATAAATAAAAATGAATTTGTGTTGACTATATCCAGCAAAGATAATACCATTCACTGCTCACAGACTACTTGATAGGACCTGCAAGTATCATTTGTAAAAGCATCTTATGAAGATACTTATGGTTTCGTTGAAGGGAATCAAGGGGAAAGACATACAAATGCAATAATATATCACAATTATTATTATGTTTAAAAGCTATTAGACTAATATTTATCAAGAGACTGCTATACATCAGACACTGTTCTAAGTGTTTTTACAAGTGTAACTCAGTTAAACTTCTCATCAACCTAGGAAATATGTGTATCGTTATCTAATTTGCAGAAAAGAAAACGAGGCCCCGAGAATGTAAGTAACTTAGCCTGCTTCTGTTCCCCCTCCCGGTGTGTGGTAGAGACAGGATTCAAACCCAGTAGTCTACACTCTCAGCTTAACACACCACATGCCCTCCACAGAGACTGATCTATGGTGTGCTGGGTGCAACAAAGAAGAGGTGGCCAATCTGGAGATGCTTCCAAGGAGATGATATTTCAGAAGAATTTAAAAGATATTCAGCAAAATGTTGTGCCCTCTCTCCTTATAGACCATCACTGTAAAATATCTAAATGCGCGTATATCCTCTTACATGCCAATCACCCCTCCGAGACAAACAAACAAACAAACAAACAAACACCCATCTTATTCTTATCTCTAAGGATTCCAATCTACTTAGCTTGTTTATGCCGGTTTATACAGTGATCCCTTTTCCGAATTCGAAAGTCAGAAATTGACATAAAGATGATAACTTTAGAATTGGAGAACCTAATATATCCTCACCACCTTCAGAGATTTGCTTCAAATTCAGCTTGCAGATATCCCTTTACTCACAGTAGGAAAATTATCTTTTCATACAGTCTGTGTGGATCAGGTTACACATAAATTTAAAAGACATCCTGATACCCTCTTGGCACATGGCACCCATATGATCATTCCCAACTTAGGGAGGAAAAAAACATGGATTTTGCTGCACATAATTGAATGGTAGAGACTTACTTCATACTTTGATACAGAAGTAATCAGACTTCAAGCTTTTCTAGCTTCACAAATTAATCTTAATCTTATATTCTAATAACAATATAATTTGCAGCAAGAGTATTAATTACCTAGATGCTGCATTTAAAAGTCTTTATCAGCTTCTACCAATATGCCAATAACATTTTTCATATGAAATTGGGTGAGGACTCAAAGTACTGTTTCTGTTAAACTTTTAAAGTGTTATTTTGCACAATATAAGGTCATAGAAATATAGCTATAGAATCCAAAATTCAAAATATGTATCTGCTAAATAACTATAATTCAGGCAGTAATAGCAGTGCCTGGGTTTCCTTATCTGCAAAATGGCAGGGCTTATATTTATGCCAATTGAGAGGAAAGGAAAAAGAAAATATTGCAGGTCAGTGATGGAAAAATGATTAAAAGTCATATTAGGATGCTTTAAGAAGTCAAAATCACTTTGATCTTCTCTGTCCATAAAAAAATCCTACATCATAAAAGCCTAATATGCAAATTGCCCCTTTGACCGGGAGTTCGACCAGGGGGTGGGACCAGCCAGCCAACCAAGGGAAGGGAGGCCCCAGCCAGTGACAGGCAGCCAGGGAAAGGGAGGTCCCGACTGGAAGCGGGCAGCCACTAGGGACCTTATTCGTACACCAATTTCATGCACTGGGCCTCTAGATATATAAATGTTTCATTGGTTGCTAACATTATACAATTATAGATATATTTATGTAGTGCTATACTGACTTCTTTTTTCTACTATTAAAGTATACATTATATTCAAACAATAATTAATTGAATTTTCTGGCTATTAGAGTCCTCCTGAATATACAGAATGAACTGGGGGTTTTCCTCTGTACACATTACTTGACTTTTTAGAATATATTTCCTAAGAGAACGTTCTTCCCAAACTAACATAACAAATAATTTTAGTTCTCCACAGAACCAGGATAAACACCCACCACACTCAAAATTTGGTTCCTATGTTGAAATTGATGACACTATATACCAAGAGCATATCAAAAGCTTTAGTGAGTAATTACTAAATGAGGGTTTCTGGTTAGAGTACAATGCAGGTGCAACAATGGAAAGGAGAGAAAATGCAAATGAGGCTGGCTGAGGGGTTTGTGGAGGTTAGGCAGGGTGAAGATTGCCATATCTGAGCAGTGGACCCATTTGCAGTCCAGGACCCCTTGGGGGATGTCCACCTGTTGACTTAGGCCCACTCCCCGGGGGATCAGGCCTAAGCTTGCAGTCAGACATCCTTCTGGCAGCCAGGGAGCCCTCGGAGGATGTCCGACTAAAGGCTTAGGCCCCCAAGGGATCGGGCCTAAACCGTTAGTTGGACATTCTTAGTGCTGCCACGGAGGTGAGAGAGGCTCCTGCTACCACCTCTGCGCTGGCCAGCCATGAGCCAGCTTCTGGCTGAGTGGCACTCCCATATGGAAGTGCACTAACCACCAGGGAGCAGCTCCTGCATTGAGCATCTGCCCCCTGGTGGCCAGTGCGCATCATAGCAATCGGCCATTCTGCCATTCAGTCAATTTGCATATTAGCCTTTTATTATTATTATTATTATTATTATTATTATTATGTAGGATGTCCCTATTTCCCCCCTTTTGCCCCCTCTATCCAGCTCTTGCCCCCACATCTCTCTGGCCATCACCATACTGTTGTCTGTGTCCATGGGTTGTGCATATATTTTCCTTGGCTAATCCCTTCTTTAAATTCACTTCTTTAAATTTTTATTTTCAGATAAGTGCTTATAACTGCACTATTATATATTTTCTATTATATCATTTAGAATTAAGATATATTTTAATTGAACCCTTGTAAATTTTAGCACAATTTAATAAATTATGCTAGAAGCAATTAGGAGATTTTTTGTGTAATGCAGATACATTTCAATTGATATTTTATTAATTTTTATTTTTTTAAATATTTTAATTTGAAATAATCTCATACATGTAAAAAAAACTATAAAATACTGCAGCATATTATATGTACCCTTCACTCAATTTCTTAGATGTTAATAATTTAAACATAACCATTATACAACTAACAAAATTTGGAATATATTTTTCTTATAATCTCTTTAATGTTACTTAATCTATTTACTTTGTTTTTGTTAATCTTCACCCAAGGATATTTTTCCATTGAATTTTAGAGAGAGTGAAGGGAAATTGAGAGACACATTGATTGGTTGCCTCTGGCACATGCTCTGATAGGGACTGGAGATCAAGCCAGCAACTGAGGTACATGCCCTTGACTGGAATCTAACCTGAGACCCTTCAGTCCATGGGCTAATGCTCTATCCACTGAGCAAAACAGGCTGCAGCTTAATTCCTTTACTTTTAATCTATATGTGTCTTTATATTTAAAGTGGGTTTTGTTTTTGATTCACCCTCATAATCTGTCTTTTAATTGGTGCATTTATGACACAGACTTTCAGAGTGCTTACTGATAGAGTTACTGCCATATCTGGTGGCTTCTGGGGCTTCCGGGGCCCACCAGGGGCCCATGACCAGATCCGATGACGGGTGGCAGGCAGGCGGCTTCTGGGGCTTCCAGGGCCGGCTGGCCTGTGGCCCGGGACCAGATCAGATGACGGGTGCAGGCAGGCAGCTTCTGGGGCTTCTGGACCGGCCTGCCTGTGGCCCAGGACCGGATCCAATCATGGGCGGCTGGCAGGCGGCTTCTGGGGTCACCCACAGGGGCCTGGATGGCGGCTCACGCTGGTGGCTCACGCTGTCCCGCCCTGCCTGCAGTATGCAAATTAGCCGTCATCTTTGTTGGTGGTTAATTTGCATATCTCGCTGATTAGCCAATGGGAGACATAGCAAAGGTATGGTCAATTACCATGTTTGTCTATTATTAGATAGGATAATTTATAGAGATGAAAGTTTCAGAGAGCAACTGTGCTGAGAAATAATCAAGGACTTTGCTCAAATAAATGCTTGTTGATATAAAGAGATAAATTAAATATTTGCACAGAGAGATTCTCTTAATGTCACCACTGACATTTATGCATATACTAAGGTATCAAATTTGTTAATTTGCAAATTACTGGACAGCATTTATAGATATGTTAAACTCTTGATTTCTTCCTAAGTGTGACAAAATTCATTGTTTTATAATCATTTGTTCAATTTTCCCACCTCTAAAAATGAAAGAATTGTGATTAATTGCCTGTAAAGCTGCTTTCTACTCAAGTTGCATGTCACTCTGATTCTGTATGTGTAAAGAATGGTTGATGTATGATAACTGGTCGCCTAGTTAGAAGGGAAACTTTGATGAATGAACATAAAATTCTTTCTTGAGCCTTGATTATTTAGGTCTTAGATATTTCTGCATTGTCAGCTAAGAAGAAAATTCTGTTTTTTACGAACAGTTCTCTAATGATAATAAATGGTCAAATTCAACTTGGCAAAAACCCTTATTTTCAGAGTATTCTTTCTGGAGATTGATGACAGTAGCTTCCATGTGCCCTCCCATTCTACAAAAGATGACTTAACATGGACAAGTAAGCCATATCTTAAACAATTTCCTTTTCATTTAGGTTGCTCACTTTACAAAGGCCACAGCATTTTACATTACATTTTAGCTGATTAGACTGTCCCTGTTTGTAAGGAAATCAGAAAGAATATTACCAAAAGGAGCTTCAAAAGCCGAATAGCTTGACTTTACATCATGGTGATGACCTCTGAACCAGTGTGTCTCTTTTTTGTCCCTGAAAGCTGCATGAATAAAATAAAACTATATCATCAGAGGTCTACACAGGTGCTGTACAAGCCAAAAGAATGTAACAACACAGCAAAGCTTGAGTCTGAAAGCTAATAAATCAAGAACTAGTCTACGTAGTAAAACTGCAACAATAGCATGGCTGGTTGATAGCCATGACAGCCACATTGAATTAAATCAGAAAAAAAAAGAAACAACTGTAATCCATTGTTTTATTCCTTTTAAATCTAATATAGCAGGAATACAAGTGCTTGACATTCTTTTAGCAAAATAGACTTTTCAAAAGATGAATGCATCCACCTGTGTTATACATAAAACATATATCATGTCAGTAAGCACTAGATTTCTCTCATAGTTAGAAGTTAGGTGGTTTAAAACTTATTCCCTAAATTCAGCAGTTAAGGTAGGTGAATCATTTCCCTGCCAAAACACAGAAAAATAGAAGTGGTTTTATTGATGTATTCATTTAGTAAGCCCATGGTACCTCATTAACTAAAAAAGCCATATAAACTCAGAACAATTTGCAGACTATTATGTTAGACTCATTAGGGATTAAGTAAAAATATTGCAAAGCAATTCATGAGGATTGCTAGAAGATAATCAGGTTAAAGGACCTGTGGTTTAACGCTAACAAACAATGCATTTATGTATAATTGATATTCACTTGGGTGCTTCTTCCCATATCATGGATCACTGAAAATCTGAAAGTTGCAACTGATCCATATTTTGAACTAAGAGTGGAAATTTTTATGACAAGTTAAAATAGTATGAATTAAAATATATACCCGTACATTTGACCCAGTGATCCCACTTCTAGGAATATATCCCAAGAAACTAGAAACACCAATCAGAAAGGATATATGCACCCCTATGTTCATATAGGCACAATTCACCATAACTAAGATTTGGAAACAGTCTAAGTGCCCATCAGCAGATGAGTGGATTAGGAAACTGTGGTACATCTACATGATGGACTACTACTATGCTGCTGTAAAAAGGAATTTCTATCATTTGCAATAACATGGATGGACCTGGAGAGCATTATGCTAAGCTAGTGGTCAGCAAACTGTGGCTCAGCAAACTTCGGCTCACAAGCCACATGCGGCTCTTTGGCCCCTTGAGTGTGGCTCTTCCACAAAATTCCGACTTCTGTGCACGGGCCACGAAGTTTCAATCGCACTGTACGTGCGCGCATGCATGTGGTATTTTGTGGAAGAGCCACACTCAAGGGGCCAAAGAGCCACATGTGGCTCACGAGCCACAGTTTGCCGACCCTGGTGCTAAGCAAAATAAGTCAGTTGGAGAAAGATAAATATCACATGATCTCACTCATTTGTGGAATATAATGAACAACATAAACTGATGAACAAAAACAGATCCAGAGACAGAGAAGCATCGATCAGACCGTCAAACCTTAGAGGGAAGGCAGGGGAAGGTAAGAGAGAGCCATCAACCAAAGGACTTATATGCATGCATATAAGCATAACCAATGAACACAGACATTAGCAGGGTGAGGGCATGAGCGGGGCAGTGCAGGGGCAATGGGGGGATGAGGACACATATGTAGTACCTTAATCAATGAAGAAAAAAAAATATATATATATATATACATATATATATATATATATATATATATATACAAATATAAGTATACTAGAGGCCCGGTGCACAAAATTAGCACATGGGGGGGAGGGGTCCCTCAGCCCAGCTTGCACCCTCCCGAAATCCGGGACCCCTTCGGGGATGTCCAACGGCCAGTTTAGGCCCTATCCCACCTGCAGTTCAGGCCTAAACCAGCAGTCGGACATCCCTCTTGCAACCCAGGCCTGCTGGTCCCTAACCACTCTGCCTGCCTGATTGCCCCTAACCACTCCCCTGCCTGCCTGATCACCTCTAACCACCTCTGCTTGCCTGCCTGATCTCCCCTAACTGCTTGCCTTCCTGCCTGCCCGGGTGAGGAGCCATGGTCGTTCTGGTCTCTGGTCATTCTGGTCATTCCACCATTTCAGTCACTGGGCTTTTATTATATAAAATAACATATGTTATTTCAAAAGTTTGTATTTAAATAAATCATATTAAAATATAAATAATGTCAATATCTGTAATAAAGTCTTTTTTAAATTTTCAAAAAATATTTTATTGTACCTTATAAGCTGCTATTATATCTAGAGTCAGTGAAGTATTAAAAGACACAAACTCTGTAACCAGAAATTTTGTTATGATTGTATGCTCTCCACAAGTTACCAAACCTCTTTGTGACCCAGTTCCTCTCTATAAAATTAAGTCTAATGGTACTTACCACCTAGGATTGAGAGAATTTCATAAATGAAGACAAGTAAAATGCTTACAATAGTGGGTGGTACATTATAAACAATGATGAAATTTAGCGATTTCCATTTAGGGTTTTTCACATTTTATGTGTCATGGATTCCTTTGGAAGCCTAATGAAATGTTACTTTTCATGTTTTTAGTACTTCAAATAAAATAAATATGATTAGAGTGGAAACTATTTATATTAAAAAATATACTTCTATCCACACACTCCTAGGAATCCAAAAACACAGGATAAGATTCCCTGAGCTTTATATCAAGCAGGTCCTCCTGTTATTCATCCCATTATCAGGTTTAAATTTATTTCTATATGTTTTTATTGATTTTAGAGAGAGGAAGGGAAATTGAGATATAGAGATAAAAACATCAATGAGAGAGAAACATTGATTGGCTGCCTCCTCCACACCCCACCCTGGGGATCCAGCCAACAACCTGGATATGTGCCCCAACAGGGAATTAAATGGGTGACCTCCTAATGCATGGGATGATGCTCAAGCAACTGATCCACACCAGCCAAGCAGCTGCTTTAAATTTTTCCTATAATGTATTCTATTCATCAGTATCATTTGGTAATCGATTGTACTTAGTGTGCAACTTTGTTGTTCACATAGAAAGACAAATAAGAAATTTTTATTCTTTTATACTAATCTTATTCTGAAAATGTAGATTGTGTCACACACATTTGTATATGTATTTCCAAGCATTATCTTTTTTCTGTGTATATATAAATCTACATATATTAACTTCTCCAAAATAGACCATTTTTAATCAAATGCAGAATGCTTTGAAAGATTTAAAATTCATCAATATTTTAAAATGATTAAGTAACATGCATAAAACCTTTGGATCCAAAAATCCCTAATTACATAGTAACATTAAATATATACCAAGAGAGAAGTATTTTTCAAAAATATCAAATACATGGGAATAAAACTGTTTGTATATGTACTATGGGAAGTGGATGAATTGTCCTAAATTTCTGTAACTAGATATAGAGGAAAAGGTTCTTAGAAAGAAGCCAACAAAGGGTCAGATACAGAGTGAAAGAATAAAATATGCAAACAGATGAGGTTTATGAAGCTTCTTAGAAGAAAACTACATAAATATTACTGATGCTGTACTGATAAGCACTGAAAAATGCCAATAAACAATATTTTAGTACATTCCTCTATAAAACAGGTGCTAAATTAGTCAATACTTGCAATTAACACTTGGGTAATGATTCTGTTAAAAAGTTGTATCAGCAGAATTGCTTTACCCTTATAAATTATAAAACCTATAAAATAAATAGATGCAGTACATTTTTCATTTTACAAATAATGGGTTGAGAAGTGAGAAATATGACTTTAACACTTTGAGATCTTTAATACATTAGTCAACATGTTTTTAAAATTAGTTTCCAAAAAAATTATAGACATGGATTAACATGTCTTAAAAGAGTGATTATTTAGTAGTTTTCTTCATACCAAAACAGTACTAAAATTATCATCAAATTAATGAAAAAATTAATAATAGGATTTTATCAACACCAAATGCATTTTCTTTAAATAAAAAAGCCTTGAGCAGAAAAAGAATAAAGAATCATTGGTATGCGGATTAGATGTATAATTGATACCACTGGTTTCTCAGGGGAGACCTAATGTAAAAACAAGTTCCATTAGTCTCACAGTCTGAAACCAATAAATTTACTATTTAAAATCATAAAATGTATATCTTTTCTTTAGAGGGTTTTCCCAGTTAACAGTGAGAAGTCAGCTTTCTCAGATCACTTTTAGTTTCAGTACTTCTGTCTATTCAATTTTACCATCAATAAAAATTAAGTTTATGCTTAAGATCCAAGTAAGAAGTTGGTTAGCAGATAGATTTTAACTGTAACCAAATCATCTTCAAATTCTTTTAAACAAGTTCAACAAAAATGCCATGGTCTATAATTTACTTAACAAAGTCCATTTCAAATGCCTTTAAAGGGCACAATCCAGAATAAACTGGAGATAGCAGAATGTGTCAGAAGACAAGGAGACAGTCAAAATGTCTGCATTCATCCAGAATGGTGTATTATATATCAAAATCTTAAGTGGCTTTAATGTGTTAAGACCACGTATTACACACACACATTCAGACATGCACCTTAGGAAATAAGGGGTGTATTATCTCAGGAGGACTAAGGAGTAAAGACTCTGTCTTCTGATGAATGATATAGAATCTTCCACAGAAAAATGTCCATCTAAGCAAACTACTGAGCAAAATTGTTTATACACAAACAAACTTCTCATTTAGCTTTTGAATGCACGTGGAAGTATCTGTGCTCCTTTCATTTAATAGCTACAAGTTTAGAATTACTGAGGCCTATTCTAAACTTGACATCTTTGTTTATCTGACTATGACCAATTATAATTAAATAAAACAGATCAGCTCTCAAATGATTAAAGATTGGAGATGCTTTTTCAAACCCAGCCGATATAAGAATACACAATTAGCCAACAAGGTATTAAAAGCACAACAAGCCCTGGCCAGTGTGGCTCAGTGGTAGAGCATCATACTGCACACTGAAGGGCACAAGCTTGGATTGCAAGTTGGTTCCCCAACACCGGTTTGGGCGTGTGCTGGAGGCAACCAATCAATGTGTCTCTCTCACATCAATGTTTCTCTCTCTGTCTCTGTATCTCCCCCTCCCTCCCTTCCACTCTCTCTAAAAATCAATGGAAAAAATATCTTCAGGTGAGGATTCACACACACACACACACACACACACACACACACACACACACACAGAGAACAACAAAATAAACACACACACTTATATACATATACATTCACATGGTAGGTTCACATCTATGTAGGATTTTTAATCTTCATTAAATTTAACAATAAAAAAAAATGTACTCACTGTGCTGTACTGTTGCTACTATTTCTAACCTATTTCCACATAGATGGGACAGAACCATTACAGAAATCTTTTTCAATTAGGTCTTTGGGCTTTCAGCCTGGCATACCAAAACATATTAGGCAAAAATTATCAAGTGGTCTGTCTGCATTTTACCAGCACAAACAAAACTTTCTATCCTGCCTGTTCTTTAATGGTTGTTTTATAAGTATTTTAAGAGATACGTGGCAGGTGCATTCCACGGCCATGGTTTTCTGGTCATCATTTTCTTCATCACTCGTCAAAAGTTGAAATTTCCTAATTTTCAGTCTTAATGAGCTGAGTACAGACTCCAGAGCTACACTGTCAAAATCATAATCCTGATCCTACTGCCTACCAGCTGTGTGAGAATGGGTAAATACTGCATTTCTCTGTGACTCAGTTCATTCATCTATAAAATAATGATCAATAATAATAGCACATTGTGTGGGCTGTAATGTGGATTAGATAGGCAGATAGAGGGAAGGAAGGAAGGAAGGAAGGAAGGAAGGAAGGAAGGAAGGAAGGAAGGAAGGAAGGAAGGAAGGAAGGAAGGAAAGAAGGAAGGAAGGAAGGAAGGAAGGAAGGAAGGAAGGAAGGAAGGAAGGAGGGAAGGAGGGAGGGAAGGAGGGAGGGAAGGACGGAGAGAAGGGAGTCTGCCTTCTCCCCAAAAGTGCTTTTAAATGTTGGGTATTATGATTATTCATTTATTCATAAGCTAAGGCACAAAGCAAATGAAATTTACACAGCTTCAGTACAGAATATACCAAAATTAGTTTTGAGGGAACACTGTTTCCTCAAAATGATTCAAGTTGTTGGGAAAACAAAGTTTATTATAGCTCTCCGAGAGTCACAAAGCCAACCAGTTCATTAAGGGCTCTGAGAAGTTAGACCCATTTCAACCAATGCTTCCCAAACCTTATTTGATTATAACCCAGTTTTATCTCTTTCTTTATAAGATTTGAATAAAAACTATTAAAACCCAGGAAATAATATTTCTCCAGTGAATCCAAGAAAAGGGAGCAAAAGTAGCTCTGAAGCAAGACAGAGTGGTAATAAAAATTTCCACAATGTTTCTGTGGCAACACCAGCAGGCAGCCTCTTTTTGGAGATAGAATGGAAGCTAAAAGGAAAACAATTAGCATCATAAAGGCCCTCTTCTAGGAGTGGGGAATGAAGTAGAAGATACAATATAAAGACAAGACAGCAAAATACTATGTTTCTCCACGGTAAAATGGTTTGGTGATAAGGGAGAGATCAAGAGCTCCATCTTCAAATCTCATTTGGTAAGAGCATACTGTTCTCAATTCATTCTTGTTGCAATTTACAGATATCTAAGCCAATCTCATTTCTCAATTATTGTAGCTTCTGGATTTATGAAACTAAATTTTCTCCTATACTAGTTTTTTATTTATTTATTTACTTTTAGTGATTTTAATATCTATCCAGTTCGTACCTAAATCTCCTCTCTTTCAATGATATACTACCCCAATTAACCTCTTTCATTCCCTCAATAATATGCCTGACCCGGTCATTACACATGACTAGGTATAATTTACACAATCTCAATTTCAAACATCTCATTCTCCAACCACTATACTTTCTCTCTAAAACTCATGCTCTCCGGAACCTTTGCATTAAAATGCTTCTATTACACCAAGATAGGATTTTACTATCCTTCAACTGATCATGTCCTCAATTCCCTCCTTCCCAGTGTACATTACATGGCCCAACACTAAAACCACTCCCTGAATAAACCCTCAATTCTCCTGCCCTCTTTGTTGTGTACTCACTTGTTTCATTCCTAGGACAAAATTCTAATACTGGTGAAATCTAATATAATTCATGTTTTGTACCTCATCCACTCAGAAAACTATGAGTAGAGAAAGACATAACTATGCAAAAAAAAAATCTGATTAGAAAACAAAGCTAGTAATCTCAAGTGGTTCCTAATTACTACCTAGTAATTGTATTAATTTCCAAAGTCCATTCACTCTTCTACTTTCCCAGTCGATTTCACAATTCTTTTCCTCTCCTCTAGCCTCTAAAATCTCCATTCCTTTTCTCACTTTCAGCAAATGTCTTTTTTTTTCATTGAAAGAAATAGAAGTAGCTGAAAGAGAACTTTCACAAGTTCCCACTATCTCCTTCACCAATTCACCTGCATCTTTACACCCACAGATCAATTTCTTTGCTCATAGGTAAGCTAATCTTCCATTTGTACACTGAGCTTCCCAAAAGTTCCTGGCCTATACCTTTATACTTTTCATCATCAAATATATTCAGTATGTGACTACCTCCTTTCACCCCTTCCTAGCAACACAAATAACTCATTTCTAGTTGGCTAATTGCAGTAAATTTCTATCTGATGAGTCTACCTCCTTCTGTCCTTGCCTTTCATACAATGTATGTTCAAATTACTCTAATGTTTTCTGGATCTAACAGAGCACAACACAGTAGCCTTTTAATTTCTACAAATACCTAGTGGCCTGGTCTGTCTCCATCTCCTATTTCTTTCCCCCATACTCTCCTTTTTTGATTTTTGCTTGAACACACCACTTTAGGGTCTTTGCACCTGCTTTCACTATATTTAAGAAGCTTTCCCCAATGTCAACATGGATTTCTTATTCATTTCTCAGGCCTTTCTTCAAAGTCACCTTATTATTAAGTCTTCTCTGATTACCCTATTATCAAGACTGAACTAGGAAGTTTTTATCCTTCTGCCTTGCTGTATTTTTCCCTACAACTTTGCCACTATCTGATATGTGTTTGATTATTATTTGTTGAGTTAGTCCTGTATTTAGTGAACAATTATGGTAAAAATACCATGGCTCTCTCAAGTGTTGTTCAACCTTTAAACCTCTAAAGTATAAGTAAACAGCTGGAATGGACAGATGCACATATGGAAATGATTATTTTTACTACTGCATACCATATTCTTCCACAGTGCTGATTCTTTGCTCCAATGCTAATACCATATCAAATTGTTCCTTCTAGCCCCATTTTTTTACTTCTCTATTATATGTAACTTTAACAAGTAAATGTGAGCCTTAACTATTTCCTTTTGTTCGACTGTGCTATAATATATGGCTATACCCATTTTTTATTACTAGGTAATTATCCTACACATTAAGAACCATAATCACATTCGCTTTATAGAACCTAAAAAGAATAGCCACTTCAGACAATTTTTCTAAAAGCATGCAGTGAAGATGGAATGCAGTAATATGTAAAAATGTTTTGTACAAGTGTTATAAAGATTTTCTGAAACCCATTTTAAAGCACTCAATGTAGAGAAATAGAGAAAGTAAACATTTGCCACAAATTCTATAAATAGTTTAAAAATAACTTAGGTGTTGACATTCTAAGGATTAATCTCTTGTCAACTGAGAATCAGAAGAAGGAGGTGACTCAAATTCCAACATGTCTGCAAGTAAGTTGCTCTTATAATTCAAGGAGAACATGCATAAATCAACTGTGTGGCAGACATTTTCACTTACACATTCATCATGTGACTCCCATTCTGACACATCAGACATAATTCAATCAAATGCTAAAGACAATCCTCCCCTAAACCATGACTCTGGAGGATTCATGATGACATTACAGATGATAAAAAAAAAAAAGAATCAAAACACTACAGGAACAATTTATTCACTATAGCAATGTGAGTGACAATAATAGCAATGAGTGCCCATTGCCTTCGGTTAGGGCCTTATGTTACCATTTTTTATACACAAAACAGATTTCCAAGTAGTCATTCTCACTCTCTATTAGAAAAGACAAAACTGAGATTCAGAGAAGTTAAATATATGTCCTTAACCAAAAATTAATGAATAGTGGTACTGAAATTACATCCTAGTTCTATCTAACACTACTATCTAACTTAGTAAACCCTTAATAATAGTCACTAAATAAAATTTAATTCTAAAGCAAAGAAAATCTTAGTGATAATTATTAATTAAACTGACACATGTGCAAGTCAAAGAAAATTTGCAAAGGGGACTGGATGTGGATTTTCCATGTCATAGACTGTATATGAATAACAAAAGTATTTTCATTTGCATAAATAGGGTTAGAAAAATCTTTAATGAATTAAACCTTATGTCTTTAGTTATTACCACTGTGGCCAAATACAAACATTTAGAGTACATATAAAGTTAAACAGATGTTTATATGACTTTAATACCAATTGTTTCTGTTCTGTTACCATTATAATAATATTCCTAAATTTGCTAAACTTAATAAGCATAAGAAAATAAAACACAAAGGAAAACATACATTTTTGTGTGCAACATATAGAAAACATTTTTGTTGCTTACCTTATATTGACCTTTTTACATTCATTTTTACAATTAAAACAGAAAACTGATTATAGCCAACCTTTTTAAATGTCAAGGGAGAATACAGCCACGCCTCAAAGTACAAATAAACAACTGAAATATATTGCAATAAGTTCTATAGTAAGGATGAGTACAAAGAGACCTGAAGCCCTAAGGAAGGAGTAGTGGATTCTATTCAAGATGTAGGAGTGAAAGTTGGTAGCAGAAAGGTCTCATAGAGAAGATGTAATTTGAGCTATGCATTGAGGATAGGTACATTCCACAGGGCTGAGAGGAAGGAAAGATGTCACTCAGAGAGGCAACATAAGGAAGGCCCAGAAGAACAAGGGGGCATGATATACTCATTAAAGCGTTAGAATTTTGGGGGACCCAGAATACTAGGTTCTTAGAAGTGGAGTGGGGGTACAAGGGGCAAGTCAAAAAGAGATATTGGAGCTGTAAGTATTTTCATTAAAAGGTTGAAGTATATTATGTAAATAAGAAAAAGCAATGAAGGATTTACATTAAATTTAAATCTATATTTTTATAAAAATAATTCTACCTGTATAATTGAGGTTGAATTTGAAGATAAAACTATTGTAATATTCAAGTTAAAAAAGGAACAATGAGGGTTAGGAAGATAAGAAGGGAAGTCAAGTCAAGGATATTTCTGAAGTAGAACTGAGAGGACTTAAGGCCTTTAGCTGTGTAGATAAGAAAACTGAATAAGGTACTTGTGAGGGTTCTAGCTTGAACAACTGAATGGCTATGCTGACATTACATGAGTAAGAAACATAATGAAACTATAGGAGTTGCTCACTCTTCAAGAGTAGAGTTTGCTTTGTCCATAAAGCATTTCAACTGGATATTCATAATAGACAGCTGGAAAATGGGTCAGGAGAAGTCAGGGGATTACAAAGATAGTATCTTACATAATTAGGAAGTAATACAGAGTACTGGTCTGGTAACTTATATTTGTAATCTGACTCTAACACAGTTAAATTTTATAACTTTGAGCATGCAACTTAATCTCTTACTTTCCTTATTTGTTATGTGGAAATAATAAGAAAACCTATACCATTGTACCTGATAAAAATTAGATGAGAGAATACAAATTAATTTCCTGAACCATGAAAGCATTTAATAAATATTACTTATTATTATTATTGTCAGAGAATAGCTAATAAGTTAAGTAATGGAAGCTGGTATGATTGGCCAGGAAAATAACAAAAGGAAAAACAAACAAACAAACAACAACAAAAACCAGAACAAGGTACAAACTGGAAAAAGATTGAGGATACCCAAATCTAAGAAATTTCCAAAGAAATTTGAACAAAATAACCTAGCAAGTGATGTGGTCCAGAGAACAAAGGATACTAAGATCATAGGATTATTTAAAATTGTCAAGCACTGCAGAGAAGTAAAAAGTTCACTGCAGAGAACTGAAAAGCAGGCCTTGAATGGCATTTAGGAGTATTATGAGGGACATAAAAACGTTATTAAACATGTACCCATCTTTACAAAGTGTATAAGCTATTCCAAAGCCTGTCCATTCTGAAATAGTTAAATTATTTCAATCACTAGCTTTTGAAAGCCTACTATGTGCTGGAAAGTGTAAAAATATAATGCCTCCATAAATAATGCAGACAAAAATTATTAGAGAATTGCAGAGCAATCCTAATGCATGCTGCAGTAGCCACAGACAACATAATATGCAAGGAGTGAAAACTAGAATTAGAAAGAGAGGAGTGAAGAAGACATTCCATGAAGGAGGAATAGTAAAAACAAATGCATAAAATGGACATGATAAGTGAACTTTCACCTGTATTTTAATGGAAAAAAAATTGACTGCAATTTTTGGTAATACGAATATGTAGAGAATCAAAAATAAAACTGGGAAAAGCAGTTATCTAAAGCAATAAAATTGAATTAGCTTTAGTCATATATTTATAGACAACCCTCTTAGCTTATTTAATGAAATAATATCAAGAAATTGTTCAGAGAACAGCATGGACATTAATGCAGCTGGAAGAGAAGATATCTTACTTTTAATATTTCAATTTAAAAATATATATTGAAGCTTATTAGAAAAGTACCTGAGTCATTATCAAATTTATTATACAAAATAAATGATTCTATCAATATAAATACGGTACAAAAACAACTTGTTCAGCAACACTGTGGATGTGAAGGTCACCTTAGTGGTAAATTATGTGATTTTACTGCTTTGCTAACTATAATCTGTACAATCATGTAATAAATCATAGTGAATATATCCTATAAGTAATGCAGATAATTCTCAAAACTATAAAATAAAAATGTCCCTGTGATTACATGATTTATTTTTCATATGACGCCAGATAGTACTTACCTTTTGATGCTAAATTCTAAATATAATGTGTTCTTCTAAATATTCAATTAATTTTTAGGTAGTTAGCTGTCGGTTTTCAAACTTCATCTTTCTCTTACAAGACTTGCAATATATACAATCTGAAAAATATTTGGTACAAGATTGTCATATGCTATTTATCCCCTAATGACTTTATGTTGACAGGGTATGACACAAATATCCATAACAATTAATACTAAAAGTATATAACTGGAATGTTAATAAGATTTAATGCTATTCAAAATAGGTAAGTAGCATCTTTAATGTGATTTCTATGACTGATGTTTAAGTGTCTAGGCAACTTATATTTAATGGCACTTCATGAGAATTAAAATTTTTAAAAGTCTATACTAATTAGAAATTTTAATTCATCACTGTATTACCTAAAACAAAAATAATTGATTGCAATAAGTAGAAAAGTTATCTTGGTATCAAGCAGAGAATTGTTTACATACTTAAAAAAGAATAAAAACAATATTTCCTAGGCAGGACTTTAGTGAATGCTTTATAGATTACAGAGATGACTATCTGCAAAATAAAAGCAAATAGTATAGAGTAAATACACCCCCGGTCTATGGTTATCCTAATAAAATATCTTGAAGGATAAAATTTGCGGTTCAAAAAAAATCAAACCAGAGTTAAGGGTTCTGGTACAACATGTAAAAAGCTTATAAGTCACTGATCTTGTCCTAACAAGGGCAAAGCTAAATGGAAAAAGTTACAACTCTTCTTAGATCTCTAAGAGAAGTAAGGTCACTGGGCAAACTGGTTGCTTAGCCTATTTGGGCTGCTATAACAAAACACCACAAACTAGATGGCATATAAACAACCTGAGGTCTAAAAGTCCAAGATTCGGGGGCCAGCACGCTTGGGCTCATTGACGGCCTGGGTTGCAAGCGCCTGCTGCCTTCTCTCTGGCCTGAGGTGGTGGAAACTCTCTTGGGCCTCTTAGCAAGAGCATTAACCTCATTCATGAGGGCCCTCATGAGGCAATCACCTCCCCAAGGCCACATTTTCTTAGGCCATCATCTGGGCGTTAGATTTTCAACCTCTGAATTTGGGGGAGACGCAACATGTAGACCATAACATTGCAGGATGCAAAACTGGAGAGTGCAAAAGGAGAACCACAACTCACCCGAGTAGAAACCTTCCCTCTGAAACCGCCTCAGGTGGACTCAGTGCGGGACAAGGAAAACCTGAACCGCTTGCTGGAGGCTCAGTGTGGACAAGACCAAGAGTCAAAAACCCCAGGGGGAGCTAGTCACCTGGGAGTGAGAGCAGGGCACGACTTTGTACGTTTCCTTCTAAGACTTGGCCCTGGTTCTCATAGTGAATATTAGAAAAATCCTCCCTACCGAAGAAAAACACAAAACAGACACGCAAACAAAAAAGGAATGCTTTTAAATACAGCAGCCACCCCTTTATCGGAGATTTCACTTTCCTCAAGTTTTGTTTTCCATGATTTCAGTTACCTGTGGTCAACTACAGTTCAAAAATCATTAAATAGAAAATTCCAGAAGTAGCCACCTTATGTTTTAACTTGCACACTGTTCTGAGTTCCAGGATGAAATCTGGGGAGTCCTGCTCTGTCCCACCCACCCAGGAGGTGAATCACCCTTGTCCAGCCCAGGTCCCCACGCTGTTTGCGTCTGCACCCCCTGGACCCGCTGCAGAGGCTCTGACCGCCCATTAGCCAATCAGGAGCCGTACTTTTTCAGATCCACTGGCCCGGTATCGCTGTACCTGTGTTCAAGTCACCCTCATTTTACTTACTAATGGTGAGTGATGCTGGCAATGGGATATGCCAAAGAGAAACCGTAAAGTGCATCGTTAAGTAAAAAGGTGAGCGTTCTCATTTAAGGAAAGAAAAAACACATGCTGAGGTTGCTAAGATCTCCGGCAAGAATAGGTCTCCCACCGGTGAAATCGTGAAGAAAAAAGAAATCTGAGTTTTGCTGTCGCACCTCAAACTGCAAAGGTTGCAGTCACAGTGCGTGAAAAGCATTACATAGATTAATCCTCCTTCTCCTGAGTTGCCAGAAGGTCAACAGTAGCCTAAAGGCATTGTATCCTCTCAAATCATCACAAGAAGTGTGAGTACAGGACAGTAAGATTTGAGGGAAAGAGATGGCATTCACATACTTCTACTACAGGATACTGGTAGAATTGTTCTAGAATCTAGATGAATGCACTTCATAAATTGTAAAACACTAAAAATGTTCTTATTATTTTTGCAAATGCAACTTAGGCATTTTGTTGCCATCAGTTATTATCGAGTAGTTTTACTTACACACTCAGTGGGTAACTCTTCATTGGATAAATTTGTTGTCATTTTTCTTCCTTTTTTTTCTCTCTTTCCCAGTACTGCACTATCCTTAGAAATGAACACTAGTGGATGTTATTTATTATGTAATTCCAAGGTGTTTGGCACAAAACTAATTTTTTTATTTTAAATTTTTTAATATTTTTATTAATTTCTTTATTTTTTTTTTAGAACAATAAATACCTTTATTATGAGCTAAGATAGGAGGGGAGATTTATTTACCATTCTGGGCCTGGATTTTTCTCAGATAGAATTCCAGCTTCTTGAGTTTACTAAAAACACAACATGTGTGTAGCTTTTATTCATAATGAGTTCAAAACATCCACATTATTAAATTAGACATAAATGAATTGCATACTATTCAACATATTGATTTCTAAAATTTATTTTTGTGTGTAGAAGCTAGTTGCTTTCTTTAACTTACAGTTGAGATGAAGATAAACAGTTGACAAAGAAAAGAGACAAATTACTTTTTGTGAAAATTCAAGAGTATATTTTATTTATGAGTTGCATTTGTGTTAGTTCAAGTTTCCAAAGCTACCAAATCAGAAGATTTTATTATATGTTGTCTAAGGTGTCACTCAGCTCTTACGTTTTATGTGTATAGTAATAGAAATTAAAATCCCACTAATCTTAAAGAAACAGCTTTCAATATTTCTCTGTTGAGTATGATGTTAGCTGGCTTTTATTATGTTGTAGTAATTTCCTTCTATTCCTAGTTTGTTTAGAGTATTATGAAAAATGTCTTGAATTTTGTCAGATACTCTTTCTACATCTATGGAGATTATTATGTGTTTTTACCCCCCTTCATTCTATTAATGTGGTATATCACATTAATTGATTTTTTGTGTATGTCGAAGTATCATTGCATTCCAGAGATAAATCCCAGTTAGTCCAGCTGTATGATCCTTTTAATGTGCTGTTAAATTCCGTTTCCTAGTGTTGGGTTGAAGATTTTTTCATCTATGTTCATCAGCGATTTGGGCCTGTAGTTTTCTTGTAGTGTCTTCATCCAGCTTTGGTATCAGGGCGTTGTTGGTCTCACAAGATAAATTTGGAAATGTTCCCTGCTCTTCATTTTTTTGGAAGAGATTGAAAGCATTGTTAATTCCTGTTTAACTGTTTGGTAGAATTCACTAGTGAAGCCATCTGTTCTTGGGCTTTTGAGTATGGCCACGCTTGCATCCTCATAATACCACTGACATTCCTAGAGAGAGCAATTAGAAAAAAAAATTAAATAAAGAAATAAATGTATAAGTAAATAAATAATTGGCATATGAATCAAGAAAACAAAAAGTAATCCATATTTGCAGATGACCTGGTCTTATATGTAGAATAACCTAAAGACTCTACACACACACACACACACACACACACACACACACACACACACACACAAATGTTAAAGCTAACAAACAAACACAGGAAAGTTACAGAATAAAAAATCAGCATACAAAAATTAGTTGAAATTCTATATACTAACAAACTATAAAAAAGGAAATTAAGAAAATACTTCCATTTAAATAGCATCAATGTGGTGAAACTTGTACAATAAAAACTACAAAATATTGATGAAAGAAATTAAAGAATACACAAACAACTGGAAAGAAATCCATATTCATAGATGGGAAGAATTAATATTTTTAAAATGTTTATTCTACCCACCCTGGCCAGTGTGTCTCAGTTGACTGGGCATCAACACAGACAACGAGAGGCTGCTGGCTTCATTCCTGGTCAGGGTTCATGCCCTGGTTGTGGAGCTGGATTCCAGGTGGGGGGTGTGCAGGAAGCAGCCTATCAATGTTGTGTTCTCACATAGATGTTTCTCTTTCTTTCTCCCTCTTCCTTCCTCTCTCCCTAAAAATCAATAAAGATATTTTATAAATTAAAAATACAAATACAATAAGCTCCAGCAATACTGCTTTCAAATATTGATCCAAAGAATTAAAATCAGGCTTTGTAAGAGATACTTGCACTATCATATTAATTATAGCATCACCCACAATAATGAAGATGTAGAAACAATCTAAATATCCATTGATAACATAAATAGATTTTACAATATGGTGTATACATGCAATGAACTTTAAAAAAGAAGGAAACCCTGCCCATGTATGACAACATGTGTTAACCTTGAGGATACTATGCTAAATGAAATAAGCCAATCACAGAAGAACAAATTACTACATGATTTCACTTACATGAGGTTTCTAAAATAGTCATGCACATAGAAGCAGAGAGTAAAATGATGGTTGCCAGGGACTGGTGAAGGGGAAATATGGATTTATTGTTCTCAATGAGTATAAAGTTTCAGTTACGCAACATTATTAAGTTCTAGAAATCTGCTATATAAAATTGTTCCTCTAGTAAACAATACAGCATTATACAATTAAAAACTTTATAAGAGAGTACATCTAATGTTATATGTTCTTACCACAATAAAAATAAATTAAAAACCTACTAATGTGATTTAGGGTAAAGACATGAAAATATATATATACATAGAGATTTATATATACAATAAAAACTATAAAATATTTATGAAAGAAATTAAAGAATACACAAAGAATTGGATTTCTTTTATTTAAAATTTATTCATGAAGCCAAGCTTCTTGGACAAGTTCGATGGTATTTGAATATGTATATATAATTTATATTAATATTTTCTATTTCATTTTTAAAATATAGAAGCAGTTTTATGTTCAGCAAAGTACAAATAAAGTAAAATGATATCTAAAACATAATAGAGCTGAATTAACGTGTGAAATGTCTTGGCTAATTCAATGCCAAGAAGATATTGTTTACATTGAATTCTTATTTAAGTCTCAAAAAATGAATTTTCTGTAAATGTGAGCAACATTCAAACTGATAAAATGAAAAGTGGAACAGAGAAAAAGATGGAGAAAAGAATTAGAGGGAAGAAACTTTAGCAGAATTATTATCATTTTCTGCATAAGAAGTCTAACCTGTGTGATGGTCGATGTTCTTGTTCATAAGCATTAAGAGTGATTTAAGTGTCTTTACTTCTTGTAAGATCTGCCGCTCAAACAAACTATTAGGTCTATCCCTTTGGCAATGCAAGTTAGAGATTAAGGAGGAGGGTATTGAACTGTTCTTTTCAGAGAATGATAAAGTAACTTTGGAAGTTGCTCTTTGTTTTCTAGTGTTAGTGTTACGTAGTAATGAAGACATTTGCTCAGTGTTAATTCTACTTTGGAAACTATTTTTTATATGCATTGATGTTTACCATTAAGTACAAGTCAAGTCTATTTTCAAAAGTCACAGTACATTCTCATATAGTTAGGTTAGCTGGGAATTTATAACTTGATTTTGTTTCTTTGATGTTTCCTTAATAGTCATTTGTGTTATAAATTGTCTTAACTTTAAATTTGCTGCTGATTTTTGTTAGAAATTATTATTGTGTATCTCCCCTGGGGCTTTATTGCTTATTATCAATTTAACTGACACCCACTATAAGAATCTTTCACTCTCTTTTCATATTATGCTGTCTAATCTATTCTTGTAAGTGAGAAAGGAAAGCTTACCAAAGCTTATACCATTTCAAATGGGAGGCAAGTCCCTTGGGAATCATTTCCATCAGGGTACAGAAAATAATGAGGTGCATTTTCTGTAAAGAATTTTAAGCAATAGTAAAACTGACTAGAAATCCACCTTGTTTGTTATTATAAAAATGTGGAAGAATTCTAAATAATGTCAGTGATAAAATACCCTTTCCTTCCAGAATAGACTTCGCCTACTATCTTCCTACCCTCCATATGCCACTAAAAACAACACATTAAATTACATGTCAATCAATTAAGAAGTACACATTGGCAGTTAAAAAATAGTCGTGGGAATGTAAAGTACAGCATAGGGAAATATATGGTATCAAGTAGGTACTAGAATTTGGGGGGAACCCTTTGTAAAATATATAACTGTCTACCCACTATGTGTACACATGAAACTAATACAAAATAATATTGAATGCA
The DNA here is from genome assembly GCF_964212035.1 of Myotis nattereri. Lineage (NCBI taxonomy): Eukaryota > Metazoa > Chordata > Mammalia > Chiroptera > Vespertilionidae > Myotis > Myotis nattereri. The sequence continues at coordinate 47,532,183 of NC_138080.1, read as the reverse complement.
AACTGATCAAAAAATAAAATTTAAAAAGGGAAAATAAATAAATTACATCTTAATCAGAACTAAGGTTATGTTTTTTGCAAAGAACATTTTAATAGGTGAATGAGTAAGTCTAGTAAATATAAGATTTTAACAGTTACTCATTTCAGCTCCAATGCCTATCTTTAAAAACAATTATTTTGGTTTTGTATGAACTACTCTTAACAGAAATTGGCAAGTAATTGCATTTCCTTTTTGAGGTACTCTTGGAAATATGATTGTAAGACAGCATCATCAGTGCAGACAAGGATGCTTGTCTTTCTGTTTACCAGGATATGAGAGCTTTTATGTAATTTATCTCAAATCTGTTTGAAAATAAACTACAAAGAAGGAGAAATAGGTTTTATTAAATTATGTAAACAGAAATATGGAAATTAAAGTACATTTATCAGAAGGCCATTTCTACAAACTTGTTTTTTAAAGTTGTTTGATAAATTATGTAACGAAGCCTTAAAATATGTAGACTTATATGTAAACTATACATTGATTTGTTTTTAGGTTTTAAAAGTACAGACACCTGATGAAATGCTGTGGAGGCATTATCTCCATGTTCCATTCATTCATCCATTCCTTTCAGCGAATCTTAAGTTCACTAGTAGTAAAGAAGGTAGCACACTACACAATGGGCATATAGGAGTGAGCATGATGGATACTTCCCTCAAGAAGTGTAAATTGTAATGATGACAAGAGAGAATAAACAAGTAAATCAATAGATCTACAAGAAAGAAAATAAGCAGTATAGGAATTCTGCATCACAGAATTGTTTTCTAGGTTAGATGTTAAAAGAAGATCTCATTAAGGAATAATAGCTTTAGCTATGCCAAAACTAAAGAGAAAAATTTCCATACAAAGAGAAGAGGAAGAATAGTTACCAAAGGAAGAAAGAGCTGTGCATTTTCAAAAACAGAAGGAAAATGGTGTAACAGCATTGAAGGAATGATTCCGGTTATTTTCTGAGCAGGATTCAAGGGTGATTTCTTTCATGGGTCCTTGTCCAGATGGATTCAAAGAATGAAGCCATGGACAAAAGGTGGTAGATGAAAAGGGTGGAAATTTATTGGAAGCAAATACAGACTCCCACTTGGGGTGTGTGGGCGGGGGCGGGCAAGGGAGTTTCCCACTAAACTCTTTTTTGCTAAGGTTTATAAAGGCTGTAGTTCTTTGTCTCTTGATGGTCCCTTCTGATTGGTCACTCTTTTTGCAGAATATCAGCTTCAAAACCCACACCTCAGGTGATGCCCTGCTCTTTCCTCACCTTTATCTTGTAACATTTCTCTATCTCCTGTAAACATCTGTTTTCCTCTTTCTCCCATTTGTTGGCATTTACCCTCTGTGAAAGTTTGTTTCCTCTTCCTCCCCATACCCTGTGGCTTTTCCTTATCTTCTGTGAATGGATGGCTTCCTCTCCCCTTATCCTGTGACACCTTTTTTTTTTTTTTTTAATGTATGCCTTTTGGCGGCACAAAGCCCTCACCTATGCATTCCTCCTCCTTGGACCCTCTTTATTCCTAAAATTCCCTAAACCTGCCTACTTTATCCCTAAAACTCCTTTCAGATGGATGGTTATAGGAATTGCAGAGTTACCCAGGTCTGTGATCACAAAAGGCCTTGCAGACCATTGTAAGGGGTGTAATTTTATCTTTAGTACAATAGGAAAACAGAAGAATTTTAAATTGGGGAATGATGTGATATGATTTTTTCTTTTGAAATATATTCTTTCTGGTTATGGAGAATGGCTTAGAGAAAAACAGAAATAGAAATTAGAAACCTACTACAAAAGTTCAGGTGAAAAAAAGAATTATATAGTCATATTAGCTTAAAGTAAGAAGGCAGGACATACAGAGAAGTGAACATATTGAAATATAGTTTAGAGTTAAAATCAAAACATCTTCCTGAATGTGCATCTGCTAGTAGAAGGGGTAAAAGAAAGAAAAATATCAAGTAGGTGGCATAGTGTTTTTTGGGGGAAGAAGGGTTTTGTTTTGTTTTGTTTTGTTTTGTTGGCATTGAGCAACTGGTTCTAACACTTAATAACATATAGAAGACTCAGAAGGAAACAAGTCTGAAGACAAGTGGAAATAGAGTTGTGTACGTATGAAGCTGAGATGCCTAACTGACATACAAGTGGAGATCTAAAATATAGATTTGTCTATAAAGACCTACAGTTCAGAAAAATCAGATCTTCAAAAACAGTTTTATTAGAAACTAGCAAATAGTCATAAATTTCTGTTATTGAAACCAAAAAGGTGACTGAGGGAGAGACAGGGAGGGAAGCAGGGGAGGTTGCGGGGAGGGAGACAGAGAAAGATAAAGAAGAGAAGAGGGCCAGATCTCAGACTTTTGATGTAAAGTAGATGAGGAAGAACCAGCAAAGGTTGCTGGGAAAGTGAGACTAGACAACTGGAAGAAAACAAGGACCTTCTGTTACCATAAAAGCCAAGACGAGCATGTTTCATAAAGAAACAAGTGAACATCTGGAGTAGTAGTTGCTGAGAGAACAGATTACAGCGTGGAGGTATATTTTGAATATGGCAATTTGGAAACTTCATTTGATGAGTGGGAGCCCAAGACCCATTAGATTGTGATGAGGAATAAATGAGAGGTAAGGAAGTGAAGATAACCATGCTAAAGTAGTTTGGTTTTAAAGAAGATCAGTCAGATAGGATGATAGCTGAAGTCAGAAAAATGATAGTAGAATAATGTGAGTTTGTTTTTATTTTAAGACTAGTAACCCTGTGCATGAATCCATGCACCAGTAGCTCACCAGTAGCTTGCTGCCACCCTCCAGTAGCTCTTCACCTGTTTCCCCCGGTCCCCCCTTCCCCTACCCCCCTCATAGCTTGCTGCCCTACCCCCTCCTGTAGCTCTCCGCCCACTCGTAGCCAATAGCTGGCTGTTGTAGCTCTCTGCCCACTGCCCTGCCCTCCTGTAGCTCCCTCTGCCCGCCCCCATAGCTTGCTGCCCTGCCCCCTCCTGTAGCTCTCCACCGCCCACTTATAGCTCACTGCCCCACCCTCCTGCTGATCTGTGATCTGGTCGTTATGTGGTCAGTCATTACGCTTCAAGGTGTAATGACCATTTGCATATTGCATCTTTATTATATAAGATGTGAGATGCATATGCCATGCCTCCCCATCCTCAGTGTAGGAATAAGCCAATGGAAAGAGAGACATTTCTAATGCAATAAAGAAAGAATATGCAGAAGTAAAGTCCTTGGGAAAAAAATAAAAGAGAGAAAGAGAAAGGATGGAATCCAGAGTACATGCTTATACTAGAGGCCTGATGCATGAAATTCATGCAAGGGGCTCGGCCTTTGGCCGGCCCTCACAGCCTCAGCCGGCCCTTGCAGACCCGGCTTCATCTGGAAGGTCGTCTGGAAGGATGTCCAGATGGTCATTCTGCTGTTCAGTCTAATTAACATATTAGCTCTTTATTACATAGGATTGCCAGTCCAGTATTTGAACTGGCAGTGGTAGAGAATGAAAATACTTTTATATAGTTATATACTTTAGGTAGTTGCATGGAAGAGAATTAACAATCCTATCTAATAAAGAAGGAATATGCTAATTGACTGCCCCACACTCAAAAATAGCGCCCACTGCCAATAAGGAGGGAATATGCTAATTGACTGCCCCACCCTCAAAGATGGTGGCACCCACAGACACAAGATGGCTGGCAGTTGTGGGTGATCAGGCCAGCAGGGGTGAAGAGTTAGGGGCGACCAGGCCAGCAGGGGAGGGCAGTTGGGGGTGACCGGGCTGGCAGGGGAGCAGTTAGGTGTTGATCAGGCTGGCAGGGGAGTGGTTCGGAGGTGATCAGGCTGGTAGGCAGAAGCAGTTAGGGGCAATCAGGCAGGCAGGCAGGTGAGTGGTTGGGAGCCAGCAGTACTGGATTTTGAGAGGGATGTCCGACTGCCCGTTTAGTTATGGGATCGGGCCTAAACGGGCAGTCGGACATCCCCCAAGGGGTCTCAGATTGGGGAGAGTGCAGGCTGGGCTGAGGGACACCCCTATCCCCCAGTGCACAAATTTTGTGCACCGGGCCTCTAGTTTAATATAATATAACAAAAATATGTCATGTTTACATAGTAGAAAAAGATTACTATAACTTATAAACTGCCTATAATTTTGCCTTCTTAAGAGTCTCAACTATGTTATGGCTCTTACTCTCCTTGATGTCCGTTTTTTTGTTTTGTTTTGTTTTGTTTTGTTTTGTTTTGTCATTCTCTCAAACAGCACAATTCCAGGAGACAACAGGTTTTGAAGTCACTAACAAAACTAAGTGATTTTGCCTGGGGTCAGATAAAGTTATAAAGGAGTGGTTCTTCATCCTAAATCCAGCTTCAAAATTTGGGAGCTTATAAAATCAAAATTGCTGACCCTAATCCAGAACTATCAAACCTAAAATGCTGGAGCCAGATGTGCAAGGAAATGAGTTTTGACAAGCACTTCAGGTGTTTGTATGTTGTTCTCTTGGCCCTGGTCTACAGATCATTGTTCAACAAATAATGTCAAGAGGAACTTCATATCTTAGTCCCTTCAGGCTGCTATAACAAAATACCATAAACTGGATGGCTTAACAACAACAAACATTTATTTCTCACGGTTGTGAAGGCTGGGGCATCCAAGATCAAAGTGCTAGCCAATTCAGTGTCTGGTGAGAGCCTACTTTCTGGTTCATAGATGGTACTTTCTAGCTGGAACCTAATATGAGAGAAAGTGTAAATGAACTATCTCTGGCCTTTCTTCGAAGAAAACTAATTCCATTAAATGATAATTTTATCCTCATGGCCTATTCACCTCCCAAAAGCCTACCCCCTAATATCACCTTGGATTTCAACATATGTATTTTGAGGGAATACAAACATTCAGCTCATAGCACTCAGGTAGATATAAGGAGGAAGGGTAATCTAGGTCAAGAAATTTCAGCAATAAACAACTATGTAAAAGACATTCAGGAAAGTCCTGAACAATAAAGTAAGCACACAGTGACAGCCATCTGTGTGGAGTGGATACAGAGCCTAGCTACTCATGGAGTTTATCAATCCTCCCAAACAGAACTCATCCCGCAGGGCATACATGAAACATAGATGTTTTGCTGATGAATACAGAAGGGAAATGAAAGTGACCTTCTTTGTCACAGACTATATAATATAGAAAATCAGTATCATATGTTTCTTAATTTCTCTTCTCAATTATCATATGTTTCTTAATTTCTCTTCTAAAATTATGGTTGTTTCATTCTTGCATATTGACTCTAAATTCCCAGGTTTCTGTATAAAGCTCCCAAGGTATTTTATCTTGGCCTTTCTTTGTATCTCTTTTGTAGGAAGAGAAATGTAATGCCCTCTGAGTTATACAATTGCTATATTCTCATAGGCTTCTTTTATTATTGTGTTTAAGTTTTTGAAGGCTCAGCAAAATGGACCTTATAAAACATTCCATGGACTTTCCTGGAGGGTGGCAGAGAATTATAAACACACTGTTCTGTAATATTTTCATACAGGGTCGGGAGTGTCATCATTGATATCTTAAACACACACTGTGTAATAGGAAAAGTTGACTTCAGTTTGAAAAATGAAAAGATTAACCAAGAACAAGACAAAGAGCAAGTTGGTCATGGATGTTGGTGCAAATCAGAGTAGCTCAGTTGATGTTTACATTTTGCCAAAGAATCTTTTAACTTCAAGGTCAGTTTCTAAGAAAACCTTTCATTTTCTTATGTAACTGACAGAGGTTGGGGCAATTCCTTAGTAAAGTATTTGAAATCTCAGTAATTGGACCCTAAGGTCATATAGAGAAAAAAAAAAGAATAATACGGTTTCCTAGCACAGGATTGCCAATTAGGGAGTAAAAGGCAGAACTTTGGTGAGCCCAAAGTGAAACTCAGGAATTGATGAGATAAAGATGTCTCTAAAAATTGGTTTTAAGATACATTTATCAATTTAAATTAGGAGCTGGGCTGTGAGAGACCATCACTGGCATTTTGACTAATTGAGAATAGATGCTCAATTAGAAAAAGACAGAGCAATTTTAGAACTAATTTTCAAAAGAGGAAGAAGTTAATCTTTCTCTATTCATCATGTGAGATTGTTAGTACATGAGTACTCTGGTAATATTTCCACTAACATAATTATAATAACAAGCATTATTAAAAACAAAATGAATACTTGAATGCATGGTACTGATTTTAAACATTCTTCTCAATTAACATCTTTCAAATTCTTATTTATAAATGCTGGATAGACCCTGTACCTGGTTTACAAGTTCTTAGCAGAATTTCTAGGAACCTTTGAATAAAAAAAAAAGAAAACAATAATAAAAAATTTTACAGTTATTTTAGCCTTGAGTTCAAGAAAGTATTTCAACCAAGCTTTGCTATCCTGGAAATATGAGAGCTGTGTTCATGACTAAGATTACTCTTTTCTATGGTTATGTTTTATGTTATCCAGCCCTGAGATTATTGATGGAATAAACTGGCTCACATAAGAATGTGACCAGCATCCATACAAGTCTAAATGCAGGATTACTCCAATCTGGGTGTTTGGAGGAGGAAGTTCATTCCAGAAGGTGCAATCAGAAATCTCGGCAGAAACATTGACCAGAATCTCAGATTAATAATTTTCTTAACAAAAGTATCCAAATACCCTACATTATATTACAAGTATTTTCAGTTTGCTAATAAAAATTCCAACAAAAAGAAAAACAAGCAAGCAATCATGAAAAGATAATATGAGGTATTAACTTGTTGGAAGTATTTCGAAACCATTTTGTTAACACGACATTTTAATTGAGTAACAGAGAAAATATATTCCATTATAATTATTCTGTATCCAAAGATTTATTTTATTTTTCCAGGATTAGAAAAATAAGAACACAACTTACAATAGTTTTTACATGTGGACTTTACCCCACGTAGTAAGTCCATATTTGGGGGTAAAATCATTTTCTAAACTTACTGAATCCATGGTAGATGTTAGTAGATTGTTTTTTTGCAAACTTTATCAGGTATAGTCTGACATTGGTCTTTTGGAAAAGCATTTTTATTTCAAAGTATATATAAGAGAAAGTCAGCCTGCCAGTCTTCTCTACTTTAACAAAGTATATTTAATGAGCCTGTTTATAAAATGTTTGCTACTCACTCAGTTTACTACACTATCTAAGCAAGTTTTAACCTCACATCATTAATTATGTAAAAAGATGTATTGTGTACCCAAGCTCTGACATTTTCTGAAGAGAGATATTAAATAATCAGACAAATAAAAACACAATTTCAAAGCACAATAAAGGAAAAGTATAGTGTAATTTGTGTTTCATAACACAAATCCTGCCCCGCCTTGGTGGACAGGGTGAATGAAGAGGAGTTAACTATGGAAGATGGTAGAAGATACTTCCAAGCAAAGGGAACAGCAGATAGAGGCTCAGAGTCCCGTGGGGTGATTAGAGTAGAGAAAGCATAAGGAAGAAGGTGGTGTGAAGTGAGAATAGAGGGGCAAAGACCAAATCATTCAGGGCCTTGTAGCTCAGGATAAGTACTTGGAAATTTATCCTACTTAAAGACTTTAAGGATGAGGAAGGGAGACAGAAAAATTCAGCAAAAAATTAAATACTACAGGATTTTTCCTTTTCTTTCATTCTCACCCAAGGACATGCTTAGAGAGAGGAAGAGAGAGTGAGGGAGAGAGAAACATCAACGTGAGAGATACTGATCTCTTGCCTTCCACATGTGCCCAGAAGACACTCTGGCCAGTCCAGCAATTTTTATTTATAAATGATCATTCTGAGTGCAGTGTTTGGCAGAATGCCAGAATGGATACAAAGAGATCAATTAGTAAGGCTATTATAGGGGTCAAGTGTGAAGGAGTGTAATGTATTATCCTATTGTATAAAACAAAACAATGGAGAAGGTGAGCTTTATGCCTCACACTTCTCACTTCTTATACTGCCTTTTTATTATAGAGTTGGTTCTAATTTTGTTATGTTATAATAAATCAGAGCTTGTCATCAAATTTTGGTCAGACTGATTATCTAAATGCATAGCTTTCATGCTCATAGGTTATGGGTGTTTACTTGATACTCCAAGTTCTCAGTACCTCTTGTCTTGTAAAGTAAATTGAATTGAAATTCTGGATTCTAGTTCAATATCAAAGTTCCCTGATTTGAATCAAATTTAACCTGTAGATTTTATAGACTGTTTTTCCTAAAAATATACCTCATTATAATGTCATTAATATTTCCTCTAAACTCCCTTAATTTTAATTTTAAAGTCATTTAAAGTAAATATTTGTTTAATTAATATCTTTATTTTCCTGGGCAAAGATTTAAAAAAAAACAAACAAAACACTCTTCCAAGGCAAATCATTTTTTAAAAAATGGCCTTAAACTTTATCAGTGCTAAGCAACACATATAGTTAATTAGCATAATTAATTGAATCATCATGCCTTTATATATTTTTAAACCAGAATACAGGAATCTTTCAGCTCTATCTTTAACCTGGAATTCTTGACTAACTAGAGTTTGAGATTTATAGTATTTATTCAGAGTTCTCTGGTTGTTGCTATTCTTTTCTTTCCCAGAAAGAAGGGGTCATTGTAACATCTCATCCTGTTTTTTACTCTCCATTCTTAAGCGTGAAAAAGATTACCGAAAACTGCTTCATACTCCATATGCAAACATATAAAGAAGCAGTGGGATAGCAAAAGCTTAAAATGCATGCGATATTTCTTTTTGTTCTCTCCTATGTATCATAGTCTATCTCCTGCCACAGTGACAATGCCTCCTAATTTGCAAAAAAAGTATTGATTCCTCTATCCACCTGATGAACAGATTGCATGATAAGATTTGACACAGGCTGGAGTAAAAACACAGTATTTCTTCAGGTAAAAAATCTATTTTAAATGCAGCAGAATTCAATTTTGCAATTTTTCCAATGTGACAAAGATAGTGTGACCTCAAACATAAGAAATAAGCTATTCAAGGAAACCCCAAGGGAGAGGACATGAAAACTCAAGAGTGTGGAAATGAGATTCTAATGAAAATTAATTAAGCAATTCTTGTTTACCCAAACTTTAGCATTTTCCCAAATTTTAAACAAATGATTAAAATATCCATATAGATTTTTTAAAAATTCTACCTTTAGGATGAATTACTAAATAATTTTACTTTAAAATATATTTTTATTGATTTCAGAGAGAAAGGAAGAGGGAGAAAGAGAGATTAGAAACATCAATGATGAGAGAGAATCCTCAATTGACTGCCTCCTGCATGCCTCACACTGGGGATGGAGCATGCAACCCACGCATGTGCCCTGACCAGGAATTGAGCCATGACCTCTTGGTTCATAGGTCGATCCTCAACCACTGAGCCACACTGGCTGATTTTATACTTACTGTATAAAATCAAAAATTTTATACAGTAAGTTCAGCTCTCCCTTGCCATCAGCAAGTCATATGGCCAAGATCCACACTGAGAATCTCCAAATCAATTCTAAGAGTGCATCCATGGTACCTAGATAACTCTTCTCTAAAATGGTATAATAATTTCTATTTAACTATCAATATTAAAAATGCATGTATAAATCTATATGGATATTTTAATCATTTGTTTAAAATTTTAAAAAATGCTAAAGATGGGTAAACAAGAATTGCTTAATTTTCATTAGAATCTCATTTTCACACTCTTGAGTTTTCATGTCCTCTCCCTTAGGATTTCCTTGAATGCTTATTTCTTATGTTTGAGGTCACACTATCTTTGTCATATTGGAAAAATTGCAAAATTGAATTCTGCTGCATTTAAAATAGATTTTTTAAGTAATTTTTTAAGTAATTTTTAGTCACACATATTTTTCCCTTTGATAGTCTTAGGAAAAATTTTATACAGTTATCCCCAAGTGAAACTGATTCCGTTTTTCTATGACCACTTAATCTTCGGGGAGTCCCTGTCCCTCTCTAGACCAGTGGCTGAGTCCTACACACTCATGAAATAACAATCTTATCTATAAAACATATTTTTCTAGGCACATTTATAATACCATCAGCCAGGAGTTTCCCATCCAACAACCCCAGATTACATACTGCAAATATACCACCTCCAGGGAGAGGCCAGATTACCCGCTTGCTTTCTTTATGTCCAAACCTCAGCAATCCTCAGAGATCCCCTACTGTTGTCAAAGCATTAGCATGTGAATGAAGGTGGAAAAGAAGTAGTAGAACTACTCAAATCTCAGCTGGTTACTCTAAAATTCAGTGAGGTATCTCTCTGCTCTCTCCTCTTTGATTTCAGACTGATGGCCTTGGGTTCCTGTCACACTTCCAACTACTTCATCTCCCAGTAAGTTCAGCTCTCCCTTGCCATCAGCAAGTCATATGCCAAGATCCACACTGAGAATCTCCAAATCAATTCTAAGAGTGCATCCATGGTACCTAAATAACTCTTCTCTAAAATGGTGTAATAATTTCTATTTAACTATCAATATTAAAAATTCATGTGTAAATGTAAAGTGCTAGAGTCCTTGAAAAACTCAAGTCCACAATAAATGTGTTGTATTTCTTATTGTTATACTAGTGGCCCAGTGCATGAATTTGTGCACATTGAAAGGAAATTAATTTTAAAAAATATTTTAATATTGCTATTTGCCCTTTCTCTGTAATAGAAGTGTCAACCAAATTCACAATCGATAATGACAGACAGAAACACACGCATGCAATTGGCACCAGTGAGAGTTTTATATGTATCACGCATGTTTGAATCAACTTAGCCTTTTATGGATATACTAGAGGCCCGGTGCACAAAAATTTGTACACTGGCGGGGGGGGGGGGTGTCCCTCAGCCCCACTTGTGCCCTCTCACAGTCTGGGAACCCTCAGGAGATAATGACCTGCTGGCTTAGTCCCACTCCCGGGTGGCAGAGGGCAGGCCCAATCCCTAGGTGCAGCCCCTGGCCGGGCTCAGAGCAGGGCCGATTGGGGAGTTGGGGTGCTGCCCCATGTCATGCACAGGGCAGAGCGGATCGGGAGGTTGCGATGCCACCCTCAGTCATGCTCAGGTTAGGGCCGATTTTGGGGTTGGGGCACCGCCCCCTGTCATACTCAAGGCAGGGTCGATGGGAAGGTTGCGGTGCCACCCCCTGTCACTCACAGAGCAGGGCCGATAAGGGGGTTGGGGAGCTACTCCTGTCACACACAGAGCAGGGTGGATCAGGGGGTTGGGGCGCTGCCCCCGATCACGCACAGAGCAGGGCCGATCAGGGGGTTGGGGCACTCCCCCCTGTCACACTCAGGGCAGGGCCGATGGGGAGGTTGCAGCTCCACCCCATCACACACAGAGCAGGGCCCATGGGGCGGTTGGGGCGCCGCACCCTGTCACACACAGAGCAGGACCAATCAGGGGATTGGGGAGCTCCCCCCTATCAGGCACAGAGCAGGGCCGATCAGGGGGTTGGGGCGCCCTCCCCTGTCATGAACAGAGCAGGGCGGATAGGGAGGTTGTGGCCCTGCGTCCTGTCATACACAGAGCCACAGGGCGATCAGAGGGCTTGGGCGCTGCCCCCTGTCACACTGCTCCAGGGGCCAGGAGGCCTCACGGCTTCACTGATCCCAGTGCTGTGAGGCCTCGTGGCTCCGCTTGACACAGGGGCAGTGAGGCCTCGCTGCTCAGCTAATCCCAGTGCTAGGAGGTCTTGCTGCTCCGCTGATCCAGGTGCCGGGAGGCCTCACGGCTCCACTGATCCCCGGTTCGGGAGGCCTTGCGGCTCCGCTGATCCTGATGCTGGGAGGCATATTACCTTTTTACTATATAGGATAGAGGCCTGGGTGCATGGGTGGGGGCCAGCTGGTTTGCCCTAAAGGGTTTCCTGGATCAGGGTGGGGTTCCCGCTTGGGTGCCTGGCCAGCCTGGATGAGGGGATGATGGCTGTTTGCAGCTGGTCACATCCCCTTCAGGGTGGGGGTCCCCACTGGGGTGCCTGGCCAGTCTGGGTAAGGGGCTGAGAGCTGTTTTCAGGCTGGCGGGTGACTGAAGCTCCCAACCTCTCCTTTTTTTCTTTCTTTTTTTATTCTGGGATTTATTTACCTTCTATGGCTGTCACTGGAGCTGAGAACCGGCTTTAGCTCTGAGGCTCGGCTCCAGCTCTGAGACCTTGGTTTGTTTGGCTTCTATAATTGAAACACTGTTTCAACTCCAGCTCTGAGGCCTGGCTGGCTGAAAGCAGTTTCTGGAGCTTGTTTCGCTTCTATAATTGCAACATTGTTTCTTAGACTGTAGCTCAGAGGCCAGCAGCGGTAGGCGGGGAACCTTGGCTTCCTCCATCACTGGAGCAAGCAAGCCTCCTGTTCGCTTCAGCTGCCTGGCTGCTGGCCGCCATCTTGGTTGGCAGCTAATTTGCATATCTCTCTGATTAGCCAATGGGAAGGTTAGCGAAGTCACGGTTAATTACCATTTTTCTCTATTACTAGATAGGATAATAAACTTGCTTAACTAGACCTGCTTTCTGATTTAGTTAAACTTTTTCCAACCCAGTGAAGCACCCCAACTTCTCTTTCAGGTAATTGTCAGCAACACAGCAGTAATTATCAACACGAAGCAGATTATTATTGTAGATCACGCAGGAGAACAAAAGGTAAAATATTTAACTGCAGCAGTGTTTGACTATATTCTGCACAGTAAAAAAACCTGAAGTTATTTTCAAGGTCCACCATTTCTTCTTTTTAGTTGTGTCAAGTTTCTAAGCTTTCTAAATCTCCATTTTCTGGCTAATGAGAAGAATGTAGGATTCCACTGACTCTCCTATCTACCTACTCCAGGATTTCTGTGAGGATCAAATGAGATGAGGCACAGGAAAACGCTTCACAGACATTTGGTTAAAGTGTAAATGTTTCCACCTGGGAATAAAGCAAGTCATGTTCCTGGGCTAAAGAAACTGCAAGGAGGCTAGTCGCTAGGGAGAGGAAGCCAGGCATTGCTATGTGACAGCATTACCCAGTGCCCACAACACCCGTTTATAGGCTGGCCGTGGAGTCTCGGCAGCATTATATGTGATTTGGTGGGCTGTCACTCCAGGGTGTTGGTGGGGCCTGTGTCCCACTTGGGGGAAGCAAAGTGTTGCTTTGTCAGCCAGGTCCGCACTGCCATTTCTCTCTAAGTGGCAAATGTGCATCACGGCAGCTCCTGCATTGAGCGTCTGCCCCCTGGTGGTCAGTGCATATCATAGTGACTGGTCGGACAGTGAGAAGGACACTTAGCATATTAGCCTTTTATATATATATAGACTAGAGTCCTGGTACACAAAGTTCATGCATGGGTAGGGTCCCTAGGCCTGACCAGCGATCAGGGCTGATCCGGGCCTCTGGCTGCAGCCGGGGCCTTCCTTAATTCCACACTGTCCCCTGGTGGTCAGCTCACATCATAGTGAGCGATTGAATTCCCGGCCTCCAGGTCAAAGTCCCGAGGGGACACTTTGCATATTAGCTATATATATTGTAGAACAAATCTGAAAAGAATTGATGAGAAACTCAACTATAGGTCAACTTGACACCATCCTTCTTATAACCAGAGAGCTTTCATTACAATAATATTTGCAACCACAATAAAACCATTTACTCTTATAACTCCTTTACAATATTTTTACATGTAACTACTTATCCATTTTTAAATTTCAACAAATAGGTATTTTGGTTTCTAGTCTATGCTTGTATATGTACATATACAAATATATATAAGAAATTATGCCTGCCCTTAAGGATTTTACTTTACTAGTAGTATTTCCAGTAATAATAACTATAATTAGGATATGATAGATTAACAAATATATACAACAATATGTAACTATGAATAATTAGTTCTAATATAGAAAATGTAGGGGGAAAACTGTTTTGTTTTTCTAAATCTTTTTATGGTCAGATTTAGGAGATTCCATAGAGGTACCCTTGTGAATTCTGAACAAACAAAATAAAGGAGACTAACATTTGAATTTTGGGGGTAGTAACAATAAAATGTCAGTAAATATTACAGGAAATTTTTTTGAGAATTTTCTGAAGTAGGGAATTGATGATTTCATTCTATGATTCTTTCAAGGTCCAGAGAGGTTGAGGCCTAATGGGCAAATTTTCAGTTTAAATGTTAAAGAATAACTTTCAGATAATGGGAGGTTACTTATATTACCATATTTTATTATTTATTTTAATATTAAAAACTTGCAGAAGAATTGTTTTATGGCTTTATAAATTTACAAATAATGTGAGGTTTTGTGTTTCTTTCTGATCCTAGGTCTATTTTTTTTCAACAATATATAATTTTAGTTAATCTGATACTTGACAATATGTTCTAAATTGTCAATTCAGCTGTAAATATTTATTTTTCCCAAAAGAATTATTTTTGGCATATAATTGAAATGAAAATATGTTTATTTTTAATCCTTTGACAAAATAGAGATTAATACAATGAGACAAATTTGTTTTTTTATTCTCTCCTTAACTTTTAACAATTTAACATATAAATTGTGCATTATAGAAACAGTGAAAAATATATAAAATTATCTTTAAATAAATACAAAAATTATTAATAAAAGTAAGTCTAGGCATGCTTTCTTATCTTGCTGGTAAAGATCATTTTTTTCTGCCTCTTAATCTGTTTTCGGCTGCCCATGTCTCTGAAACTTCCTCTTCATTTTTACCCAATAACTCATTTAGTCGTTTTTCCTTGCATTTTTCTTAAATTATCTTCTCTCACACAATACTAGAAAGTATTGGGTGAATTTTCTCAATTTTTATAAAACAATTATACTTAAATACATAAGGAATTATTGTCAGTGAGCTGTGTTTTGCTCTTGCTCTTGTTTTAATACCACCAATAAACCCAGGATTGTGCCCCATCCTCCTCTCATGCTTCATGAATGTTAGATATAGAGCAATAAACTTTAGTAATATTAAGTCCTTTAGTCTGAAAAATGCTCTTCAGCCACCATGTGCAACTGTTTTGAATACCAAGCTAATTCAAGAGTGCCTTCGGAACTATGAAGTAGAAGATGAAGAGCAGTAAGAAAGTGTAAGGTTCACAGTACTGGGAAAAGATGCTTTATTACCCAAGAACATATTGCATTTGTCCTTTGTAAGATGAACTTTTGACAAGTTAATTTGTCGTTGTTCTTACACAGACTCTTCACCTGTTCCAGTCCATCAGCACATAGAAGCATTATCCTTCTACAAAAGAGACTGGGTCACAATCTGCATCTTTCTAGACATTCAGATACACTCATCTTTTACTTCTATGATAAAAATTAAGATATAGAGAAATATTTTCCTGGGGCTTGAATAGGCATTGATCATGAAAATATATGGGGCCCTCAAATCCAGAGTCCAGAGTAAGAACCTTCTTATTTGGAACTAAGGACATAGGAACTAAGGACTGTCCTGAGCATCGAAGTCTTTAGAAAGCAAGTGGTCCAGAGAGTATGTTGTAACAAGATCTGTGACAGAAAGCACACATCAGAAATAGACCCCCATCTTCTAGAGATGCCAGCACTTGATAAACCTCTTTCTTTTTTCATAAAAGAAAGAAAGGAAGAAAGAAAGAAGAAAGGGAGAAAAAGAAAGAACGAAAGAAAGGAAGAAAGAAAGGAAGGAAGGAAGGAAGGAAGGAAGGAAGGAAGGAAGGAAGGAAGGAAGGAAGGAAGGAAGAAGAAAGGGAGAAAGGAAGAAAGAAAAAGAAAGAAAGACAGTTTGATATTGATTTCTAATTTTGAAGCATTGCTTTCAGAGAATATACTTGGTATTATTTTAATCTTCTTAAATTTATTGAGGCTAGTTTTATGTCCCAACATATGGTCTATTCTTGCGTATGTTCCATGTGCACTGGAGAAGAATGTATAACTTGATGTTCTGGGCTGAAAAAGTTCTGTAAGCATCAGTTTATGGATAAGGCCAATATTTCTAGAGGTCTAATGCATGAAATTCGTGCAAGGGGCTCAGCCCTTGTAGCCTTGGGGATGGGGGTGGGGGTGATCGGGGGTGGGGCTAGCTGGGGGAGGGGCTGCAGGCAGTTGGTCAGCTGGCCCTAGCCCCGATCTGGGTGGGGAGGCCAATCAGGGGCAGGGCTGGCAGGTGGTTGGCTGGCCGGCCCTGCCCCCAATCAGGCCAGATGACTGCCACCAGTCATTCTGGTCGTTCTGGTCACTTATCATTTGGCTGCTTGGCTTTTATATATGTAGATTGATTTTCTGTTTGGATGATCAATCTAGAGCTATCAATGAAATATGTAGGTCCCCTACTATGATTGTGTTTTGCCAGTTTCTCCCTTTAGTTCTGTTAGTAGTTGCTCTATATACTTTAGTGATCCCTGATTGAGTGCATATACAAATGAGAAGTTTTATGTCTTCTTGATGTAGTGTCCCCTTATCATTATAAAATGTCCATCTTTGTCTCATTACCTTTGTTACCTTGAAATCTATTTTGTCAGATGTAAGTATGGCTACATCTTCTTTTCTGTGAATGCTATTTGCTTGGAGAATAATTTTCTACCCTTTTACTTTGAGCCTATCTTTGTCTTTGCAGCTTAGATGTGTCTCCTGAAGGCAGTATATGGTTGAGTTTGGGTTTTAATCCAGTTTGCTACTTTGTGCCTTTTTATTGATGAATTAAGTCCATTTAAACTTAGAGTAATTATTCATGTATGAAGATTTTCAATAGGCACTTTATCTTTTGGGTTTTTTAATAGCTCTGTGCCTCCGTTGATTCTTTTCCTTTGTGTTTCTGTCGTTTTTGTTTGGTGGTTCATATTTTTTCCCTCTGTTTCCTCTTTTTTTTTTTAAGTTATGTGTCTCAGTTTGTGTGTGGTTACCACTAGGTTTATAAAAAAGGAAGTTTCATAAACCTAGTGGTAACCATGGATATTTGTGTGTGGTTACCATAAACCTAATTATAATTAGGGGTATTTCATGTATTTACCTAATGGTAACTAGGGTATTTTTTGTGTGGTTACCATTAGGCTTATGAAAAAGAAAGTTTCGTATATACCATAGTCATTTTTCTTTTCAATGCATCTAATCTCTATCCCCCTTTGCAAATTCAGACCTTTATGCCCTCCTCATTTCTTTTTTGTCACAAAGGAATAAATTTAACAAAGAATGCAAAGGACCTATATGCTGAAAATTACAGATTATTAAGAGATAGAAAAAAGACAATGAAATGGGAAGATATTCCATGTTCATGGATTAGAAGAATCAATATAATTAAAATGTCCATATTGCCCAAAGCAATATACAGATTTAATGCAATCCCCCTCAAAATTCCAATGACATTTTTTTAAAGAAATAGGAAAAAATTTTCTCAGATGTGTATGAAACCACAAAAGACCCTGAATGGCCATAGCAATTCTGAGAAAAAAAGAACAAAGCTGGAGGTATCACACTACCTAACTTCAAATTATACTACAAAACTGTGATATCAAAAACAGCATGGTATTGGCAGAAAAACAGACACACTGACCAATGGAACAGAATTGAGAGCCCAGAAATAAAACTGCATGTCTATGGGCAAATAGTTTTCTACAAAGGAGCCAAAAACACACAATGGAGAAAAGAAAACCTCTATAATAAATGGTGCTGGGAAAATTGGAAGCCATATGCAAAAGAATGAAACTAGAGTATAGTTTGTCCCCCAAATTCATATATTAAAGCCTAGCACCCAATATGACTTTATGTGGAAGTAGGGCCTTTATGAGGTAATTCAGGTTAACTAAGGTCATAAAATTGGAGTCTTTATAAGGAGTCTGCTGTCCTTATAAAAAGAGAGAAAGGTACCAGGGATGCAGGTACATAGAGAAAAGGCCATGAGGGCACAGTGAGAAAGCGACCATCCACAAACCAAAGAAAGGAGCCACAGAAGAAACCAAACCGTCTAACACCGTCATCTTGAACTTCAGCCTCCAGAACTGTTGTTTAAGCCACCCAGGCTGTGATGTTTTTTATGGCAGCAATAGCAAACATATATGTGTACAATTCTCTCAGATTTCTGAATGTTACTAGTAGATTATTTTTCTACTGAAGGGTTGGAGAAAAAATAACAAACAAGTATAAGAAAAAGTACATCTTTTTCCATCTTACTACTGACAGAATTTAGTGAAGTTTTCCACTAACTTCTTAGCAGGATTTTTCAATTTACTCTTACATTCACAAAATATGAAATAGAAACATGATCTGTCTGTCTTTGTCTTCACAGAAAAAGAAGACAGTAGGTAAGATGGTTTGAATGTTTATGATTCTTCGATATTGCATGTATTTTCACATCAGCAAGATAAAAATCTTGGCCTGGATGATATTTAAAGCAATACATCTTCATCTTTACAACAGTTAATTGTCTTGATACAAAGCCTCAAAACAGATGGATATCTAGGAATGTATCCAAAAACAAACTCGGAATATTTCCATGCATGTTATAGTAAGGTCCATGAGAGACTAGCAATGGAATCTGTCATATTTGCTAATAAGACTTCCAGCTGGGCATCTGTAACAACTTTTTTTTTTAAAATTAACAGACCTTTTTAGAGAAGTTTTAACATTTATAAAAAGGAGGAAAAAATACAAAGAGTGCCCATATATCCTCCTCCCCCATATTATATGTCTTCCCCGCCAGTTTCCCTATTATTAAGAGCTAGCATTAGTGTGGTACACTTGTTATAATTGATGGTACAATATTAATACATTATTAGGAACTAAGGTTCATAATTTATGTTAGGACCCATTATTTGTGTAGTACCTTCTGTAGATTTTGTGACAAATGAATCATGATACATATCCACCATTGCAGTATCATGCAGAATAGTTTCACTGTAATAAATATCCCACGTATTCCGCATATTCATCCCTCTTCCCTATCCCTAAAATGTCAGCCATTAACCTTTCTATTGTCTCCATAGTTGTGCCTTTTCAGAATGTCATATACTTGGAATTCTACTTTATGTAGCCTTGTCAGATTGGCTTCCTTCACTTGGTAAATTGCATTCGAATTTTTCCATCTTTTTGTTACTCATTTCTTTATATCGCTGAAATATTTTATTATATAAATATAACATGGATTGTTTATCCATTTCCCTGTTGAAGGACATCTCAATTGCTTCCAGGTTTTAGCAGTTATGAATAAAGATGCTATAAACATCTGTGTGCAGGGTTTGTATGGATATAAATTTTCAACTAATTTGGGTAAGTACCAAGAAACATGATTGCTATATCACATGGTAAGAGTATGCCTGGTTTTCTAAGAAAGGCCAAACTGTCTTACAAAGTGGCAGTACCATTTTGCATTTCCATCAGCAATGTATAAGAGTTCCTGTTGCTCTCCATCCTCACCGGCATTTGATATTGTTAGTGTTTTGGATATCAGGCATTATATTAGATGTTTAATAATAACTAATTGTTGTTTTCACTTGGAATTCCCTTTCAACATATGACATTAAGCGTTTTGTTGTATGTTTTCTTACTATTTGTATATCTTCTTTGATGAGATGTCTGATTATATTTTTCCCCACTTTAATTGTGTTATTTGTTTTCTTGTTGGTGACAAGATTTCTTTGTATATTTTGGAAACCAGTTCTTTATCATGTTTTGCAAAGATTCTCTTCCAGTCTGTCATTTTATTCTCATAACAGTGTCTTTCACAGAACTTTGTTTTTTAATTTTAATAATGTCTTACATCATTTTTTCATGAATTGTGCTTTTGGCATTGCATCTAAAAATGTATTGCCAAAACGAATGTCATCTATATTTTCTCTTGTTATCCTCCAAAAGTTTTATAGTTTAGATTTTAACTTTAGGTCCATGGTACATCTTGAGTTAGTTTTTGTGAAAGGTGTAAGATTTGTGTCTACTAGTATGTATAAGATCTTTGTCTAGATTGTTTGGGTTTGTGAGTGGTTTTTTGGTGTTTTGTGTGTGTATGTGTCTGCATAGGGATGACCAGTTGTTCCGGCACCATGTGTTGAAAAGACTATTCTTTATACATGAAACTGCCTTTGATCCTTTGTCAAATAACAGTTTATTTATAATTTTGTAGGTCTATATCTGGGCTCTGTTCTTTTCCATTGATTGCTTGTCTATTCTTATGTAAATACTATGCTGTCTTAATTATTATAGATTTATATTAAATATAACATCAGGTAGTATCAGTTCTCCAATTGATTATTAACTTTCAATATTGTTTGCTACTTGGGGTATTTTGCCTTTCCATGTAAACTTGAGATTCAGTTTGTTGATAGCCAAATAACTTGCTGAGATTTTGTTTGGGACTGCATTGCTTATATAGATATCTTAGCAATAGTGAGTCTTACTAGCCATGAACATGAAACAAATTACCAATTATTTAGATCTTTGAATTTGTTCATCAGAATTTTATAACTTTCCTCATATAAATCTTGTGCATATTTTGTTAGATTTATTCCTATTTTATTTTTTAGATGTTAGTGAAAATAATATTGTTTTCAAATTAAAATTCCATTTGTTCATTGTTGGTAATAGGAAAGTGATTTTTATACATTAACCTGCCACTTTGCTATAGTTGTTTATTAGTTTTAAAAGTTTGTTGTTGTTATTATTGATTCCTTGGGATTTTCAATGTAGATAATCATGTAATCTGTGAGCAAAGACAGTTATATTATTTCCTTCCTAGTCTGTATAATTTTTATTTTATTTTTGTCCTATTGCATTAGCTAGGACTTCCAGTATAACACTGAGTAGAGGTAGTGAGAAAAGACACCCTTCAGTTATTGCTATTTTAGTGTGAAGCATCTAGTGTCTCACTATTAAGCATGATAGTAAGAGCAGGTATGTTTGATGTTCCTTATCTAGTTGGGAATGTTCGTTTAATTCCTAGTTTGCTGAGAGTTTTTGTCATGAATAGATGTTAGATTTTTTTCAAATGTTTTTCTATAGTATTTGACATAATTATATGATTTTTCTGTTTAGTCTGTTGATGTGATGAGTTATATTGCTTGACTTTTGAATGTTAAACTAGGCTTCTGTTACTAGAATAAGTCACACTTGGTCATAATGTACAGCATATATTTTTTAGACTTTGGATTTAATTTGCTAACATTTTGTTGTGGATTTTTTCATTTATGTTTATAAGGGATGTTTGTCTAAAGAAAAGAGTAAATTTTATCTGTTCCCTATTTTAGAAAATAAGAAAAAGCTAAATATGCATGTCTGTAAGTTGTCATTTAAACTAAAAAAAAAAATACACATTTCTGAAAATTTACCAACCTACAGTGATTTTGTAGTTAGTACTGAAAGATTTTATCTCTTCTCATCCCCCCACTTCCACATTGAGGTATGTCAGTCTGTCCTATGCCTCCATGCTTTGGGTCTTATTTTGTTGGTCAATTCATTTTGTTCATTCGATTCCATAACTGAGTGAAATCACATGATGTTTGGCTTTCTCCAGTTGGCTTATTTCACTTAGCATAATAGTCTCCAGGTCCATCCGTGCTGTCTCAAAGGGTAAGAGATCCCTCTTTTGTACAGCTGCGTAGTATTCCATTGTCTAAAGGTATCACGGCTTTTTTTTTTATCCACTTTCTACTGATGGGCACTTGGGCTGTTCCCAGATCTTAGCTATTGTAAATAATGCTGCTATGAACATAGGGGTGTATATATGCTTTCCAATTGGTGTGTCAGGGTTTTTAAGATATAGTCCCAGAAGTGAGATCACTGGGTCAAATTGCAGTTCCACTTTTATTTTTTTGAGGACACTCCATACTGTGTTCCATAGTAAATGAATGGCATATAAGTTCTTTGGTTAATCTTGCCCCACTCACCATCCACCCCTACCTTCCCTCTGAGATTCATCAGTCTGTTCTAGGCTTCTATACCTCTGGATCTATGTGGTTAATATTCACTATTAGGACAAATCTGTAGAACAAAACACCTTCAAACAACTGAAACAGTATAAATTATTGATGCTGATTCTTTTAAATATAGCTAACATATATTATTGGAAAACCAACATTTTTAAGATGGAATGAATAATTCCCAAAGATAAAACTTCTATGTAATGTCTCTCAAAACATAGTTGAGTTTTATTTTACCAAGTAATATCATGAAGTAATTAGTCTAAAATCACTCCTAATCCTATTTTATCTTTTAAAATATTTATTATTTTATATTTTCTATCAACTAAAACAAAATAATGTTACAATTTAAATGGTAAGCTAATTAGTTTTAATGTATTTGAAATTTCCCTTTTATTAAATACTTGAGGAATGTTGAACAGGATTTATTCCATTATGAGATTCATTTACAATATATTTTACTTTTATCTTTAATAATTACTTATCAAACTTTTAAAAACAGTTTGTTTTCCTCAAAAAAATAAAGGTGGAATTTGAATTTGACCCAGTAATCCCACTTCTGGGACTATATCATAAAATCCTTAAAAGAGATGTAATGCTACATAACTTATTGTCAAAGGAAATTAACTGACTTTAAAATTGTAATATATTTATACATTAATGTATACATAAATATATTAATTTATCGGTATATAAGTTTTATATAAGAATTATAAAATGAACAAGACTTTCAGTTGTACAATTTTAAAATTACAAATTTAGTTACATATGTTGAGTTAGAATAATTATAACATTTTAAACTCATTGTTTTATTATATGAAGAGATCCCATGCAAAGCAATTGATTTAAAATTATTTAAATTATTAGGATATTAGTCTATAGAAAAGAGGAATAGAAATATAGTTCAGGGTGAGAGGAAAATGTAAAATTCTGAATGTTAATAATAAACTGTCATGTTTTTCTTTTAAATCTGAATGGGGATTGATATCAAGTCAGTCTGATATTTAGATTCCTTTGGTTATATTTTAAAAAGTGATGTAATAGTTTTATTTTTAAATATCAACATTTATAATATTCCCAAAATTACATTCCTGGGAACTATCTAAACTTGTAATGAAAAATTTTAGATGAAAATTTACAAATATATAAGAGGGATCATAAGATTTCAAAATCATTTCAAATGAATATAAGGGAAAATGATCTCTGAAGCTATACTTTTATTTCTACTCAGGATTTTATCTGCGTAATTCCACAGAAAATGCTGACCTCCATGAAAAGCTGTTTAACAACCATAATGAGGAAATTATTCCCAATGTATTTTAACACTTGTCAGCAAATTATTTATTGTATCTAATGACTCATGTTAGAATTTAAATAAAATTCTTCTATCTCTAGTAGAGATATATAACTACTATCAAAATTTTTCTATTAAATAATCTAACATACACACACAACATTTATTCCTTGCACTTACTTTTTCAACCCTTTACTGCATTTATCTAGTTAAATCAAACTCTTCAAGCATCACTAAGAAATCCATGTAGCAAAATTGAAATTCTATTACTTTCTACTTGAAAGCAGTGTATAGGATTTTGAGCTTTTGTAATGCCAGATAAAGCTTAAATGAGGTTTTAAAACTAGATTACTTTTTGTAGGTGAAATTCTGAGCCTCTTTGAATTACACTCTCAACTCACATGAAAGTGTATTTAATTCACAAAGGAAAACAGTGGGCTTATTAATTAAAATGGTTTCAAAACTACATGCTAACAGTCAATTTACAGAAGAAAGGAAGCATTTTCTGAAAATACAGAATAAGTTATTTGAACACAAAGTAGTGGTGACCTTTTAACACACTAGCAAATTGGAGTTAGGTATCCTAATTGGCAGAGATCAAATAATAAGTGAAAACCAAAGAATTAATATATCAGAAACATGAAACAAGTTCAACAACTTCTGAAAATAATTTCTTAGTGAACCTAAGGGTTAATGTAATGATAATAAGTACATTTTAAAACTCAGTATGTTTTAGTATATAAAGAGATTCAAAGATTTGGAGTAATTTAGCCTGGCAGCATAAAAGCACCCTGAATAATCACCATATATATATATATACATACAGTGGGGCCTTGACTTACGAGTGTCCCGACTAACGAGTTTTTCGAGATACGAGCCGTCTCTCAGCCGATTTTTTGCTTTGAGTTGAGAGCTAAAATTCGGGTTACAAGCCAGCTTCAGATACCCCACCACTAGTTGGCGCAGCGAACGTCACAGTGAACGCGACAACATCAGCCCAGCATCACGTGTCTCACTCGTTCACTTTTTGATTTGACATACGAGTAATTTGAGTTATGAGCTCCGTCACGGAACGAATTAAACTCGTAAGTCAAAGCCCCACTGTAAACTGATTTTTCACCATGCAAGATGGCAAATAAGTTCCTGACCTGAGTTGCCAAATATGATCAATGACTGTGCCAAAATCATTTTTAACTTCTGTAGTTACCTGATATTATATCATCAAAGGCTCCCTGACACAAAGCAGAATAACACTTCATTAGAAAATAAAATGAATTTTCAGTAGAACTGAACTGTTGGTAAAGAACAATCAGCATGTTTTGTGATTAAAACTTTTAAATGGACCTCAAGTGTTATATATTAGTAACTAGTGTCCAAGTTACTGTTGCTGCACAACAAAAACTTAGTGGCTTAACACAATAGTTATTTCATTATTACTTCTCATGGTTGTGATATTTGCATGGGCTCAGCCAGGTGGACCTTGACTTAGAGTCTCCTACAGCTGTCGTAGGTAGGGGCTCTGTGTCCCTATAGAGGCTTCCTCCCTCAGGTCTGGTGGTTGATACTGTCAGCGAGCACATTGTCTGTGGCCATCAGCTGGAACACCTGCTTGCAACTATTCCCTGTCGGTTGCTTGGCTTCCTTACAGCATGGTCTATGTGTGTGTCCCAAGATAACCAGAAAGAAACTGATGACATCCTTCCTTACCATAGTCACAAATGTATCCAGATTCAAGGGGAAAGAACAAAGATCCCAATCTCTTGCGGGGAAGGAGTGTCAAAGAATTCAGGGGCTATGTTATAAAATCAGTCATTGTTTACACACTGGAAACAAGTTATTTGCTTTCCTCTTATATATAAAAAAAATTTGGAATACAGGTAATATCATCTTATATGATGGAAAATCAATTCATGTAATTGATTATCCTTCCTTTTAAGAAAGCATTTTGATCTTCTGAGGAAGAGGAGACATTTAATCAAGTAAATTTCTATAGCATTGTCAGACTAAACCGTCCCATAAAACTCAAAGCAAATTTTAACTTTGAATCCCTTTGTAATGCCTCTTTGAATTTCATGAGAAAGAGCTTGGGGTCCAAAATCTTGTCATCTAAGTGAAATCCAAGTTGAGATGAGGATTTGGTTTGGATTTATTGGAAACAGCTTCTCTGATAAGATTCCTCTCAACTTGAAGGTCTATGAACTAAAAAAGACAAGTTATCTGCCCTACAGAAACCCAAAACACCAGTGTTAAAAATGTTACAGTAATAAACACTGCTGTTAAAAAGGGGGAGCCACACTGCGTAGAACAATAAATGGTGTGCAGCAACTGAAATGTAGCTGGGCACGTGTGGCCAGATGTTTGTTTAGGGCTTAGTATTACTCCCTGGAAATCATTCTTCATGAAACTTGGCTCCATTTTCTGAGCTCTTGATTTAATCTTTTGAATCATTCATCCTTTCCTCACAAGGAAACAAAGATTATAGCTGAAATTCAAAAACGTTGGGGATCCAAAGACTTATTTAAATTTGTATTTTCTCTCTCTCTCTGTGTCCAAGTTGACAGTGTTTTCAGGAGAAACAACATTCTAACACTTTTGTGGGCTTTCTATAAATCTTATTAGAGCTCTCTCCTTAGACAAAATGCACACTATAGGTAATTGCCCCATAGGCTCTTTGCTTTGACATCCCAATGAAACTGCTATCTGATGACACCCTTGATATTCTTAAACACACTGTGGTTAATAAAGATGATGTGCACAACATTCCATTAAGATTCTTCAAAGGTGTTTTTATTTTTTTATTTCCGAAAGCTTCAATGTGTTACCATTTTATATTTCTTTGAGCTCTGCACAAAGGATCTTATACTCTTACCCTGGAAGTAATCTTGGCATAGAAGCCTTATTATTTTTTGGAGAATTTTTGACATCTGAAAAGAAATGAGAAACAGTTTTATTTTTAAAGAGTCTTATATGTTTTCTAGATTGCTTTCAATGTTACTGTCCATGCCTCCCTCCCACCCCCTTCTCACGTTTTACTATAGTTAACTAGAAAAAGCTATGTGGTATATTCAATACTCTGCCTGGAAATCAATTTAGTTAGGCCTTCAAGTTGCTTAGGTATGTTTCCTAGTTCTGGTGTTATCACACATGACAGTGTCGCCACCCTTTCTGCCAAATGAGGTCCTCTTTCTTCTAGCTTCGCAGAACAGTTCATCACTTTCCTTTAAGCCCCCATGCCCTCCTGATGTGCTTTGAAATTCTGCTTAGCCTCTCCTCACGGCCCTTTAAGCTTTTGCTGAAACACTCCTTAAAGGTGCTTCCAGCTGTTATCTTGTCTCAAAGCCAATGACACATGCTGTAATTTGTTGTTATGGCACTTTCAAGTACAAAAATCGGTCCCCTTACTATTACTATGTAACAAAGCATCTCCGAGAGGTAATGACATAAAAGAGAGTAATCATTTTATTATAATATTTTGAGATTCTAAGAATGGACTGGGCTTAGCAAGGTGCTTTTCACCCAAGGTCGCATATGCTTTTATAGTGAGATGGTGGCTGAGGTTGGCATCACCACAAAGCCCCCTTTCTTCTCTTACCTTGAGGTTCATGCTGGCTGCATCTGGAGCCTCATCTGGTGCTGTTGGCAGGAACATCCCCATGTAACTTCTTCATATGACTGGCTTTCTCAGAGGTTGTTGACTGTTTTACAGTAAACCTCTCAAGACAATTAAGTAGAAACTCTATTGTGTGTAGCCTTAAAGGGTATTTAACATCTCTCCCTCCATAATCAGAATTAATTCAGAGTCAGGGGAGGAAACATAGTTTCCACATGTTGATGATAGGAGTGTGAAAGAATTTTGGGGTATTTAAAAAATTATACCACAAGGGATGAGTGATAAAGTAAAATTTACTAGCAAATTCTAACATATTGGTCCATTCCCATAAGATAGAGTTTTCTTATTTATTGGAAAAGTAAAACCTGAAAATTTTGTTTTGAAATGCCTTTTATAAGTGTGCTTTCTTAAAAAATAGTGGTTATTCTTGGTGGAGGTATAGTTGCTGAATTATTGAAAAGATACATTGAGAGGCATTTCTGGGATGCTAGTAATGTTTTTGTTTCTTGATCTGGGCACCTTATAGATGCCAGTTAAACCGGTGCACTCACTTTATGAAAATAAATCAAACTTTGCCTATAGGATGTGCCTATATATGTATAGATATAATAGTTCAATAACCTGTTGCATTCAAAGAATATATAAACAGGATTATATATGTAAAATGTATCGAAGTCACAACTCACAAGTACAAAGCTAAGCAGACTGAGAAAGCAACAAGTCTTCTGGGATCTATGAGAGAGAGAGGATGCAGGGAAAACCACGGTCTGTAATCACAGCTTACCAGGCCAGAGAGCCACAAGCAGGAAATGGGTCACGAGTCCCAAGTGGGAACAGGGCCAGGGTAGGAAAAGCTGACTTGTAATTAACCAATTGCTAGAAGCACAATGAGAACAAATCTAAAAGTTGAAAACTCCAGGGAACCCTCTCATAGTGGGGCAACCCCCAAAATATTGTGCGACTTATCTCAAGGAGCGCGACCAGGTCCCCCTGGCATGCGGCAGGGGGAAAAGAACTCTTGGAATATGTCAGAGAGCACTCTGTCTTTGTTCATGAGTCTTTTAGGACATACTAGCTAACCAGACACTTTCCTCCCCAGAGCATCATGGACCTGAGGGAATGAAAATGCCCAACTTCAGCCCATTCTAGGACTGAGAGCTACCTGGTGACCGTATGTTATAGCAGCATAGTGGGTGGCTTTGAGTGTAGCTAGTTTATAGTATATGACTAAAGGAATCAGGGTCGAAGGACAAGTAGTGAAATTCGGATGCTTCAGAAGTATCTGGGAGTTTTAGAAAGTTCTACCAGACACTCCAAAAAGTTTGGGAGCATTTGTTGGTCTCAAGTATCAAGGTAGAAAAGAATCCATGTCTAAAAAGACAAGGAGCAGAGGCACAGTGAAGGGGAGAGAGGCTCGAGTATATGGTGACAGAAGGAAAGTTGACTTTGGGTGGTGGGCACACAAT
This sequence comes from Myotis nattereri, assembly GCF_964212035.1. NCBI lineage: Eukaryota > Metazoa > Chordata > Mammalia > Chiroptera > Vespertilionidae > Myotis > Myotis nattereri. The sequence goes on along the minus strand of NC_138080.1, from coordinate 47,503,946 downwards.
ACAAATGATATACCATAGAATTATACACTCTAAACCCATATAATTCCAGTAACCAATGTCACCCCAATAAATTTAATAACAATAAAAAGTAAAAAGAAGAAACATAGAACTCAGCTTGTACCTAATAAAACAATAAACAGAAAGTAGATATTGGCAACCTTGAGCAAAATTAATAAAATGAGCAAGGTGTTTTTAAAAATATATTTTTAGTGATTTTTTTTTCTTAGGGAGAGGGACAGAGAGATAGAAACATATATCTATGAGAGAGAAATATAGATTGCCTGCCTCCTGTACATCCCCTACTGATGAATAGAGCCCACAACCCCAGCATGTACCCTGACCAGGAATTGAACTCGTGACCTCTTGATTCATAGGTCAGTGCTCAACCACTGAGCCAGGTAGAACATAGTGTTTTTAAAATTGTCCTCCTGGGTTCATACATGGATACTAAGACTGAATACTAAGCAATGATAGTAAATTATCCGACACTTATGAATTTCCAACTTTTTACAGATAGGTGATCCAGTCCTAATTTCTTAAAAATTGTGGCATTCCTGACTTTATCGTTCAGCTCTCATTGTAATAAGCACTGCACGATAAAACAACCCTAACACTCAGTGGTTTAAAACAATGCAACACTTATTTTCATGGGTATGCTGGGGTGGCTGTGTGCCAGTCTCACACGGCTTCACACTGAACATTGCAGATCTGAGTTTCCATCTACTCTGCATGTCCCTCTCCCTCCTTAAACCAGTGGCCTAAGAAAGGCATCTTCTTCTCTGAGAGACTGCAGAGACACAAAAGGAAGTACCCAATCATGATGACACATTTAAAAGTCCCTGTCTGTGCCCTAGCTTGCCATTGACTAAAGCAAGTTATATCACAGAATCCTAATTCAAAGTATAAAGAAATATAGTTCATTGTTTGTAGAGTGAACTGCAAATTTACAGAGAAGAATAAAAAAATGGAGGCCAGTAATTCAATTCAAAAGAGCGGTTCCACCTTAGAAGTGAGCACTTTTTTCTAGGGGAGAGGACTATAAAGTTAGTTTTAAATCCTTTGGGGATTTTATCAGCCCAAGATGGTCCCAAGATTAAAACGTAATCTCTATTCTTTAAAAGGCAGAAGATTAACTTTATATAAGGCCTGTGTCAAGTTCCTATTTTGTGAAGAAAGATGTTCACAAAATTTTGTAAAATATCATTTTCTTAGTCCATTTAGACTGCTATAACAAAATACCATGGACTAAGTAGCTTATACAACAGAAATTTATTTCTCACTGTTGTGGTAGCTGGAAATACAAGATTAAGGTACCAATATGGTAACATTCTGGTGAAAATCCTCTTCTGGGTTCATAAACTAGAGACTTTATGCTGTGTTCTTACACAGTGGAAGGGACTAGGGCAGTGGTTCTCAACCTTCTGGCCCTTTAAATACAATTCCTCATGTTGTGACCCAACCATAAAATTATTTTCGTTGCTACTTCATAACTGTAATGTTGATTCTGTTATGAATCGTAATGTAAATATCTGATATGCAGGATGGTCTTAGGCGACCCCTGTGAAAGGGTCTTTAGACCGCCAAAGGGGTCGTGACCCACAGGTTGAGAACTGCTGGACTAGGGGGTCTCTGTAGTGTCTCTTTTATAAGAACACTAATGTAACTCTCAGTACTACATTGCAGATAAGCTGCCAGGCAGCGCAGGAGGATTACAAAAAAGCAGCCTTTATTTGCAGATGCACTAGTGCTGTGGCTCAGGGGAATCAGTCTCCAAATCCTGAGTGATAAATATGGGCGAAGCTTTCCCTTTATAACCTTTAGTTTCTTTGTCCTCCAAATATGGATCAGGCTTCCAGACTTTTCACAGGCTTTGCAACCTCCTCCCCTCCCCCATGAGTTGGGATGGGGGAAGTAAGATTACACCCAGAGGCTTGTCTGGCACTAGCGCTGCCAGACCCCTCAGGAGGTTGTATATGGTTCATGGTTTATGGCCTCTGTAAAATGGGAGTATTCCAGGAAACAGGTTCTGCATGGCAGGACAGCCATCACAGATAGGAATGGAGTTTATCAGCAAGCAAGAATGCGGGTTACTGGCACATTCAGATAGCTAGCCCACCAAAATGTCGTATTTTCCCCTTCGCTAAGCACTTCCAAAAGATCCCACATCCTACTACTATCGTCTGTGGAATTTAGGATTTCAACATGTGAAACTGGGAGAAATGCAAATAAATATTCAGACCATAGCAATTACCTTTACAAATATGTCACAATTTAGAAAATATCTGTCAATTTTATATATACATTTAAAGTCTTCCAGATGTCCATTCATGTATCTATCTATCCAAACCATATATGAATAATAATCTTGAAGAAATATACAAAAATATATTCACTGATTAAAATTACATATTTCCAAGTGATCTCTATCTTTTCAATTGCATTCTGTTAATTATATCCTGTTTCCCTAGTAAAAAACAATCAATTAAAAGCATAGATACTTCAGATGCCTGGCATGCGGAGGACTTTCACCATTCACGAGGCATATATGCTTAGTAAATATACTACAAATAGTTTCCAGTTATGAACTAGAAATTTTATAAAATGGTTAAATAGTTTTAAAAGCAAAACTCAGTTATTAATTCTTCTAAATGTGTCGTAAATAGTCATCTTCAGCCAGAGTCACCATACCAAGAAAAGCAGCTCTTTAAAAATCTATGTTCCCACTGCCAAGTAAATTAAAACCAATATTTTTTTTGACAAAGTACACAACATGCCAATTGCTTTCTGTGTTATTAAACTATTGCCTAATTATTAATTCTTTTTTTTTAAGGATAAGGAGTTTCTTTTTTTTTTAATATGTATTTTTTATTGATTTCAGAGGAAGGGAGAGAGAGAGAGAGAGATAGAAACATCAGTGATAAGAGAGAATCATTGCTTGGTTGCATCCTGCATATCCCACACTGGGAATTGAGCCTTCAACCTCAGCACGTGCCCTGACTGGGAATCAAACCGTGACCTCCTGGTTCATAGGTCAAAGCTCAACCACTGAGCCATACCAGTCGGGGTATTAATTCATTTTTAAATATCAGTCTATTTACATGTACAAGTTCTCAAAATAAGAGTCCATAACTCAGTAAGTTTAACTTATTTTAAACAGACCGAAATAATCCTCACAGAGCCAATGATTGATACTTTAATCACACTGCTAGTCACAGGCATCATTTGACCATCCTTTAATACCTAGTTACAGTGTTGCTGATCTGTGGCTATCATTACTAATAGCATTTCCCCAGAATAAAGCAGATCTACTTCTCTCATTGACAGCATCCACAAACAGAATAATCTTGTCAAATGTACTTTGCTAAAATTAAAAAGAGAACGAGAGACTCTGTGCACAGAGCAGGTGGTGTCTACTCCAGGAGAGAATTCTATTTTTATGCCTCTAATATGCATTTCTCCTTTCCTAAATGTGACAGTAGAGTTGCAGTAGAAGATGAGTAAATCCTAAAAGGGAATAAAACATATTACATGTCAAATCAGAGGTTTCAGCCCCCATATAGCATGCCTTCAATTTATAATAACTGTTCCCCAGTTTGCATGGTTGTCTATTTGCATCTGGCTTTAAGTCAGTGCTTTGATAGTTTATAAATCCCTGTTTGTTTTTTACTCTAGTGTTCACAAAGATATGGCATCTTTAAGTGCTTCAATTTAGCATCTTGAAGTACTCCCTTAGCATGTTTAAGTACTTCAATTAGTCAGGATAGAATAGGCTTTTGCTTGGATAGCAAACAACCCAAAATCTCAGCGGCTTAATACAACCAAAGTTTATTTCTCACTCACCAAAGCCCCTCAAAGCTGCCCTCAAGCAGCAGAAATGCAGCCCGCTTCAATGTTGTGGCCCTGCCAGCTCAACAGGAAGACTCTTCAAGGCACCCGCTGCGGAAGGAAGAGAAAATTTGAAAAATTGCACGGGGAGTTTCCACTACCTCAGGCTTGGCGTGTCACATGGCCTTGAGGCTCACAGCCAGTTTATCAGTTGACCTTCTGAACAAGCTAGCAAGTGTGGTTTTCCATGGGCCCAACAGAAGCAGATCAGATGAACAAAAGGCATTTTCTCTGTTGATAATCAAAGAAAGCACTTCTCTTGATGTAAACTACAGTATGGGGTAGTAAAGAAAGAGAATGTCTTGAGTTTAGTGAGTAGTTTAACTCTATCTCAGTTCCTCAGATGCTAAATTGAAATATTAGACTGAATGATCTTTGGCTCTTCTACAATTAAATTTTCACAATTCTCTACTCCTAGGAAAGAAGCTCTCTTACTTTGTCATGTACCATAAGTGTTAGCCTTTAGAAAGATTGACTATTGCCATATATTATCTGAGCAGTATCAGCAGTATTTAAGGAATGATTACATTGCCTCAGGTTAGTAATTAAATGGCAATGATAAGAAAATTCTTCAATTAAGTATATTCTTATGTAAATTGCATAAGAAATGGAGCAAAGGCTCATACTCATAGGATTAGAGAAAATCATCTTTTAACACATTCTTTTTTAGGAGTGTAAACTTATGAATTTTTTACTGAAATCATTGCTGCTTGAACATGGTTAGGGTATCTTCTTGTCTTTTTTTTCCTTATGGTTGATGTGAAGGTCTGATAGATGCATACTAGAGACATCAGAGAAAGAACATGGCATTTGATATAAGGCATGTTTTTGCTTATATTATAGTGTTCTATTTACCAGTTTGATAATCTGGTGTTTCCTACATGATATTGAGATTGATGTGTTTAAAAACTATAAACTCACTGAATTCATAAACAGGGAGTAAATTTAACATTGCAACATAGGAAATATATTAACAAGTTTCTGCCTAATGAAGGAAGTTATTCTTTAGCTCACTTTCCAATCAGGAAATTGTTTTTTAGCTCAAAGAAGCACTAGCCAGCAGAATGTAGAAACAATTACCAAAACGAAAAACAAAAAGCAAAACAAAACATACACACACACAAGGTTATATAGTTGTTCTACAATATCAAGAAAGAAATATATTACCAGTTTAAATACAAATCGGGCAGCTAGTATCTAGTAGAGCACATTGAAGGTAGAAAGGTATAATCAATTAATAAAGACAATTTCAAGAAATTGCAGATTAATACACATGCTAAGGAAGAGGAAGAGGTCCTTAAAAGGAAAAAAAATTAACCTCCTCATGAAAATGTAGAATAATTTTCACTAGATTTAATAAAAAGGAACTGAATATTGATGCAAAACCCCATTGTATAGTTTTCCAGAGTGACAGTTACTGAGGTAAACTAAATATAATATATAACTTATAATATAAAAGATAGATCCAATTTTTCTCAATAATCACTATCTGACCTTATTCATATTTATCAGTTCCAAACTTGAAGAACTTAATCAGGTATTGTTATGAACAGATGCCTAATCTTAAGATTGGGTAAGTAATCTTAGGCAATAAGAGTAGGAAAATGAGTTGCATAGCAGTCTTTACAGAATAGCATTTTAGCTCCATTCCCAAATTGTTCTCCCTCCTGGCTTCTATTCTTCAGAAAATGGCAACCCAATCCTCCCAGTTTAAAGTAAAAATAAAAACTTGTACTCATATTAGATTCTTCTCTTTTTCTGACAATCTACATCCAACCCAATCTGAAATTTCAAAATAGGTTCAGCTATTATGCTAGTCTTAATCATTCATTTTCTTATTCTAATCTACATTATTGTAATCACCCCCCAACATGCACACCCCCATGCCTGGTGTATAGTCAGTACATTTTCCTACCCATTATCCATTGCTTTTTTTTGTTATTTTTATTTCTCCATTGATTTCATCTTTGAGTCCTTAGTTCTTTGGAAACAAACCTTCACATTAATATTCATAGACCACTGCTCTTTTCATTAGAACCAAGGTAGTTTTATACTTCACTGATTTCATAGCAATGCACCAATACTAACCTAAGTGTACTGACAATTCTAAAATTATGTGTTGGGCATCTGCCTCACTATACTTTATGCCATATTTGTTTCCTGACAAAAGGTTGTTAGAAAACATCCAACTGTGTTTTTCATAGATTATGAACAAACCTGCTGTTAAATCATTGACAAACAAGTTGTGCTCTTCATGTATTAATACTACCACCTGGAAAATGAAAATTATTTTTAAATTTACCTGAAAAATCAATGAAACTAACAGTAAATGTTATTATTTGTCACTTTAACTACCTGAAAAACTTGGCAAAATAACATTTCTTGTGTGTCCAAATATAAATTGTAAATCTTTCACTGTCAGGAAGAAGTTTTTTCTCTCTCCACAATTTTCAAGAATTTTGAGGTTTGCCTAAGGGGAAATTATTTTAAGTCAATATGATTTATCTTTAGTATAAAAATTAACACTTAATATCTTAGTGTGAGCTCTTTATTACTGAACAGTGTTAATATTGGAGTTAGTAAGGAAATCCTCAATTATTATAAATGAGTAGATTATCTTCTAATGTCAGAGATGAGGCAGCTGAATTTTTATCTGTAAAAAGAGCATAGTAAACAATAATTCTAAACATAAAGATGTAGAACATAAAGCATTTGGCAAAGAATATACTAATGATAACTCAACTTTTTGTTTTAATCCTCACCCAAGGTTATGTTTAGAGAGAGGAAGGGAAAAGGGAGTGAGAGAAATATCAATGGGAGTGAGAAACATTGATCAGTTACTTCCCATATGTGCCCCAACCAGGGATCAAACCCATAACCTAGGTATTTGTCCTGACCAGGAATCAAACCCTCAGTCTTTTGGTGTATGAGATGATGCTCCTACCAATCAAGCCACAAGGCCAGAGCTAATTCAACATTTATTGAACAGCAACTCCATAGGTGGCCTAATGCTTGACAAGCTATTATGATGATATCATTTAATTCTTACAACAGAATTTAAACACATATCTATCTAATGCCATAGCCAGCATTCTTAACAACTGTGCTATATTTACTCTAAGTATAATGTTAATAATTTAATTTATGAGCACCTATTTTATAAAAAGCTTTTCTCACATATCTCATTTAATCCCTCCAATACCGCTATAAGTATTTAACAATTTTTAACGTAAGGAAACTGAGACAAAGAGAGGGGAAATGAATAGCCTTATGGCGATTCCTTCTACTCAAGGAATGTTTTTTTCTCTTACTGTTTTAAAATTCTTTCTATATCTTTGATTTTAGAATTTAATATATTGTATCTTCAAAAAGATTCCCTTGGGCTGAATCTACTTGGGGACCTATGAACTTCATGAACTTGAATGTCCCAACTTTTATGTAGGCGAAAGGAGAAAAGTATTAAAATAACTTTCGCTACAATAATGTGTTAATAGATATACAATATAAAAAGATATAAATTTTGACATCAACTACATAAAATGCACGTGGGGTGCAAGTAAAAGGTAGAATTTTCTATTGATTCAAGTTGTTATCAGCTCAGACTATCATAACTATCAGAAGTTTTATGTAGCCTCATAGTAACCATGAAACATAAACCTACAGTAAATATACAAAAGAAAAGAGAAGGGAATCAAAGAGTAACATTATGAAAAATCATGAATTAGCAAAGAAAAATGCAAGAGAGGATGAAAGAAACAAAAGACTATAAAACAGGCAGTAAACAATTAGTAAGATGTCATTAGTAAGTCCTTACCTATTAGTAATTACAATATATGTAAATAGATTACATTTTCCAGTCAAAAAACAGAGAGTGGCTGAATGGATAGAAAGACAAGACCTAACTATACGTTGCCTTCAGGAAACTCACGTGAGATTTAGGGACACACAAAGACCAAGTAAAGCAATGGAAAAGGCTGCATGTGAGAACTGAAACTGGACTCCTATCTTATATCACACACAAAAATCAACTCAAAATCTATTAAAGACACAACATTAGAACTAAAGTCATAAACTCCTAGAAGAAAACATAGCAGGTAAGGGTTGTTTTTTTCACTTTGCTCTTGACAATAATTTTTTGGATTTGACACCAAATGCAAAAATAAATAAATTGGACTGCATCACACTAAAAAGCCTCTTTACATTAAGGAAAACTATCAACAAAATAAAAAGGCAACATACAGAGCTGGGGTCTGTTGTATCAACCCTTGTCTCCTAAAAGATAAAATAAGAAAATATTGATAGTGATATTTCTTTGAGACATAACTGGCTCATGCTCCAGACAAAAGACAAAAGTATTTCTGGGGAAGGAACCACAGAATCATAAAAATTATCTCTTACAAGTCATTCATTACACTTATGAGTAATGATGCCCTGAAGCTATTAATTAACACAGCATATCAGTCAGCGTCCAAATGTGAAAATATACTCAAAGTATTTCAAACAGAGTGGATATTAAATTCAAGATTTTGTTACTTAGATGTTATCAAAGCTGAAAGAGCCAACAAGAAGAAACTGAGCTGTGTCAGGTATCCCCAAGGCCTTGCTAAGGCCTGATGATTTGCTAGAACAATTCACAGGACTCAGAAAAACTGTTATTCTCATGGCCTACAGTTTATTACAGTAAAAGAATACAAATTAAAGCCAACAAAGGGAAAAGATACATTGGATGGAGACCAGGAGAAACCAGCCACAAAATTTTAAGTGTCCTCTCCCAGTGAAATCACAGGAATACACTTCATCCTCCCAGTTATGAAGTGTGACAGCATATGCAAAGGGTTGTCAGCCAAGGAAGTTTACCCAAGCCTTGTTGTACATGGTTGTTTAGGGAGTCAGTCATGTAAGAATGCATTCCTTATAAATTACAGTGTTACCATAGGCTAATCAAACTGGTACCTCAAGCCCCATAGCCTCAGACATACAAAATTACTCTTATCAGGCAAAATATTACAAGGGCTCAGAATTTATCTCCCAGGCGATCATCAAGGGCCAGTCCTAAAATCAGGCCTTTTTTGTGTGTTTGTGTGTGTGTGTGTGTGTGTGTGTGTGTGTGTGTGTGTGAATGTGCAGGAATTGAGCAACCAGGCCTGCTGAGTTAATTCTTTTCTATATGTAAGGTTACCAAGATATACTGATTACAGAAGTAGCATCTCCTACTTCTAGTGCTAGTAGAACAGAGTAATTGCTTGGAGACTCCTCCTTTACATAGCTTATGCTTAGACCACTAGGTGGTGGTAGCGGGTAGGGAGGTGGGAATGGAGCTCAGAATCGTTGAAGGAGATTTAACTGCCCCGTCTTAGGGCCTTAGTCTCTTTGAGGGGCTGCAGCATAGCTGGTGTTGGAAGTATCCAAAGTAGATGGAGCATGGAGCTGCAATTGTCTTCTTTTACTGGAAGAACACTTTTAAAAACTGAAAATAAGTATTTTCTCTCTTCCTTGCACTTTCTTATTTCCTCTAAGGCCTCCATTAGGTTTTTCTCTCTAATGCCTTCCTGGCCAAAAGAGTTTGTGACATTTAGTATGGAAGACTCCTACTCCAGCAGAGAGTCAATAGGTAAATAACAATCATACTCACCTATAGAAAATGACAAGTTAACAGCAGAATCAAAATGACTTTATTTTTACTTCTACACCAATGGTCTTTCCACCAGATCTTGACAAACAAAGTTGATCAGGAAAAGTGATTAAGTGGACAATGTGATTTGGACCACCAAAGGAATATAACCTTCAGTTTTTGTGGGAAAGGACCTTTAAAATTAGATCTAATAAAATGAAAAATTAAGATAAAATATTAGAAATCTTGGACTCTGATCAACTTTCTCTATGACCTTAGTTAACCCACAATTAGCTCTGGCTTCAGTATCCTTACCTATGAACCAAATGATAAGAACTATAAGCTCATTTTTAAATTAAGATCTGAAATAACCCAATTAGGGCAAGGAAACAAGATAGTTTACCCAAACTCAATTTGCTAAATTGGCAATGTACTGAATTTAATTTTTTTTTTAACTATTTGGTTCTGGTTGACCAGTTTTCATTTTGCCTTCATAAGAGCATTTTAAGAAAAATTCAATTAGCCTTTGCTTTGCAGGGGAAGTCTAGGGGGCAGAGAAATCAGGAAAGTACCACCTGTTCAGTCTAACTGATGGATGATTTTGTTTCCTTAAGATTAATGTCTTTAGGTTAAAAGACCATCTGTTGTCCTAACATGCCCACAATCTATTTGGAGGAGATGTATAACTGCTAGCACCACACGTTAACCACACATATGTTTCCAAATTGTTTCCTGTGAAATATCTTCATAACATATTTGCATCCATGTCTGTCCTTTACTTGTGGAGAAATAACTTTAATTCTAGAATTTAGGTGATATATAACAATATCCAGGTAGAAATAAGACTTAAGATTTCATTCTTTTAAAATATTTTTCACAATATGGAGGATTAATTTCTGAGGATAAGGCCTAGAATAGGTAGGTTTAATCACACTCTATATTGTACTTATTCACCCTTAAACTGAAATATAAACTCTCAACAGGTTTATTTCCTGGTTTACCCACTCAGCAGCGTATTTATCCAATTCTCATCATATTTCTCCAATGTCATGATTATAATTACTTAGGTACGTTCCAAACATATTGCTTTCCATACAGAGATCTATATGTAATGGAAGAGTTCCAACCTCAAACTTTATGAAATAGTCTACTTAAACTGATTGGACCCTATTAATAAAACTTTTTACTACTCAAGGTTCTACAATGATGCTTAATACAAATCCCAGTTTCTTCTTATTAAGGAATGAATGATAACTCTTTAACCATGTGGTTAAGAGAAAGTTCTTTGTTTTATTTTTAAACTCTTTATTATGGACCTCATCTTTGTGTGTGTTTTGGAGGTTGGAGCTATTGGTTGTGTTAAACTGTTCCCAGCAAAAGGAATTAATCCAGGATAGACTTTAATGGTAAATAAATTGCACATTGCACAGTTTTAATGTTTCTTATGTGATGTTAAGTGCTCAAACCCCTCCTTCCCACTCCAGGAATAATTTGAGCCTCTTGTTCAAATATAGCCTTAGATTGAACAGGTTATACATGCACAGTTGGTTTCTGAATCACTGATAACAAAGGGAATCAAATTTAAAAATTCTGCTTATGCTTTCAAAGGAAGTTTACAATCAACCATATGTTTTATTTTTTAAAGTGGTGTAAAATACTATTTTCCCAAAGGGCTGGTTTAAATCCTCGTCACTGTACAATTTTCAAGATGTTTTTCACAGTTAAACAATTTGCATAAATTATTCTGAAGAAAGTTTATGACACATCTTTTTTAAACCTAAAGGAATAATTCCTAAATCACTACGGTATACCCCACCATACAACATGTTGTCAAAACATGTTTACTTATTGGATTTTGGGCTTTATAGAGAAAGCCCAAAATAACATGAAGATAACATGGTTATCTTCAGTAGTCAATTCTTTCTTAATTTCCGCAAATGTAAATTAGATTAACACTGGATAGTGTTTGTCTTTTTTCATTTAGTTAATAGATAGAATGAATGTGAGTGATAGATGGGTGACTTGGGCAGAATCTGGTTTCTCTCTTGGTTTGCGCTTTAGAGTCTTCCTTAAAAAACTGAAGCCGAGCCGGTTTGGCTCAGTGGATAGAGCTTCTGCCTGCGGACTGAAAGGTCCCAGGTTCGATTCCGGTCAAGGGCACCTTAGTTGCGGGCACATCCCCAGTAGGGGGCGTGCAGGAGGCAGCTGATCGATCTCTCTCATCGATGTTTCTAATTCTCTATCCCTCTTCCTTCTTCTCTGTAAAAAATCAATAAAATATATTTAAAAAGAAACAAAAACTGAGTATAATTTTAGAAGAGATTTTGTAAATTTTAAAGAGAAGCATGATTGGCTTATAATTTTAAAGCTAGTTTAATTCTTCATTCTCCATTAGAAATACCTCTTGGACTTATTTCCTCTGTAAGGATGCATCCCTTTATAAATCATATCAATGTGTGAACCTCTATGTGAGTTCTTGAAAAATGGGTGTTTTTATATTCCTAGCCTGGCTAGTCTGTCTCTCTGGCATCCCAACATTTCTTGTTTGCTATGAAGCACTGTGAGTTTTTCTTCTTTGTAAATAAGTTTTAGCCCTGCCAGTTTGGCTCAGTGGATAGAGCATCAGCCTGTGGACTGAAGGGGATTCCAGTCAAGGGCACATGCACGGGTTGCAGGCTCAGTTCCCAGTAGAAGGCATGCAGGAGGCAGCCAATCAGTGGTTCTCTCTCATCATTGATGGTTCTATCTCTCTCCCCCTCTCCCTTCCTCTCTGAAATTTTTAGACTTCTGACCCCCCAGAATGGCAAACTAATAAATCTGGCGTTGTTTTAAGCCACTAAATTGATCGTAATTTGTTATACTACTGATAGGAGTTAAATAGAATTCTTAAATCATCTTTATCTATAATGCTTCTAAGTCATGTGGTACTTATGCAATTTATTTTTAGGAACCCCATAAAACAAATTATATTTGTTCTTTAAAAATTTTAGATGGTTGGATTCATCTAATTTTTCTATTATTTAATAAATTTTAAATGCTGGTTTTAATGCACTTACTAGCCTTAACAACTTTGTTTCTCCTGTGAACTTGGTAAGCATACCCTTTGTTATGTAACTATGACACTGTAATCAATGTGTATTTTACACGATCTACCAGCTGCATGAATTGGTTTTTGACTTTGATGAAGGACTTGGCTATGAACAACTGTTATACTCTCTTTTCTCTCTCTGTGGTGCAGAAGAGTTGAGTTCTAGCTCCTCTCATTCTAATATTGGGAAAAAATAAGAATATAGGGGTATTAACTATTTTCTTTTTTTTTTTTTATAAAATTTTTTTTTTTAAATATATTTTTATTGATTTTTCACAGAGAGGAAGGGAGAGAGATAGAGAGAGTTAGAAACATCGATGAGAGAGAAACATCGATCAGCTGCCTCCTGCACATCCCCCACCGGGGATGTGTCCGCAACCCAGGTACATGCCCTCGACCGGAATCGAACCCGGGACCTCTCAGTCCGCAGGCTGACGCCCTATCCACTGAGCCAAACCGGTTTCGGCAACTATTTTCTATTAGAATTCTATGAGTCCAGAACCAATTCAAAAGTACAAGATCACCTCCCAATTTACTAACTGTAAAATATGATGATCAACAGGAAATACTCTACAAATAAAGTAACAATGTATCTGAAATGAAATATAAGAATTGAGGTGCAACATAAATTAATCATATACCATGTGTCAGGTACTATGAAAAGAAATTTTCCATGTGTTAGCATGTTTAATCCCCACAAAATCCACTCTCTTTGGTAGGTGTTATCTTTATATATAAAATTGTGAGACAACAATTTAGCTAGCACCTAGTTAGCTATAAATATTAGAGGTGGGAATCAAACCCTTTTGAAGTTTTATTTATTACTAGTGGCCTGTTGCATGAAGATTCACGCAATAGGCCTTCCTTCCCCTGGCTGCTGGCACTAGTTTTCCTCTGGCACCCAGGACCCAGGCCTTTGGTCTGGCCACAGCAGCGAGGCTGCTCCTTGAGTGGAGCCCAGGCCCCCAGCCCCTCCTTGAGCAGAGTCCAGGGCCAGCGGGAAGCTTGGCTTCCTCCGTTACTGGGAGCTACCCAAGCCTCCTGCTTCGCTCCAGCTCCGGGACCGCCACCACCTTTAGTCGTCTTCAATCTTTGCTCCACGCATGCATATACAAATTAACCTCCATATTTGTTGGGTTAATTTGCATAGTCACTCTGATTGGCTGGTGGGTGTAGCAGAGTGGCAGAGTGACGGAATGATGATTTACATGTTTCTATTTTATTAGTGTAGATTATTATCACCAGAGGCCCGATGCATGAAATTCATGCATGGGGGGGGGGGGGTGTTCCCTCAGTCCAGCCTGCACCCTCTCCAATCTGGGACCCCTTGAGGGATGTCCGACTGCCCATTTAGGCACAATCCAGGACTGCTCGCTCCCAACTGCTCACCTGCCTGCCTGCCTGATTGTCCCTAACTGCTTCTGCCTGCCAGCCTAATCCCCCCCTAACCACTCCCCTGCCAGCCTAATTGACACCTGACTGCTCCCCTGCTGGCCTGATTGCCCCTAACTACCCTCCCTTGCTGGCCTGGTCACCCCTAACTGTCCTCCCCTGCAGGCCTGGTCCCTCCCAACTGCCCTCCCCTACCAGCCATCTTTGACCACTTGGGGGCGGCCATCTTATGTGTTGGAGTGATGGTTAATTTGCATATTAACTCTTTATTATATAGGCTAATCCTGTGCATAAACATACTTGAAATATAATACTACCCAGATTTTTCCAGCAAGAAGTTCACATATTTAATTTCAAATAAACCAGGATTTTAAATTTGAAATGGATAATATAACAGAAAATGTTTCTCAAAACACCAAAACACCTGCAGAGTGAAATTGAAAAATCAACCATTGCATACGTTTTATAAGGGTGATATCATTAACAAATTGCTGGTCAGTTGATGAGATATCAGTCACATCTTTATTCCCTAGGTTGACCTAAATATCAAAGCTGAAAAACATATTTGTTTTAGTCTCATTTATCTTTATTAAAACCCTTTTAAACTGACAGGCATAACTAAGAACTTTAATTGATACCAATTTAATAGGATGAACCTTTATCTTTAAAATGTTCCAGTCACTGTAATTATCTACCTTGATACTTTGGAAGATAGAATTTAAATTAAAAAAAAAATAATAGATGTGATGTTACATGGGTCAGGTATTATTAGTGTTCCATGAACAATTAGTTGCTATGCAACAACCCTTCATACAGACACTGAAAATGAACTTTAATAAAACAATATTCTTTTATATTCTAGCTAAACTCAATATATATTTTTATAAATAAGTATTCAGCCTTCTTCAAATTCTGATTTTATCTGTGTATACCTTTAATGATACCTTGGTCACGTGAGGAAAAGTGCGGTCTTTGACTATAAATCATATCCCATTATAAGCTTTAAATGTGTGTTTGTCTACAGAAATATTGGTATTTGGTCTTTGTTTATCATCCATCCCTAAGAAATGCAATGCACTATAAAAATCATCTTTTCTATAAAATAAAGCATCTTTATTTTAGCAAAATATAAACCAAATAAACTGGTAAATATTACACCAACTCAAAATATCAATTTGCTAATTAAGGAAGTAGAATTATATAGTTAATGTTCAAATAATCAACAATTTAGTTCAGAGGGATATGAAATAAACAAGTTACTTCAGAGGAACATGAGCAAATACATTGCAGGGTCAGGATTTGGTGAAAAATGAGGTATTGATTTTAGTAGGAGGATATCCATAAGACAGTCCAGCTTCTGCTCTGAAATCAGATGCCCTATTACTATGATCTGAAGGCATGTTCTAGACGTCCCTCCACAACCATTGTGATCAATTCCACACCTAACTATTGTGTCAGCATGACTGTAACTTAGAAATGATTGCAATGAATTTCTCTAGGCCACAGTGATTTCTATTTCTCAGGGGGGAAAAAATCATATAATGTGTATGATTTTATTTCTACTAAAAAAACATATTTTTGAAGTATAAAAGAATGGTCCTATTTTTTCTACTGTCCTTATATGTGACATGTGCATGAATGAGTGGATGGGATTAAAATATCCAAAAATGTATACAAATATTAAACTATAGATATTTCCCCCTTAAGGCTCATATAATTAATTGGCTTGTGATCTTATAACATTATGTTGAAAACACATATAAAATGCAATTGCATAGTTTAAAGTACTGGATTTGAAGTCAGGAAGACTGATCAGTATTTCAGCTCTGTCCCTACAAGCTGTGTGATTTTTGGCAAAATATTTCTTCTCTTTAAGCTTGTTTGATCATCATCCGTAGAGTAAGCACATTTATATCTATCATGTTTTATTTCTACAGTGATTAGTTTCAAAAATATGAAGTGATGTAAAATTAATTTGTGTATAAATTGCATTTGATGGATCAAATAATGATGCAAATCAGATTAAGTTAGAATTTTAGGTTATATAACCATAGATGCTCAAAAACAGCAGAGGAGTCTTTTTGTTTGGCTGGTTGTTTTAGAAGGCTTACTAAAAAAGAGGGATCCTATCTTATTCTAAAAGATTTGAATGGAGAGGACATTTTTATTTGGCAGAATTACATGAGAAAAATGTAGATTAAAAAAAACATGCTTGGGAGCAGTGGATAAATTATTCTTCTTGAAATGAAACGTTCATGTTCATTAACAGAGGGTGACATGGTTGGAAAAACTAGAAATAAGACATATTGAACTTAATAGGACTTTGATTGTAAAGTCAGAACTTCATGATTATTCAGAAAAATAATTTAGAGATAAAGGGAAGCAAGGAAGAAAGGGAGGGAGGGAGGAAAACAAAAGAAATAAGGAGATAGAGAAGAGACAAGAGAAAATACAAGCATTCATTAAGTTCCTCTTACGTGTCAAGGGCTATGATAGTTATTTTTATATAATCATAGATACTTTCATCAACACTACAAATTTTCTAAATTAAGAGAAATTACCAAGCATGCCTAACCAATAGTGTGAATAAAACAATCAGGCTTGAGTTCAGTTCTAATTATATATCCTACGTTCATTTTGCTGTTAAGGAAGGATTTTTGTGAGTGTGAGGTAGTATAAATATCATATAATGATATTAATGACAGCTTATCTAACTATACTGTCATATCTGCATGTAACATGTTTCATTTTCCTAAACTACTATCAGATATTAGAAAAAATACATTAAATCAGAAAACAAAACCTGTTCCAACCCAGCATGTCTTATACTAGCTTGGCTGGTGTGGCTCAGTTGGTTGAGTGTTATCCTGTGCACCAAAATGGTTGCTGGTTCCACTCCTGTCAGGGCATGTGCCCAGGCTGTGTGTATGGGACGATGTTTCTCTCCTACGTCAGTATTTCTTTTTCTCTCTCTCCCTCTCCCTCCCTCTCTTCTGAACCAATAAAAACATATTTTAAAAAGGAAAAAGAAAAAGAAAATCTTTCTCAAAAAAATATTTAGCATAGAGCCAGAATCCTCAGAGATCTCACAGTATTGATTAATAATGACAATTTTTTTTCTACCTTAACCAATTGCTTAGAAAAATGGAAAAAATAAAATCCTGAACTGTACTCAGAGGCCCTGTTTTTATATCCATTTTATTAGTTCAAGACCTTTGGGATTTTCTCAAGGCTTTCTTCTAAATTAAGAGTCTAGACACTTATATTTTATTATCTCCCTGTCACTACTTGCTTAAAAATTATATTTAGAAATGGAGACCAGAAGCAAGAAATATAATAGAGAAGATAAATAAGGATGTGCTCTGAAATGTGAATATTTTCCCCATTTATATCAAGATAGGAGGCCAAGTTCTTCTTACATAACTCTAACCACGCTGGCAGAGATCATGACACTTTGAGGACAACCTCTCACCTGAGAGTGTGAAGTCTCACGCAGCTGAAGCTCAGTAAGGCCTTCCACTTCTTGAGTGAGACCAGAGCCTGTTCTACAAAATCATGCGTTGCCACAACCCCTTTCCCATTTTCTTTTACCAACAACTCATCCCCAAGATGACTGGAACTTATCTCTACTTCCTTCCTGTCCAAATAAATTTGGTTAAAAGATTCATTTTTCTCTCTCTTTCTTCTTTATTTTTATTGTGGACACTATTACAGAGGTCCTCATTTCCCCCCTTTGCCTGCCCTCACCCAGTCCTCACCACTCTATCCTCTGGGCATCACCACACTGTTGTCTGTGACTATAGGTTATGCATATATATTCTTTGGCTAATCTCTTCCCCTTTTTTATTTTTAAAGGAGTTAAAATTAACATTCAACTCTATTTTATTTCTATTTGCAATGAATTACCTTACCCCCCGCAACAAGTGTCTTTACTTACACTAGATTGCTATGAGTTAGTACATCAGAATATAACTGCGTACTCCACAGATAACCATAATTAAGTTGCAGAAGAATTTTTTACTCTCCTTCTGAATATAGGGGGAAAAACAAATTTTATGAAGCTAATATTATTATATTACTTTGTAAATGTCATATTTCCCCTTTTAAAAGCAAATAATCATCCAAGCCAATCAAGCAGAACTCCTTTGATTTATAACTTGACCTTATAAAACTTCTAACGTCGTTGACCAGTAGTTTTCTGAAATTCTGCATTGTTTTGACTTTTAAGACATTACTTATCTCTCTCCCTGATTATTCTTTCTCGTGGAACTTTGTAGATTTTCATCATACACATCGCTTTAAGTGCTTTTCTGGTTTCCATGGTCTGGCTTAGATCTTTATCTCTTATTTCTAGACATTTACTCCCTGAATGACAAACTAGCCTCATAGCTTCACCTATGACCAACTTACTACTGAATTCAAATCTACATCTCTATGTAAAATCTCTCCTCAACTTCCCTCATATATTTCCCTCTTGTCTTGCATATCTCATGCGTAATTCAAACTCAACATGTCACACTCAGTTGAGGATGTTTCCATAGCTTATATGAAGACATCAGATTCATCACTTGACATAATAGCTGTCTACTTATTTTTACCTCCTGCCTCTTGGAATATCAATTCTCAAAAAAATAATAGTATTCTCAATTGGTATTTTATATAAAATAGTTTTGATATAGAAGAGAGAAAGATAGAAGTGATGTATAATAAGAATAAAGTGGTAGAGAATACCCAGTAGCATTTAGGAATATCAGCTGATGTTACTACTTACATATCCATCTCTAACACCCAGTAACATCTAACGATTTAGTCCACTGTCACTGTCAACCACCAAAAATAAAAAGACAATTTATTACTACCACGAAGATGAAGAAGAAAATAATCTCTTGGTTTCCATTGTAACACCATCTAATTAACTATGAGAGACAGAAAAAAGAAATATAATTTAAAATGTAGAGAAAGACAGGACAAAGTGCAATAGAGACCAAGGAAAAGTCTGTGAAAAGCTTCATGTTTATTCAGCATCACATAATAACTGACAGATTTTCTTACCCATAGCCTTATAGGTCTAGCACTTGAATAAGAGAGAAAATAATTGTATTTTATGAAGCTTAATATTCAAGTCAAAACTAGAAACTTCATGTTATCTCTGAATAACAGAGACGCAGGAAGGGGGCAATAATGAAACAACAGCCTAGTGTGTTACACATTAATGAATTGGTGGTCTAGATAGTTCAATCAAAGTGGCCCAATATTGATGTGCCTTTAGAAAGACAGGTGGAATATTGCATGTGCCATTCAATGTAATGAATTGTCAGGGAGAAAAAAATCTCCAGTATGTGTATAATCATTTATGAGCAGTGGGGGAGGAAATTGAATTATAAGAAGATGTATTTTTGTTCAGCTAAGAAATAGAGCAAAGACATTTTTGAGTGTACAATTTAAAAATATATCAGTTATTTTATAGAAATTAGCTATTTTCCACAGTAACTTATGTATTGAATCTGAATACAGTCTGGTGATCTCATTATAACATAACAGGAAAAATTCACTAATAAAGGCAGGTGGAAGGGAGAATTTTAGAAAATAGGTAGAATGAGAACTAAATATGAAATATCCCAAGAAAGATGTAACTAGAGAATTTATCTACATCAGATATTTTCCAAGAATTGATATGAGCA
The DNA here is from genome assembly GCF_964212035.1 of Myotis nattereri. NCBI lineage: Eukaryota > Metazoa > Chordata > Mammalia > Chiroptera > Vespertilionidae > Myotis > Myotis nattereri. Next base: position 47,484,289 of record NC_138080.1, on the reverse strand, counting down.
GTATAATTTCCTCTTTGGTCCTTACTCTTACTTTCTCGTGAATGTCAAGTGTTTATGAGCTGAAACTCACAACCTCCAACATACAGATATTATCCTATCCGGTGAAGTCCTGAGAGTCTTAACTATGCTTCCCCCCCTCCCCCCCGGCAAATGGTAGAGTTGGGATTTGTCTGCATGATATACAAAGTAAAATTTCCCATTATAAAAAGTTGTTAATAATTGCATTTTACTCATTTGATATAATTTATTAAGTATCATGTGTCAGGGACTATCCTGAGTATCCTATCTAATAATAGACAAATATGCAAATTGACCATAACCCCGACACCCTTCCCATTGGCTAATCAGAAGGATATGCAAATTAACTGTGAATCAAGATGGCAGCCGGCAGCCACGCAGCTGAAGCGAACAGGAGGCTTGATTGCTCCAGTGATGGAGGAAGCCAACGTTCCCAGCCTGCCACTACTGCCAGCCTCTGAGCTTGCACTCTAAGCAACTATGTTGCAATTATAGAAGCTAAACAAGCTCCAGAGAATTGCTTTCAGCCAGCTTTGGCCTCAGAGCTTAGAGCTGCAGTGATGGCAACAGAGTTTCAATTATAGAAGCCAAACAGACCCAGAAACCTGCTTTCAGACCTCAGAGCTGGAGCCGGCTGTCAGATCCAGTGACAGCTATAGAAGGTAAATAAATCCCAGAATTAAAAAAAAGAAAAAAAGGAGAGGCTGGGAGCTTAAGTTGCCCTCCAGCCTGAAAACAGCTCTCAGGCCCTCACCCAGACTGGCCAGGCACCCCAGTGGGGACCCCCACCCTGAAAGGGGTGTGACCAGCTGCAAGCAGCCATCAGCCCATCATCCAGGCTGGCCAGGCACCCAAGCGGGACCCCCCACCCTGATCTGGGACACTTTCAGGGCAAACCAGCTGGCCCCCACCTGTGCACCAGGCCTCTATCCTATACTACAGGCAGAACAGGACAGTGCGAGCTGCCATACGGGCCCCATGTGCAGCCCTGGGCAGCGGAGCATAAGCCTCGCCCCCAGCTGGGACCCCTGTGTGCCACCTGAGCCCCCAGCCGGGACCCCCGTGCCACCTAAGCCCCACACTGCTAATCCCCGCCCCCAGCTGGGACCCTATGACTATTGGAGAGCAAGAAAGTGCTGCTGGGCCCTGGGTCACTGTGGTGATCTGGCCATCAGTAAGTAGAAAAGTGCGGCCTGTAGGCAGCCCCCAGCTGCGCCTGATCTGGGAGCAGGAAAGCAAACCCGGCCTGCAGACAGCCCCAAACTTTGCCTGCTCCCTGGTTGCCATCGTGATCTAGGAGCAGGAAAGCAAGCCTGGCCTGAGGGCAGCCCCCAGCTGGGCCTGATCTGGGAGCAGGAAAGCAAGCCTGGCCTGCGGGCAGCCCCCAGCTGCACCTTCTCCCTGGTCGCCATGAGGATCCGGGAGCAGGAAAGCAAGCCTGGCCTGCGGGCAGCCCCAAGCTGGGCCTGAAATGGGAGCAGGAAAGCCCGGCCTATGGGCAACCCCCAGCTGGGCCTGCTCCCGGGTCACCATGGCAATCCGGGAGTAGGAAAGCCCGGCTTGCAAGCAGCACCCCCTTCCTGGCCATAGCTCAAGGGAGAGTACAACATGCAGTGGAGGCCAGGAGCCTGAGAGATCAACACAGAGGGGCTCCTGCTCCAAGCCTCCATGGTGTGGCTGGGGGCAGGCCCCAGCAGACACACACACACACACACACACACACACACACACACACACACAGCAACTGCTTCGAGCCTATGTGCCGCGGCTGGGGGCAGGCCCTAGCAGACAGACACACACACACACACACACACACACACACACACTCACACACACACACACGACGCCTGCTCTGAGCCTCTGCTGCCAGACTGTGGCCATCAGTAGGATATCCACTGAGGGCTCCTGGACTGTGAGAGGGGCAGGCTGGGCTGAGGGAACCCCACCCCCCAGTGCATGAATTTCGTGCACCGGGCCTCTCGTAGGGTATATAAAGAGCATAGATAAAATATCTGACTTCAAGAAGCTTACATTATAACTGGAGGAGACAAAATAAAGCAAATAGGATAGCAAAGGATGAAAATGGGCTGTAAATGGATACAATTTAGAAGAGGTTTGTCAGGCCCCTTAGGAGGTGATTAGGTCATGGAGGTTGAGCCCTTGTGAATGGAATCAGTGTTCTTATTTTAATAACCCACAGAGCTCCCTCTCTCTGTCCACTATGTGAGGATGCAGAGAGAGTCAGCAGTCTACAACCCGGAAGAGGGCTCTGACCCAACCATGCTGGCAATCTGATCTTGGATTTCCAGCCTCCAGAACTGTGAGAAATTAATTTCTATAGTTTATAAGCTACCGAGATTTGGCATTTTGTTATTGCAGCCCAAGCAGACTGTGCAAACAGTCTAGACCAGGCAGGAATGTAATGGCCTATGTACAGATGCTGACTTTTACTGTGAGTGATATGGGGAGTCAATAGATTGTTCTGAGGAGACGAGTAATATCTTCCAACTTTAATTTTAAAGGATCACCTGGTTGCTTTGCATAAATTAGTCTTTTTCAGGGCAAGAGTGGAATTAGATTGAGAATCTTGTGTACTATTCTGCAGAAGAGATGGATGGTGAGAGTAGTGAGATCTGTGAGGAATGGCGGGGTGCTGAATATTTTTGGAAGTGGATACAAAGGATTTCCTTGGGGGAAAAATGAGGAGTCCGTGTTGATGCTGAGTTTTATGTCTTCCTGGTACTGCCCGGTATTTAATTGGAACCCTGGAGTCAATCCTTATTTTTGCTGTCAGTCCAAAACAGTGAACCTTCTCCCTATTCTTTTTTTTTTTAATATATATTTTATTGATTTTTCACAGAGAGGAAGGGAGAGGGATAGAGAGCTAGAAACATCGATGAGAGAGAAACATCGATCAGCCGCCTCCTGCACACTCCCCACTGGGCATGTGCCCGCAACCAAGGCACATGCCCGTGACCAGAATCGAATCCGGGACCCCTCAGTCCGCAGGCCGACGCTCTATCCACTGAGCCAAACTGGTTAGGGCCCTTCTCCCTATTCTGAGTGTGTCATACTTTGGCCGTGTGACAGACTGGCAATTTGATGTTCATGTTTTGAAAAAAATTAACAACAAAAAAGGTCTTGTGTTGTGTTGTTTTTTTAAGACAACTGAGTTAGCAATTAGCTTAAGCAAACAGTAAGGGGAAAGAGTTTGCCTGAGAGCCCAACCATAATTTGGAGGTAGGTACACAAGGCAATGAGAGTTGAACCAGGTAAATGAGGCAGAAAATAAAATTGATCTGGTATTTCTTAGGAAGAGTCAGTTGCTTTGTTAATCAATCACACACAATGTAACACCAGGAAAAAAAAAAGTCACAAGAGCATGAGAACTCATTAAAACTTTCTCAATATGCATACCAAGAGCCAGAGTCAAGCCACTTTTCATGGCCTTACTGTGTTTCCCCTCAGGCTCTTATTTCCTCTCTTGGAACCAGCATAGGACAACACAGATGGGAGTACTGTCTTTGGAAATAGGAGTTACTTGTCAGGGACAGGTACCTCTGATTTACCTTTCTGGAAACAGGAATTATTCAATGACTTGCTGCTATGGTAACAAGATATAAAGCAAATAAATATAACCAACAATACCATTGTAACTTGCAGTTTTTCGAAAAGTGTTTCAGAAGCCTTTAAAGATTCATAGCTTCTGTTTGCTGTTCTCTCACACAACTCTTAAACTGTTTTCACAATTCTTCGAGGAATGTAACCAAAAAAATGAAGTTAAAGAATTAAATGGGGGGAAAAATTCCATTTGTTCCTTTCCTAAGGGAGGAAAAATATCACACATTAACCTGTGTGTGATGAATCAAGTCCCTATTGTTGCAATCTGCTTTGTGTAGGGAATGGCAGGGTGCACCACTGAGTTAGCTAAGAGCTGCTTGTAAGGGAGAAACTTGTCATAAAGGAGCACAGCACCTGAGAGAGATCAATGTAGGAGTGTTCATTAAACTAAGACAAGAGGTATTGATCTGCAGGAGGGGAGAAGAGCCGCAGGGGACTTTTCAATGGTATGGAGGCAGGAGAGAGAAACAGAGATGAGTGAAGTAAACTGTGTTTTTATTCTGTTTTCTTTATCCAAAGTAGAGTTTGCAGTGCAACTAATAGAATACATAAAAAAAGGAATGGAATGCCAGAAAAACAGCGGGACTCAAGTAGCCCATAAAGTTGGGAGGGATGGAAGAGATGCACACTAAAACATCCGGGCAGCTGAAGAAGATGTATTTTTAAGGGTTTCCTCTAAAATGTGAGCATATTTCCACCAGTGTTTTTGGAAGATTTCATTTGGACAGTGTTAGTACTTAAAGTAGATTCTTAATTGCATAGCCACGAAATTTAGAAAGTAAACCAACACTGTTTATGAATCTTTGACACTTGGGGTGGGGGGATCAGCACAATTAGTAAAAGACAACTGCATTTTGAACCTGAGAATAGGCCATGGGCTAGGAACTCACTCTTACTGTTATTCATTGGTATTTACCTACCGGCAAAAAAGTTGTATTTTTACTAATAATACTAATTATAAGCAGTACTAAATTCTACTACCTAGCAGAAGGCGGAAATAATGGATTCATTGATAGAGAAAAGATAAAGTTCCCAGCCTAGTACCATGGAGGTATAGTCATTCATTCATTTACTCAGTAAGTACATGCTGCCCATCTTATTCTAATCACTCTGCTCAGTCTGGGTTTTAACTCAAATTCAAACCTTGCTGTGTTCCAGATTCAGCCACATGGGTTAAGATATCCTCTATTCATCCAACACATAGTTTTTGTGTATCAACACTAAGTCAAGGACCGTTCTAGACATGAGGGATATAGCAGTAAACCAAAAAGTTCTGCTCTACTGGGGCTTAATATTCTAGGAAGGAAAGGAAAGCATGAATAAGAGAACTAGTAACAGCATATCCAGAAATTGGGGGAAACTTTGCCCTGGAAGAGATGCTGGAGTTACCTGGTAGGTGTGTTGAGTTGTCCATCTCGTAGGTGGAAAGGGCCCAGAGATAAGTAAACGCATGGATGGAAGGCTGAAAGAGCATGGACGCATTTGGAAAAGAGCAAACTGTTTGGGATGAGTGTGGTGTACAGGAAGGAAGTGTGTAACAAGAGACCAGGAAGGTTAACCGAGGTTATATTTCAAATTTGTCACAATTTACAGCCCATGGCATGTTTTAAAGCCCAAAATGAAGCATGATCAGTTCTATTTTCAATTGCATGTGGATTGAATTTCAGAGTGGAAATCAAAGCAGTGAGCATTTTCAGAAAGAAATACAATAGTTCAGATGAAAGAACATGAGAACACAATGCAAGATTCAGGTGAGGAGGATACAGAGAAAATAATACTCTAAAAACAGAATACATAATGTACAACCTGGAGCAGATGTCATAGGCCTGGGCTGAGACAAAAGCCACAGGAATCCTGCCAAAAATGGCAGATATAAAGCATATGTGTGTCAGACACCAACACAAACAACAGTATGAAAAGTCCCCGGAAGTGTTCATTGAATTTTGTTTAAGACTTAGAAGACTCAGAGTATATAGATATTTAAAATATTACGTAAGTACTGTTATTTTATCATCTGAAATATTCCTTATATCTATCAAACAAGCCTGAGATGATCTAATAAGATATCAGTAGCAGGAGAGGCAGGGAGGAGAAAAGAAAAGAAAGAAAAAGAAGAGAGAGTGAACAAGTACACGGAAGTCTAGAAGTGATTCTCAAATCTCACAATCATACATTTACATCCTCTTGCAATTGTTTCATATCAACATCGTTCTAAACAACCCATTCATTTTCCTGGTCTACTTAATTTTATTATTCTCCATTCCTCAAACCCCAACATTTCTTCCCTGTATTTACTTTACAGTGATAAAATTGCTTCCTATTTCACTGAGGAAAAAAATGATGGCAGTTACTCAAGCACCTAGAAATATTCTATTAACTCTCATTGAAAGAGATTTCTCTTGACCCCACATCTCCTCATAGCTTCTCCCCCATTTTTTGGAATCAGGACCATATTCTTCCCATGGGTCCCCACCTAACTCAGAGTAAATCCCAAAGCCATCTCATCAGCCGTTTATGTGACCACATCACCTACCCCTAGCCCCCCATCACCTACCACTGGCCCCTGCCTCTTTCTGCAAAACCTCAGTGGTCACCTCGCTGTTTTGCACAACACACCATCAGTGGTCGGCAAACTGTGGCTCGCGAGCCACATGTGGCTCTTTGGCCCCTTGAGTGTGGCTCTTCCCCAAAATACCACGTGTGGGCACTCATGTACAGTGTGATTGAAACTTCGTGGCCCATGTGCAGAAGTCAGTATTTTGTGGAAGAGCCACACTCAAGGGGCCAAAGAGCCACATGTGGCTTGTGAGCCGCAGTTTGCTGACCACTGCACCAGGTAATCTCTGAACTCAAAGAATTACCCTTGCTCCAACCTCTGCCTAGAAGTCTCTTCCCTCAGATATCTCAATAATTCCTTCTTAGAGTCTTTACTCCAATGTCACTGTCTCAGGAACCTTCCTTGATAACTCTGCTTAAAATTGTGACACATCCCATGGATTTGTCGTAAGTATTTCCTATCCCATTCACCGTCTTATTTTATCCATAACAGTTTTCTTCTGATAATATATACAACTTATCAATTTCATTTATTTTCTCCTTCTACTCACCAGAATGTCACCTTAATGAGGATAGGGATTGTTAAAGTTGTTCATTATTGAATGTATAGGACAAAGATCCATTTCTCATGCTTAGAAGGCATTTTATAAACAGTCATTGAACAGATAAATTATAAATATTTTAGCATTTAGTATAAAACATTATCCAGCTGAATACCAGAGTCAAAGACTAGAGTAGAGAGGAGAAAGGGTGAAAAGGAGTTTCACTCTCTCAAAGAAATAGTAGGTAAGAGGATGTCCTGAACCATCTGGACATGGCTAGCATTGGAAGGTAAGCTATGCTGCCTCCTCAAATACTCAACCCTATCTGTGGACAATAGATGTATTTCTAGTAAAGTGTTCATCGTAAAACATTATTTAGTTAACTTAATTGTTTTTAATTTATTTTCTCATCAAACATGTTGCCTGTTTTGTAAAAATTTTACAGTTTTATAAGATGAAGAACAGAAAGGCTGAATATCTTACCCAGAATCCCAAAGCAAGTCCATGATTGGGCCCGAAAATTGAATTATGACTTTTGCATTTCTAGACACTTTTAAATCATTAAATGCTACTTTATAAGACAAACAGATTTTTTAAAAAAATATACAGCCTGTCTGGCGTGGCTCAGTAGTTGAGCACTGACCTATGAACCAGGAGGTCACAGTTCCATTCCCTTGTCAGGGCACATAATTGTGGGCTCGATTCCCAGTAGGGGGCGTGCAGGAGGCAGCCAATCAGTGATTCTCTCTCATCATTGATGTTTCTATACCTCTCTCCCTCTCCTTTTCTCTCTCTGTAATCAATAAAAACATATTTGGTAGTCGTATAGCATTTTGCAGTTGTAATAGCATAGTCCTTAAGAAAAATGGCATAAGGTTTTTTTATATTATTACTTCTGTACGGTAACTCACAGCCAGGAAAAAAAACGGATAGCTAGGCTACGAGAAGAATCTGTTTTCATGCCAAATTCTAGCCATTTACAAAGATGGATTCACATATAACATATGGCCTGAGTCCTATTGATTTTGCTTATGACTATTAAGTTTCTAACATGTTAGATGATGTTAAAACATCATGTTTCTGTTTGTGCTAGCTTAGTTGTTCCCATTAACAGTAAGAGGAGTTCCAGAATGCATTCAGAGAATATGTAGTATTTCATAGAATTTTATTACCAATTATGTTATAGCCACTTAGGATATTTGTAGTCATATTTACTAAGATGTTACATGAGCATATTTTCCCTAAGAAAAATTTCAAGTGATCATCAAAGGACTGTGGCATATTTTAAAGAGAATTACTATTGTGATATGATTAACTTTTTATTCTCAGGGGTTAAAAGCATCATCAGTCATTTCTTTTGCATTTAGACCAGGATCTCATTACTATATATCAACTAAATGAAGGCTAAGGAGCAGCACAATAAGATGTAAATACCCCTCCTTTTATGGCTCACCCGTCTTTAAAATGTATATCCCAGAGGCTGTCAAATAACCTGGGGATAATAATGGCTCCCACGTTTACCAATTCATTGTTGAGGTTTTTATAGAAGGCATCTTTGTAGTCTTAATGTTAGCCTTTAGTAGCAGAGGTTCTCTTTGCACTTTTGTGTACATATTGTATAAATGCTGCAGTCCTACCTACACAGCGGTTAAGGAAACAGCGCAAATGTAAAATGACAAAGCTAGAGGCAACCTAATCAGTGGCTTCTTGTTCTGATTTTCCTTCCTGCAGAGAGTAAAAAAGTGGGGCTCTCAGCTAGGTTTTGAAAGTAATTTCCTCTTATTTCCTGGAAAGTTCAAATTATTTTCTATCCACTCTGCCTTCTCTAGTGTCAAAAATAGGGGAAACATAACCTTCACTTTCTAATTATTTTTATTCTGACTCATACTCTCTACTTTCTATTGGAATCATAATTCACCAGGCCAGTAAGTATGTTACTTTTTGACTTTTATATCTTCTTTTTGACTTGTTTCTTAATATTTTTTTGGTTTTCATTGAGGTCAAAAAGGAAGAATCAATAAAACCTGCAACAAATAAGCCATAAAGAAGCACACTGCACTATTTATTGGACTAGTCTTATTCCAACACAGCATATCGGCTGAATGTTAAAAGTGTTATATTGTCTGGAACAGAACAAAGTGAGTTAGTAACAGCCTCATTTATCCTTCAAAGAAACTTGAAAGTCTCATGTGTATGCAACATGTATATATATATATATATATATATATATATATATATATATATATATATATTCTTCTATATACATTTACATATATACACATCCATGTGTTTGTGTGTATGTGTGTATGTAGCCAATGGACTATCAGTTTCAAATAGTTTAGGTTTTATAAATATTAATTACTTTAACTAAGACATACTAATACCAGCCCTCTCATTTGTTTTGGAGACTGTATGCTGACATAAGTTTACCAAACTGAGTAATGAACCAGGAATAATATATAGTTTTCTATCTTTTCCAATTCTCTTTTATTAAAAGCTGGAACTAAATAAAATCTTTTAGCTTATACTTATTGCTACCAATAAAAACGCTTTCTATGGTTTGGTAGTTTCTGTTTGAGGTTTCCTTCATTCTCCATGATGAGGATGAAAAAACCAAAACTGTTATCTTGTGTCTCCAATCTAGTAAACTTGCCTGTGTACCTTGAGACCTAAAAAGAGCTATTTCCTCCTCATTAATTCATTCATTTTATGCCATTCATTTTTTTCAATGGACATTTATTGAATGTCTACTTACGGCATTAGAGTCAAGTTTACATATAGTTTCATGAGAAAAAGTAACACATAAATACAGTGCACTGTGATAAACGCCATGAGAGAGATATGAATAGGTGCCACGTGGAAACAAAGCAGTGAAAAAATTCTGCCTGGGGAAATTAAGGACAGCTATATGTGTGGTAATATGTGTTGAATTTTGAGAGAGATAGAGATTTCATAGGCTGCTTGTCTGTGTCACCTGTGGTGCTGATATTCCTTTCTACTTCAAGGTTACCTGGAGGCCTTCAAGAACATAACTTCTAACAAAACTGCAGACTGAGCTATGTGGGTGGAATGCAAGGTAGATAGAAGGGTATGGCAGGAAATAGACTCACCAAGATCTAAGGAAACCAACTATTAAGGAAAGTATATGCCATTTGAAAGTTTTTGGACTTTCCTATGCTAGTATTGAAGATGCTATTAATAAAAGTGGAACAGTGGATTAAATTGGAATTGTTAAAAGAGTACCCTTGTGACATTATGCCAGGTGAACCTCTTAGGAGGTCCTCCAGACACCATTTTTTTCGGGATGAGGATAATGCTTAACCAAATGGAATGATTCTAATAGTGGCATCAGGTGGAGTTATTTTAGAAAGAGATAGTCATAGTGACCTAAAAATGTGAATTAAATTGGAGAATCCATAGAGTATTAGAATTGAAGGGGAATGTGTCAATTACTCATGTTCACTCTGCCTTATATCCCCAAAAAGTTTTTATAGTGGTTTAGAGAAATATATACACTTCAATAAGATTGTAAAAGATAAAGAAATCAAAGTAAAGAGTAAAGGAAAGTCAAACGGTAGAGTGAAATAGGAGGGAATAAATCAAGTATATCCAGGCAATAAAACTAGGCACATTTTTTCAGTAGGTTTAATTTAGTAGCATTCTTTTTTAATACATTTTTTACTGATTCTTTACAGAGAAGAAGGGAGAGAGATAGAGAGTTAGAAACATTGATGAGAGAGAAACATCGATCAGCTGCCTCCTGCACACCCCCTACTGGGGATGTGCCCACAACCAAGGTACATGCCCTTGACTTGAATCAAACCTGGAACCCTTTAGTCCACAGACCGATGCTCTATCCACTGAGCCAAACTGGTCAGGGCTCAGTATGTTTAATTTAAACAAATTAATTCAAATTTCATTGTTTAGCTTTTCAAGAACAAACTATTAAAAATAAATCTGTTTAAATTCAGTATATTTAAAAACAAATATGAAGATATAGGGAGTAAAATAAATAAGAAGTTCAGGATAGATAATAATGGAGTGGAAAAAAAAGTAAAATATTATTAAGCACTAATTTGATGCAGGCACTGTTATAGGAACATGCAGATGATTCTTACCATCCTTACATGCCTTTGATTCATCCTCTACATTTCTGTCCATGGCTATATTATGGTGGTGTTAAGTGTGGACAATTTTTTTCTTACATATTGTCTGTAATATGTTTATATTAAATTCACTAAGGAGTAAATTCACAAAGAAGTACTTAAATTAATATTAATTATTGTTCATTCTTCATTAAATTCTTATTAAATTATTAAACGCCAAATTTGGAAAAGATTATAATCAGAGCCTCATATATTTCTTTTAAATCTGAGAAATCAGAATCCCAATGGTGAAAAATGATGTGTGCCAAGCCTACTGTTAGTGCCAAGCTTACCAAACCTGAAGCTGCAGTCTAAGCACTAAGTATAAATTGATTGCATTTGGATTATGCTGGCTTTCGTAAGAGTAGCAGTTTTCGCCTACCATGATTTTTTGCTTGAAATTCAAATATATATAAATGGATGATTGTATACTGCTTCAGCAATTTAAAGTTTGAAAATACTCATGTTGAGCATAATTTGAAAAAGCAGAAACACTAGTTTAGGAATATAATCTATAAATAATAATAAGAGCATAATATGCTAATTAGACCGGACAGCTGAAGGACCTTCCGAACGACCTTCTGGACAAAGCCAGGCTGCGAAGGCTGAGCCCCTGCATGAATTTCGTGCATCAGGCCTCTAGGGTTAGGATAAAACAGAAAAGGCCAAGAATAAAAGAGTTTTTAATAAAACTTGGGAGAGATAGGGAAAGCTAAGGAAACCTAAACTAATACCCTTAGGCCTCCCTTCCCATTTTTAGAAAGAGATCACTGGAGTGCATGTAAGCCAGCTTGTGAAGTGTGCTTTGATATGACTTATCATGAGCAAAATGAAGGCTATCATGGAAGAGCAGGGAGAAATGCCAGTGTAGCTATGAACAGTAGATTATGCATCATTTTCTAACTAAAAAGCCCATATTACTGTTAACAAGGGTCAAACACCAAGAAGGCAGCAGATATTTGAATATAGGAGCATTCACCATACCCCCAAATCCTCTTACTAAGCATTTAAGGCATTCTGCAACAAGGTAAAACCCTTATTAAAGCTGTAATATGGATCCTGTAAAATTTTTATCAAGAAGAGAATGGTGATAAACTATCCAATATATTTTGGTATTATTATAAGATACAAAAATGTAGTCGCTATTTTTTATGGGCTGTGTTTGTTGTTTTATTTTTTTGTGAAAGCAGAACATTTGTTTTTAGGATTGTATAGGTGCTCTAGAAACCCATGCTTTCTCTCTTTCTCCCTCCGCTTTACCCGTCCACCCCATAGTAACATTGAACACTAAAATTGGTTCTTACCCTGCAACATGAACAGTGCAAATGAGAACTCAAAACTAATCCCCCATTGTTTGGATGAGATGTTAAGGATATAATGATCATTGCCTTCTTACACTTCTCACCTCTTTCAAGTCTTGTTCTTTTGAAAAACATGCATCTCCTGAATTCTCCTTATGACTTCTGAGTAAAGGAAACTGAACAAATGAGCATCTTCCTCTCCTGTCAAATAACAACTGATGAATAAATTGAGTGTATTAAGGTGCCTGTTAAGATGAAGTCAGTATTCAAATTGACACCTTCAGCCAAATTTTATTTTTGGTGCAGAGATCTAAATTTACATTAGAAATATCTACCAGAAAATCAACAAAGATATCAAAAGGGACCATCATGCATGAGTGCTGGGTTACAGTGCCTAGATTCTAGAACATTTAAGAAGAGGACTAAGGAGCATTGGGAAAATGGTAGTAGACGTAAAAAGAGAAATTATTCCTGTGCCAATTACCTCACTATTTTATTATAATAGTTTGTAGTTTGGTCTGCCTTCTTGAGATTTTGCTGATTCTCATATTTTCAGCCCCTGGAGAGCAAGCGGAGTCAACAAATCAATCAATGCATTCAAACTCTGCAATCAGTCAGTAAGATCACACTCCAAAAACATGCTTCAACTTTGCAAAGGAGAGAAAGTCATAGCGCATGTCCCTGTGGCTAGCATAAAGTAAAAGAATTGGTCTTCACTTTTTTCTGAGAATTTCCACTTTTATGATGGCTATAGGAACATTAATAGAATATATGAACTTTAAATTTAAGTTTCTCTGCAGACTTACTAACTTTCGAAACTGAATGGGTCTTGAAAAATCATCTCGTGACTAATTTATCTTCATTGTACAGAAGACAGGGTTACACATTTGAATATCTGTTTCCATTTTTTCTGAGTATAAAGTTAAAGAAAATGGGCATTCTTGCTGAGAGAAATCTTAATTTCAATTACACTTCTTTAGTTTCAAAAGCAGTGTCAGTTAGCCACTTATTCATTTTTAAGAAGTGGTAGCTATTGAGCATTAAAGAGCACTTTGAATATGACAGACTCTAAAATAAATAAGCAAGTAAGCAATGCTTATCTCTCTTCTTTTAATAGAAAACAGAATCAAGGTACAAAAAAACGGCATTTTTGGAAATAGATTCTGTAAATCCATAGTGAATATGCTTTCTACCTTTTAATATTTGCATTTAATAGAAGCAGAAAAAGTTCTGTACACTTTTCCTTTGCACGAATGGTTTCTTGTCCTAAATGTCTGCATTCCAAACCTTCATTTTACTTCCTTTTACATCATTGCTAGTGTGCGTAATTAAAGATATTGCTATGGAATCTCGGAGAAGTGTGGATTTTCTTTGTTAACAGGGGAGATTTTAGTAATCATAGAACAAAGAGCTGAAGCTTATTTTCAATCTAAGAGAAAATATTGTGTCATAAAAAGGGGTATTCTCTTAAGGGTTTACCATACAGCAATTAGCATCTACCTAGTACACTTACGTTGTAAGTGTTAACAACCCTTTCAAAGTGAACCAGGTTTTTGTCCTACAGAAAATATCTCTTCATTTTATAACCTAACCAAAATTTGGGTACATTTTATGGTAGAATTTTAGTCAGACTATGGAACTAATTAATAGAATTTTAAATGGATATTCTGAAATAGCGATTTATATAAAAAAAGTGATGTGAACCCAGGGCCCACTCTTGGTTTCTGATGCTATTGTCCATTGAAAAGAGTCAGCTCTCTCTCCTTGGAGAAATGACTGATTCTAGGACTGAGACAGGGGTTATGCAAGGTGAGACTCAAGCATCTTGTGGCGCCAGCAAGTAAGGCCATGGTCAGAAACAAGAGTGAAGGTGTGCCAAAGGACACAGGAGCCAACTGAAAGATCTTCTAGTGGTCCAAGATAGAACCATTTGAGCAACAAAATAATTAACAGATTACTATATTATATTTAAAGTATATTTTCAAAAGGATAGGGATTTAAAATTAAAATCCATGTTGGCATACATATGTGATTAAATAAATAAACAAACAAACAAACAAACAAATAAATAAGAACAGAAAAAATCTGTGTAGGAAATTTTCAAGGAAGTAAGCACAACCCTTCCCCTCCGCCGCCCCCTTCTTAGATGTGGGCTAAACAGTGATTTGCTTCCAAAGAATGCAGTATGGAAATGGGGGAAAGTTCCTTCAGAGTTGAGAAACCGAAACCGGGCAAGCATTGCCGTTACCCAGGTAATCGTGGTTAACAGCAACAGTACTGATTCATATTGATAGTATGTACCCTTAAGAGCATGTGAAAAAATAGCATTCATCTCTGCGATCTTTTTCCTAAAAACCCACATCCTTAGTCTAATCAAGAAAAAAAAAATGAGAGAAGCCCAAACTGAAGGCTACCCTTCAAAATACCTGATCCGTACTCCTCAAAACTGTCAAAATTATCAAAGGAAAGGCTGAGAAGTTGTATTAGCCAAGACAAGTCTTAAAAGATATTGATGAGTAAATGTAAATGTGCTATCTTGGATGACATCCTGGAACAGAAAAAAAATCCATTAAGAAAAAACTACTGAAATCTGGATGAAGTGTGAGTTTTAGTCTATAATAATTTATCAATATTAGTTCATTAGTTGAGACAAAAGCGCCAGAGTAATGTAAGATGTTAGCAATAGGGGAACTGATTGAGTACATGTAGTATCTTGGCAACTTTTTTGTAAATCTAAAACAACAAATAAAAAGTTTGGTTTTTTGAAGTCACACTAAATGTTCATAAAATTATACAATGGATAAATTTTTATGTGGGAGCATTAAAATTGTTGAGAAAACATTTCCTCAACCATTCCTATCATCTGTTTCTTACAGACGAAGCTAGAGAATATTTTTATACAATTTATATAGCTCTTTCATTCACCAAGCATTTAAGCATCTAATTTCTATTTTAACTATTTCCACTGCTGGGCATAATAATGATAAGAAAAAGAACATCTGATATTTAGTTAGTAAAATGCTGTTTTTCATTCATTATCTTAATCATGACAACAGAATAATGTTTTTGCATACGGGAAGCACAAAAAATCTACAAGAAATGTTTTTGACTCTGTGTTTTGAGAGGGATGATGGGTTTAATGGAATCAGCAACTGAGGTGAAGTAAACCTGAGACTGTAATTCCAAGCATGTGGGTTAAGTCCAGGTCTTTTTGCCTCAGTGATTATAGCTGCAGATGCTCTCATTTTTCCTGCAGGGGAAGATAAAGAGGTATGACAGAATCAAGGCTGAAATCACATAAATTTAAGCTTATATTTTCTGGTGAAAATATATGATTTTTCTTTATATCAACAGGATGGGTTGCTTTTTAAAGTTTAATCCGATAGGAGTCTGCCCAGGATGTTTATAAAATACCTAATTACAGTTAATGATTATCAGTTCATGAAAAGACAATTTCTCTGAATGTGCTCTGTTCATTTGTAAAGCCTAGAAAACTTATTTTAATTAAAAAATCCAAATAATGGAAAATAAGTCTGGCCTTAATCCAAGGGCCCTCAAAATATTGCCATAATTATCATAGAAGACTTTGGAGGCTCATACAAATTTGAGCACTAATAAATGCCCATTGTATGTAAATTTTATCAGATTTTTTTCTGTTAAATAATTTTTAAATAATTTTAGGTTGTACAGTGATGATAGCAGCTTTATAAATGAACATTATTTTAGGCAGCTGCAATAGACTTCATAGAACAAAATTATTTTTTGTTTCCCAAGAGAGGGATAGTTTCTGTGTAGCCTAACAGAGTATAGGAATAAGGAGAGAATCAGGGATATATCTGAAATGACTATATAAATTGGAAAACATCATAAATGTATATTTTATTGTACTTTTTTGTTCTAGATGTTTACAATAAAAGGTCCACTCTCTTTATTTTCCATTGTTGTTAAAGACATATTCACTTTCTACTGTGTGACAAGTGAATTATGCTATTTGCAATAAATGCACAAATCTTATTTCCCAGCTTATTTGCAGCATGTTAAACTTTTTTCTTGAATTAAAATACATGTACAGAACAGTTCACATATTATAACTCCATAAGTTCAATGTTTTTTTGAAACTCAGTACACCCATGTGATGAGCCCATACCAAGCTTGAGTACATTACCAGCAATCAGAACTTCCTTTCATGCCTTCTGCAGTCACTATCCACCACGAGTAACCGTTATCTTTAGTCTTAAGAGCATAGGATAGTTGTTGTTTTTCCACTGTGTACTTTATTTGATTGGACTTTTCCATGTGCAGTCTTTTTTTAAAATATGTTTTAATTTATTTTAGAGAGGAAAGGAGAAGGAGAGAGAGAGAGAAACATCAATGATGAGAGAACCATTGATCAGCTGCCTCCTGCTACTGGGAATTGAGCCTGCATCCCGGACATGTGCCCTTGACCAGAATCAAACCTGGGACCCTTCAGTCCCCCAGGCAGATGCTCTATCCACTGAGCCAAACCAGCTGGGGCACCATGTGTAGTCTTTTGTACCTGGCTTCTTTCACTCAATGTTTATGTTTGTGTGATTCATCCATATATTTAGTACAGTGAGGTCTGTTCATTCTCCGCAGTATAGTATTCCATTGTGTGAGTGTACTACAGTATACTCACCCAGTCCTATCTTGGCAGGTATTTGAGTAGTTTCCTGTTTGGAACTAATACAAACATGGCACTACACAATTTGGGGTGAATATATGTACATGTTTCTGTTGTGTTTCAAGGCCTTAGGTTATACACGTGGCCTACTTCAACAGATATGACCGCCACCTTTCGACAAATAGAAATTCTCTTGAATGTCACTAAATACTTATATATAAAAACGAAACAGAAATAAACCCTATACCAAAAGCAAGCAAGCAAGCAAGCCTGGGTAGCCTCTATATTCCAAAGTCTTGAGTATCAAGTATGAACTATATCTGTGAAAAGAAAGCATCTGAATAAAATATTTTCAGTTATTTTATATAAAAAAGTTATATTGGAGACTACTCTTCAAATGATTGACTTTTAAGAAAGGCATTTTTAATAATGCAGGTAATGTATTTTAGATTTTGACTTTGTGAATAATGGAAAGAGTGCTTATTGGGGCATGCAGCAGCTTTCAGAATGCCCTGTCACCATATAACATGTCAGAATAACAGATGGCACACTCTGTAAAGAAAATTAATTTAAATAAGTCAGGTAAAGCCCACCTTTCTTGAAAGAAAAGATATTTTGTATAAGAAGTTCATCTTATTTATTGCCTACCAGGACAGGTAATGTATTCACGTTTTCCAACCGATTCCTCTGTGATAAAACAGACTTCAAAAACTTATCATGAGTGCTACCCCTTTTCCAGTCCCCTGCACTTCATGTGTTCTTTGTTATACTCATCACTTAAGTATAGAATTCTGTGTTTCTAATGAACAAATTTGGCTTTCTTTTTCTTTACTATACCATCCACGGTAAACCTTCAATTTTAAGCAATGACAGAAGCCTTGAAAAAATATGGAGGTATTATATTTTTATTTTTTAAAATATATTTTATTGATTTTTTTACAGAGAGGAAGGCAGAGGGATAAAGAGTTAGAAACATCGATGAGAGAGAAACATCGATCAGCTGCATCCTGCACACTCCCCACTGGGGATGTGCCTGCAACCAAGGTACATGCCCTTGACTGGAATCAAACCTGGGACCCTTGAGTCCGCAGGCTGACACTCTATCCACTGAGACAAACCACCATTAGGGCTGAAGGTATTATTTTTAAGATTTTTAAATAAGCGATATGTTACCTGTGGGTGGTGCTTCTCTGTTCCAACTGTAGTTTCATAAGTAGAGAATGTATTATTTTCTTAACATTTTATTTTATAAAATTTTATATGTTCAATGATAAATATTGAAGCATGCAATGCTTCTCCTTACAGCATAGACTTACAAAAAGCAACATTTATCTACATCCTCTAAATAAGTATTTCACAAGCCACAGTCAGAATTTATTGATCTTGAAAACACTGAATAAATCTTTCTACCTACAGACATTATATAAGAACATACCCACTGATGGTTTAAATATGTGGAAAGTTACCAACATTAGAGTTCGGAGCTGATTTTGTATGTGTATTTAGGTATGTGTATAAATCTGTGTTCTTTCACAGAAATTTTAGTGCAGACATATTATGCATGTGCACATAATGGCTCAATAAATATGAATGTTATTAGTCATTAACTCAAGAAATATTTTCAATTTTCTATTATGTTCGATGCTCTGTGCTAAACACTTGAAGGATGACAAGGCTGAACACAACAAATAACATATGGCCTAGAAAGGGATGTAATATATGCAGGGAAGTGAACATAAGTTACAAAATTTTAAAAGCACTTTTACTTGTAACCAATAAGTTACAAAATTTTATGGATAGTATGTAATGTTTATTTAATTATATGCACATATAAAACTTTTCCACTTAAAGTGATATGGTCTTCTACTCAAGTAGACAGATATACTTGAGAAAATAGTGTCATAAAATTGTCTTTTAAAATGTGTACTTTTAGAGATAAAATTATTGTCATTTTGTATAACATAATTTTTTACTCAGAAAAATCGAAGAAACAAAACTGGATAAATAGCGAATCAGAAATATGACTGGGAAAATGTATACATATGACAACAAATTAGATGATCTGATTAGAAAGGTATTTATATTAAGCAGGATTAAAGAATCCCTACAAACCTTAAACAAAGCATGTAAAATATTAATGTGAATCAAAATATAAAAGACTAATAAAGAATAAAGTATACCTGGCCAGCATGGCTCAATGGTTGAGCATCAACCTATGAACTAGGAGGAGGTAATGGTTCCATTCCCAGTCAGGACACATGCCTGGGTTTCAGGCTCCATTCTCTCTCATCACTGATGTTTCTAACTCTCTCCCCCTCTCCCATCCTCTCTGAAATCAATAAAAATATATTTAAATAATAATACAAGAATAAACTGCATTTCACATTACTCACAACTGTAAGCCTACTTTGCCCACCCATTCCCGTAGAATACAATAGAAGATATTTTATGCTGAGCTCTTTCCTGATAATATATTTTTATTGATTTCAGAGAGGAAAGGAGAGGGAGAGAGAGGGAAAAAAACATCAATGATAAGAGAGAATCACTGATTGGCTGCCTCCTGTATGCTCCTCACTGAAGATTGAGCCTGCAACCTGGACATATGCCCTTTACCGGAATTGAACCCAGGACCCTGAAGTCTGCAGGCCAATCCTCTATCCACTGAGCCAAACTAGCTGGTGCCCTGATATGTTTTTAAATAGCCTGGCAGCTTCTACTTCTGCTTCCTGCCTCTTTAGAATACTGGTTCTTGGGAAATTCCCTATTGGAAGAAAGTGCAACAATCATGAGACTACCATGCCTTAAAAAGGACAAGCCAGGCAGAGTGGCTTTGGAAAATGAAATGCAATGTGGAGAAAGAGAGGACAAGGAATACTATGGTGGGCAGAATATGACTCCCTCAAATGTCATTCTGTAATCCCCAGAACCTATGAATATGTTACAACTAGAGGCCCAATGCACAAAATTCGTGCAAGAGTAGGCCTTCCTTCCCCTGGCTGCAGGCACCAGCTTCCCTCAGGCACCCGGGACCTGCTTCCCTTGCAACCCCGGCTTCATCTGGAAGGACATCTGGTCTAATTAGCATATTACACTTTTCTTATTATAGTTTAGTCAGGGGCAGGGAACCTCTACCCTGCATAAGGCCTGAAAAATCATTCAGTCTGTCCCTGCCAAGGCATTAGGATGAGTTCATTAAATGTTTGACCAAATATAGCAGCTAATTTTTAAGTTGATAATTTTGTGTGGCCCGAGAATGATGTTATAAACATCCATATGGCCCTTGGCAGAAGAAAGGTTCCCACCCCTACAAGAAGGGACTTCGCAGATGTGACTAAACAGGAAAATTATTCTAGGTTATCTTGTCTGGCCTCATTTAATCAATGGGCTCTTAAAAGTGGAAGAGGAAAAGTGAGTCAGAAAAATGTAATAAGTGAAAAACAAACAAGAAACACAATAGATAGTTAAAGCTATAGGGAGACCCAATTTATTATTGCTGGCTTTGAAGATGGAAGAAAGGGACCATAAGTTAGGAACGTGAGCAGCCAATGGATTTGAGAGTGGCCCTCACCCACAGTCAACAGGAAGCAGGAACTTTAATCCTACAACCGAATTTTTGGTGGCTGAATTCAGTGGACAACTTGGTTTTAGCCTGGTGAGGCCCATATCAAGCTTCTGACCTACAGAACTACAAATGAACAAAACTGTTTTTGCTTAAACCACTAAGTTTGTGATCATTTACTATGGAAGCAATAGTAAACTAGCATAACTACCAAGCTACCAGACATTTGAATGAACCCTCCTGGCCATCCATCCCAATCAAGTCTTCAGATGACTCTAGCTCTCGCTTTCTGTCTGCAACCTCATAAAACATCTAACGAGAACTGCTGAGCTGAGTTGAGTCAACAAATACATAAGATAAGCCACACATTTTTGTTTTAAGCCACGAATTCAGAAGATTATTTTTATGGAGCAATAGAAAACTGAAAGAAATAATATAGGAACAAAGAACTGACAGAAGAAACACAAAATGGTTTTAAACTTGGAGACTAAGTTGCTTAACCCCATATGCACTCAGGAAAATGCAAATTAAAAGTATATGATAAAGAGGACTTCCTATTTCAGCTCTGACATGTAAAGAGGTAGGAAGTCTTTATGCTCATCTTTACAACAAGGAAAGACTGAAAAAACTGGGAATATATTATTTTATTGGACCCAGTAGAGAACTAAAGTCACAAAGAAAACCAGTACCTCAAAATCTGGGAAGACAGACTCATGCAGACCCAGTCAAAATCTGCTTAACTGAGGCAGAAGCCACTGAAGCCATAAACCGATGGAAACCCATAAATGATCACTTTGAAGTATTGCTGGAAGCATGAGGGTAAGAAATACCTGTGGTCCTCACCAGGTTCTGACTGTGAACACCTGAGAAAGATCGTCTGGCTCTCACAAAGGGAGGAGGAAAGCAATCATTACAAAATATGCTTAAAGACTTCTCTGTAACAAAGACCTATATTCCAAGGGTATTCCTCCCCCTTAATCCCCACTCTAAACTTTCTGTCTCAGATAAGTGGAGTGGGAACTTGATCAAGAATGGTTAGGAGTTCAAGGAAATACATTGGGAACACTGTAGCCAGGGAAAATAGTAGGAAGCAATGGAGGTGGGGGCGGAGGGCAGAAAAACCTATGCTACTAAATAAATACATATAAAGATCAGGAGAAGCCCCAAGACACAGGTGCACTAAAGTACTGAGAATTAATTGGGAAATTATAGAACATTCTCTGTCCTCCATACCTTACTACCACATCAACAGGGCTCTAGTATTTAGGAGCACAGAGTCAGGAGAGGAGACATAAATAAAGACACTAGAGGAGTATGAAGCCTCATATCTTTGGCAACATTAAACAGAGCTCACACCTAGTTAGATTAACATGATCCTTCATGATAAAGACCTGTTTACCGCAGTTCCTACTACCCTGTTGCATTTCTAGCTTTCAACAAAATATTACAGGATGTGACAAAACACAGGAAAAAAACACAGTTTTAAGACAGAAGCACACACCAGAACTAGACTCAGATTTAAGATAAATCTTAAAATTATCAGAGAATTGAATTTCACTGTGATTAATATGTTGATGGCTCTAATGGGAAATGTAGGCAACATGCAAGAACAGATTGATAATGTAAAAAGAAAAACAAAAAATCAAGAGAAAATACATCTTTTAATTTTGGAATATTAATAACATCAGTAGTAGAGCCCTTCATTCCCATTTTATATGCTATGATTAATTTTGGAGAAAGTAGCTTCTGCAAAGAAAAATAATAAAAAACAATCTCCTTAAATGAATAGTAAACTTTGGAGAGAAAAATTTGACCTCTTGGCTTAACCTCACATTCTTTGAAATTAAGGTTTCATTGGAGGTCAAAAATGCTATGGCATAATATTTAAAAACAAAACAAACAAACAAAAAAACCCTTCCTCTAAAAGTAAAGTAAACAAACAAAACTTATTATATTCACACTTATATCAAAGGCGAAAAGTATCAGCAATAAGAGGGGGGGAAAAACAATGAGGTTTAGCTCTGTTTCTTTTCAGAAAATGCATAATAATGTAATTAAATGAAGCTGAAAACTACAAGCTGTGTGTTTTCAGCAGTTCCACCTAGGTAGACAAGACTGATGTGTTTGCAGCAAAGTATTCTGTTATATAAAGATATATTTAAAGACATCATAGCCTTGGGAATCAGTACATCACTGATTATAGAGAGAGAATATAGCTTGTTAAAGTCAAATGGCCCCAATTTTCCAAAAAAAATCTTTAGTTAGGTTGTTATTTAGATATTATTATAACATAGGAAATAATGCATTCCATTTGATGTTATTAACATTTCCTATGAAAAAAATCTTCATTTTGTGATTCCCAGTGAACATATTCTAACCATGAAAATTATTGAACAACCTTGAAGTAAGTATCATCCCCTATAGATATTAAATATGTCTTTGTATGTTACCATTTTCTACTTACTTTCAGCAGAATCATTCTTTACTTTCTTGAATACTATTATAAATAATTGAAAATGAAAGCTTTATGAGATCCTCATACAAGTAATCTTAGGTAGATTTGGAGCAATCTAAGAATTATTCAATGAATAGTAATCAATACCTTACCATCAGAAGGTGGATTAAAGAAATAGTCAATATCTCATTAGTAAGTCCATTAAACCTCCATGTTGGATTTTTTTAAGGAAACTAAAACAATTGAAAGTGAATTCTAACAACTGCACAATGAAGGGCTAATTTATAACAGAAACTAAATAGTCACTACTTCTGTTCTACCAAAAAGAAATGTGCAAGTCATTCTTAACCATATTAACTACTCATTTATTAAGCTGTGTACATTGGCAGAGGTAATGTCGTATAAGATTTTCTAAAATAAACAAGTTGTTTATTTTAAATATAGTTAATAGTTATAAAACAGGCTTTTTAAAAATCAAATTAACTATTAAAAAGTATAAAAATAAATATTTTCTTCTAATAATTTTAGATAAAAATAAGAGCAATCTCAGAATAATGGTTCTTGAATCATAAATTTTTAAACCAGAGACAAATTGGGATCTATTAGAATTTAATAATAACTGTGATTATCATAATGAACTGTCAGTTCAAAGAACTAATAAATGTTTCAACCATACTATGGGGAATGAGCACAGAACTCCAAATGAAGGAATTGGATTTAAGCCAGTTTTTGCACACACCGACTGTGTATCCTCGGGCATATCATTTAACCTTGTGAGATTCAATAAAGTTTTCACTATTTCTTTAAAAAATTTACACCTTGAAAATGCAACATGAAAGTCAAAGAAACCTTTGTGAATGGGAAAGGCTCAAATGTGTCTTGATAGGTGGGACATTTTGTTCTTGGTACCAGCCTGTTCCCTGCAGGCAGGGTCAGCAGGGAGGCCATGACTCTAGCAGCATTATGACTTCTATTATAAATTAACTTCATAATCATAGTCTTGCTTGATTGGTCCGTGTGACAAATAGCCCATTCCCCTGTCAAAAAATGTCATCTTTGTTCTCTATGTAATAAACCATGTGGAAGCGATGGGAAACCCAGCAGACAACATGGCTGGCCCTTTAGGAGACCCCAGAGACTCTCATAACTATTGGAAGGGGTGAATGGGGTCTGATCTTAGCAGAGCTGGTAGAAGCACCAAAGCCAGTGGAATTTGAGTAAATGGGTCTGTTCAGACTCACCCAAATAAGCATCAAGTTTCCTTAAGAGAACCATGGAACCAGAAAGTTGAGTGAGAATCCTCTTCTACTCATACAACTCATGTTACCAGATTGGACAGTTGGGTAAAGAGAAGAATGTAGAATGAGAATCCTAAAGAAAAATATGACTCCTTACATAACCCTTTCCTGGTTTGAATCAAGGTTTGTTTAGGCAATGTCTGTGTGAGAAGTCACCTAAGAATTTCTATTGAAGAAGTCATCACTATATACCATGAATTATATAGCATCAGTAATCAGTGCAAAAAGGCTGCCTGGCCCTAGCCAGTTTTGCTCAGTGGATAGAGCATCAGCCTGCAGACTGAAGGGTTCTGGGTTCAATTCCAGCCAAGGGCACATGCCCGTGTTGTGAGCTCGATTCCCAGTAGGGGGCATGCAGGAGGCAGCCAATCAATGATTCTCTCTCATCATTGATGTTTCTATCTCTCCCTCTTCCTTCCTCTCTGAAATCAGTAAAGAAATATATTTTTTTAAAAAGGTTGACTGGGGCCTAAATATTATGTGTTAGGATTCCTAGTCTTTATTTTATTTTTTAAAATGTTTTTATAATAAACTATAATTGAAAAAATTTTAAAACATTTTAATGTTCTTATTTATTTTAGAGAGAGAGGACTAGAGAGATAGAAACATCTGTGATCGGCAATGCCTCCTTCACACCCCCTACTGGGAATTGAGCCTGAAACCCAGGCATGTGCCTGGTCCATCCAGTGACCTCTTGGCTCATGGGTTGATGCTCCATCACTGAGCAACACCAACCTGGCAGAATTCCTAGCCTTTAAATCAAGACACTTTACTTCTTACCCATTAGCTTTTTGGGTACATGTTAAATTGGTCTTCAAGGCTTACAATTGGTATAATTAGGAAATGGCTTTTTGAAAAAGAGACTGAATTACATTGTACTATTTAAAAATCCACTTAAAATTTAACATCTATTTTTCATCCAACAAAAATTAATTTGAATTAACAGACATTCACAATCTATAAATACCCTAGATAATTTAAGCTTAATGTACTAAACTAATGTATACCTTAATGTGAATTATTCCAATCACCTCATCAGATTACCTAAAACTGGTGTTCTTTTATCATATACTAGAAGCCCGGTGCACGACATTCGTGCACTGGAGTGGGGTGGTCTCTCAGCCTAGCCTGTGCTCACTCACAGTCGGACATCCCCCAAGGGGTCCTTAGTGCTGCATCAGATGTGAGAGAGGTTCCCGCCACCGCCATCCTTGAGCTCAGCTGATGGCTCAGTGGCGCTCCCCCTGTGGAACACACTGACCACCAGGGGCAGCTCCTGCATTGAGCATCTGCCCCCTGCTGGTCAGTGAGTGTCATAGTGATCAATCGTTCTGCCTTTCAGCTGATTTGCATATTAGCCTTTTATTATATAAGACTAGAGTCCCAGTGCACAAAAATTTGTGCACTCGGGGTGGGGGGGGGATCCCTCAGCCTGGCCTGTGCCCTCTCGCAGTCTGGGACCCCTCGGGAGATAACGACCTGCTGGCTTAGCCCTGCTCCTGGGTGGCAGAGGGCAGGCTCAATCCCTAGGTGCAGCCCCTGGTCGGGCTCAGAGCAGGGCCGATTGGGGAGTTGGGGCGCTGCCCCCTGTCATGCACAGAGCAGGGCGGATTGGGAGGTTGCAATGCCACCCTCAGTCATGCTCAGGGTAGGGCCAATTGAGGGGTTGGGGCACCGCCCCCTGTCACACTCAAGGCAGAGTCGATGGGAATGTTGTGGCACCACCCCCTGTCACACATAGAGCAGGGCCAATCAGGGGGTTGGGGTGCTGCCCCCTGTCACGCACAGAGCAGGGCCCATCAGGGGGTTGGGGCTCCGTACCCTGTCACGCACAGAGCAGGGTCAATCAGGGGGTTGGGGAGCTCCCCCCTGTCACACACAGAGCAGGGCCGATCAGGGGGTTAGGGAGCTCCCCCCTGTCACGCACAGAGCAAGGCCATTCAGGGGGTTGAGGCGCTCCCACCTGTCACTCACAGAGTAGGGCCGATAGGGGAGTTGGGGCACCGCCCCCTGTCACACACAGAGCAGGGCGGATCAGGGAGTTGGGGCGCCACACCCTGTGACACTCAGGGCAGGGCCGATGGGGAGGTTATGGCTCTCCCCCATCACACACAGAGCAGGGCCCATGGGGGTGGGGGGGTTGGGGTGCCGCACCCTGTCACACACAGAGCAGGGCCGATCAGGTGGTTGGGGCTCTGCCCCCTGTCACGCTGATCCCAGTGCCGGGAGGCCTCTCGACTCCGCTGATCCCGGTGCTGGGAGGCATATTACCCTTTTACTATATAGGATAGAGGCCTGGTGCATGAGTGGGGGCCAGCTGGTTTGCCCTGAAGGGTGTCCTGGATCAGGATGGGGGTCCCCACTGGGGTGCCTGGCCAGTCTGGGTGAGGGGCTGAGGGCTGTTTTCAGGCTGGCGGGTGACTGAAGCTACCAACTGCTCCTTTTTTTTTTTTTTTTTTTTTTTATTCTGGGCCAGCTTTAGCTCTGGCTCCAACTCTGAGGCCTCTGCTACTGAAAGCAGGTATCTGGTTTGTTTGGGTTCTATAATCGAAACACTGTATCAACTCCAGCTCTGAGATCCCAGCTGGCTGAAAGCAGGTTTCTGGGGTTTTGTTTAGCTTCTATATTTGTAACAATGTTTCAAACTGCAAGCTCAAAGGCCAGCAGTGGCAGGCGGGGAACATTGGAGTCCTCCGTCACTGAAGCAAGCAAGCCTCATGTTAGCTTCAAGCTGCCTGGCTGCCAGCCGCCATTTTGGCTGGCAGTTAATTTGCATATCGCCCTGTTTAGCCAATGGGAAGGGTAGCGTAGGTACGGCTAATTACCATGTTTCTCTTTTATTAGATTAGATGTTTCTCAAAAAACCCCAAAAACTTAAGTAGTGGAATAAAGAGTCTATGCCTTATTTATCTTTGTCTCCCTGGTGCCCAGCAGAGTTCCTGGCACATACTTATTTCTTCAAGAATTGTTCAGAAAATATATAAATCTTATTTAGGGATGGGAATGGGTTTTGAGTGGATATCATCTGTACTGCAGAACATGTTAAGAACAGTTTTATCTATGTGAGGCTTTGGATGACTATCAAGTCTGGGAATAGGATATGGTGAAGAAGAGAGCAAAGAATCAACTATATATTTTACTTATTGGCTTTTTTTTTTCTGAAATATCTGACAGTGACAACCCTTCTGTCTGTTGAAATGAACTTCTTGCTATTCTGAGGGTTGCTAACAACTACTAGGCTCTTATTAGCACATGCAGAAGTATTCACTTTCCCAAGAATGATCCAAGAGTGTGCTCTCCCAAACTCCACAGAGACCAGCTACAATTAAGTTTTGGGCAATCAATGTTGCTAGAATGTCTGGTCCATTGTGCAACCACAAAGCTTGGACTTCAGTCCCTGACCATGACAGGGTAAGGTCATGCAGTTTATAGACTCTGAGCAAAAGGCCTATAGACTCTTAGCAAAAAGATTTGAGTTTCCTGAAATCTTATGAACATACATACCTTTTAGATCCCTGTGCACTGCCCAAAGATGTGACGCATAATGGAGGTAACCGTGCAACTGCTTCTTTCTTTATAAGTTTCTCCAGGAAACACTGTAAACACAGTTTCAGGCTCTGTATGTGTCTTGAATTATCTTATTGCTTTGTTTGTTTGACAAAGATGAAACTCAATATTATAGAATTGAAATATATATTTTAACTAAATAGTGTGTGCCAATTGGATCGCTCTAAGTTAAACCTATTTTATAATATTTAGTCAGTTATAGTATATTTAAAAAGTTTCCTTAAAAATATTTTTACTTAAAACTTAGTGATACCCCTAAGCAAAATTAAGTAGAAGTCAACTTATATTTCAAATCAACAAGTAAATATTTAAGTGCTTGTGCCATATGTTTTCTCCTTTCCTTTTTTCTTTCTTTTTTAAATATGTTTTTTTTTATTGATTTCAGAGAGGAAGGAAGATGGAGAGATAGAAACACCAATGATGAGAGTTAATCATTGATCAGCTGCCTCCTCTATACTCTACACTGGGGATTGAGCCTGGCCTTTGACCTGACTGGGAATCAAACCGTGACCTCTAGGCTCATAGGTCGATACTCAACCACTGAGCCATGCCACCTGGGTCCCTTTTTCTTTCTTAACAGCAACCACTTTCAGTCAAATAACATAACAAAGGATAGCTTATTATGTTTGCACACTTTTTGTATTTAATCTTAATTTAACATTACCCTCTATGAAAGTTCAGGAGCTTGGATTCATGACTTTGGGTTTTAGCTGCAAACAGTTACAGAGCAAATTTAACAAGCTGCTATTGGCAATCAGGGCTATGAGGCATGAATATACCCACTGAGATTTTCCTCTCGATTTAATAAAAACAATTTAAAGAAAATTGAAAAGGGGAGATTTTGAGAGAGTGAGTGCGCAATTACCTGAAGCATTGTATATCAAGAATCAAAGCTCTATTAATTGGTTGGTTTTCTATAATCTCTAAAGCTTATTTCTGCACATACACACACACACACACACACACACACACACACACACACACGAAAGGTGAAAGAAAATGTGGTATCTTTATTACTAATTACAAGTCCTGGTCATAAAATCCCATAATTGGATCACTGTCATACATTAATACTAAAATATTATCCACATCCTATGCTTATCATGACTTTAAAGCTCAAAGTCAAAAGTTATAAATGCTTGCTTTTGCCTTTATATGGTTGTGGTAGTAACAGAAAATGAAACATTTCCTGCTGCATCATGGCCAATCTTAATTAAGGAAGGTGTCTAACATAAATTATAATTAACAGAATTTAAATTAATTTTCATTTGTCATTGTTTATTCTGTTTTATTGAAATGACTTATTCGTGAACTTTATAATAATTCAAATAAGTAAACAAGTACAAAAGAAAGCAATTATCCCACAGTTTTCCACTTATAGCTATTTAATAGTTAGGTGGGTTCAAACATATGCATTTTTAAAATTTCAATCAATATTACCAGCACACTTTCTTTTAAAACTAGGGGGGCGATTACCTAGGGGCCTACGTTTCTACACAAGCAAATAGAAATACAAAATCATTGGAATTGAACTACAAAAGTAAATGGGACTTGTGTAGACTCTGAAAGATAAGCAGTAAGTTTTCTGAAAAGTGTCATGTAAATAGAATATTGATTGGGGATGTTTTATCACTCATATAGGTGCTATTACCAGAATTGATGCATGGAAGGAAAAGAATATAGAATGAGAATTCTAAAGATAAACATGATAATTCATATATCCTATTCAGTTTGAAGCAAGTGCAAGTTTAGCTAGGCAATACCTGTGTGAGAGTGCTAATTTTACCACACACTTACCAACACTGGATGTTATCAGATTTCTGGTGAACAACAACAAAAATGGCAGTCTTGTGGTCTTGTCTTCACTTCCTCCATGATTAATAGTTTAAGCCTCCGTATTTAACTTTTTTAAAAAATATATTTTATTGATTTTTTACAGAGAGGAAGGGAGAGGGATAGAGAGTCAGAAACATCGATGAGCCAGAAACATCAACCAGCCGCCTCCTGCACAACCCCCTACTGAGGATGTGCCCACACCCAAGGTACATGCCATTGACCGGAATCGAACCTGGGACCCTTCAGTCTGCAGGCTGACGCTCTATCCACTGAGCCAAACCGGTTAGGGCCATATTTAACTTTTTATTAAGAATTTAAGATTTCTCTTTCTGCCATATTTATAGCCTTTGCTTTTTTTTTATTCCAATGTTTTTTTTTTCTTGTAACAGAAAAAGTGTTACAAACATTAGATCTTTAATAGCCAGTTATGCCTCAAATGTTTTCTTTCATAAAGGATAATATTAATGTAGTTATGTAGTAAATAAAAAAAAAACTTGAACATATGAAATACGGATGTCCAAGTGGGACATTGTATCTCATCATAACCTACCTTTTTATTTCTAAGCCATGACATTGTTCTTTATAACTCAGCATTAGCCTTTCTCATTTCCTATGTCCTTATTTTGTAGTAAAGGTTCAATTATTTTTTAGAAATAATGTTGCATAAAACAGGTTCTTTTGCACTATTTAAAAAAAAATTCTGGTTAACACCATGTGTGAAGAGCAGAAATAGCTTTTTTTAAATGGTTCATTTTAATGTATTTGGAACGCAGCAAATAAATGAGTACTTTAGAAAGCCCTTGAAGCTATGTATTTCCTTGTGGTCTGTTTGTCTGTCTGTCTCTCTCACTTTCTCTGTGAGTGCATTTGTGTGCTAATACTGTCTTCCCTTATACAGTTCAATCAATCATATCAGTAATAATGTATCTTTTAAAAACTTATTTCGCTTGTGACTTACTGCAGATAACTTTAAAAATACTGCCAGTTGACTGATACATAAATATTTAGAAAGTAACAAGGTAATACTTCTATTTTATATATTAGAGCCAGTATTCATATATTCAGAGTTTAACACAACGAAACATCTTAATACAAATATGTAAAAGTTATACATGTAAATTAGACATGACTTTCAAGGTGGTTACTTGGAATCCCCATACCAAATGTCTGTGGTGCATCTATCACACCATTGAATGTTTTTGGAATTATTTTCAGTGACAAACAAAAAAAGCACCCATATTGTAGTCAGACTTCATATTTTAACACAAGGCATATGTTACAACTTATTTTCTTCTTATTCAACAGATAACTTTGAGTTATGTTTTTACTGTTGATGAAATTTACTGCCTCCATTGCAGATAGTTTTGATAATATGTGTGCATTCGCCCTATTCTACAAGCTCATTAATGATAGAAACTGCTTCTTTTTCATATCTGAACATCCTATGCAACATTTTAGTGTAATACACATGGCAAATGCTGAATAAATACTTTGTAAATTCTATGTTGTTCAAGCTGTGAGGACAATTCTCACAGACTAAATGTAAAACATTTAAAATAATGGTGGCATCATCGGAATAAATGCAAAGCTTCCAAGCTCACATTTTGGCATGAGCTGTTTCCATTTGGATGTCTAAGTTCTGGCATGTTTCTTTGGAACCAGAAAGAAGTTCCATTACTCTGACATAGGTTTGGCAAAAATCAGTGCAAAAAGAGTCCAATCCAGAGGATAAGTCATGACAACCAAAGGAAGGGATGCAATAATATTCCAATTCAAGCAAATATCATTTTGAATCAGGATCTTTAGCAGTAGTCAGGGGTATGGCATAGTGTACCCTCTTAAAAAAAAAAGATTTGGAAAAACTAGAAATAATGTCTGACCAAGCACCCTGGGAAGATTTCATTGTAATTAAGATCTTTATATTGGCTTAAGGACTAAGGCAAATACCCAGGCACATAGTGTGAGATGTTAAAAGATCATTATTCTAAGACAATAGATTTATTTAGAATTCATTCCCTAAATACTGAGTTAATGACAGCAACTTTAATTCATTGGTCAACCAAGGCTGTGGATAATATTTTCTTCTGACATGAGAATTAGTTTAGCCATTTAGTGCATAGCATAGAGCCTGCCCAGTGATCCCAACTAAGTTGGTCTACACCACAGAGCTGTCTAATAGAAACTTTTATGTGATGTAAATGTTCTAACATACTGCCCAATATAGGACTCACTAAGCACATGTGACTATTAAGCACTTGGACTATGGCTAGTATGACTGAGAACTGAATGCTTAATGTTATGTAATGATATTTAACTTAGATGTAAATACCTATGTGTCTAAAGGCTACCTTCCGAACAGCAAAGGTCTATGACGAGGACTTAGCAAACCTACCACCATGAGCCAAAGCTGGCCCACCACCAATTTTTGGAAAGAGTTTATTTTTTTGTTTACAGTCACATTCATGTTTTTACATGTTCTCTATGAACCTTTTGTACTTTGTCAGGGATGAGTATTTGTGACTGAGACTTAGAGTTTCTAAAATATGTACTATTTGGCCCTTTAAAGAAAACACTTGTCAGCCTCTGGTCTAAAGAAAGCTGGATTTATAGCCTTCCTTTGATTCACCCTATTGATGAGCTGTAAATGGCCTAATCAAGTCAAGAACAAAGTTAATGGGCATTTGGAAAAATCCAAACTTAATCTGTTCCTATAATTTTGTTAGGTTCCAACTATAATTGTACTATAATTGCATCTGTGTGTTTAGGCTAGCAGAGAAGAGTGAAGGTTCTTGCCTGTCAGTACCCAGGGACAAAAACCTTGAAATTGTTTTTCTTAGGTTTTCAAAACAAGATAAAATATTCAAAATAGTGGAATGAATATTCCACTCATAAATATTGCTCATAAATATTTATTAAGAAATATTTATTAATTATTTCTTAATAAATAATATTATAAGAATAAATATTATTTATTAAGAAAATTTTCTGCATTTTTAATTTTTTTATGGGCTGATCTACTATAAACCCAGCCCCTTTTATGATGTACACATCTGAAATTTGAGGATACAACCCTCTGCTAGACAACCACTGGCTGTATCGTGTTTTGCCCAACTCAGTGCATTGGAGTATTTTTCATAGGAAAACACATTTACATAAATAAATTTATCTTTAATGTATATCAAAGAAAGCCATTCACATTATTTTGCCCAGGGAATCTGTTATTAGAGAAAATATTTTGCCTTTTAGCCCAGTTATTGATGAACAGCATTTATTTTATTTATAATATTAACACAAAAGGCAATTAAAAGAAAGCCAATAACCTCAGCAGAACACCTCAGAAGTGTTGTACAACCATGGATGCACTGACAGTGTGGCTGTTTTTCCATGTTGTTTTGGTTTTAGCACCAGCTGTTCTTGAATATGTTTAGAGGTTTCAGAGTATTGGATTACTATAGATAATTCTGGATAGTCTACAAATATGTTTATTTTGAAAGTTTGTTTTTTATATTTTAATGTAGAAGCTAATTTTGAATCCATGCTGAAGAGTAGTGATCTCCCAGACTCTTGTCTCCTTCCGCCTTTGTGTCTTTTACTTTATTCATCTTAATAACATTGTTATTGCTATAAAATGAATACAGTAAGTAACAAAGAATAGTTACTAGACATATATGTATATATGTGTACGTGTGTGTATTTTTAATAGTGTAATCACTTTAATCATCTTCATCTATTTAATTATATAAAACATAGACATTAATGATGTTGCAGTTGAATCACTACTATGGCTGTTTTTTTAACCTTTCTCTTGTTCCATTTACAGTTTGCAAATAAGAATAATAAGACTGATTTGTGTCAAATGATTATTTTTTACTTTCTACATAATTTAAAAGCTAACATAATTAGAATACTTCTGAGTAATTGTTATTTAATTACTTTCAAACATGCAAAATATTGCCATTAAAAGCAGTTAAATTGGCACAAATTGTACTTTGTTGTCAACCTTAAATTCTGTATAATGAGAACTATGGATACAAACCTAGTTTTAAATTTAAAAAGATTCCACACTAAAAAGAAATTTTTGCCTTCATATCTCCCTACAAACTGCTCTGTTTAATATCCCATGGCAAATTCTGTCCTTGCAGGAAAAAGAAAGATGGATTATTTGTCTCATTAACTTTTATGTAAAATTATTCTTTGTTCTCTTGGTTGCTCCCTGTCTAAATTAGAAAGGAAGTAACTACAGGTTTTTTATGAGTTTAATTATTGAGATTTACATATCTATTATACATTTTAATAAATTGATATGTATATTCATGATAAATATTTGTTACTTATTGTATACCTGTTAGAGCAATGGCAGTCATTTAAATGACTAAAGTAAAAGAAACAAAAGAAAAAAAGATAAGGGACGAGGAGATTGTTACTGTTCATGGTGGACTTAAAGTTAGCTCTTCCACTAAAACATAAATAACAAATTTCCAAAATAAACATAGACTTTGAAATATATAAGATTATGCTATAATAACTGAATACTTCTGCAACCTCTAAACATACTCAAGGACATCTAGTTGTAAAATTAGGACAACTTTTATTTTATAACTCTCAATCACTTTCAATCACATGTCAGCATTTCATTTACAAACCATAAAGCTCATTAATGCCTGAAAAGTGAATAAACTAAAATGAAATGATTTATGTTAAAATAATAAGTATTGCTCTATTCAATACTTTTCAGTGTCTTGGACAGTAGAAAAGTGAGAAGTATGCTTCCCAGGATTTTTTCCTTGAACCCTATTAAGGGATGCCTTTATAGGTAAACAGTAGCAAATTTTTTTTTATAAAACCTGCATTTTGGTTGTTCAGAGAATCATGATTATGTGGGGACAGGCCTGGGACACTACAGAAGATATTAATCACCAGTAGAATTTTTTTAAAAAAAACACAAACATATATGCACAAATAACAAAGAAAAATGTAAATATCAAAAAGGATATAGATTGAAGACCTGAGATTGAACTAGAAAGAGAGATAGATATAAATGAATAAATAGATATACTATATAGGTACATTATTAACACTCATTCTGTTCTTTATATATAACATCTTAATACTTATTTATTGAATTAACTCATTAAGCACATGGGGCTTTTCTTTTTCTTCCAAAGTATACATTCTCTCTATTTTTCTAAATCCACTGAAATTTACATGTGTGTACAAATCAAAGTATTCTTTATATAAAAATCATGATTACTGATAGACAGTATTAACTTCATGAATTAAGAACATAAATCATATAATGTCAAAAAATAGAGAATGAGGCAAAAAATAGATTTACAGTTGTTCATATGAAAATATTGCAATAATTAATAAATAATTAATTATTAATAATTAATAAATAATAATACAAGAATAAACTGTTTAATCTATTACAACAGTAAACCTACTTTTGCCACACCCTGTGTATATTACACGCTGAAGTACTAAATTAAACCAATACCTATTAAGTTAGATATTTAAGATAGATAACTATAAGCCAAAAAGATCATAATGACTTTAGATTTCTGTAAGAGATATCTTTGAATGTCACTTAAATACCAATCAAAAGAAAGATAACAAAGAGATGAATTTGGATACAGCTAAAATTATAGACATGGGATTCAAACAACAAAAGTCTAACATAAACTGCTGTGATGTAAAAAAGAACATGAAAATGAAAAATTTGAAGATTTAATAGAAGAAAAATACTCAAATAAAGGGAGATGCAAATCTTTAAAAAAAAAAAAAACATTGCTGTGAATAAAAATTAAGAAGACTTCACCAAATTTGAGACATAAACTATCAACTGTTAATGAAATTTAAGAATAAAGAAAGACTTCCCTGAACAGATTAAAGGGGTGCCCATCTCAGTCAATAGGGAAAAATATGAGAGCAACTTGGTCTCAGATCTCTCCTAAGCAACACCAGTTTTTATTTAAAAAAAGAAAAATAGAGCAGTAGTTTTAACCAGGGCCAATTTCCCCCCTCTGGGGACATCTAGCAACATTTGAATATACTGTATATTTGATTACCACAACTGGGGTAGGTATTACTGGCATCTAATATAATGGGTAGAGGTTGGGGATGCTACCCAACATCTTATTCCCAGAATAGCCCCCCCCACACACATACCCAGTATAGTATTATATAGTATTATCCAGATCAAAAGGTCAGTAGTACTAAGGTTGAGAAACCCTGCAATAAAGGAATAAAAGATAAAGTTGTGAAGTAAAAAGGATATGATTGGAATGCTCTTTACCCAGTAAGGCTAACATGCAAGTAAAAAGATAACAGAAGAATATTCTCCAATATTCCATACTTAGTTCAGGAAGCATGGTGTTAGTAAGGTCTTCGGGAAAAGTTTCCTGAAAGATAAAAGATAGCAAAATAAAGTGTGAATCAAAATGAAAAATCTCATAATTAAAAAATGTATCATATAAAAACATTGATATTGACATTGAATCCAATTTAACAGAGTTAAATATAAGTGTACATTTCTAAATAACATTTATCTGTGATATGCCGCTTTCAAAAGAGAATAAAATGTCTAAAAATCTTAAACAGAACCTACATACCATATAAAAAGATGTCAAGTGTTAGTATGAGATATCAAGGCATAAAGGTAAAGGGACAGAGGCAAACTGCTTCTAAATAAACACAAATTCCATTAACAGCAAAGACAGAAATCAATATGAACATTTATGCACCAAATAGTAGAATAACACATATTTAAAAGACACTTTAGGACATAAAAGAAAATCAATAGAAAAAGTAATAATAAGAGACTTAGTCTCAATTTGCGACAAACCCACATGGGGGAAAGAATTACAAATCATAGGATCTGAATAAGAATATTATGTACGCCTGGTGTTTCTGGTATATATAAACATATAATCTAAAAAGTGATATAATCTGTTATTCAAGTTTCTATGGAACATATATTATAAAAATTTGGCAGATATTGTAGGCCACAAAATTAAACAAGTTCTAAACTATATAAATAAGAACTGCAAACCATTCTCTGACCACAATGAAGTAAACCCAGTTATTTTTGTTCTATTTTCTTTTATTCTAAAAACAGTTTTTCTTAAAAAAAAAAAAAAAAGACAACAACAACAAAAAACACACACAACACGATGACATGAAAGGCCACTGGAAATTTTTGATAAAAAGTTAGAAAGAAAGTAGGAGAACCTTAATGTCACTTCCTGGAAAACAAGCCTGCCAATCTTTCGGCAACACTCAGAGCAAACCAGAAGAGCTTCCAAATTCCCCACACCAGGAAAGGGAGCAGACTGAAACTTCATTCATTCACACTCGGCATCATGGACAGAACTTGGCAGAGTGAGCCTCTATCAGTGGCCAATGTCAGCAGCTCAGCTCTGGCTTCCAGCAAGCAATGGTAGGAAATGAGCCAAGGGATGAGTGAGATTTGTGTACCAGGAGAGATTAGCAAAGCTCCAGGGGCAGAGACCCGAATAGCAAGAGAGCCCTGAGAGGAAGAGCTTACCAAAGAAAGAGAGCATATTATGTATGCTGTTTCCACCTTGGGGAAAGAAACGTGGTGTTATTCGGAATTCCTTCAAGGACTAACGTCTTGGTAGATGGTCAAGGCTGAGGAGTCCCTATGCCTAAATCACAATCTGGAGACATCCTGAGGAACAACTGCGCTGGGGAACTCCCAAAAGCTAGGTGGGGATCTGAACGGACTAGAATCTCCAATGAACAAAAAAACACTCTTCAATAACAAGGAGGTTGGTTGCCCATGGTTTGAACAACCATGCTTTAAAGAGCTAGCTAGGGAGAGCCACGGGGCCACTTTAAGGCTGTACCACTGAGTTCCCTTCCCCTCAGTCAGCTTGTCCTAAAAGTCTTGCAGTTCCATCCATACAGTGTGCAGAGTAGGGTGACAGCAGCTCCCCAGGCTCTGTGTGTCCACATGGAGGACAGAGGCAGTAGCCTAGACCAACTATGGCCTAGATTCCTTAAGCTTCAGACCAAGGGAAAAGCAAGGAAGAGAAGTAAGTCTCAGCTGATGAGGATCTTTGGGGAACCGAGGCATGCATTGAGGAGGATAATGGGACTTTCCCCTAGAGCAGTGGTTCTCAACCTTCCTAATGCCACGACCCTTTAATACAGCTCCTCATGTTGTGGTGACCTCCAACCATAAAATTATTTTCATTGCTACTTCATAACTGTAATTTTGCTACTGTTATGAATCGTAATGTAAGTATCTGTTATGCAGGATGTATTTTCATTGTTACAAATTGAACATAATTAAAGCATAGTGATTAATCACAAAAAAATATGTAATTATATGTGTTTTCCGATGGTCTTAGGCTACCCCTATGAAAGGGTTGTTCGACCCCCAAAGGGGTCGCGACCCACATGTTGAGAACCGCTGCCCTAGAGGGAAGAGCCTCTATGATCAGAGGAAGAGATGAGCAGAGACCCTGGTTCCTCTCACTGAGGAACAGGTTTCTCCAAAAAGAAACTTGTGAAAAATTATGATACTCTTTTTACAATGACTTTTTCCCAGAAACAAAAAATAAACAGCAGAAAGATGTTCTGCACAATCTAAGTCACTGATAGCTTCTGAACACAGACCAGGCTCAATTGAAACCAGAGACAACTTCATGGACAGTAGAGATATGGATAATCACGGCCTTGGTCATTATAAATAACTAAATAAGCAACAACAAATAAAATAAAATAAAACATGAGGCTTTTGGGTAAAGTTCTTATATAAAAGGAAAGCCAACACAAGGAATTCCAGCCCAGGGAGAGCACATAGATGGTTATTTCTGGACTACAGCATTCCCTCTATATCTGGAGCAAGGCAAAATGGCCAGTGCAACATCCTGCAACTATCAGTCTGACTGTGAGAGCTAGAGTTGTACGAGGAGACCAGGCGGTTCAGAGATTAAGAAAAACATCATTGGAAAATGTGTCTGAGGCATCCCACTTCCAACATTACCAGTGATCCTAAGTCCCCAGCCAAACCAAATAGCTATGGCCAAAGATATCAGGTACTCATTCCAAACTCACCACTGCTCTGGGCTCTGGGCTCTGTCCTTGGGCATAGTCTCTTCTTATTAGCCAGAAAAGGTTTATCCATCCCTTTCTAGAGCCAACTTTCTTTCACACAAAATGACCAGTCTAGTTAGGGAT
The DNA here is from genome assembly GCF_964212035.1 of Myotis nattereri. Classification (NCBI taxonomy): domain Eukaryota; kingdom Metazoa; phylum Chordata; class Mammalia; order Chiroptera; family Vespertilionidae; genus Myotis; species Myotis nattereri. The sequence continues at coordinate 47,445,542 of NC_138080.1, read as the reverse complement.
GCTAACATATTCTCTGAAGGGGATGGTCTCCCTATTCCATAGCCAAAGATATTTATTCTTTCCAAATATTTTGGTGTCTTTTATTTGGAATGCCATATCTTTTGTCATTAATGGGTGTGAAATATAGGTTTATAGTATCCCAGAAGCTTGATCTTTAAAAAATGGAAGGGTTAAGTTAAAGCTCTTACCGAGTGCCATCTTTGGCTTCTAATAGGTGGCCAGAGTCATAAAAAAAGGCTAACAGTGGAACTTCATGTCCAAACCCATCTTGCTGGTTTCTTCATTTGCACTTACAGGAGGTGTTGTGACGCACACTTGCCATTTACAGAGAAATGGCAGTGTGGACCTGGCTGACGAAGCAACACTCCACTTCCCCAAGTGGGACACAGGCCCTGCCACCATCCCTGAGCGACAGCCCACCAAATCGCAGCCAATGCTTCTATACCCCATTGCCAGCCCGGAAACAATCGCTGTGGGCTCTGGGTAATGACATCACGTGGCAACACCCGGCTTCCTCTCCCTAGCAACTAGCCTCCTTGCAGTTTCTTCAGCTCAGGAACACCACTTGCTTTATAGCCAGGTGGAAACATTTATACTTTAACCAAGTGTCTGTGAAGCATTTTCCCATGCCTCATCTCATTTGATCCTCACAGGAGTCCTGGAGTAGGTAGATAGGAGACTCAGTGGAATCCTATTTTCTTCTCATTAGCTGGAAAATGAAGATTTAGAAAGCTTAGAAACTTGACCCGACTGGAAAGAAGTAAGAAATGGTGACCTTGAAAATGACTTCAGGTTTTCTCACTGTGCAGAATATAGTCAAACACTGCTGCAGTTAAATATTTTACCTTTTGTTCTCCCTGCGTGATCTACAATAATAATCTGCTTCATGTTGATATTTACTGCTGTGTGGCTGGGCTGATGAATTACCTGTGTGTCTGAGAAGTTAGGGTGCTTCACTGGGCTGGAAAAAGTTTAGCTAAATCAGAAAGCAGGTCTAATTAAGCAAGTTTATTCTATATCTATAAAAGGCTAAGTTGACTCGCTCATGCGCGATACATATAAAGCTTTCGCTGGTGCCAATCACGGGCGTGTGTTTCCATCTGTCATTGTCCATTATGAATTTGGTTTACACTTCTATTATAGAGAAAGGGAAAATAGTGATATTAAAATATTTCTTGTAATTAATTTCCTTTCAATGTGCATGAATCCATGTACTGGGCTACTAGTATAAAGATAAAACAGTAAAAACCACACTCCAAAACCTGAATCATGAATGACCAACTCCCAACCCCAAATCTGAACTAAGCTCCATTTCTTGAGACTACTCATTGCACTATACAATATTTGGTGGCAGAATTGTTCACAAAACTTATCTTTAAGCATGAAGAAATTGTCTGCAGGGACATTATCAGGCAGGACAATACCATTTTTGGAAAAGTAATTATAACTCCTTCCTTCAAGCCACATTGGTAACAGTGTGCAGAATCTTGTCTTCAGGGCATGGTTTGCTCAATGGGCTGCCTTTTGATCTTGATGGAGATGTGTTCATACTCCTCATACTCATCTAAGGGTCTGTTTCTTTCTTCTATTCTGAGACCCTGGCTGATATTCATGTAATATTAGAGGGCATGGCAATGCTTCCAAGAGTATAACTGGACTAAAGCTGGATTAGGGGTTCTTATTCTACCTATTTACTCTGTGCCACATAATTTTGTAGCAGGATAACTTGTCAAGCTATTAATTACTGTGTCCTACTCTTGCAAGAGTCTCTTCTCAGAAGGATAAAAGAATGACTCTGCTTTCCTCTCCCCTCCAGAAAGTTCTGAGTTTCTGATCCCAGTAATTATTGATAGTTTTTGTATTTCTTGGCTTCAAATGAACTTGCTAAGCACCATTTGCACAATCCTACCCAGGTTCTTGTGTTGGGTGGCTATTTATATCCATGTTTATGATAGAAAGAAGAGGAAGTGGTGAGGGATGTGGGTGACAGGTGGAAAAATAGGATGACCCCAGGGTAGTGGTGTTGTCAAGGGCTTGAAAAATGGGGTGTTGTGATGGGTTTCATAGTTGACACTCCACTGGGTAGAAGCAGTGGGACTTCGGGTTTGGCTAATGTGTTTGCTACAAAGAACAAAATCAAATACCAGTGTCATAATGTCTTCAGCAAAAGATGTTATTGCCCATACATGGCAAAGAGATTGGAGTCATCTGCCTTTGATTGGACCATGTGGGTTTTGACAATGAGCATCCTACAGGTAACCATAAGGGACTGAACATAAAGACTCTCTCCTAAGTATCTGATAACATTGTACACCCTGCCAAATTGGAAAATGAGCTCCTGTGATAACTAAATCATTCTTACCCTATGAAATGGTGGCTGAGAGCCAGATTTACTTTAAGTGAAAAATTTAATATGCTTTTTCTGCTACTTTGTGCTGTGGAACACATTTATGATTTTATATTATTATCCCATTTCATCTTCACTACTCTTCAAATAAGGTATTGTTTATACCTACTGAGGTACAGCAAAGTTAATGTATGTTTAGTGGGTTACCAGAGACAGTGGAACAAGTGAGAACACTCTTATCTGTGAACAATCATAAAGGAAACTGCTGACTCATACTGGACTGTCTGGGAGCAGGGTTAGCAGCAGGCAGCAATGTTGATGCAGGGCTTCAATGGATATCACCAGGATTTTGTTGTTTCTATATTTTGGCTCTCTCTCTTTTCCATGCTGGCTTCATTCTCAGGTTTCAGGTGGTGGCTGGATGACTGGTAGCAAATTGAAAGCTATAACCTGCCAGATTCAAGTTCACTGAAAAATGTGGTGCTTTCTCACAACAGTCCCTGCAGGTGGCACCAATTGGATCATGTGCCTGTCCCTAAAATAGTAATTGTGGCCAGTTGAGTGGAATCCTTATTTTGGCCAGGACTGAATAGAGGTGTGTGAGTAGACAAATCCATAAGCACATAGAATGAGACAGAAAAATGGGGAGAGTTTCCTCTGGGATCAGTAGAAGCACGATTCATAGAAGTGGATGAATGAGAGGTGACAAAGTAAAACAAAAACAAAACAGATGTCCTACAGACCTTTCTAATAGCCCAACTTTTGACTGGGCTCAAAGCCACACTACTCCCCCTTTAAGCATTGAAGTTTTTTGTCAAGTCCGAAAGTGGATACGTTGGAAGGTAGGTAGAGTGGTGGATTAGGGACTGTGGCAAGGATATTGAATAAGGGGAAAATATCTGAGAAACTTCTGCCTTCCTTTTGCTGGCCCATCCATTAAGCTGACTTCTCAATTTCTCAGTCTTCAGGTCAGATTCCTTTACCTTTACTCCAGTATGGCTATGGTGAAAACCTAGACCTTGCCACAGGAGGCAGCCCTGCCTCCTGAATAACAGAGTGTCACACCCCATCCTTTGACTTCTACTTCTAACACTTCTAGCTCCTTCATATGTCAATTCTTCAACCATGCCTGGACCTCCAATCCCTTACTCCCTTTACCAGCCACTTTTTGCTCATTTCCTCCTTTACCACAATAGACATCATAATCCATTGCTTAAGTAACACCCTAAATATCCCCACCCCTTTTCCTTTCATCATTCCTGCCTAGCAAACCCCCAACTCTCTCTTTTCCACACCTGCCACCGACTGAAGTGGCTCAGCTTGATTGCATAAAATCATACAAATCTATATATATAAAAGGCTAAGCAACTGTCTGATAGGCCAGTAGGTATGATGCACACTGACCACCGGGGGCAGACACTCAATGCAGGGTTATGTTGATGGGGCCCACAGTGCTGATTCTGGTTTACTGCACACCCTGTACGACAGCAACTTTGCAGAGTGCCCTCTCGCACTCCAGGAGAGCAGGTTTCAGTCTGATCCCCGCAGACCAGGCTGAGGGACCCCACCTGCCAGAGGGACGCCGCTCACTCCATAGATGCCCTTTGAGCCACAGTGCTGCACCAGGTGTAGCAGGCCTGGGAGGGACCGCAGGAGGTTGGCTCCAGGTGTGTCTGGCCCATCTGGCCCAGTCCCACTCTGCTGGCAACCTTCTAATTTATTTCCTTTCAATGTGCACAAATCTGTGCATCGGGTTACTAGCATTGGCTGGTACATATGACGTGCACTGGCAATTTAAAAATAAACGTTGACTCGTGCATGCACAATATTTGTCCCTGACTGACACTGGCCTCCCATTTAAGTTAATTCGAAGACAGTTTCCCATGATGCCAGCATTTACAATGACTATTAATAAATCACAAGGACAAACTGTAGAAAGAGTAGGAATGTTCCTACCTGAACCCATTTTCGGACATGGTCAGTTATATGTTTGCTTTCTCTCAAGTTCAAAGAGCCTGTGATGTTACTAGTAAAGTTAAAGTTGTAAACACTTCATCACAAGGGAAATTAATCAAGCACTCTGAAAGTGTTTTTACTCTTAATGTGGTGTACAAGGAGATATTAGAATAAGTTTAATCAATTTATCAGTCATTGTTTTTATCAATGTTGTTTTTATATCGTTTTTGTGGACTTTATATCATGTTTTTGTTTTTATATCATGTTTTTGTTGTTTTTATATCATGTCTTTGTTGTTGTTATATCATGTTGTAATTGTTTATTTATTAATCAATTTATATATTATTTTTATATACATTTTACTAATTTTCTTTCATCTCTGACACTTCTATTAGAGAGAAAGGGCAAGTAGCGATATTAAAATATTTCTTCTAATTTATTTCCTTTCAATGTGCATGAATCTGTGCACTAGTGAGTCTATAACTAATGATCAACTACAATACTGTTTGAAAGGTAGTCATTACTTTATCATTTCTAGGTATGTTTATTTACACATTTATTTATTGAATGCGTACTAAGTGCTAGTAACTGAGGGGCTCACATCATTGTTTTCTTAGCCAATACTAGCACTCACAACCTCCTCAAACAGTTTCAGATCTTCTCTACTCTCCTTATAAATGTCTGTCCCTGCAGGAACTCAGCAAATGTGCTGGATGCCCTAAAGGCAACCATGATGGAATGAATATCAAAGGCTCTTTCCAAGCGTGTTTGTTTTTTTTAACTGTATATCCCACTAATTAGGAAAATGAACTTCTATAACTAAAGCCTCCACTCTCTCTTTTTCTCTCTCTCTCTCTCTACCTATCTTTTCTTCCCCCTCCTCCTCCTCCTCCCTGACTGGGATATGTGTCCTTATGTTGTAGGTAATGGGAACGGCAACAGGTGTTAAGACTGGTGGGGTTGGATTGGACCTGGGTTCAGAAACTTTGGTATTTGGGGTTCTGGCTAGGAAAGAATTCAGAACCAAGACTCAAACTATAAGACAGCATTTATTTGATAAATTATAGAAGTAGAAAAAGTAATTCCTAGAAGAAATGAGCTTAGGAAACAAGTTATAGAGGTAAAGGAAGGGCCTTTGGAGTTTGGGAGTGAGGAAGCTAATGGTAACATGCCTGGGGGTGTGGGGAGATAAGGGAAAGGCAAATGCACGGGCCTGTTCCCGGAGGGAGAATGTAATGGGTCCTCTGTCCTAAGAGTTTTAAGGGTGGAGATTTTAGGGGAGGTCCTCAGGGAAGATCTTAATAGACTATTCAGCAGTTTTTCAGGTGTGTCCTTTCAGGGTTGTAGTCTCCACTCATGATTGGTTGGCACTAGGGCAGGGGTCTGAGGTCAGCTGTGGCTGGTTTTGTTGCTCTTCTGAGCCTGGAGCAGAAATACAACTAAGGTTAGATATTATCTCTAAAGCGGAGAAGTCAGGGGTCCAAACTGCATGACCAGTCATATGCAAGGGGAGTAAAGGTCACCCCGGGGGCGAGGTCCCACCCTACATTTGTCCTCTGCTAGGCACCCAGGGTTTTCTGCTTTGGTGACCTTCTGTACCTGGCCCATTGTCCTTGCTCTGCTGGTGTCTGTCCAGCTGCCTTCCACACTTACACCCTCCTTCACAGTTTTCACACTTTTGCCTTATCTATCTTCCCTTAGAATACAGACCATGTCTATGCTTTTACTACTCTGTTTCCAGCATCTTAGCATCCAGTGGCCTTCCACAACCTTTTGAGAACACTAATGGGCCAAAGGAGGACCACCTGGAGGCCCATCACTCTGCCGTGGGGGTGGGGCTACACCAGGGGCAGGGAATGAGAACAGCACCTCTTGAAGAGGGAAGTTGTGGGGTTTCACCTGGGGCGGTGAATTTAATCTCCACTGCTTCTGTGAAACAACATTTTCAGTTTATCCTTGCAGAAGAGGTTCCGTCAGGACTTTTTGGATTCCTTGAAGGACTTTTTAGAGCGTCCTGTGCTAACGTGCTCTTGCAAGGCTCCCACCTTTTTGGGCTCCTGCAACCAAGTCTCTGAGGGCTACTCTCCAGCAAGAGGCCTTGCTTCCCTGGGTCTTCACGTCTGTCCCAGATCCAGTAGTTCCTCAGAGAGCAGCTCAAAGCTGGGCCTGCTGGACATGGGAGTTGCCTTCTCCATCGTCAGTGGACGCAGGTCACCATCACCACCACCTTCATCACTCCTGTGTGAGGCGACAGGGGACACTGGCTGCTGGGCCTGGGGTAAGTCAGTGAGCCTGAGTCCCACATCTCAGTTCTAATAGGATATACGAACCAAGACCGGCCTGATAGGGTGGCTCTGAGGAGTTGCATGAACAAGAAAACTGCTTTTCCACTGGCAGAGTGAAAATGATCCCCTGCGGATTGGGCTGCAGAGTGTGGTAGTAGGGCAGAAAACCTGAGGCAGCTGTCTTGCCATTTGTGAAAATGTGGGTGGACTTTGAGGGCGTTATTCTCTGATGTGATTTAATAGGTGCATCTAGGTGCCTTTATTGGTGCCCTGTAATAACTTTATCTTTTTAAATTTTTGTATTTTTGAGCATCAGCCATATATTACATATTGTTCTAGAGACTCTGATGGGTATACCATTGAAAAAAATCAGTTGACCAAAAATAATAAAAAGACATATAGAATAATAAATTTTTTAAAAAAAATCTTCCAGGGCAAATTATTTTCAAAAGTAAGAGAAAAATAAATAAAATTGTTGATAAGAGCATAGATAGATAGATAGATAGATAGATAGATATATTCAACCCATATTCTATAGCTTTATAAATGTATATTGTCAAAACCAAAAAAAAAAATATTTTGGCATCTCATTTTAGTTAATAATGCATATATAAATATTCTCTTCTGGCCATATCCATTAGCAAAAGGAAATTCAATCTTAATAGACTCTTTGCAGCATGATTTCTCTTTTCTGTATAATAATGCGTTGCTTAACAATGGGGATGGGTTCTGAGGAATGAGTCTTTAGGTGATTTCCTCTTTGTGCAAACATAGAATGCAGTTACACAGACCTAGATGGTATAGCCTACGACACACCTAGACTACAAACCTATACACAACATATTGCCCTACTGAAAACTGTAGGCAGTTGTAACATATTGATAAGTATTTGTGTATCCAAACATATCTAAACAGCCCTGGCCAAATGTCTCAGTTGGTCGGAGTGTTGTGCTGTCCACCAAAAGGTTGCAGGTTCAATCCCTGGTCAGGGCACATATGGGAGGTGGTCGTTTCCCTCTCACAACACTGTTTCTGTCTCTCACTCTCTCCCTCTCTCTCTAAAAAAAAAACCAAAAAACAAAACCAAAAACAGCTTTAGGTGAGGACTAAAAATATTAAACATATCTAAACATAGAAAAGGTAAGTAAAATATGGTATCAAAAATTAAAAATTGCTACACCTTTATAGGGCGCTTGCCACAAAAAGGGTTTGCAGAACTGAAAGTTTCTCTGGGTGAGTCAGTGAGTGAGTGGTGAGTAAATGTGAAGCCTTAGGACATTACTGTACACTACTGTAAACTTTATAAACACTGTACACAGGCATCACCACAAAACGTAAATTGTGCTATGACATTATGATGGCTACTAGGAGCTAGGAATTGTTCAGATCCATTATAATTTTATGGGAGCACCATCATATATGTGATCTTTCATTGACCAAAATGTCATTATGCCATACATGACTATGTTTAGAAATATTATCCCTAACTCCTTTGTGCTTATAAGAAAAATTCAAACAAATAATAGAATGAAATTCCACTGCTATTCTCTTGAGAGCCACAAAATTATGAAATTATTGTATAAGCACTTACATCTTCAATAAAAGATTGGAGTTCTAATTTCATTCTGAAATTGAACTTTATTTTTCTGATACGGAAGACATATTATAGGAAAACAACAAAGCTAGTTTCTGTTCTTGCTGCTGCCATTTAACAGTAATGAGGATGAGTATAAAACTGCAAATGTGGTATAAATATTAGATGGGCAATAGCGATGTTACCATAATTCAAATGAGCTTTCATTATTTTCAGCTCACTAATTTTTTATAGTTCATGCTTGAAATAGCATTATGCAATCTACAATATATACTAATTGAAACTGTGTCAGCAGTTAGCATTCTATTAACTAGTCTAACTTTTAGGGAGTTTAATTTTAGTTACCACAATCGTTTTGTATAAATACTTTTCCTATGAATTCTTAGTTGTATATGCAGTGTGAATGATGAGTTCTATTATTCCTATTTTGAGAGGTCAGAAGGTAGACAAAGAAGGGTGATTGTACTTGCTTGATATTTATTTGTTTTCTGTTACCAATATTTGACATAATTACACTCATCTGCAGTGAGCTGAAACTAAGGTTAACAAGTTATTTTATTTTAACACAATTTTAAAATTAATTCATTTTGCTTTTTTAATAACAGACTATTTCATTTTCAGTGATCCTGAATTTACTAGAAATATCAACCTAAGGTTATTGTGCATTTGCCTTCCATAAATCTCTGTTTTCCTTGCTTTCTTTTCTGTCATTGCTTTAAGAATAAATATTAATTTATTCATTGTGTAATAAATTACACAAATCAAAGACAAGTACTTCTAAGATCACTCAAAACATTGTTTCCTTGGGTAAACATTCTTGTACCTAGAAATAGTTCATATATAAAACATAAATCATAATGTTGCAGAAACATGTAGAACCCTTTTGTGTCACTACAAAGTAAAAGAACCAATGCCCTATCCAAAATAGCAGCACATGGAATCTTCCAATCTTCACAATATATGAGAGAATCCAACCTATTTCATAATCAAAATGACAGCCCTTTCTCAGATGATCAACAATGCCTACCTCTGGTCAGGACATATTTTAGTATTCCTAAACTAATAACTTCATGATTCCATGTTTAATCAGTGTTTCCTGTGATTATGCCAGCACCAATTTCTAGTTATGTTCCCTTGTTCTTGAAATACTATTTCCTTACTCCCAGCCTCACAGATACTAGCTTTGCAGATATTATTTAAATTGTTACTGTTTTCCAATCAAATATTTGGTTTTATCTTTGATTATTCATTTATTAACCTGATTTTATTCTCTTCTCAAATTACGAACTTTTTATTCCTTTGTTTGTTTATTAATCCTCACCTGAGGATATTTTTTCTATTAATTTTTAGAGAGAATGGAAGGGAGTGGGGGAGAGAGAGAGAGAGGTGAGAGAGAGGTGAGAGAGACACAATGATTGGTTGCCTCCTGCACTCACCCTGACCTGTGCTGGGAAACAAACCTGCAACCCAGGTACATGCCCTTAACCAGGAATAGAACCCAGGACCCTTTGGTGCATGAGCCAATGCTCTATCACTGAACCACACCAGCCAGGAATTATTCCTTTTATTTTACATGTGCATATCACTTTTTTTAACTGGATAACACCCATTTTAGGGGAAATGGCCCACAAAGTACACATAAAGAACAAGTCAGTTATCCCTGTGAGAAGATCCAATGAGTAACCAAAGGTAGCCTCATTTTGAAGGTGAGAGCTGTATGATCTACTGGAGGCATTTCCTTAATCATTTGAATATCTTTTATGATTAGTTCTAAGATGCAACTTACTGTATTTTGGGGAGGAAGACAAGTTAATTTAACCTATTCCTTTTATTCTGATTATTGCCCAGAAATAGAAAGAAGGTACTAACTAAGCTTTTGTCTGGGAAGCCAAAGGTTCTCCAGCTGAAGGTTGGTTTCTTTTGCCCAAAGCTCCAACTAGAAAACTCATCAGTCTCAGAGACTTGAAGTTCAAAGGCATCGTTAGAACTCTAGAGCCCCAAGGGTACTAGCACGTTTTCATTTTAGCCAGTTCTTGCCAATTTGGAGAATTCATTTTGGCACTTATGGGACAGGGAAGTGCAAGCATATAAAATTTCATTTTCTACTAAATATTCAGATGTAGAAGTAACAATAGTAGAAATAACAATAGTACACTGAATCAGTCCAAAGAGCTGTACACAAAAGGTCATATTACCTACCCACCCCAGTTTCTCATCCATTCCTTCCAACAGAAATCCCATCAGTTGAATCTAAAGACTCCATCCTTTCATTGAACTGGATAGGATGGTTCTTAATGTGCTGGGTAACAGAGTAATAAAAGTTTGAATATCCGCATACCCCTAAAATGCCCCAGTGTATTCAAAAAAGTACATATGGATTTCATTCCCTTCTTAGCGCTAGGAAGACATCAGGTGATTAAGGATGATTAATTAAGAGTGATTAACCACCCTTAATCATCTTTCTCCTAGTAGCCGAGGTTAAGGTAGATAAATGAATTGGAGGTGGAAAATAGAAACAGTATTTTTGAGAATTCATTCAAACTGTCTGGCTGTAAAAGCAAGAAAGATAGAGTAGACCACTGATAGGATATGGTGCCAAGATGTTTAAGAAGGAAAGCACTAGCATGTGTAGATAGTATAAAGAAATTTAACAATACAGGGTTTATCCCACTATTGTGTAATGGTACACTGGGAATTCTGGCATACGGTGGGTTCTAGAGTCGAAGAACAAATAAATAAATAACAAATAATAAATTAGGTCACGTGTTTTCTATTTATCTGACATCAAAATATGTAGTCTCTGGTAGAATTCAATTTGTGTTTTTACTTATTTTACAATTGAAAGCTGTTCTAAAGCACCTGAATTTAAGCATGAATTTGCATCAACATATTCATTCACTAGAGCAACTGCTTAAAAAAAAAAAAGACCTAACCAGCATTAAAGCACTCTTAAATGATCTATAGATAGTTCATATAAGTCACTCTCCTGACAACTCATCCTGCAAAAAATAAAAGTAAAGGGTTGGGGGAGAAAGGAAGAAGGAAGGAAGAGAGGGAATGAGGAAGGAAGGGGAAAAGAAAGAAGGAGAGAAAGAAAATAACTATGAAAATTTTGTAACTTAGTACTCTCATCCACAATAATTTCATTTATGCATACCAATTCCTAAAGCTAAGCAAACTGAAGACTGAAATACAAAGAGAAAGGGCAAAATACACTGTGGCAAAATTAGTGTGACAGAAGAGAACAAAGAGAGACTTGTGTACAAAGCATGAATTTTGGCTTTATGAATAAAAGTCAATTATGCCATATCAGGAATAGCTGTGTGGTTCTATTCAAGAGAGCTGAACTATGTTTACCTAAAAAGAAACGGTAAGTGGTGTTTTTCTAAATGTGAAGCCATGCGGAACCCTGCTTTGCAATACCAGGAAATCTGCAAGGGGAGTGCAGAGATCAATGTCATTATCCAGAAGGCATTACCGAAATAGATTTTAAATCCTTTGATGTAATTGCTTGCTGAGTTTGCCATTACAGCAGCTCTATCCTTTTGACTGATTGAGGGCCTTTAACTGCTCAAGTTTTACTGAGACTGCCAACATGCTCATGTTGGAATCTTAACGTTAGACAGATGTTTGATGTTTAATTTAACTAATATGGCACACCATGAGTCAACAAAACACATTTTGTGTTAGTGCCAAAAAAAAAAAAAAAAAAGTAAGGGACAGAAATGCATGCAGAGTTAATCATTCTGTTTCAGCAGACAAGCCTTTGCTTTTAGACTTATTAACATGGATTCTTATTTGAAAAAAACTATGGCATTTTTCTTGCCCCTTGAGAAAAGCAGTCTTGATTCCACTAGAGCATTTAGAACTGGAATTCAATGAATAAATTAACAGTGTATAAAATCTTAAAGTATAAGGAACAATGAGTTGAATTTATTTTTTCCTTTTAGGCAGTACCTGTTTTCACGATTCCTTGAATAAGTTTTATTCTTTGCAATGCGTGTTTTTCTTTTTCTACAACTAAGATGAGCAGACAATAATGCACTGGATTAGCTTGTCTTTAGATTTTTCTATCTTGCTGAAGAAAAACTGATTTGGCCAAAACCAGAATTTCATTCATGGCATTTTTAGTATTGATTGTGTCATATATATATTTATACCACCTACTAGAAGATACTTATCTTTTTTTAATATATTTTATTTTTTACAGAGGAAGGGAGAGTGATAGAGTTAGAAACGTCAATGAGAGAGAAACATTGATCAGCTGCCTCCTGAACACCCCCTACTGAGGATGTGCCCACAACCATGGTACAATCCCTTGACCAGAATGGAACCTGGGACCCTTCAGTCTGCAGGCCGATGCTCTATCCATTGAGCCAAACCAGTTAGGGCGGTATTTATCTTTAAAAAAAAACTGTTGGTGATACATTCTGTTCAAGAAATAGGGCTAACACTATTAGCTTCTCCAATTTATATAATTTTCCGAACTTCATTTTTTGAGATTAAAAAAAACAAACAAACTATAGGTTATATTTTCAATGTGGTTTTTGCTAAAGCCACTCTCTACATGTCTTTGTCCTTTTTGTCTTAAGTTTTATAGTTAATAGTAATAAGAGCATAGTGGCTGCAATGGTGGGGGTGATAGTAGAGGTTAAGTAATTAAATGAAAAAAGCACTTGGAAACCATGCTAATGACACTGACAAACATATGGAGAGTCTGATAGGATTGGTGCCTTACTAGGGAGCTTACTCTTTCTCTCTCTCTACCATGTGAAGGCACCGTGAGAATGCAGCTGTTTCCAAGCCAGAAAGAGGATCTTCACCAGAACCTGACAGTGCCAACACCCTGAAGGTGGACTCCAGCTTCCAGAACTGTGAGCAAGTAAGTTTATTTTGTTTAAGCTGTCCAGTATATGGTATTTTGTAAGGTAGTCTGAGCAGACCAATGCAGGGTGTCACCTGGAATACCTGCTTACCTATGGGCTGTTCATGTGTCTTGAACATCTCACAGCATGGTCTCTGGGTTTCCCAAAGGAGTATCCCAAAACCAGGTGTTCTAAGAGGCTCGAGGGTGAAACTCTAAGGATTAATAGGACCTAGTCACAGAAGCCCCATCCCAGACTCATAAAAGGAAGTGGGATTTAGACCCCACCTAATGAGGTGAGAAGTAGCATGTAGTTAGAGAAGGAATTGTTAGCAGCATCTGGAAAACTTCTTTACCACATTTACTATTTGAGATGTGAGAATTCATTCTTCTTTCTTCCCTGGTCTTGGGGGATGTAATTCAAACACATATGAGTAACTGTGCTACCAGGTGTATGTGATTCATGCTCTGGCACCCTCATGATATCAGGCAATGGTAAATTTGGTTAAGGGTAAGAAGTCCGATTAGCAGACTTTTAAAATAAATGATATGTCAAAAAAATTAATTTGTAACATGCCTCATATTCATTATATAGGTCAAGTTTCAAGTCATTTTAGCTGTAATGTTATCAATTAGCTCTAGTTTAAATTTAGTCAGGGGGCCAGAGGATGTCTCAGTCTCCCCGCATGCTCTAATTTCATTTTTATCTTGGAACACTCTACGTACTAATTCTAATAACAGCAGCTTAAAAAAAACTAAACCAATAAACAACAACGACAAAAAAACCTCTGAAAAAATGATCCATGTACTATTTAATTGTTATTTTAAAATATAAATGATATTTTCTTTAATAGTTTTTAAGTATTAAACTACAGGTCTGCAAACTATCTCTCCCATTGTTGGTGGGGTTATAGGAGGGTATAGCCACAAACTACATTTTATTTGCTAGAGGAAGAATCCTTATTTATGGAAGGCTCATTTGTCTAGAATGTTTTATGGTAAACAAACCTAGACTCTATGGATAATGGTCTCCTGAAAAATGTTCTGTGCACATTGTAACTATCTGAGTATAAAATGGAGATGTTTCATGACTGAAAAGGCTCTCTTCTGTGTAAACAGTGTAGCCATGTGCATTACGTAGAAACATCACATGATAACCTAAGCCAGAACATGTTTTTAAGGGGAGTCAGGAACTAGAATCTATATTGACAGTTAAGGATCTCTCCCTTTTTCAGCTGCACCTCTTAATTACTTATGTCCTTAAAATTATTAGCAAAGCTAATATCAGGTAAGATCATTGATTTATGTTAATTCCAACTTAACAAGCTGTTCCTTTGCATTATATCAACAATTCTATTAACTACCATTTATTGACTGACAGGTTATTAATATATGCATTTGTTTAATTTGTTAAAAATGATGAAAACTACTTAATATCTAAAAAAAGACAAAGAATTTATTAGTATATGAAGAGAAAGATAGACTGCTCAGGTACAGTCAACTTTGAGCAGACTATTGGTTTCATACAGGATTTTAGGGAAGCATTAAGCATGAGAGTGGTTAACATTTTAAAGGTTTAAGTGGGCTGAGAACCTATGTGGAAGCTGGTTGCTCAGTTGAAATACTTGTTGATTGGTTGCCATCAGACGCATGTTTATTGTAGTAAGGCTATTCCTGATTGGCTGCCCTTCTGAAATACAGGGCTATCACAAATTGGTTGGCATTCAACGATGTGTTTACTAAGGAGAATTGCTACTGATCAACTGAATAAATTAAAAGTATGTCCAGTGGCTATTTATATATGCTCTCACAGCTCCACAACAGAATATGGGTCCATTTTTTAAATTCTCCAATTAAAAATGAAAGAAAAGAATGATAAGGAAGGAATGGAGGGAGGGAGGGGGAAGAAAAAGGGAAGGGAAGGGGGGGAAGAGAGAGAGAGAGAGAGAGAGAGAGAGAGAGAGAGAGAGAGAGAGAACACACATCCAATACACATCCAATGCAATGTATGAAATCCTGTATCATGTGTTTGCATATATAGTCTTTTTTCTGAGACCTACATATTCTCCCACCAATGCTATACCAGGGGTTCAGTGGTATACCTTAAACCCTTAAGAGATGTACCTCTAAATACTAAACAATATGTAAGATGTGTATTTTATACAACTAAAGGTACAAATTACCATATCAGGTCACTCCCACCATCCAAAGAACTCTGAGCTGAATATATGCAACACTGAAGGGTATAAAAGAGTATAACTAGGGAAAGAGCTGAGGAACATAACTGAAATTCAACCTGCCACCAAAGAGGAAGCACTGAGTTTTACAAAAAGCATAAGAGAACTTAGGCAAGTAAACAGTGGTCTCAAAAATTTTTAGTGCAGAAGTTATTGAGTGTTTAGTGTGATAACCATAGATGCAAATTAATTTCTTAAATAAATACCTTCTTACCTAAGTCCTGGAAATTTCAGCTCCTTTTTAACCTAGAAATTGTTAATTTAAGTCTAATCACCCTTCCCACTTATTTCTGTCCACCAGGCAGACATTACCTGCAGACATTCTTATCTTTTCCAAATCTTCCTTCTCATTTTTTTAGAGCAGAGATTTTCAGCCTTTTTCATCTCATGGCATACATAACTAATTACTGAAATTCTATGGCATACCAAAAATATATGTTTTTTGCTGACCTGACAAAAAATAGGTATGATTTTGATTCATTCACAAAGGATGGCTATTGTTGTGTTGGCTGTTGTCATTTTTTTTCTTTTTTTTTTTTTTTACAATCTAAGGGAAAAGAAGTCAATGCCCCTGGCTAAAATATGTCTTAAAAATTCTCGTGGCTCACCAGGATGCTTCTTGCAGTACAGAGTGTGCTGTGGTACACCAGTTGAAAATTGCTGTTTTAGAGGTTCAAGTTGCTAGTTTCATGGATGTATAGAGTAGTCCAGGTCCTATGAGGAGAAATAGATAACTGATGAGGTTGTATGAATTCAAGTACCATCACAAATTCTAGTTATTCAAAATGTTTCTCAAAGGAAGAAATAAAGATGAGGATCCATTGCTGTGTACTGCTGCTGATTTCATCCTTAGGGGCTAGGAAAGAAATCCCTCTGCCATACGGATGCTTTGAAAGAGCATCTGTATTCCTGAGATGTGAAAATGATCTAAGAGAAAAGGATCTGTATTTTATATCTTCTTTAGCCCACTGAGTTTCAGAATAACAAAATGTTTTAATAGTACCTGCTATTATTTAATTTTATACTCTCAAATTCATATATTCAAGACATAACCACCACCCAGTACCTCCGAATGTGACCTTATTTGGAAATAGAGTTTCAGAGATAATAAGTTAAGGTGAGGTCATTAATGTGGGCCCTAATCCAATATGACTGGTATTCTTATAAAAAGGGGAAATTGGGCCATTGCCAGGTAGTTCAGTTGGTTAGGGCATCGTCCTAATAAAACCAAGGTTATGGGTTCAATCTCCCATCAGGGCACTCACAAGAAGCAACCAATGAATGCATCAACAAATTGATGTTTCTCTCTTTCTGTCACTCTTGCTCTCATAGCCTCTCTCCCTCTCTCCTTTCCTTTCTCTCTAAAAATCAATTTATAAATCTTAAAAGAGGGGGCAGGGAATTTGGATACAGAGACAGATACACACATAAGGAAAATGCCATGTGAAGATAAGGCAAGAATCAGAGTAATGTTTTTATAAACCAAAGAATGCCAGTGATTGTCAACAAACCACCAGAAGCTAGCATTGAACAGATTCTTCCTCACAATCCTCAGGAAAAAAAAAACAAACAAACAAAAAAAAAAAAACCCTGCTGTACCTTGATTTCAGAGTTATAATATCTAAAACTGTGAAACAGTGAATTTTGGTTGTTTAACCCAGGTATTTTTGTGAAGGCAGCCCTAGCAAACTGATAGAGATAGAGAGCTATAGAGAGCTAAGCCGCAGACCAGTGGTTCTCAACCTTCTGGCCCTTTAAATACAGTTCCTCATGTTGTGACCCAACCATAAAATTATTTCGTTGCTACTTCATAACTGTAATGTTGCTACTGTTATGAATCATAATGTAAATATCTGATATGCAGGATGGTCTTAGGCGACCCCTATGAAAGGGTCGTTCGACCGCCAAAGGGTTCGCGACGCACAGGTTGAGAACCACTGCGCTAGACAGACAGACAGAATTATTCCTCACAACATTAAAGTATTCAACTAGAGGCCCGGTGCATGAAATTCATGCATGGGGTGGGGAGTCCCTCAATCCTGCCTGCACCCTTTCCAATCCAGGACCCCTCAGGGGATGTCTGACTGCCTCTCACAATCCAGGACCACTGGCTCCTTACCGCTTGCTTGCCTGCCTGACTGCCTGATCGCCCCTAACTGCCTCTGCCTTACCCCGTAACCAGGACCCAGGATTCCTTCCTCCGGCCAGTCACAGGCACCCGGGACCCGGGCTTCTTTCCCTCTGGCCAGCCACAGGCACCCAGGACCGCAGGGCTGGTGGCTTGTCCCTCTCCTGGGCCACAGGTGCAGCCACTAGTGCCTGGGACAGTGGGGACTGTGGGGCATGCGGATTGTTCCTCTCCTGGACCACAGCCCCAGCTGCTGGCACCCGGGACCACGGGGCTTGTGGCTTGTCCCTCTCCTGGGCTGTAAGTGGAGGTGCAGCTGCTGGTGCCCGGGACCGTGGGGCAGGCAGCTTGTCCCTCTCCCGGGCCACAGCATGGCTGGTTCCCATTCCTCTCTCCC
The DNA here is from genome assembly GCF_964212035.1 of Myotis nattereri. Lineage (NCBI taxonomy): Eukaryota > Metazoa > Chordata > Mammalia > Chiroptera > Vespertilionidae > Myotis > Myotis nattereri. Next base: position 47,427,734 of record NC_138080.1, on the reverse strand, counting down.
AGTGTTGAGTGTCTGAGCCCTTATGGCACTAAGGCATGAGGGCATGATGATCATTTGCATATTAGCTCTTTATTATACAGGATACCATTTTTTTAAATGCTACATTTTTTTTTTAAATGTTGTGTTACTTAGGTGCCTTGCCAGAAGTCACAAAGCTAGAAAAGCAATAAGGCCAGAATTTAAATCTATGTCTGCCTAACTTCACATCTCCTGTTCTCTCATTTACACTATTCTGCCTTCACTCTACTACCCTGCACCTTAGCTGTCAATGAGCCTTGATGAGCTAAACCTTCCTATAAAACCGACTTCTCTTGGTTTTTCAAGCTTCTTTAATTCCATATTTTGTGTCATTGATTTTGAGTTGTTTTAGTATTACATTTTAATTATTAAAATGTTGCTCACCTCTTAGATAACTACCTGCTTACCTCGATCGTGGAAATTCCAAGTCCTTATCTTTCTAGAAATTAAGATATTCTCATCATCCTCCACACTTATTTCTGCCCATTAAGCAGAAATGAATGGCAGACATTCTTATCCTTCCAACTCTTCCTTTTCAGAGGTTCAGCTTTCTAGCTACATGAATGTATGCAGTAGTGCAGGTCCTATGAGGAAAAGTAGATAAGTGATGAAGTATGAATTAAGGGAACCAGCAACTAAAAATCTTCCTTTAACTATTTATTAATAATTAAATATCACTCTAGGAGTTTCATTTAAATTAGTAATGCAATCACTCCTAAACCAACGCCTAGGAGTAGAAACAATTCAAATGATGGTAACTCATTTATACAATAAACCAAATGAATTTCATCTTCTTTCATGTGAGCAACGTGAGTTCTATTGTTAAGCCCAGAAAAGCCAACCTTATTCCTGGTGGTCCATTGCAAAAGCAAATTCAAATTAATTCCACAAAGCTTGCTTGATAAAGTCTCTAAGTACAAAAATATTGTTTAAGAAATTCTAATGCTAGAAAACTTTATATTTTATTTAAAGTGTTCCTTCCAAAAAAAAGTAAACATAAAGTGTTCCTTCCATTCATATTTATAGTCACTGAAATTTTTAAAATTTGAATTAATACTATATATAAGTTGTTTACTTCCAGGTACATGATTCAAACCCGAAGACAGAAGCTTTGGTACACATCACCAAGTTTTTGTTTTGTTTTGTTTTCATTTCTTCTCTAAACTTGAACTCCAATTTTTTTAAAGATGAAATCACATATCCTTTCAATCAAACTTTCCATGCCAGTGCTTCATTGCATAATCAATTGGCTTTCAACCATAATTCAAATTAACTGTAGTCTGACAAAGATTTGATTTATAAGTATAGCATTCAATCTCCAAATATGGACACCATAATTTTCACTCTATAGCCATATCACAGTGTTCCAACAAGAGGGAGAATCTAGTTTCCCTCCCTTAACTCTTAACCGGCCTTACTGTGTTGCTCGACCTGTATAAGGCCGAAGTGATGTTCTGGAAATCCTTTGAAGCTTCTGACTGGATTTACTACAACACTCAGCTCGGGGACACTTCCTCTGGAAGCCCAGCTTCCTTTTACTGAAAAGCCCAGTTACATCAAAAGGCCACATACCAACACAGGAATCCTAGTCAACAGCTCCAGCCAATAGCCATCCTCAACTGCCTGCCATGTGAGTGAGCTATCTTGGATGACCAGCCCAGTCAAGTCTCCATCTGACTGAAGCCATATGAGACACCAAGTGAGAACATCCAGCTGATGCCAGACAGCTCATAGTACTATGAGATGTAATAGTATTGTTTTAAGCTCCTATGTTTTGGAATTGTTACCCAGCAATGAAGTTGTCTCTATGCCTGAGTAGTATTCCTGAAAAAACAGGAATTCCAGATATTATTTCTAGGTACCTAAAAGCAGAGAATTTTCACCAGTGTACTCTTTGTAGAATTGTGGCCACTTGTGATGGAAGAAAGAATCTGTCTGATCAACTGGCCCAAGAGGTAGAACTTTGAGAACTAGTTAATTTGTTAGAGAAATTATATTTAAAAAAATAAGCAATTAAGTATTGTTCTATTTAACAAATGCTTTATTTTTAACATCTATAGCTAATTACATCCAGTGTCATTTCCAATTATGGTCTTTGCACAGTGGGTAATCACCACTTTATGGAATCAGAATTTGAATCTTTGCCAAACCACTTAGAGTCGGCATGAACTTGGAGATTAACCTTTAGCCTTATTTTCTCATTTCTAAAATGAGTATGATGATGGCACATTACTCACAGAGTTTTAGTGAATCTTAACTGAGAGTATGTATGTAAAGCATGTAGCACGTTGCTCAGCACATGAAAATCATTAATTAACTGCTAGTTATTGCGAGTCTGTAGGGAAATTTCCGAAACACATAATAATATACCTTCCAATAAATAAATACAAGATGTAAGAACAGGGTTCGCTATTGTCTACCTATGAGAATAGTTGTTAATTGTCTCTGGGAGTTGATAAATTATTAGTTACTGAGTGTGTGTGTGTGTGTGTGTGTGTGTGTGTGTGTGTGTGGTCAGAGAAAGGAAGATTGCTTCTTTGGTGCACAGTTTTATCAAAGTCTTTTTGTGAAACCATTACCGTAGAGTGTTCAGGCTCTTCAACCCTTTTGGCACAGAATAGAATTGATCATTAGCATTTGCATTCCAGTTACAGTTAAGTATATGCTACTTGCACCTTATTTCATTGAAATGGGGGTTTAAATCCAATTATTTGCCAAAATTGGGCTAAACAAATTTTCCAGATATCTTCTATGACTAAATTACTTAGAGTAAAAAATGTTAACAGCCCCGTTTTTAAATTTTACTGTCCAGAAAACATTTATTTTGTATCAGTATTAGAAGATACACTGTCATTCAAACATAATTAAAGGGACTTTTCCTAAGTACAAAAATATTGTTTAAGAAATTCTAATGCTAGAAAACTTTATATTTTATTTAAAGTGTTCCTTCCAAAAAAAAGTAAACATAAAGTGTTCCTTCCATTCATATTTATAGTCACTGAAATTTTTAAAATTTGAATTAATACTATATATAAGTTGTTTACTTCCAGGTACATGATTTAAGCCAACTCATAAATTTTTTCAGTATTTTTCTCTCTCCATTTTAATTTATTTATAAGGACACTTTATATTTGCTTTTTATTTTTCCTTGCTCTGAACTTAGCAGAAGAAACAGTACTCTGGACAATGAGAAAGTCATACTTACAGAGATTGGACAATAGCAAATATTAAGAAGGCTATTATTGTAATAAACTCCTAAATGGTGTCTCTACTTCCATTATTGCAGTGGTTCTCAACCTGTGGGTGGCGACCCCTTTGAACAACCCTTTCACAAGGGTCGCCTAAGACCATCCTGCATATCAGATATTTACATTATGATTCATAACAGTAGCAACATTACAGTTACGAAGTAGCAAGGAAAATAATTTTATGGTTGGGTCACAACATGAGGAACTGTATTTAAAGGGCCAGAAGGTTGGGAACCACTGCATTATTGGCTCATCAAACAATTCTCAACACAACAGTCAGCGTGATCTTGTAAAAACTAAAGTGAGGTCTTGCCACTAATATGACCCATCCAAATAGCTTTCCATCCCACTCAAAGTAGAAGTCAAAGTTAGCACAATGGCCTGAAGCCCTACTTAGCTGCTAACCATCTCCTACTTCATTACTTTTCTTTTTTAAAAAAATATATTTTATTGATTTTTTTACAGAGAGGAAGGGAGAGGGATTGAGAGCTAGAAACATTGATGAGCGAGAAACATCGATCAGCTGCCTCCTGCACACCCCCCACTGAGAATGTGCCCACAGCCAAGGTACATGCCCTTGACCTGAATTGAACCTGAGACCCTTCAGTCCACAGGCCAACGCTCTATCAACTGAGCCAAACCGGTCACGGCTACTACTTCATTACTTTTCTATTGTCATCTCTTACTATTATTTTCCAGACTCACTCTACTACAACTACACTTGCCTTTTAGTTTTTCATTTAATTCAGACACACTGAATGTTCAGACACACTCTTTCTTCACTGCCTTTGAAATTGCTGTTACCTCTGTCCAAAATGCTTTCCTTCGTTCACTCATTCACTTTCCTCATTTAATTATATTTATCACTTTTTTATGAGATAAGCATTTTCTAGTTTGGAATACAGTAGTGAATAAGACATTCAAAAATCACTGTCCTTGTAGAACTTATATTATAATGGGGTCAGTAAACAAGATCTATATTAATAAAAGGGTAATATGCTAATTAGACTGAATGTCTTCCAGACGTCCTTCCAGACAAAGCCGCAGCAGCTGCCTGAGCCTCAGCCCTCACAGCCAAGGCTCAGGCAAGCCGCGGATGGTGGCTGCTGCTGCGAGGGCTGGGCTGAGGCTCATGCAAGCCGCGGACGGCGGTTGCTGCTGTGAGGGCGAGGCTGAGGCTCATGCAGCCACGGCGGCTGGCAGTGGCAGCAGCAGCGTGTGATGGGGGCAGTGCCTTCCCATGATCGGCCGGTCGCCTCACACAAAGGGAGGCCGGACTACGGGGAGCAGGCCTAAGCCATCAGTAGGACATCCCCTGAGGGCTCCTTGACTGTGAGAGGGGGCAGGCCGGGCTGAGGGACGCCCCCCCCCCCCCTGCAGTGCATAAATTTTCATGTACCAGGCCTCTAATAAATATATAAAAAGAGAAAGAATTATAAGTACTAAGGAGAAAAAATAAAGAAGGGATGGAGAATAGAAAATATAGGAAATGAGGACACAGAAAAATATTAGACAAGTGACTTAAAATGTTACAATTTCAACTAAACAATCTCTAACTATATTATTCAATATTACAACACTTCCCCTCCCCTCCACAAATACTTCTTCCCTGAATTATTTTTCTTTATATCAACTATTACTACCTAATATAGTTTATATTTTAGTTATTCTGTTTATTTTCTGACTCTAGTTACTAAAATATAACCTCTATATGGGGCGATTTTGTTTACTGATGTTTACCTATAATCTAGGACAATGCCCAGAATGTGGTAGTCAATAAATATAGGGTGTCCCCCCAAAAAATGTATATATACACTTTGATTAATTATAAAGCAGTGTTTATTAAAATACATTTCATTTTCAAATTTGGGCTATCAGCTGTTAAAATGTGTATACATTTTGGGGGGTCACCCTGTATTTGTTGATAGATGATAAAAGTAAGAAAATCCTATGTAATAAAAGCCTAATATGCTAAGTGTCAGGTTGTCCAGTTGGCCATTCAACCAATCAAAGCATAATATGCTAATAATATGCTAAGGCCGCTCAACCACTTGCTATGACATGCACTGACCACCAAGGGGCAGACAATCAACTGGTCAACCAGTCTCTATGATGTGCACTGACTGACCACCAGGGGGCAGACTCTCTGACCGGTAGGTTAGCTTGCTGCTGTGGTCAGGCCGTGGAGCCCAACCACGGTCCCCCCCCCCCCACCCCCCTGGCTGGCCAACCTCCCGCATCCCTCTCTGGCCCCAGTCATGCACTGGTAGAGTCCCTCGGCTTGTCCGGCGCCCTCTTGCAATCCAGGACCCCTCAGGGGATGTTGGAGAGCCAGTTTTGGGCCCCATCTCACAGGCCAGGTCAGGGGACCCCACTGGTGCACAGATTTGTGCACCGGGCCTCTAGTATTATGATAATGATGAAGGAGCAGATAGGCCAACAGGGTTGAGGGTAGTAAGTGAAAAACAATTAATAGGAAAAGTTGACTCAATGGACAATGTAGTAACAGAGAGACAAACCCAGTCTATCTTAGAGAGATCTGTGGCTCTTTGTGCATGATCTACCCTCTCTTTTTTCATGCCATGCTTTAAAGTTTTATTTTTTCCCTATGGTATTTCAGGAATACCTATAATAAACAAGCACTGCAGTGACTTAAAATATTAAAGAGCCATTTATTTGCACCTAAGATTACCTTTGTCTCTCTAGAATAGGCATAATTGACATAAATCTATGATAATTAATATTCCTAAAGAATAATCAAGTCTTTCCCAAAGTCGTCCTGGTTCATATTGCAAAGATAGTGTTCTTGGCAAGGTGACAGAGATATCCTCTTAGTTTTTAATGGAGATTGAAGCTTTATATGTATGTAAGGAAAGACATCTATCAAATCAGGGATCAAAAGTCAGATTTCTCCACCTTTTAAGTACACACAACTTTTTCCATTGGTTTCTTAAAATTAATTCAGACTGCTATACAATCTAAGTATTTTTACACATGTAAGTAGTCTCAAAAAATTGTAGATTAATTTAAAGTCATAGATAGATAGATAGATGATAGATAGATAGATAGATAGATAGATAGATAGATAGATAGATGATAGATAGATATGGCATGGATATGGAGAAAAGGGAACCCTTCTGCCTTAATGATGGGATTATAAATTGATACAGCCCCTATGGAAAACAGTATGGAGGACTCCCCCAAAATTAAAAATACAACTACCACATGGTCCAGCAATTACACTCTGGGACTATATCCAAAGGTAACAAACACTTGAAAAAATATCCGCATCCCCATGTTCATAACAGCGTCATTTACAACAACCAAGAAATGGAAACAGCCTAAGAATTTATAAATGGATGATTGGATAAAGAAGTTGTGAGATATATACAGGGGTGGGCAAAAGTAGGTTTATAGTATGTGAAACACAGAACTTATTCTTTTATGATTATTTATTAACTAGAAGCCCGGTGCACAAAAATTTGTGCACTCTGGGGGGAGGGGGGTCCCTCAGCCCAGCCTGTGCCCTCTCGCAGTCTGGGACCCCTCGGGAGATAACGCCCTGCTGGCTTAGGCCTGCTCCAGAGTGGCAGAGGGCAGGCCCAATCCCTAGGTGCAGCCCCTGGTCAGGCTCAGAGCAGGGCCGATTGGGGAGTTGGGGCACCACCCCCTGTCATGCACAGAGCAGGGCGGATCGGGAGGTTGTGATGCCACCCTCAGTCACCCTCAGGGTAGGGCCGATTGGGGGGTTGGGGCACCGTCCCCTGTCACACTCAAGGCAGGGTCGATGGGGAGGTTGCGGCGGCACCCCCTGTCATGCACAGAGCAGGGCCAATCATGGGGTTGGGGCGCTGCCCCTGTCACACACAGAGCAGGGCCGATGGGGAGGTTATGGCTCTACCCCATCACACACAGAGCAGGGCCCGTGGGGGGGCGTGGTTGGGGAGCTCCCCCCTATCAGGCACAGAGCAGGGCTGCTCAGGGGGTTGGGGCCCCGCCCCCTATCACACACACAGCCGCAGGGCGATCAGGGGGTTTGGGTGCTGCCCCCTGTCACGCTGATCCCAGTGCCGGGAGGCATATTACCCTTTTACTATATAGGGTAGAGGCCTGGTGCATGGGTGGGGCCGGCTGGTTTGCCCTGAAGGGTGTTCTGGATCAGGGTGGGGGTCCCCACTGGGGTGCCTGGCCAGCCTGGGTGAGGGGATGATGGCTGTTTGCAGCTGGTCACACACCCTTCAGGGTGGGGTTCCCTACTGGGGTGCCTGGCCAGTCTGGGTGAGGGGCTGAGGGCTGTTTTCAGGCTGGGAGTGACTGAAGTTCCCAACCGCTCCTTTTTTTCTTTTTCTTTTTTTTTATTCTGGGCCAGCTTTACCTTGAGGCTTGGCTCCAGCTCTTAGGCCTCCGTGGCTGAAAGTAGGTTTCTGGCCTTTGCTTACAATGTTGCGAATCTGCTGGCTGAAGTCTGGCGGTATTTGTTACAATGTTTCTTAAACTGCCCGCTCAGAGGCCTGCAGCCGCAGGCGGGGAACGTTGTTTTCCTCCAATGATCCTCCGTCACTGAGGCAAGCATGCCTCATGTTGGTTTCAAGCTGCCTGGCTGCCGGCCGCCATCTTGGCTGACAGTTAATTTGCATATCTCGCTGATTAGCCAATGAAAAGGGTAGCGGTTGTACGCCAATTACCATGTTTCTCTTTTATTAGTGTAGATTATTGTATTATTTTCCATATGAACAACTATAACCACACCTTTGCTGACCTCTGTATAGAATGTTACTCAGCAGTTAAAAACAAAAGAAACAAAAGAAGGACATCCTACCATTAGAAACAACAGGGATGGACTTGTAATGCATTGTACTAAGTGACATAAGTCACAGATAAGTGCTTTATGATCTCACTTACATGTGGAGTAAAAAAAATATATACAAAAAAAAAAAAAAAGGAAAAGAGGCCAGACCATGGTTATCAGAGGCAGAGGAGGAGGAGGAGGCAGAATTGGAGAAAGGTGATCAGAAAAACAAAAAAAACAGAAACTCAGAAACTTTCAGTTATAAGATAAATAAGTACTAGGGATATGTACAACATGACTATACTGTGTTGTATGATACATAGGAAAGATGTTAAGAGAGTATATCCTAAGAGTTCTCATCAAACGGATATGTTTATCCTTTTTCTTTCTTTTTAATGTATCTATATGAGATGATGCATGTTAGCTAAACCTATTGTGGTAATCAATTTAGTACATTTATATAAACTAAACCACTGTGCTGTACACCTTAAACTTATACAGTAAAATATGTCAAACTTTTCTTAATAAACTGGAAAGAAATCATGTTAGCATTGATTACAATAGTCAAGATTAAAAAATCATCTAAAAAGCATGAATGGTCAAGTTATCATTATATATCTATATAGAGAATTATTTGCAGTTATTAAAATCGTGTTTTAAAAGATAAATTAGTGATTTTTAAAAAAACCCTCTCTATGTATTACAGGGGGAAAGGCAAGTTAAAAATACAACATAGTCTGGTCTCATCAGTACACAGACCTATATTTACAACTTTAAATTTTGTTTCCTTTGACTGATGGAATCGAGTAATTCTTATTTTCTCATTTTTTATTTTTTTGTATGTTCTGAATTTTTTGTTACGAATTTGTCTTGCTTTTAAAATCAAGGGAGTATGCTAATTTCATTTTGTAAAAGAAATACATATTTTGTTTTCTTTATGTTAATGCTAGTATCATCACATTTCTTTTTTGTTCTTTATTGATTAAGGTATTACATATGTGTCCTTATCCCTCCATTGTCCCCCACCCCACTCCCGTTCATGCCCTAACCCCCCTGGTTATGCTTATATACGTGCATACAAGCCCTTTGGTTGATCTCTCCCACATATCCCCTCCCTCCCCTACCTTCCCTCTGAGGTTTGACAGTCTGATCAATGCTTCTCTTTCTCTGGATCTTTTTTTATTCATCAGTTTATGTTGTTCATTATATTCCACAAATGAGTGAGATCATATAGTATTTATCTTTCTCTGACTTATTTCACTTAGCATAATGCTCTCCAGCTCCATCCATGCTGTTGCAAATGGTAGGAGTTCCTTCCTTTTTACAGCAGCATAGTATTCCATTGTTAGATGTACCACAGTGTTTTAATCCACTCATCTGATTTTGGGCACTTACACTGTTTCCAAATCTTAGCTATGATGAATTGTGCTGCTATGAACATAGGGGTGCATATATCCTTTCTAACTGGTGTTTCTAGTTTCTTGGGATATATTCCTAGAAATGGGATCACTGGGTCAAATGGGAGTTCCATTTTTAGTTTTTTGAGGAAACTCCATATTGTTCTCCACAGTGGCTGCACCAGTCTGCATTCCCACCAGCAGTGCGTGAGGGTTCCTTTTTCTCCGCATCCTCTCCAGCACTTGTCATTTGTTGATTTGTTGATGATGGCCATTCTGACAGGTGTGAGATGGTACCTCATTGTTGTTTTGATTTGCATCTCTCAGATGACTTGTGACTTTGAGCATGTTTTCATGACTCTTGGCCTTCCTTATGTCCTCTTTTGAAAAGTATCTATTTAGGTCCGTTGCCCATTTTTTGATTGGGTTGTTTATCTTTCTTTTCTTAAGTTGTATGAGTTCCCTGTAAATGTTGGAGATTAAACCCTTATCGGTGATAACATTGACAAATATGTTCTCCCATGCAGTGGGCTTTCTTATTGTTTTGTTGATGTTCCTTTTGCTGTACAAAAGCTTTTTTATTTTGATGTAGTCCCATTTGATTATTTTCTCTTTAGTTTCCATTGCCCTAGGAGCTGTTTTGGTGAAGAAATTGCTTCGACATATGTCTGAGATTTTGCTGCCTGTGGATTCTTCTAATACTTTTATGGTTTCCTGTCTTATGTTTAAGTCCTTTATCCATTTTGAGTTTATTTTTTTGTATGGCGTAAGTTGGTGGTCTAGTTTCATTTTTTTTGCATGTATCTGTCCAATTTTCCCAACACCATTTATTGAAGAGACTGTCTTGACTCCATTGTATGTTCTTGCCTCCTTTGTCAACTATTAATTGAGCACATTGGTTCGGGTCGATTTCTGGATTCTCTATTCTATTCCATTGGTCTATATGTCTGTTCTTGTGCCAGTACCAGGCAGTTTTGAGAACATTGGCTTTGTAATACAACTTGATATCTGGTATTGAGATCCCTCTTACTTTGTTCTTCTTTCTCAGGATTGCTGCAGCTATTCAGGGTCTTTTTTTATTCCAGATGAATTTTTGGAGAGTTCATTCTAGGTCTTTGAAATATGAAATTGATATTTTAATGGGTAGTGCATTGAATCTGTAGATTGCTTTGAGTAGTATGGACATTTTAATGATGTTGATTCTACCAATCCATGAACACCGTATGCTCTTCCATCTGTTTATGTCTGCCTCTATCTCTTTTTTCAATGTCTTGTAGTTTTCTGAGTAGAGGTCTTTTACCTCCTTAGTTAAGTTTATTCCTAGGTGTCTTCATTTTTTTGGTGCAATGGTAAATAGGATTTTTTTTTTTTTTTGCTTCTCTTTCTGTGAGTTCACTATTGGTGCATAAAAATGCCATAGATTTCTTGGAGTTAATTTTGTATCCTGCTACATTGCCGAATTCATTTATTAAGTCTAATAATTTTTTTGATGGAGTCTTTAGGGTTTTATATGTACAGTATCTCATCACATATCTTAGAAGTCTTTATAGGCTGAAATAAAATTGCAATTTTGTTTACTCTCAGAAGTAAATCCAACTCATTTTAGTTCTTAAATTTATATCATGTTTACTTGAGTGCTAGAAAAGATTAATGGGTAATTCTTTGTCTATGGTTTTCCAGAACTACCTCATTTTAGAAGCAGAGTTGAATAACACATCTTATCATTTTATGCCCCTCTTCTACCCAAAACATCTAACTCTAAAAAAAACAAAAAACACTACTTAACTGTAACTTTCTTCACAAATATTCTCCATCAAGAATATTTGACTGAAATTAGCTTCTTCTGCCCATTTATCAACTTCTGTCTGACCTTAGATTCAGAAGAAAGACTTCTGGTTAAAATGACTTGTCTATGAATCTCTTATGTAAATATCTGAGTTGACAGAGAACACAATAATCTTTAAGATTTTAAATTATTATTTCAGCCCTGGCCAGTGTGGTTCAGTTGGTTGAGTGTCAACTCATTCAATTCCTGTTCAGGGCACATACCCAGGTTGCAGGTTTGAGAGGCAACTGATCTTTTTTCATTCCTTCCTTCCTTCCTTCCATCTATCATCTATCTTTATCTCCTTCCCTCTCTAAAAAAATGATAAAACATATTTTAAAATAAATATGTTATTATTTCAACTTCTCTCAATTTGTTTTAAATATGAAATACCACATCTAAATATTTAAAACTTGTTACTTGAATTTATATGATTAAATAAATTAAAACTTAGACAGTAGTGAGATATGCAAATGAACCTTCATTCTTTTGTAATATAAAATATAATCATGATATCTTGAACCTAATAATTTCTTATTAAATGGCTACGCTGTGCATATTATTATATTCTCTGCAAGAAGTATAATGAGATATTTGGGAAAATTGAATTTTTTTTTGTTGGTTAAATTTATGTGATAGCCAAAATAGTGAAATGCTTGCTTCTAAATTAAAGTGCAATAAATCTGTCTTCAAAAGTAAAGATAAATATTAGCTAGCACAATAGTGCAATACTCAATTTTTCATATCCAGTGCTAATCATTTTTCAGGGTTGATCATCATTCCTCCAGCGTTATAAGAGCCTGCAGATTATTACTAAGTTAATCTTGATGGGGAACTGATAAAATAAAAAGAAAAATTATTTTGTGTGATGTTATACCGGTAGTGGTTTATATAGTCACTCCTAATGTAATCACATTTTCATAGCCTCCTAAGTCCTAGAAGTAATCTGTGGTCTGCAATCTGAATAGATAAAAGTAATGAGTTGTGACTTGGACCAATAAATAGAAAAAGAAAGAAACGAAGAATTGTTAGTATGTCACCATGATGAACTGATTACTATTAGTGGAAAGCCTGAATTAACTGTAAGGTGACCTTAGCAATATATCCATTTCCTTCTGAAACATAATATAGTGATTGCAACTTCTGTGTCATTATTGTAATGTTGCTTTAATATTATTACAGAGAATCTGGATCATTTTTCAGTCATCAGTAAAAGATGGGTTTAAAATGACTCAAATTTTCAAGGAAAATTATTTTCCTTCAAGGAATGCAAATGTTTCCAAGAACTCTGTTAATAATGCAAGAGGTTTCATAGCCTCACCTAGTGGTCAGGAAGTAATTTACTGCACGAATCACTTACATCAGCAGCTGTAGTTGTGATATGTATGATTTTAGAGGATGTGGAGTGTCATTGTGTTCCTAGCTAGTAAGGATACAAGGTAAGCATGCCATGTTAAGCAGGAGTTAAATAATAAGCAAGTACCTGTCTATTTAGTAATATTTAAAATAATAGAAATATTCATCTCCAGAACTAAACTCATTTAGAAGTTACTTTGTCTATTTTAGAGCTGACTTCTTATTTAACATTTATTTCTAGTATTTACATAAATCTTAAGTGGCACTCAGTAAAAAGTTAAATAACAAGATCATGTAAAAAGTTGGTGTTTGAGATGACATTAGTGTGACCTCACTCTTGAAAGTGAAATAAAATTTCAAAGAATCTTTATAACTAATTCTGTGTTTTGGTCAAATTAGAATATTTATGGTTACAATCCTTCTAGAAATTTGTGGTGCAAATAAAATAGACTGAACATATCTCCAAGCTTAATCCACGCATGTCCCTCCTCACCACATCCCAAATATTCAAGGCGTCTAATTTTTAAGTTACTCATATGCTGACCTTCAACTATCAAAATACTCTTCAAAAAACTTGTTCATAGAAAAGATTTTTTAAAATCATTATTACAGAAATTTAAAAAATACCGGTGACTATACCAAGTTACTGTGAATTTCTACTTAGGCAGCAAGGTGAGCTGATGCATCAAGAACCACCTGCCCTTCAGGTGGTTATTGGGTACTATGTCACTGATACCGCATCATGTAGTGTAGAAAGCAAAAATGGTACATAACATACTAACCAGCTGTGAGGCTTCCACTCCTCAGAGATCATGCATCTGGCCTCTTACACAGTTTCACAGACATCATCAATAAACCATAATCAGTGTGTAATGGTACAAGAAGATCGCCAACAAGAAGAGTGTGGAAGCCAACCAGTCCATCAACACTGCCAGTTCACTGCAATTTAGACCTCCTGAGTTGGACATGTTTAGATATGGATGGGAACCAGCAGTACAAAGAGCAACTATATGGCAGGTGAAAGTGAAGAGAGACCAGCAAGAAATGAAGGAGATATGCCCTAAAGGTGAATCAAACCCCTTATACAAGGGTGGAGCAGCCAGCCAAGTCTATAGGTTTAGGCAATGAAAAGAGTAGTGTATATACCAATCTATAAAAAGTCTTATGATTCACACATCAATAATTAACAATCATTTGCCAAATTTAAGTATATAACTAAAAATGACAGCTAAAACATTCATTCATTATTCTATTTAGGATTCAAGGAAACAGAGCATTTCCTAAGTTTTCAATGTTGATAATTATTAATTTTTTAAAATATATTTTTATTGATATCAGAAGAGAAGGGAGAGAGATAGAAACATCAATGATGAGAGAGACTCATTGATTGGTTGCCTCCAGCATGCCCCCCACTGGGGATCAAGCACACAACCCGGGCATGTGCCCTTGACTGGAATCGAACCCGGGACACTTCAGTCTGCAGGCCGACACTCTATCTGCTAAGCCAAACCAGCTAGGGCAGATAATTATTAATTTTTACTATATATTACCTTTCCAGAATATTTTCAAGAGTTTTAATCAACCATGAATTGAGACTCTTGACTCTTGTTACCAAGGAACAAATGTGAATTTATGAATATCCAAAAGGGCTGTACCAATTATGCTGAAAAGTAGAATTCCAAAGGTAAAAACAGAAAAAAATCCTGGATTCTTAGAGCACACTGTCCCTGTGGCGATAGCATTCTCCACCCCTGGCAAAAACTGGGGCTCATTCCATGATTTCTAGTTTATCTTTGATAATAAAAATTCATTTTATGACTTTTAGTCACAAGAGGATCATCATTCTGTAATAGAAAATTCCAGTATTTGTCAATTTGTAAATTATAATTGAAACACTTCTCTTCCATTAGTTTGGACCTGTGAACCCACTGGGGAAAGTGAAGAGTTGGACTAATGGGGCAACATAAACTGGCTTGACTCTGTTTTTTGGCCACCCCAGGTGTTAACTGGAGATTAAGTGGCAAATAAAATTCAGGAAAATCCTCTCAGTGGTATTGATCTAATCCAGTGGTTCTCAACCTTGGCCGCACATTAGAATCACCTGGGAATCTTATTAAAATCCTGATTTCTGGGCCTCATCCTCCGGAAATTCTGTTTCTTTGTTATGGGGTGGGGCCACAACATTAGTAACAAAGAAACAGAATTTCTGGAGGATGAGGCCCAGAAATCAGGATTTTAAAAAGATTCCCAGGTGATTCTAATGTGCGGCCAAGGTTGAGAACCACTGATCTAATCTGACAGTACTTTCTACTGGCCCTTTCATACTTAAATCTGACTCTCTGTCTAGTTTACTTGGGAACTCTGAAGACCCATCCACCACCACCCCCCCCACCTCTCTTTTTCTCCTCCTCTCCTCACAATCCCTCTGCAGATTGGACATCTGTCACCTCAATTCTCTTAGAACAAGGAAATCTTTCTTCTCAGTTTATGACTCCTTCTATGCTTTCTTCTTCTGTCATACTACCTGAAACCTCTTAAATATGCTGTTTTCACCATTCTCTTAGCAGGCAAGTTCCAAGCCAGCTTACTCTTTCAAGTGACCCTCAGAGCCATGGAAAATCAGCATATTTTGCACCCTGAAATTCTGGGAGTGGGTGCAGCCCGTTCTCAAGGCAGACACATCTCATTCGTTCATCAGAGCAGGTCTCAGGCCACAGTTTAGCTTCTGTGGCTCCACAGACTTCATTGGAAACATGAAGCTCCCTTGGTGTTGCTCTGAAACCCTAATCTACATATTTAAGCACATCCCATCCCTCCAGCATGATGGGTTTCAGCTCAACAGCCCACAACAGTTCACGCTTGGTCCCTTCAGTCCTTTTGATAGTCTTGTAATTAATGATCGCAAATTGTTCTTAGCCACCTCTTTGCAAGCACTTCTTAAGTGATCTAGTGACTTTCATTTGGAATGTATGGCTGGCTGGCACCTCTTATCTTGGGACCTCTCTTCGTTTGCTTTACCTGTTACAGAAATCTGGGGGCACATAGGGTTTGTTTTACTTGGAAGATGATCCCAGAAACATCAGTGGGGAGCAGAGAAGTGAAACTGAGACATAAAGGAGATCAATGAAGCAGGTTTCTGCTGTGGGCACCTGGAGTCTAGTCCTGCGAGGAAGCTCTGGGAGTCAGAGTAGAAATGTGCTTCGGATTTATCCCCCAGAAGGATCTAGGAAACCAGATGTTCATCGGTCACTGGTTGAAGGTCTGTTCTCAAGGGAATGGGAGTCAGGGTTAATTTCCAGCTAATTTGGCATAAAATATCATATGTGAGGATAGAGTATGTTCTGATCACAGAGAAAGTGCTCAAAGAGGTACAAGTGCTGTCATCTGGAATTGGGATTGGAAGCCCTGAAATGGTAAGGGTGGAGAATGCCTGGATGGAACAGTAGCTGCTACAGGGCCCAGTGGATGTCTTGTTATAGCAAACAGTTGAACTGACAAATGATAATACTGAAATAGAAAGCGGGTTCTTTAAGGAGCACTGTCTAACTCCATTTTGTTCCTTTCATGATGTAAGTGGTGTCTGTGAGCCCTGTAAACAGTGATCAGCAGCACATTCAATTTGAAACTGATCACAGCGTCTGATCTGAAATCGTTATAGGCTTCTGACCAGGATCTGCTCTAGAAATGAAATATCAGAGTTCCACTGGGTATCTTGAGGCCAAAACACCATAATGAAAATCTCTTCTATTCCCAGTCTCAAATTCTACTCTAATGCAATCCCTGAAGACAAGTGTCTCTGTTTTACACATTCTCTACTACGTCATCAATCTTTTTTTCACAACTCTTTTTCAACTTCTTTGCCATAGTTGGAATCTGCCCCGCACGCCCCAGCAACAAGATACCCTTGGCTATGCTTGTCTTTATTCTGCTTTCTACAGCACCCTCTAAATCACTACTACCTCCCCCTTTTATTTAAAAACCCTTCCTCACCCTCTGCCACTCATTGTCTCTTTCAATTTGGTTGTCTTCCAGAATTCATTTAGAATATTGGCACATGCTTCATATGTCCATATAAGTTACATATATGATGCCTCTTTCCCACAGTTCTTGCATGCCTTCAGCTTGATGCTCACTTCACTTTCCCTCTTCACATCCATAGCTGTCATTTCATGCCATCGCCCAGAATCACCCACTCTGAAATCTTACGGTAAAATATCTTTCTCTAGGATTGTAATCCCTGTTATCCCAGTTTTATTAGTCCTCATCTCTTACAATGTCTCGTTCTTCAGGGGTCTTTCAACTTGTCATTTTCTCCTAATCTACAGATTTGTTGTGACATCACTTGGGCTAACCTTTGTCAATATTCTCAGTCCCCTTGCTCTATGTTACACTCAGCAAGTAATTCCCTCATTGTCAACAGATCTGCCTTTTTTGCTCCTGTATCAGAGCTGCTTAAAGGCGCTTTTATAAAAGGAGAATAAAAGGGAGGAGGAAGAGAAAGAGGAGGAGAGAAAATAATTTTTTAAAATTCAAAATTCACACATATATACATTTTTCTCCATTGTTTGTTTTTCCGTAGTGTTCTCCTTTCCTTTTTCTACAAGATGCTTTCACATCTCTGCTATTGTCTTCAAACTCCCTAGCTCAGCACCTACTCGGTCACTCTCAGTCCATGACCATGTGCTGACTGTGATACAGAGAAGTTGGAAAATTTGGGGGAAAATGTGCACAGATTCACACAACCCATTGTATTCATACTCGTTCTTATAGTCTTACCTCTAGTTTCAAGGTATGATATTATAAGTAATTATACCAAAGCTGCGTGATTTATTTCTATATCAGAGAATTTTATGGGCAGCATCTTACTTAAATATGGTAATAACTGTATTGAAGCAGGTGTTGTTATTATTTTAATGTTTTACAAGGCCACTTAGTAAGTGGCTTGGCTGAAAGTCAAGGAAAGGTATAAATAATTCCGGAACCCATGCCTTCTGTTACTGCACTATAACGTACAGGAACACCTTCCCACCATGGTTCCCAGTTCTATCCGTGTCCACTTGAGACTCTATCCTGGATCTTTTCTCTCTACTGTACATGTAACTACTGTGATCTTTTCCCCTCAGCAAAGAAATATCACGTATTTCTTATCTTTTAAGAAAATAGTCCTTCATAACCCAATCTGCAATCATTTTATTGCCTTTATCTCTTTGCTTTCTTTCACAACCATACTTACAGAGTCCCATTCTACTCACTTCTTTACATCATTAACTTATTACCAATGATGTATATATTGACTAATTCACCACAGCTGTCCACGTGTTGTTCAGTCTTTTTCTCATATAACGTCTCTTCATAATCTTTCTTCTCAAAATTCTCCTCCATTTGTTTCTAGGAAAGTATTCACCCCTTCCCTACTTTTCTTTTTATGGTCAGTCCTTGTCATCTTCCCTTTTGGAGTAGTCTTCCTCTGTCCAAACCATAAATATTAGTTAGAATTCCACAGGTTTCTGTCCTTAGTTTCCTTCCTTCCTTCCTTCCTTCCTTCCTTCCTTCCTTCCTTCCTTCCTCCCTCCCTTCCTTCCTTCCTTCCTTCCTTCCTTCCTTCCTTCCTTCCTTCCTTCCTTCCTTCTCTCTCTCTCTCTCTCTCTCTCTCTCTCTCTCTCTCTCTCTCTCTCTCTCTCTCTCTCTCTCTCCTCTTTCTCTCTCCTATTCAGTTTCCATAGGCTATCTGGTTAAACCCACCGATTTGAACTTGTACCTGTACCCTGGTGACTCATAAATTTAATTCCAACTCAAACCTCTCATCTTCCCCTAACCCATATATCTAATTCCCTGCTAGACATTTCCACTTACATATTTACTAGAGACCTGATGCACAAAATTCTGCAAGAGTAGGCCTTCCTTCCCCCAGTTGCTGGCATCGGCTTCCCTCTGGCACCCAGGACTGGGGCTTCCCTCACAGCCCGGCTTTGTCTGGAAGGACGTCCAGTCTAATTAGCATATTACACTTTTATTATATATTTATAAATACTTAGGTTCTTCAAATGCAGCACATGTTAAAAAACCATTTTAAATCATCTATCTACCCATTTATCTATATTATATGCCCAATTAATAGTGTCACTATTCATCAATCCTCATAAAGACTTGAGAATCACCCTTAGTTTCCCTCTCATATTATCTCAGAAGTAGATACTTGATTTTACCTACTTAACATCTCTGAAGTATCCTTCCTCTTATCTTAGTGCCCCTGCTTTCACTTAGGACCTTACCTTCTTCAACTACTTATAAGGCCTCAACTATATCAGTTATTCTCATATCTCTCTGCATTTTGACATTTTGTTTTCTATTCCTGGAATTTCATAAACCAGCTACACAATCCTCTTTAAATTACTTTTTCTTAAAATTTTAGCAATCTTTAATTCCTTTAGGATGCCCTTCTTTTATTTCAGCTTTATTGAAGTATGACAGATAAATAAAAATTGTATGTATTTAGGTTAAACAATGTGATATATTTTTCTTTTGTGAGAATACTTAACACCTGCTTTCCCTTCTTGACCCTTTCAGGGGCTCTTCTATGCAGTATCAAAACAATTTATCTATTTTTATATCATGGCATTTGTCGTACTTGTAATTGCTTATATAAATGTCAACTTATTCTAACACTAAATTTTAAGTCCTTTGAGTATAGCAACTTCATATTTATTTTCGTTTTTATTCTTAGCAACAAGTAGCACAACTAATTTGTGTTACTTATAGGAAAGTATCCCATTTTAGTCTTCTCTTCCAACATGTTAGATAATCAAATCTTAACTAGATCCCCAACATATATATAATTTGCAGCAGAACACTGACTGAAAATTGCTGGAATATATTCAACCATGAAACACTAAATTAATATATACATCTATTTTATTAGTGGCAGACACTTTGTGGTGTTATCAGGGTGTAGTTCTTTTAAAAGAGCCAGAGACCAAAATCATAGTAAATATTTTAAGCTCTTTACATCAGCCAAATTTAAATAAAATTAAGTCCTCAAATTTTAGGACCTGGATCTTCTGTATTTTGTTTTTATTTATTTTAAATTTCTTAGTAGAGACGTGATATAATTTAGGTGTTATATTTTGTTTGAATCAAAAATTAAATTATAGAGGTAAAAGCCAAGAGCAAGAGTACAGATTGGAGGTGATAAAGGCCTAATCTCTTGTGGGTGTGACCTCAAAATATAGGTACAGTTGCACTAAAGACTTATGGGAAACTATTAGTGATAGGTTGAATATGAATGTGAAAGAAAAGGACTTCAAAGTTAATTTTGAAAATGTTGATCCAAGGAGAATGATACAGTCATCATTGCATCATTAATATGAATAGGAATGATGCAAATCTAAATCTTTGTTTGGGGAAGAGTAAGTCTAGTTTTAAATTCATTAAGTAGTGATTCAACGTCTTACTGGAGATCTATGAGGATATAAGAAAATGAGACCAAAGCTTTCTTGGCAAATCAAAACCAAAATATTGAATGAGGATGTTCATCATAAAGGCAAAAGTTGCAACCATGGCACAGAAAAGGTGGGTAAAGAGAAGGGAGACATGAATACATTATTATAGAAAGATAACATCATGTTGGTATTTAGGACAATATCTCTTTGAATGAGGTGGGGCATGGGACTTTATGGTTAGTATAAGGTAAATAACAAGAAGAGCCACGATTCTTCAATAAAGTTATTAAAAATACCAAGTGAATACTTGATTAAAGACCCTTCCTGATACGAGTTCAGTGAATGCCTTTTATATTCATAGGAATATTCAATGGTTCCTAGTCAAAATATTTTTTTTCCTTTGCAGTAGTAGTTTTTATTGCTG
The DNA here is from genome assembly GCF_964212035.1 of Myotis nattereri. NCBI lineage: Eukaryota > Metazoa > Chordata > Mammalia > Chiroptera > Vespertilionidae > Myotis > Myotis nattereri. Next base: position 47,407,238 of record NC_138080.1, on the reverse strand, counting down.
CCATTGTCCCTTTACAGCCTTACAAATGCTCTGTTCTGTTGATTGGCTTAAGAATTCTGTGCCCACCTAACTGGCTCTATTCTTCCTTCTTCGCCTCAATGGGTTAAAATGTAACATACACAAAGTGCCTGATCTCACAAAAATGTAAAAAGATGGGAGAACTTGTTAAATGCACAGGCAGAGGAATCAAAGTGTAGCTAACATCGTGAGTGCCACAAGGGAGCATATCAGACGGGAAAAGAAACTAACATTTTCAGTACCTGTCACATAGAGATCTATATTCTCATTTCTACTTATGCTGCTATTTACCTGACAGCCCCTAAGAGCTCTTTGGAAACCACTGTGATTTCTCAAATAAATATGTATTTCAGTTTGCATGCTTATCTTGAGAGCACATTTTAATTACCCAGTAGACATTAACAATGTCTTCCCAGCTGTTACTTTCTATTATGTCCTGTAAATGAGCCTTTGGCTCTTTTTAAAAATGCATCTTTGACCTAAAGATGATGAGGGTGCTCAAGCAGTTGTGACAATAGGCAGTATAGATTCTCATCAGTTGGGGTGAAATAGGCAGATTTTCTAAAAATTACCCTGGTCTATGATTTCCACACATGCACACACACTGTGCTTAATATTTTCATGAATTATGCTCTTAATATATTTGAAATAAAACCCAGGTAGCCTTGAGGAGAAACCCTCTGGACACACACTTTGAATCTATATAGAGAATTTCTTATGCCTCAACTAATCATTCAGGTCACTAAAAGGGACAAGAATAAAAAAAGAAATTTAATCATAAACTACTTTTCTGCTTAATGTTTCACATCATGCTATTATGCTCCTTTGGCTATGGGTAGCACATTCTTACTGAATAAAACAAATTTTATGTCTCTATGATTTTAAACATTTAATGATTAGTTTGATCTGTCAAATTTGGAAAGCTTTCTGTTAATTTATGAATAAATTCAAGTATATAACAAATTATATTGTGATATAGTAATATGTATAACTAAAAGGATGACCTTTTTCTAATTCAGTCGCTTTTACCAATTCTTTTGTCTCAGAATACCAGAAAACAAAAAAACAAACAAAAAAAAAACCCTTGGTTAGTTCCTTTCTTCAAAGCCATTTTGTCTTGAAATACCACAAAAAGAATTTTAAGAAAACTCAGATTATTCCCTATTAGACTTTTATTTTGCCCTTCCAAGATTGTATTTCTAAAACACAGAAGTCCATCTAAGAATACTTTTTTTCCATTTTGTAGCAAATAGAAATTTATCCTATAACTCCCTAAAGAAACCTGAGAGAAAATCAATAATCACTTTGACAAGAACAACGCCACTTTCTTTTTAACAGGTCACCTAGCTCCTAGTAACCTGTTCTCCCAGGACAGTTTATTTTGCTCATTACTCTGCTTACCAATCACACACAATGCACAAGAAACCTTAAACTTCAAAACTACTAGGAACTATTTTTTGGTTGTACCTATTTCATGAGTAAGAATCATTATATTTGATACAAAGAGCAGCAGTTGCTATGACCTATCCCATTTAGGTTTGTCTGTTCAATCTGAATCAATAAATGGAGTGAGGCACATTATCTTTTTTAGATGAGTCAGTATAGGATATTGTTTGAAAACATGGTCTTCTAAGCCAGACTACTGGGGTTTTGAATTCTCGTTCCACCACTTAACTCAGTATCTTTGTATTCTTGAAAATGTTACTTAAATATCTGAACCTCAATTTCACCATTGGAAAAATGCAGATAACAATACCAAAAAGATGGTTCTATTTATTTATTTAGATGGTGCTTATAAAACTTTTAGTATAGGGCCCAATACATGGTTGTCCGTAAAAACAGTGAATTATTCTTTTGTTGCTATTGTTATAGTGATATGCTTCATTTAGAGAAAGAACCTGTATGTTTATATTCAAAAATATTCAAGGATAGTGTTAAAACCTGAATGCATTCTGCTATAAACCTGATGCTATAATTATCTTTTAAATGTTGAAACGCTTTTTAAATGAATAGACTCACAGCTAAATCTGTAACTCTAAAAGGTCTTTGAAATTTTTTATTGATTTCAAGGGTAAACAAGAGGCAATATTTGAGATCTGGGATAAAAGCTTAGTTCCAGTAGCTGGTATAGCAGACATTGGGATTGGTTTCCCTGGGTACATTGATGTCTGTGTTGGTTCATTATAGGGCCAAATCTGCCTGCTGGAGACCCCACATTGTGTACTTAATCCTCAGCTGAAACTCCATTTCTGACCGTGGGAAATAGTATGCACGGATTTGAGTCCTCCCCTGTAAAATTCTTTTTTTCTCTCTCGCTCTTAAAATTATTTCCAGCTATAATACATAACTTGCAAATTGGCTGCTTCTTAGTAAATCTATGTCATTATAGCATAGGTAATAGGCAGGTAGTTACAGAGAGGAAGAGGAATTACCACCTGCTAGTAGGGCTCTAAGTGCTTTTCCCGTAATGACTCACATAATCCCCATGACAACCCTATGAGATAGATACTATTGTTACCCCTGTTTTATAGAGGAGGGAACACAGACACAGGGAATTTAAGTAACTCGCTGGAGGTAATGGCTCATAAATGACAAACTCAGGCAGCATGGCCCCAGGGCACTTAAACAGAACCCTACACTGTCTCTGAAAAAGATGACAACTAATCTAGTATAACATTGATTTCTAAAATTTTATCTTAAATAGTAAATCCATTTAGTAGATGAGATCATTGAAAACAGATAAATTAAATGAACAATCCAAGATCTCAGAGCTCTTTTGGGATAAAGGCTGGACGACAATCCAGGTTTTCTTTCTGTGAATGCTCTTTTGTTCTTCTGCCTCAGAGCCTAGTAGTCACAGGATGGAACAGTAATGAGTCTGCAAACTGCTTGAGTAGCTACATTTTACCTGGACTGGAGAGATCAGCTTATTTCTATAACTAAATAAAATTTTGAAATGCTAGCATTAAACCCCAACAAAAGGCACACCTTTAAATAATGTAATTATGATTGCTTACGTAATATTTAAACAAATTCATTAAATTTGGGTAGAGAATATTGAGATAAAAATCAGTTACGAATATACATTTTGGAATTACTATTTATAATGGCAACTCACCAAGGGAAAAAAACAGTTATCTAATTTGCTGTAGTCTTACAGAAATACAGCTATTGCAACTTTAAAATATGCTATGAGATAAAGGAATATTTTAAAGCAAATATTAGGTACAGAACAAATTGGTAAAATAATCTGAACTGCAGATCATTATTGGTTAATTAAATTCTGTTTCATAGATTCAAAATTGACAAGCAGTATTACCACAAAATTATATTAGATAAAAGGAAAAAGGAAAGAAAATAAACTATTAGTGTGTTTTATATTATGCAAGGTTTATTAAGAAACATAAATCTGATTTCTCTGATGGGGTTCTGATGACAGGGTAAGATAAATATATAAAAGTTGGCTCTTCCTTGTTTACAGCGGAGTATCAACTGGCATAAATAAAATTAGTATAATGCTTAACATTATGTGATTCAAATACTGCCAACAGTCAGTTATGAGATATGGGTCAAGTTACTTAATATGGAGTCACTGTTTCCTTATCATTCAGATTAAAGAGTTGTACCAGATGATATCTTAGATCCTTTCTAGTTCTAATAGTCTATTTTCTGCAGAAAACTGGTTGATACAGCTTCACCAATACCAATTAATAGTGAAAATTTGGACTCTGTTATTTATGTTATGGCCTACTTTATGAGTTCCATACATAAGTAGCCTCAAGCATTGTTATTTTTTTTATTTAGTCAACAAATATTTTTTGTTATTTACCTGCCTCTGTTTAGAGGGCTGGGACACAATGATGTGTAAAACACATGGCTCTCCTAAAGAACAGCCTTATCTGGAGGCAACATATTTTAAAATTCCTGTTTCTCCATCTAAATGCTCCTATAGTGTTCTTGTTGTAGAAGCAACAGATCCATCAAAGCTGAAGTCCTAAGTGAGGAATACAAGCAAGCCTTAACAATGAAGACAGTATTTGAGCTAGGTTTTGTAAGCTGAGTAGGAGTTTCCTGAGAGAAAGAGCACTAAAAATAGAAGGAAGCACCCAGCCAGTTTGGCTCAGTGGTTGAACCTATGTCCAGTTCAATTCCAGGTCAGGGCACATGTCCAGGTTACTGGCTGGCTCCCTGGTGGGGAGCAGGTAGGAGGCAGCCCACTGATGATTCTCTCTCATCATTGATGTTGCTATCTCTCTCTCCCCCTCTTCCATCCTCTCTGAAATCAATAAAAAATATGTATTTTTTAAAAGATAGAAGAAAGAGTTATACAATGATACTAAAAATAACCTGGTGAGCCCAAGGTTTCAGGCCATAAGAAGAAGATAAGAAAAGGGAACAGCCCTAGTCGGTTTGGCTCAGTGGATAGGGCATCAGCCCTTGGACTCGGGGGTCCCAGGTTCGATTCCAGTCAGGGGCATGTACCTTGGTTGTGGGCACATCCCCAGTGGGGAGTGTGCAGGAGGCAGCTGATCGATGTTTCTCTCTCATCGATGTTTCTAACTCTCTGTCCCTCTCCCTTCCTCTCTGTAAAAAGTCAATAAAATATACCTTAAAAAAAAAAGAAAGAAAAGAAAAGGGAACAGAGATAACAGTATTCCATTAGAAAGTGAATTATATATTGAATCATATAAGTATGGTTATGTTCTCTTGATTAGCATAAGGGCCTCTGTGGTGAATATCCATATGAGAAACAAAATATTTTAAAAGCAGAATTGATTATTATACAAATCTTTTATCCCCTTAGGGGACTTATTTTAAATTTCAGTCAGAGCTTTCCAATGGCTTGATCAAATGGACAGGTTTTTAATTACAATTTATGAGTACAGTAGGTTCACATTCTTCCTTATGCCCACCAAAATAGCCCTCACTAAAGCAATTCCTATCAGGGCTTGGTGATGAAGGCTAGCAGGAGTGTTCATAGATATCACATCAATACTAATAATGCATTTAACAATGGGCAGTATAACAGTGGAGATTCATAGGGCCCAAAGGGAGCCATCCACAGTCAGACTTGGGCAAGGGTCCCAGTGGTGATGGTCTTAGGCCCCAAACCAAAGAGCTTTATCTGTTCTCTACTCATCTTGGTACAAGGGGTTGCAAGGGCCCAGGTCACCTGTCCACTGGAGTCTGGAAGGCCCAAGAAATGCCATTCTTCCACACCTTCTTCTGAATATTTAGAAACTTCTGATCTGCAGCTTGAATTTTAAAAATAATTTCCTCATTTTTCTATACTCACAACAATTTTAAAGAGAATTGTCATCTGAATATAAAAATGTCTAGAGGAAAGGATTGTGAATCATTATGATAGCATGCCTATAAAGTAATGAAACAGATTTACTCGTTAGTTATTAACTAGATAGATAGATGATAGATAGATAGATAGATAGATAGATAGATAGATAGATAGATGATAGATGGAGAGATAGAGAGATAGAGAGGTAGAAAGAGAAAGATAATAGCTAGATGTCCTATGTCCAGTATATATCATATGATGTCAGCCTAGACATTTACCAACAACATAAAATTGATTCAAGAAGGCAATAAATGGGGAGAATTGTTAATTGGCTTAACATTTTAAATTACTTTTCTTTAACATATAACTTTACTTACTAGAATTAGCCAACTACTCTGAGTGACCAGAGATGTCTTACTTGGGTGATCCCATCAAGGGATTATATACCTTTTCTCCTAATTCCAAGGTTTCCTTTGTTTCTTACTTAGTTAAAACTCATCAAAATTTTCTTTTTTGTAACAAAATTTCTTTTTTAACTTAATACCTTTCTTAACATGTTCAGTTTTCCTCTTTTTCAGTCATGTTTTCTGTAAACTTTGCTTTTTCTTTGTGACACTGCTAATCTTGTCTACCTTGAACTTATATATACCAGCATTTACACTTAGTGTTATGACCTACCTAATAGCAGAGATATTACCTTATTTACTTTGTATTTCCAAAAGCTAGGTCAAAAAACATTTGTCAATAAATGAATGGAGGATTAACATGTTGAAGATATGCCAATAGTTTAGATTTTTGGCTGGAGATAAGTCTTCCTTATCTTAAAAGTTAAATTATTTTTGTTAAAATAAAATCTATGTATTCTCCTCTTGCATTTTGCAATTTGGTCATACCTTTGGAGATGGATGGAATACAATAATTATACCTTAATTCTAAAATTTATATACAGATTCTAGAATTAGCTTAAACTGTGTTTGAAAAGTGTTACCAATAAAAATAAATAAATATAAGAGATGCTTTGATATGTTTTTCTTTTAAAAAAGAGAAATGAAAGATTATGATCATTGTATTTTTAAGAGTGAATAGAATTGAGATGCTCTAAGAAAAGCAAGGCAATATGTGTTAATCTGTGGCTTCCAATTTCTAAAATGAATTTCATTCTTACATTCCAGGCATTAAAACTATAACAGACTGCCCAGCCGGGGTGGCTCAGAAGTTGAATGTTGACCTATGAAGTAGGAGGTCACAGTTCAATTCTCGGTCGGGCACATGCTTTGTTTGTAGACTCGATTTCCAGTGTGGGGCATGCAGGAGGCAGCCGATCGATGATGCTCTGTCATCATTATTTCTATCTCTCTCTCCCCCTTCCTTCCTCTCTGAAATCAACAAAAATATATTTTTAAAAAACTGTAACAAACTGAAATTAAATCTGCCTAAACAAAAACAAAATGATATAGTTCTCCTACCAAAAAAAAAATGTTTACATTCTTCTTTCACCTTCACATTTATTAATGTTCCTATAAAATAAACTTTCAACCTTTGAGTATATTGATATTCAATTTACCTTTGAATCTTATGTATAAATATTCAAACAGTAGGAGAAAGAGAGGGCTTATGGGATTTGACATGCTTAACCTTACCATGGAGGAGAAAATGAAACTTTCTTCCTACAGCATTTCATGGTAGTTAACCATAAAATAAAATTGACAGGTGGCCAACACTGTAAAAATCCTATACAAATAATAGGTCATGGTATTCAGCCCTCAGTTATGTCTCTAGATAGCGATATTTCTGAGCATTTAATTGGTTTAAACTCTGTTTTGGAATGTCAGCCTGGGTTGGCAGACACTTAGAACTGCCTGACATAGAAAGTCAAACCATAGCACGACTACTCAGAAAGCAACAAATCATAAGGGTTTCATTATTGCACCAAATATGTAACTATCAATTCCTCAATAGAGCCCCTTACCTGATAGGATTTTGAGCAATATCTTATGGTGGATAGGGCAATAAAAGACTCTAGGTGATATGTTCCTAGTCAAAATTTCCCATGTAATAGTAAAATGACCCCATTTATCATTTTGTCTGCTGGTCACCCACTTAGTATACGATTTCAGACATTCTTAGCCTACTACAAGGAACCAATCCTACACTCTAGCATGATGAATGACTCACCCTAGATTTCCTAAGCTTTCCTCTCTTGGATCAGAGTCACATGCACAGTTGCTGCCAAAGGAATTCATCCATTGAGGGGAAAAATACTATCAGTCAGTTTGAAAAAGAAAGGTCAATTAAGCAAGAATTTTAAGCATCTTTTAAGTTCTTTTCTCTGTGTAAGGCAATGCTGAGGGAGAAAAAAAAAGTTTTAGATCTAGTCCCTACCCTTGAGGAGCTTATATGCTAACTACGGAGAAGATTAAAATAAAAAATAAAAAAGCAAGTTAAGTGATAAAATATATGTCACACAAATAAGAATTAAGCAAATGTGAGATGAATAGTAGTTAAACCATTAGACAAATAGTTCCCAGAGCAACAGAAGTCCCTGTAATTCCATCTCCTTTCCATTTTCCTGGATTCTGTATTATGCAGTATCATAAGATGTTTGAGACAGCATCTGGTGGTTTCATATCACAATGTTATTTGTTCTTATATCTCCAAACCTGAGCATCTAGAAACCAAAAAAGATGTGACATTTATTCCCTTTTGATAAATTGTGGTTTTAGAATTTAATTTTTTTCTTTATAAGTTTTAATTCTGAAATTTTAAATAAAAAATCATTTTTATTCAAGGAACACTGAAGCGCCTTTGGAATAAGTCATATGAAAAGCAAAGGTGGCAAAAGTGTGCTTGGCCATCTGGACACAATGCATATGAATTCATACCAGAAACTTATGAAAAATATCATCTAATTAGGCATAGGCCAGAATGGATTCAAATTGGTTGAAGACATATTACACTCATTCAAAAATGTTGAAAGGAAAATTCAGTCCACCAAGAGAAAATGCCTGATGGGCCTTTTAAATCCTATTTCAAGCTTAAAAGGAACTGTGACTCAATGTGATAATATAGGTATGCACATATAACTTTTCACAAGGATGTGTTTGTAAAGGAAGACAAAGACACTGCTTCTAAGAACACTTTTTCAGCATTACAGAAACATAATTACTTAACTAAAAATGCAAGGCCATTATTTCAATTAGGATTTGATATTTAATTCACTCAAGTGCCAAAAGATGTTCCCAAAACTGAGTTGATTATAGCAAATGGATAGGCTCTTTATTAATTTAGCTAGCAGTTCTTTGTATGTGTGTGGGTGTGTTTATACATAGGTGTCCATATGCATATGTGTGTGTGTGTGTACACTGTTATTCATTCTGAAACTCCACTTTAAGCTAACAATGGGATTTTGTTTTAAACAATGACAGATATTTAGTTAATGGTTCTTTTTAAAAATAGTATAAAATTAAAAAAACATAAAGCACTCAGCATTACTATATGATAGGTTTTAGAACAGCATCACAATTTACATGATAGATTCTAGAACAGCATCACAATTTCACTTACCTCATAAGATGAAGATAAAGGCATTCAAATATGTTTAGACATAATAAGTAGCATCATCATCATCACTGTATTATTTTATCCACAAATGTTGAGAGTTGCTGGAACTTCTACAATAAATTGTTTCTCTCTTCCAAGGGGAAGAATGAGGCTTATGCACAAATTTTAAGCATATGGAGAATTTGAGAGGATCAATATAACAAGGAGCTACAGAATGTGGTTAGACAATCAGGCTTTATTAAAAGCAATGATCTGGGAATAAAACATCCCAAAATGTTTCTAGAAACTTAAAATGAAACCGTTCCTGATAGCCACAAAATGATTTTCTATTTGTCTATGTTAAATAAAGTTGTTCTGGAAGGAAGCTGAAGTTAGGAAAATAACATGTGGTAGCAGGAAACCAGAACAAAGCTGGGGCTAGAAACAATAGTTCAAACTTGACACTTGGGATTAATACAGACATGGATTTTTTTTTCTTCCCATTTGAAAACTCATTTATTTTACCGTTATTAACATGGTAGAAACTAGAGTTAAAATCATGAAAAGACATAGTCCCTCCATAGGTACTAAACTCTTTTTTTAAAAATAAATCTTTATTGTTCAGATTATTACAGTTGTTCCTCTTTTTCCCCCCAACCCTATGCCCTTACCACCACCACCACCACCCCGCCCGCCACTGTCCTTGTCCATAGATGTACGATTTTTGTCCAGTCTCTTCCCATACCCCCATACCCCCTTCCCCCTGAGAATTGTCAGTCCACTCCCTTTCTATGCCCCTGATTCTATTATATTCACCAGTTTATTCTGTTCATCAGATTTTTTATTCACTTGATTTTTAGATTCACTTGTTGATAGATATGTATTTGTTGTCACTTTGTTGTTCATAATTTTTATCTTTACCTTTTTCTTCTTCCTCCTCTTCTTAAAGAATACCCTTCAGCATTTCATATAATACTGGTTTGGTGGTGATGAACTCTTTTAGCTTTTTCTTGTCTGTGAAGCTCTTTATCTGACCTTCAATTCTAAATGATAGCTTTGCTGGGTAGTGTATTCTTGGTTGTAGGTCTTTGCTATTCATCACTTTGAATATTTCTTGCCACTCCCTTCTGGCCTGCATAGTTTCTGTTGAGAAATCAGCTGACAGTCGTATGGGCATTCCCTTGTAGGTAACTAACTGTTTTTCTCTTGCTGCTCTTAAAATTCTCTCTTTGTCTTTTGCTCTTGGCATTTTAATTATGATGTGTCTTGGTGTGGTCCTCTTTGGGTTCCTTTTGTTTGGGGCTCTCTGCACTTCCTGAACTTGTAAGTCTATTTCTTTCGCCAGATAGGGGAAGTTTTCTGTCATTATTTCTTCAAATAGGTTTTTAATATCTTGCTCTCTCTCTTCTTCTGGCACCCCTATAATTTGGATGTTGGTATGCTTGAAGTTGCCCCAGAGGCTCCTTACACTATCTTCATATTTTTGGATTCTTTTTTCTTTTTGCTTTTCTGGTTGGGTGTTTTTTGCTTCTTCATATTTCAAATCTTTGACTTGATTCTTGGGATCCTCTAGTTTGCTATTGGATCTCTGTATATTTATTTCAGTCAAGGTATGCTTAATTTCTAATTGGTCCTTTTTCATATCCTTGAGGGTCTCACTAAATTTCTTGGAGGTTTCTAGAAGATTCTTGAGTAACCTTATAACCATGGTTTTGAACTCTATATCCAGTAGTTTGCTTTCCTCCATTTCTTTCGTTTGTGACATGTTTCTTTGTCTCCGCATTTTGGCTGCTTCCCTGTGTTGATAGAGTGACTTTGTGTGCTAGGTGTCCTATAGGGCCCAATGGATCAGCCTCCCTAATTACCTGAGGTAGACTCTCTTGGTGCACCCGTTTGTGGGCTTTGTGCACAGTCTTATTGTAGTTAAGCCTTGACTGCTATTGGTATAACTGGGAGGAACTGACCTTCAGGCCAATTGGCTGTGAGGACCAGCTGTGTCTACAGTGGGAGAACTGCTGTGCTGGAGACACCCTTATGGAGCAGGACTTGCTTCAGTGGGGCTTTGGTGCTCACTGAGTCTGCCCCTTGAGTGTGTCACTTATGGATGTGAAGAGTTGTACTCTGGTATGGTCTCATACCGACCATGGGGTATACTGGCTCTTGTATCTCCAAGGAGGTGCAAAGTCAGCCACTGACTGAGGCCACCCAGCAGGAGCTACAGAGAGATCTGTGGATTCCTCCTCTTTGTTTGGGGTTTGGAAGTGCTCAGATGAGGCCCAGCTGTGAAGCAATGCAAGCTGCTCTAGAGCCTGAGGCCTTCTTTTGGAAGCTTTGGTGCTCTTTGGCCCAGTAGCAGTTTTTTAGGTTTTAGATTGCAAAAGAATAGGCCATTCATATGCAAAAGCCTCTGCTCACAGCTTGGATGGGGTTGTAAATTGGGTGGGGCAGGGTCTCAGGGAATCACTTGGGTGGAGCAAACAGAAATGGCTGCCAGTCAGCCCCGCCTCAGAGAGGTCCCCGGGTCTCTGTGTCCCACGGCCATGCAGGAACAATGATCGCTGCAAACACCCCTGTGAGAAAGCTGCCCTCGCGTTCCTGTCCCGATGCCAGACAGTCCAGTTTCTCCCTGTATGAGTCTGGGTCCCCAGAGTCTTGCCCAGAACTGGAGTTCAGAGCAATTGGGAGCTTGTATCTCCCTCCCAATTGAAAAAGACAACAGGGTACCCAGTTGCCAGCCTGTTTCCACGCGCGCCTCCGGACCTCCACACTTCCGTAACTCTGCACCTCCTCCCAGTCTCCGAGTGCTTTTCTCTTTCCTTCTAGTTGTAGAACTTCCACTCAGCCAGCCTTCCCATGGTTCTGGATGACATCCGTTTTGTCTTTTAGTTATAGTTTTGATGTGGTTGTGCAAGGTAGCAAGTACAGGTGTGTACCTATGCTGCCATCTTGGTTCCTCTTCACAGACATGGATTTTTAAGGTTATATTACTGTAAACAAAACCTTAGGGGAATAAGGTAAATGGGTGGGTCCCCCACATCCTCTAAGAATCCCTACCAACCCCACACACTAAACTTGGCTTAGGTCAGCAACTGCATACACCACTTTTTTTTCTATATTATGGGATGGTTATAGCCAGAATGTCTGTGACCACATAGAAATAACACCCTATTAGCAAAAATACTTTATTCTGTTTGGGGGAGCAAAATGCAAAGGCCTCTGTGAAATAATAATCTTTCTGTTTTAGTTTGTGAAATTCGCCTGTGTTAAATTCCTACCCTAATTATCCACAGAGTGAGGTTGGAGGGAAAAAGTCAGTGGAGACCTCTCTTCTTAAAAAGGCCAGTTGAAGGAGATGAATAGGCCAGTCATACCTCAATGATATGTTATCCTAGTGTTGGAGGATTACGAGCATGGTAGTGAATGCTGCTGCTGAAAGGAGAGAATATATGGCAGGAGATTAGATTGTGGTTTCTGCTTACTTTTTTAGGCCCTCTTTAAATCCTCTCAAAGAGAGCTGCATTTCCCAACCGAGGCACATGAGAGACCCCGCAGACCCAGCAGGAACTCTGACTGATGTGCTGAAAGTAAAGTGGGGCTGACAGGGTGGTTTTACCCCTGGAGGGAGTGGGCACGCAACTCTTTCCAGAACGGAGCCTGAGAACTGAGCTAGAAAATTGCCCTGTAAATGGGATATCAAGGAGTCTCTCCATGGTCTTCCAAGCAGGAGATTTGGGAACTGAGTCAAAGGATTCCTGAACTAGTCTGCTTTACCTGAGACTTCCAGTTTTAGCCCTGACATTCCTGTGTCCCAGGAAATTCTTCAGTCCTGGGCAAACTGGAGTCGTTGGGTATGGGTGTGTAAGTTACAGAATTCAATTTCATATCTTAGGCCCCCTCGCTTATGACTTAAGAAGTTTATTTGTGAAACAACTTTGAATAAGTATGCAAAACTTTTGTTGTTGTTAAGAGACGGGGGATACCTGTTAGGGTTGTTTTTTTTGGAGGGGTGGGTAATATATTTCAATTTCTTCATTGTGAATTGAGTGAACAAGTAATGGAGACAATGAAGGATGGTGTTCACACTCAGTAACTTTGGAGGAAAGCAGAGATGGTTACTAAGATGGGAAGAAATAGGTAACAAAACAGATGGAGAGAAGGGGAGAAAAGTAACAACAAGAGCAGACATGTCAGGAAGCAGAGATACCAGTGGAGATTAAAAACAGCAACAGGAAAGCAAGTGACAATCACTGACAAACGTGATATGAAAGAGACCAGAATACCAATTGCGAGAATGTAGAAGACGGGAGGGAAAAGGCACTTCTGCAGAGTAGATACAATCAGTTACAACCTAAGAAACATGCACTGTTTTCATCCTATGAAACATACATGAGAAAGACTTTTTTACCCAAATAGAAAAACAAACAACAAGAACACACATGACAACACAAGGAGCTATTCAAACTGGGCATCATTAAGTCGTGAAAACCTTAGCAGGCTGCTGCCCTACTGGAGCAGACACTGAGTCTAGCAGAAAGGTGATGTTTTATGAAGAGCTCAAAGTACACTGGGAAAGAAGTCTGGGCATCACCTGTCCATGACAGAATAGGCAACTGCCCCTTAATTTTTCTTTATTTTTTTCTACTTTTCATTTTCTGCCTATAGAATTGGTTTTATTTTTATTTAGTTCTACTATACATGGAGGAATACTACACAGTTTAAAGTTTTGTGTTTGGAGGCATTTTTACCTACCATTTTAGACTGATCAAAGCACATGATTAAGTGTGTGATACTTCAAAATGACTAGTTTCTTAAGGTGTGGAAATGTAGACCAAATAAAGTAAAAATGTATATACCACCAAATGTGTGATTAATTTTAGTATCGAGTGTTGAGAAGAGAGGGAAGGACATGCTTTAAATTTTTGAGCTGATTTTGTGGGGGTTTTTTCTAGTCTCCTTGGTTATAGAAGAATACAAAACTTTTTTTCTTCAAAAATTGGATTCTTTTCAAAGATTTCTTTGTACTTTCCCTCGGTTTCCTTAAGGTAACCGAAAAAGTGATATCTTAGGTAGAACTCAAAAGATGCCCCCCGCCCAAGATTCTGGAGTAGATACAGCAGACAGTCAGTGATGGCTTCAGATGACATCAGGAATGTGTCAATTCAAGTAAATTATTATTTAAGCAAAACTTCAATTTTTGATTTTTTAAACAGTTAAAAACACTAAATATTCTTCTCACTCATTGGCAGCAAAGGTGAAACCAGTTTGCATGAACACACTGGAACAGAAGCTTGGCAATGATCTGTGTGATATATGGTGAATGCACTGGGATTGTTCTACGGCTCTTAAGTTCATTCCTGGATTTCTTATCTACCTTTAGTTTTTGTTAATCTTCTGATTTCTGATTCTAAATTCAGGATGCTACTAAGAATGATAATCTCTTAAACATATTTCATTAATGCCCTTATGTCCAGTAAGGGAGGAAAATGCTTGTGTTATTTATTTATTAGCCATCTTCAAAGAAAATAACAAATGATGTCAGACGTCATCTATTTAGAATAAATTAACTGTTTGCTCTGCTATTCCATCTTTAAATGCAGTTCACTTTGGGTTGATTGGCAAATAATTATCCTGATTTAATCTATGAATGTCATAGTTCCACATTTTCTCATTATCTTATATTTTTTACAGTAGAACAACTTGCCTCGGCTACATCTCTTTACTGACAGAAAAGCCATGGCCCAGTGTTATTTTTCCAGCACACCTAACTCTTTGGATTTGAATGAATGTTAGTCACTCCATAATGACACTTACTGCAACTGCAAATCAGCTATATCTTCTCTGAGTTGTCACAGAAATGTATAATGTGGTTCTTTAATTTGGTGTAGCAAGATAGACACCTGATTAAAATAGACATCCCTAATGAGCTGCAGATGAGCTGCGAGGTGAAGCACAGGATCCTATTATAAGATATTATATCTTATTTGGATATGATGTGAATTTTCTTGAGGGAAGGACAGTAAGGACACAATGAGAGCTGACATTGGCAAGGATTCAGTTGTTGAAATACCTGATTTCTTAACTGTATATTAAATAATAGGATTGTGCCAATACATTGAATCATAAAGTTTTTTAAAAGTCAGCTTGTCCATTTTTGGTCTTTATCTAGAAATTATAAGGCACTGAAGCAGTATGGATAATGGTTAAGAACTTGGGCAGGGAAATCAATTGCATCTGGGTTTGAATCTGTGTTTTACCACTCTTACTAACTCTGTGACAATCTTCACATTACTCAGTTCCTCTGAACTTCAGTTTTCTTATATTTAAACTAGTAGTTCTGTGCATGAATCTGTGTACCAGTAGCTCTCTGCAAGGCCTGGCAGCTCCACACCTGCTGCCCAAAGGCTCTCCGCGGCCCAGAGGCCCATCCGTGGCTGGGCGCAGAATGCTTGCCTCATAAGCGTTCAGCACCCCAGCCTGGCCAGAGGCCCATCAGCGGCTGGGAAATGCAAACTACGTCCCTCCCTATTCTCAGGAACTCCGATTAAGGGCTTCCTTTTTCTTTCTCGGCTGGCTTTCACCCCTGTGCCTACGCCACCAGCCCCTCCACCTTCTGGCCACCCAGACTTGACCTTGCCCAGGAGTCGGGGGCCACTTGACTCTGCTCAGCTTGCCGGTTCCTTCTCTTCTTATGCAAGCATTCTGTGCCCGGCCTGGCCAGAGGCCCATCCGCGGCCGGGCGCAGAATGCTTGCCTCATTGCCGTGGCTACCAGGCCGCTCACACTGCCCGCTCTCAGAGGCCACCCCTGCAGGATTGGGGGGCTCCTGGGAGGGGGGGGGGGCGAGAGGACTGGGCGCCACCATCTTTGTGACAGAGTGATGGTTAATTTGCATATTACCCTTGTATTAGATAAGATGAAGGTAACACTGCTTTAAAATGTTCAAAGAACTAAATAAGATGTGGTATATAATGCACATACCACAGTACTTGGTACATAGTGCCTAGGAAATGGTATTTGGCAACACCATCATCATTCTTACTGTTATCATGCTGTTGTGATAGAAAGAGAATTGCCTTGGGAGCTCAGTCACCTCTGATATGATAAATAGCCACTTGGTATATATCTTTTTAAAAAAATCCTCACCCAAGGATATGTTTTTATTGATTTGAGAGAAAGAGGAAGGGAGAAGGAGAGAGAGAGAGAGAGAGAGAGAGAGAGAGAGAGAGAGAGAGAGAGAGAAGCATTGCTGTGAGAGAGAAACATCAATCAGTTGCCTCCTGTACATGCCCTAAATGGGGCTTGAACCTGCAACTTAGGTATGTGCCCTGACCGGGAAGAGAAACTGCAACCTTTTTGTGTATGGGACAATGCTCCAACCAACTGAGCCTCCCAGCTAGGGTAGAATATATATTTTCGCCTCTAAAAAATAATAATAATAAAACCTTAAAGTTGTCTGTGCAATGTAAGTGACATGATGAAACAGATGCTCAATGAATATTAGTTTCTTTCTTTTTCTCTTTATGATGTCTTTGATCCGGGTCCATCACTAATACTAAAGTGGTAGTTGGGAATTCATTTTCCCTCCTAGAGTATGTCTTTGCATTTCCACAGCAGAAATCTTGGGACCCAATTCTTAACCAAGCAATGGTAATCTTAGAAATTTCTGCTGCTATGGCAGATTTGGTGACAGATATATCTGGGGAGGTAATTCCTTTCAGGAATTCCTCCATGCTGCTTTCATGGATTTACCTCCCAGTAACTTATACACTTTTACCCTCAAATTTTTGCCATTGGTGTATAGTCTTCTTCACTTACTTAACATCTCCTACCTCCCTAGTCAACTTAAACATGTGTGAATAAGGCACTTAGGACCCTAACCTTGCTGTTGCTTAACCTGTTTAATTCCAGTAACCTTCATTCTCCATTACACACATACATGCACAGAACTCATTTGGTCTAAAACTAATTCATTCTTTTTCTTCTCAGACCTAATCCTTCTTCTGTTTCCCTTCTCTAGTGGCTTAGGTCAGGAGCCTTGGAGTCATCCTTAATTTCTTCATCCCTGTCCTTCCTCTATCAAATTGGACTTCATCAGGCATTTATAAAAATTGGCTCCCAAGTTCGTTCCCTCCTTTCTTCCACCTTTGTCATTGTCTCAGACTCAGCTTTATTATTTATTATTTTTTTGTTTGTTTTTAACCTCAACAACGTTCAAATTGTACTCACCATTTCAATGATCAGACCTAAGAACCATCCTTCACATAATTAGAGTATAACTTTGGAATTTAAAGTTCTTCAGCAAATGCCCACAGTCTTTAAGATAAAATCCAAATGTTGAATATACTGCACAGTAAAGAAGTGCTTTGTGCACATCACTAATGCTCCAGCTTTCTCTCTTACCAGCTCTCATGAATCCTTTGTTCTTTTTATATCCAACCATCTGCTTATCTCTAATGTCATTGCGCTTAAAGCATCACATGACAACACAGATAGTCTTTCCTTATAATATTAGCTCTTTTGAACAAGAACTATCTATGTCTCTGTTCCTCTCTCTTTTTCCCTCTCAGTATTCACAGCACGTTGAAACATGCATGTAGCATAAAGAGTTTGTAGAATACTGTCAGAGTGGAGGGGGTGTGGGGAGCTGGGTGAAAAGATGAAGGGATTAAGCAAAAAAAAAAAAAAAAAAAAAAAAAAACCTCAGTGGACACAGACAACAGTTTGATGATTACCAGAGGGAAAGTGTGTGCCTGTGAGGGGCGGGGGGGGGGTTGAAGAGGGTGAAAGAGGGATAAATGGTGATGGAGGGAGACTTGATTTGAGGTGGTAAACAGACGATACAATATATAGATAATGTATTATAGAGTTGTACACCTAAAACCTATATAATTTTATTAACCAACGTCTCCTCAATAAATTCAATAAAAATTTAATGAAAAGAAACTAGTTGAAAAAAAGCGTTTATGGAATAAATGAATTATTAAATGAATATATGAATGGATGACTGTCAATAAGGTGGTGGACAGAGTACCATGGTATATCCTATATATAAAAGCTTAATATGCTAAGTGTCTGGTTGACCAGTCTGTCTTTCAACCAATCAAGGTGTAATATGCTAATGATATGCTAAGGCTACTCAACCGCTCACTGTGACATGCACTGACCACCAGGGGGCAGACAGTTGACCAGTTGACAGCCACTTTGATGTTCACTGACCACCAGGGGGCAGACACTCTGACCAGTAGGTTAGCTTGCTGCTAGGGTCTGGCTGATTGGGACTGGGATGGGCCAGACATGCCCTGGAGCCCTCCCACAGTCCCTCCCTGGCTGGCTAACCTCCCATGTCTCTCCCTGGCCCCAATCATGCACCAGTGGGGTCCCTCAGCTCTGGCCTGTGCCATCTCACAATCTGGGACCCCTCATGGGATGTTGGAGAGCCAGTTTTGACCTGATCCCACAGTCCAGGCTGAGGGACCCCAAATTTGTGCACCAGAACTCTAATACAATAATAAAAGGACAAGGTCCCCTGCTCTTCAGAAGCATGTTAATTTAAGGACTATTAAGGAATATATATTAACTAGTGGCCCGTTGCATGAAGATTAGTGCAATGGGCCTTCCTTCCCCTGGCTGTTGGCACTGGTTTTCCTTCAGCACCCGGGACCCAGGCCTTTGGTCTGGCCGCAGTAGCGAGGCTTGCCTTCCCCACTCCGGCTGCTCCCAGCCCCTCCTTTTTTTTTTTTTTTCCAGCTCCTCGGGCAGAGGCCAGGGCTGGCTGGAAGCTTGGCTTCCTCCATCACTGGGAGCAACCCAAGCCTCCTGCTTGCTCCAACTCTGTGACCACCGCCATCTTCAGTCATCTTCAGTCTTCACTCAGTGCCTGCATATGC
Source organism: Myotis nattereri (assembly GCF_964212035.1). Lineage (NCBI taxonomy): Eukaryota > Metazoa > Chordata > Mammalia > Chiroptera > Vespertilionidae > Myotis > Myotis nattereri. The sequence goes on along the minus strand of NC_138080.1, from coordinate 47,388,500 downwards.
AAATTAACCGCCATCTTTGTTGTGTTAATTTGCATAGTCACTCTGATTGGCTGCTGAGTGTCGTGGAGTGATGGTTAATTTGCATGTTTCTCTTTTATTATATAGGATAATTATTTTAAAGGATGGAAAGTAATAAATTCCCAATGATTAGTACAGATAAATTGTCATCTGCTTGGACAAAAAAGAGAGACCACTTACTCTCTTTCCCTGGAAGATAAAAGGATATCAGCAGGAAAAAAAAGTGAATTGAGCCTTGAATGCAACATACACTTTGATTCAAAAACCTAAACCAAACAGGGATGGGTTTTTCTAGCAGGCCCCTGCTCCTTCTCACCCGTTTCCAACAGAAAGAATGGGTTTGAGAACAGTGGGTACTCTGATGGGTAAATGAATTATTAAATCTATAAACAAGAGAAGTGGAAAGTAAAGCAGTTTGTGTTTAGGTTGTGGCTTCCATTAAATTTTACGCTGAAGACTTTGAACACGTTTAGGTAGGCCATTAAAAAAAGCTTTCTGCCTCATTCTGGCAAACATGTCAGTTTCTTTGAAGGAATAAATTAAATGACATGGTAAAAAAATGTACAATTTCACACTAATCGATTGCCTAGCTACCATTCTATAATAAACATTTTGCCACTTGAAATTCATATTCATGCTTTTCTCTGACAGATAGGGGCTATTTCAGGTATCTCTTTCCCCATAGACTTTACATTTAAATTATATGAGTGTCAGAGGATTCTACCCCAGTGAGATTTCTTTAAATTTCACATGCTTTTTCATTCCAAATACATTAATATCAAAAACACCATCCAGCTTTGTTTGGAACTTAAAAAGTCTAAATGATTGTGTTACAAACAAAAAGATACGTTTCTTTTTCATGCCCTAATCATACCACCATCTTTCTACTAACCAGCCTTACAAACAATTCTGCCATCTCCCTGACCTAAATATAATTCCTTTTCAGCATGTCAGCTACATGCCTTAGATGAACTTGTAGTGATTAAAATTTAACGTGTATTCTGTCATTTTATTCATGTCTTTTTTTCTCTTTAATCATTCTGTTACATTTTGATGTTGAGTAGGTGAATAAGAAGCAGTTTTGTTAATATTTCCTAGTTCATCTATCATTCTAAGTGCAAAATGAACCCCAGCTTTCAAATCTAAGAATACAAGAGGGACTGACTGCTGGAAATGGGGCCAGGGGAAGGGACTTTTTTAAACTTACATTCTGCTAGGTCCAAAAAGATTGGAATTTATATTTCCAGAAAGCTCAAAATATATTAATAATATTAACTAGCATTTCTTAATTTTCATATGCCTGGAACTGGTTAAGTTCTTTAAACTGATTGTCCATTTTACACCCGTTAATCCCATGATGCAGCTACTATAGACTAGCAACCAAAGCTTAGGGACTGTAGAGTGATTTTTCCCAAGAACAATTGTGCCCCATATTTATAGATCCCTATCGATGCTTAGAGCTGAGGCTCCCAAGAACTGGTGAAAACTAGCTTAGGATTTGCATGATACCTGCTTCTTATATCTCTTGCCTTTCTGTCCTTGACTTTGAACCAAGCTGCAAAGGGCTACAAAATACTTTGTTAAAAAGGGGATGATTTTTCAACAGACATTACGCAGCCTACAAGGGTAAAGCTACCAAAACAACGATGGTTGCAAGCTGTAGCGTTAACTATAATGGGAAGGAATTCCAAATGTTATCCATTTGGAAATAAGCTTAGTGTTTCCATACTATCTATTGAATGACACATGAAAACTTTAATGCAAAACCAGATAATACACGAAAATACATGCAGTAGGTGCAGTCAGAGGCCCCATCAACCTTTAACACACCCACAGCGGGCTGAAAGGAACTGAGTCTGCGACTTCCAATTCTGCTGTTGGAAACTGACATCGCTGCTTCTCAGCACTCACTTTCCTCAGCTCGGTTTCCCCTCCACAGCACACTTGGCAGTTATATGAGTTGCAGCACAGGAAGGACTAAACCAGTTTCTGAAGATTGTACCATATAATGCGTTTCTGGATTATGAACACCACTCGCTACTTAAGATTTGGGTGTTGGGATTCAGTAAAAGATAAAACAAAAAGGAATTCTTAAAATAAGGTAATTCTAATGATGGTATGACTCAAAGAAGATGTTTTTATTAATCTCAATTAGGCATGTGAATGATAGTTGTCAGATATAGATCTAGCTTGATAAAAAATAAAGGTATCTTCATATTTATCAGTTAACTATCTGGAAGTAAACACCACATATTCAGATGTAGAGGTAAAAGTCTTATAAATTAGACTGTAATTCAATGATGCCACAACATTTGTATTTTCAGTAGCATGCTGGTACTTTTTATTTGACACTTTGAAATGCAGAGATGCTAAAGAGTACATAACACTTCAGAAAAGAATAGGTATAAATTAGAAGCAGTTCAAGAAAATATTTCCAGCATGGGTGGACCTGGAGATAAGCCATTCAGAGAAAGACATACCACATGATCTCACTCATATGTGAAATCTAATGAACAAAATAAACTGACAAATAGAAACAGAGGCATGAATACACAGAACAGATTTACAGCTGTCAGAGGGGAAGGGAGAGATGGAACTGAATGAAAGAAGTGAAGGGATTAGCCAAAGAACATATATCTATGCATAGCCCATAGATACAGACAACACTGTGGTGATGGCCATAGGGAAGGGAAATGGGGAGGCTGGGTGGAGGTGTGCAAAGGAAGGGAAAATGGGGTCATCTGTAATAGTGTCAACAATAAAAATACAGGAAGGAAAGAAGGAAGGAAGGAAGGAAGGAAGGAAGGAAGGAAGGAAGGAAGGAAGGAAGGAAGGAAGAAAACAGTCCAATTTAAGCTCTATGCAGTCTTTCAGGTCACTGTTATTTCTATGTTACGCTCATTTTTCCTTCTTAGAGACCATCATTTACATAGATTAGCTCTCATGAACCTGCAGTGTCACCAAATTCAATATTACCAAGAGCTAGAAGAGTTCTTTGTGTGAAGTGTATCACTCAATGAAATATTTACACACTCAATTACCTGTGTGATGGTTTAATTAAAACTTGCATAACAACTAGAGTATCTTATTTTTTACCTTTTTAGTAATATTGATGGAAGTCATTAAAATAGATCATAACCTAGAAATATTCCATAAAGGCTTTACATATATTCAAGTTAAAGTAAGTAGTCTAAACAATGTGATTTATTGACTTTATGTATACATGTTCTAAAACTGCTTTCAAAACCACCAATATTAAAAATAAGCAATTATATAGACCTTTTTAATACCTTTCTGTCCTGGATAAATTTAATTTTGCCTGTCTCCAAGAAAAATGTTTTTCTAAATTAAATTTACTTATGAAAAATGAGCAAAGCAAAAATATAATTTAATTACATGTCTCGGTTTTTAACTCATGCATTGGGAGTATTTTTTTCCTAATAGAAATCATAACTATAATAGGAAAAGTATACTATCCAATATTCAATTCTATCTTACATATATTTTTAAATCTCTACATGTTTAAGCCTGTTGAAACCATAAGCTGCTAATGGATATCTTAAAGCAGCTTACATATTCTAAATTACTGCTGAGTAACTATATATCATCTTGTGTATTGTTTGAAACATTCATCTTTCCAGTGAAAAGAAACAAACAAAGAAAAAAAAATAAGCAGTGAGTGATAATGAATGGTGGAAGATTTGGAGATTACAAAGCCTAAAATCTGTCTTGCTGGCACAATTTTGAAACTGTCCCTCAGTTACTTCTTTTTAGAAAGTAGGAATAGTCATTCTGAAACTATTAGTCTGTGAAAACCCAGGCAAGACATCTATAAAGTGATTTTTTCTAAAGATACTTTTATTTACTAGAGTCCCCAAACATTGGCAGATTATTTGTATTGAGGCTACTCTATATGGCCTTATAATTAAACTAGAGGCCTGGTGCACGAAAATTCATGCACTAGGGGGGCGGGAATCCCTCAACCCGGCCTGCCCTCTCTCACACTCAGGAGCCCTCAGGGGATGTCCTACTGACTGTGGGGAGTGGGCCTAAGCTGCAGTGTGGCCTCCCTCTGTGGGAGGCAACTAGACGATCAGGGGAAGGTGACGCCCCTATCACGCCTCTGCTGCTGCCACTGCAGCCACAGCGGCCTGAGCCTCGGCCCTTGTAGCCACCGCGGCTTGCCTGAGCCTCAGCCCGGCCCTGGGCAGCAGCAGCTGACATCTGCGGCTTGCCTGAGCCTCAGGCAGGCCCTGAGCAATGGCAGCCACCATCTGTGGCTTGCCTGAGCCTCAGGCAGCTGCTGCAGCTTTGTCTGGAAGGACGTCCAGATGGTCGTCTGGAAGACATCCGTTCTAATTAGCATACTACCCTTTTATTAGTATAGATTATGAGGTCCATGCCTCTGAATTAGTTATACAAGAATTACAAGGAATTTTTGTGGTACTTCTAGTTACTTAACATGTGGAAATGATTCAAGGCATATTTGGGCTGCAAAGCTATACATTCCTAAACCCTTGAGCACAATAACTTTCATCATTGAATTCTAATGCCTAGGTTCTCAATAAATTGCCATTCTTGTTATAGTTGTTTATAGTCACAATCATTAAGAACCTATTATGTTCCAAGCATAAAAAAACGTTTTTGTTGTTTTATTTTAACCCAGGACCTTCTCTAGAATCTTCAGGTATGGGTTGAAAGGAAGCGGTTATGTCTTAGTAAGTCAATCCCTCCTCTTTGAAATCTAACACTACTACTGCAGGGCAGCCAAAGTTGAGTTTAAAATAGATTCCAATTTGTCTCCCAATCTGGTGAAAGCCATTGTCATCCCATGAAAAACCACACAACAACCACTGCCCACATTTGTTTTCACACATGCACCCTCTAATTGATGGCCTGTCAGCAACATCCAACTTACACTGACTAGATCAGTCAGAGCAGTCAAAGATTTGCTTATTTTTCTAAAGAGACCAGCTTCAACTCTGGATAGACAGAGAGAGAGAGAGAGAGAGAGAGAGAGAGAGAGAGAGAGAATGTGTGTGTGTGTGTGTGTGTGTGTGTGTGTGTGTGTGTGTGTGTGTGTTTAAATGAGATGACAGGCTGCTAGAATCTTCCCCTAACCCACACTAACTGACAGCTCAAGCTTGTCCACACAATGCCCATAATCTAGCAGGTTTAACTTTATTCACATCTTAGGCAAGTAACAAACAATTGCAGAAACAGTGGCGATGAGAGTGGAAAGCTGCAGGGAAAGTATTTCACAAAAATAAGAAAAACCCTGCATATTGAAAATCCTACATTTTGAGATAATATTATTTTGAAAAGAAAATAGGCAGAAAGGGAAATTTTATATGAGTGACAGGTCTAAGGTAGATAAGAAAGATAACTTCCTGGAAGAAAGCAATTCAGACAATTATATTTTAAGGTTTCTGTCAAACGAAGAAAGGAGACAGTATTTTAGAGCTGATCTTATGGTCAAGCGACACAGCCTCAGCATCCTTGTGAGCATGTTATTCCTGGAAACCGCTATGAATTGACCAAGAATAGCACTCAAAGTCCTCGCTGCCACATTTTTCTCTCTCCTACCTGGCTTGCTCCTGAATGAAATAGACGTACAATCATTGTGTTCTCCCTCTCCACCTAACTAAAATTTACTTATGTGTGCACAGCTGTGAGACCTTAGCCATCAACTTTCGATAGCAAGAATATAAAAGGTCAGATGTCAAATTATCTGTGTCCCGAGGCATGACTTCACCAGGCCTGACTGCAGACGCTGCAGTCTTTCACTACTCAATCTTGCAGGACTCTGTCTCTGCTGCTCATTTGACAGCCATGACATTTTTATATAATCTAACTGATACCAAAATGAATATTCAAGGAGGTCTTGAAGGACATAGGAAATCGTAAAATAATACTATGAAATCTGAGGGTGGGCGCACACCTATTTTCAAAGTAGGGAATTGACCCCATCAACCTCTGCTGTAGCTCAGTAATGGTGGGCAATTTTGTGAACTATTTTATGAATTTCAACTTTGGGCATTTTTTTTAAAAAAATTGTAATATGTTTTTATTGATTTCAGAGAGGAAGGGAGAGTGAGAGAGAGAGAGAAACATCAATGGTAAGAGAGAATCATCCATCAGCTGCCTCCTACACACCCGCTACTGGGGATGGAGTCAGAAACCTGGGCATGTGCCCTAACAGGAAATCAACCTTCTGGTTCATGTGTCAATGCTCAACTACCAAGCCACACCAGCCAGGCAACTTCAGGCATTTTTAGATAACTCATGTTGGGCTCCCTCCTTTGCCATTGACTATTAATTCCCATAATCCTTTAATGTCATTCTTCCCCCACCCATGCCTCATCCCACCAGCTATAATAGCTGAGTTACTTTGAACTAGACAATTATCTTCTTTGTGCTGGACTTTTCTCTTTAAAAAAATGAGATAATTGAGCTAAATATTCTGATATGTCTTATATGCCAGAGATTCTATGTAAAACAGGGAATCACTAAATATACTTTTTATATTTCAATGTAATATTTCAAGATATTTATGCATAGGCAAGACCTGACAGAGCCTAATATATACTTGTAAGTAACAGGATTATAGCCAGATGATTGGGTAAGTCTCTGTATCCCAGATAAGGTATTTTTCTTTTGACCATAAATAAATTGGTTTTTTTAATTGAGGACCTTTAAAATGAAGTAAATTTTTTTCAGGAATAATGAAAGTATTCAAGCTGCAGCACATGAAATTATTTTTGTGTATTAAACATTTGCATTTATAAAGTTTATATAGATTAACCTAACAAACTCTATATTGCTCGCTTTTCTAAATAATTATTTTAGGCATATTTAACTATTAGGGATCAAACTTAATAAATCTCAGGCAGAATGAAGTGAAAACAACAAGCTACAATTTGAAAAGAAAATAACAGCCCTGACTGGGTGGCTAAGTTGATTGAAGTGTTGTCCCACACACCAAAAAGTTGTGGGTTCAATCCCTAGGCAGGACATATACCTAGGCTGCAGTTTAAATCCCTGGGTGGGGTGCAGAGGCAACCAACCGATGTTTCTCTCTCTATCTCCTTTCTTTCTCTCTAAAATCAATGAAAATATACCCTCAAGTGAGGATTAAAAATAAATAAATAAAATTGACCGGCCGGTGTGGCTCAGTGGTTGAGCATCGACCCAGACCCCAATGAGTCACCTGTTTGATTCCTAGCCAGGGCATATGCCTGGTTGTGGGCTCAATCCCTGGTGGGGGCCATTCAAGAGGCAGCCAATTGATATTTCTCTCTCATTGATATTTCTATCTCTCCCCCCCTTCCTATCTCTCTACAAATCAATAAAACATACAGAAAAAAACTAACTAAATATTAGTAAATAAAAATAAAACAATTTTCTTAAAAACTGATTATTAAAAATTGTGGCTTTTTTCTTTTCCACAACTTTCCCCTTTATCCTAGATGTGAGAAAAAAGAAAATGGTGGTATCTGAGGCACATCCCTTATAAACACAAACTCATACTCAAAATCTAGCTATATGTGGATCTTCTGGGACAGAGTCCTTTAGAAACTTCTATTTAAGTAGAAATCATGAGAGTTTGCATTTTGAATGACAACAAAAATGGAGGAATTTAGTGCAAAGTCGCGGGAAAGAGAGATAAGAATAGTTTTTCAAAAGATGGTGGCTGGCAGGCTGGAGGTGAGGGGTAGGAAGTGAGAGAGTGAGGGGATGAAAAGAGAGTGTGTGGATGTATGTGGTGTGTGTGTGTGAGGGAGGGAGGGACAGTTAAATCCGGCAGGAACAGCAGAGGCTGGCAGACCAGGGAGAGGGAGAGACTGCCACTGCTGCAGGCACTTCCCGGACTGCGGGACTGAGGCATGGAGTCCACACCATCTTGAAGGGGAGAGTGGCCTCTTTTAGGAACTCATCAGCACCACCACCCAGACAGGCTTTGGATACTGCCCACCTGCGATCCAGCAGCCACTCCAGCCAAAATCCTGCTGCCCACCCGCAGACTCACAGACCCTGAGATCTCCACCCCCGAAGGAACACCAGCAGTAAGTGCGGCCTCCTCTTCCCCAGCAGTAGACCTCTGACATCGCATTCGCACATCTCCAGCACGCAGGTCTCCCAGGCACACCACTCCACAGGCAACCCTGGGGCCCCGCTGTGAGCCCCGCTGGACACGCACTTAAACAAACAGGGGTGCATTGCTGGGCTATAGAAACGCTGAATTCCCTCTTCTGGGATACCTGCCCACAGACACTGCAATCCAGTGTCTTCAGTGCCCTTCAGAGTGTGTCAGTACACCCTGCTGGCAAACACACCACAGGTGCCCCTGTGAACTGCCCCTGGCATCGTGTGCATCCAACCACAGAGGCAGCAGCAAAAGCTGAGTCTGCCCATCCCACAACTACAGAACTCTGGACACCACAGTCACACCTTTCCAGAACGCAGGCCTCCTGAGCCCCACCACCCCAACAGACGGTTCCTGGGTGCCACTATGAGTCCCCACTGGGCACACGTGATTTCAACCAAGGGCACAAGACGGCAAAAATTGGGACACCCCCTCCATGGCTGCTGACTTCTAGACACCTCAGTTGCGCCTTTCCAGCTCACAGGCCTACATCAAGAGAACCCAAATAGCTCAAGTAGGGAGATATACTAGACGACCAAGCCCAGGAGACCTGAGAGGTCTCACCAGTATCACCATACCTAAAAGAAACTGGGTAGCAAAGCAATCAGAGCTACAATTAAAACATTACAGCAAAACATGGGAAGACAAAAAAGCAATCCACAAAGGAAAGAAAAATAGGAATCACCAGAAAGGGAGTTAAATGAAATTGAGGCTACTAACTTATCAGAGAAAGAATTCAGAGTAATGGTTATAAGGATGCTCTCAAACGGCTGGATGACAAATACACACAACTCAATGAGAATTATAAGGAGCTGAATGAGCATGTCACCAACAAAAAAAGGAACCAAGAGGAAATGAAGAACGACATAGCTGCAACAAAGAACACAATGGAAGGCTTAAACAGCAGACTAGAAGAGGCTGAGGACCGCATCAGCGAATTAGAAGACAAAGTAGGAAAAAATACACAAACACAGGAGCAACTGGAAAAAAAGAACTTAAAAAGCAAGAGGAGAGCCTAAGGGAGCTTTGAGACAATGCAAAATGCAACAACATTTGCTTAATAGGAATAACAGAAGGAGAGGAGGAGAAGAAAGGAATAGAAAATCTGTTTGAAGAAATAATGACAGAAAACTTTCCTGATACTGGCAAGAAAAAAACTACACAAGTCCAAGAAGCACATAGAGTTCCAAACAAGATGAACCCCAAAAGACCAACACCAAGACACATCATAATTAAATTGGAAAACACCAACGACAAAGTAAGAATCTTAAAGGCAGCCAGAGAGAGACAGAAAGTTACCTACAAGGTAGGTAATAAGCTGACTTCTCAACAGAAACACACCAGGCAAAAAGGTAATGGAATGAAATATACAAAGTGATGCAAAGCAAGGGAATGAATCCAAGAATACTATACTCAGCAAGGCTATCATTCAAAATTGAAGGTGGAATCAGGAGCTTCACAGACAACAAAGGGCAAAGAGAGCTTATTACCACCAAACCAGCAATGCAAGAAATGCTAAAGGGACTGCTGTAAAAAGAAGAAAAAAGACAAGAAGAAACACAAACATTAAGAATAAAAATGACCACAAACAAGTACTTTTCAATAATAACATTAAATGTAAATGGATTAAATGCTCCAATCAAAAGACACAGGGTAGCTGAAAGGATAAGAAAATATGACCCATATATTTGCTGTCTGCAAGAGACCCACCTCAGAACAAAGGATTCACACAGACTGAGAGTGAAGGGATGGAAAAAATTTTTTCAGGCAAATGGAAATGAGAATAAAGCTGGGGTTGCGATACTTATATCTGACAAAATAGACCTCAAAGTAAAGGCCAAAACAAGAGATAAGGAAGGCCACTACATAATACTAAAAGGAGCAATTTAACAAGAAGATACAACTCTGGTAAACATATATGCACCAATACAGGAGCACCCAAATACATAAAACAACTTCTGGAAGATATCAAGGGAGAGATCGATAGCAATACAGTCATAGTATGGGACTTTAATACCCTACTGACACCACTGGATAAATCCTCTAAACAAAAAATCAGCAAAGAAACAGCAATCCTAAATGACTCACTAGATCAGATAGACTTAATTGACATCTTCAGAATATTTCACCCCAAAGCTACAGAATATACATTCTTCTCCAGTGCACATGGGACATTTTCAAAGATAGACCATATCTTAGGACACAGGCAAAGTCTCTTCAAATTCAAGAGAATAACAATCATAACAAGCATCTTCTTAGATCACAAGGTCATAAAACTAGAAATCAACTACAATAAAAAAATTGAAAAAAAAATCGAACAGTTGGAGGATAAATAGCATGTTATTAAACAACGACTTGGTTACCAGAGAGATCAAAGAAGAAATAAAAGGCATCCTGGAAACAAATGACAATGAAAATACAACAATCCAAAATCTATGGGACAAAATGAAAGCAGTCCTGAGAGGGAAGTTCATAGCTTACCTCAAAAAAAAACAAGAAAAACTGGTAATAAATGATCTAACCCTACAACTCAAAGAGTTAGAAAGAGAGCAACAAGAAAAGCCCACAGTATCCAGAAGGAAGGAAATAATAAAAATCAGAGCAGAAATAAATGACATAGAGACCGAAAAAACAATACAAAAGATCAATGAAACCAAGAGCTGGTTCTTTGAAAGGATAAACAAGATTGGTGAATCTCTCGCCAGGCTCACCAAGAAACAAAGAGAGAGGACCCAAATAAATAAAATCAGAAATGAAAGAGATGAAGTAAACAACTGACCCTACTGATATACAAAGGGATTGTCAAAAAATACTATGAACAACTCTACTCCAACAAACTGGACAACCTCGATGAAATGGACACATTCCTAGAAAAATACAAGCTTCCAAAACTCAATCAGGAAGAATCAAAAAACCTGAATAGGCCAATAACTACTGATGAAATTGAAACAGTAATCAAAAAGCTTCCAGCAAACAAAAGCCCTGGACCAGATGGCTTCACAGGGGAGTTTCACTGAACATTCAAAGAAGAACTAAAGCCAATCCTTCTCATATTCCAAAAAATTCAAGAGGAAGGCACACTTCCAAGCTCTTTCTATGAAGCCAGCATTACCCTAATCCCAAAACCAGAAAAAGACACCACAAAGAAAGAGAATTACAGGCCAGTATCCCTGATAAACATAGATGCTAAAATCCTCAACAAAATTCTAGCAAACCGGATCCAGCATTACATTAAAAAGATCATACACCAACACCAAGTGGGATTCATTCCAGGAATGCAAGGCTGGTACAATATCCACAAATAAATAAACATGATACATCACATAAACAAGTTGAGAGACAAAAATCACATAATCATATCGATTGATGCAGAAAAAGCATTTGACAAAGCCCAACACCCTTTCTTGATAAAAACTCTCAGCAAAGTGGGCATAGAGGGATCATACCTCAACATAATAAAAGCCTTATATGACAAACCAACAGCCAACATCATACTCAATGGACAAAAACTAAAACCGTTTCACTTAAGAACAGGAACAAGACAAGGATGCCCACTTTCACCACTCCTGTTCGACATAGTACTGGAAGTGCTAGCCAAAGCGACCAGACAAGAAGAAGAAATAAAAGGCATCCAAATTGTTAAAGAAGAAGTAAAATTGTCATTATTCGCAGATGACATGATACTATATTTAGAAAACCCTAAAGATTCCATCAAAAAATTATTAGACCTAATAAATGAATTTGGCAATGTAGCAGGATACAAAATTAATGCCAAGAGATCTATGGCATTTTTATATGCCAATAGTGAGTTTACAGAAAGAGAAATTAAAAAAATCCCATTTACCATAGCACCAAAAAAATTAAGATACCTAGGAATAAACTTAACTAAGGAGGTAAAAGACCTCTACCCAGAAAACTACAGGACATTGAAAAAAGAGATAGAGGAAGACATAAACAGATGGAAGGACATACCATGTTCATGGATTGGTAGAATCAACATCATCAAAATGTCCATACTACCCAAAGCAATCTATAGATTCAATGCACTCCCCATTAAAATACCAACAGCATATTTCACAGATCTAGAAAGAACTCTCCAAAAATTTATCTGGAATTAAAAAAAAAACTCGAATAGCTGCTTGGATCCTGAGAAAGAAGAACAAAGTAGGGGGATCTTAATACCAGATATCAAGCTGTATTAAAAAGCCATTGTTCTCAAAACTGCCTGGTACTGGCACAAGAACAGACATATAGACCAAAGGAATAGAATAGAGAACCCAGAAATTGACCCAAACCACTATGATCAATTAATATTTGACAAAGGAGACAAGAACATACAATGGAGTCAAGTCAGTCTCTTCAGTAAATGGTGCTGAGAAATTTGGTCAGACACATGCAAAAAAATGAACTAGACCACCAACTTACACCATACACAAAAATAAACTCAAAATGGATAAAGGACTTAAACGTAAGACAGGAAACCATAAAAATATTAGAGGAATCCACAGGTAGCAAAATCTCAGATATATGCTGAAGGAATTTCATTACTGACACTGCTCCTAGGGCAATGGAAACTAAAGGGAAAATAAACAAATGGGACTACATCAAAATAAAAAGCTTCTGCACAGCAAAAGAAACCAACAACAAAACAACAAGAAAGCCCACTGCATGGGAGAACATATTTGCCAATGGTATCTCTGATAAAGTTTTAATCTCCAACATTTACAGGGAACTCATACAACTTAACAAAAGGAAGATAAACAACCCAATCAAAAAATGGGCAACAAACCTGAATAGACACTTTTTGAAAGAGGACATACATAAGGCTGAGAGACAAATGAAAACATGCTCAAAGTCACTAATCATCCGAGAGATGTAAATAGATGCAAATCAAGATGACAATGCGGTACCATCTCACACCTGTCAGAATGGCTATCATCAACAAATCAACAAAGGACCAGTGTTGGTGAGGATGCAGAAAAAAAGGAACCCTCATTCACTGATGGTGGGAATGCAAACTGCTGCAGCCATTGTGGAGAACAGTATGGAGTTTCCTCAAAAAACTAAAAATGGAACTTCCATTTGACCCAGTGATCCCACTTCTAGGAATATATCCCAATAAACCAGAAACACCAATCAGAAAGGATATATGCATCCTTATGTTCATAGCAGCACAATTTACAATAGCTAAGATTTGGAATCAGCCTAAGTGCCCAGCAGCAGATGAATGGATTAAAAAACTTTGGCACATCTACACAATGGAATACTATGCTGCTGTACAAAGGAAGGATCTCCTACCATTTGCAAAAGCATGGATGGAGCTGGAGAGCATTATGCTAAGTGAAATAAGTCAGAGAAAGATAAATATTATATGATCTCACTCATTTGTGGATTATAATGAACAACATAAACCGATGAACAAAAACAGATGTAGAGACAGAGAAACATCGATCAGATGCTCAAAACTCAGAGGGAAGGTAGGGGAGGGTGGGGATGAGGGGGAGAGATCAACCAAAGGATTTGTATGCATGCATATTAGCATAAGCAATGGATGTGGACAACAGGGGGTGAGGGTGAGGGCAGGATTGGTGGGGATGAGGGGACATTGGGGTGATAAGGACACATTTGTAATATCTTAATAAAGGGGGAAAAAAGAGAGATAAGAATAGAAGATTCCAGACCCTGTCTTCACCCTCATATAGGAAATATTTTCTAAGTCTTAATAAAGTGAAGATTTTCAGGTAGAGATTAAGGAATCAGTTTGCCATAGAATTCTGTGGAGGCTGAAAGGAAATAGTTATATTTTGGAAAGAATTTTAGCTTTGGGATCATTTCAGCCTGTGAGACCATCCTGAGCAGCCACCACCCAAAGATGAGCATGACAGCTGCTAGGTGAGGTTTCAGTGGTCCTGCTTGCCGGCCAAACACCGAGATGGGGACTAATTTAACATAAGCAACAGATCCCTTGGTGACTAATGAAAATATTGAAATGGGGCATATTGCAGGGGGCATGTTCCTGAAAGGATATTCAGGGACCTGAGTCAGGGAAATTGTATTAGACTGAAACTTCACCTAAACTGCTACTCTTCTGGCAAAAAGAAAGACAGAAAGGAGGGAGGGAAAGGAGGAAGGGAGGAAGGGAGGAAGGGCGGAAGGGAGAAAGGGAGAAGGAAATTTAGGTTCCTTTTAGCATTTAAAAATGTGTTCATTCATTTTTGTACTCTACATATTGGTCTCGATTATGCTTATTATTATTTTCAAACCCTTCATATTTTATTCCAAACAAGTTAGGTATTAATAAATCCTCTAATCAAGATTTGTTAAATGCCAACTTGATTTAAAATGAAAATCAATAGAGAATACCAACTGTGTTTTGAAAGAAGTTTGCAGAGATTGATTTAATACCACATTGTGGAAAGCAAGATTGGTCTGCCTCCATGTCCCGTGCTGCTTGTGGGCAAGATAAGGCACAGAGGAATTATGTGATTAGCCCAAAGCCACACAGCCACTTGCTGTTGGGGCTGAGATGGCCTGTGTTTAGCCCATAGGGCTGTACTCTGTGCAGCTCTCATTACTGACTGCAGTTTCTTCCCCCGGCTTGCCGTCCTAAATAGCCTCACTGCTCCACACCAAAATGGCTAAGGTCCTGGTCAGCAAGCAGCCGGTGCTGCTCTAGGTATTGCTGTGTGAACCTGTTCTCTTTTACACTCCAGGGAGAAAGAGGAAGTTTTTGTTATTATTGATTTGCTCCTTTGCTGGATGATATGTTGTCAAGTGAAGAGAAAGGCAAGACCAGGAGTAAGGACTCAATCATTTTAATCCTTGGCCTGTCTGTAGCTTTGAGCAAAGACCTTCACCTTACCAAACTTCAGATGTAAAAGGGAACGTGGAGTGCACCTTTAGGCAGCTTTTGAAAGAAACCCAGGCATTCTGTAATATGAAATTGGAAAGGATTTATCAAGGTTATATGAATTCTGATGATCAATGTTATTGTTAGTATTCTGATCCTTTGATACAATATTGACTAGACAATAATGATTTTAATTCTTTAAAGAGTTTCAGGTTATTGAATTAACAACTGCCAATGCAGTCAACTAATCCTCCTCTTCTTTTTTGCTTAAGAACCAGGACACTCTTATAAGAAAGAATTTTGCTACTAATATGCCAAAGAAAGAATATAAGACAACCCTCAGAAGTAGACAAAATTTATTATCCCAAAAAGCAGTTTGGTTTGGGTATTTTCATTTTCACATATGAGTCAAAGTGCTTCTCAGCTTTCTAAATCAGAAGTGCTAATAAAAGATGTAAAATGCCTGCTTTTACGGTATGACTGTGACAGCACTTCCACAAAGCACTCCTCGATGCTTGGTGAGGTGAAAATTCTTCTCTTCAGGTCTCTAAACGTGGTTTTAGATGTCTCTGCTTATTTGCAGATGTAGCTTTGTGTTCATTTATTTTTTATACTTCATAAAAAATGTATAAAAACATAAAACCCTTACATTCAATTCTTACATCTAAATGGACTCCTTTACCTCCTGCTCAGTGTGGGAAAATCTGCTCCCTTGGCCCAGCACCTGCAGTGAATATTCACAAAGCTGCAGTTTGCCAGATCAACACAAAATGGGTCCTACGCAGGATTCCACTACACAGTAAGCCTTGACTCCCTACAAATCTGACTGCCAGAACCAAGAACAAATAGTGAGCACTATCGGGTGCAGTGACAGGACACAGAAAAGAGAACACAGGTGGTAGGAGAATTCTTGAAGGACGACTGGATCAAGAGAATGAAATCGACTCCTGAAGTTTATGTCAGATTCTCCTTTTGTCGATAATACAAATGTTTGTGTCTTTCCTATTCCTCTAATGCTCCTCCTATTTTTTCTTTTATCTGTACTTTCCATGAATAGACTACTAGAAATCAGATAAGCGGTTTATTTTATAGGAGGAGGAGGAGAGGCAAGACAGGAGGAGGAGAGGAAAGAGAGGGGGGAGGGGGAGGAAAGGAGTAGGGGGGAGGATCAGAGTCCTGTAGCCCCTACCCCCTTTTTCCAATGTCTGTTTGTCCAATTGCAATATTCATGATTTACTCCAGTGAATGAATTTATAGTTAACAGCAAATGTACTTTCTTTCATGTGCTTTTCTGGAGCAACTTTTGTCAAATGAGCACGTGCCATCAACAAGACAGATAAGTACCTTCCATTTCCCAATTACATGTGAGTAGGCAGAAAGCAGAGGGCCAGCAGACTGGATGACAATCCTAAAGGACAATTTAGAGTCAGGTCACATTGCAGAGGGCTCTGGAGTCATTCGTAATTGGACTTGCTACCTGGTAGCCATAATGGTTTTTCATTTTCTATCAGATATTTCAGAGAAGATTGTGAAAGAACCGATGACTTTTAGTGGGATATTTCTATCTGACAGAGTCTAACATAAATGTTGAATATAGTAAGCACTCAGATGGTTTTTTAATCAAATCAGTAAAACTCTTGGGCTAAGGCTAGGGCTAGGGCTAGGGCTGGGGCTGGGGCTGGGGCTGGGGCTGGGGCTGGGGCTCCCAATGGGAACAGGGCACTTTGTTCCCTTAAGAGGATATCTTTAAGGCAAACTCTTCTTGTACCAAGCTTTCCAACTTTAGTTGGAATTCCCAGGCCGAATTATTTAATGTATCAATTGGAATAAAACTACATCCAAAATAAAAATCAAACTAGGAAAGTAGATATATTACCAGTCATCTAGTTTAAAAATATATATATATATAATTGATTTTTTACAGAGAGAAAGGGAAAGGAATAGAGAGTTAGAACATCAATGAAAGAGAAACATCGATCAGCTGCCTCCTGCACACCCCCTACTGGGGATGTGCCTGCAACCAAGGTACATGCCCTTGACCAGAATCGAACCTGGGACCCCTGAGTCCACAGGCCGATGCTCTATCCACTGAGCCAAACCAGTTAGGGCGTCATCTAGTTTTATATGTGTGTGTGTTGTGTCTGTGTATATTAATATATGTGCATATCCATACACATGCACATATATTATATACATGTATACAATATGTAATATGCATATATTTTATATACATTGTGTATATATATATTTCCCATAGCCACATTCCTTTTTTTTTTTTTACAAGGAAAGCAAGCAACACCAATTCTAACACTTCCCTGTTCTACACAAAGTGTATATTCCTTGCTTCACTTTCTCAATCTTTGTGTTAAAAGCAAGGTTCAATTCATTATCTTATCTTCAGCTGCCATGTTAATAATACATAACCCAAAGGCATCCTTGATCTGTTTTATTCTTTTATGTCAGTTCCTGGGATACTATTTTTCTTCTGCCTTGTAAAATGTCCCTTTCTTCTCATCACTTTTTCTGCTTGAGAGAGATTGCAGGCTTGTACAGAGGCTCAAAACCCACTGAATGAACAATATTGACTGGGAAGGGGTATGTATAAGATTGCTGGAGTTTTTCAATACAAAGAAATGTTAAGTTTTTGTAAGTGCCCCGGGCCCAATGACACTATCTGCTTTTTTCAGAACAAAATGTATAAGATATTAACTAATAGTCTGGGTTCTATTACCAGTCATGAAAATGGCTTGAATATGCAGACTCAGAAAGACTTTGCTTTCACAGAAAGGCACTTCACCGCTCATGAATGGTGATTGTTTCTCAGGGACCAAGCAGGCGTGTTCTTTGCAGCATCATCTATTGGGAAGAGAGCAGGAATGGCAGGCTGCAGATAGTCCCAATTTCACTCTAATCAGTATGTGTGCCAGATACACACACTGATTGGAGTGGTCCATCATTTATACTCAGCACTTCAGAAATTCATTGAGAATGTATCTTTTATTTCAATGCACTTTAGACAATGAGTAGTTCAAGGCAAACTAAAGTTGTGATGGTGCTTTCTGGAGAAATTGTACTGAATCCAAAGTTGGCTTCCATAGGTTGTCCTCAAGCCACTATTGAAGACTAATTAGAACTCATTGACAACATTTGCAACAATTGATATCGTTTGACTTGATTTTGAAAACAAAAGTGTGGGGATCAAACTTGTTTATGGCTTCTGTGCAGTTTTTCAATTTTATCCATTAATTTCAGATACCATGTACATCTGTATTTCTAAAACTAGCGACTCAGGAGTTTAGAGGAAAAGCTGCAACTTACAAGGGAATTCTTCAAAAGTGGTTAAGGGCATGAGTTTTGAAATAAGATAAGGACTTGAATACTAAAATGTATTTTTAAATCCCTTTAATTATTTTGAACTTGCCTATAAAGAACATACCAAGCCCTATCTGGTTTGGCTCAGCAGACTGAAGGGTCCTGGATTTGATTCTGGTCAAGGGCACATGTCTGGGTTGTGGGCTGGATCCTCAGTGTGGGGTGTACAGGAGGCAGCTGATCAATGATTATCTCTCATCATTGATGTTTCTATCTCTCTCTCCCTCTCCCTTCCTCTCTAAAATCAATATATATATATATATATATATATATGTATATATTTAAAAATAGCATACCAAAATATGGGACATAGTAGTCAATAAATGGTAGTTCATATAATACTATTTTAGTAGACCTGTTATAGGCATCCCTATTTCAAATATACCTGCAATACTACGAAAATTATAAATCAAAAGAGTGAGACTTTAAGATCTAATTAAGGGCTATCTAATCTAATGGAGGGGGAAATGAACCTTATCAGGATTTATTTTTGTTTCACCGTATAAGAAGAAATAATAAAAACATCATGTTATTGATCATCATCTTCTTTTTCTTCATTATTGCCCTCTACCGAATGCTTGGAACCTCTAGCATGCATTATTATCCTGAATCCCTACAAGAAGCTCATAAAGCAGGTATTTTTATTTATTTTACACCTAGAAAAATAAATTGACACCTAGAAAAAGCACAAGTTGGTAGTAAGGTGGTCCTTATTAAGAAAGAGAACAAGACAGTTATTAAGACATAGAATAAAGATGATTAAAATCAATTCAAAGACCAAACATATTAATTATTTACTATATTCTGTGGCATGTTACATATCATGAGAGAGCAGAAAGTAACTTAGTGAAGATAACTTCAGATCTTTCTTGCTTAAAGGAAAATACCTCTACCATTTTTCTCAAGGTTTTTACTATCAATAATCCATGATTTCTTAAAATAATGCTGTAAGGAATACATGTATTATTACAAAAAAAAAATGTAAGAGCAGTATTTGTTTGCCAGCACTGTTGTCTTTTCTTTCGGTAACTGAACAGTGCTAGCTTGCCACATGTTCATAGGTAACCATGTTCTGAAGCCCTGGCACCCTGTGATAGCCTAAAGCTATGACAGCTCTGAGAGCAAGCATCAAACCTGAGAAGTCACTTGTTTTTATTTTTGTTTTCTCCTCATCTGGCTAAGTCACAGTGGGACAGCGAGGGCTGTTCAGTCTCATTATGTCAAGACTGATGAAAATGAACAGCTTGTGGCTTCTCTTGAGTTCTAAATTATCTTGAGTTGAGGAAAAGGTAACGTGGCAGAGGGAATATACCCTCTCCCCTTTTTGCCAGTTTTAACCGCAACATCAAGCATGAGCAAACAATTCTAATTAGGTTCTTTGTCATCTGTATGCCAGGAATTCTTCTTTATAGGTAACAGAAATGCTGTGCTTTCAGAATCATGTAGCTTTTCTGTCTGTCAGAGACAAGCAAAATCCATACTGTCTTATCGATTTGCCCAAACAATTAATTCATTGATTTTTTCCCCCATCTATAAAAACAAAGAACCATGCATATCCAATAGAAAAAGTGATAGGAATTAAAAGTCAGCTATGAATAAAAATCATTAATACAAAAATAATGCCTAGTGATATTTGCTTTTCTCAGTAGCTTGCTTTTCATGTTTTTCCAACAGAATATTTCACAGTAGGTTGTTGAAGCATAACAAAATCCATGAAAATGATATAAGAAACTCCTTAGTAAGAGATGAAGCTACAGGGGAAATAAGAGAGTTTGTATTTTGTGTACATTTGGCTTCTAGTTCAAAAGTTTATGGCTTTCTTTTTACATTCAGTTGACACACTACTATATCCCAGGCTGACGTATCTGAACTACCACCACTCATGAATTGCGAAGGCCACGACGTTTGGAACTTTTACTGGATTTATGACATTGAAAAGCAAAAGTTGAGCAGAAAATGAATGGAACTATAAAGGATGTTTGAATCTATCTTATAAAAAAAATGAACCAAAAAAGTTAGAAAATTGTAGAAGTTAAAATTTATACCAGGCAATGGTGACTGACCACGTGGGTTAGATGAATGAATATGTTGATTCATTTCTGATTATATATATTTTGCACTTTTGCTTCAGAGTAAGAGTTTTAAAAGGTTTCATTTAAATTTCAATCTGAGTCATACATGTACATTTTAAGACAAAGATCACATTATAAGTGAAAAAGATGTCCCATTCTAGGAAGCTATGCCATTTTAATGATCCTTAACTACTAAACTGTCTCACTAAGCAGTCTGAAATTTTTAAGCTGAAATAACCCTGAAGACATATATGTCAATTCAGTCATAATTATTCATCTTGCATAGGAAACCCCACATTATATGAAATATCAAAAGAATTTTGATTTTCTAGTCACAGAGATATTCTACTGTTATCTCAAAATTAGAAAAATATAAGAAATAACTAGCCTTCATAGAATCTGATATGAACTCAATTCCCATTTATTAAAAGGCTAGTGTCACTAAGAAACAGTGCATGCCTGATCTGAAGCAATACTAAAGGAATTGGCAGGAAAATCCAATATTAGAAATGCTATGCAGTTGCATCTTTGGGTATTGGCGATTCATTGGATTTATGGGCAGGAATGTGGACTTGTGTAGGAGTGTAGAATGATAAAATGGCTGTAAAAATTCCAGTTTGGGTAACTGGGGAGATGGTGATAATATTTTCTGAATATAAGCAGATTGAGAATGAGACATAATAATTTATTTTGGAATGTATTGTGTTTGAGCCCCCTTGTATGACAGGTGCATGTGAAGATGTGGAATGCATGACTGTATGTATCAATCAGTAGCTTAGAAGGAAAGTCTAAGCTTAGGATTTCAAGTCATTAGTATATAATCAATATTTAAATCATAGAAGTGGATACAATTTACCAGAGAGAGTTTATAGAGAGGGATCAGAATAGAGAAAGATCAAAACAAATACCACCAACAAAAACCTGGAAAACAGCAACATTTAAGGAAATATCATTAAAGGAGACTGGGAACCTCTGAATGTGAAAATAGAGGTTTTGAAAATGTAAATGTTGAATTAAATTGAGGTCCTACTGAAATAGGGTGTACCCTAATGCAATGACTGGCATCCTTATAACAAAGGGAAAACAGATATACAGAGATAACGAGAGAGAGAGAGAGAGAGAGAGAGAGAGAGAGAGAGAGAGAAAGAACGAACATTGGAGCAGAGATTGGAATGCTGAAGTTACCACCAGAAGGAAGGACCCTCCCCTAGAGCTTTTAGAGATTAGCATAACCCTCAAAATCTCTTGATTTCAGACTTCTAGCCTATAGAACTGTGAAAGAACAAATTTCTGTTGTTTTGCTGCAACCTAGTTTGTAGTACTTGTTATGGGAGCCCTAGGAAACTACTGCATGCAGATTTAAACCATGGTGAAAATGATGCTTATATCTCTCTCAAAACTAATTCTCCTGCTGTATTTCTTTTTTCCCTAGCAGTGCCAGGTTACTGAGGGGGCACAGAAGTGTTAAAATGAACCCTTTGATTCTTAATCTCGTACAACTTTACATTATCATTATCTTCTCTTTTCAGGCCTATCTCTACCTCTTATCTCTGCCTAGCAAATTGTGCTATTTGAACGAAGACACTTCCATTTAATTAAAAATTCTTTTCATAAGTGAATTATTTTCTTTCAAAGCCCAAGAGCCTAATTTTAGCTTATTAACCTCATTATGTCCACGAGATCACATCAGTGAAAATCTGAAGCTTCTCTCATTTACTTTCTTGACAAAAAGTAAAAATTACACACCAGACAAGCATATTAAAGATTCTCCTCTAATTGAATCTTTTATCTAAGGTTATACTGCTGGGGAGGGGAAGCTTTTTACTTTTTCTGGAGTACATAAAGGCTCTTTCTTTGATCTCAGTCTTCCTGACATGATTTTTTATTTTTCAAGTCCATAACATGCTGTGGCTATTCTGTCATACTCTGCTGTTAAAAGGTCAAGCCTAATTTTCCAGTCCTCAGAGAAGGCTTTGAGAATAGCAATACTTTTCCTCACCCTCATTCCTATTCCCTAGCCTAAGGAACTATAAGATACATTAAGATAAATAGGAAAGAAATGAGTTTTTAACTGCGAGGAAAAAAAAGAGTCTTTTCAGTAAGTTATTTGAGTTCATACAGTAGAAAAGTGATTTCACAGCTTTGTTGAGGCAGAATCACTGGGAAGAAAAGTCTTCTTTTTCATTCAAGATGAGGAGGGGATGGAGAACTTTGTACTAAATAAATTTCTGCAAAGACCAGAGCAGGGTTTAATTGCCTGTGAACCAGAAACTAGGGAAGGTAAATAGCAAGGTGACATTAAGTCTCCCAGTAATGTGAGTCATTATTTTTACAGAAAACTAATTGCAATAACCTGCTTAGCACTTTATTCCCAATATTGTTGGGGAAAAGAAATAGAATGGCAATAACAAAATAAGATCTGACAAATGAATGATACACTCAACAGCTCCAAACTCCCTAGATGGCAACCTGACTTTTGGTATCCAAATCTTTTTCTGAATTGCTTATATTCATGACAATCCATAGAGCAATTTATGTTTCATGTGCTCCATGGGTCAACATGTATTTGGTATTTGTATACAATAGAATTCAAAGTAAGCAAGTGTTCAGTAATAGAATGCAGGTAGGATATGCACCAGTAAACACTAACAATTATACATAGGCTAAGACTAAGCATCAGAACTCATTTCTATGCTTGGAATAAATAAATACAAGTTACAGCAATTACCATCTACTACACTTGTGTAGAATCAGGTAAGAGTCATCCTTCCCACCTTTGCCAATACTGTAGTTAACTCCCAAGTTATTTCTGTTTGAGTTGAAGTTACAAAAAAACCCCACAAAAAAACGGATGTTTAGAAGGAAGATTGCTGACTGGTGGTTTACTGGGTAGGCTCTTGGGTGAAAATAAACACATGCCTTAGAAAGTGAGAGAGCAGGATTAGGCAGAGGGAGACATTGAGTTGTGATGCAGTTTCAATGGGACCTCAGCCAACCTTTCAGAGGACCCTGAAGTAGTAGATCTAGCCCTTCCATGATGCTCCAAATTGAAGTAGGAGGTCAGGGCCTTTGTAACCCTGCATTGACAAGTCATTGGAGGTGGGCCACTTGTGGGTACTTGGTTTAACACTAGGTAAGAGGGGTCCCTGTCAAAGGCAATTGCCTGAGAGGGACACAGCTATGGCTCTCAGCCAGCAACACTCCCAGCAGCTGGGGATAAGAGTCAGAGCCCTGAAAGGAAAACTGGGCAGAGCACCTGTGCATCTACCATAGCTTCCCATTTGTTCCCAGCTTTTGTGTCTTTATCTTTGTGCTTACTTATGCCACTACCATATCTCATTCAACTGCCCTTTTCTCCTAAGTCTTTTCACCCTTTTATAAGTCTTGGTCCTGATGGTTTACTGCCTATTCAAGTCCCTAAATACTCACTGACTATTCCAGTGCTTGCTTGGGAATCTATTTTCAGTCTAGCTAAGTGTAGCCAATAAGGTGCCTGGTGCATACATACAGTCAGGGAAAGAGGAGATTCTCTTATTGCATGTAGCAGATGCCTTTGGTGTCCCACCTGCAATCCCTCATCCTCATCATTTCACTTCACATCAACTGAATTCCAGTTGCAGTCACTGTATTTGCTTGCCTTATGGCTTCCTCTGGTTTTCAAGAGCTCATTTTGTCCACCTGTACGAAAACCAGAGAAGCCTGGGGGAATCTAAACCAATGACTGATGAAAATTGGACTATAAAATACTTCAGTCCCCATATGTGTTGGCGGATATGTGTGTTCTACCCTGGATGTCAGATTTCCTGGTGGGATCAAGCTCCATTCACCCACAGAAATGACTTGCTGTCTTACACACTCTTTAGTGGAGGCTTCCCTCCCCTAACTCACTTTCACACTCCCTGAGGAAGTGAAGTGCGATCAGCTCCCATACAAAATACTTAGACCAGGGGTCCTCAAACTTTTTAAACAGGGGGCCAGTTCACTGTCCCTCAGACCGTTGGAGGGCCGGACTATAGTTTAAAAAAAAACTATGAACAAATTCCTATGCACATTGCACATATCTTATTTTGAAGTAAAAAAAGAAAACGGGAACAAATACAATATTTGTATTTGCATGTGGCCCGTGGGCCGTCGTTTGAGGACCCCTGACTTAGACCTTGTATAAGGGTCTACTTCTAGTACAGCCCAATAGAAGATAGATATATAAGTTCAGATGCTCATAGTGGGACAAATTTTAGGTGGTGATGGAAGGGAAGATCAGGAGGGGAAAAAAAGCAGAGGATGAATTTATAAATGACTATCTAAAGCAGTGGTTCTCAACCTTTCTAATGCCGCAACCCTTTAATGCAGTTCCTCATGTTGTGGTGACCCCCAATTTCTTTGTTACAAATTGAACATAATTAAAGCATAGTGATTAATCACAAAAACAATATGTAATTATGTATGTGTTTTCCGATGGTCTTAGGCGACCCCTGTGAAAGGGTCGTTCGACCCCCAAAGGGGTCGTGACCCACAGGTTGAGAACTGCTGATCTAAAGGGAAGATTAAGAGAATTAATATAAGAAAATATATGTCAGGGAAAATCCCAATATTTCAGAGGATTGATAACAGGTATATTTTTGTCTACTTACATATTTTGGTTTAGAACCAGCATACTCCTCTAGTAACCATGATAATGAGATCTACAGATATCATGGTCTCATCTTCATCACACACACAAAAATTAATACATAAGTCAGTTGCATGTACCCCAGAGACAAGAAACAAGAGGATAGATTTGTGTAGTAAACATTTGTTGTTCATTAATAGTCCAGCCTCAAACCCTCTCCACTGTTAGTGCCATTCGCTCTCTTTGGGGAACCCTTCTTTGTGTATCATCTTGCGAGACAGCACTCACCTCTCACTCTGGCAGCAGAAGCAACAGTGTCCTCTTCTACTCTCCCTGCTCTAGCAAAATCACAGATTAGGTTCATAAGATACTCTTCTCCAAGACTTTGAACCTTGAATCATCACAGTGATATACTGAGGCTGAAGGTCACATTTATCAGTGTCAGCATTTAGGTCAAAATGTTTCCACAGGGTGACCATGACTATGGATCCTGCACTGTGTCATTCCCAACTTCCACAGATCCGCCCTATTTTCCCAATGAAAAAATGTCACATTTCTCTATAAGAGTGGTGCCTTGATATATGCCCAACAATTCTATGAATCCCTAATATCCTTTCAATAAATACCATTTTTGCTAAGGGAGGTAGATTAATGCAGATATATCATGAGTATATAGCAACCAGGAGTCTCTCTGGGAAACAAGGGAAATTTGGGATTGGTTACAGTGGTCCATGGAACTGACAATGGATGATGGAGCAGTAGGCCATGGAACTCCTGTTCATATTTCTGTGGGAACATGTAGGGCTCCCTGATACTTGTCATTGACAAGCCATGGTCTTTCCAATATATCTTTCAATATATTCCATTTAAGGTGCTTATTTTATTGTGTTCAAAAGAAATCTAATATATATATATTTATGTTATAAATTTATGAATTTTATCATTTTTTGTAGATCTGAGTCCACATAGAAATTTTTTTTATAATTCTAAAATTATATATTTGTATCAACCTGACCTATGGTTCAAACACATATTTCATAACTGTACATTTTCTAAATCTGACCATCACACATTAAAAAAGAAATATATTTCCTCAACGATTTATTTTTTCATTAATGATTTATTTTAATTTGCATTAAACAAAGAGCAAATTAAAAGCTATGCAGAAGAAAATGCTAAATTCACTAATCTACTGTGAGAAAACATTGAGAAAGTTCATTTAAACTGCATGTTTAAAGATCAAACCAAAGAAATGACCCCTCTGTAAGTTTTAAAGATAATAATTTTCAAATATGTTCTCATTTTAAAAAACAAAATTTCATATTTCCAATTTTTAACATTTAAAATGAGACTCTTTCTATCTAAAATTAGTTAAGAAAAAAATGAAGGCTGAGCCACAGAAGAACACCTGTGTATTCAGTGTGTAAGTGTGCTCAACTGTGCCATGTTAGCTGGTCCAGGACGTCTTACACTCTGTTGTGATTATCTGCATGGCTTATCAGGAAATGAAGTGGGAAAGCAAAGATTATCTGTATGGTTACATTTATCGTAATTTTTAAGCTGTTTAGTTTCATTTGTCTGAAAGAAACACCTCTGTATTTCTTTGGAGACTTAGATTAATTGATTTAAATCCAGACATGAAGCCTTTCCTGGGTTAAGGCAGCAATAAAGACATTATTATATAGGATCGAGGTGGGTGTCTAGGTCCATATAATGATTAAACCTAAAAGTTTAGTTATTTGTGGGCAGATCTGATTAATGTTCATGGAAACAAAATTAATATCATCACTTATTCATTGAGGAATAAAACCAGTCATTCTTTTGGTATCTTGATCTCATAATGAAGAGGGAGGAATGGATTTTTTGATTATACAACACTTAGAACATGGCCTCTACTGACCATAATAATGATCTTCCAAATAATAAATGAACTACCAAAGGCGAAGTAGTTTGACTTTGGAGATCTGACATATTACTTCTCAAACTACAGTACATGCTTTTTAAAACTCTTTTGACAAACTATTCTTAACAGTAGAATTTTTAAATTCTGCTTCCCTATAACCTACAGAAAAAAATAAAACTCTCTACATGCCATACAAGATTTTTCAAGATTGGGATGCTCTAAGCTTATTACTTCTCCACCTCCATATAAACCATTGATTTGAGCAATACTTAACTTTTTGAAATGTCTTAAATTTGTGCTTCTACCTAAAGTTGTCTCTATTTTCTCATTAAAGGCTTATCTCAGATATCTTTCCCTATGGTAAACTTCCCTCAATTCCCAGACTGCTGCCTGTCCTCTGCTGCTGCATGGCGCCTTTTTCATAGTTCTGTGGGCACCCTGATCACCTGTTTCAGTAATCTTGAAGGAAATGGTAAGGATCTTGGTGCCTCAGATAAGCAGTACAAGAACTGACATATCCTGGGTCTTGATATACTTTTATTTTATAGATGAATAAACAAATGTCACATCTCTTTATAAAAGAGATGCCTTGAGCCCGGCCAGTGTGCTCAGTGGTTGAGTGTCAACCTATGCACCAGGAGGTCACGGTTTAATTCCTGTTCAGGGTACATATCTGGGTTGTGGGCTTGATCCCCAGTAGGGAGTGTGCAGAAGGCAGCTGATCAATGAGTCTCTCTCACCCTTGATGCTTCTATCTCTCTCTCTCCTTCTCCCTTCTTGTCTAAAATCAATATATATATATATATATATATATATATATATATATATATATATACACACATATGTATGTATTTAAAGAGTTGATTTCTTGATATATCCATCCAATTATTGGAAGAGTGGCAGTGACAAAAGATTGAGAAAGTCTCTTTGGCATACAAAGTACAGATATTTAAAATTAGAAGTAGTTTTCTCATAAAATCATTCCCATCTTTACAGATTGCCTATTTTTAAAAAATATATTATCCATATTTTGGAACTTCTTTCTGATTGCTGGAAAAGGCAGGTTTATCTACTTATGCTGTAGACCCACTGCATAGGTGTGTAATTTGATGACTTTAATAGCATGTAATAAAATAAAACACAAACTAAAACTAATGTGAGAGAAGAGGTACTGTATTGTGGAAACAGTGGTAGGGGGCTAAAAACTCATCATTTTAATTTGCTCTCACTACCATAAAATAACCAAACTCTCTACAGAATACCTTTTTAGCTATTTTATTTGCATTTGCTCATTATTCTTTTATTTTCTATCACTTGTTTCTCTTTTTTCTTCCTTATTTTATCATTAATTTTTCAACTCTGGGGATATTTCTAGTCTTTTCTATCAATCCCAATGATTCAACTATTTTATATGCCCAAGGATGGATGTTAGTGATTACAATTAGAGAGTAAAACATCAATAAAATGTGATAAGAACACAGAACACTGTCCTGAAAAAATGGACTGACACAGCCTGTCCTGGTTTCCTTTCACCACTCGATAGATGCATTTCTATATAACTTAGGACAAAGCTAGATTATTGAAAAGTAACCAACAATTTTTATACTTTTATTTATGGGAAAGGTTATTAAGGGCATATTTTTCCTTGAATCATAAAAAAAGTTTGTCTCCATTGCATGGCTGAAGGGGCTCATAAGGTAGATAGCCTTTCAAACCTGTATGCCCCTTCCAGCAAAGGCAGTGCTTAGAAATTAAAAATAAAAGGGCAAGTGACTTATCTTGCTTAAATAATGTAAATTAACATCATGATAGTCAAAAGGGCAGATCCACAGACGGTAGTAATATTGGATTTGGATCAGAAAGGAGCCAAAGGGATTTTGCTGCCACATAGGGAGAGTATATTAAAGAATATTTAATTTAAATGACTGAAAAGTTAGCAGGAATTTCCAAAACTTGAAAAAAAAAATGGAATGGAAGACTCAGGCAGTGAATAAAGAATTGGTTACTGTAAAAGTAACTGCTAGACTTGTGCTGTCCAATACAGTAGCCATTAGCCTTATGTGGGCATTTAAAATTTTTAAAGGAGTTCATTTTCATAGAGTTTTAGGTTCACAGCAAAGTTGAGAAGAAATTATAGCAATTTTCCATATTCATCTTTCCCTCATACATGTACAGCCCCCCCCCCCCATTATCAACATCACTCACGGATTTGTATATTTGTTATCATTGATGGACCTACATTGTAATATAATGTAAATGTTTTTAATTTTAAATTCCACTTGGTATATAGAAAAGCAAGTGATTTTTGTGTCATAACTTTGATCCTGCAACCTTGCTATAATGACTTAATAGTTCCAGGAGATATTTTGTTGATTTTTTGGGATTTTCTACATAGATGATCATGTCATCTGTAAAAATAAAATAAAAATTTTAAAAAAGACAGTTTTCTTTCTTCTTCCCAATTGGTATACTTTTTGTTTTTAATCCTCACCAGGGGATATTTTTTCCATTGATTTTTAGAGAGAGTGGAAAAGAGGGAAGAGGAGAGAAAGAGAGAGAGAGAGATCAACATGAAAGAGACACATGGATTGGTTGCCTCTGGCACGTGCCCCGACTAGGGCCAAGATCAAACCTGCAACCCTGGTACATACCTTTGATTGGGAATCAAATTCAAGACCCTTAGGTCCACAGGCCAATGCTCTAACAATGAGAAACCAGCCACGGCCCAATTGGTATACCTTTTTTTTTCTTATCTTCAGTTGAAAAGGTATAATGAGAGAGGACATCTTTACCTTGTACCTAATGGAAAAGCTTTGAGTTATGGCATTAGTTGTAGGTTTTCTGTAGACATTTTTTTATCAAGTTGAGAAAGTTTATTCTGTTACTGAATAAAAATCATAACTGTGTGGTTGGTTTTATCAAACAAATTTTCTGCATCTATTGATATGGTCGCAAAACTTTTCCTTTTAAGTCTATTGATGGATTACATTAATTGATTTTTGAATGTTGAACTAACCTTGCATATCTGGTATAAATCTCACTCGGTTGTGATGTATAATTCTTTTTGCATAATGTTGGATACTGATAGCTAATATTTTGCTGAGGACTTTTACATCTGTGTTCATGAAAAACATTGGTCTGTAGTTTTCTTACAATGTCTTTGTATGGTTTTGGCTAGGGTAATGTTGGCTTCATAAAATGAGCTAGGAAATATTCCTTCTGCTTCTATCTTCAGAAACAGACTGTATAAAATTGGTATAATTTCTTTCTTAAGTGGTTGGTAAAATTTATCAGCGAATGCTGTGCCTGGTCCTGATATTATCTGGTTTGGTATCCAAAGTTCAGTACTGTCTAGATTTAGAAATTTATTAAACATTTGCTGATTTAACTAACAAGGTTTCAGAAATAAATCACAGAATTCCTCCCATCATTCTAGTCAGAAGAGAGGTAAACATTTAATCTCATAGCATAATACTCTTACAAAAGCACTTTGTGCAGGCCAAGAGATCTTTTTCTAGAGAAAATGACATGGGTGCACACTTTCCCATGAGTATCATACCCAGTTGAAGAGGAGCATTGCAGAAGAGAATTTAACAGAATAACTGAGACTTTTGCTATGACTGAGGAATGGAAGTATCTTTTGTAACTGGAGAATTATATGCAAGATAGAGCACAATTGAAAATGAAGGAAAAAATAATGCTGTTGCTTACTTGTGAGTGATTATGATGTGGGTCATTGTAACATTAAAATGCTCCAGTGAGATAGATTTTGAAAGTTGTAACTCAGAAGTCACTCTAGTAGCATTCTAGACGTTGTGTTGGGGTTGAGGTGAAAGAGGCAGTTATCCTAGGGTCAGTGACACCTCAGATCAAAAGATGACTAGTCCGTGCACCACAGCACTGGAATAAAAAAGAAGTGACACAGAGGCCTGTCTGCAATGGCTCAGTGGTTGAGCGTCCATCTATGAACCAGGTCATGGTTCAATTCCCGGTCGGTTGCTGGCTTGATCCCGGATCGTGCAGGAGGCAGAAAATCGGGGATTCTCTCTCATCATTGATGTTTATAACTCTCTCTCCTCTTCCTTCTTCTCTGAACTCAATAAAAATATATTTTTTTAAAAAGTAACACAGAGAGAGGTTATTCAAAGGCAGACCAAAGTTTTGATCACTAATTAGCCAGGAAAAGTGAGCAAATGTGGAGTCAAAAACTTACCATAAATCATAGTTTTCTCCACTACCATTCAACACTCTGAAGGTAAGGTTCCTTGGTGGTGGGTTTTTTTCTTACCAACCTTCCAATGTAATTAAATTCTACCGTCTTACACCTACTCATAAAGAGGGAAAAAATCAACTCTCACTTTATTGATTTCATTAACTCATTAGCAACTATTATTATAAGAATTAGCTCAGTAATTTTTAAAATGAGACTTAGATGCACCTGGTTAAGAATAACAACTGGCCGGAACCGGTTTGGCTCAGTGGATAGAGCGTCGGCCTGCGGACTGAGGGGTCCCGGGTTCGATTCCGGTCAGGGGCATGTGCCTGGGTTGCGGGCACATCCCCAGTGGGAGATGTGCAGGAGGCAGCTGATCGATGTTTCTCTCTCATCGATGTTTCTAACTCTCTATCTCTCTCCCTTCCTCTCTGTAAAAAATCAATAAAATATATTTAAAAAAAAAAAAGAATAACAACTGAAGATTTTCCACTGGGAAAAGCGTTTTCCTTACCATAAACCAATCATCTTTTAGGCAAAATTCATTATTTAGTCATTAGATTAACACACAGTATTATCTGTAGGGTTATGGCAAAATTGAAAGGGATCCCTTAGAATAATCAGCCCATGTGATTGATTTATCAAAAGATGGTGATAGCCCTAACCTGTTTGGCTCAGTGGATAGAGCGTCGGCCTACGGACTCAAGGGTCCCGGGTTCGATTCTGGTCAAGGGCATGTGCCTTGGTTGCCGGCACATCCCTAGTTGGGGGTGTGCAGGAGGCAGCTGATCAATGTTTCTCACTCATCAATGTTTCCACTCTCTATTCCTCTTCCTTCCTCTCTGTAGAAAATCAATAAAATATATTTTTTTAAAAAAGATGATGATATATGAGATAGGCTCTGAGCCCTATAATTCTGTGGTCTGTTAATCAGTATCAGCATGGACAAACTTTGAATCAAGATAGATATATATGCATTTGTCTCCCACTCATGCCTCAGTTGACAAATCTTACTAGGTACTCAAGTGTTCTCTCACCTTGGCCACACTCCTTAACTGCACGGAAGCCTCAGTGGGGCTGGTCCTCCTCTTACAGATTCTCACCTCCTGCCCTCTACACTCTTTCCTAGATAATTAAGAGGCAGAAAACATGGATCTGAATCTCAGAGCTACCTTAATTGTATTACTTTTTAAAGTTACTTAACATTTTAAAATCTCTTTTCTTATTTGAAGTTAGAGATAACATCTTATATGCTTTGTGGGCTTGTTAGGAAGTTAAAATAAATTTGCACATGTTTAATAGCTTGCATAATGCCAGACACCCAGTATAGCTTTTCAAAAAAATAATAGTTATTAGTATAACTATTATTATCCCTATTCCATTAGGATACTGTCCTCTGGAAAATGAGAGACCCTGTAATCTGAAAATTAATTAATAGTGACATATTCTTGTATTAGTACTGTAAACTTGGTTGGTCTTGAGTGTTAACTGCCAGGGAAATATTTGCAAATGAGGAGTTCCCTTCTGTAGCTAGTACTTACCCCTGTGTCCCTGTGTTCTTTATATTTGTGTCCTTGAATATATATATATATATATATATATATATATATATATATATATATTCTTATTTAAGAGAGGAAGGGAGAGGGAGAGAGCAATAGAAACATCAATAATGAGAGAAAATCACTGGTTGGCTCCCTCCTGCACGTCCCACACTGGGACCAAGCCCACAACCCGGGCATGTGTTCTGACCAGAAATTGAACCGTGATCTCCTGGTTCATAGGTTGATGCTTCACCACTGAGCAACACCAGCCTCTCTGTGTCCTTGATTTTAATAGGTATTATTACCTCCAAAAATGTTCCATGTCCAAATTTGGGAAATGCTGAGTAAAACAAATTTGAAAAAGGATTCCTTCCAGTATTTAATTCTTTAACATGCTTATATACATTGTGAGCATTTTAATAAGAATCTTAAGAAACCAACTGAACCATTTGAACAAGAACTCGAGTTCCATGATATATACTAGGGAATCCTGATACCTAGAGAGGCCATATGATAAGAATAGGATGTAACCAGCAGCAAGGTCTAGTCCTCTCACATTGAGAAGTCACTCCCCAAATTAGTTATTCACAAATAGTCTGTACACCACAAATATCCATATCAGGATTTCCTCACCTATCTAGTCAAATTCCTGGTCATAAAATTAGCCTTTCCCAAAGAGCACTGAACCATCTCTCCTTTCTTTGTTTTTCACTGCAAAGTACTTGAAATTTAGGATTTGCTGAGAAAGTATACCTGTTCCTATCTTTATTTATCTCTTCCTATGAATCCTCACTCCATGCCTACTGTAAGATGCTAATTCTCATATATTTCTTCTGCAATAAGCTTCTTGTTATATCTAGGTAATCAAAACCAAAGCCTGTGCATGCTTTCTTCAAGAACTGCACATAAAGAAATCAAATAACTGAAATGCTTGGCTTGGAATCTACGTGTTTTTGTCTTAAATACTTTTCCAAAGTGAAAGTGGTAGCCAGTAGCAACCTCAGTGCCATTTAATATACATGATGCTCTCCAGCTGACTACAAAAGTGTGATTACTTACAACGAACAAAAATGGTAGGAGAGTGGATGGATTTACAATTACAGACAATCACCAAGCTGCATTTGTTGCTTTGATGTCTGGGAGCATTGCAGCCAAGAATAATCATGTGACAATAAAGAGCAGCCTCCAGAAAGCCAGGGCTCAGGTGGGAAAAACACTTCATATGGAGCAACAGGAATGGGACAGGGACAAACAAAACAAAACAAACAAACAAAAAAGAAATGGGAGGGGGTGTTATTATCTAATTAAGGCCACTCATTATCTCAAATAAATGCATTATCATTCATTATTAGTCAGATTAATTAAAATAAAACTTAAATATTTATACATTTTTAGAAACAATAATTTGCATTTATTATATTACTAGAGGCCCAGTGCACTAAATTCATGCACAGGTAGGGTCCCTAGCAGCTGCCAGCTGCTGGCCAGGCCCTTCCATTGTTCTGCGCAGCCCCTTGTGGTCAGCACACGTCATAGCAAGTGATTGAACTCCCAGTCAATCGAACTCCCGAGGGGACACTTTGCATATTAGGCTTTTATATATATAGATATTGATAACATTATATTTTTCCCTTTCTCTCCTTTCATTTTAGCTATAACTGGGGAGTGTGAAATGTTTGTATTGAAATAGAAATAATTGTCTTAAATATGCAACACCCTGCATGGCAAAAAGTAACATGTTAGTGTGAAAGAATTTACATGCATTGTCTCATTTATAGAAAGAGAGATTCCTATAATTTTATAGACTGAAGCATAGACAGCATAGTACTTTCCCAAGACCACACACACACACACACACACACACACACACACAAACATCAGCCAGAGCCATGATTCACACCCAGATCTATTCCAGGGCCCAAACTCTTAACTGTTATTGTCCTCTCCTGCATGAATCATGAGCAAATAGACTTCACAATCTGCCATATGTGCCTATGGCCACCCTATAATCAGGCTTGTCTTTCTGTGTGAGTTCACGAACATATTTCTGGAAAACGAACTTCTATATTTTCTGAAAAGCATAGCATAAATCTGGAAGTCTACTGTAATATCTTTTTTTGGCAAGAGCTGCCTAGCCTTTGATCTATACTGCATTTCTTACTGTCAGCCCATTTCTGGTACTTAGTAGATTTGACCCAAAACTTTGAGAGACACTGTTTGATGATGTGGTGGTGTGAAGGTGGCCTGACCTGGTTTGTAGAATTGTCAAAATCTATAACAGAATTTTGCCTTCATTTAACATATCTGTTAGTGACTATTTTTAAAACAGAATGAAATTAGATTGAAAACTAGGTCAGTCCACTTTATATTAAGGACTTCATGTAGAGTATCTCCCCCCCGATTCTTGAATATGTATCAAAGAATATTAGAAATTAAAATTACTTTATGAAACATCTATTCAAGCCTTTCATTTTATAGATAAGAGAAATAAGATCAAGAGATTGGCCTCCTGGGATAACCTTTCCCATTCAAAATACAACTTCATTTTTTTAGGTCCTCATTCAGAATTATATTTGATCAATTAAATATTCTTTGTATGTAAGTGGTTTAGCATGCAAGAGACTTGAAGAATACTCCCTAATCAACAAAGAAGGCCTCAATAAGATTTCTCATTCAAACAATAAGAAAATGCACTTTTTTCTCTTTAATATGATGTATTTTCCCTTTGTAGTAGGCAGATTTTCATTGCAGTTCTTGATTTTCAATCCTTGCGCACACTCTTTAAGGCAAGGTTAGGCTTATCTTAGTGTGTACTCTTTTATCATTTTATAAATGTGACTCTGAGTCCCCACATAGTTTGCCTTTGTGTTATCTCCTATGAAATTTTGCAGAGTCCAATTGATAAAGGAAGCAATTAACAAGATTCATTCTAGGAATTTAATTCAACTACCTGCAACTCTGTTATATGATGTTTTCCTATTGAACTTTATAAGCATGATTTCAAAATCTACTTTTATTTTCAAATACAGAGAAATAGGAGTATTTGGAGGAAAATATTTTTAAAAAAAATGATGGGCTAAGAATCAGAAATCTAAGACTTTATTCTTAGTTTTATGTGATTCCAATCAAATCATTTGAACCTTTTTAGGTTTGTCATGTTTATCAATAACCTATTGCTAAAATTACCTGTTCTGCTTGCTTCACATGGTTTTTTGAGATTAAATGTGATAATAAGTGTGAGGCTGCTTTGTTAGTTGTTAGTCACTATCAATTAAGTTATTCAGATATTCATGTATTCGTTTATGCAACATTTAAAAGCTCCTGCCCTATGTCAGGCTCTCTGGTAAGCAATGGACACATAGTAATGATCCACAAGATATTGACCCTGCCCCTGTAGGTCTTATGGTTTAATGGGGGGTACAGACATTAATAACAACAACAACAAAACCCCACAGAAATAAGTACATAATCAAATTGTGATAAGTGAAAGGGAAAAACCAAGGGACTGTGAAAAAGAGTAAGAGTGGAAACCTACTTTAAATTCAGGAGAACTCTCTTAAAGTTAACAGCACTTAGACAAGGTTGAGCAGGAGATAATCAGACAAAGAGTTTGGAGGTAAAGCATACTCCAAGTAGAGAAGACCTGTATATAAACACCTTAACAGGGAAATAATTTTGAGTTTTCCAGGAATAACAGCAGGAAGAAGAAAATGGTAAGAGATAATGTTGGAGTGATAGGTAGGGGCTAGATTTCCCTGGAAATTATACTTCTTGCGAAAAATTTTGGTTTTCATTCTAAGTACAATGGAAACCCATTAAAGTGTATTGAGCAATAGATTGATATAATATGAACAATAATTATAAAGAAACACTTTACTGTCTATGTAGAGTGTATTTGCAATATACTTGTGTATATATATATATATATATATATATATATATTGATTTCAGAGAGGAAGGGAGAAGGAGAGATAGAAACATCAATGATGAGAGAGAATCATTGATTGGCTTCTCCTGCACATCCCCTACTGAGTATTGAGCCTGCAACCCGGGCATGTGCCCTTGACTGAAATCAAACCCAGGACTCTTCAGTCCACAGGCCAATGTTCTATCCACTGAGCCAGACCGGCTAGGGCTACTTGTGACTTTTAATAAAGCAAAGAATGGGTGGTGAATTCAAAATTGGCACAGAGTGTGGGAGAAGAAAATGTGAACAGAAATAATGTTTTATTCCTTGATTGATGAATAGCTGGATGGAGTTGCTCTGTACTGCAATGGAAATGCTGGACAGATAGCAGCAGACTTGAAGGAGAGTCAGGAGTCAAGAGTTCACTTGGCAACTTGCTAAGATTAAAAATACATGTTACCATAATGTACAAAGGTATGCAGATGAAACTGGGGTCAAAAATTCTGAAATAATTTGATGGTCCATGATGTTACTAAATATCCCTTTTTGTGTGAGTTGTATTGCTCCAAATATGTTTGTACATGAAAACTATCCATCGGTACATTTCACATCAGTAAAGCTTGGTTAGGATTTTAAGATTCACAACCTCTTATGTAAAATTCCAAAATCTAAAAATTATAAAATATAAGTGTGTTTTTATAGCTTGTGACATAACTGAACCAAATTTGGCAGCAAAACCCACCTGAACTAATGGGAGACTATATAGTCTGTATTCCATCTCACATAGCTTGACTGTTGGCATGTTTCACAGAAATATAAGCATATTTGAGTATAAGTTGTTGCCCAGACCTGGCTGGCAATGTTATGCAATATATAATACTAGTAGCCCAGTGCACGAAATTCGTGCACTGGGGTGGGGCGGGGAGGGGCCCCTCAGTCTGGCCTGCACCCTCTCCAATCTGAGACCCCTCAGGGAATGTCCGACTGCCTGTTTGTGCCCACACTTTTAACAGATAACAGCTCCATTGTTGTTTCTTTCTTATGCTTAAAACCATTGGAATTAGTAGGTATTCAAAGTGTGTATACAATTTGGGGAGACACCCTGTATATCTCTAGTCAGTGGTGAAAGAAACCAACAACAGATTTGGAACCCCCAGACAGGGAACCTCGCTCACTCCCCACATGTCTCCCCACTTCACTTTCCACCTTCGTGGGCAGTGGGAGAATCAACGTTTTCTCTCATTAATTTGGAAAAGCACGTCCTTTCACCCACTGCCTGGCAGGAGTGCGCAAGGCCCCAAGCAAGCGAGGCTCAGTCAGCGCAGCCTTCGCTCATGGGTGCTGGCACCCAAAGTGTACATTCCTCCTCTACAGTCACCCTGACTATTCCACTGTTTCACTGAGAGGATGGAATTCCTCTCCGCCTCTGGGTTCTTGATCTTGAATGCTGACCGAAGGCACCTCAGCGAGGGCCGCCCGCGCCCACCAGGTGTGTCTGTCTGCACCTGATCCCACCTCAGCACCTGCATTTACCCCCTAGAGGTGATCTCATCGCTGCACTGGCCTCCGTGGGAACAGGGTGTCACCACTCCGCCCTCTCACTGTCATCTCACATGCGCCCACCCTCAGCACCCAGAACACCCAGACACTCTCCAAAAGACGTGAGCGCATCAGAGGGGATGTGTGCACATCCTGTGGGGGTGTTAGGCATGCTGGGGTTGAAGGAAGTGCGGTGGAAAGGCGGGGGGGGGGGGGGGGAAGCTTGTGCATGCCTTGGTTTGCAACTGTTGCAGGCGCGGGAGGGTGACAGTGTGCTGGGGGATGTTCGCACGCCATTGGGGGGATTTGCACACCTGAGGCCTCTGGCTTTGCAGATCTGCAAACCCCCGTGGTGCAGTCAGGAGGACTTCAGTCTGGCCCTCCACAGTGGCTATCCCTGCAATCCTGCACCTTCTGGGCCAGGAGGTGGAACTTTCGCAGCCACTCCTGGGCGCTGATGGCCTACAGGCACTACTTCAGCTCAGCCTGCAGGCTCCGCTTGCTGCGCTCACAGCTGCCACCACCGCCATGTGGGGAGTACAGGCCGCCCTCCACTGGCCTGCCTCCCCTGTCCAGAGGCTTTCTGCGCTGCTCACCTGCCCAGAGTGACTGGGGCTGGGCGGAAGCCAGGCGTCCTGCCCTGCCCAACCCCGGCCGATCTGCCCCTGTGCGAGCTGCTGCCCCACCTGCCAGGTCACGGATCCGTGTCCTGGTCCCGCAGACAGCCTCAAACGCTGTCCCCTGCCCGGCAGGGTCACAGATCCGGGTCCCGGGACCGCGGACAGCCTCAAGCACTGCCCCCCGCCCGCCAGGTCACAGACCCGTGTCTTGGTCCCTAGGGACAGCCTCAAGTGCTTCCCCGCCTTCAGTATGCAAATTAGCCGCCATCTTGTTGGGGATTAATTTGCATATCAAGCTGATTAGCCAATGGGAAGCGTATCAGAGGT
The DNA here is from genome assembly GCF_964212035.1 of Myotis nattereri. NCBI lineage: Eukaryota > Metazoa > Chordata > Mammalia > Chiroptera > Vespertilionidae > Myotis > Myotis nattereri. Next base: position 47,349,380 of record NC_138080.1, on the reverse strand, counting down.
ATGGTTAATTACCCTATTTGTCTATTATTAGATAGGATATGCATTTTATTGCCTCTCTAAAATTCTGAATCCTGATGTACATCTGTCCCCAAGGATTTCAGATGAGAGAATGTGAACCTGTAACAATACACACCTTTTTTTTTAAATTATTCAGTATTTTTCAACCAATAAGTAGGTTAACAAATGACAAGATAATTGTTTCTATTTTTAATGCATTTTGGAGATAGATTTGGGAGCAGGCTATCCTAATAAATCTATGTCACCTACCCTTATTGCAACAAAGAAAATGAGATTTAGACCAATTCCAAAAGTTGGATTGTTGATTTCTGTTTTGTTTAATTGTTTTTAGATTAAAAGAATCCAAAATAGTAGCCAAGTAATAAGAAAAGGTTTAATTATTGATCCTCTCCCAACTCTTCATTTTGTTTTGGTTCTGGTTTGTTAATAGGAAGCACACCTCCAGTAATTTTAGCTTAAGGATAGCCCTTCAATCCATGTGTCCCCACTGATAGAATGACCAGAGCCCAGAGTGAGAGGAACATAGCAACTAAGGTCTTTTTTCCTCCTTGCAAAGAAGTGACAGCCCAGAAGAAAGTTCAAACCATGTTGTGGGAGTGAAGGAATCAGATTTTCATATCAATTTGCTTTTGAGTGATCTTAGGTCTCTCTGTCCAACACAGATCCTAGATCCTTCATCAAAAGTTAGAGAGTGGCCCGGCCAGTGTGGCTCAATAGTTGAGCGTCGACCTATGAACCAGGAGGTCACAGTTGGGGATTCCCAGTCAGGGCACATGCCCAAGTTGTGCACTCAATCCCCAGTGTGGGGCATGCAGGAGGCAACCAATCAATGGTTCTCTCTCATTGTTCATGTTTCTATCTCTCTCCCTCTCCCTTTCTCTCTGACATAAATAAAAATATGTTTTAAAAATTAGAGAGTGGTCCTGACTGGTTTGGCTCAGTGGATAGAGCATCAGCCTGTGGGCTGGAGGGATCCAGGTTCGATTCCAGTCAAGGGCATGCACCTTGGTTGCTGGCACATCCCCAGTAGGGAGTGTGCAGGAAGCAGCTGAATCGACGTTTCTCTCTCATCAATGTTTCTAACTCTCTATCCCTCTCCTTCTCCCTTCCTCTCTGTAAAAAATCAATAAAATATATTTTTAAAAAAATTAGAGTGAATCAAGCCTGAGACCACATAATGTGCATGTACACAGGGCCTGAAGGTAGAAAAATAAGGACAATAAGGAACCACCCTCTAATAGCATGATGAGGTAAAGGTCTGGCTGTTTTATCCAGCCAGATGCGTCTGTCTGCCCATTTAGCTAAGCAGAGAAAAGATAATATCTAGAAACTAGACTCACATACCAGGGGCCTGTAGTTGTTCCAGCCCTAAATAATTGGAGCAATGCTAGAAGAAAGGTGATAATAAGGGCAATTATTATTACTTTAATATTAACAATTAGCCTTAAGTTTTGAATACTTGTGAGTGTCAGGCACTCAGCTGGATACTTAACATGTATAGTCTTGCTAAAACTTATAACAACCTTAAAAACTACACATTGTCTTCAATTTGCACATGTGGAATCGGATGCACCCATGAGGTTAAATAACCAGGCCAAGGATGTGCAGCTCATAAGAAGTAAAAGAATTCCAACTCTGCAGAGCTCACATGATGGTCCAAAATCTAAAACCAGGTCTGTTGGCAAAACAATAACCACTAACATTTGTGTGGCACTTGACAGTATAAAATGCATTAACTTTTCTGATCCTTAAAACAACATTTTGAAATGGAAAAGGCACTTTTCTAGATAACAAAACAGAGACGCAGAGAGGATCAACGATTCTCCGCAAGCCGTCCAACTGGGGAGTGGTAGGCCCAGGACAAAGAAGCAGGGCTGTGGCCCTAAGCTGAGCCCTCTTCTCTTAGTCCGTGTGGCTCCTCAAGTTCAAAGATTTAGAACTGAAAATCAGAACTGTATTGTCTTTTTGTTGCTCACCTGAGAGTTTAAGTCTTCTAGGAAATAAGGACCTGTGGGATAAATTGGTCACTTGTTTGTTTATTTAAACTAATCCCAACTTTATTCACTGTGAGTTCACATGGTGTTATGGTTCTTGGCTGACTGCTTTTGTTCAGTTCTGCATATCCTCTTGCAAAATCTCAAGACTCAAAAATACAGGAATTATTGGTTAGCATCTGCCTTCGTATGACCCACATTTGTAGATATAGAATATATACAATAAATGAACACGCTTAGAAATAAATCAATAGCCAATTTAGCTTTCCAGATCGGTGGAAACAGTGCATCCAATGAAAATAAGAAAATAGAACGAGAAGAAAGAACAATAATTCACTTTGTGTCAGAAATGGCCAACAATCTCTCCCCCACTTCCCCAGTCCCCAAATCAAGACCTGGAATTAATGTGGAGAGAGGGGTGGGGTTTTAACTGGAGAGATTTGGAAGATCCTCTTGGAATTCAAATTCCATGAGTCTCTTTACTCTCTAGTTTGGGCTAAGAAGTCCTCTGCCTTAAAGAAATGTTCATTCCATAAATTTAGAGAGGAGAGTGTGGAGTGCATAGGAAAGGAAGCAAAGAGCAGAGAGACTCAAAGGTACAAACAACCTTTGTAATTCCTTTCAGATTCTTTGGCCCAACTCAGTTCACTAGATAGAAATAAGGGGAGAGGGCAGTATATTTAGGCACAAACTCTCTCTAGAAAAATAGATCATGATGGTGAATGTGCTCCTCCTAATCAGAACACTCATCACTACTTCCAGCTCATACCAACTTATCTCGCAAGACTCAACTTACATTGCATCTTTCTGAAAAATTTTCTCTTAAGCCTCTTTATCTTAGTTAAATGTCCCTCCCAATTATTCCTATGGTACCCTATTTAATATCAACCTTTTAAAAAATACTCGGTGTCACAGACTTAAATCCTTGAGGACAAGGACTGCCTCACATTGTTTCTCTAAAGATTTATGTCATCATGAATGATTAAATACTTTAATGACACACTATATTTTTATTTCCTAGCCTCACTTTAAACATCTTCAGTTATAACTTTTCTGCTTACTCTTAGAGTCACTTAAGTGAGAACTATTTCAGTTTGTTAATTAAAATATCCCATCCAGCCTGGCCAGTTGTAGCTCAGTGATTGAGCTTCAACCCAGGAACCAAAAGGTCACTATTTAATTCTTTGTCAGGCCACATGTCCAGGTTGTGGGTTCGATTCCCTCTAGGGGGCGTGCAGGAGGCAGCTAATCAATTATGTTCCTCTTTCATTGATCTTTCTCTTTCTCTGTCCCTCTCCCTTCCTCTCTCTCTCTTAAAAAAAAAATCAATAAAAACATTTCAAAGTACATAAATAAATAAAAGAAAAAAATAAAATATCCCATCCAATGTAATAATAAAAACTTTGAATATGCCTTGCAGTCAAATCTTCTCTTTTCCATCAGCAAGGTCTGGATTTAGTCAGGAACCTGCCTTCTGAGAAGGGGGTATAAACAGCTATTTCTCTCTTTCTCTGCACTTCCTCATCTAAGTTGCAGTCTATACCTTCTGTATCCTCTTCAACTGACGTTAAACATCTTAATTTGGAAAAGTCTTATGGTTGAATTTTAACTATAGGGAACAACCACAGAAAGTGCTGTTATTTCTTCTTTAGCTGTGGTCACTGCTGAGAGTGCCCGCTTGTGGGAACCTTTTAGCCTCAGATAGGAAGTCTGGGGACGGAATGCCTTTGATGTTGATGGTGGGCTGGCATTTCTAGCACCAGATTCTCACGGGAAGAGAGTGGAGTTACTGCAAGTGCACAGCAGCGCCCTCTCTCTGCGGTCCTCCCTTAGACTGCTAGTGGCAGCCTCCTGCCTTTGGATTCTCCACTGTGTGCCTCACCGCTGTCCGTTCTCCCCAGGTACAGCTGGAAACACATACAGAGCTCTGCTTGAGAGCGCTGGTTTAGAAATTAACCACCGTCACCCCTACACCTACTTCAAAAGCTCTTTAACTTAATACCCACTCTTGATCATTTAATGACCTCAAAGTAGGTCAGAAATTTCAAATGTTAGAAAATTGCATTTTGGCATTAACCTTTTAAAATTTTCTTTTGCACCTGGGTCTTCACTTTGGAATCCAAATATTCTATCCTGGTACCTTAGTCAAATGTCCAGCTTATCCTGCCCACTGGTAGAGTACATGGCACATAGGAGGCACTACTCATTTTCGAATAAAACGGTGTCAATTTTATAACACTCTTTAGCGCATACAGATTGCCTCTTCTATATTTTCCAGAGAGGAACTACTAGATTTAGTACTTTTTACTGAGTTAATTAACAAGATCCATATCCTATTATAATAAACCTCTTGGCAAAGGCATCTAACAATCACGATCTTATTTTAATAACTGCAGTCTCTTCTCACAGCTTATCTACAAGCAGAGCCAATGCTACAAATTCTGCCTCCTTTTTTATGTGCTGACTGAGCAACTTCTTTACATGAATCTTGCTTCTCACTAAATCAGACAAAATCAGGAACAAGAAATTGAATGTGGATAGGGTATACAGAGGAGACTTTGAGGTTGAGAAGATTGAGCAGACAACAACTTTTGAATTTAAATGTTATCAACCAAAACAGACTATACTGTTAACTCATGTAAGATTCCTGTTAAGTCCCTTGAACTTCAGAAACTAAAGTTGCCTGCTAACCCAGCATAATTTATATATGGTGAGTTGTATTTATAGACACACTGCAACATCTTTTCTATTTTTTTTCCTCTTGGTCTTATGAGTAACTTAACATCTGTACTAAATTATTTCTCCTGTTCCTCCTGCTTTTGTATTCAGTGTGAATGCCTCGTATAAAGGAGGATATCTGTACTAATAAAAGGGTAATATGCTAATTAGACTGAGAGACCTTTCAGGAGACCTTCAGGACGTTCTTCTGGACAAAGCCATGGTGATGGGGCCGAGGTAGAGGCAGTTAGAGGCCAAGAGGAGAGGGCAGTTGTGGGTGATCAGGCTGGTGGGGGGTTGGTGCCATTGGGGGTAAGCAGACCAGCCGAGGGGCCAGTTGGGGGCAAACAGGCAGTCAATGGGGGTCAGTCGGAGGTGATCAGGACAACGGGGGTTGGGGGAGGGCAGTTTGCAGTGAGCAGGCCAGCATGGGGGCAGTTGGGGGTGAGCAGACCAGTGGGGAGGCAGGTTGGGGGCAAGCAGGCCAGCAGGGGGGTCAGTTGGGGGCAAGCAGGCCTACAGGGGGGGCAGTTGGGGGTGATCAGGCAGGTGGGGGGGAGTATTTGGGGGCAAGCAGGCCAGCAAGCAGAGTGGTTAGGGGCAACCAGGCAGGCAGGAAGGCAGGTGAGTGGTTAGGAGCCAGCAATCTCAGATTGTGAGAGGGATGTCCGACTGCTGGTTTAGGCCCGATCCTTGTAAACTGGGAGTAGGACATCCTTCAAGGGGTCCCAGATTGGAGAGGGTATAGGCCAGGCTGAGGGACACCATCCCCCCGCCATCCATGCACAAATTTCATGCACCAGGCCACTAGTATTTAGATAATGCCAGTTACTTGGCGGAGAGTGATGTCCTGGACTAGTTAGTACCTAGTCAGATACTACTTCTGTCATCACTTGGCTTAACTTCGTATGGAGAACACACACACAAAAAAGAAAGCAAACTGATAAAAACTAAAAATAATTTAATTATAAGTATTATCATAGAAACATGTGAGAGATTAAGAGAATGTCACACAAGGATCTTCTTTAGTTAGTACAGTCAGGGAAGACGTCTGAGGAAAACATCTTTACCTGAGGCCTAAAGTTAGACTGGAGATGAAGTGTGGGAAAAGGAGTGCAATGCAAAGGGCACATCATGCCAATGGCCAAAGTCGGAAAGAGCTTGGAGTGGTCACAGGACTGAAGGAAAAACAGTATGGCTTTTGTGTGGAAAGCTTGAAAAGGGGCATAGCATAACATATATTTGGCAAGATATATACCAAACAATTATGTGCCTTAAGAGCCATAATAAGAAATGTGTATTTTACCTTAAATTCAGTGAAGCCCTATAAAACCCAAAGCAGAAAAATAATGTGATCCAAATTAAATGCTAAAGATATGGAGGAATAAAGAAGATGTGGCCATTTAAAAAAATGAAATCTTATCAATTGTAACAACATGGATGGATCTAGAAGATATTATACTAGGTCAGATAGAGAAAGACTAAGACCATTCGATTTCATATATATGTGGAATCTAAATAACAAAATGAACAAACAAAACAGAAACAGACTAATAGTTACAGAGAACAAACCAAGGGTTGCCAGAGAGGAGGGTCGGGGGCTGAGTGAAAAAGGTGAAGGGATTACAAACTACAAATTGGTAGTTACAACATAATCATGGGGATGTAAAGTACAGCATGGAGAATATAGTCAATCCTATATCATAAAAGCATAGTATGCAAATTGTCCGCTTGACCGGAGTTCTTCTGGAAGTTCAACCAGGGGACAGGCTGGCCGGGGGAAGGGAGGGAGTACTTGGCCGGCAGCTGGCAGCCACTAGGAACCCTACCGCTAGGGCCTCTAATAATATAATATCTATGTATGGTGTCAGATGGATACTAGATTTATTGGGGTAATCACTTCGTAAATTGTGTAATTATCTAACCCCTATGCTGTACATCTGAAACTAATATAAAATAATATTTAATGTCAACTGTAATTGAAAAAATAATAACATAAAGTAAAAGGGCAACACAAGGAAAAATAAACAAACATGTGAAGGAGTTCAAAATAAAATGTGCTACCATGGCACAGGGGTTATTTTTAGTTGAAGGCAATTGAGATCTTTCAGGTACGCAAGAAACTCTCCCTTAAAATTTTTAAATTGGGGTCTTGCCCGTAATAAGAGTTATTAGTCTTTATGACCTATTTATTGGGCAGGACAAACTTCTAATTACTGAACAGCTGCTCTTCTTATTGCCTTGCTCCTTTGAATGACTTTCCTCCCCTCTGAAGCCTCAGGCACCTTGCCTCATCCTTAGCCTACAATGTCATATAAACCTCATTTTAACTTTGTGTCTCTGAACCTCACACGGATGGGGAATCTCTGACTCTCCAATGTACATGGGGTTCCCATATGTATGTATGTGATTAAATTTGGTTATATTCTCTTACTAATCTGTTCATTTAATTATTAGACCAGCCAGAAAAACCTAGAAGAGTAAATAAAAATATCTTCCTCTCCCACAATATCACAGCTGCAACAATGTGGAGACGGAATAAGAAGGACACAGGAATGGGAAAAAAAAAAACAGATAGTAGATGCTTTAGCAATCTAGGCAGAGATGACTGTGGTTTGACTAAGGAGGTAGCGTTGGAGATGGAAGGATAATGAAGGGGAGAAGAATTTGTCACCCCCAAATATATCACTTTGGCATGAGGATTATTTTGAGATAAGGCACTCAAAACCCAATGGATTTAGGAAAAGTCCTTTACCTCATCTTCAACTTGCAAAATTTACTTCGGAACAGAGGTCTGTACCAGGTAGAAAGCTATTAACAAAGATATCTTCTAGGCATCTCTTAATGCAGCTGCCACTGTATTAACCATGAAATTAGAAGACATTACTGTTCCTTATTTTTATTATAATGTAGCATACACAGAGCGATTATTGGTTTGTGTTCAATGGAAAGTTATATAACCTGCTAGTAAAATTTCAAATCAATCTAATTTACATAGAATACATACCTTCGGGTGTAAATAATTTGTACTTATTTCTCAAATAAAATTTTTAGAAAACATGAAAGGTCTATAGCATTCTTAGTTGTTTTTTAATTCACTAAAGTTAATAATGTTCAGAAAAGTTATAAAAAGATTAATCATGATTTTAATTTAAGGGTTTCATTCCCATCCTATTCCTCAACCGAGTTTAGTATAAACGTAGGTTTGCAGGCAAAACTTTTGAATAAGAATTTTTTTTAAGTTCTGCACAAATTCTTCTTCACTTTTCTGATGAGATTTGTCACAATCACATTTCTAAAACCTTTCAACAATGTAAAAACAGGCTACCTCATAGACAAAAGATTAAATATATATATACCTTTCTGAGATTTGGAGATCGAATAGAATCACACTCACAGGAGGTCTGTAATATGCAGTGTTTCCTAGAATAGGTTATAAAAATCCATTTCCAATATTATCAAAACTTTATAAATTTAAAATATACAGATTCAGAGTTGTGTTTATTTTATAAAATCTCCTGAAACTAAAAATCTGGTTTTTGATCCAATAACTTTCATATGGTTCGATGAATTGCAACTACTAGAGTAAAATATGAGCATTTTGGCTCCAGAAGGAAAACTAGAATATATAACTAAGTTTGAATAGATCATATGGCTGTATCCTGTAACCTATTTCACAAAGTTGACATATTTTCAAATGCAATTCAGTAGTCTCAATCTGAACGTTATAAAATGCATATGGAAAGGAACAAATGTATCACACTTGAAGCACAATACATTATTCACTAACACACCCCAAGCATTTCTTACAGATTTATTGAGTAATTTATATGGAAAAATATATACATCTCAACATTTTCATTCCATGCCAACTACCTTAATTAAACTCAGGCCACTGTAACCAATGTAGACTAAAAAGTCAACCTAAAAAAATAAAGTAATATCTGTATAGCTTATAGTTTTGAAAAATGTTTTCAAAAAGATGAGTTCAAACTTATTTATATGGACAAAGATTTTTAATATGACATTTTTACAAAGATAAACCTTTCTTATAAAATGATAAGCTTTCAAATATTGAACTTGGTACTTATAATTTCACTATCTCCCAAAATCGAAAAATATATTTATTTATATCTTAAAGAATTTTATTGGTAAACTTAAGTAGACCAAAACAATAAGAGATTTAAGTTCCTCTGACTCAAAGTAATGAAACTGGGTTTAACAGCTAATGAATTAAGCTTAATTATTTTTTCACAGCAGAAATGGTGCCTTTTCAGGGACTTTTAACCTTTAATAAGAATAGTATACATTTAACAAAAAAAATATTTATATCTCTGAAATTTCTGTATAGATAATTTGGCTCTAAAATTTTATAATTTTATAATCACTATGCATATAATTTATATCTTAGTTGTATCTTAGTTATATGTTTTCTCTTATCTTTAGAGAAAATATCAAGAAAAAAAGATAAAGTGAGTTAAAGATGTGTCCAGAGTACCTACCATTCTTCTGAGAACTGTATATACTGCTTTCTCTTTTAATTCAGATTAAATGTAAAGAAATTTCTCCTGATACTGAATTCCTTGATATGAAATTATTCTTGAAATGGTGGATTTTTTGCTCTGAAACATTAATACAGTATTTTCCTTTGTTTGTGACTATGCACAAATGGCCTTGTTGATAGACAAGGAAATTACTAGGTCTGGCTCTAAAGTAATGAGAAAATTCCATAGGCCAATTGCCAGAAACTGTCTAGTCACAAATGGGGCTACATGATCTTGTATGTTTCTGTTAGAACTGCTAATCCATTGTTAAACAGAAAATGGTAATTCAATTTTTATTGGTGTTTCTGTTTTAGAAGCTATCTGCTAATAGATGCTGGAACCACCAGCTTTCTTTGTTTTCTTCTAAAAATTACGAGATCAAACCTGAATATTGTTATCCCCGCCCCTCCTCCTAAAAAATACATGCATAATAGATTTTATAAGAAGTGTATCAACCTGTTCAGAGGAAGAATAACCAATCTCATATTAAGCATGTTATAGAACATAAAAATGAAGTGAGTTTGGAAAGGCCAGAATTACTCTAATTTTAATATGTCAGTGACCCAATTCATGTGTCATACATATAGCCTCCATATTGAGTTTTATTATACCATTTGTTCACAGACCCTTATTTTGTGAAGAAAAAGCATATAGTAATGAGATTCATATATTTACAGCACCTTTTTCATCTATAAGACTTGAACAAGTAAGGGATTTGAGTCAAATTTGAAACAAATAGGGGATAATACCATCTAGGAATAAGCAGGCAGGAAATCCATGGACAGAAAATGATTAACTGCACTATACGGGACCTCAGGACTGAGAGGATATTTAGTCAGTGCCAGTATATTCATCAGTGCCGATAATTCCTTATGTGATCTAAAAAAAAGAGAGAAGTTTTAAAAGGAAGGTATTTTACTTAATAGGAAGTACAGAGTTTTCTATTTGGATAAAAATTGATTCTGCTACATCATATCAAGGAGGACTAGAACGAGATGGACACTTTATAGCTGAACTGTCTAGAAAAGAGATTTTCAGATATTTGAGTGGAAACTCAAGCTCTAGAAGCCAAGAGTATTTTTAGTGTTTGTGCTGTGAGCATCACTGAATCGAGCATTAAACCTGAGCCCTGTGATTTAGGTAACATTGGAAAGACCCTCACCCATATCATCTTTCAGAATCCTAATTCTAATATTTCGAATTCTAGCCATGCAAATTCATTTGTGTTACTCACTTGTGTGACCTTGGGCAAGTAATCTAACTTCTTTAGCCCAAATGGTGTTAAGATGAAATGAAATACTGCATTTGAAGCACTCAAAAGTGCCTGGCACATATTAAATATTTTAATAAGTGTATTAATAATGAGAGGTATAATTAAGGACTTCTTTCTACAGAATGACTCTCTGAAGCAATCAATTTTGACAGAGACAAGGGCAGAGTGAGAGAGAGAATTCACAGACCAAGGTGGAAAGGCCACCCCCGAGAGGCAGACAAGGGGAAATTATCCGATTGGGAAAAGCCAGAACAGACAGAGGTGTAAGAGGAAATTAAAGGAATAAGGAGATGGGGGGGGGGGGGAGAGGATTAAACATGCCACAGTGTTAAACATTCCACAGCACATGAAAAGAGACAGAAAACATAAACTCTTAGATTTGATCACATCAAAGGCTTTCTCTGAAAAATATGTCATAAACAAAGTTAAAAGATAAATCCAGAGTTGTTAAAAATCAACACCAAAAAGTGCTTTCTTTCTAGCTTTATGATAGAGTTTTTTAAATCACTAAGAAAAAGACATGCACCTGAATAGAAAAAAGATGGTGAACTTCATGAATTCATATCAGAAAGAAAGAAAAAATTCTCATTTACATATTAAACATGCTCAACTGCAATAGTAATCAAAGAATTGCTATTTAAAACAACAACGAGTAGTCTTTCATTTTTAAGACCAGAAAACATTTTTAAAATATGCCTATTGCTGTTGAGGTAAAACAAGCATTTTTTAACACTGTTGGTTTGGGTGTAAACTGGATAAAATATTTCTTAGGATAATTTGAAAGATATTTAAATATGCTTAGAGCCCAGCCAGTGTGGCTCAGTGGTTGAGCATTGACCTATGAACCAGGAGATCATGGTTCCATTCCCAGTTAGGGCACATGCCCGGATTGTGGGCTCCATACCCAGGAGGGGGCATGCAGGAGCCCGCTGATTAACAATTCTCTCTCATCATTGATGTCTTTCCCTCATCATTGATGTGTTTTTCTCTCTCTCCCTCTCCCTTCCTTTCTGAAATCAATAAAAATATTTTTTTAAATATGCTTACAATTGTGATCTTGAGTTGAGCACAAGGTAGCTGAGCACACAACTAAAGTGCATTCCTGAGCCTCCCTGGTAATGTGGTGAAGTCCAACTATGACCAGTTTCTACCAAGGGATTCTGAGTAGAATTCAGGCCACCTGCAGGATTGACCCATAGAAACCTTCTATGCACTATCCCATTCTGCTTTCCTTCCCTAGGCTGTGAGCTGGACATCATGTCCCAGTGTGACCACTGAAGCCATGCTTTGACAAGGGCAGAGTCTGCCATCATTATCCTGGGACTGAATAATGGCCTTCCTTCTGCACCACTACCCCAAATCTGTGCCTCACCCTGATTGACCTTTATGTGAGCAAAGAGCATATCTAGATAAGTGCTAATATCTGGGAATTTAATTGTTATGCAGCTAGTACAACTAAAAAAATCTCTTAATTCTACTTCTAGAAATGTATTTTATTATATTTAAGGACATATATTAACACCATTAACTATAATACTAGGGAGAAATGAGAATTCCATAACAAAATAAATTATAAAATTATAGAATATTCATTTAATGGAATATCTTGCCACAATTTAAAAATATGTTTAATTATATAGGGAAATATGTACAAAAAAATTGTTTTTTTAAAGCAGTGTACAAAACTGTATACAACATATCATCACAATTGTACAATCCAACCACCGATATTTGGAGGTGATGGAATTATCAGTAATTTTATGTTATTTCTATTTTTATCCAAACATTTTACAATAAGTGTTTATTGGCTTTATTCAGCAAAACATTCTTATAAATTTTATATTAAAAGATGAGAGGAGCCCTAGCCGGTTTGGCCTAGCATCGGCCTGTGGACTAAAAGGTCCCAGGTTTGATTCTGGTCAAGGCCACATGCCCAGGTTGTAGGCTCAATCCCCAGTGGGGGGCGTGCAGAAAGCAACCGATCAATGATTCTCTCTCATCATTGATGTTTCTATCTCTCTCTCCCTCTCCTTTCCTCACTGAAATCAATAAAAATATAAAAAAAAGAAAAGAAAAATGATGTTTAAAAAAAAGATGAGAGGAAAGAAGGAAGAGAAAAGAGCCCAAAGTTTTCATTTACAGAATTGCACTACATGATTTTGCCAAGACTGTCCTCTGCACACAATTCTAGAGCTTCCCCCTGGGGGTGTTGGGAGTGGGGCACAGATGTGCTGAGGTATTGATCTTCTCACAGGGCAAGGTCCAGGGCTACTATTCAACGGTCCAGGTAGTTGCCTCAAGGTCATCAACAACCTTGTTATTGACTCCAGTGTTCTATATAAATACTACTGTTTTCTGTATGTAGTGTGACACGAATAATGTTAGGAATCATCAGCTTAACACCCTTGTTAAAGAAAAGATATACATTTCACACACATACCCATTTCCTTTTATACAAAGAGGATAACGGACTCCACAACTAGAGTCTCTACATTAGAAAAAAAATTGAAAAATGTGTAACATCCATGAAATCATGTCATCTAGATTAAATTACAAATAAAAAAATTTCTACCAATAATACAAATAATAAATCTAACATTACTATTTCAATAGTAGTTAAAATGGTAATTGCTCTTTTCTATGACAAACTTACCACCGAAACATTTTATTGAATGTTTAGATGTTATACATTTCTCTCCATTTAAATCAAATGATGTGTTTCACATACACACTCTGAGAGAGAATTAATAAAACATGTTAAAATAACTGTACTATACTCATAAAAATTCTATAATATGTTATCAGTCAGAAAATGACTAGAAAGTGAGCCATATTTTTATCATTTGACTGTGTTTTGATGAGCATGAATGAAGCAACGGCAACGGAAGGTAGAATAACTTTCAAAAGCTAGGATGACTATTGAAACTTGACAGAATATTAGCATATGAATGATACAGAGCAGGAAGAAGTTCATTTAAAGGAGTTTCTTATCGTGGCCAACCTTTATGTGATATTAAATGAGTTCCAAAGAGTACATTGGTCCCATTGAAATTTGCTTCATAAAAATAAAATTGTAAACTAAATGCTTTGCCGAAAATAAAAGAAACCCCACCAACATCATCGTGCACACCTGCCAGTGATGATTAAACAAGCAAAAAAAAAAAAAAAGTATTTAAATGTATGTCTTAAAAAGAACTCACACACACACACAAAAAAAAATAAGTGAATTAGTTTTGGATTTTCATCTGAGTTTTCACACATTATGCTTAGTATGTTATATTTTTAAAGGAAAACAAGAAGATAAATTTAGATTCTCCTCTAAAATTTCCTCGTGGTAAATTAGAAACTGAAATGCATTAAAGAACCAATTTTCTGCTTAAAAAATGTGCATGTTTTTTAAAAGACCTCAAACCCACAAATGACCTAGAATTTCTGGAGACGCTCAATTCTCTTTTAAAGAGAAAATGTGCTAAGAAGCATTCCTGGGACCGGGAAGTAAAGAACTTCTCTGCCCAATTCTGTACAAAAACATCTTAAACAGAACAATGAGCCAACTATACACCAATGTAGACTGGATGGATCCTAAACAGGGAGGCTGGGGTCCTTCCTTGGCCCACCCAGCACCCTGCACTCCACTCTGGACACTTGACCCCCTGCACTGCATTATAATTTTCTATTCGGCGATCTGTATATGCCTTCTTTGTGGGGAGGACCGATGCCTCATATCCATCATTGTATCCTCAGTTACCAGCACTGTGTTGGTAGATAGTGGACACTCATTAAATACATGTAAATAATTGAGTTTATTCATTCATACATACAACCCATACATAGTTACTAAATAGTTATTATGTGCCAGATACTATCTTAAGCACTGAGACAAAGTGATGAATATGCTATGGCTTTTTATGCCAAAACACAGCCTCATGAGTAGAAAAGGAATCAGCAGAAAGAAGCATTGTTATCAAGGAAGGCAGCAGCAGGACTAGTAAGCTTAGTAGCTTCCTAAGGCCTAAGACTGGAAACACATGAGAGGCCCCAGGAACTGTTGGAATAGGGAGGTGAGGTTTTGATTAGAAAACTAAGATGCCACAGTTATTTGGTGAGGTCTACAAGCAACTGAGATGTGGGTAGAAATGGTAATATGAATTAGTAACCGAAGAATGGTGAGGCCTGAGGAGGTTAATCCTATATAATAAGAGGGTAATATGCAAATTGACCCTAACAGCAGAAAGACCGGGAATGACTGGTCACTATGACACACACTGACCACCAGGGGGCAGACGCTCAATATAGGAGCTGCCCCCTGGTGGACAGTGCACTCCCACAGGGGGAGCTCTGCTCAGCCACAAGCCAGGCTGACAGCTGCCAGCACAGTGGTGGTGGCGGGAGCCTCTCCCACCTCCTTGGCAGAGCTAAGGATGTCCGACTGCAGCTTAGACCTGCTCCCTGCTGGCAAGTGGACATCCCCCGAGGGCTCCCGGGCTGCCAGAGGGATGTCTGACTGCCAGCTTAGGCCTGATCCCCCGGGGAGCAGGCCTAAGCCAGCGGGTGGACATTCCCCGAGGGGTCCCAGACTGCGAGAGGACACAGGCCAGGCTGAGGGACTCCCCCGAGTGCACAGATTTTTGTGCACCAGGCCTCTAGTGTTATAATAAAACATTGATCATAAACCAAATTGTATATGCTTTGAAAAGCCTTAATTTAATCATGGAATCATTGCAAAGAAATATTTCCAATATATATGTCCCTTTTTGTTGTTCATATACATAGACATTTAATTGAGGTGAAATCTGGAGCAATTTTTTCAGTTACTATTTTAATGGTTTTCATGTTTTAAAAAATAAAAAATTCATACACAGGAGCCTTTGATCTCATTAAAGAGATGTGAACAAAAAAAATTTCAACTTATGAGTAATTTAATAATATCAGTTTTCAAAAGGAAAGTGAATCTAGCACAGAGGAAGTACTGCTGCTTCTACACATGTATGCCACCAATGTGTCCTGTAGATTGTGATTTTTAATAATAAAACATATTGCTAGGTAGGTAGGTAGATCAGTAGATAGATAAGAAAGATCAAAAGAAAACTGACAAGTAACCAAGTGTTTGTTTTGTATAGTTTGTTTAAAAATGTACATCAAACACAAATTGCTCAGTTAGAAAGGTAGATAATGCCAAGCTTTTGTCTAGTATGTGGATACAGATACAGATTTACTTATAGATATAAGGTAGATATAGTCTAGGACCCACTAAAATTTTGTTTATTGATTACATAGACTGAGGAGTTCCAAGGATTCAAGACTTCAGTGCTAAAACCAGCCAAGTTCCTGCTAACTGGGATGAATTGAGCACTAAACTGGCATATACTCATCTCTGCAATAGCACATGCATTTCACAGATCTCTATTATTGGTTTTCACCCTATTCCTTATAGAAAAATAGTTTTAAATGGTTTTAGGAGCTTTGGAAGTTTAATATTTGAAAGTTTTATACACCAAAAGTAATAATAATTATTTCAAATTAATTAAATATAATTAATTGCATACGTATAAAATCTTTTACAATTAATTACTAGGTTGAAAATAAATTATTTATTGATTACTTAAATCATCAAGACACTAAATTATATGACACAATGATAAAAATGTATCATATTTGATATGATAAAATATGAGATGTGATCCCTTGTCTGCGTTTTTTCACAGCATAGAAAGTTGAAGGAGCACATGTAAAAGTAGAAAAAAAAATCAATCCTGTCAGATAATAAGCTTCTATTAGTCACAAACTGTACACTTTGTATTGAAGACAATATACAAGCATGTTTTGTTCACTTCGTATCAAAATAGCTTAGTAATATATAAAATACCATTGTTTTTACTACCCAAAATCTCATCTGAAAGATATGGAATTAGTTTCCATTTGATTATTATTTTTCTTTTCCTTCTCAGAACAAAAGTCTCCACTGGCCTTCTGGAGGCCATTCCTCTTTATAACGTATAAAATTGTATGGCTGACTTCCAAGACCAGAGCAAACTATGCTTACCAATACATAGACTGCAAGATTTGATTTCCTTCAAAAGAGTGTTAGTGTCTCCATGAATGAATGTGGTTTCTTGCTCTTTTGGTAAAATTTGAATCTATAGAAAACATAATTTCTTTTTATTTTTATTCTTATAAACATTCACCTAGGTTGAGAAGCCACTCCAGAAATCACCTGACTCATCAGAAACCTTTACAAATTTAATGCAAGAGTAAGTTTTACTTTGAATCTCATGGAGGCATGGTTTTGTTAGATTCACTTTTAGAAATGTATCTGGCTTCTATTTGGACACAGGCTACTATGGCTGATATAAAATGCCATGAAAATGTTATAGTGCAGTTGAGGCATGCATATAGCTAGTTATGTCTTCAGGTTTTCAAAATATTCATTGGCTTTTATTCCTCCTATCCAAGGAGAACTAAAACTGATGATGGGAGAGTTTACAAACCAAAAGTTGGAAACATTGCTGTACATCCTGATTTGGGCCTAATATATTTTCTTCCAGATTTTGTCTTTGGTTGCACTACCAGATAGTGACTGTGTGTTTAATCTCCCTCAAAGCAAATATATGCCTGTAGCCTTTTCTCATGTTCCTTAAGAGTACAGAGCAAGGGCAGCATTTCTTCGTGTCCGTAAGCAGTCCTGAAGACACAATTGCTAGGGAGGGCAGCATCACGGTTCACTGTAGCCAAACTCATTAGCCAACAACATCTACAGATAAATTCTAGCAAGAGGAGGTAACAACAAAACTTTCAAATACTTCAGAAAATTAGCCAAGAAGAAATACATCCCAGGCCAATGAAGATTTTGAAAATATAACTAACTAGATGCATGCCTCAACTGCACCATAACATTTTCATGGCATTTTACATCAGCCACAGTAGCCTGTGTCAAAACAGAAGCCAGATACATATTTTAAAGTGAATCTAACTAAACCACACCTCCATGGGAGTTTTGCAAGCCAGAATACAGCATGTGGTGACTTGGGATTACTAAAGAGGGGAGAGCAAAGGGTTTATTTTGGTCTAGGATGGCGATGTTCGCTCTGGTAAGTCATGAAATTTCATAAGAGTCAAGCCTCCAAGATCCCCACACCACCATCCAAAAGACTTTCTCCTTCACTCAACCCTTCCTCCAAAAAAGATTTGATGGGAGAAGGAGTCTAAACCTGAACATGTTTCCTCACGTGCTCTCTCCATACTTCATCCAGAGCTTTCCTTATTTATAAACTTCTCTACATGCCTGATCAAGAAGAAGAAAGTTAAATAATTTTGTCCTGCATTTTACCATGGTGACTTTTATTTTTAGCTTCCCTGGAAACTGTACTATCAACATTCAAAATCTAGATAATCATATTGATATGTTCTTATTTCAACAACACAGTAATAAAATTAGTTAATAATGCATGGAGTTCATCCTGTAGCAAAAAACGATGGTTGAGCACCTAGAATGTGACAATGTTGGAGTTACACCAATTAAAAGATATGGTTTCTATTCTCATAGATGCCAGGGGAAGGCATTAGGCCTCACAATTCCTACACCTCGCACAGGTCTGAGAATAGCTTGTGTTCCCACTGAGGAGGGTGAAGAGACTTTTTCATACACAGTTCTTATAACAGAGGCCTCAGGAGGCTCACATCTTGATAGAGGATAAATTACACTGAAAGGAAAGGCTGAAACTCACCATTTAAAAACAAAAACAAAAAACAACCACATGCAAAAGTAAGTCAGAATCAAACTAGTCCAAAAGTAGCTTAACTTCTTGTACGTCATTTCCCATTGCTGTGTAAAAAGTACCACAAATGTATCACCCTAAATCAGGTCGCAATCAAGATGTCAGCCTGGCTACAGGGTCATCTCCAAGCTTACCTGGGAAGACTCTGCTTTCCAGCTATTTAGGCTGTCAGCAGAGTCCACTTCCTTGTGGTTGTAGGACTGTGGGCCCTGAGTTTTTGTTTGCTGTCAGCTGGAGGCCATCCTTAGGTCCTGGATACCACCCACAGTTCCCTGCCACAGAGGCCAACCATCATGGCCACTTTCTTCATCGAACCTGCAAAGAAAGCTTCTAGCTCTAGTCTGATGAGATGGAGTCTCATATAACATGAGTGACATCCCCTCCCCTTCGCTACATATAACATAACCCAACGAGGAGAGCAGCATCCTGTTAGCTTTACCACATTTTCGTGATTAGAAGCACTCCAGCGGAGCGAATCATATAAGGGCATAGCCACCAGGAGGCAGGAGTCATAGGGCCATCCTACAGTCTTTCACCCACTGTGTGTTATATCATATTTCAAACTCTTTACATGAATGCCACAGTCAAATATTCAGTACTGTAAAATATACTCGATTTATCAACCTGTCAAAGTTACCAAACATGAAAAAGCAGCAAATATGTCCTGTAACCTAAAGTGAAAACAGATCCAGAAATGATATTGATGGATTGCCAGGAAAGGACTTAAAACAGCTATTATAAATCTTGCAAATATTTTCCAGAATGTAAAAGAGAAGATGAGCACAAGAAGAGAACCTATGGAAGATTTAAAAGATCCTAATTGAACTTACGGGGGGCGGGGGGGACTGTTATATCTGAAATAAACAATATGTTGGGTAGGATTTGGCAGATTAAACACTGCAGAGGATATGAAAACTTAAAATCATAATGTGATAAAAGTCATAAATAAGAGAATTAAGAATAAAAAATATGCCCACAGAAAGTTATGAAAAAATATCAAACATTTTAACATGTGTAATTGAAAATCCAGAAGGAGAGAAAAGAGATGGAGAGGTGACAGGGAAAATTTTTTAAAGAAATAATCATGGGACATTTTACAAATTTGATGAGAATTTTGAACCCATAGATAGTAAACAACAAGCAGAGGAACTATATATAAAAAGCCAGACCAAGGAACATTACAACATATTGCTAAAAAGACAAGGCACATACTAGGAGAAAATAGTTGCAAACAACTTATTGGTAAAGACCATATATCCAAAATAAGGAAAGGACTCTCAATATGCAATAATAAGAAAAAGAACTAATAAAAATAATGGGCTAAAATTTAAAATACACTTGAATAAAGAACATAAACAGATGGCAGATAAGCACATAAAAAGATACTTAATTGCATTAGTCATTAGGGAAATGCAAATGAAAACCACAATGAGATATCATTACACATCCACTAGAATGACGGAAATTAAAAGACCAATAATACTAATGTTGGCAAAGATGTGGAACAACTGGAACACAGACTAAATGATATACTCATTATGGAAACATTTTGGCAATGTCTTGTAAAGTTAGCATATCACTTACTATAGCACTCAGCAATCTCACGGCTAGGGATTTACCCAAGAAAAATGAAATGCTCACAAAGGCATGGACATAAATGTTCAATAGCTTTATTCACCATGAACCAAACTATACACAATCCAAGTGTCCATCAACGAGTGAATAGAAAAACAATTTGTGGGTTTAATTTTATTGGCATGAAAGACTACTCAGCAATAAAAAGAACTATGGATATACTCAAAAATATGGACAAAATTTGAAATCATGCTGAGTGAAAGAGGCTAAACACAAAAGAAAAGAAAATGTGTTATTCCATTTAAATAAAATTCTAGAAATGGCAGAACTATGATGACTGAAAGCTGATCAGTGTTTGCCGCATGCTAGGAGTAGGGGCAGGAGACTCACAGCACAGGGCACTTGCTGGTTAGTAAAATTTCTCTTAGTCTTTATTGTGGTGATGAACAAATGTGTACATTGTCAACATTCATCAAACTGTATACTCAAAATAGGTGACCTGTATTGGATAGAAATTATAACTCAATTAAATTAAACAAACAAACAAATATTTAAAATTGCCTGAAAAAAAAATGTTTAAAGCTAATAAGGATGGTATAGGAGCTAAATAAAGTCAAGTGGTGATAAGTGTCATGGAGAAAAATAAAGCAGCAAAGGAGAGAGGGTGCACCAGAGTGAGGGCAGTGTTGGAATTAAATAAGGTGGTCAAGATAAAACTTACTAAGACAGTGACACAAGTAAAGATCTAAAACAGTGGTTCTCAACCTTGGCTGCACATTAGAATCACCTGGGAATCTTTTTAAAAATCCTGATTTCCGGGCCTCATCCTCCGGAAATTCTGTTTCTTTGTTATGGGGTGGGGCCACAATATTAGTAACAAAGAAACAGAATTTCCAGAGGATGAGGCCCAGAAATCAGGATTTTAAAAAGATTCCCAGATGATTCTAATGTGCAGCCAAGGTTGAGAACCACTGCTCTAAAAGAAGTGAGGGAAGAAGCAATGAGGCTAGGGGGGAAGAGTAGGAGTAAATCCCCAGGGGCTGGAGCAAGTTAATCAATCAGGAATAAAACCCGAAGCTGTCAAATTAATCTTCCTAAAGTACAACATAGATATTGTCACTTTAGGGTCCCACCAAGAATGATGCATTCGGGCCTAGGCATCAACCGTTGAGAAGAACCTGATGATGGGAATACATTTTGGGTGAAGAACCCCAGGATGAAATAGGTAAATCCTATCATGATAAGAACAAGGACAAATCTATAATCAAGGAGATGCAGATAATTTAAAGAAATTCTTTTCCTAAAGTAAAAGGAGTGGTATATTACTCTTTAAACCTGTATTTTATAAAGAAAATTGCCCTGTAAAAAGAGCAAGCTACTTGATTCAAAATTTCATTTTAATTTCATCAGTTAACACATGGTTAGCATTTAAATTTGCTTTTAGAGAACCAGAAGCATGTTTTTATGTTTTCCCAAGTGGTATAAAAGTTTAATGTGGCAGTGCTATCCGAGAAATCCACTTATTTGTTCCTTAGGGTTCGTCTTATAAAATTCCGAACAAATATAAGCAGTCTTTAATTAGTGTTTTCCTTCCAATAAGCCATCATTGTTTCGCAGTGCTTTAATTTGCCCCCCGTTAAAATCTTTACTGTCTCCTTTTAGTTCTATAATTACACTTTTTCTTCCATCATGCCTGTATTCACCACTTCTGTTTTTTGTGTTGTCTTTTTTTTTCAGTTGTTGTGAGGTAAGTCAGAGGTGAAAGTCTTATGATAATGACTTCATGATTAGAACAACTCATTGGTGGCTAAATGATAGAAAAACCACATTAATGAGTAAAGGCAACACATGCAAGCCAAATTGGAAAAATATTGATCTGTTGTCTATCTGCCCATCATCCTCTCCTTTAGTGTGTGTGTGTGTGTGTGTGTGTGTGTGTGTGTGTGTGTGTGTGTGTGTTTGCCAGAAAACTCAGCTCCCATTTATTTTTCTTGCTCTCCTGCCTTCCTTTGACCATTCCTTCCTCTCCACCATGCTGTAATCTATTGCCCTATTATGTTCGGTCATTCATTCACAGCTAGGCACTTTTGTTCTGCCTTCAAACATGATTTCACTAACATTTTCTTCTTAGGTTCCATCCATTACTGTAATTATCACTCAATCTTCTTTCTCCCTCTGCGTCAATGTCCTTTGAGTTTACTACCTGTTCGTTCCTCTCTCAGATTTTTCTTATTCCTTGCTTGCACAAAAAGAATAAGGGAAGGAGGGCTTTTATTGTTGTTTTCAACAGAAATCAGTTCTTATGGAGCCTTTTAGAGTTCCCCTTTGATGTATAGCCAGATAGAATGCCATATGGAAACTGGGTGTTTTTCTATATAAAGGTATACACAAAGCTACACTTTCTTATGAAGAGAATCATAGTCTATTAAATTGTAGAATTTTAAAAACCAGAAGAGACCTTGAAGGCCATCTGGTCCAACTCCTTTATTTTCTAGAAAAGGGCCAATGGAAGCCAGCAGTTTCTGATACCACTCATGTGTCAAGCTTTGTATTTTGCATTGCTTGTTACAAATATATTCGCATAATCATCCCAAGAGTTAAATATTTAATACCAGAAATATTTACTAAGCACTTCCTCAGTGCCCAGTACAAGGGGGAAAAAATAATAAAAAAACCACAATTCAAGGAGCACCTTTGATTTTCCAAGTTTTAATAGACCAACTCACTTAATCATTACAGTTTAACATATTCTTTTTTTAAATATATTTTTATTGATTTCAGAGAGGAAGGGAGAGGGAGAGATATATAAAAGTATCAGTGATGAGAGAGAATCATTGATCAGCTGCCTCCTGCACACCCCATATTAGGGATGGAGACTGCAACCAGGACATGTGCCCTGACTGAGAATGGAACTGTGACCTCCTGGTTCATAAGTCAACGCTCAACCACTGAGCCAAGCCAGCTGGGTGACACAAATATTCTTATCTCCATTTTGCAGAAAGTAACACTGAGCCTCCAAGATGAGTGATTGCTTGTCAAGGATCACAGAGCTATGAAGAGACACAGTGAGCATCTAAAATCAGGTCTGTCTCAATCCAAAATATGTTTTTATTTGTTTACTAGAGCCCCGGTGCATGAATTCGTGCACAGGTGGGGTCCCTTGGCCTGGCTGGCGACCAGGGGCCATCGGGGCCGTGGGAGGTTGGCCGGCTCAGGGGCGAGACTGTGGAAGGTTCAGCTGGCCAGGGGGAGGGCAGGGAGAGGGACCGCAGGAGGTTGGCCAGCTGGGGGGAGGGACTACAGGAGGTTGGCCAGCTGGCCCTATCAGGGCCAATCAGGGCTGGCCGGCCGGGCGGAGGGACCACAAGAGGTTTGCCAGCCAAGGGAGGTTGGCTGTGGGAGTGCACAGACCACCAGGGGGCAGCTCCTGCATTGAGGATCTGCCCCCCCCCGCCCCCCCCCCCCCGGGTAGTCAGTGCATGTCATAACGACCGATTGACCAGTCGTTTGGTCGCTTAAGCTTTTATATATATAGATTGCTTGCTTGCTTTAACCATTAAAGATGTTCTATTCAGAATAAGCACAATGATGTCAGATTCTGAATGAGGTAATTGGTGGTCTGAGAGTTCCAAAACCAAATAACCTTTGACCTCCTAATTCTGACCTTTCCAGCATTGACCCTAGTTTACCCTAACTATATGGGTCACTGTCCCCATGCCATAATAGCCTGGGCAACCTCTGTGTGTGGGTGTGGTGGGTGTTCAATAAATGCATTGGGGATGTCATTGAGGAGACAGAATGTAAGAAAGAGGCACTAGGTTTGGGTAATTAATTTTAAGGATGCCCCTTTTAAAATTCATAACTGTCACTATTATTTTTAAAAGTATTGCCTAATATTTATTTCACTAAACAAAAAGTGCTCCCATTCATTTGTAACTTTACTTTTAGTGATTTGTTACTTTTATCTTTTTTTCCATTCCTTTCCTTTACTCCCTCAGTCAGTAATGTGATTCATCTTTCTGACCTAAATTTGCTGCTTTTCCTTTAACATAATGGCAATTCACATTGGTATCAGTGACATGAAGTCCAACTCCTTCGCTGGACTTTTTTTTTTTAGATAAAGAATCCAAAACATTACTTAAACTTGAGAAGCCTCTTTAAAAATATGAACTTGCTAAATGTGACCTATCACAAACAAAATCCCACACACATTTAGTTTAGGTCTTTAACTTCTTTGTAGTTAAACATTATTGACTCAATTCCCTCATGTCTATCATGCTTTTGATATTAAATCAAGGCAATTGTGTTAAAATATTTTCTTTTATTCATTTGCAATCTCAGGCTATTAAATTTGCATTGGTATTAGTGCTTAATCCTGAATCCATATAAGTGAGGGTGTACACACACATTGATAAAATTTAAAAAAAAAAAAAAGCTTAGAAAAGCCACTTGTCACCTGTACGAGGATGTGTGGCACCTGTTTTACTTCACCTCTGTCTAGTGGGAGTTACTTGAGGGGAAAGATTTTGTTTTGATTATTCATACCTGCTACTACTGCCACATATTATATTTCACAATGTTCGGGAACTAAAGAAGTTGAAGAATGAGCAAAAGTAGAAGGGAGCTTACTTCATTTAACAATTACTTTTTTAGACTCTACTAAGTGTCAGGAACTATGCTATAGACTTGAGTTACGTTATATTATTTGTCCACACAGCAACTTTGAGTCACATTTCATTACAGTCATTTTTATAACAAACTAAAAAAAAAAGTGTCAGGATGGTTATTCAACTATTTCCAGGCCAAACATTCAGAAAATGGTTGAACTAAAACTTGAACCCAAGCCTGCCTGTCTCAAATGCCCATGTTCTTTCCACTTCACCACTCCTTCCTGCATACAACCAAAGCCCATAAACATGGATTACTTCCTCTATATTGATCAAGAATATAGCTCCTCATACAATGGCCTAAAAATGCACTCCTGAATGTTGTTATATAACTAGCAACTAAAATCTGAGGCAGTCAAGAAAATGATAAATTTATTAAAGACTTCAGTCCTGCTGAGCCGGTTTCTGTCACCTCATATAAATAACAGTCTGCCGTGAAATCTGTAACAGCTTGAAGGTAAAGAGTCTGCATTTACAGATGCCAGCACCACGGCAGGAGCTCAATTCAGGCACATGTTTCTACAGGTAGACATGTCTCCACCCTCTGCCCTCTAAGACAGGGCCCCGCTAGGCTCTTCACCCTCACTTACCTTCTGAAAGAATATGTGGTTGCAGCAAACTTACCTAAATAACACACTGATTCTTCAAAGCTAACACCCCACTTAAAGAGAGACTGTGTTGGCATTTTCTAGGATCAAAATTCTCCTCGGGAGCAAATACAGATGCATCGATTTTACTTGTTTGTTTTAGCAAGGAAGCCCTCCTAGAAACACTAGGTGGTCAGCTAGTCTTGGGTCTGTTTAGTTGTCCTCTGATACTGCCAACCTGAGGCACAGAGGAGGTAAGTCACAGATGAGGTACAGGTTCCAGACTAAGGCCCCTATAGAAGTGTACAATGTTAGGTTTAAAGGGGGACATGGTGAGTATCTTGTTTAATACTTGGACATTTCATATGAGGCTTAAAGAGGTTCAGGTTGACTTGCCCAGGACTGTTGACATTTACATGGCATAGTTAGTCTTAGGAATCCATCTGCCACAACAAGTTGCCGGAGAGAGCTCAAGTGAAGATATAGCCCAAACCCCAGAAACACAAAAGGAGAAGTTGGCCAAGGCAGTTTAGTGACTATACCTGATCTGATTGACATCTGATTCCATCAAAAGCCAAAATGATTTCCGTTCATATGCCGAAGGAGTTAACAGTTCACAGGAGAATTTTACTTTCCAATTTACTTGTATCTATCCATAGACTGCCTTTTGTTTTTCACTCTCCACTTGTGTGTTTATTTTTAATAAAATTGATCATTTTTTTTATCCAGGGTTTGCACACCCACATTTCTCAAGGATGTATATCCCCTATTTTGTGTCTCATCTTACAGAGGGGTATAAAGAGAAAGTCAATCTCCAAAGATTGAAAACTGCATCCCTTATCCCAATAGAAATTTCAGTTGCTGCTTTTTAAGACATGACATTAATCTAATGTGGAGGATATAATGTATGCTGAATCTATTTGAATTTTTTAAAATAAGTGAAGGAAATTATATCAAATAGTATATCTTACATTTTTCAAAAATGCGTGGGTATTGAAGTGGGGCTGAATGCGTGGGGCTGAGTCAACCATGTGTCTCCCTAGTATCTATTCTCTAGCTTCATCTTCCATTACTCTCAAATAACCATTCCGTAGAACTGTAATTTATGTTCACTTTAAATGAATAGACTTGGCTTTTTCACAAACAACTTAAAGATCTTCACTTTCACTTACATGCTTTTCCTGCATGCCCCATTCCAACAGTTCCACATTCACCCAAAATCCATTTCATTTATCCCACTTCTGCCTCCACATTTATGCTCATTACCATTCCTTCTCTGACCTTAAAGACCAACCTTTTCAAAGAGCTTCATTTTATCCAAATGTTAGTAAACATATGAAGGATTATTTCATTCTTCAGCCTTTCTCAAACTCTCGAACCATAAAAACCTCTCCCTCCTTTCAGCATCAATAGCACTTATCATTTCTGTCATTTAATTGGCACTTGGAAAATTCTACCTGAATTCAGTAGATACGGGGAACATAGCCCACAAGATGTACTTTAGCCTCTGACATCACTGACAGAATCTTGGAGAGCATTGTTAATAGTTATTGCCTTTGGGGTGAACATTGATATGATACATCAACACAGCATAATGGAGCCAGAGCAGGAAAAGATGGTAAATCCCATTCAGTAAATAAGGAGCCTGCTTGTTCAGAGGAATAGCCAGTGACTCCAGTCCAGAAATAGTCCTCTAATCATCACTATTCAATTAATAGATTTTGCTTATGATTTCTCAAATTTAAATCCAAAACTCTTGCTCCACTGGTAACTATGTTATTTATTTTTTTCATACAAAAAGTATTTACCAAGCATCTACTGTGTGCCAGATACAGAGTGGATAATAATTTTAAAAATAAAAAGAATTGCCATCATATTGGAACTTACATTCTAATGGAAGAAAACAGATTAAAATGATAATAGCAAACCAAAAAATATTTTAGAAGGTGTGGATGGTGCCTAAGGAGTGTAATTTTTAACTAGGATCATAGGTTCAGTCCTCACTGAGAAAGCACTATTATTGCAAATAGGTGAGGATGGTGAGGAGCAAGCCAAGTGGATACCTGACACAAAAGTCTCCTCTTAAAGGCGAAAGGCACAGAAGATATAAATGGTCTGAGTCAGGGACTAGGCTTTCAGTTCGAGAAACAGCAAGGACACCAGCGCAGCTGAAAAGCGATGAGAGAAGAAGTTGAAGTCAGAGAGGTAATGGGTGAGGGGGAGGATCCAAGAGAAGTTTGGCTGTTACTCTGAATAAAAGAAGAATCCATCAGAAGAGTCTGAGCTGAGGAATATGATCTGACATGTATTATTCTCTAGGGAGAACAGACTGTAACAAGGCTCTACATTCTGTTGTGATAGATTAATTAATTCAGAACAATCCTCCTGCTGAGAACTAGAAAAGCAGGATTCTTTTAAAAATCAGGGACCACTTTTCTCTTGGGAGCGTATGTCTATTCAGGAAGAGATTTCTGAGAGGATGAGGAGCAGGGCAGAGCTTTCAATAGATACAGAGGACTCAGAGGCCAAACACTGGACTTCAGAGCTAGTGCAGGTGTAGGAGCTGCTACACACCCAACCTATGAGTTGGGAATAGAAAAAAGTACTAGTTTATAATAGACTTTCATAGGTAAAATATTCGCATTGTAATCCACTAAATAGCCACTAAAAGAATAGTGGAAGGATGTGAAACTACCAAGCTGATTAAAGGAGGAAAATGTAATAATAAAAATAATTAATTCAAAAAAAAGGAGAGATAAAGAAACAAAGCAGGATGAATAGCAAGCAAATAGCAAAATGGTAGGTCTAAAGCCAACTATGTTAGCAATTAATGTGATAGTAATTAGATGTATGCAGATTAAATATGTATTGACTAAGTTCTCTAGTGTAAAAACAAAGACTGTCAGACTCAACTTTTGAAAATGAAACCATATGATGCTTAAAAGAAACACTTCTATAATACAAGAATATAGAGTTTGAAGTAAAGGGAGAAAAGTATGTCATATTTGCTAAACATATACAATAAACATGTCATCTGTCATTTCTAATAAACCCCTTTCTATTCTACTCTATGATCCTGGGGCTGGGTCCCACCAATTCCATTTCCACTGCCTGCTGGATTTCTGTTAATTTTTATAATAAGGGACAGAGGAAGGGAAAGGGGGCTCTCTTGCCTTCGGCCTATTTATAACAGGGATTAGGTGGCCCCGGAGTGGCAGCCCAGAGCCATCAGCTTCCATTGGCTCTCCCAGAATCTGCCTTCACAGGACCGACCCCTCAGGGGCATAAGCAGGAGCGGGGTGCAGTGGCTCTTCAGAAGTCTGAGCAACAGTACCACTGGGTGACTCCTCCTTGCCTTGAGTAGCACCCATTTCTTATTTTTTTCAAGATCTTAACACCAGCTCTGCGGGCCCTTCCTTTCATATTAATTTTTCTCTTTTGTTTCCCAGGCTAAGAATAGTAGCTGTTTCCTACGGTTACCTCAGGGTTCCGTTTTTGCACTTCAGCTCTGCAAACCTATGTAACCAATTCCCTTTATTAAATCTTTTATTGAAATATCTAATGGGGTTTTTATCTTCCCGACTGAAAAAAAAACCCACAAAATATTAACCAAAGGAAAGTTGATATAGCTATATTAATGACAGATGAGGTACATTTAAGTGAAAAAGTCATACTAGAAATAGAGATGTTTCATAATGGTAATGCACTAGTAAAATATTACAACTCTAAATATGTATGTCTTAATAGCATCTCCTCAAAATTTATAAACAGAACTAAAGAAAGAACTAGGCAAATCAATAGTTATAATGGTAGTTCTTAACAAAGCTCTCTCAGGAACTGATAGAATATCCTACCAAAAAATAAAAATAAAGATTGAGATGAATTGAGCACCATAAGGTAGAGTGGTGGTAGAGTGTGGGAGGTAATGGTAAACCTGATGGGGAAAGTGAGACATTTTGCGGGGGCAGGAGCTAGCAACCTGAATATGTGCCATTAACCTAATGCACATTCTTGTTAGCGTATAGTCTAGTAGTCACTGCCCCTTCTTTAATTATCTGGTCCTGCAAAACTGTTTACCTAAAGTACTCCCATTTTAGAGAGGCCATAAACCACGAACAATACACAATCCCCAGATGGAGTTATCAGTGCTGGCGCCAGGCCAGGCCTTGAGATGTGGTCTCACTGCCCCCATCCCAGCACATGGGGCTTTTTGCAAAGCCTGCAAAAGGTCCGGAAGTCCCATCCATATTTGGGGGACAAAGAAACCAAAGGGGTATAAAGGGAAAGCTTCCTCCATAGGTTTACTCAGGATTTGGAGAGAAACAGACTCCCCTGAGTGACTGTACCGGTACATGTGGAACGTCTGGAAATAAATGGGTTTTTCTGTGCCTCCAGTACTCCTGCGTATTTTTTGGTCGCCTGGTAAATTCTGTAACAAAACCATCTGGGCAAGAAACAATCAAGTTATAACTAATGGAGGCTCAGAAAAGAGGTTGGATCCTGGATAGATTTTAAAGGTTGAGCCAAGATTTCCTGACATTGAATGTAGGCCGTGAGGAAAATGAAAGAGTAAAAGACCCAGGCAAATAAAAGGGTGGAATTGCCATTAACTAAGATGAGGTAGACTTTGTGATAATGAATCGGTTTGGGAGATAGGATTGGGAGTTCAGTTTGGACATTTGAATTTGAAATGTCTTTGAGTTCTATATCTACGACGATCCCACATCTAAGTAATTTACTGACTTCACTTAAAAGTGGAGGCTTGCCTGGCTGGTATAGCTCAATGGTTGAGCATGGTAACCTATGAACCAGGAGATCACAATTCGATTCTGGGTCATGCCCGGTTGCGGGCTTGGTCCCCAGTAGGGGGCGTGCAGGAGGTAGTGATCAATGATTCTCTCATCATTGATGTTTCTCTCTTCCTCTCTCTGAAATCTATAAAACTATATATATATATTTTTTAAAGTGGAGGCTCACTGCTTTCCGGAGCTCCTTGCTATAGTCTTCTTTTCTGGGTTTGGCTTCTGCTTACCTCTGCAGTCTCACTTCTCACCTCTTCCCTCTGGCTCCTTATGTTGCTGCCATTCTGAACTAATTGCATCTCCTCTGAGCCTTTCTTACTTCTAAGCCTTTTACACATTACTTTTTATACTTAAAATATATTCCCTCTCTTTGCCTAAATAGGAGAGTTTGTCTTTTGGCTACATTATCATATTCCTGGAACTCCTTTGCTGAAGATCAAATCTGGCTTGCATGCTGCCTTTTATACACTGCTGTCCTCCTTGTGTTTTCTACTACTGTATAGCCCACTTATCATCCTAGATTGCCGTTTTATTTTTCTATTTCTCGCAGTAATCCAAAAGCCCCTCCGGGACAAGTAGCAATATCTGTAAGCACACCTGATCCAAAGGTGTCTGATATATTGTCTAGTACTAATAAAAGCCTATTAAATAAATAAATTCTCTATTAAGGCACAAAAACAATCACTGTGAGGATCGATGACTCCCAAAAGATTGGAAAGCATGGCTTTAAAATCTCTGTGTGTGTATCCTGGAAATTTAATTTTTAAGGTATAAAGCTATCACATAACAAATGAAAAAAAAAATGAAGATGAATACAGTCCTGAAGGTTTTTCAGTCTGACCCCACCAAAAGCCTGGTACACACATTGGCTTTGGAATTGAATACACCTTGTCCTAACATTGTCAATACGTGGATTCCTAGCAACTCCTATGGAAAGACATGCAACACAACATTGTTCACTTCCTTTGGTTTTCAGGAAGTATAATTTTTATTCTCAAGCGTGAGAAAATAAGTAAGCTAATTATAAACATTGTCAGAAATTTTTCTCCTACAGAAAACTAGAGGAGCTCATTGTCAACTGGATTTTGAAACATAACCCTTACTTTCCTGACACTGTTGGTCTTCAATATGCCTTTGGTATAGCCCTCCTGTGATGCATGCCACCTTGGCATTTTAAGTCCCAGGGACCTTGTCTTTCTGGCTGCTACTTCAAGTATTTCCTCTGACCATGAACCTGTTTCAGCTTACCTAAGTTAAGGTGTGCCAGCTAAATTCCATCTGCCAGCCAACATCTCTCAGATTCAGGGAGTCCATAGCTACCTACTCCCTTAGATGTATAAAAAGATAAATCGAGCCCAGCCAGTGTGGCTCAGTAGTTGCGGTTGACCCATGAGCCAAGAGATCACCAGTTAGATTCCTGGTCAGGGCACATGCCAGGTTGCGGGCTTGGTCCCCAGTAGGGGGCATGCAGGAAGCAGCCAGGCAATGTTTTCTATCTCCCTACCCTCTTTCCTTTCTCTCTCCCTCTAAAATCAATTTTTAAAAAAAATTTTAAAGATAAAAATAAATAGGCAAACTTGAGTAGATACTGAAGGAAGAGACCTCCACTTCTAAGAGTCCTAGATTTGGAAGGAACCTTGAAATTAAACATTTTTCCAGAAAAAAAAAAAAAAACTTTCAAAGCTGTTATGTTCATTTTTTTTTCCATCTAATTCATGACTCAAATGATGTATGCAAAGGGGGAGAAAGCAACAAATATTGTCCAAAAAATTACACATAAAACTCCTATCCTCAAAAGCATATGTAGCTATGCTTCATAACTATTTTGTATTTTTTAATGTATATAATTTTAAAAGCAGGTAAATGACCTGTATCAATCTAATCACTGTGAGATTTTTGCTACATTAACCACTTTAGGTAAGAATTACACCCCTAGGAGACATGCTCTCCTTGCTAACTTTATAACAAACATTTCCAAAGTCCCAAATGCCTTTGATGTTAGTGTGTAGCTGTGTGTTAGAAAGCTCAATGCGAAAGAGAGAAAGAGGCAAGATAAGTTCTAATGGAAGAAATCCATCTCACAAGAATCTGTAACAAGAAAAAACAGGTGTGTTGCTAAGCAAAGTATTTTTTCTACTGTCCTATTCATGCCCTTTCAAACACCTCATTTATGAGTCCAAAGCAGCTGTCACTGCACTACTTTGTAAGCCAGAGTTCATCTATTTATTCTCTCCCTGCTTCTTAGAGATCTTTATGTTGTGGGGTTATTTTTTTGTTTTTGTTTTTGTTTTTGCTCCTTAACGTACTAGAAGCAAAATACTAACATGTAACACTTGCTAATTGGGACATGAAGATCTTTAATTTTACCTAGTGGTTATTTCAGCAATATACACTTATTCAAAGAATGAATGTTTAGTATCTATATCATAAAAGGCCTGTGGTCATCACGCCGTAACGGCAGAATGACCAAACAACCGGTCACCAGGAGGTGCACGGAGCATCTCTTGTGGGCTGGGACTCTCGGCTCGCGCGACAAAGTGGGGCTTGCGTGGGGTTGGCGGGGCTTGCATGGCGGAGGCGGGGCCCACGGCTCACACAGGGTGGGTCTGGGTCTCGCACGATTTTGTGCGCTGGGCCTCTAGTAAGATATAAAGTCACTGAAAGAAGGGAGGACACAGGCTTAAACCATAATAATTGCACAAAGGCAAGAAGGATGGGAGTAGAAATGTACTAATGTTTGCCCTAATGAACCTTTAGAGCAGGGGTCCTCAAACTTTTTAAACAGGGGGCCGGTTCACTGTCCCTCAGACCGTTGGAGGGCCGGACTATAGTTTAAAAAAAAAACTATGAACAAATTCCTATGCACACTGCACATATCTTATTTTGAAGTAAAAAAACAAAACGGGAACAAATACAATATTTGTATTTGCATGTGGCCCGCAGGCCATACTTTGAGGACCCCTGCTTTAGAGGAACTGGAGGAGGCAACATGGGAAGTAATGATCAAGAAATAGAGGTTGGCACTAAGCATCCCTCTATGTGGACTAAGAATTCTCTGTGCTCTCAGAGGCCTAGATCAAATTCCTCTTTAATTTGTTTTCCAATTTTACCCTTTAAGATATTTTTGACAGATTGCCTACAGTAAATTGTTTGGCCACTTAGTTTTCTGCATCAAGGTGATGGCACATATTATAAAATAAATGATAGAAATAAAATTTTAATTTAAATCTAGATGTTTTTGGATATTCTGTTTCTATCAATAGTTTCATTTCACTAGACAAAGTTGTAGAAGCATCTTAAAAGGATTCTAAACCCCATCACTTTTTTTTTCAATTCTATCATTTCAGGCAAAGGTGAGAGTTATTAGGATTACCAAACAATTTTATGCCAACATAATTTTCAATCCATCAAAAAATATCTCAGTTACTGAACACAAAGTTGACTTGCCTGTGCTCTGAATTAAGCATTTCAGTCAAGTTGTACAAGGCTTGTTAAAGCAATACATGACCTGATCTGTCATTTTATTATGCCGAATACAGCAAGGATCTGTAGGTCAGCCATGGGACTGTTTGCCTTATATTTTCTGGAAAGGTGAAGCCTCTTAACTGAATCCTACACTTAATCACCCCCAAATCCCAAGCTATATCTCCTAATCCCTGTTTCGATTTAAAATAAAATTTTTATTTTTTGGTGTTCCGAGTGAGTTTGCTTCAGGCCTGACTTAGAGATCTATGAATAGCATTTACTGTTTGCTTGCTGACTACTTCAGCGATTCTGATTCCTCTGGGTGATCTCCACAAGGCTGGTAGTGGGGAGGGGGGGCGGGTTGGAGAGGGATTTCATGCAGAAAATCACTGTACCCTCACACTTGAAGCCAAAACAAATATTTTGAGGGTTAAGTAAGCTCCTGGATTCAAGCAGCCCATTTGATTTGAGAATACACCGATGTGTGAAACTCAGGCAGTTTCCCATATTCCTGCTTCATTCTACTCCTGAAGAAAGTGCCCCTGTACTGCAGAGAGAGATGAAACCCAGTGGTGTGATGTAAACAGTGAGTCCTCCTGTATTCATTTGTTGGACAACATGCAATCTGAGATTTGCTAAAAGTAAAAAATTTTTTCTCGGTTGGAAGTTAGTGTCCAGAAACAGAGAATGGTGGCAGCAAGCACTGCCCAAAGTCCTGGAGTATTTGTTGCATTAAAAGAATGGAGGGAAGCAGGTAGCCCTGGAGGGAAATAGGGCTGTGTGTGCCCCAATGTAGGAAACTGGCCAACAGCCTACAGTGTTCAATAGAAATGAAATACCCCTCAGTCCCCAGAGTTCGATGTGCCCTGAAATTTTCAATATTGCTGATGACACCTTATTTCTCTAAAGCCTCTCCTCTCTTGCCTCTGAGACTGGCCCTTCCCTCTTGCTTGTCCTACTGTGGTAGTCACCCTTCTCTCACAGACTCCAACTGTTCGTTCCCCAAATAAGTGCAAACCAAAGTGGTGTCCACTTGCGTGAGAATCCCCTGCGTGGGAATCAGAATTCCTAGACACAGAATATGGACATCTGTGTTTCCAGGCTACCGACCTGGGATTTTTATACATAGGAAAAAACCTGTGCCTTAAAAGTGCTTGTCCAGCACATTTCATCTCTCTCCACTCACTTCTTGGACAATTGCATGCAATTTTCTTTCAATTATCACGTGCATCCTTATTAATCACAACCACTTTCCAGCTCAATATAACCTCCTGGCCTCTGGGTCCTCTTTATCCACATCTACTATATATCTCCCCAGGAGTCATAATTCCCCATCACACGCCCCCCTCACACACACTCAAATGTTTGTTCATAATTCACAATTCTTTTCTCAGATACTAGCAGTGATAT
Source organism: Myotis nattereri (assembly GCF_964212035.1). Classification (NCBI taxonomy): domain Eukaryota; kingdom Metazoa; phylum Chordata; class Mammalia; order Chiroptera; family Vespertilionidae; genus Myotis; species Myotis nattereri. The sequence goes on along the minus strand of NC_138080.1, from coordinate 47,314,552 downwards.
CTACCCATTTCTCCCATTCACAAACCTTGGAGTAATTCTAGACACTTCACTACATTCAATCATGTAGCAAGTTCAGTTCATTCTATCTACTAATAATCTATACTTAGTTCAAGACTTCATAGATTCTCATTTGGAATGACTGAAGTATCCTTCTAATTAGTCCTCCAGCATTCAGCAAGAGATATTGTCAAACAGTGGAAAAAAAAAAAGCAGATGTTACTTCCTTTTTGTATGAATTCTGGTGATTTGACTTCCCTCCTCCTAGGATAATAATTATTAAAGTCGTTAAGCAAGAGATCAACCAAAGGACTTGTATGCATGCATATAAGCCTAACCAGTGGACACAGACACCAGGGGGGTGAGGGCATGAGGGGGGTGCGGGGGAGGGGGGCAAAGGGGGGATAAGGACACATATGTAATACCTTACCAGCGATTTTCAACCTTTGGGTCACGACCCCTTTGGGGGTCAAACGACCCTTTCACAGGGGTCGCCTAAGACCATCGGAAAACACATATATAATTACATATTGTTTTGTGATTAATCACTATGCTTTAATTATGTTCACTTTGTAGCAATGAAAATACATCCTGCATATCAGATATTTACATTACGATTCATAACAGTAGCAAAATTACAGTTATGAAGTAGCAACGAAAATAATTTTATACTTAGGGGTGACCACACCATGAGGAACTGTATTAAAGGGTCATGGCATTAGAAAGGTTGAGAACCACTGCCTTAATCAATGAAGAAAAAATAATAAATAAGAAAAGAAAGAAAAGAGTCATTAAGCAGATAAAACACCTAGCACAGGACTTAGAAAAGATAAACATAAAATACTTGTTATTTTGACTTTTTCAAAGAAGGGAAGCCTTCATACTGTTTTCAAAATAATTCTTCTAAAATGAAAATCTTGCCGAACCGGTTTGGCTCAGTGGATAGAGCGTCGGCCTGTGGGCTGAAGGGTCCCAGGGTTCGATTCCGGTCAAGGGCATGTATCTGGGTTGCGGGCACATCCCCAGTAGGAGGTGTGCAGGAGGCAGCTGATCGATGTTTCTCTCTCATTGATGTTTTAACTCTCTATCTCTCTCCCTTCCTCTCTGTAAAAAATCAATAAAATATAAAAAATAAATAAATAAATAAATAAAATAAAAAAATAAAATGAAAATCTTATTATACACAATTCACAAATAATCATGTCTTTCACCTACTTATAAACCTCCCATGACTAGTCGAATAAAGCTAAAAAAGTATTAGGTTGGCATTCAAGGCCCTTCCTGTTCTATACCCCCTGCCATTTTTTCCCCTCAAGCTTTTCCATACGCCCTTGCACCAATTATTCCTAGAATGCCATCACTCGTACAAGAATTAGTTCCATCAGCAAACTTAATTCCCTTTGTGCGTGATAGAGGCTGTCTCTGTTGTCTGCTGCCCCCTGTCGGCCACTGGAGTGAAGAGCCTGTCCTGGCTCCTCGCCAGAGGGACACGCTTTGTAACTCAAATTATGACCTGCTGGTGCAAAAATGTGTTTGGACATCCAAGGCTGGTTTTATACATAATTTTCAGACTCTTTCAAAGTGGCATGAACTAAGCAGCAGTGCGAATTCACAGCCAAGCTTTTTAAGCCATTTAGCGCTCTTCTAATAACAAGGTACTGTTACCAATGCCTCAGTCTTCATCCGTTTCATCGGTTTATTTCACTGAGACCAGGGCTTAGACATAACATCCCACTTTTCTTTACAGTGGACCCCAGGACCTACTCATTTAAAGGCTAGCCCTAGGCTAGAGGAGAAGGTTCATTTTGAAAGGGTCTTTTGGGGGGGGGATTGTTTCTGGAAGAGCTTTTGAAGGCCTTTTTGTAGCAAACGAGACCACCCTGCTCAAAGAGGAGCATCAAAACCCAGTACTCGCGAACTTCTCATTCCCAAGACTATTGGGGACTATAACCTACAGAGCCAGTTTGGTGGCCCTTGTACCGTGTTACATGTGACCTTTGTTATCATTCAAAGGTAAGAAAAATAGGCTAATACAAAAATAGGCAGAACCAATTTTTTTTCTATAACATTGTAGTGTGCGTTTTTTTAATATCTCTGACCATTCATTTGAATTTATGATGGAAACAGGTGAGACTAAATATATTTTATACTCCCCATAGCAGCAGAATGAATTTACTGTATTAAAAAGAATTCTAGCCGAAACCGGTTTGGCTCAGTGGATAGAGCGTCGGCCTGCGGACTGAAAGGTCCCGGGTTCGATTCCGGTCAAGGGCATGTACCTGGGTTGCGGGCACATCCCCAGTAGGAGGTGTGCAGGAGGCAGCTGATCGATGTTTCTCTCTCATTGATGTTTCTAACTCTCTGTCTCTCTCCCTTCCTCTCTGTAAAACATCAATAAAATATATTTTAAAAAAAAAATTCTAGATTTGCCTTGGAAGGGATTCTGATCACATAAAACACTTTTTATTTTAGTGTTGTAAATATAAAAACACATGATTCATAAAGTCCATTGATAATAAATGTATTCAATAATCCATCTTTCACAGTGAAATAGAAGTTTAAATGTTTTCTTCCTATGACATCAATGCACCAAAATGCTTCGTTCCACCAGTCATGCAGCAATATATTTCTAAGTATTAATCCCTGCAATTTGCATTCTTCACCCTCCCAAATTCACCCCTGGACTCCTATTAAAGTCACTAGGCTATTTTTCTGCTTATTTCCTCAAAGGAAGAATATGAAGAACACAAATCAGGGAAAACAGGAATATTAATATTTTTCTGAGTTTTGTGTTTGAAATAACAAGTTCCTTAGAGGAATATGAAAGCAAAGATAATATATTTGAAAGGGGGTGGGGGGCATATATTTTTTAAAAGATTCTGTAGGCAAGGGGTGGGGAGGGACAGGGAGGAAAAGAGATACAGAGGGGGGATTAATGACAATATCAATGAATATGGGTCCCAGATAAACAGCTTCTGAAACCTGCCTCCCCACGAAGACAGTGAGTGCCATAGAGAGTCGTGTGTGAGACCCAAGATCAAAGAAAGCCAGTGTATCTTTCCTAGAAAGGGTCCTCACAGGGGGTGTAGTTGGGCAATGTATCCAGTAGACCCCGCCTACTTCACTAACAATACATGAGAATGGGGGGTATGATTCTTGTGTCCCCAAATAAAGCCCAGAAGAAGTAAAGATGCCACCAAGTCTTCAAGGGACCAGGCAGATAGGCCCAAGGGACAAGTCAGCATAATATTTAGGAATCAAAGATCAAGGTTCATATGGGACAACTGACAACCCCCTAGATCTTCGTGGGGCAGGCAGCATCTACTTTTCACTCTCCTAATCGCATGGAATTTTGTTGCACCACTATCATTTTATTCCCTGAATTTTGATATCTATCATAGGCAGAGGACTCTGGAATTGGCCAAGATTTACTTTTCCCCACTGTAGTGAAGTGGGTGTTGAAAATCAAAATTAGGCCATTTTTTTTTAATGTGGAGCTATTTTTTGTAAATGTGAATTGCAACCCTTACAGTTCATTATAAATTAGCTATCATTGAATCTGTTTAATGGCCTTATTCTTTGTCAGAATTCATCACCATTAGTTTTCCCCTGTACATTATTGTCATCATGACCCAAATACTTATTGATCCTGTACTTTGTGTGGGACCTTGAGGTTATGTTGAACGAGGGTACATATGTGATGGATTTTATGCAGTGAAATGTGTTTCTAAGTTTTAGGAGATTTAGGGACAGAGTAAGATAGCTAACCACATTTTTTTAAGAAGTTGTTCAGTCTATACTAATACATTTCCTACTGAGTACCAGCAGAAAGAATATAAAGCCAGCTTGAATTGCTTCAAAAGATTAAACTGATGAATATTTGAATCAAATATATAATCAGCATTGCTACGGCTTGTGAACCTATAAGACAGGACCCACAGAGTCCAACTAATTGATCCAATTTTCACATGTATATATCCTTTGAGTTTTTAAAAATGCTGGAAGTATTTCAAAGTTTGAACCACTTATTAAGCTTCCAGAAAATGCTAAAGTTCAACTTCAGAACTGATCATTAGAATGGTACTCTACCTTAGATCACACTGCTTCTCCCTCTCTCAATATTCTTAGATACTTCAAGATGCTCAATGTGTTAAGAATGAATAAAAAGCTTAGGTAGTCTGACACAGTTTGCAAGTAAAACTCACAAAGGCTGCCTTCTCTTTTTAGCTTCAGACTCTTTTCTTCCACAAGGGGGAAAATTCTATCTGACACATTTCTCAAGGATTCTTTTATTCTGTCACTTTTTAAGCAGAGAGTAAAAAAGCATCTTTTCTCTTCCCTTACTAATATATTTTCTGATTTTCCATCAGCCCAGCAACTTTGAAAATTTGTTGAAATGTGCTTTAGTGTGCCCACATAAGAAACTACATTTTCATCCTAAAAGGAAAAAAAAATTAATTTCACTGTGAAAACATAGATTTTATATACAGGCATATTAAATCTATATATAAAAGGCTAATATGCAAAGTGTCCCCACGGGAGTTCGACCAGGAGACCAGGAGTATTATCACTCGCTATAACATCTGCTGACCACCAGGGGGCAGTGCAGAATGAAGCAAGACCCCAGCCAGCAGCTGTCAGGCGGGGAAGGGAGACCCCAGCCAGCAGCCAGGGAAGGGAGGCTCCGGCCAGCAGCCAGAAGGCTCTAATTGGACCTGATCACTGGCCAGGCCTAGGGACCCTACCTGTGCATGAATTCCATGCACCAGGCCTCTAGTAATACAATAATTAATAAATAGCAATACAAGAATAAACTCTGTGTTTCACATACTGAAAACTGTAAACCTACTTTTGCCCCACCCTGTGTTTATATGCACTTATACTTCTAGGAACAGATAGATATTTTAAAGTATAAATATGTAAAGTAAGGAGAATAAGTCAGGAAATGTGGATGTGAAAACACAAAAGGGAAAGACCCTATCCCAAATTATTGTACAATATCAAATAGCATGAAAATCAAAATTTAAAAAGAGAGCTTTATAATCACCAAATGATATACCCAAACCATGAAAATGTTAAGTCTTAGAGTTAGGAACAGTTTAGTTAACATCATAGAAAAAGGCTTCAAAATTACACTAGCACAAAGAACAAAATGTGCTACTCTGATAAAATATTAATGGAAACATATTAATAGTTTTATAACATATGGGTTTCTTTCTGGTACAAAGCAATTGACAAAGAGTGAGGAAGAAGGTTGTAAAGTAGAAGCAATAGAAATTTGGAAGTTTGCTATAAAAATATTTTAAAATTCATTGCTAAAAGTATATTGTGGATTTTAGATGAACATAATCTTTTTTTCCTTTACTTATTTACTAGAGGTTCAGCGCATGAAATTCATGCACTCAAGTAGCGGGGGCGGGGGGGGGGTCCCCTCAGCCTGGCCTACACCCACTCACAGTCCATCAGTCAGACATCCTAGCACTGCCATGGAGGTGGGAGAGGCTCCCACCACGGCAGCTGTGCTCGCCAGTCTTGAGCCTGGCTGCTGGCTGAGTGGCACTCCCCCTGTGGGAGTGCACTGACCACCAGGGGGCAGCTCCTGCCTTGAACGTCTGATCCCTGGTGGTCAGTGCGTGTCATAGCAACTGGTCATTCCACTGTTCTGTCAATTTGCATATTAGCCTTTTATTATATAGGATTTAAATCTATCTTTATTGTTGGAATATTACAGATGTCCCTCATTTTCCCCCATTGCCCCCCTCCACCCAGTTTCTGCCCCACCCCAGAACTTCACTACACTATTGTCTATGTCCATGAATTATACATATATGCATATAAGATTTTTGGTTAATCTATGTCCACCCCACCGCCCCCTTCCCTCTGAGATTTGTCGGTATGTACCATGTATCCATGCCTCTGGACCTATTTTGTTCATTAGATTCCACAAATAAGTGAGATCATTTTATACTTCTTTCTCTGACTAGCTTATTTCACTTAGCATAATACTCTCCAGGTCCCTCCATGCTGTCCCAAAGGTAAGAGAGCCTTCTTTTTCACAGCTGCATAGTATTCCATGGTGTAAATGCACCACAGCTTTTTCATCCACTTATCTACTGATTTGTACTTGGGCTGTCTCCAGATATTAGCTAATGTAAATTCTGCTGCTCTGAACATAGTGGTGCATATATTCTCTCTGATTGGTGTTTTTGGGATTCTTAGGATATATTACTAAAAGTGGGATTACTGGGTCAAATGGCAGTTGGATTTTTAATATTAAAAGGTCTTTAAAAGCCCATCTTAGAAGAGCACTAGATTCCATTTGCTGTTTCAGAAATCTTGCCCTTTTGTTGTTGTTTTTTACCAATATAATCAAAATATCTTGTGCCAAGATTCAAATATTGATTAGTCCTATTTCTTTTAAGTGAATGATACTAATAAATTTTCTAAAAATGAATGCTGAAATGTTGCAATAATTAGATTTTGTAAAAATATTGTATAGTTTATAAAACATGGAAATAATTTCCAATGGTTCAGCTTTTTTAACCATTTTGTTCTTCTTCAATATACAAACATAGCCTCTTTGTAATTTATAATTCTGAAAATATTAACTATAACTGATTCATCCTATTGATATTAAGGGAAAAACCTTTAATCCACTCTGATTTTTTAAGGTAAATTATTCACAAGGTTCAATATGTTCAACTATTATTCTTACAAATTGTGTTTCAATTGTATGACATTTAAAACTGAACAATGAAAACATATCAGTGAGTCAAAAAGTTAAGTAAAACTGGTATAATTATAAAAGTAAGAAATGTTATTGATCCTCTTCCTCAAAAGCTATGTAAATTCAATACTAAAAAGTTAACAAATCAAAATCTATTTATACTACACAAATTATTTCTATCCATAATCTATCAAGGTCTTATGGTTTAGACCTATTATAAGGAAAATATAACTCCTTCAAAGTTTCAAGAATTTAATAGCACAAATATTTTGAAAGATAATTAAATACTAAAATTTTCTTATTAATCAAAACACAAGGAAAGAAAAACTCAAAACAAAGAGAACTAAATAATCTAACTAAATCATTGATAAAAATGCATGTAAAATAAGAAATTCACAATATATTTTCAACTTCCTCTTAACAGATTAAGTGAAGTATATACTAATTAAATAGAGAAATGTCTATTAGTCACCTCACCACTTATAGTAACCTTTCTGTAGGTAATAGAAGTAACACTCATATATATTTGGAAACAACAAATAATCAATATTTCAACACTAGGGGCCCGATGCACGAAATTCGTGCACTGGGGGGGGGGGGTTGTCCCTCAGCCTAGCCTGCCCCGTCTCACATACTGGGAGCCCCTCAGGGGATGTCCTAGTGACGGCTTAGGCCCGCTCCCTGCTCCCCTTGGGGATAGGGCCTAAGCCGCAGTCTGGCCTCCCTTTGTGGGAGGTGACCGGGCTGATCAGGGGAAGGCACCAGCCCCATCACCGCGCTGCTGCAGCCACTGCCAGTCACCGCAGCCAGCAAGGTTTTTTCATCAACATGGACTCCAGTTCCTTCACCATGAAAAAAATGACAACTTTCTTTAGGCATTTTCAAGATGTGTCTTTCATATAATAATTTCTTTATTATTTTTTTATCCTAACCTGAGGATATGTTTCCACTGATTTTTAGAGAATGTGGAAGAGAAAGGGAAAGACAGAGAGAAACATCAAAGTGAAAGGAACACTTTGATTGGTTGCCTCCTGCATGAGCCCTGACCTGGGCCCCGGCCAGGGAGGAGCCTACAACTTAGGTACATGCCCTTGGTCAGAATTGAACTCAGACCCTGCCATTGGCAGGCCAAGGCAGTATCCACTGAGCCAAACCAGCTAGGGCAGGATATGACATTTCTTAGCCCTCCAGCAGCCGACCTTCGTTTTTTTCGCCAGGAGTGTGGTGAAAAACCCTAGATCACCTTTTTGGGTTCTTATTACCCAAGTTACTAAGAATATTACCAGTGGCATTCAGGGAGCTTAACCAATGAGCAGTCAGAAAAGGTGTTTCCTCTATAGTTCACACCAATCACCGGGTTGCCCCACCCCCCCACCCCAGGCCTGATGCCTCTTGCCCAGGCATCAGGCCTGGGCAGGAGACTCTCATCTCCCCCCAATCACCGGCTCCACCCTCGCCCAGGCCTGACACCTCGGCCAGAGGCATCGACCCCCATCACCCTTTGATCATCAGATTGGCCCCTTGCCCAGGCCTGATGCCTCTGCCTCAGGCGTCAGGCCTGGGCAGGGGATCCCCAGATCCCTCTGATTGCTGCTCCGCCGCCCCTCCACAGGCCTGACGCCTCAGCCAAAGGCGTCGACCTCCATCACCCTCCGATCGCCAGATCAGCCCCATGCCCAGGCCTGATGCCTCCACCAGAGGTGTCAGGCCTGGGCAGGGGACCCCATCTCCCCCCAATCACTGGCTTCTGGGCGGCTTCTGGGGCTTCTGGGGCAGGCCTGCTGCCCGGGATGGCGGCTCGCGCTGGCGGCTCGCACTGGTGGCTGTGCTGTCCTGCCCTGCCTACAGTATGCAAATTAGTCACCATCTTTGTTGGCAGTTAATTTGCATATCATGCTGATTAGCCAATGGGAGGTGTAGTGAAGGTATGGTCAATTACCATGTTTGTCTATTATTAGATAGGATAAGAACACACTTTAATTTTTTTAGAATTGTTTTCTCACTTTTAATTCATGCATAATTATTTCCAAATACCTGATGGTGTGTTAAAATGTTTTGTACAATGTTATTTTGAGAGTATTTTTTTTTTTCAAAGCAGCTTACCGTTTGAGTCACCTTGGCTATTTGTACACTAGGTAATATCTTTTTTTCTCCCCATTGGATATACATACAAGGACTTTTGCATAAGAATCCAGTTGACTTATAACTCTAAAGTGTTCATTTTTCTCAGCTTGGCAAGTAAACATAAAAGTCTTTGTTTTTTTTAGCTGTCTATTGAATTTTTTGATAGGAAAGAAAACATAAAAACAATTACATGTTGCTCCAGGCAATTCTGAATCAGTTCCATTGTTCATTCAGACCTGAAAAATTCCCAGAACTTAACATGAGTAATCTAAATCTAGATGACAAAGTTAAGTACAAATACTTTAAGAGTCAGTTTATTGAAATGTGATAAGCTATTGATATTGATCTATGCCTTAGATCATAACAGTTAAAAACTAATTACTATAATACTTTATTGGTACTCATAGATGTTTTGAGAAACCTTTTTCAACTGGAAATTCTAAAATTTCTTCTCCCATAATATATTACAACAAACATCTCAAGACAAGACATACCTTCAACTTACATTTCACTTGGTAGTTAATAGAACTTATACTGATCACATAAGAATGAATCTCTCTTTCTTTCTCCCTCCCTTCCTCCCACCTTCCTTCCACTTTCTCTAAAAATCAATGGAAAAATATCTTCACGCTCAGGTGAGAATTAAAAAAAAAAGGAATAGGGCCTAAGATATATCACAGTTTTCTCTAATTGCTATATAAGCTCCTTCCTAAATTACCATCTATTGAGCTCTTCTGTTTCTTCTGGCTTCCTGCTTAATGATTACCCTAAATTCTGTAATTTTACCTATTTGTTCAAACACTGTTAGAATTCTGGCATAAGAATAACTAATTTGGAATAGTTCCAATATATGCCCAAGAACATAAGCCAAGATTACTTAAGGTTAACTTCTGGGAAAAAAAAATATTCTTACTTTGCTATCATATTAATCTATATAACTCCAGAATTAAATAAACAGGAAAACATCTCTCCACAGCTAATAAAAAAGATAAAAAAACAAGTTGCAAGTAATTCATAATGGTATTTTTATTATAAGGACTTGGAGTCAATTTATCAGACTTCTGAGTTAATATATATATATATATATATATATATATATACATATATATATATATATATATAATTTTTTTTTTTTTTGGTAAGAAATAAGGAGGCAAGAGATTAAAAATGGCGGCCGAGTAAGTGGATGCAGCACACATGCTCCCAGGAACTACTATCAGTTTCTTAAACACAGCAGAGCATTTCATGCTTCCAAGCTTATGTTGCATCCGTTGCCTGTACAATTCTTCCCTCTCTGTTCCATTTAACCCACAGCCGTGTATCTGAGAAATAAAGTTCCTCACACCTGCTCAAGCAATCCAGAGTAGAAGAGCTCACTCTTTCCTAGTAAGACCCACTGTGCCCTACACTAAGCCTACCATAGCCCCAGTAGCCACTCACTGGATACTTACATGTTTTATCTTCCTCTAAGTTCTCTGAGAATGGAGGCTGTGTCATATTCATCTTTGCATCCTAAGCACCTGGTAAAGTGTCTGTATCATAGCACTGAATCAATGTTTATTGAATGAGTCACTGAATCGATAACACAAAAGTTTTTTCTATCTTTCTAAGGTGAGATCTATGTCAAATTACATATTGAAATATCTCTCAGAACTACTGACCAGTTCAATATGGAATGACATTTCCATCCTTTAAAAAAAAAAAATGAGTAGACAGCTCCGTTAAGTTAAACCACATTAAGAGAGTCACAGAGTACAGAAATGCTTATCAAAGTTGTTCCCTTTGGCCTTTTGGAGGCCTATGACCTCAGTCCTACACCAGTTGAATTAAAATGCCCTCTGCCTCATCTTTACTACTTCTTGGTACTTTGAATTATCCCCTCATAAAAGCTTAAAATGTAGTAAAGAGTATTGTGTTCTAAAAAGGAAATTGATATGGAGTTGGGAAATCTGTGTTTCAGTACTGGATTTTTCTCATATAAACTTTGCTATTTTGTCAGGTTGCAAATGCAAATTAAAAACACAATGACATATCCTCTCACACCTGTCAGAATGGCTACCATCACATATTACTGGTGTCCTTATAAGAAGGGGAAAACTAGACACAGACACAGAGAGGGAAGATCTTATGAAGACACAGAAAGAAGGTGGCAGAGCCCAGGAGAGAGGCCTCTAAATAAATCAACCCTGCCAACATTTGAATCTTAGATTTCTTGCCTACAAAACTATAAGAAAATAAATTTCTGTTGTTAAACCACCTGGTTTGAAAAAACAACAACACACATCTGGTCCTCTGTTATGGCAGTCCTAGCAGACTAATACCAGATGTGGTCCAGATGTGGATCCCAGGGAAGTGAGCTAATTTTGGTATGTCTTACTAGTGACTCCACCCAAGAGTACCATCAGATGGGTGTACCCCAAGAACAGCAAAGAGAAGAGTGTAGAAAGTTATAAGCCAGATTGTGAAAGGCTTCGCTACCATTTGTATTTAGCTAGAATTGCCAATTCGATAGATTTGACATAGTTGAAAGATTTAGAGGAAAATCCACTCAAAGAGAGATGAACAAGGTGGGGAAAGGAGATATGAAGGAGGCAAAGTCAGTGGGACTAGATTAGTCATGCATGGTTTGTGAGAAAGAGACACTGAGGCTCTAGCTGGGTTGGCTCAGTGAATAGAGCATTGGCCTGCGGACTGAAGGGTCCCATGTTCGATTCCAGTCAAGGGCACATGCTCCGGTTGCAGGCTCAATCCCCAGTGAGGTGGGGGTAGGGGGTGGGGGAGGGGCGTGCAGGACGCAGCCAATCAATAATTCTCTCTCATCATTGATGTTTCTATCTCTCTCTCCCTCTCCCTTCCTCTCTGAAATCAATGAAGGAAGGAAGGAAGGAAGGAAGGAAGGAAGGAAGGAAGGAAGGAAGGGAGGGAGGGAGGGAGGGAGGGAGGGAGGGAGGGAGGGAGGGGAAGGGAGGGAGGGAGGGGAAGGGAGGGAGGGAGGGAGGGAGGGAGGGAGAGAGAGAGAGAGAGAGAGAGAGAGAGAGAGAGAGAGAGAGAGAAAGAAAGAAAGAAAGAAAGAAAGAAAGAAAGAAAGAAAGAAAGAAAGAAAGAAAGAAAGAAAGAAAGAAAGAAAGAAAGAAGGAAAGGAAGGAAGGAAAGAAAGAAAGGGACACTGAGGATGATTCCCAGGTTACAAGTTTGGGGAAATGGAGGGATCAGTAGTGATGCTTTTAAGTGAATTATCAAATGCCAGATAGCTACAGAATTAAGATTAAGAAAGAGAGGGAAAGCGACACTGACAAAATCTGGATATGATGACTCTAAGACAGGGGTGGGCAAACTTTTTGACTCGAGGGCCACAGTGGGTTCTTAAACTGGACCGGAGGGCCGGAACAAAAGCATGGATGGAGTGTTTGTATGAACTAATATAAATTCAAAGTAAACATCATTACATAAAAGGCTACGGTCTTTTTTTTTTTTTTTTTAGTTTTATTCATTTCAAACGGGCCGGATCTGGCCCATGGGCCGTAGTTTGCCCACGGCTGCTCTAAGATATCTTTAGAACTTAACTGATCCAAATATGAAAATACTACTCTGAGAATCCCAAGAGAACCAAAGACAGAACTCTAGGGAATATTTACTAGTAAAGTATTTAAAGAAGAATAAGGAGAAGAGGGAAGGAGGAAGGAGGAAGAAGAACCTAAGGAGACTAATTTGGAGGTCCTGACAGGTAGGAAAATACACACAGAGAGGGTGGTGGCATGACGGTCAAGTGAGAGCACAGTTTCAAGAATGTAATCTAAAATGCCCTAGAGATGTTACATAAAACAGAGCGGAAACTTGTCATCAAATTTTCCAATTAGGAGATCATTGTACCCTTTATTCATAGAAGTTTCAGCAGAATGGTGAAGGCAGATGGAGTCTGGTGTGTCTTACTCAACACTGTAGTATCGCCGTTACCAAGCATACTGCCCAGCACATACATACATTCAGTAAGTATTTGTAAAGATAAAGTTAAATTAGAAACAGGGGAATAATTTACAAAAGAAAAAGAGGAGATGGTGAATGTAAAAAAGAGAGGATAGATTCATACTTAGAAAAGAAGGAAGAACAAAAGAAAGGTGTGTGTTCTTTAACTGTTTTAGAAAGGAACAGGAGCAACTTAATTCTATTTAGAGATTATTATAAGAAACCACTGAAAATGAAGAAGAAACAGAATTAATGGGCCAAGATGGCTAAGAGGACCTTCATCTATTTGTTCTATCAGGAGAAGACAAAGATATTCTTAGAAAAGTAAAAGTGATTTAAGAATTACTACACTCTCACAATCACTAGGACGGTAATAATAGCTAAGATTTATTAGTAGTTATTAAGTGTTTTTATGTGTTAAAATGTAATACTATTACACTTTTTTCATTATGCAGATTTTTAAAAAGCAGAGAAGTCAGGCAACCTGTCCAAGGAAAGCATGAAAAATAACTAGCAAAACAGGATTTGAATCCTTTCCTATAAGGCTACCACACCTATATATTGCTTCCTTAAAGTACTAGGTCAAATGCAATGTGCTGTGACAGCCTGCAAGTCTACAGGCAGGTGCTGAACATGTGGCTCCCATGTGAGGTGCCCCTGCAGATAATAAGTTTATTCCATGGGAAATACAAAACAGATTTATTATAATACTACTAATAATTATCACTCCTTCACAGATGTATTTTTTCTTAATAATTTATATTTTAAAAAAATTTATTTATCAATCACAGTTGGCATCCAATATTACATTAGTTTCATTTATGCTACCTTATGAAGTGGTCACCCTGATAAGTCTAGTGCCCATCTGACACCATACATAATTATTACAGTATTATTTACTATATTCCCTATACTGTACTTTACATCCCCATGACTATTTTTAACTGGAAATTTGTACCTCTTAATCTCTTCCACTTCTTTCACCCATCCCCTCAACCTCCCTCCCATCTGGTGACCATCAGTTTGTTCTCTGTCAGATGTAGTTTTAAAAGAACATTTGTATCTACCAAAGTAAATACCTTTGAACAATCTGATAATGCAGAAAATACAGATCATGTTTTTATATCTCACAAGTAAAAATTTCATTCATAACATCAGCTGGGCAGGTGAACTTGAGTAGATTTCAAAACATAAGTTTATCAACTAAAATTTTTATCCTAACAATAGAAAGAATGACAACATCTAAAAATAAAAGGTTAATGCCCCTAGATTTATGACAAATGTTTTTTTTAGTATATAAAATTGAACAATGAGGTATATTTAAAGTTTGGTTGAAATTCTGGTAACATCAAACCAATTTATTGTATTTGATAATGTCTTTGTATTGCTTCTATGATTTGTGAATATGACTTTCCATAAAACAAAGTCGAAAAGGTAGATTTTTTTTTTAAATGAAAGTCATCAGTTCCTAGTCAGTTGTGTTATAACAATTTTTAAAAAATATAAAACACCTCTAATGTTAGTATGGATGCATAGTCCCCATACCTCCCATTTCCAGAAGGAAAATATTCTATTAGAGTGATACTCTTGTCTTCACAAACCCTTTCCTTGGTGGCAGAGTGACTTATAATTGAAAAAGAGGCTGAAAGCTCTTAGTTCATACCCTTCCTCTCTCTCTTGAGGTCCACCTGACTGCAGGGAGAATATATTCTGTTCTTCTTCTCCATGCTCATTGAAAGAGAAGAGGACTGCTATTGCCCAGCATTCCCTGTGAATTGAGTGGGCAAGGTTTTCTAATTCAGGAAGAAGTATTAGCAAGCCCCATTTGGCTCTCAAAACAAGCCATGCCCTTTAGTATCAGCTTCATCCGTATTTAAATTGATATATTGGTCCCTATTTGCCTAATATCCACATCTATCTCTCAAATGGTTTCAAACTTGGATGAGCGAGAGGGGTACTATTTATTGGGCCCTCTAACACCTCCATATTTAAAATGGAGAGAAATAGGATTTGTGGCAAAAGTGATGCTTCAACAGCAAACTTCAGCAAACCCAAGGGAATACTGAAGACATTTACAAGGAGTTAATTAATAGGTGTACATATGGTAGCAAAAACACTTGGCAGGAGCCTGGTGTTTGAATATATCACAGAGTGAATCCGCTGTAAACTATGTTGATTTAGCTTTCAGAAAATATTTTAATGAAAGTTAGTCTTATTTAAGCTTTCCTATTGATAGCCCTAAAATAAATATGTTCTTTTAAAAATTTACACAACCGAAGATATTTAGATGGAGTTGGGTAAGATTTTTAGGCCACTTTTAAAAGACATGCCCTTCACACAACCTTTATTCCCCTCATTCTTTCTCTTAAGTCCTGAAAATATACTCAGACTTTCAGACAATAGTGTAACCAGCATATGTCCCAGGTGAACAAATTACATAATCTACCTGGTTCTCTAGACAACCATGAACCCATTGCTCACTTAAGACAAAGGTATACTGTTTGAAGCTTCCTTTCTGACACAGAGTTTGAGTTCTGGCTTTGAAATAGTAAGCTGACACATTCAGTACCTTTCTTATTTTTCAAAAATATTTAACTCACGTATTTCTCATGAAAATCAAATACTCCACTCTATAAGGAAAAAAAAAATTCTACCTATTCTCTTCCTCCACTTTTAAAGACTACTTTGATTCACTTCATATCTTTCTAGAATGCTTAATGTTTTCATCTCCGTAGTTCATTCTCTCTCTCTCTCTCTCTCTCTCTCTCTCTCTCTCTCTCTCTCTCTCCCCCCCCCCCGTCTTCAATTATGTGCAATACTCTGTTATACTGCTTGTCAGTGTTTCCATTAAGTAACATAAGTAAAGACACTTGTAAATTGATATTTTTCTAGAATATTTCATGCAAAGACATGTCTGGGCTACTTTCAGCCATCAATTCTCCATATAACAATTTATATGACAACACTGATATATATCTTCGAGACCGCCTTACAAATATGTCTTAAAAATAATTTCCCAAAACATATATTTCCTAGACATTTATAATGTATTTGAAAATTAAAATATTGATTTAATTTATGTACCTTGATTATCATCTTGCTTCATGGAATTGCAATTTTAGAATGCATAGATTATTCTTCCTCCAGAGGGGAAAATCCAATCACGTAAACACCTCTAGCTGGACACAAATTCTCTTCTGCTTTCTTTCTATAATTTGGATAATAAAAATAAGGTATATGTTCTGAAATGATTAGAGTCCTAAAAAATAATATTTGAAAAAGTATTTTCTAAATGTCTCCTGTTTCTCAAGCATTTGCTATTACCAAGCAGAAAAACACAATGTACCATTTAGCTTTATTTAAATCAATTTAAAATGTTTTTAAAACTGTTTTAGGAGGTGTCATTAATTTACTAATGGAACCACTTTGAGGATTCTCACATAAAAGAACTAGAAGTAAAATATTTGGAATGTTAATGAAGTAACAATAACATAGTCATTTTTATTTTGTATATTAGAAAACCAAGAACTCTTTTCCAGAAAGAAAAAAAAAAAGTCACTTTCCATCTCTAATTATGGTAAGCCAGGCAAAGAGACAGTCGCAGTCAATGTGATAAGTGACGAGAAATCTTTGGCTCGCCATCTGCTAGAGTTTCTCAGTGATAGGCACCCATTTCCTCCTGAACCGCCCCAGCTGTACTATTCACACTATCTCCCCTCAACCCTATTCTTTGTGTTCTCTTTGTCGCCTGAGAGAGTTTGCCTGAGGTTGCACCAATCAATCTTATCTCTACTCAGCAGAAAAAGCAGCTCCTCAAAGCTCTGTGCCTGACTTGTACTTGTGATCTACAATTGGTTTGTTTTCTGATAAATTTCTTGCTTGTCAGGGCCATTGTCAGACATTTTGTATTTATGGCCTCTAAGATGCTCAATTCTAATGCAGTGTTTTATGCTAAACTTTGATTCAAGATCATTCCTGACTTTTACTTAAATACAGCCCTGTCTAGCAGGGAAGCTCACTGCTTTGGCTTTTGTGATAAAGATGGAGAAGAGCGAGAGCTTTATATTTGATTACTGTAACATAGGGCCACCATCTAAAGTAAGCCTCTCCAACCTGTGCCACCTCTTCTGTTTGTATTGGATCATAACCTAAATTATGCAGATGCTGTCTTTGATTCTGAAAAGACCATAAAAGATACTCTGTCACTTATTTTTTTAAATGTGCATTAAGAACCTATACATATTGATGAACTGGTATTTAAACACATGCTTTGCAAAAAATAATACAAAGTTACTGTCAATCATGTAGTCTTATTCCTGTGTAATACATACAATACTCACGTCACACACACCCCTACACCCAGAGATAATCTATTTCATATTGTAAAAGCAGTTTTTAGCCAGTTAAAATTTATCCTTATATGAAGCATGAAATAGGTTAATATAGCCATCTGCCAAACCTGGATGGTTTGTCATATTTCAAAGAAAAATAAGTTTTCTTAAAATTCTAAATTCATTTTTCTGTGCTGCATTGATCAATTTATTTAGACTTGACTTCATTTTGCCTCATTATAAGGATATCGGAAGACATTAGACTAAACCTAAGAACACACAGTTTTTACACAGTAGTTTGAAGATGAGAAACCAGAATGTATAATAGAAGGCACGTATGTTCTTTATGCAAACAGTTCATCTTTTATAAAAATACATATTTTATGAATGTATTGCAGACATCATCTGTTAAAAAATGATTAAAGAAGGCAATTTAGGTAATACAAACTTTATTTAACACGTAATGAAGCAAACAGCCTTCTTTGGAAGAATTGCTACATGGGGTGGGAGACAAGAAGCTTTTATAGAGTAAAGAGTAAAGAACAAGGAAGAAACAAACAGAAAACACCTGATTGGCTGCGGCCACATGGTCCACCTTGTTTGGAGTGTGAGGGCCCAGAGTTGGCTTGGCCTCTGGGCATCGCTGACTGGATATATTGCATTTCTGGCCAAGCGGAGCATTTCTAGGGACACAAAAGGTAACCAAGTTTCAGTTTGCTGACGGGGAACCCCAAGCAACAGCAGCCCCATCTTGGCCTTAGAAATCTTTTTCATCACATATATATCTGAAAATATAGATAGATAGATAGATAGATAGATAGATAGATAGATAGATATAGATATAGATATAGATATAGATATAGATATAGATATATTTAAAACAATAAGTATTTACAAGAAGATGAAGATTGAAGAACTGGACTTTAAGCCAGACTTTCCTAAATACAGGGTGGGGCAAAAGATGGTTTACAGTTGTTTGTATGGAAAATAATGCAATAATTAATAAGTAATAATAATACAGAAATACACATTGTTTTGCATACTCACAACTGTAAACCTACTTTTGTCACACCCTGTATATCCTTTGTTAACATAAAAACATTGAAACTTGTAAAGAATTTTTGTGAGTTTATTTGAGTGAAACTGTTGACTATTATCAGGAAGCAATATCTCAAGGGATCGGGATAGTGTTCCAGAGAATGACATGTTTTCATCTATTTTTATAAATTGCAATCAAAGAAGGGGACATAGGTGGGTTACATGAAATCCATTGGAGATAGATTAGAGAGGCAGGAGAAAGTAAAGCGGGGGGTGGGCGGGGGGGGGGGACCCCTGGGACTGGATAAAAAGTAAAATGATAGACTCATACTTAGGTGGGTACAGGACAGTCAACAGTCAACAATTAACATGATAACAATAACAATGAAGGAATTTGTGGTCTCTGTCCCGGAGCCCAGGCACATTAGCTTGTGCCCCAAGGGGTCCAGCAAAAGGGAAGTTACAAGTTACCCAGACATTTCAAGGATATGTTATCATAGATGCAAAACCACAGTACTAGCAGGCTCAGTTAAGGTAAAGATTGACCTTGTCAGTGAGGATGCCAGCCTAGAACATAACTACCCACCATAACTACTTTTAGTTAAAATTTAATTTCAGACCATCCTTTATGGTTCCTTAGGTCTCTGAGTTTGCAAGACCGCCATGCAGGCCTCCCCTGAGCTTGTCGGGTTAGCATGTGGCCCTTTTCATCCACACCTTTAATTTTAAACATTGGTCCCTTAATTTTTTAAATTTACTTTTATGACACATCATTTTTCTTGAGGTCATTTTGTAAGCCTAAGCGATCTAATCACATACACCCTGTTGTCTCTAAAAGTGCATGTAGTTTGAATCTAAAAAAAAGTATTTATTTAAACTCCTGAACAACACACACACACACACACACACACACACATATATATATATATATTAAATATCCATTTATTTGCACACTTGGTACACACACAAGAAACCTGTTCAATGAATTTTCATCATTCACTTTATATAAAGTTTTATTCAACAAATATCTACATTACATTATTTCATATATTTTAAATGAAGATAAATACTATCTCTTACCTTAAGGAATTTTAATTCCTTATATAGAGGGAAAAAATTTAAATTTGTTTATAAAAATTGGCATCAACTTCCTGTAGTAAAATTCTCCTCATTGTGCTTTTACTGAGAACAGTATTGAATTAAGCGAACTTCTTCTCGGCATCGTTTGTGTTAAAAGAAATTAGAAACCTAACAATTCTTTGAATACAATTAAAAGCAGGACAAAGCACTTAAAAATAAAAATAGTTTAGACGTACTTTGACTAGAAGACAAAATTTTCTTCTTTGCCCACATTTCATAAAAAGTCCTTAATTTTTCAAAATGTTTTCTTATGGCAAAAGAGAAAAAATGGAGGAGAAGGGATTTAATTTTTACATTTCTATGAGAAAAAGAAATTCATCTGCATTGAAAGAATCACTTCTAGTTTTCCCACTCTGTCTTGTGGGCTGGCTAGGCAGACGACCCATCAGTTGATAGAAAACTACAGATGGAATTGACCTAGAGCAGTAGTTATGTTGTGTTATTCTTTTAATACTGACTGCTATGGTGCATTCTAATCCATACTAGAAAACTTTTTAAAATGTTAGTGCTCGGACCCGCTTCAGACTAATTAAACCTTGGAAGTAAGAGGTAGGCATCAGTATTTAAAAAAAAAAGAACAAAAACTTCCCAAGTGATTCGAGTCAATTGGTTGCTCCTTAGAGCCTCTCTTCAAAACTGGCAGAAAACCAAGGATAGAGCACAGACCTCTTCCCCAGTGACCAGAGCGTGGGCAGAAGGACCAGATCTGCATGGCTTCAGCAGCTTCGCAGACACAGTGAACAGAAGATACAGGGGGTTCTGATGATCTTAGGAGGCCTCCAACTTCATTTTATTTCTTTCCAACAAGTACCCAAAAAGAGTAAGGACTCTACTCTGGGTGGAATAATTCGCATGTATACCTCTGCCCAACCAGAAAGGGCTGTATGGACTCTGTCAGAGTCTCATGCGGAAGGTGCTGCGGCTGCCCAAGTCCTTGAACATCTCAGAAGTGCCCAGAATACCTTCCCTCTTCCCTCAGGACAGAAACTCACGGGGGCGGGGGCGGGGGCGGGGGGGGGGGCGGGATCTACAGGGATTGGATACAAATTGAAGAGTCAGGAACATTGACAGTTAAGTTACTGGACATAAAGGGTGCCAGGAAAGCAAATCTCAGAGGCCACATTTTTAATACTTTGTGGTAACAACAGAGGAGAAAGTCCTTAAGCAATAAAATTGAGGAGGCTATCCTGTTCCACCTTGCCTCTTATACAGAAACCTACTCTTAAGAATGCAGGAAAACCCATCTCATTAAATATGAAAAGAAGAAAAGGATTGCCATTCAAACCCATGAAATTATAGCCTAAGAACAAAAGGAAAAAAGTCCTGATTAATGTGCTAACAGATAATGTAGTCTAATATTAAATATGAATATGTTAAGAAAGGGGTAGAAGTTTTGAAAATAAAGCATAAATCAAAGTAGAAAAGATAAGGAAAAATTTGCTTATACAACAAGCAGTTGTCAAAAGAGAGTTGACAGAGCTCAATAACAAATTAGGGGGATAAAAAAAATAAGTTATTTCTTAGATGCTTTTTAAGGTTAAAAAAAACTGTTCTTTTACCCAATTGGAACCCATAAAATGCCTATATTGTGTAGCACAGGACATGCCTCAAGGCCACAATAATGAAATTAAACACTAACCATGGTTACAATATTCTAATAACTCTCTATGTCACACACACAAATATGTTTTGCAAGGTCCTTTAAAGAGGTGACAATAAGGTAAAAAGCGAGGTCTGAGTAGCTGCTGACAGAGAGGCATTGTTTGTATTAAAAGAGTGACACAAAGAAAATAAATGTGATTTCAGATCTGAGCCCTAAATCAAGAGTCACAAGGACAGATACTCTAAGGCAATCACTTGCAATTGAGTTGCTTCCCAGAAGGAATCCCCATGTAGTCCGCTCCAGGCTGAGCAGCCACAGAGATCAATCTGTGTAGAGATGGCCAGTGAGTTCCTGATGGAAGTCCAGTTCGGTCAGCTAGAAAATAAATAATGCGGAGGACAAGTGGTTACATAAATATAGCAGTGGGTAGCGGTGGTGTTCTAACAGCTGCTACTCAAACTCTGGTCCGAGGGCTACCACTGTGGCATCATCCAAGTGCCTGATATACTGGTAAACGCAGAGTTTCAGGCTCTCTCACAGACCTACTAAAGCTGACTCAGCATTTTAACAAGATGCTCAGATGATTCAGATTTTATATATATCTGAAGATTTGAGAAGCTCTGTTTAAAGGATGTAGGTGATTTTGTTTTATTTTATAACAGTGGAAATTTTGTAATAATAAAAAACATCAAGTTTTCATAATTTGGTCATTCATTCAACAAGTATTCCTTTAAGTGCTTACACTGTGCCGTGAACTATGTGAGATGCTGGCAACAAGTACCGAGAGAGAGATAAGATTTTTGTTCTTATAGAGTTAATAGTCTAGGAGGGAATAACAAGTTTAATAAAAAAAAAATCAGAAGGTTAATAAATGATATGAAAGGAGGAATACAAGAATACATAAAGGGGCCTAAGCTTGGTTTTGCTCACCCAAATTTGAGAAAGTGATTGTAGCTTATGGCATGTTTTTCACAGGTTGAGGGGGCACTTTGTTTTAAAAAAAATCCTGCTTCACTTAGCCCATTTGTCAGTAGCTCAGTTTTACATGTTTCCCCTCCCCCATCTCTTTTTTTTTCTTTATTGATTAAGGTATTACATATGTATCCTTATCCCTCCATTGCCCCACCACCTCACTCCCATTCATGCCCTCACCCCCCTGGTCTCTGTGTCCATTGTTATGCTTATATGCGTGTATACAAGTCCTTTGGTTGATCTCCTCCCCTTTTCCTTGTCCTCCCCAAAACTGTGGTACATCTACACAATGGAATACTATGCTGCTGTAAAAAGGAAGGAACTCCTACCATTTGCAACAGCTTGGATGGCGCTGGAGAGCATTATGCTAAGTGAAATAAGTCAGTCAGAGAAAGATAAATATCATATGATCTCACTCATTTGTGGAATATAATGAACAATATAAACTGATGAACAAAAACAGATCCAGAGACAGAGAAGCATCGAGCAGATGCTCCCCCATCTCTTGACATCACCAAGACACCATCAGAGCAGAGCGGCTCAGAGATGGGCTGAGAACATTCCAGGCAACCATCGGGTGAGCTTACCATTCTAGGAAGAATGACTAGAAAAACAATACAGGAACTAAAGGATTAGCCAGCTCTAGTGATACAGAATGAAAAGAAAAATGACTTCAGATAGCTCTTACAAATAGGTAGCTCAATAGCCTTCAGCAGCACTTTGATACTGAAATTTCCTTTGGCAGAAGTATTTGCTGGCTGCACTTTAAATGGCATCCCAACTAATGGAACAGGCTGTGTGCTATAGGCACTCTTTGTATGCATGGTTCTAGTAAGCCAAAGAAGTGGCATGGGATTGAAATAATCTAGGCTCACTTGTACTGTGTATACGCTTTTAAAAGTGATCTAAATGTTCTAGCGAGGAATCAGTGAATTACGTGATTACATCAAATAACCATTTACATCAATTGCTTCCTTTCAATTGTTCAGCATGATACGGAAGGACTTTAAAGACAGACAGATTTTAGTTTCAAACCCCACTCCGGTTTTGCCAGCCCTCTGACACTGAGAAAGCTACTTATCATCTCCGAGCATCAGTTATTTATAATATCTATAAAATATCAATAATTGCTGCCTCCCAAGATAGTTGAAAAAAATTAAGTATGAATAGAGCACTTTGTGATTGCCTAGTACAAAGTCATAAAATCAAGGTGGCTTTCCATTGCCTGTAGCTCAAATTTCCAAGTTTAGCATCTCCAACCTCCCTAATCTAGCTATCTGTCCTTTCAAATCATTTTTCCAACTTTGTAAAAGTTCAGTTCAATTTGAGCTTCTGTTCTATGTCAGGCATTTTATTAAGTACAAGGAATACAGTGATGAATATTTAATATGACATGGCTGCTATTCTTGCACAGTTATATTTAGTGATGAAAACAGAAATGTCAATAAACTGTGAACAGTAAAATGATAAAAATATAATCAAGTTCAATGAAACCACAAGGACATTAAACTTCACTGGAAAGGTTAAGGAAAGTGTTCTGCAGCAGTTGATGCCTGAGCCAAATTTCTAAAATGAGGAAAAAGTAACCAAGTTAAAATGGTTTTGGGGAGGACTTTTTTAGGTAGAGGAAGAACATTAGCAAAGATTGTGTAATGCGAAACAGCATAGCCCATGCAGCCAACTGCTACAATATTATAGGAGAACAAAGTGTACTTGTACAACAGGTGAAAGATGAAGGCAAAGAGATGGACAGGGAACAAGACTCTGATGACATGTTAAGAGTCATAGATATGATAGAAAACCA
Source organism: Myotis nattereri (assembly GCF_964212035.1). Lineage (NCBI taxonomy): Eukaryota > Metazoa > Chordata > Mammalia > Chiroptera > Vespertilionidae > Myotis > Myotis nattereri. The sequence goes on along the minus strand of NC_138080.1, from coordinate 47,290,853 downwards.
TTGAATGATTTTTTTAAATGGTAAAAATGCCAGCTTTTTATTTTGTATCTCCCTTTAGTGTCTGAGTAGAACAGCCATCCTCAGTTCTAGTATCAAAACTCACAAGTGTTTCTCCAAAAGGTGAAGGCATGTTGAAAGTTTTTCATTATTTTTTAAAAATATTTTTATTGATGTCAGAGAGAGGAAGGGAGGAGAGAAACATCAATAATGAGAGAAAAATCATTGATCTGCTGCTTCCTGCATGCCCCCTACTGGGGAATTGAGCCTCAACCCAGACATGTGCCATGACCAGGAATTTAACTGTGACCTCCTGCTGGTTCATAGGTCAATGCTCAACCATTGAGCAACACTGGCTGGGCAAAAGTTTTTCATTGTTAATAAAATAACAAAGGTTGTAAAATTTGTTCTTTAAAAATTATATTAGAGAAAATTAACAGTCCTCTCAATTAACAGTAATTTACTTCATCTCTGATATGCTTTTCCAATTTCAAAATTATTTCTATTATTTCTCATTATTTTCACTTTTGGGTATACTTTTCCATTAGGGAAAGAGAAGGGCATACTCATAGCTAAAATGAAATTTGCATAAGTCTGAATAAATCCCTTAAACTATGCCATAAAAATGATGGTCTCCATTTGTCAAGGTGGTAATTGTTATGGAGAAAAAAATTGACAATCTAGAATTCATCTCTGTAGCCTCCTCTAAAAGAAAACATACCAGCAATTTTGCATATTTTCTCCCATATCACCCGTCTATGTTGTAGTTAGTTATCGAAATTCTTTCGAGTTTGACAAATGTCATGGATTCATAGACAGGAGGTCACATTTGGAAAATGCAAAAAGTAAACATGTGTTAATATTTTAGAAACCCCTCAGAGGAAAGGGGGGAGAGGGTGGATGGGTTGGATGAGATAAACCAAAGTACTTGTATGCATATGTGCATAACCCATGGACACAGACAATAGTGTGGTGAAGGCCTGGGGCAGGCAGTGGGGATGGCCTAGAAGAGGTCAATGAGGGAAAATGGGGAACATATGTAATACTTTCAACAATGAAGATTTTTTAAAATATATTTTAGAAACCATGATCCCAATTGATGGTCTTTTTCTAGAGCAAGGGTAGGCATTTATAAGGCCCTTGGGTGGTATAAGGCCCTCAAAATCATTTGGTCTGGCCCTACCAAAGCATTAGGGTGAGTTAATTAAATGTTTGACCAAATATAGCAGACTAATTTTTAAATTGATAATTTTGTATGGCCTGTGCAAATGATGTTATCAATATCAAAATGGCCCTTGGCAGAAAAAAGGTTCCCCATTCTGTTCTAAAGGCATTATAGACACTTTGATATTTTTCAACTAGCTATAGTTCATATAGTAGAAAGAAATGGATTTTTTTTTAGTATTACTATCTTACCTGGTTATTTAACTGAATTTTCTAAATTCTAATTGGTCATTGATTCTGTTGATTTTTTAGGCAGATAACATATGTTATGTCAAAGATAATGACAGTGTTTCAGTTTCTTTTCAATCTTCTTCTATTTCATTGTATTGAACAGTCATTTCAGTGGTGAATAGAAATGGTGACAATGGTCATTCTCTCTCCCTTCCTGTCAGTCTCTTCTTTCTTTATCCTTTTTTTCTGCCTTTCTCTGACCTTCAATGATGATGAAGCACAAAGAAACTTCTTTCTTCTTGCTTGGGAGAGGGTAGAAGTTCTGGTGGAAGCTCATAATTTGTGACCTAAGGCTTTCTTTATACAGCTGCTATGTTAGTCTGCTGAGTTGCCTCAGTGGAGGCAATGTATAAGACCCATCGTATCTTCCAAATCTATGGAAGATGCTTACAGAGATTTATGATAACTCCAGATCACACAACAATATGGTTGCTATGTGCGCTTAGGGCAGTGATTCTCCAACCTGACTCATGACCAAAATCACTTATGAAGGATTATAATTACACAAGACTCCCAGGTACCATCTTGGCCCTAGAAAATCAGAATCTCTGATGATGGGACTTGGGAATTTTATAAATTGTCTCAAATAGTTAAGATTGGAAACTATTATCTACACTACTCATGATATGCTTAACATTTTATCAGGGCATAGAAATTAATTCTTCTCCTACCTTTCTAAGTTTTTCTGGCTGGAATCAAATTAACATAAGACAGATTAATGGGAGTAAATGTCCAAATTTAATACATATGTACATGAGGAGGGTGCCATAAGAATATGAGACCAGAAGACACACTGGGCAGTTGAGGCTGTCATTTTGGAGTGGATAAGGGGATGGGGTTTTTTACTTTAAAGGGCAGGAAGGGAATTCCCATGGAGATGGTAAACAAATGTTTGCTGGAGCAACCCTAAAAGTGGGACACAGAGAGGACTTTGATCCACTGTGCCTTGCTAGGCTTCTCCCTATCACACACTAGCTCATATTAAAGTCTAGTTATACATGATGATAGCTCCCTTTTGAGAGCAAGTCTTCTACCTCAGTTTCTTTTAGACAATTATAGGGAAAGGCAAAGGGTTTCCCTGAGTCTTTCATCTCTTAAAAATAACCAGCTTAAAAAAATTAATATCCCAAAGAGGCATATTTTGGGGAAGCAAACTCTGCTCACCCTCAATTTATTGTTAATATTCACCCAAGGATATTTTCTTTTCCATTGATTTGTTTGTTTTTAGAGTGGAAGGGAGGGGAAGAGACACAGAGAGAGAAACATTGATGTGAGAGAGACACATCGATTGGTTGGGGGCCAGGGATGGAGCCAGCGACCAAAGTATATTTCCTCTACCAGAATCAAACTCCCAAGCCTTCAGTTTGAGGGCCAACACACTAACCACTGAACCAAACTGACTAGGGCACCCCCTCAATTTAAACAAAAATATTTAGAGATAGAAAATTATTTTAAGAAGTTGTTGGTAGCCCTAGCCAGGATTAAGAACAAAAAACAAACAAACAAAAGTTATTGGTAAACCCCTAACTATTCTTCCATGTGCTCATTCCAGCCTTTGCTTATTCTGTCATTCATACATGCACTTTAAATGCTCTCACTTCCTCTCACCGCTCCAAGTACTATTGATCTTCAAGGCTCAGACAGAAACTCTCCTTCCATTATTCCAAACATTTTTTTATTTTCTTCCTTGTAAGACAAGCTACAAAACCAAGCATATTATCATCATACAGCATATTTGCTCTCACTTTGTTCTGTGTGCTTTAATCTTGTCTCTACACCTAGGTTTTCAAGTAGTGTAAAGTAGGAAATAATATTTTTGCTTCATTTTTAAATCTTCAAAGAGCAGACATTATCCAGAATCAATGAAAACTCCATTTGGCCCTTTAATCCTTTCACCTTTCCTCATAACATGTTCTTATCCTTTTTGATGTATGTCAGAAAAACAGGAAAAATGGATATAAGGACTTGTGTTTAAATCAAATATTTAGTGGGACCTTTTCACCAGGAATTCCCTTGAGAAGAAAATGGTATTCTTAGGGAATCTGCTTTGTTTTACTTTTGGTGCCATTCATCTGAGGTTGGGGAGGGGGAAATTTATTTAGTTTGTCTTGGCTATTGCTTGTTTGTTTTGGCAATCAGAATGTCTCCCTACCACTTTCAAGTTCTTCCCTGAATATCAGCTAAAAGCACACTGAAAGCAGAAACAGACTATCTTTCCCAGACTTCTTTGTTCCCAAGACTTAAATGTGAATGACGTTCTGCCAATGAGGTAACTCTGTGAGATTTTGAAAGTGGAAGAGAAGCAGAATCCATTGCCTTTTTCTTCCAGAAGCAGAGGTGATTGGCTGCATGGGCTTCCGCAGATATGAGGCTTTACAAATGGCCTCCAGGTGTTACCTACTTTAAATTCCCACCTGACAATACCCACCTGGATGTGACTGGGAAACAGTAAGAGGGAGTTTCCCAGGGATTCCTGAAGAGAGGACAGCATCAACCTCCTGATTTTCTGGAGCATTCTTGAAAGCTCATGCCACCTTCATTGACATTTACTACTCTCTTTCCCAGTGGTTGTATAAGCCTTTCACTTACTCCATTAAATACCTTTCTGCTTGAAATACCTAACATGGCTGAATCATCACTGATTAATCATCCCATTAACATAAAATTCTCACCTTGATAAAGTCATATTTGCAAGAGAACCATGAGGTATAGATTTATAATCTCACTAAATACCTGGGTGGTATATGTGACTGACTTAAAATCTCTATAGAAACTTTTAAGAATCTGGCAGGTGGGTGCGGAGATCTGCTCATCTTGGGGCACCTACTGATCTAGAGTTGTCTGCCTCTTTCTTTGGTCTCTCCTTGTCCTCCACGTACAGTGGCCAGTTTCATATTTTGCCAGGGAACCCCCAAGATTGTGAATCAACATAGATAGAACTTATAGATATGTGTTTAGAGGGAGAATCTAGAGGGCTAAAAAGTTGTCTCCCACACTGAAAGCAGAAACAGAAAACAATAGATAGTATTATCAGGGGCACTGCCATAAAAGGAAAAAAGAAAATGAAGTCCCTGAGACCTGCCCAAGAAAGAAAAGGAAATTATGGAAGGTTGGTTATGCTTGAGAAGGTACTCAGCGATTAGTAATACGCATGTTCCTAGCTATGACTGCATCCAACCCACGCATGGATGTTTCCATTATGTCAGAAGAGTCCTTCACAATCACCATTTCTTCATGGAGACTCTTCCTAAGGACTGTGATTTTAATGCCATTTGCACTTCTCCATTCATTCATTTACTCATTCAACAATTGTTAATTGATTACCAATTATATGCAAACACTGTTGTAAACACTGGGGACACTATGGTGAATAGTACGTGGCAAAATCATTGCCCTCATAAAGCTTGTATTATGGTGTGGGATGCATATGTACCAAAGATAAACAAACAAAATAATTTCAGAATTTATTCAGTGATGAAAGGAAATAAACTAGATGATAAATTGATAGTGTGTGGGTGTGGAGGGAAGTGCTTTTAGGTATGCAGGTCTGGGCAAGCCTCTTGGAAGGTGATATTTGAACTGTAATCCACAAAGTTAAGAACCAGATATATACAGGAATGGAGGGTTCCATTTTTCTGCTCAAGACAAAGAACATGAGCAATGTTAAGTGAAAAGGCCCTTGAAAGGGACCCAACTATGTTTTAAGGGGGAAGGGCGATAGTGAGTGAGAAGTAGCGTGTTGAGCAGAGCCAAATAGGTAAGCAGGAGCTGTGTCATGCAGGCTTTTTGTCACATTTGTGCTGGTGAGACTTGAGTTTATTCACTCATTCTCTCTCTCCCTCTCTTTCTCTCTCTCAACACATACACCCGCCATAAGGTTTCAAAGCCAGCTCTGTGGTAGTGCCTGCTTAGAGCAAGTAAACCCAAAAGGAGAGTCCTCTAATACCACCTCTGGTGAAAACTCACCCTTATGCAAGTCAGCCAACAGTAAGTGTAAGCCAAGAGAAATTGGGGGAGTGTCTGCTGTTATAATCTAATGCAACTGAAAGCTAACAACCTGCACAATAGAAAAGCAGTAAATTTTTGAATCCCGATATTTAATTCAATCTTGGCACGGTCCCACCCTTTGTTAGAGGAAGATGTCAATAGAACCATATCACGTAATAACGGCTTCCTGCACATTCTTCGTATATTACTTATCTTCAAAGGAAGCACTTTTCATCATTCCTCGTATACTATAGTCAAGATGAAAAGTCTTGTGGCCCAAGAGCATCTGTCTGAATAAGGCGTTAGTTCTTACAATTAAACAATGAGAAGTCATCAAAGTATTGTAAACAAGGAAGTAAAATCTGATTTACATTTTTGAAAAATCACTGCACTAGGTGAGTGAAGAATGTAAAGGGAAAAGCTGGGAGAATGAAGTCCTATTTGGAGAATTTTCTCATAATCTAGGCAATGAATAATGGTGCCCTGGATTAAGATGATGGCAGTGGAAGTGGAGAGTAATTTATATTTTTAAGTAGAAATGGCAGGACTGATTGTGTGGATGTAGAAGCCAAGAAAAAGTTTAACCAAATATGATTCCTAGATTTAGAATTATCCAGCAGATTGAATGATTTTATTATTTACCAGGATGGAGAAGACTGAGGGAGCAATTATAAGGAAGACTGTGAAAAGAGAATATCAAGAGTTATTTTTGTAGATATACTACATATAACATGTATATTAGCAGTGCTGTGCTGGCAAATATTTAACAACATTTGTTAAACTCTTCAGGGGAAAAAAGATACAAATATATACAAACATAAGTTTATTATTAATTTTACTCACATAAAAAATAATAACATCATTTGCAAATAAAAAATTTTAAATACTCTTTACTGTAAAAAACACATAGTATTGTATAATTTTTATTTTCAAAAAATAGTCAGCTTCTCTAGGGAACAAAATAATTTGGTATAAATCAACTTTGGGATATTGATAGTTGATTTAAAAAGAGGAAGAAAGAGGCAATGGTGAAATAAAAGTTGAGATTGTTACAGAAGCCACTCAAGTAAGTGTGTACTCTATGATAGATATGAAGGAAGCAAAGATAAGAGAAGGAGGATGAAAAGTAAAAATGGATATGAAGTTATAATTAGATAAAACATTTTTGGAATTGGAAAATACTAGGTAGGTGAATTGGAAGATCAGAAGCTGATGTAATTACTGATATAACAAGGTACACACTGAGTGGCCAGGTTATTATGACCACCTGATGTTTGTAGGCAAATTAACTATAATTTTGTGCTGAAGTTGCTAGAGGGCCAGACCATTATAAATAGGGAAGCAGGTTGTTTACCACGAGAGTAGAAGTGATTTTTTTCTGAAGATATGGGTAAACAACATGATTTAACAGTCTTTAAATGTGGGATATATATATATATATATATATATATATATATATATATCCATGGCGGGGGATGATCAAGGTAGGTGAAGAACAGATTTTTTTAAATGAGATTTATGATTTAGAAGCCCAATATGTTGGATAAGTCATGTATGTGAAAGTTAAATTTTGAGCATGAATAATGACTATAATAGAAGTAGAGAGGAAGACAAGAATGATCTAGGTAACATTTTGGTGAATGAGAGAGAGTGATCAGGAGGTTGATAGAAGTGGTGGATGGTGAATGGTGTATACTTCAAAGAAGTTAAGATTTTTTTAAATGAGGAAAAAAGAAAATGAAGTGGATGTGGCATTGATAAACAAGGATAATATTTATTCTACTTCTTGGCTCTGGGAGTCACAGGATATGGGATGAAAGATGATGATAGATAGATAGATGATAGATAGATAGATGATAGATAGATAGATAGATAGATGATAGATAGATAGATAGATAGATTGATAGATAGATAGATAGATAGTGTTTCTCCTGATGGCAACTTTGTATTATTAATATGAGTGATTTTCAATGATGGTGATATATGAATTTGGTGGGTTACAACTCATTATTTGATGTGCTGAGAAATTTATAGAGTGCTAAAAATATTTTAAAACCTACAGAAAGGCCTCAAAACTGTAAAATTGAAGAAAATGGTGTTTGATTTTCAAAAGCAAAAGTCTTCTATAAAAAGATTATTTAAAACTGCTCTGACTTGAAGGATAATAGAAACTGAATTATAAGTGTCATATGTAGTTTATAAAATCAGCCAGAGGCACTATTATCATAAAAAGTTAGGAACCAGTAGGATAAAATACCAAAGAGAGTGAAATATGATTATAATTTGAAAGCATTTGAAAGGTAAACTTTTATAGACACACACAAGGTCATAGTGTTATGAAATGCAAATTGAATGTGAGATAAAAGATTAGCCTCTGGTACTTTTTCCTGTAGGTGTATTGTTCATTTCTTAGTTGTGTCTAAGCTCAGGGTGGGGCATTGATCAGTCAAGTATTTAGGGTCCCCAGCACAATGGGGTGCACAAGTGTTTGCAGGAACAGGTTCTGCCCTGATGAGATGAACAATTCTGTATAAAAAGTGTTAGAAGAGAAAATGTCATGTAGCCAACTACTAAATGGTATGATAAGACCACAAGCATAATATCAGAAAAAGTAATAATCAGTAGGAGTCAGAGTGAAAATTAATTAGATTATCTTTGCACTAAACTGCCTCTCAATCTAATCATTTATTTCAGTGACTATCATCAGTAAGAGCTTTTAACACATGAAAAAGAGATTAAATAAAACTAGAATAATGCAAATGAAAGCACACGTTATCACCCTTCTCACAAATAGGTCACTCTGGAGAGTTTTCTACCCATAATAACCACAGTAAATTATTTGTTTAAAACAGTCCGACTATCAAAACAAATATTAATGATTTTCACCTTATGAACTCTCTTGCCAATAATTGAGGAACCCTCTACAGTTAAGCACTTATTCATTCAAAAAGGATTTATTGAGAACCAATTTTCTATTCAGACAGTACTAGTATGAAGTGTTATTGGCAATATCCACTCAGTGTTAAGATTCAGCCTCTGCCTTTAAAGAATTTACAATCTGACTGGGAAAACATGATTAAAACTGGTAGAATATTGCAAGATGGTAAGTAACTGAGTTCTCATTTTTTAAATTAGATGCTCAAAAAATTTGTAGTATATCATTTAGTGTTTTAAAGGCTAACAAAGGGGAAGACTTATAAAACCTGAAGGACACAGGGAAGCCTTCAAAGAGAAAGTAACAGACGGGTTGGCTTCATAAGCAGGAAGGCTGAAAAGCGTGACGCAAAGGAAGTGAACAATGGAAGGACCAGATTCTCAAACTGAACATGAGTCCTGTATGAAATGCTGCTAAAGAATATCTCTGAGTTTTCCAAAGTCCACAAAATTAACATAATGAATATTCAAGAATGTCATTCAATGGCACATTACTTGAAATGTTGTCTTTATCAGGGATGGGGAATCTTTTTTTCTGCCAAGGGCCATTTGGATATTTATAACATCATTTCAGGGCCACGCAAAATTATCAACTTAAACATTAGCCTGCTAGAGTTGATCAGACATTTAATTAACTCACGCCGAATGCCGTGGCAGGGCCAGACCAAATGATTTCATGGGCCATCTACGGCAGGAGGGTGGGACATCCCCACCCTGTCTTAGGTGGACACAAATATATAATGAAATAGAATGCACAATATGTAAAAAAAATTGCAAATGACTGATGAAACTTGTTCTTTCAAACATCTCAAAATATGAAATAGTTTCTATGAACATACGGGAAGTTGTCAGAAAAGATTGCAAATTTATTTATGAGGAAAGATAGAATTGGGCTTGGCAGTGGTCAAAGTATATTTTTTAAGTGAAGGAAATACAGTGATAGATAAGAAAAGAAAAAATAATGAGTTGGTCATTGAAGCCAAGTAGAGGATTTTTATTTACTTCCTGATAACTGCTATCTATTACTAGAATTATGTGAGATTTAATGTAATAGAAATGTGAAAAATCTTTTATGTTCCCAAACAAAAATTATAACATAAATATTAATCTGCCACTGATATGTAGAATAGAATAGAAGTGGGAGTAGAGGTGGGGTGTCGTAATGCTGTGAGTGAGAAGATTATTGCAGTCATTCAAACTTCTGGTGAAGACATGGCTTGAAAGGATGCATGTATGTTAACAACAACAAGAAGTCTGAGCACTTTGAGATCAATATCAAGACTAACAATAATGCAAATTTTGAGTTTTATATAAACTTATCAATCTTATTACTCAAAACAGCTTCAGGTAGTAGGAGACAATGCAGGTAAATAATGTTGTATTTACACTTCTTGTCTCATGAATTTCAGTAAGAAATGCATGAACTTACAGAGAACGAGAAATACCATATGGTATCACTTATATGTGGAATCTAAAGAACAAAAGCAAACAAAGTGGAAACAGACTCATAGATACAGAGAACAGATTGACAGATGCCAGAGGGGAGGGGTGTTGGGGGATGGGGTGAGAAGAGCTGATGGAATTAAGCTGTACAAATTGGTGGTTACGAAATAGGCATGGGAAGTAAGGTAAAGCATTGAGAATATAGTCACTAATATTATACTAACTATGGTGCCAGATGGGCACTTGAATTATCCAAGGGAACACTTTGTAACCTATATGAATATCTATTAGCTGTGCTGTACACCTGAAACTAATACAAAATAGTGTTGAATGCAAACTGTAATCAATAAAATAAAATAAAATAAAATAAAATAAAATAAAATAAAGTAAGAAAGGCATAAACCCAGATAGCTCTATGTCCCCTTCGCACTTCCACTAGAGGTCACATGGACCCGTGTGTCCACACCTGGAAGCCAGAGGCAGGTGCAGGAAGCAGGCCCTGCTGGTGGAGGTTGGTTCCAGGAAGAGGGCACTGTCTGCAGCGGGTGCTGCTGGTGATGCCAGCTCATTAGCAGAGGAAGGAAAATTCAGAAGGGCCCACTGGTGCAGAATCTAATGTATTCTCTGGTGAAAAAAAGAAAGTAACAGTGGCCTAACAGTTAACACACAGAAGCCAAGACTATGAGACTGTCCGAGTGCATAATGCTATTAATTTTGAAAGTAGGAGCCTAATTGACTACAGCTTACCACCTGTGGTTGATGTTAGTGCTTCCATAAGAAGAAAAAAGACAATCTGGGGCGAGTGATCTTAGTGACTAGAGCTGCCTCCAGCTGGGCCTCTTAAAGAGGGTGTTGACAATTTTATAAACCGCTCTTAGAGGGGTTTCTCATTTTCTCCTATAATTTGTCGTGTCCTCATACTAGAGTGACTAATCATTTGCTTAAATCATTTTGCCGTACTTTTAAAAACCGAGAAACCAAAAATGGGATTTTTAGAGCAGCTAAGATCACATGCCTGTTTTCTTTCTTTGCATTATTCTAATATAAAAGCGACGGTGGAGAACAGGGGGGAGAGGCTGAGAGCTATTTCAGCAGCGCTTTCCAAGAGACTGAGCCTTCAATCGTGTGAAAGAACACTTTGTAAGAATTTTAAGATTCAGTGCAGTATAATTCCTCTTTCCTCTGTGACTCACAGATGTCACACTCATACTTTCTCTGGTGCAACAAAGAGAGAATCATGACCTTCTCCCCTCCAGCCATAATGAAGTGAAGATCATGGTACATAACAGCATTTACTGGAGAAAGAGTAAGGTTTAATCTAACAATAAATTCAACTTTCATGGAAAGTAATAACTCATGTCACATGAAGTTCAGAGGGACAGTAGGTCCAGAGTAAAATTGAATTCCAAACGTCTTTTACAAATTATTTGATCATTGAAATAAAGTGAACAAACCATTCACTCTTATATATCTCTGTCTTTGCTCAGGATGGACCCTTTGCCTGAAAAAGAGACTTTTACCTTACTCTCTCCTCCCTAACTAATCCACTCTCCACCAAAGAAATAAGGAAAATTAGCACATAGTATTATAGAAATGTCAGTTACTAGTTTATAATTATTATCTTTCATGGTTGCCTAAGAGGTTAGAAATAACAGATGTAAAACACCTATCATAGTAATTGCCACAAAGGAAATACTCACTAAATGATCACCATCATCATTATTATTATTATTACAAGCTTATAACTGAGACAATTTATATGTCTGTCTCCCAACTAGACTTTTAACTGCTACAGGGCAGGCATAATGTCTTCACTTATTCATTTAATGAATGTTTGTTAAACATCCGCAATGTTCAAGGCACTACTATATGTACTGAGATACAATGGAAAATAAGCTAATAGCTACCTCAGAACTTCCTAGATTCAACTACCTGCCCCAGGTATTAGTACCTCACGGCATTCTACATTCTCTACCACCTAGCACTGGTCATTCTATTTAAAATACTTATTTAAATGTTTGTTTTACGAAGTAAGAGGAGGCTTTCCTTGACTTATTTATGATTGCACCAGTTTAATAAATATAAATTGATCATTTTTATTTCTAGAAACCGCAATTGTATTTATAAAGCATTAAAATTTACATGAAAAAATCTCCCCTATAGTCTAGTTCAGCCGTGGGCAAACTACGGCCCGCGGGCCGGATCCGGCCCGTTTGAAATGAATAAAACTAAAAAAAAAAAAAAGACCGTACTCTTTTATGTAATGATGCTTACTTTGAATTTATATTAGTTCACACAAACACTCCATCCATGCTTTTGTTCCGGCCCTCCGGTCCAGTTTAAGAACCCACTGTGGCCCTCAAGTCAAAAAGTTTGCCCACCCCTGGTCTAGTTTATAAGTTCCCAAATTTTTGAACAAATAGATAATATATTCAATTCATTCATTCATTCATTTTCAACATTTCACATACAGACTGACTAAGCACTGAAAATATATTTTATATAGACTTTTTTTTATTTTCCAGAGTACAAAAAGGAAGATACAAAATATATGAAGCTATTGTTTTTAGACTGAGATGTGAGATTTTCTTCAGTTCAAAATCTGAATATATTCTACAATGATAAAAAATGTAAAATCATAAACTCCAAATAATGTTTAGCTGGTGAGACTTCTCAGAGATCTTTAGATCAAAAAATTACTGGAATATCACTCCAGGTTAGTCTCATCAAGATTAATTGGCCCTCATTTCTATCACAGCACTCACACTGAACCTTGTCAAGCAGGTTTCCAACTTCAAGAATAGCTAATTGCTATACATTCATTATAAGAAATTCTACTCACATTTTTTTTAATGTAGAAAGCAAGGTACAATTTTGCTCAAATTGCAATCATAGGAAATTAAAGGTGAACTTTTAATATTTATTTCATCCCCAATTTCTATTCCAAAAGCCACTTTTATAAACAGGGAACTTGAATAGTTTTCAGAGAAAAGAATATATATTGGATTTTTTAGGCTGCTGAAATAAATGCAGGCATAGAAAACACGCCTATATGTCAGCAGAAGTTCTGCACATACAGGGGTGGGCAAAGTAGGTTTACAGTGTGAGTGACATTCTATTGAGTTAATAAAAGTATAATAATCATCATAACCTACATGCCTTTTTTTCATACAAACAATTGTAAACCTACTTTTGGCAGCACCTGTATTAAAAGATGAGTAAAAATTAACAATCTTGTAGTAATTAATTTCTATCTTTATTAGATGATATAATAATATCTTATTGTAATCATCTTTGACAATATAATCTATTTTAAAGACTCTTAAGATATACGGGTAGTCTTAGCTTTTAATTCCTCCTGGAGTTTTCTAAAATTCAGCTATATGTTCTGCTCACACTTGCTCTGCATTAAGACAAAACCCATTTTCTTTATCTTCACATCATTTCCACTGACACACTAATGGATCCCTCTCTGTGTTACAAGTTTATAGCTATATGATTCATTTCTATGATAGTCTCACTTTCATTAATATAACAGCTCCAATTGTAGTACATCAATTCCTGTGATATCCACATTCACATCCTAATGACTTTTCCAACCCTTAATGTGTTTTAAAAGAGAAGAGTCACTTTGCTCTGGGGGGCGGTGGGGGGAACTATAAAAGATTTCAACCAACTGCAGAGTGTCCTCTCCATAAAATGATAAGACTATAGTAATTCAACATTTTGCATTCATGCAAAACAGCTCCTCAAAAAGACCTCCAAAAACACAGTAAGAAAACTGCAACTACAAAGAATAAAAATAAATTTTCAAAGTTATTCAACACATATTGCTGCCTATTCTAGGTTATAATAACTGTACTGCAAGGATACTCAATCTGATAGGATAGGCTTGAGAGTTCATGGGTAGGCTTCATAAAGTAGGTAAAGTCCTGTTGTAGAAAAAGATGTTATATATGCATGTATTTGAGGAGATAGTTCACAGCTTTCATCAGATTCTGAAAGTGGTCTATATGATCATAAAAGATTGAGACCTCATTCTTGGATATAGCTGTACCCTCGACTAGAGGAAAACAGATTGAGAGCTTAGAGTATACAAAGTGATTCAAATGTGAGTAGGATTTGTGGAGAAATGGAGATAGTACTTGTAACCTAAATACCCATCTTCTGAGTACCAAAATGGATTTGGAATTATAAAAAAGAGAATTGACACAAAGTTATAGGTTTCACTTAAGAAGTCAAAAAAGTGTCTTAAAATTAGAATACAGCAATAGAAGCTTGCACTCTTTTCATAAGAAACATACCTGTTTGGATCAAAGACAGATATTTTCATGGAAATAAATTGAAAAGTCTATAATCAAGGATAAGAAGGAATGAGTTAAAAAAAATCATCTATGTAAAAATGTAGGTGGAGAAATTTTTTACCTTAACGGTTGGCATGAGAATTCTTTTTCTTCTGAGATCTCTCTTTGAGAAAAATAGCCTTGCTGGGGCCAGGTCCACATGGAGCACCAAAACTTTGGAGGTGAGAACTAAATTCATTCAAATGAGACAAATAGACAATTTTTGCTAAAAGAGAAAGGAAGAAAGTAGAAAAGAGAAAAAACTCAAAGATGGTGAGAGATTAGAAATATTAGGAAGTAAGGGCTAAGAAAAATATATGGTGGAAGGACAGCTGAAGTTAATTAATAATAACATCCAGAAGCAGATCTAAATTTTGTAGAGATGAATTTAATTTTTGTGGTCTTTGCTAAGAAAGAAGAACCCCAAGTTTCAAAATTTTAAATTAGAAATGGATCTTTGGAAGAAAGATGTGCAAGGAGGAGCCTGTTTCATAGAAATTCATAGTTTTATTAGTTCATGGAAATCCATTATTACTCATATCTACCCATTTCATATAAAATTGCATACAATGGAATTTTATTGCATACTCTGCCATAAAAAGGTAGAAAATTTTACCCTTTGCAACAGCATGGATGGACCTGGAGAACATTATGCTAAGTGAAATAAGCCAGTCAGAGAAAGGCAAGTACCATATGATTTCACTCATGTGTGGAATTTAATGAACATACTGAACCACCACGCAAAATAGAGACTCATAGATAGAAAGCAGGCAGGCAGCTGTTGGGGGGCGGGGGGAGGAAGGAGGTGTGAGATTAAGAAAGAAAAAAAAAGAGAGAACTCAGGGACAATAATGTGGTGATAGTGGGATGGGAAAGAGGGTTGAAGGTGGAAGAGGGCATTGAGGGAATAAATGGTGATGGGGGAGAAATAAATATAAATAAATAAAAATAAATAAAATTGCTTACTCTGTAACATGAAAATACTGTCTCAAACATATTCGATAAATCTCTTAAGCTCAAAATGCTCTGAATGAATGCTATTTTGTGGGAAATTAACAAGGGAGCTAAATTTCTCATGGGCAGAAGAGGAGCAGGCTCAGGTGATCCTGAGGCAGTTACAAGGTGTGGTGTGGCATCTCACTGTGGCTTTGATTTGCATTTCTCTAATGACTAATAATGAGCATGTTTGGATGTACTTATTTGCTACCCATACGTTGAAATGCCTATTCACATCCTGTATCCATTCTTTACCTGGGGCGTTTTCTTGCTGAATTGTAAGAAGTATTTATATATTTTTGGATTCAAGTTATTTACAAATACATTATTAAAATATATTTTCTCAAATTTTCTGGCTTGTCTTTTCTCTTTCTTACTAGTGCCTTTAGAGGAGCAACACTTTAATTTTTAATTTAGATGAAATCCAAGTTACTTTTTCTTTTACAGGTTATGCTTTTTATGTCATATGTAAGATCACTTTGCATAACTAAATCACACAAAGATTTTCTCCTGTATTTTATACTTTAGGGCTTACATTTAAGCATATGACCTATTATGAGTTCATTTTATTGGTGATGTAAGAATCTAAGTTCTCTTTTTTCTTTATTTCTTTTCTTTTTTTTTCTTCATACGGTGTCCAATTAATTGTTCCAGCACCATTTGTTGAAATGATTATCACTTTCTAATAGAATTACCTTCCACTTTTGCCAAAATCTATTAATCATAATAATGCTGAATATGTCAAAATTATGGACACCTATATATTCCTTATTGTAAATATCAATTACTGTTGAATGCAGGTTGTTTACCAGCAGAAGCATAAAAATGCATATGCATTCAATTTGTTCAATAAACAAGACATTGGTATGTATTTACAATGTAGGTAGTCTTGAAAATACAAAGGTAGTTTGTGGTGATCATGTTATAACATATATAAATATCAAATCACTATGATGTACACCTAAAATAATAAGATACTGTATGCCAATTATACCTTAATTTGGAACAATACAAAGGTAAATCAGATATAGAATCTGCTATCAAAAACTTTACTATTTAGACAAGGGAAGGGACAAGGGTTTCAAGAATGTAAATAGAAAGTGCATATTTAGGCAAGAAGAGATTACCTCTAACTGAGGCTATCTGGGTAGGCCTCATGGCAACATTGGCAGTAGAGACAGAAATTGACAGGTGGGATCTCATTCTGTAGAAATAAATTGAAGGACATTCCAAAATGAGTGTAAAGCCTGGACGCAGGCAAGGAGGCACAAGAGTAGGGAAAGCAAGGTAGTTTGGAGATATGAGGTGTATCCCAAAGAGACAAAAATGGTAAGATGGAAAACTAAATTTAAAAAGGTTAGAGCCAGACTAAAGAACTGTATTTTATTTTCTAAGCAGTAGGAGTTACTTAAGGTTTATGATGAGAAAAACGTCAGGATTGATGCTCATAGCTATGCCAGTAACAATAAAGCAAAACTGTTCAAAAGCATTTACTATCATTTCTAAAATTATTTCATTTCACTTAGGGGATGCTGTAATTCAGTTCCTACTCTAAAATTTTCTGTGATTATTTTATCCTGAAACCAATTAAATTAGAATAAATTAAATCTTTAGATTTGAGCATTCTTTTTCATTAGGCTTGTCATCCACTCACTCAATAGATATTTTTAGACACCTTCTATGTACTATGTATATGTTTAAAAGAGAAAAAAAAAACTATCCTCAGCCTTTATGAAACAAATTTACACACAGAGAGAGATAACACACTTGCATTAACATTATACATTGAAATACATTAACTAAATTATAATGATTGCTAAAGAGCGGTGACACCTTTTATTTAAATAGGACTTAATATCTTGAAGATTTATTTTGTATTTGTAAAAGCCATTTGACGACAGCATTACAAGTCTCCCTTTACCCAGGAGAATGTTAAACACAGGATTACCTCTTTCACGATAGTAAGGACGGAACATTAGAAAGTCAGTGCTCTGACCCTAATTAGATCTCCTAATTCTAAACCCAGTAATCTTGCCATAGTGTTTAAAGGTTTTAAATTAAAGACTATTTTCTAAATTAATATGGAGAAATTTTAGAATCGGGCTTAATCCATGGTATGATACCCAGTGCTGGAAAAAATATTCTGCTCATTTGGGAATGTTTTTTAAGTCATTTTATTCTCTCTACCCAAACACCCTTGCCCACCCCACCCCCCAACACACATACACATACAAACACACACACACACACACACACACACACACACACACACAAAGATGCTTAATAAGTGCCACTCTGGTCTAATTCTGACTGCTTCATTCTGGGGCACATATATAGCAGCTCATCCTCTGAGCAAAGGGGAGAAATAGTATGATCTCTTAAAAAATCAGTTGCTTTTCAAAAGGTCTGGAAAGCTCAGCTTAAAGCCTCTCAGTGTAGAAAGATAAAAAAAAATAAATAGAATAACATGATTTGAGAAATGCTGAGAAAACCTGGAGAAGTCTATAAACGTGTCAAAGATTTTTAATTTCTTGTAAACTAGTGAATTTAGCCCAGAAATATATCCTGAATTCAGGAAGACTGGCCTCCACAAAGATTCACTCTAGAATCGTGTAAGAGCTAAGATGTTGACGTTTAATGCTTTCTTAAAATAAATGATCGTGTTCTAAAGCCACGACTTTTGCTGTTGCCATGGCACTGTGGTTCAAAGTTAGTAGTAGATAATTAGATGTATTTTTGAGGTAACCCAGTTACGTTTTGTTAGAAACTTATTTAGGAAATTTTTAGTAATACCAATGGTATTGTGTGAGAAATTTATTTTGATATAAAATTAACCTTTTCACAAACTATACATTAAGAATTTTGTCAAAATTGTAAAAATCTACAGGTAAGTGTCATGTGCCAGATGTCTTCATTTTTTTTAAATTAAATCTTTATTGTTCAGATTATTACAGTTGTTCCTCTTTTTTCCCCCCATAGCTCCCCTCCACCCGGTAACCCTCCCACCCTCCGCCCTCACCCCCCCACCACTGTCCTCATTCATAGGTGCATGATTTTTGTATTTTTGTCCAGTCTCTTCCTGCATCCCCCAAACCCCTTTCCCCCCCAAGAATAGTCGGTCCACTCCCTTTCTATGCCCCTGATTCTATGATAATCACCAGTTTATTCTGTTCATCAGATTATTTATTCACTTGATTTTTAGATTCACTTGTTGATAGATGTGTATTTGTTGTTCATAATTTGTATCTTTATCTTTTTCTTCTTCATACTACTTTTAGGTTTACTAGGAACAGGAATGAACAACATAATATAGATCAAGTAGGAAGAAAAAGTTATAGGCTATATCTCATATATGACAAGGAAACATAATCCTAAATAATTTCAAGTGAAAACAGTCAGAATATCTATGACACATTAAAAGGCTTAAGAGGAGTAGATTCCTGACAAAAATTATTTAAATAAAATGTTTTTGCATTTAACACTTTTGTACCTACTAATATTTTTTATAATCAAACATATAATTATCATAATAAAAATAACCATAGCCCAAAATAGAACTTAGTTTCATCTCTGGAAGATTAATATGGCATAATCTATGGGAGAAATAAGCACATAGGTTGTTGTTTCTTACTTAAATATTTATTTATAGGAAGTTTCAAAAATGTTCAGAGAAATATTATGAACCTTTTTTTATCCAACCTCCTTCAATTTTGACATGTTGCATAATTACAGTCATATATCACAAACAGGAAATTGGCCATGATCCAATCCATAGATTTTATTCAAATTTTACCAGTTTTGCAAGGCTCATTTAAATCCACACCCTCTCCCCCATTCCTAGCCCCCTATGGCAACAATCTGTTTTCCAACTCTGAATTTTTTTATTTCAAAAATATTATATAAATGGAATCATTACAGTATATATTTATTTTACTTTTATCAGCATAGTTCTCTGATAATTCGCCCAGGTTGTTCAGTACATCGATAATTTGTTCCTTTTAGTTGCTGAATGGTATTCCAGAATATGGATGTACCACACTTTGCCTACCATCCCCCACAGAAAGAGACGTGGCTATTACAGATAAAACTGCGAAAACATCCAAGTACAGGTTTTGTTTGAGCATAACTTTTTATTTCTCTGAGATAATGTCCAAGAGTGCAATTGTTAGGCCATATGGCAATTGCATGCTTATTTTTATAACTAGGTATCAAAATGTTTTCCAGAGTGGCTATGCCATATTACATTTCCACCAGCAAACTGTGAGTGATACAGTTTCTCTACATTTTCATCAGCATTTGAGCCCATAACTGTTTTGTACTTTAGCCATTCTGACAGGGGTATAGTGATAGCACATTGTGGTTTTAATTTTAATGACACTCAACATTTTTACATGTGGTACTTTTTCATCTGTATATCTTCTTCAGTGAAATGTCCCTCATCCATTTTCTGATTGAACTGTTTCTATTTTTATTGTCGAGTTTTCAAAGCTCCTTATATATTCCAGTTATAAGTTTTTTTTGTAAGATCCATAGTTAGCCAATATTTTCTCAAGCGCAGTCTATATAATAAACAGCTAATATGCTAATTAGACTGAACAGCAGAACAACCGTCCAGGCGACCTTCCCAACAAAGCCGGGGCTGCAAGGGGAGGCCGAGGCAGCCGGGGCGGTGAGGGCCAAGCCCCTTACGTGGATTTTGTGCATCGGGCCTCTAGTAACTTTTATAAAAATGAAAATGAGGAGACTGTTAGACATGGTATGTAATGAAATCATTTCCTCCAGGAAATATCAGATCTAATCAGTACTCATGGCTTGTGGGGAGAAATACAGGGGATCACTGGGCATCGCACAGAATTGCAGGGTTGGGAGACACTGATAAGAGCGTTTTAAGCATCAAGAACCTATGGAAACCTGTTTTTCCATCCCACATCTGTGAGACGCTTTTTCTCTTCTCACTGAAATGTGTTTATGTGATATAATTATTATATTACTTCAGGGTTCACGTAATACCCTCAATCTAGAAAGAGTAATATTTTAAAAAATGTTCTTATGACACAGTGCAAATATTACTGGTTCTGATGTATTCAGATTGTATTTGTTATCATCACTAAAAATAAGCCAACTTGGTATTTTTTATCAGCTAAAATTATCTTTCAAGATGGCATAAGTTGAATTCAAGTTCTATCTGAAAATCCTACTATACTTAAAATATAATTCAAATTTTCCTTGGTTGGTTTGGCTCAGTGTGGATAGAATGTCAGCCTGTGAACTGAAGTGTCCCAGGTTTGATTCTGGTCAATGGCACTTCCTCGACTGCAGGTTCCTCTCTGACCCGGGCCCTGGTCAGGCACATGTAGGAGCCAACCAATCAGTGTGTTTCTCTCACATTGATATTTCTCTCCATCTCTCCCTCTCTCTTCCACTCTCTCTAAAAATCAATGGAAAAGTGTCCTTGGGCGAGGATAAAAAAATAATAATAAAACATAATTCAAATTTAATCTTTTCCTTCAAATGTTATTGTGAAACAAAACTTACTTTTAAAAAGACACGAAAAGCAAATATTAAATGTCTCGTGGTCCAATTGAAAGACAGCTTTCACTTCACGTTTTGATAGAGAATTCATGCATAAGGAGATTATTAAGACATACTGCTAATGCCCTTCTGTCATTACTTTTGACATTCAAATTCATATTCCCTTCACATAAATGGTAGGTTAAGGCAAAATGTATATGGCATAAAAGTGGAGTTTTAAAAGAAACAAAATTAATATTTTGCTTATATAACAACATTCCATTGAGAAATAGCATGAAGTAAATTTGTTTTGTGTTTATATTCTAACATGTTACTTATAACATGCTAAATATAAGTCAAAACAAAATAAACAAGTGCAAGGCAACTTCAGAATACTTAGACAACCATTGTAAGGGTTTTAAAACTTGAAAGAACCAGCACCTGTGCTACCTGGTTGCTAAAAAGCAGGGACTTTTCTAAAGTTAAGAAAAAATAATGGTAGTGTGCCATCTAGAGGCAGTGGGGTCATTTTTAACAGTTTGATATATTTTAATGGAATTATTCCCTGACTGCAGACCCACATGCATGGAAAACCGTCCCTGCAATTTCAACTTTTGCAATTTAAAAGGAGAATTTTATTTTTCTTCTGACAGAGATTTTTTTTTTAAAAAAGCCCATCGTTGGTAAGGTGCCAGGAAGTGGACCATATTCTAATACATAGAAAGCATGGGAAGGAAGTTGCTGCAGGCTAAAAGACAAATGTTATGGTATGACCTGTGTGTCAAGCAAAATTCAGTAAAATAAGACACCTAGATTCAGACATTTGTGTGGAATTGGGTTTACAGATGTACTTTCTCGTGTTAAGGGTGAACAAGGTTGGAGATAAAATGCAGCCTGGAGAAGAGCCACTATGTTGGACAAGCCTTAATCTATATTTTCACTTAAAGTGGGAAAAGGAAATTTCCTTCCTAAGCCATCTCTGAGTAAGCACTCTCAAAATGCTTTTAAGATAAAATTCTATGACATGAAATGCTCTTTCTACTATGAACATATTATTTTTTAATTTCAAATTTCTATAAAAAATCATTTTTCACTATAATTTTGCTGTGATTTGCTTATTATTGTTTCAATTATTCAGATCAAGTAAAGGAAATAAGTTGAGGTAGAAAATGTGACTCAAAGTTTTATTGTTTGAAAATATTTAAAGTTCCTTTTTTTCCCAGTCTACTGCTTCTCACTTACTACTAAAGTATTGGAACAGAATATATGCGTTCACACAAACTTGACAATTATACAGTGGCAAAACACATCTAGTGTGTCACCATTCAAAAAGAATTCTAAGGTGGTGTTTTCGCTGAAAATTGTCACTCTAAGCAATCAGTTTCAAATACATAACATACAATGCTATAAAACTTTCAGGAGAAAAAAAAAAAAAAAAACAGGAGAAAATCTTCAGGACCTAGTATAAGGGACTAATTCTTAGACTTTACACAAAAGCACAATTCATGAAAGGATATATGGATAAACTGGACATCAAAATTAAAAACTTTTGTTTCATAAAATACCCTGTTAAGAAGAGTAAAAAAGATAAGCAACAAAATGGCGGGAAAATATTTGCAGAATTCTGGAATATGTAAAAATAATAATCAAAACTCAACAGTAACATAAATCCAACATGAGCAATATGTATTTCACCCAAGAGAATTTACAGATGGCAAAGAAGCGCATGCAAAGGTATTCAACAGTGTTAGTTAGACTTTAGGGAAGTGAAAATTAAAGCCAAAATGAGGTGATACACACATCTATCAGAATAGCTGAAATAAAAAGCAGCGACAGTAAGAAATGCTTGTAGGAATGTGGACAACCTATGTCTTACACTTTTCTGATGAGATTGTCAAATGATACAACCATTCTGTGTAGTAGTTTAGCAGTTTCTTATAAAAATAAACATGTCATTACCATACCCAGCAAGTGCACTCTTAAGCAGTTATTACAAAAAAATCAAAATGTATTCTCATGCAAAAAATTATAAATGTTCACAGCAGTTTTATTTGTAATAGTCAAAAACTGGAAACTGCCCAAATTTCTGTCAGTGGGTAAATAGGTAAACAAACAATGGTACATCCATACCATGAAATACTACTCAGCAGTAAAAAGGAAGACACTGTTGATACATGCAACTTGGATAGATCTCAAGGGAATTATCTGAGTTACAAAAAAAAAAAAAAAAAAAAAAAAATCCCAAAGGTTCTACAGTGTTTAACTAAATTTATATAACATTCTGGAAATAATGAAATTATAGACAGAGAAAAAGATTAGTGGTTATCAGGGATTAGGGAGTAGGGGGAAGGCTAAGGAGAAAGTAGGCCTAGCAATATACTAGCAAGAACAAGGCAAAGAAATTGTATAGAGATGGAATTACTTTCTTTCTTGATTATGGTGTTAGTTATAAGGATCTACATGTGTGATAAAAGTGAATAAAACCAAGTACACACATATACACATCTGAATGCATGTAAAGCTGATGAAATCTGTAAAAGTCCTATAGATTGTACCAATATCAGTTTTCTGGTGGTGCTATTATACTATAGCTACGCAAGATGCTACTGTTGGGGGAAACTGGGGAAGGGTGCATGAGATCTCTCTGCATTATTTTTTAAAACTACATTTGAATCTACAGTTATCTCAAAAGAAAAGTTTAATTATCAAACAGTGAATCAATAACAAAAGTAAACTAATAACTAACATAATTCAATAAAATAAAATATGTAATATACAAAGCAAACTCAACTTTCTTAAGAAATATGCAAAAATAAAACATTTTTTAAAAAAGAAGAAAAAAGCCCTGGCTGGTTTGGCTCAGTGGATGGAGCATGGGCCTGCAGACTGCAGGGTCCCAGGTTCGATTCCCAGTCAGGGCACATGCCTGGGTTGCGGGCTCGATCCCCAGTGGGGAGTGTGCAGGAGGCAGCTGATCAATGATTCTCTCTCATCATTGATGTTTCTATCTCTCCCTCTCCCTTCCTCTCTGAAATCAATAAAAATATATTTTTTTAAAAAAGAAGAAAGAAACGTGCAGAAGTTGAATGGGAAACAATGTAGCAAAACTATATGTAACCTATAGTAAATACATATTTCCATCATCATTGTCTATTAAATCTTAAAAGACTTGTTCATAAAAATCCAAACGGACAACTTGCTTCTACTTTTCTCTATTTGTTGTTTGAAGTTGACTATAATTGGACAAAATATTAAGAATCCTTAAAGGAAGGAGGAAGAGATCTTATGTACAGGAAAGACTAACGAGCAAGTCTGAGCTGAGATACAGACCAGTATGCTTCGAAAGGTCTATTTGCAAGGTTGGCCTCTGGCTGACATACGGGAACTTGGATTTCGAGAGCGTTCCCACCATCCTCTAATGGGCTACTGTGCCTGAACTGTTTGTACCAACAGTATGGTTTAGGCTCAACACCTGTTTCTCCTGGGAGTCTAGTATTTGGGTATGTGCTGGGCAGAGGTGTCGATGTGACCAGCCCCTGACAAAAATGCTGGGCACTGAGTCTCGGGCAACATTTTACGTGTTGTCACCACTCATTGCTGGGGGGATTCAGCACATTCTGTGTGACCCCACTGGGAAAGGACCCTTAGAAGCTGGTGCCTGGTTTCCTCTGGACTTTGGCCCAGCACCTGTTCTCCTTGCTGACTCTGCTTTGCAGCCTCTGGCTGTATTAAATCTTAACTGTGTCTGTGGCTATCCGCTGCATCCCGTGGGTTCTTCTAGTGAACCAATGAGCCTACAGCAGTCTTGGGGACCCCTGACCATTTGGATTAAAAAGAAACCAGGATAATCATGGTTGAGAGGTAGTTATTTTCTGTCAATAAATCAGATTTTTTAATGCTTACTGCTTAAAACAAATCCATGTATAAGAATAACCTTTTGGAAAATATATCAACAGTCACAAACTTTTTCTAACAAGTGGCCATATTACAGATGAGCAGTTTGAGGAGGATGTCATAATGGGGGCAATCCGTATGAAGAGAGAAATACACTCTGCCTATGATCTATAGCTCTCAGTCCAACAGGGCACTCTTCCAGTTTCCAATGTACTAATCTGAGATGACACCACAGGGAAGACTCACATTGACATTAAAAATGTGTTTGTGTAAATCTTACCAAGGCTGACTAGGGATTAAATGGAAGCCTCGGTATGAATTTCAAAATAGCTATGGCAACTTTTAACTTCCTACACAGGAATGCTATTTTATTACTTAAGCACTTGAATAAACACAATCTTTCATACATATCAGACATTCCTTTCAACTTCCTTTCTTTGATCGTCTCTCCTCTTATCTCCAGGTAGCATGAACTTCACAGTCAGAAACATTTTTTTGAAAAAGAGGAAGAATAAAATACATTTCAAAATATATGGGACTATAGAAACAAATGATTTTTTTCCCTTATGGTTAGCCAATTAAAAATACGTGTCGGGCAAAAAGGAAAAAGGCAGTGCACAAATCCTGGTGACCTCGTATACAGAGTAATAGAAAGAAAAACTGACCCGTACTTTGACTTCATGTCTGCCTCAACACTGTAAGAAAATGACAGAAATATTCCAGAATAAATCTAAAACTCTACTGGAAAAATAAGGGAAGATGGTATCAGCAGATGAAAATAAACAGTGGGGAAAAGTGTACCCCAGCACAGGGAAAGGAGGGAGCTTATGAGGATGCTTTCTGATGATTTGGGGAAATACCTGGGTGAGCGGTGCGTGCAGACCCAGGGAACGCTGCTCTCGCCACCCACTGCCCATGGTAGATAAACTTACAGACTGAAGTGCCCAATCCCGTTTTAACAACAAGGAAACAGGCATTTTGTTCACGATTAGCTATTTTACATATTTCTCCTTTAGTTCAGAACCCATAGAAAGAATCCACGTGGTTGGCAATTACACAAAGACACCCCCCACCTCACCCCCCATGTTTTACACTGCACCTAGGACAATGTTACACTCCCAAGAGAAGTTTAGTAATGCTAAATGATTGACAAAAGGGACTTTAATTGTTTTGTCAACCCTTCAAAAGTGGTCACAATTAAAAGTTTATATGGTTGACTTGTCAATATACATAAGTAGCCAGGCCATGGCTTACAAAATATTTTTCTAAATTATTTTAAACACATGACTAGCTTACATGTAAAGTAATTCACTCTAAAAAATAAAACGATTTTCTTAATCACTAAGTATGGTAAATAGCAATGATACAATTACAATTGTATTTTCCAGATAATTCTACTGGAAATCATTTTACATATGATAAAATTTCAAAAAGCTACGAAGTCTTAGCAAAGGAAAATATATTCCTTTCCCTTTCCCGTATTCTTTTTCTTTCCTCCCTCCCTCTGTCCCTCTTTTCTTTTCTTTCTTCTTTCTTTTCTTTCTTCCACAAGTCATCCAACGAATATTTTAGCATCTTCTATACAGCAGGCTCTGTTTTCAGCACTGAAAAATGTCATAGAAAAAGATAGATAATATCACTGATCCAGGGAAACTTACATCCTTGAGGAAAGTGTTTTAGGATTCCATCTGGCCTTGAGTGACAAAACAAACAAAACAAACAAACAAAAAAATAAACTAAAATTTGAAAGAACAGCTTGGAAAATGTGTTTGTGGTCCCAGACCATGTGCAGTGGCTCCATGATTATCAGGCAGCTTTACCAAGTATGGTTGCAAAGGTTTTGCACTACACAGTTCTAAAGAGTGTCATTCACATCATAGACATGGTAGATTTTTATTAACAATTTTATACAAATGGAAGCAAACTTCCAAAAAAGTGAGGAACACCTTTTATCTTTTTCACACAAACCACCCTCTAGGATAGTGAAGAAATCTCAACACCCTCATCTTGCAACTTTCACTCCTGGTCCTTAGTCCACAATTCAGCCCACAGGGAGAATAGGACACACTTCCTCCCTTTAATGGCACTTTTTACACATTACACATGCTACTTGTGCTCATGTCATGATCAGAACCTAGAAGCATAACCACTACAAAAAGAGACTAAAAATGCTCTTTTTGTTGGATTCTATAGATCCTTAAAGATCAGAAGGTTTTTCTGATTCCTGTCAAAATGTGAAATAGAATAGCTGCTACTGTACCCCCAAAAACAAACCATGGAGAAACAATACATATTCAAATACTTGTACATGGTAGATAATCATGTTTTTAAAATCGCATTTGATGTGGCACACTCGGGGAGATCTTTATTTCTCTGTGTTGTTTATAGGATCGCGCACAGTCCTATGAAAAAATAAGCACTCAATAAATAGTTGGTGAAAGACTGGCCAAGCCCACTTACTACCACAATATACTAGGAAGGAAGAAAAGATTACTCTGCCTGATGATTCTCTAAATGCTCGAAGATTGACATCAAGCCACCTCTCAGATTTATCTTCTGAACCAACTAATCACTATTCCTTTATCTCTTTTTATTAATTTGGGTGCAGAAACCTTAGTTATCTTCTAAGCATTACTATAGACCCGTGGTCGGCAAACCGCGGCTCGCAAGCCACATGTGGTTCTTTGGCCCTTTGAGTGTGGCCACGAAGTTTCAATCGCACTGTACGTGTGCACCTGCACGTGGTATTTTGTGGAAAAGCCACACTCAGGGGGCCGCAGTTTGCCGACCACTGCTATAGACTCTTTTCACTTTGGCTAAATAAACAAATTTGATAAACCCCAAATGCAATTACTTCATACCATAGAGTACCAGGTTCCCTCAACTGTCTCCAAAGGACTGAATATTCAGTAGGCATTTTTCAGCAATGCAGACTCTAGGTGAATGTTGTTTGTCATTGTTTTAAAAAGCATACAAGTTCAATGAAGACTTTTTGCTAAATTCTTCCTTAGATTTTGTTTTCATGTTTATTAATGTCCTAAAACAGTGTCATTTTTTTCTTTTTTTATTTCAAAGTATCTTTTTCTGATCAGAGCTTTTAGTGCTTTGTCTGAGTTCCCCCTAACAAACTGGTAGGCCAGTTTCAAACCCCCTGAGAAACCTACAGCTTATGCGTTTCTATTTTCATTTATTCTTTTACTGCACTTGAATATAGAATTCCACCTTTCTGAAAACATTTCTCTTTACACTTGGCTCATAGCTACCAGTAATTTAACAAGACCCGGCTCAGTGGAGGAATTAAGGGATCAGGAAAGCTACGTAGCCCCTTGAGTTTGCTGTAGTCCTCTGCCATAAGTGCTGCATTTTCTTTTTTTTAAAAAGGCGATTTCACAGAGTAACAAGATAAAGCCCAGGAGTCTGTCACATTTTTTGTTTAGAATTAACGAACTTGAAAGAGAGTTTGGTGATGATAAAACATACCTTTCAATTTAAAAAGCCCCTTTAGCCTGCATCCTGGCATTTAATTTTCATTCATTCATTCATTCATTCATTCATTCATTCAATTTTGGATTCCCTACTGTGTGTCAAGCATTTTTCTAGGTCCTTGGAAATTTAGCAATGAACAAAAGGCCCTTGCCGTCATGCAAGTTAAATGAAATTTCCGGTCATTCTTAGCCTATTTATTCTTCATAATGTGAAATGCTACTGTAGTTGAAGAACAAATACATACTTTGGCGTCTAAGTTAGAGTTCCCGGTGTTTTTTGTCAAAGATTTTTTTTTCTTTCCTCTGGGTCACTTAATGGCTTTTGCTAAAATAATGTATAAAAGGCCATAAATACGACATTTCCAGTAGAAGTGTAAACAGGATCTTAATGTATTACTACTTTTCTTACAGTTGTAGGAAATAACCCTGAAATAGTGACAATGATATCACAAGCCATCACATATATAAAACATTCACACCCAACACATTCTCATAATTTTAGTTTCCCATTTTATTAACTAGTTAGCCATGTCATGTTAAATGCATAGTTTGAACCATATTATATAGTTTGAATTAATTATTTCTGTTCATTCAAAATATTATATTATACTATATAATTCATAATAAACTGTTCAATGGAATCCTGTCATATCTCATGGGTGTGTGTGTATGTGTGTGTGTGTGTGTGTGTGTGTTGAAACATAGATAAGAAAAGTAATATCAAATAAAGAGAATCAGCATTTTAGTTCATTAAGTGAAATTACCCAAATACAAATAAAATGTAGCTAAGGATACATATTAAAACTGTAAATACTTAAAGGGTCACTTGCAACATTTCTTTTTGTCCCTTTTTGTCCCTTGCATTTAAAAATATATATACCTACTGTTATAAATGCTCATTTACAAAGTAACCTTTTGAACTATGGTTATTTACTTTTTTTATTAACTGTAAGAATCATTTATTTACATATTTAAACTGGAGTTCTTTTAAAATTTCACTACCAACAGTTTAAGTACATACTTGGCTTCGCCAAATAAAGTCTCTTATCCCATTTTCCAAATTATAAAGTGTCATACTGTTCAACCCCAGAGCAGTCAAATCATATGGATTTAGACTTATTGTTTCCAAATCTGCTGCCATTGCTTTCTGCTCATCTATTCATTCTAACTGGTCGCTCTGAGGCGACCAGTGTTTTTTTTCTCTCTTCTCATCTAGTCTTCATGACAACAATTTGATGTGTCAAGATACTGGACATTCAAAGATTTACAGAACAATAGAATTGCAATAAAGAAATGTGTTTATAATAGGCAATCAGAAGCCAGAACGCCGGGGTTGAATCCCCATTTTTCTACTAAAAGCAAGTTTCTTGAGCCCTCCATACTTCTGTCTCCTTATTTACAAAAATGGGAATAATGAAAGTATATACTTTATAGTGGTATTACAATAATTAAATGAGTTAATATTTTTAAGTACTTAGGATAGTACTTGGCATTTAAAAGGTGCTATATGTTTGTTATATGAGTTAATACAGTAAGTTGAATTAAATTAATAAGTAGATTTAAATTGTAGCATTACCTTCATTTGCCTTACTCCCACTTTAAACACACATGCCTGCAATACAAAGTCAGAGAAATGTTTTACAGGGAAAAAGGTACTTCACTAGCAATCTATATTACTTAAATATCAGTTAAGTAGCAAGCAGTATTTAGCAAAGAGTGTGCTACAAATTAATGGTGATCAGTTCAATTCTAATAAGTGGTACACATACTATTTATTGTCTAGAATAAAAAGTTTTATTGATATTTTATTGATAATTTTTACTGACATTAATTTAACAGATTTAAAGTGAACAAATCATTACTTATTATGTTCTTAAGATTTGTTTATTTCTGCATTTCTTATTAAGAATACAGTGGTCAGTTTATCTTTCTCAGCCAACATTGAGTCCCATAATGGCATTTGTTCTGATTAATTCATTATCATATTTCTTGCATGCTACTGAATGTGTTTTCAAACATGCATTTTCTGTTGTTATTATTGGGTTGCAATATATACTTTGCAAATATATATCAGTGACTCAAAAGCACTTTACTGAAGCATAAAAGGAGTTATAAAAGTGACCAAATAAATACTATAATATAGAATAATAGCATAAATGTTAACAGCATTCCAGTGGGAATATACAAAGGAATCAAAATGAACCAGGGCAAGTGGATCTGTGTGATGGTTCTCACAAGCAATGGGGAAAAGATGGGTCTTTTCATTCAAGATAAAAATCAAAACAATAATTTCCCTTATAGCCCTGGCTGGTGTTTCTCTGTAGTTAGAGTGTCAGCCCACACATCGAAGGGTTGTGGGTTTGATTCCCAGTCAAGGGCACATACCTGGGTTACGGGTTCAATCCCAACCCCTGCCGGGGCTCGTCCCAAAGGCAACCGATCCATGTGTCTCTTTCACATCGATGTCTCTCTCTCTCTCTTCCCTTACCCTCCCACTCTCTCTAAAAAACAAAACAAAACAAACAAACAAAAAAACAATGGAAATAATATCCTTGGGTGAGGATTAACAACAACAACAAATACTTTTCCTTACAAAGTTGGTTGTTTGCTTGATAATGACAGAAGAGGGACCAAATGCAACATTCAAAGATGAACATCTTAGACACAAACAGGCACAAATCACACAATTGCTGAGAAACTATAAAAGCAGCCACAAAATTAATGCTAAAAATTAAAGTCAGAAAGGAAACAAAGCAAGTTCTTAGCAAAATTTCTTCCTTGAATGACAGTATTAATGACACATGATGACAAGAGCATGTAAGTTGTAAAAGCAACCACCATCCCCTGTGCATGCCAAAGAGCATGGATAAAACCACCAATGGGCAGAACTTAAAACATCTCTTCACGTAGGCAGGAGGAATTTGTGAGAAAACTTGCTAGCTTTTTTCATTGTTGTTGCTGAAAACTTGTGATAACAATAGAAGATCTATTTTTCACTTTACCTAATGATTTTTTGTGCACCAAAATGTAGCAAAGAAAAAGATAAAATATGTTATAATCGGTACTAACAGTAGCAGCCATGAATACAGCAATACACAGTGTAACCACTCAAATTCAAAAGTTTGTTTCTTAATGACAATTACCACACTCCACTAATCACAGACAACAGTTGGCCTTGCCCCCTAATCTTGGTTCAACATGGAAGGAAATTGTGAAAAATGTGAATGTAATTATATTGGGCCCCAGAGCATAAGTATTTTGAGGCTGCCCAATAAAAAATAAAAAATAGGCAGTGATATGAGATCCTGCTTTTTCCTACTAGCGTATGCTGGCCATTAAGAGAAAAGATGTGCATACAGGTTGGGAAATGAGGGAATAAAACAGTTCTTCACCACCCTATTAATGCCAGGATATACATAGCAGTGATGAATTCCCTTGAATGGCCTAAAAGTTGTCACTTCAGAGTAGAAAAATTAATAATTTTGAAGTTAGAATATGCCAATAAGACTGGACTATAAAGAAAAATAATTACTCATTAGAGAAACTAACCAATGGCATGTTATTGAGAATATTTTTAACTAACTTCAAAATGCTTCACAGAACATGAACAAATGCTTTCCAGAGCCAAATCCATTATAGTTTGGGTTACAAAAGACTTGCTTATTACCTTCTATGTTAAAAACAAACAAACAAAAACAGTCAGAGCTCCAGCTGTGGTGTGATATACTCATTGCTTTGTCAGCTGGCATAGAACTGGAAGTATCCATCCAGGGCATCAAAACAGTTTGACTCAGCCAACTTCTGCCCTAAATGGTGTCCTTCTAAGTTAGTTTTTCTAATTTAATTTTGTAGCAGTAACTACATGTGGTAGGTAGATGTATTAGCCACAATTCTTCAACCCTCACTGCATCCAACTCCTTTGTCATGGCCTCATTGTTGGGTGAGGAGGGTGGATAGTATATTCTTAGCCCTTGACTTTGAGTTCGACCTGGGGACTTGTTTTGTCAATGAGATATCAGCAACATGACACGCGTGGGAGTGGGATAGATGCCTGACTGTGTTGGGCATTCTTTTTTGCATCCCTGCCATCTTCACGAGGAGAACGTGCCACATTGACCTGCCACATCAGGAGGATGAGGAACACATGCAGCAGGACCACCCGCTGCCCCAGCAGAAGGGCACCTGAGCAGATCCAGACACAGACTGGTGAACAAGGGAAGACACTTCAGAACACCACTGAGATTTTGTGGGAAAAGTTCACTAATAAAGACATGCAAGTGGAACATCCTTCAACTCTGGCTATGGCTCATCAAGCAGAAGTGAATATTTTGATTGAAAGATTAAAAACTATATAATCTGATGAACAAAATAAACTGATCAAAATAGACCCAGAGACATAGAAGCATGGAACAGACTGTTGAATCTCAGAGAGAAGGCAGGGGAAGATGGGTGGATGGGAAAAGATCAACCAAAGAACTTGTATACATATATACATAAACCATGGACACAGACAATAGGGTGGTGAAGGCCTGGGGCAGGGGTGGGGGCAGGTTAGAATGGGTCAATAGGGTTGAAAAAGGGGACATATGCAATACTTCCAACAATAAAAAATTTTAAATATATATGTATATTAGTATATATATTTATCCTTTTAACTGATAAAAACAATTATCAATATTTTTAATCTTGCCTTTAAATTATAATAACTTAATTTCACATATGTGCCAAAAGCCTATTAAGTAGTACTTAATAACTCAAAGTATAAAAAAACAAAACAAATTAAGTAGTTATCTCATATATAACTTTAAAAAGTATAAAAGTCAGGTACCTTAAACTGCTAAGTTAGCAAAAATTTCTTTTCATACACACACAGAGTCATACATACACAGTATTACCTTCGATTGTTAGGAGAAAAATATTCCTAGTTTTCTCCTATGCATATATTATCCCAATTTAAGGCATGTGTTAATCTTATTCATGTGTAGATAAACTATTTTTACATAAAATGTGTCCTGGACAATTCAGAATTACTCCTTGAAAATTACACAAGCAATCAGATTTCATTCCCAGAACTGCCACTAGGGTAATGCTTTTCTTCTCCTTTCCAATATCTGCTTTAGAGCAAGAATATAATTGAATTTATTATCTCCACCACATGAGCCAAATTGGCTGTGATGGTTCAGATACTTTATTGAAGACACTTGATGTTTCCATATGGGATATCAAAAATAACTACAGTAACTGTAGACATTTCAGACACTTTAGATTTTGCTGTATTTTCACATTATTACCAATACAGCTGGAACCATGGCTCATTTTCAGGAAGCCTAATTGTTTTATAAGGGTTTACATAAAAGTCAGAAGCCATAAAAATTATTTCTCAGATTTTGTTGTTTTCTTATATTATCAGTTATTCTTGGTGAGGAAAGAGAATGGGAGCAGAACTGGTGTTTACAGAATAGTCACAGAGGTGTACATTACAGCATAGGGAATATAGTCAATAATCTATAATAATAAAAGTATAATATGCTAATTAGACCAGATGTCCTTCCGGACGACCTTCTGGATGAAGCTGGGGCTGTGAGGGAAGCCCGGGTCTCAGGTGCCAGAGGGAAGCCGGTGTCGGCAGCCTGGGGAAGGAAGGCCTACTCTTGCACGAATTGCGTATATCGGGCCTCTAATATCATAATAACTATGTATGGGACTAGATAAGTACTTGAAATTTCAAGGGGACCACTCTGTAAAATACATGATTGTCTAACCACTATGCTATATATTTGAAACTAATACAGAATAATATTGAATATAAACTGTAATTGAAAAAATAAAATATATAGATAAATGAAATAAAAAGAGGAAAGGTAAAGAGCAGGGGGGAAAAAAGTACAAAAAATGGTAGTCACAAAATAGTCATGGGAATGTAAAGTACAGCATAGGAAATGTAATAAGTAATACCATAATAACCATGTATGGTGTCATATGGATACTAGACTTATCAGAGTGATCACTTCATAAGTTATATAATGTATAATCACTGAGTTATACACCTGAAACTGATATAATATTGTAAGGCAAGGGTACTTGAAAAATTAAAAAAATCTTCAAAATCTCTAATGCATAAAAATTTCAAAATATATTATATAGCTAAAATAAAAAGTAACATTTTAAATGTTAAAAATATAATACTTGTTCTGAAAAAAATAATCACTCAAAATCTGACTTCACTCAATTAGATATATTCTTCATTAAAAGTTAACTCGTCCCCAGAATTCATTCAACTATGCCCATGACCCTGACTTACCTAGCCCTTAGATTTATTGCTGCTGTTGTTGGAGGTCATTGTGGTGGTGATGTTTTTAATCAATACAAGAGGGCAAAAGCTTAGAACAATTCCAATTTTTAAAAAATTTTGCAAGCGGAACACATATTATCAAGTTCAGAAAACATCTAAAACAAATTGACTTATTATTCTTTGTTCTCTTATACACAGCTAATACGTGTAATATCAAAAATGTTTTACTGAGATATATATATTACTACTGTATATATGCTGTATGATGTATTTATTTGGTATAAGACTGGTAGGCTCATAGATACATTCATCAAGAGATTTTTTTTAAATCTTATGCACAAGTCACTTTCCCAAGCATTTTCACACTTCCAAAAAGCTATGAGCTAGTTAATTATCTTCATCATTAACATCGTCAGGCAAGGGAACTGACACCCTGACAGGTAAATTTGCCCAAATTTAGATGATTCATGGATACAAACTCGAGACAGTCTGATTTAAGAGATTATGTTCTTCTGTACCATGCTATAATATCTCAAAAATAAAAACAAAATAACACTAACTATGTGATATGTTAAGCATGATTCTGAGTGTAGAGCATGCATTAATCTTCATAGTGGGTACAATGATTATCCTATTTTACAGATGAGAAAATGAAGGTACAGAGTCCAGATAATTTGCCCAAATTCACACAATTGTAAAGATGGTTTGGGGGTATTAATTTGTGTATTCTCTTGGTTTTTTTTATTTCCTGTGTTTTCCCTTATATTTCCCTCCTCCATCCCCTTATTTCCTCCCCCCACCTCCCCGCTGCCTCTTTTCTTTTTCCTAGATAAATTCATCTATCCTGAATGTGCTATGTTGGCTATGTTTTAGGTTGAAAATAGACTAACCTGTTACCTTGATGAGTGCAGGGGAGATTTCTTAATTTTGTTTGTCAGTGGAGGGGTCGTTGTTTTGTTTTGTTTTGTTTTGTTTGTTTTCAAAAGGTAACACCCTTGGAGAGATTATGCTAAGTAGTGCTTGAGGCATGGAGAAAGACAAGAAGAGATGAGAACAAGGGAGCTTCCCGCAATTAGAAACATGAGGGCTGTGGCTTCCCTGAGAGGAGAAAACCCTCATTTCATTCCCACTCGGGGTCCTCAGACAGTCGCCAGTCCTCAGAGGGAAAAGAAGTAGCTATGAGATCCAGTGAGGGCTCACAGAGAAGGCCTGACTGAGGCCCCAGGGCGCTCAGCCCTGACAGATGTCCCCACTCATCCCCCAACACATCAAAGCCTCTCACCTTTAAGGAACCATGGTACTTGGACAATCAGTAGTGACAACCACGGTCTCAGGCACAGAGGACCCTCCCCCACTGCAGTCCTCCAAGTAAGAACTAAATGTCATGTGATTATGGTGCGGGGGGAGGAAAACCTGAAAACTTCTTGCCACTTGAAGTTTGGCTTACTTTAGTTTTAGGAACAGGATATGATGTAATAGGACTGGCCCAGCTGAGCTGCTGAGCTGCTGAGCTTCTGAGGCCCACTGCACTTAAACTGTGTCCACTTGAACCCCCAGATAAGTGTTCCAGCGCGTGGGCCCAACGAGAGTCTTCTCTTACCCAGAATTACTAGCATACATTCTAACTTCTGAACACGTTTCAAAAAATGTACAGAAGTCAACCTCAAAATATCTTTATGTCAAGTTCTTAATTCAGGAGTCTCATGATTTCTAATTTGTCAAAGTGCTCATATTTATCCTCCCTAATACCGCCTCAAGAGAAAGAGTTTGAAAGAGTCTGAAGCAAGTTATGAACAATTACACAAGGAATTCTGGACTTGAGTCTGAGGTGTAATCGCGTAACAGAGTAGAGTTTTTGTTTCCACTAACTCTAGAAATGAGGAAAATGCCTGGATTTCAGCTGTGTCATCCATAGGCATAATCTCCTGCAGAACTGAGAAAGTACTCTGTTGTAATGTAGCCCCCGGTGCATTTGAAATTGATTTCTCGATAATTATCTTCTCATTTTCCTTAAGCAAAACATCTTCGTGATTTTAAACATGCCAAATAGGAAGAAAAAACTTTGCTAGTATTGCCACTTGCTAGAGTTAGTTAAAATTATGTACACATTTTTTAAATGATGGACAGATTATACACACTAGCAGAGCATAATATATGATAGGGATAAATGCTTCTTTGTTTTCTTGTTGATGTTGCTCTGTGACAAGGTACAGCTGTCAGGGCCTCAGCAGAACTCTGGGGATTATTTTTGGCAGGAAAAACAATTACAATGTGAGTTTTCTGACTTCTTTCCAAACAAAGCTCCCTTTTCCACAAAGGTAGCTGACAGACCATAGGAACTCTAACCAAACTGAAAACCAGGAGAGCACCTCTCGTTTCTGGAGATGGTATGTCAAGTCGTCAATTTTTTTTTTAATTGATTTCAGAGAGGAAGGGAGAGGGAGAGGTAGAAATATCAATGATGAGAGAGAATCATTGATCGGCTGCCTCCTGCACACCCCACACTGGGGATTGAGCCCGCAACCCGGGCATATCCTGATCAGGAATCTAACCGCAACCTCCTGGTTCATAGGTCGGCGCTCAGCCAATGTAGGGTGTGCAGGAGGCAGCCGAGCAATGATTCTCTCTCATCATTAATGTCTCTATCTCTCCCTCTCCCTTTCTCTCTCTCTCTCTCTCTCTCTCTCTCTCTCTCTCTCTCTCCCTCTCTCAAATCAATAAAAACATTTTTTTAAAAAAAGAACTTGACTTAAAGATTTTTTGAAGTTGACTTCTGTACATTTTTTGAAATGTGTTCAGAAGTTAGAATGTACCACACTGGCAAGGCAAGTCATCAAATTTTCCAGGTAAAAGCTCACAATCTCAGTTATTCAAAGGGATGCTTTGAAATTCATAATAGGTTTTTTAAAGGCTTAAGAGACACTAGAGTTTCTGTTATAGTCATGGATCCACGAACAAATGTTTTATTATTTGTTCCTATGCAAAAATACACATTTCTAAGCCAAGATGATAAATCTCAATTGAGGGACGAATTATAAAATATTTCTGGTACATTTGTTGTCACAAATCCATCAAAGACCAAAAGTTATCCATGTGTGCGTCAAATCGCTCCAAATGTATTTATTTCAACAATTTCCATTTTGCTATGGAGTCCTTATGTGCTGAATTTATTTTCAAGATAAAACTTTCATTATCATTTAGGTGATGGCTCCCTCTGTTCTTCTAAGTCAGAATCATGAATGCCTGGTGGGGAGGGAGTTCAGTGTTCTTTAAGTTTAAGGATGTTTGTTTGTGTTGTGTGTCCCTGTAGTAACATATTGCAGTGATTTATGTGCACAGTTAGGGACAAGTGGCTGGAATCTTGGCAGCAATTAAGGAACTCTAGGTGGAGGCCTGTTTATCACTGCTACCTACCACAGCAAGGTCAGGATGAGGAGGACGGGATTCTGTAAGTCACATATGTTATTTGCTTGATTGATTTTAGTTTAATGAAAACTTAAAGCTGAAGTTGGGGGCTGGGAGGAGAGGGGGAGATGGGATAAAAGAGAAGTTTTAAAACTCTACTACAGATTCCTTCTCTATTATAAGCAGACAGTTGAAGTTATTCTCCACTCAGACATTTGAATAGTCTGAACTGCTTCAATATGCTGTTGAACTGAATGCTAGCTAATTGAATTTCTATGGTACCCGTCCTGAGAATTTTGTATTCTCTTTCAAAGCAAACCAGTTAGGAGACAGAATATGAAAAGATTGGCCTTTGGTAGTCTAGGAAATTCCAACATTTGAAGGAAGAATATATCTCATCATTTTTAACATCTTTTTTTCCTGATTCTCAAATTGGATTTGAGTTGGCTTTTAAGAGAAAAATATATTTATTATAAAGCTGTTAAAAAGTATACATATAAAATTCCAAGCCATTAAATATAGGTAGAAATAAACATGGTAACCATGGAAATTAATACATTAACCATGACCTAGCATTAAATTTAGCTTTGAACTTTCCTTGAAGACAAAGCAAAAATGGTAATGCAGTCAAGTCTGTGTGTTTTATTTATTATTTGATAGACAAAAGCATCATGAAACTGATTTCACAGAGTTCCTGCCTTTTAGGATTCCAGGCATCATACCTTAGTGACCCTTTTCATGGAATCAATAGGCAATTGACTTATGAAAAGGTTAATAATCTCTTTTATCATTTGAACATATCAGGTATTTGCATTGAAAAAGACAGCAAGATATATCAAAAGTGAATGTATTATCTTCTTAGAACATCACATTACAGATGCTTATATTCACCTGCTCCATGAGATGGGATGTACCTATTCCAGAAACAAAGTGAAAGCGATACATTAGACTATCACATTTCCTAATGTGTTTTATCCATGAAGAGTAAAAACTCTGGTGCCACTTCTTTGCCATCAGGAAAATAAAAATCATGTATATTGCTAGATTGAACACTGATTTGGAAAGTAATGAAGCATTGAACTCTTAGTATACTGTTTCAGCATATTGTAAAGACCAAAATCAAGGATCATCACCTTATAAGAGGGTAGGGTGGGACACATGGCAATGAAATAATAGTTGATTGCCAAATAAGAACTTTTCAGATATCAAAAAATAATAAGTCAGAAATGAGTAAGAAAAGAAAAAAGTTTCACAACTATTTTTAAGAGGGTAATATGATGTTTAGACTGCTCACAAATCTCTTAACTGACTCTTACTTGAAAAGGGCTCAGTAAATACCCATAAGTATGTCACAAATATACATTCCTGGCATCTATTGCTTACATCTTATGTAGTACAAGGTGAAAGGGTATAATAACAAGATTTTTGTATTAACAACAAAATAAGAATGGCAAAATAAAGTATATTATTTCCAAATTATGACTTTTAATAGAACTACTAAAAGGAATAAGTGAAATCTGTATGTTACAGGTATGCAGTTAGGTTTAAAAGACAAGTTAGGACATATGATACCATTTTTATAAACACAGAACTATAAACACAGCAATGCAGGTTTTTATGAATACATATCAACATGTATTGATGAAATTACTAAAAGGCTTTGGAATGTTTCACAGCAAATTTTAATAGGGTTTACCTCTCACCAGGAGGGGACATAGGTAACTATAGACAGCATTGAAAATGAATTAGCTTTACCTATACTGCTTAATATATTTTTCAGAAAATGTACTTGTGGGTTATTAATATAATAAAATCGTAGTTTTTAAATAGTGCCATAGGCTGAATATTTATGTCCTCCAAAAATTCATATGTTGAAATCCTTACCCCCAATGTGATGGTATTAGGAGGTTGGGTATTTGGGAGGCGGTTATGTCATGAGGGTGGAGCCCTCACGAATAGGATGAGTGCCCTATAAAAGAGACCCCAGGAATCTCACTCACTCTTCCACCATATAAGAACACAGCAAGAAGACATCTATGAACCAGAAAGCGGGCTCTCACCAGACACCGAATCGACCAACAACTTGATCCTGTTTGGGTTTACCAGCCTCCAAAACTATAAGAAATAAATTTCTACTGTTTATACACCATCCAGTATATGGAATTTTTGTTATAGCACCCTAACTGACTAAGACAAACTGTAGTAAGAAAGGACAATAAAAGTATTATAAAATTGTCAAATGGACAAGTTAGATATGATTTCATTACATAACAGAAGCCAAATTCAGTTAGTAAGAAGAATATAGTTAATAGAGTTGGAACAACTTGCCAATCCTGGAAAAGTATTTTGTCTTTTTGAAATATGTGTGCAAAACTATTTTCAGGTAAATCAAATATTTAAATGTAAAAATGTGTGTGGGAGGCAAAATGGCCTCCAAGAGATGTCCACCCACTAATCCCTGGCTCCTATGAATATGCGACATTACAGGCAAAAGGTACTTCATAAAAGTAATTAAGGTTAAACACCTCAAAATAGGAAGCTTATTCTGGATTATCCAAGTGGGCCCAATCTATTCAAATGAGCCTTTACAAGTAAAGAATTTTCTCTAGATGGAGACATGTGGGAAAAGCAGACTTCGGAGATTTTAGCAGGAAAAGAACTCAAGTTGCCCTTGCTGGAGGAGCCAAATGGAAAGCATATGTTGATTGTAGGCAGCCAGTGGGAGCGAAAAAGCTGCAGTGATTGACACCAGGGAGGAAACAGAGCCCTGAATTTTGTCAAGAGTGTCAATTTCAGGCTAATATTTGCCCCCAAAATATCTCTCATTGTCAAGGTGTCATGGGCTTTTCATATCACCAACAGACATCGCTCAGGTTTGAACAGCCCAGAGTCTTGTTGCCTAGACATTCCTACTTATTTACTACAGGGAAATAGAACTATTTGTATTTCCCATCTCTTTGATGCTTGGGATATTGAGTCTATCATTAAGAAAATACTGTTTTGTTTCATTTGGAAAAAACGGAAAGGGAAATTGTTTAAAAGGTATTCTAGTGACCTGTAAGGCAATGATCTTCCAATGTTGATATTATTTATTTCTAAAGACATACCTTTTAAAGTCTTTTCCAGCGTCTAGAAGCCACCTACATGCCTTGGTTTTGGCCCCTTCCTGGCATCATTCTAATCTCCCGCTTTCTTTTTCACATCTCCTGCTACTGGCTTACCTGCTTCCTTTTCACAAGGACCCTTATGACTACATTGGGCCCATCCAGATAATCTCGGATAATCTCCCTTCTCAAGATCCTTAACTTAATGAGATCTGTGAAGTCCCTTTTTCCAGGTAAGGTAACATAGTCACAGGTTGCAGGGATTAAGGAGTGGAAAATCTGTAAAGGAGAAGGCATTATTCATCCTACCACACTCAATTATAAAAGATTTTTAACAATTTATATGCAGAAAAATCTGTTAAATTTTTTTTGTCTCTTTGCGGGAAACAAAAATGTTATTTATTCTAAATCAAGTCCCTCCTGCAATAGAGTTTTAAATGACTACAAAAATGAGTTTGGCTGCTTGAAGGGTTTTTTATTATAATAATTTACAAATCTCATTAAGCTTTGTTATTGTTTTCCCAATTCTGAATCCACAGCTGTCACCAGAATGACATGCATGAGTTAGAGGGTATAAAACAACCACTTGTGGGAGGACTTCCGGATTCTTTTGTGATATTTATGACAGGACTTTTTTTCTTCTTGGCTGCATCTTTTACAGTGATTAAGTGCCATAAATTATTCTGGCTAGTGAAAAAAATATATAAAACATAAAGTTCAGCTTCATTTCTCTAAATCACAAAGGGAATTCTCCTATACCACCCTGGTACAACTCCTTTTTATCAAAACACACACACAGAGGAACTACATTTTAGTTTTCAGATTTATAATGCAAATTCTAAATTTTAAAAATACTAGGATCTTATTTCTCCCTAATCATGTCACAAATTGGCCCTTTGCAAATGAGTCATTTGGTCACCTAATGGCCACCGTAAAATTAAATCTAGCTGTAATAGTTACCATCAGTTCAACCATCTTTAACAAGTAAAGCATTCGACTAAAATCATGACAATTTTATATGAGATAATGATCATTGACAGTTGCTCTGAATTTACAATCAACCACAAATCCCATCACAGCTTTGAGTACAAGACTTTCAGTGTTGGTCCTCCCTCACAGACATAATAGTGAGAAATATAATTGAAAATTGTGAATGGTGACTACAAAATCACGAGATTAGCTTTATATATCATGCCAACATCTGCCTCTGTATTTTACAGAAACATTTGATGTAATCTGAAAAATTATGGGAAAGAGCCATTCTATAACTTATTTTAACTACTAAATGGATTCATTGCTATTGTTTACAGAAGCATGGAATAATTTTTGTAACCTAATATCCATTAGTTGAATTCTACATGCACATGCTAATGGACAGAGGACGTTCATCTAAAATCGTGTGGTGTATCAAGAGAAGTCCCATATTTGAATTAAAAAAAAAAATAGTAATACCCAAAAGGCACTGACTGTACTGATTTCATTATGGACACATTATGTAGTTAATTTCTAATAAAACAAAATAGGTCTTTTTAGTCACTACATGATTTCATAAATGATTTGAATGTTTGGATATATAATACCTAACTTAACTTATTAAATAAAAATATATCTTATTTCAGTCTGAGTCTTAAGAGAGATGTCATTAAATTGCATAAGGTTTGATACCTCATTTAATTCCTAATCTAATATACTCTCCTTACATATGTAATATAACAATACAAACAATTACATATGGAGGTATTATAATAAGGTTATATGAAATGCGATATTATTTTCTAGTCACTACAGTATTACTCAATTTACTTCCTGTAATTAATTTATCTAGGAGTGATTTGCATAATAGGCCTATCTTTTTCAGGCAAAACATCACAATTCTTTAGCTACTGTCCACCGTCTTGTGCAGGGCAGTGGCCCTCACCACTCCAAGTCCACAGACCCATGGCTGGGCAAGCAAGGCAGGCCAGTGCCATCCTTCCTGTAGATTATATTGAACTGGAATCAAGGGTAGAGAGTGTTCTTTTTTTTCTGGTGATTAAACTGAAAAATATAAGCCCATGTTTCTTCTGGTAGCCCAGATTTCTTCCTCACGGAGAGAACTGGCTTGGAAGAATGAATACTATTTGTAAAGTTAAGCACTGATAAACGATGCAGAGTGAGGGTTATGGCAGCATTTGCACACTAGATTGCACTCATTCCAAAGATCCATCTTTATCCTTGTGCATCCTCTGCCTTGGATTGTGGAGCCAACCAATTCCATTCTTTGCTTCAATCAGTAAAAGCGTCAAGAAGACATGGGGTGGAAGAGAGGCAGAGAACAGGTTTTCACAGAAGAGGTGACCTTATGATCATTGGAAAGATTGGTAAGGCTTTCATAGTGGAGATGGGAAGTGGTAGCAAATAAGAAAAAGCATAAGGAGATAGAATAGAAATTTAACATGTAGTGGAGATGGGTCTGCCACTGTAGTCCCACCAAAGAACAGGTGCTGGGAGCCTTCCTTCCACAAGACCACCACCACTCCGGATGGCATATCCTCACTTGCCACTTTGCGCTGGGGCCTGGGCACTGGAAGAAGGGAATGTAACATGGGGAGTTTGCAAAATCTGTGGTCATGGAATGCATCACCTCTGCTAGATAGTCCACTGAGAGGCAAGACAACAGGCAGCAAGGAGCAGATCAGCTAAAGGGGCCACTCAGCGGCGGCGGTGGCAGCAGCATGCAGTGTGCATCTGAAAGACAGACATTGGTTTGCCTCCCTGGTGCAGGTGACCTATCATGTTCAGCAGTTTCTCCAAGCGGGTCCCACTTCCCTAAATGCAGGGACCTTGTACCAGATACCATTGAGTTCCTCAAGCTTCATCTCCCATGAC
Organism: Myotis nattereri; assembly: GCF_964212035.1. NCBI lineage: Eukaryota > Metazoa > Chordata > Mammalia > Chiroptera > Vespertilionidae > Myotis > Myotis nattereri. The sequence continues at coordinate 47,247,139 of NC_138080.1, read as the reverse complement.
CCTCTTACTCCTGCTCCCAGCACAAGTCCCTTTCATCTCACCCTTATTCTATGTTAAATTTAATGCAGTGGCATAAAGTCAGATCCCTGCTTCCTTCCAGGCCTCTCTTTGGTTCTTAAGAGCCTTTCTTCTTTGAACAGAATTACTATCTTACAAATCAAAGTTTGCTTTTTCAAATCTATTATTTCTGGAGTGAGTTTCAAAAATTAAAAAAACACACAAATTGAACATTGTTTCTAATCCTTCCACCAACTTTGGTGCCTCTGGATGACTTATTTATTTACAAGGAGGTACAAATGTTTATGGAGCTCTTTCTATATGTCAGCCACTACTCTAATTTCAAAAAAAAAAAAAAGAAAGAAAAAGAAAAATCCTAATAACTCTAAACAGTGTTCCACCATGTTCTGCACTCTGGTCAATTTTACATCTCTGTCAGCATCATTTTCTCTTATATTTGCTCTAATTATCTAGGCCTAGTTACTTAGTGCATCCCATTTGCCTGAACTCAGTCTAGGAATAAGAATTTTTTTAGGTAACGTCATGCTGCCTCCCTAATGTGGCGTTTGATGGCAGTTTCCTGGGAGGGTCGATGCAATGGAGGCAGGGCCTCTTTTTTCGCCTCAGTCAAGTTCTTGGTCTCCATGTGTCCCACTTTATTTTGTTCATCTGTGGGGGTGACAACACCTCCTGCCTTCTCTAGTTCGAAGGTTCACTCGGGAAACCTCATCTATCCTTGCTCCACCTGCTGGTATGGACTCATGTTATTCCTGGGCATGTTCTCCCAACTGTGCCATGCTACCCAGGTCCCTAGACCACTGTGAGAGGCCCATACAGTCAGACCTGCCTTGGGAACACCCCTAGACCAAAAAGCGGGCACCAGTCCCTCGCATTCAAATTGCCCCAAGTTTTCTGAAAGAGACCTTGCAGCATGCCTTTGGAGCAGGCAGAGTTAAACGCTGCCCCTCATCCTCCAGAAAGGGGTCACATGCTAACACTATTTCTCTGTAATCTCTGCTCTCCGGAAAGAACATTTTCTTCTAACCCACTTTAGATTCATGCCCCCACTAGGGGAGAGAAGGATGGGAACAAACTTGTTGATCTTTCTTATTTGCTCAGCTTTCCTTTTTCAGTTACAGTTGGCATTCCGTATTATACTGAGCTTTATCTCGTGGCTTAAAAGGGGTCGCTGAACCCTACCATCACTTATTTCATTTATTTGTGCTCAGCAACTCAGGGTGGAGAATGGTCACAAGGAATTCAACCCAAACACACAAAGATCGTGATAGTAAATAGGCCATGTGCCAATTTATCTTATACTTTTATTAATATTTTTGAAGTCTCAGACTACTGAGGTTTTTGAACTACCATGTCAAAGAGAAGAAAATTTTGCAAAACCCTGAATGCCCAGTGATCACTCCTCAGACTTCTCCTCTTTCTTCTACATTTACTTTTCCAAAGTGACTTGTCCAGAATCAGGCCTTAAACCCCAACTATATAGCAGTGACTCCTGAAGGCCCACACTCTCCCCTGAAATCCAAACTCAGGTATTGAAAGGCCTACTTGGTATCTTTCATCTTTTAATTAGTCCAGCAAGTATTTGTTGACACTGACTATTTGCAAGTCACTATTTTCACACTCCTAGCAAAAGATTGATTGTTTTATAGTCATCGTAAAAAGCAACAACCAGAACTGGATTAAATTTGTTTGCTCAATCAATAATAACTCACCTCAATGAACATGCTTCTGAAAGCCAGCCAATCAGTGGCACCCTCCTACATTTTACAGCCAGCCAATCATCAGCCTCACTTCAATGAACATGCCTCTGAAATTTAGCCCATCAGCAACATCCTTAACCCCATGAAGAAGCTTCTCCAACTGAGTTAACTCATTCTTGACAGTACTTGAACTCCACACTTCCCAACAAACCTATAGAAGATCAGCAGTCCTCTATGTTGGAGAGACTGTGCCTAACAAACGTACTCCTCCCTTTCTTAAGTGGGTAATAAATCCAGCCTTTTGACTTAGAATTGAATGTTGATATCATATTTTGGGAGCTGAATACATGAGTAAATGATATCATATTTGCATAAATTAGCTATGTAAAACCAATATATAGGCTCTGGACAGTTTGGCTCAATGGTTAGAGTGTCAGCCCATGGACTGAAAGGTCTCATGTTTGATTCCTGGTCAAGGGCACAAACCTCCCTTGCAGGTTCCCCAGCCCTGGTAGGGATGCATGTGGGAGGCAACCAATCAATATGTCTCTCTCATGTCCATGTTTCTCTCCCCCCCCCCCCCGCCTCAAAAAAAGATTCTAAAGATCCTCAGGTGAGAATTAAAAAAAAAAAAAAAAAAAACAGCACACCAACATATAGTATCAATAAAACTACTTTAATGGTAAGAAAGAATGCCACTAGTTAGGTCTCTCCTAACACTTACAACAAACCACACACACACAGAGTAAATTAACCTCAGAATGACTGATGACCAAAACCAAGCTTATTAGAAAAATTTGCCTATATGGCTGCATCTAGTGGATACTGAGTCAGTCTGCTAGGGCTGCCGTAACAAAATATCACAGACTGAGTGGCTTATATAACCGGCCTTCATTTCTCCGGGTTCTGGAGGCTGGAAATCCAGGATCAGGGTGTTGACAGGTTTGGTTCTTTCTGAGGCCTCTCCCTTGGCTTACATGTGGCCCCTTCTAGCTGTACCTCCACGTGGTCATCTCTCTGTGAGTGCACGTATCCGATGTCTCTCCTTGTGTCCAAATTTCCTCTACTTCTAACGACACCAGTTAGATTGGATCAGGGCCCACTCAAAAAAAAAATCTCATTTTAACTTAATCACCTCTTTTAAGCCCGTATCTCCAAATACAGTTCCATTCCAAAGTACTGGGGGTTAGGACTTCGACGTGGGCTGCATTTGAGGGGTGTGCAATTCAGCCCATAACACTGAGACGCACAGCCCGGACCCCCATTAGTACTAAAAGCAATTACTCCACCAGAGGCTGGAAGTGCTGCCAAGACACTTCCTTCAGCTGTTAGCCATTTTCAGGAATTGCCTCACCTGAAAAATCTCCTCCCCAAGATCCTCCTGTCACGAGCTGTTCATATTGCAAAAAAGGATCAACATGATGCTATAAAGTCCTAGCCCCTAACCTCAACCTGTGACGATTCTGAAGGCTCAGCCCACCCCAAGGCAACCCATAGGGTTCTCTGGGGCTTCAGTTGCAAGTACATTACATTTCAATCTCTCCCCCTGCTTGAACCTGTTCCTTCCTGTCCACGGGCTTGATTCCAAGGGTACTTCATAATGCATTTACTACTCATTAATCTCTTTCTCCAAGTCTGCTTCCTGGGGGACCCAGCCTGTAACACTGCTGAAACAGAATCCTGATTGCATTGGAAAAAACTAGTAGAGGCAAATCTGGTTAGCCTGTTCTATTACTTAAAGTTCACAGAAACTAATATTCCACACAGGGTAATGGAAATAGGGTGGCAAATTTCAGTTTCCTTTAAATAATAGTACTTTCATAAGTTGTTTATCATAGGGCAGAAATTGGAGTCTCTTATGGGCTGTTTGCATAACGTTATTACATTTAGATATTTTTAAGAGATGATATTTATTTATCACTGAAGTATGGAGTGTTTAGCTTTTGGTAAATTTTCCCTTGGGTATAAGAAAAGCAGGTCGTGCTTAATAGAACATGAACTAAACAAGGAAAATGCTCAGGGATGTAAAAATTCTGGTCTGGTCAACTCTGCCTGCGTATCCAGAGGAGTGGGCGTGGTTGCTAGTAGAGGCCTGTGTTATGAAGAACAGAATGCAACGTTCTTGCCATTGCTCCTGCCACCTATTGAGACCAAACTTCTAAAGCAGGAAAGCCGAAAGCTTTGTCTCTAGACCAAAATGAGGATCCAGCTCTGCCAGGCATCCTATCTAATAAAAGCCTATTATGCCAATTGTCTGGTTATCTGCACAGCCAATCAACCAATCAAGCATAATATGTTAATGATATGCTAAGGCCGCTCAACCTCTCACTATGATGTGCACTGACCACCAGAGGGCAGACAGTCCACTGGTCAACCAGTCGCTATGACATGCACTGACCACCAGGGGCAGATGCTCTGCCTGGTAGATTAGCTTGCTGCTGGGGTCCGGCTGATTGAGACTGAGTGAGACATGGCCTGGAGCCCTTCCACGGTCCCTCCCCAGCTGGCCAACCTCCAGTGTCCTTTCCTGGCCCCAATTGTGCACCAGTGGGGTCCCTCAGACTGGCCTGTGCCTTCTTGCAATCCAGAACTCCTCAGGGGATGTCAGAGAGCCGGTTTCAGCCCAATCCCACAGGCCAGGCCAAGGGACACCACTGGTGCATGAATTCATGCACCGAGCCTCTAGTACAGCGGTTCTCAACCTGTGGGTCGCGACCCCTTTGGGGGTCGAATGACCCTTTCACGGGGGTCGCCTAAATACATCCTGAATATCAGATACTTAAATTATGATTCATAACAGTAGCAAAATTACAGTTATGAGGTAGCAACGAAAATAATTTTATGGTCGGGGGTCACCACAACATGAGGAACTATATTAAAGGGTCGCGGCATTAGGAAGGTTGAGAACCACTGCTCTAGTATAATATAAGAGAACTAACCAGTAATCAACTCCCAAGGCAGATGGCTCACCAGAAACCCCTTTGTCCTAGGACACAGCTAAGCCTTTTAATGAAGAACCCCCACTCCTATCCCATCCCTCAGATCATAAGCATCTATTTCATCTATATATACTATACCACAATATGACATTCTGCTTGTATGGTGTTTGTTATTGTGACTTAATCCAAATTGTGATCTTGCTTCCAATATCACCTTGAAGAGTGTTATAATCAGGGAGGCTTGATCATGAGAGTTGTCCATGCTATTAGCAGGTCCCTCTATGCCCACTGCCACCACAACACACACTCACACATATGACAATCACACACAAATGAGTTAGAAAAAAAAGGAAGGAAGGAAGGAAGGAAGGAAGGAAGGAAGGAAGGAAGGAAGGAAGGAAGGAAGGAAAGAAGGGCATACACCCTAGGAGTGAGAGTAGATTGGCATCAGGTAGTCATTTATAAACTTCTCCTTGGTGACCTAGCTATATGATTCTTATATTGCTTTATGTTAAATTAAGTTTTTTAATGAATTTGGCCACATTTTTTTGAAGTCACATAACCATTATTAGGCAATGGATTCATACAGGAAAAAGAAAAGCATTCAAGGACCTACAATATAGGGGCAAACTTAGGAGGTTGTCACTAACAAGTCTACCATTCAGATCTCCAGAACTATTCAACAACTATCCAGCACAGAGAACATATGAAGTACAGAGGACTCTCATGTTGAGGTCACGTATCTAACTAAATACACTCGATCAGTGCTTCTCAAACCATCTTGTGGTAAAAGACCAGTTGTGTTTGTTTTTATTTCCAATTCATTTTTTATATTGGTGGACTAATGTTTAGGTCTATATCATGCTCAAAGGGATGAGTCCACTGAAGTGCTGGGGCGTTCTGACAATGTCAAGTTGCTCTAAAATGTTTCTATGCACTGCCTCTAGATTTCCCCACTAATTCTGCAGAATTGGTAACAAGTAGTTTATGGACCAGCCCTGGTGCGTGGATTACACTTTGAGTAGCACAGCTCTGTGCAATGTGTGCCACTGAAAGGGGGATGTAAACCCCACAGCACACCATCCTTGTCTCATTTCAGAACAAAATGGAAATAGATAAAAGCAAATTATCGTAGGTGAGCTCAAATGCTTAAAACCTGTCTCCCTGACATTAACCCCTATCTCTCTTCCTTTTTTTCTAACCATACATCTGAAGTGAAAAGGGACGTAAATCTTTAACAATCAAGAAATATATTTTTGAAATTCTGAAAGAAGTGTTGCTAGGTCAGTAATCATTTATTGAGGGCATATTCCATGTCCTCAGTTCTGCACTAGACACTAGACTACTGTTGAGGAGTTCCCTATTTAAAAACCCATCTCGTGAAATAGCAGATGAGCAATTTTAGTCACTAAAGGAAGAGTCCCCAGTGGGTCTGTGAAGATCTTTCCCCTAGTGACACTACCGGTGGAGACCAATTTAAATTGCATTGCTGAACCAGAAATGATCAGTTCCCACTCACTGCTGCGAGCAAAGGCTTTATTGCTGGTATCCCGCAGAACCACATCCGTCACCAGGTGAAAGCTGCAGGCAGGGCCTACCTCTGGTCTGTGCAATGCACGGGGTTAGACAATTAACTTGAGATTTCACAGTGTACCCATCACATATCATGAGTTAGTGAAGAGGTTTTGCAATATGTATCTTTTTTTAATTAAAGAAAGAAAAGAATTTTTCTGGCTGACTAGTTTATTTGCTTAAAGTCAAAGGACAGCTCTTTCAAAGTTGGTCTGTTTGCTGGTCAATAACTAGCCCTGTGCATGTCATAAAAATCAATGTTGACACTCACAAGTTTTTGGAGTGACCAATTATAATTCCAAACCTTTCCTCAATAATAGGATGAGATATGTGATTGCTGATTATTTGTTTTCATGGCAGTGTTCACAGGATGATTATCCTTTTTTTAAAATAAGTTTTTATTGACTTTAGAGAGAGAGGAAGGGAGGGGGAGAGAGAGATAGAAACATCAATGAGAGAGGACCATCAATCGCCTGCCTCCTGCACACCCACACTGGGATTGAGCCCACAACCTAGGTATATGCCCTGATCAGGAATTGAACTAGCAACCTCTTGGTTCATGGGTCAATGCTCAACCACTGAGCCACACTGGCCAGGCACAAGCTGACTAATCTTATGGGGAGAAACAGATATTGGTATGAAAGAGCCAAAAGTGTCACTATGTATGCAGAAAGATTTTAAAGGGGAATCTTCTAGAGAATATATAAGAAATACACCTGGTTAAAGGAAAGCCATGTGTGTAATATATGCTTGAATAAAATAAAGGTTTTCAAAAGTGAGACCTCAGGATAGAATGCATGGGAGTTTAAATTTTTACTTTAACAAAAAATTTTAAATAACTTGAAATTGCATAAAGTAAGGGCACCCAATTAGCTACTTAAGAAAACAAACGATGACCAACTCCCAAAATTTTTAATCAAATTTGAGTGGCTCAACATAAAGGCTCATCTACACTTAGAATGTTATATAGACATAGATATAGACATGTAGATTAAGTTTGGTTGTTGAAAATATCATGAGAAGATTTTTTTTTATTAAAGTATTACAAAGGGTATTACATATGTGTCCATTTTATCCCCCCGCCCTAGACAGTCCCCCAGCCTCCCCTATCCCCCAGTGTCTTATGTCCATTGGTTATGCTTATATGCATGCATACAAGTCCTTAGGTTCATCTCTTACCCCCCTACCTCCTGCCCCCCAACCCTCCCCGGCCTTCCCGCTGCAGTTTGACAATCTGTTTGAGGCAGCTCTGCCTCTGTATCTATTATTGTTCAAAAGTTTATAATGGTCTCTATTATCCATGAATGAGTGAGATCATGTGGTATTTTTCCTTCATTGACTGGCTTATTTCACTTAGCATAATGATCTCCAGTTCCATCCATGACGTTGCAAATGGTAAGAGTTCCTTCCTTTTTAGAGCAGCATAGTATTCCATCGTGTAGATGTACCACAGTTTTCCAATCCATTCATCTACTGATGGGCACTTAGGCTGTTTCCAGATCTTAGCTATGGTGAATTGTGCTGCTATGAACATAGGGGTGCATATATCCTTTCTGATTGGTGTTTCTGGTTTCTTGGGATATATTCCTAGAAGTGGGATCACAGGGTCAAATGGGAGTTCCATTTTCAGTTTTTTAAGGAAACGCCATACTGTCTTCCATAGTGGCTGCACCAGTCTGCATTCCCACCAGCAGTGCACAAGTGTTCCTTTTTCTCCACATCCTCTCCAGCACTTGTCGTTTGTTGATTTGTTGATGATAGCCAGTCTGACAGGTGTGAGATGATACCTCATTGTTGTTTTGATTTGCATCTCTCGGATGATTAGTGACTTTGAGCATGTTTTCATATGTCTCTTGGCTTTCTGAATGTCCTCTTTTGAAAGGTGTCTATTTAGGTCCTTTGCCCATTTTTTGATTGGATTGTTTATCTTCCTTTTGTTAAGTTGTATGAGTTCCCTATAAATTTTGGAGATTAGGCCCTTATCAGATATGACATTGGCAAATATGTTTTCCCACACAGTGGGTTTTCTCGTTGTTTTGTTGATGGTTTCTTTTGCTGTGCAGAAGCTTTTTATTTTGATGTAGTCCCATTTGTTCATTTTCTCTTTAGTTTCTAGTGCCCTAGGAGCTGTATCAGTGAAGAAATTGCTTCGGCATATGTCTTAGATTTTGTTGCCTTTGGATTCTTCTAGAATTTTTATGGTTTCCTGTCGTACATTTAAGTCCTTTATCCATTTTGAGTTTATTTTTGTGTATGGTGTAAGTTGGTGGTCTAGTTTCATTTTCTTGCATATATCTGTCCAATTTTCCCAACACCATTTATTGAAGAGACTATCTTGGCTCCATTGAATGTTCTTGCCTCCTTTGTCAAATATTAATTGAGCATATTGGTTCGGGCCGATTTCTGGGCTCTCTATTCTATTCCATTGATCTATATGCCTATTCTTGTGCCAGTACCAGGCTGTTTTGAGAACAGTGGCTTTGTAATATAACTTGATATCTGGTATTGAGATCCCACCTACTTTGTTCTTTTTCAGGATTGCTGCAGCTATTCGGGGTCTTTTTTTATTCCAGATGAATTTTTGGAGAGTTCGTTCTAGATCTCTGAAGTATGCCGTTGGTATTTTAATGGGAAGTGCGTTGAATTTATAGATTGCTTTGGGTAGTATGGACATTTTAATGATGTTGATTCTACCAATCCATGAACACGGTATGTTCTTCCATCTGTTTATGTCTTCCTCTATATCTTTTTTCAATGTCCTGTAGTTTTCTGAGTAGAGGTCTTTTACCTCTTTAGTTAAGTTTATTCCTAGGTAGCTTAATTTTTTTGGTGCGATGGTAAACGGGATTGTTTTTATAATCTCTCTTTCTGAAAGTTCACTATTGGTGTATAGAAATGCCTCAGATTTCTTGGGGTTAATTTTGTATCCTGCTACATTGCCAAATTCATGTATTAAGTCTAGTAGCTTTTTGATGGCGTGTCTAGGGTTTTGTATGTATAATATCATGTCGTCTGCAAATAAGGACAGTTTTACTTCCTCTTTTCCAATTTGGATGCCTTTTATTTCTTCTTCTTGCCGAATTGCAATGGCTAACACTTCCAGTACTATGTTGAACAGGAGTGGTGAGAGGGGGCATCCCTGTCTTGTTCCTGTTCTTAGGGGAAATGGTGTTAGTTTTTGTCCATTGAGTATGATGTTGGCTGTGGGCCTGTCATATATGGCTTTTATTATGTTGAGGTATGATCCATCTACTCCCACCTTGCTGAGAGTTTTTATCAAAAATGGGTGTTGAATTTTGTCAAATGCTTTTTCTGCATCAATTGATATGACCATGTGGTTTTTTTCTTTCAGTTTGTTTATGTGATGTATCACGTTTATTGATTTGCGGATATTGTACCATCCTTGCATCCCTGGGATAAATCCTACTTGGTCATGGTGTATGATCTTTCTGATGTACTGCTGGATCCGATTTGCTAAGATTTTGTTGAGGATTTTGGCATCTATGTTCATGAGGGATATTGGCCTGTAATTCTCTTTCATTGTGTTGTCTTTACCTGGTTTTGGTATTAGGGTGATGCTGGCTTCATAGAATGAGCTTGGAAGTGTTCCTTCCTCTTGAATTTTTTTTAGTAGTCTGAGGAGGATAGGTTTTAGTTCTTCCTTGAATGTTTGGTAAAACTCCCCTGTGAAGCCGTCTGGTCCTGGGCTTTTGTTTGATGGAAGCTTTTTGATGACTGCTTCAATTTCTTCCATAGTTATTGGCCTGTTGAGATTTTTAGATTCTTCCTGATTGAGTTTTGGAATGTTGTATTTTTCTAGGAATTTGTCCATTTCCTCCAGGTTGTCTAGTTTGTTGGAGTAGAGCTGACCATAGTATTTTTTAACAATCATTTGTATTTCTGTGGGGTCTGTTGTTATTTCGCCTCTATCGTTTCTGATTTTGTTTATTTGGGTCCTCTCTCTTTGCTTCTTGGTGAGTCTGGCTAGAGGTTTGTCAATCTTGTTTATCCTTTCAAAGAACCAGCTCTTGGTTTCATTGATTTTCTGTATTGTTTTTTTGGTCTCTATGTCATTTATTTCTGCTTTAATCTTTATTATCTCCTTCCTTCTGCTCACTCTGGGGTTTTCTTGTTGCTCTCTTTCTAATTCTTTGAGTTGTAGAGTTAGCTGATTTACTACCATTTTTTCTTGTTTTTTGAGATAGGCCTGTAGAGCTATAAACTTCCCTCTCAGGACTGCTTTCATTGTGTCCCATAGGTTTTGGATTGTTGTGTTTTCATTGTCATTAGATTCCAGGATGTTTTGAATTTCTTCTTTGATTTCATTGGTAATCCAATCAATATTTAATAGCATGCTATTCAGCTTCCAGGTGTTTGAGTATTTTGGGTTGTTTTTATTGTAGTTTATTTCTAATATTATGCCATCGTGGTCTGAGAAGATGCTTTTTATGATTTCAATCTTCTTGAATTTGGGGATACTTTGCTTGTGACCCAATATATGGTCTATTTTTGAATATGTGTCATGAGCACTGGAGTAGAATGTATATTCCGTGGCACTGGGGTGAAGTGTTCTGAAGATGTCTATTAAGTCCATCTGATCTAGTGAGTCATTTAGGATTGCTGTATCTTTGCTGATTGTTTGTCTAGAGGACTTATCCAGTGCTGTCAGTGGTGTATTAAAGTCCCCTACTATGATTGTATTGTTGTTGATCTCTCCTTTGATATCTTCCAGGAGTTTTTTTATGAATTTGGGTGCTCCTGCATTGGGTGCATATATGTTTACCAGGGTTATATCTTCTTGTTGAATTGATCCCTTTAGTATTATGAAGTGGCCTTCCTTATCTCTTGTTATGGCCTTCACTTTGAGGTCTATTTTGTCCGATATAAGTATTGCTACCCCAGCTTTCTTTTCCTTTCCATTTGCCTGAAAGATATTTTTCCATCCTTTCACTTTCAGTCTGTGTGAGTCCCTTCTAATGATGTGGGTTTCTTGTAGACAGCAGATGTATGGGTCATGTTTTTTTATCCATTCAGCCACTCGATGTCTTTTGTTTGGAGCATTTAGTCCGTTTACGTTTAAAGTTATTATTGAAAGGTACTTATTTGTAGCCATTTCTTTTTTTGTGTGTGTGGCTGTTTTCTTTCTGAGCTTTTTATTATTTTTATACCAGTCCCTTTAGCATTCCTTGCATTGCTGGCTTGGTGGTGATAAACTCCCTTAGCCTTTTTTTGTCTGTGAAGCTTCTTATTTCCCCTTCAAGTTTGAATGATAGCCTTGCTGGATAGAGTATTCTTGGATTCAGTCCTTTGCTTTGCATCACTTTGTAAATTTCTGTCCATTCTTTTCTGGCCTGATGTGTTTCTGTTGAGAAATCATTTGACAATCTAATGGGAGATCCCTTGTATGTAACTTTCCGTCTCTCTCTTGCAGCCTGTAAGATTTTCTCTTTGTCCTGAACATTTGCCATGGTAATTATGATGTGTCTTGGTGTGGGTCTTTTCGGGTTCACCTTGTTTGGGACTCTCTGGGCTTGTGTGACTTTTTTCTTCCCCACCTCAGGGAAGTTTTCTGATATTATTTCTTCTAATAGGTTTTCTAATCCTTGTTCATCCTTCTGTTGTTCTGGTACTCCTATTATTCGTATGTTGTTTCGTTTCATGTTGTCCCAAAGCTCCCTTAGGCTCTCCTCCTGTCTTTTAATTTTTTTCTCCAATTGCAGTACATTTTGGGTGTGTTTTGCTTCCTTGTCTTCTAATTCACTAATTCGGTCCTCTGCTTCTCCTAGTCTACTGTTGATACTTTCAATGGAGTTTTTCATTGCAGCTATATCACTCTTCATTTCTTCTTGGGTCTTACTTAAGTTGTTGATTTTTTCATCTGTTTCTTCTAGCTTCTTCCATATGTTATCGATTTTTTCATCTGTTTCTTCTTGCTTCTTGCAGAGGATGTCGATTTTTTCCTCCATCCGGTTTATGCACTCTAGGACCCTTATTCTGAATTCTTTGTCTGTCATGTTGCATGCCTCTGTATTACTTAGCTGCTTTTCTGGAGAGTCCTCCTTCTCTTTCCTTTGGGGGTTTCTTTGTCTACCCATGTTTGATCTCACTGACATATCTAGACGTTGAGTCGTTCAGTGGTTGCTCCCTTGGTGGCAGTGACTCCTTGGTCTGTGGTTGCTCTTCGGGCAGTTGCGGTAGCAGCTGCTCTTCAGTTGGCAGCAGCTCCTCTGGTGTGTGCTGTTCACAGCTGAGGTGGCTCTTCTGGCTGGTGGGGCGAGGCTTCACATACAGCTGCTGTTCCTCAGCAGAGGGTGTGGTGCTCTGGAGATTGCTGTAGCTTCGATCTGCTGCATTGATTTAAAGGCACAAAATACAACACAACAAGGCACCACGTACCCGGCAGTATACACAAATATATTCACGATATTAATAACCCCAAATAAAGGTGACCACCCGAATTAAGAGAATTAGGGGATAAGGAGGATGGAAGGGAAAAAGATAAAAGAGAAAAAAGAAAAGAAAAGTAGGGACCAAAAAAAGGAGTGCAAAAATGAAATTGGGAAAAAGGAGGGGGGGAAAAAAGCGAGAAAAGAAAAGACAAGAAAAGAAAAAGAAAAGAAAAGAGTGAAAAGAGAGAATGAAGTGGAAGAGGGGAAGAGACTTTTAATATGAGGAGAATACTCCTATAGAACCGCCATTAATCCCAACAGATTCCAGCAACAGCTCCCTGGAGATGAATGCAAACTAGAAACAACCAATAATATAACGATGAAAATAGAATGAGAACACTAATCCCAAAATAAAATAAAGAGAAAATAAAATGGCACTTTAAAAATTGGTAAAATGGTAGCAGTAATAATACTGGTTAAAAATAAGAAGGTAGTAGTTAAAAGGGTAAAATGAGGTGATGGAAAAAGAAGAAAAAAAAAAGAAAAGAAAAAAAAAGAAGAAAAAAAAATTGGTTTCTTAGTTAAAAGGTGAAAAAAGAAAAAAAAAAAGAAGAAAAAAAAAAAGAATTGCAGTAGTGAAGGTCCTTCGGTTCTTCTATTCTTCAGTGTGGCTCACCTTAGACCTGCCAGGTATTCAGGAGAGTGTTGGGTTTCCCTGCGACGCGCAGCGGCGGAGGGCACCGCGGCCATGAGAAGATTTTTGATACAGTGTTATGACAGAAACACCTATGTATGATAAAAACACCTAACTCTAGGACAATTTCAATCATGCTAAACAAAGTGGCATGAAAAATACCAACTTGTTACCAGACAGTGATAATCTCTGAGGGAAGAAGTATTTGTGGGTTAAAATTGTTTTCCTTTTTTCCCCCTGATATTTACTTCCCTCTGAAAATATGACTTTGACAATTGGAGGAAAGAAGAGAAATGAACTTCATTGAAAAAAACACATGTGAATTATAAATATGTTATTCTAGAAAGTTGAAAGGGGCATGATTACATTTGTTTAAATGGGTTGGGCCCAGCCGACATGACTCAGTGGTTGAGCATCGACCTATGAACCAGGAGGTCACCAGTTTGATTCCCAGGTCAGGGCACATGCCCAGGTTGTGGGCTCGATCCCCAGTGCGGGGCGTGCAGGAGGCAGCCAAACAATGATTCTTTATCATCATTGGTATTTCTATCTTTCTCTCCCTCTCCCTTCCTCTCTCTGAAATCAATACAAATATATTTAAGAAATTACTAAATATGTGGGAAATAAAAACTAAGTGGATTACAACTTTTTTTTTTTCTTTTTACAAAAAGAAAATTAACTACCATGTCTCCAGATTTCAGCATCAAGCAGAGGAATCCAACCACCTTTGGACAGACGTGCCAGTAGCTCTAATCTCTCTCCTTGTATCATTTTTCCAAGTCTTAGGGGATTGCTAAGCAGTTTTCCTTTGAGCGTCTTTGAATAAAAAAGCATATTAATAACTTGGATTTCTAATCCCTTATACTAATCAGCAAATTTGCCTTAACAGCCTTCAAATTGGCTTAGTCGGACTTCTTAGAAGAAGAAACTCTGTTTCCCTTAGATTCCTCTCAACCAGAAAAGAAGTCTTTACACTGCTTTTCATTTTCATATTTTAACTAAAGAGAGATACATGAAACTAATAAATCTGAATTTAAGTTTATCATTTATCATTTAGATTTATCTTCCCTGCTTTATAGCATGTTCCTAAATGTAACTTTGTAATCCTGATCCCCAAAGAATGCTTAATCTATGTAATAAAGAATGCTTAGCACTATTCCCATAGTCTCTGGAAACCTTATCCTTATAGTTAGATTAACTAACTTAAAGCCACTTAGTGTAATCTCATGAATCATATTAGCAAAACAGATCTTATACCAGTGCTCTAATATGGCATAAATAATACCTTGGCTTATGTTTGAGGTGTTAATAATAATAAAATCTATAGCAACAAACACTACCTACATGTACCAGATGTTCAATTAAAGGTTATCTCAGTCTCCTGCCAGAAACCTTTATGATATTTAATATCAATTATTATTGCAAAATTGTGATTATAGGAAATGGGAGGAAGAGAGATTCTGTCCTGAGACACTGAGCACATACAAGGCCTTGCTTAGAGGTGGTGATGTGTGCTGCCCGCTTATCTTTGAAGCAGAATCAGACTAGTGGGAGGTAATCCAAACACCTGTCTCCCATCTAAGAGCAGGAAACCATTTACATGCAGGATGGTGACTTTTCGTAGAATATCCCTCTTTGAGCAATCAGAGGATTGCACTTGGCAAGGAAAGTGTTAGCCTAAAATAGCAGTGCCAATAAGAAAATAAAAACCCAAAGAAATTTAAAGTAAAAATGTCTACCTATTATTTACATAAAGAAAAAGGATCAAAAATCAAGAAACATTACTGCTCATAATGATTGATTTCTCAGAGGAGAAATGTACAATCAATTTTATGAACAAAAAAAAGTCTTATAACAGTCTAAGGCCATATCTGGTGTAGTTTGTTAATTTAAACAAGTATTAATATCAAACAAGTACTATACATAAATAAATAATGAACTAACAAAGTTAGGTATATCCAATGTGTTATTTCCATAAGTTCTAATAACCTTTTTTTAAAATTAAATCTTTATTGTTCAGATTATTACATTTGTTCCTCTTTTTCCCCCTCATAACTCCCCTCCTGCCAGTTCCCGCCCCACCCTCTGCCCTCACTCCCCACCCACTGTTCTCATCCATAGGTGCACGATTTTTGTCCAGTCTCTTCCCGCATCTCCCATACCCCTTTCACCCCCAAGAATAGTCAGTCCATTCCCTTCCTATGTCCCTGATTCTATTATAATCACCAGTTCATTCTGTTCATCAGATTATTTATTCACTTGATTCTTAGATTCACTTGTTGATAGATGCATATTTGCTGTTCATAATTTGTATCTTTACCTTTCTCTTCTTCTTCCTCTTCTTAAAGGATACCTTTCAGCATTTCATATAATACTGGTTTGGTGGTGATGAACTCCTTTAGCTTTTCCTGATCTGTGAAGCTCTTTATCTGACCTTCAATTCTGAATGATAGCTTTGCTGGATAAAGTAATCTTGGTTGTAGGTTGTTGCCATTCATCACTTTGAATATTTCTTGCCACTCCCTTCTGGCCTGCAAAGTTTCTGTTGAGAAATCCGCTGACAGTCATATGGGTATTCCCTTATAGGTAACTGAGTTTCTTTCTCTTGCTGCTTATAAGATTCTCTCTTTGTCTTTTGCTCTTGGCATTTTAATTATGATGTGTCTTGGTGTGGTCCTCTTTGGATTCCTTTTGTTTGGGGTTCTCTGCACTTCTTGGACCTGTAAGTCTATTTCTTTCACCAGGTGGGGGAAGTTTTCTGTCACTATTTCTTCAAATAGGTTTTCAATATCTTGCTCTCTCTCATCTTCTGGCACCCCTATAATTCTGATGTTGGTACGCTTGAAGCTGTCCCAGAGGCTCCTTACGCTATCTTCGTATTTTCAGATTCTTTTTTCATTTTGCTTTTCTGGTTGGGTGTTTTTTGCTTCTTCGCATTTCAAATCTTTGACTTGATTCTTGCATTCCTCTGGTCTGCTGTTGGGAGTCTGTATAATATTCTTTATTTCAGTCAGTGTATGCTTAATTTCTAGTTGGTTCTTTATCACAACATTGAGGGTCTCATTAGATTTCTTGAGGATCTCACTACATTTATTGGCAGTTTCTAGAAAATTATTGAAAGACCTTAAAAGTGTGGTTTTGAGCTCTGTATCTTCCATTTCTGACATTTGCGTCGTGTTTCTTTGTCTCTGCATTTTTTTATGTTTTCTTAGTGCACCCCCTAGTAGTCTTTGTGCGCAGTCTTGTTGTAGTTAAGTCTTGATTGTTGTAGGTAATACTAGGGGGGATTTGACCTCCAGGCCAAGTGGCTGTGAGAATCAGCTGTGTCTGCAGTGGGAAAACTTCTGTCCTCTAGGGAGGTGCTAATCTAGCCTTTGCCTGAGGCTATCCAGCAAATGCCTCTGTGCAGGACTTGGGTGGGGCGGGTCCCAGGGGATCTACAGGGCGGGTGGAGCGAGCAGTTATGGCTGCTCTCAGTCCCGTCCCCAGGGGCTCTTCCTCTCAGAGTCCCAGCAACTGCTGCAAACCTCCAAGAGAAAGCTGCCTTCGATTTCCAACCGAAGCCAGACAGTCCCTCTTCTCCCGTTTGAGTCTGGGTCCCTAGAGACTCGCCCAGAACTGGAGCTCAGAGTCTGAGACTCCCTCCCGATTGAAATAGACAACCACGCCCTCAGATGCCAGCCCGCTCCGCATGCACTCCGCAACTTAGTATTTGACTTCAGCACTGCGCCTCCTCTGAGTCTCGGTACACTATTCTCTTTCCTCCTAGTTGTAGAACTTCCACTCAGCCAGCCTTCCTGTGGTTCTGGATGATGTCCGTTCCGTCTTTTAGTTGTATTTTTGAAGTGGTTGTTCGAGGCAGCAAACTCCGGCGTTAACCTATGCCACCATCTTGGTTTCCCCAGTTCTAATAACCTTAACAACAAAATATGCATACATACAAATAGCTATATACAATTTTTGCTATTTCATAATAGATGTTCAAAATTCCTATAAGTAATTGGAATAAAAGTATTACTGATTTAAATTTGGCATGTTAGCAAATCAATTACATCATAAATGTAAATTGGTAGTAGTAAAATTTTCCATTTTATGTCTTTTAAAGGCAATTATAGTTGACCCTTAAACAATATGCTTTAATCTGCGGTATCCCCTTATCAGCAGATTTTTTCAATAAATTCTGGAGATGTATTTTTTTTAAATAACATTTTCTTTTCTCTAGCTTACTCTCTTGGGAGAATACAGCATATAAACTTATAACATACAAAACATGTGCTAATCTACTGTTTATGTTATCCTGTCAACAGTAGGCTATTCGTAGTTAAGTTTTGGGGGAGTAAAAAGTTATATGCAGATTTTTGACTGTGCAGGAGGTCAGTGCTCTAACTCCCGTGTGGTTCAAGTTTCATACTTCCATCTAATCCAGTGATGGCGAACCTTTTGAGCTTGGGGTGTCAGCATTTTGAAAAACCCTAACTTAACTCTGGTGCTGTGTCACATATTGAAATTTTTTGATATTTGCAACCATAGTAAAACAAAGATTTATATTTTTGATATTTATTTTATGTATTTAAATGCCATTTAACAAAGAAAAATCAACCAAAAAAATGTTTGAGTGTCAGAGGTGTCATAAGTTCGCCATCACTGATCTAATCTAATAAAAGAGAAACAAGCAAATTGACTGTACCTCTGCTACACCCACAAGCCACGCCCACAAACTACACCCACACATCAATCAGGAGTGAATATGCAAATTAACCCAACTAAGATGGTAGTTGCCATGGAGCTGGAGCAAGCAGGAGGCTTGGGTTGTCCCTGGCAATGGAGGAAGCCAAGCTTCCCACCTGTCTGCTGGCCCTGAGCTCTGCTTAAGGCTATAAAGTTTCAATTATAGAAGATAAATAAATCCCAGATACCTGCTTCCAGCCCACAGCCGTGGCCAGCATGAAAACGGCCCTCAGCCCCTCACCCAGGCTGGCCAGGCACCCCAGCGAGACCCCCACCCTGATCTGGACACCCTTCAGGGCAAACCAGCTGGCCCCCACCCATGCACCAGGCCTCTATCCTATATAATAAAAGGATAATATGCAAATTGACCCTAACAGCAGAACCACTGAGAATGACTGGTCACTATGACACACACTGACCACTAGGGAGCAGACGCTCAACGCAGGAGCTGCCCCCTGTTGGTCAGTGCGCTCCCACAGGGGGAGCTCTGCTCAGCCACAAGCCAGGCTGCTGGCTGCCAGTACAGCAGTGGTGGCGGGAGCCTCTCCCACCTCCTCAGCAGCACTAAGGATGTCTGACTACAGCTTAGGCCTGCTCCCCGCTGGCAAATGGACACACCCCGAGGGCTCCCGGACTGCCAGAGGAATGTCTGACTGCCAGCTTAGGCCCAATCCCCCCAGGGAGTGGGCCTAAGCCAGCAGGTGGACATCCCCCGAGGGGTCCCAGACTGTGAGAGGGCACAGGCTGGGTTGAGGGACCCCTCCGACTGCACAAATTTTTGTGCACTGGGTCTCTAGTGTACACATAATAACCAATGTAGTTTATCCTTTACAAAGTGTAAATAAAAATCATGCAGTCATATGGTTCCAAATTTTGATCAAGAATAATGTGCCTTTTGATAACATCTTTGTCTATAATATTTCACTCTGTCCATAATTATTTGTATATATAATGCATGAAATGTTCTTGGATGAATAGCTTGTCCCTTCTCTTGTACTCTGCTTTTGTCAAAGAACATCCCCAATTTATCCTGTTTGGTGATAGAAGCACATGTTGTAGAACTCAGTTGCCTCAGTTGCATTAGCTAAGGCCAGCCTGGGTCAACTCCTGAACATGTGACAGATTCCAGCAAAGACCAGAAGAGTAGCCTGTTCTACCCTATCTGATCCCAGTGCATGAGAAATAAATGCATCTTGCTGTATTTATACCTCTGACCACTTATTGAGCAATTGCTAAGACAAAACGAAAGAAAAAAGATAAACAGTACAAAGACCTGATATTCCACAAATTTAATATTAAACATTAAGGAAGCCTTATATTCCAACAAATAATAATGAGCCACACACTAATTTTTTCTGTCTGAAGGAGAAATGTGGCATTATCTCCTAAAGAAGAAATAGCATTTAAATAATTCAGTATCTCAATAATTACTTTTATGTTTCTTTCCAACTAATCACATTGGTCTACTACCTCTAAATTTTATTATTCTTTGCATTAGTTAAATGATGGTAAAGTAGAAAGGACATTACTTCTTAACTCCACCCCATACTTCCAGTCCTTAAGTCCTTGTCTGTCCACATTCCATCTGCCTCAAACTATCTTTCCTACATTTTCATTTAACTTCCTCAGCGCCTACTTGTCTACCAGAACTCAACTAAAACATTACCTCCTCCAAGGAAACTTCCCTATGCATTCTTATTTACTTTTTTATATTAATTTTTTTATTGTTTAAAGTATAACAAATAGTAGTACATATGTCTCTTTTTTTTCCAATTGACCTTCCCCAGGCCCTCACCCCTTCCCAGTGTCTTTTTTTTAAATATATTTTATTGATATTTTACAGAGAGGAAGGGAGAGGGATAGAGAGTTAGAAACATCGATGAGAGAGCAACATTGATCGGCTGCCTCCTGCACACCACCCACTGGGGATGTGCCCGCAACCAAGGTACATGCCTTTGACTGGAATCGAACCTGGGACCCTTCAGTCCGCAGGCCAATGCTCTATCCACTGAGCCAAACCGGTCAGGGCCCTCCCAGTGTCTTGTGTCCACTGGTTATGCTCATATGCATGCATACAAGTCCTTCGGTTGATCCCTTACCTCCCCCCTGCAACCCTCCCAAACCTTCCCGCTGTAGTTTGACAGTCTGTCCAATGCTTCTTTGCCTCCGTATCTATTTTTGTTCATCAGTTTATAATGTTTTTCATTATCTATAAATGAGTGAGATCAGAGGCACTCTCCTTGTTGCTTTCAGCATCACACGGGTGGGAACATCCATATAAGGCCAGAGAAATCATTTAGTCTGGCTCTGCCAAGGCAACCTCAGGAAGGGCTCAAATTCAATAAATCTGGGAGCTTTCTTCATAGCAACATACATTTATATTAAGTAAATTATATTAAGCTAATATTGTTAATATCTAAGTGGCCCTTGGCAGAAAACAGGTTCCCCACCCCTGCTCTAGAACAGTGGTCACACAAAACAGTATCTTTGAATGAAGGCTCTGAAAAATAAAGCATTACACATATAGCTTTTTATATAATTTTTGTTGATTTAAGATAGGAAAGGAAAGGAGAGAGAGATAGAAACATCAATGATGAGAGTATCATTGATTGGCTGCCTCCTGCATGCCCCACACTAGGGATCGAGCCTGCAATCCAGGCATGTGCCCTCACTGGGAATTTAACCATACCTCCTGGTTCATAGGTTGACACTCAACAACTTAGCCACACCGACCAGACCACATACAGCTTTCTTCATCATAGAAATGAAATAGCATCATTATTAACACTATCACTTGTGACAAGGATATAAAAGCTAAAATAAAATAAATACAGCAAGGGCAGCAAAGCAACTGTGACTGGGAGCATGTACTATTTCTCAGGCACTGAGCTAAGTGCTTTACATGGATTATTTAACTCTTGCAGTACTCCATCAGGTTTACTATTATTGCTCCTACTTTATAGATTTGAAAATGAAAAGAAGTAAACTTCATAATTAATCCAGATATGCAGTACAGTAGTCATTTCCCAGTAAAATAGTCATCAGTATTCCATTTGACATTTGCAAAAGACAAAGGTATTGAAATACAGATGAGTTACATCAATATTTATAAGTAAAAATCAGATTTGTCATATTTGAGAAGTTTTTTTCAGTGCTGAAGACCAATAAGCACTTTTTTTTATTCTTTAGAGCTCAAGTTTCAACCATGTTTTTTATCAAGAGCTCAAGAAATAAACATGCTACATTACAAGATTCAAAACATTTTTATCCTCAGGTTAGAGGGCCTGAGCTTTTGAAAACATAAATGGTATTTCAGTGACTTTTTTGTATAGATATTTCACAAAATATTAAAATTCAATGATGAGTTATGGCATATGGGTCTCTATTATGACCTAGAAAAGCTCTTGGTTTAAAAAACAAAAACACAAAACTTTTTGTTTAACTTTTTCCAGGTGTTAAATTTAATCAAAAGTTGACTAAGAGTCTAAAAACTAAGTTTACTTCAAGAAATACATTTTCATTATCTTATACACACACAAACACACACACACACACACACATTTTTAGGTTCTCCAACCTAAACATCATAGCGGAAGCTCTCAGCAGGCTGCTTCATGCCACAGGCCATGTACTTGACCTTCAGTGCCTCAAAAAGAACAAGATATATGAGGTTTAAGAATTTGCCTCACCTATGCACCTTTATCATCAAAACTATGAATGAGTCCCATCATAAACTTTGAATCAACCTGCTGTTCAGTGAAAATGAATTATGAACAAGTTTGTCAATGGCTCAGAATGAGACATAAATCTCTGAACTTAATGCAGCTAATTCTATATTTGTCTTAATTCTCAAGTAATATTTTTAAATAGGAATTTGACTACAATGTACAGTTGCTGCTCTATTCAGCCATCTGTATTTTATTGTATTCATGCATTTTTTATTTATTTTTATAGTTATCTCTTCCCCTTTTAGTGTGAATACGTTTAATTAAGAGACCAAAAAACCATTTTTGTTTTACCCAGTTTAGCTGAAACCCTTCCATCTGTTCTGGTTTTAAAATACTTCAAGTGTATTCTATTCAAGGTCAAGACACAGCAGAATGATATAGCTCAGCCAATTAAGAAAAGAAAGAAAGAAAGGAGCTGCATATCACATTTCTATTGTCAGATGCTTTCAATGTGATGAAAATATATTACACACTAGTGAGCTTCGAAAGGTCACCAAACAAAGCTCTCTTCTTCTTCCTCCTTGTCTGTTGAGTAGGACATTGCATGTTCACAACATTAAGGCTGCAGCACAGGTATTTTTTCTTGTACTCCTCCATTCGTTCTTGATCATTTATTTAGAAAACTCCAAACCAGAGTGAGGTCATCTGCAAATGAGTTCAGTAAGGAGAAGTGAGGCTGCCAATTGAAACACTTGTTTTAAACTGCCCTACCTATGCTTAAGTGTCAGAAATTTAATAAGAGCTGCAGCTCCACAAAAGATCGCTTTAACGTCATCATTATGTTTTGCCTCTCTCAGTGCTCTCAGGCCCCTTCTTAATGAAAGACAAGAAATAACAGTGCGTTTCATGGGAAAGCCAGTTCTCATTTTTGCTCTGCATTTGAAAGGTTATCCAAGAATAGGCATTGGATGCTGGAAGTGGACAGATGAGCTCACATCACACTTTTGAAGTGTTCCAATGCTAAACCATCCTCAAACACCTTTTGATCAGACTAGACTAGACTCAGAAGTTCCTCGTTCCCTCTTCCTGTACTCGGTCGCAGTTTATCCAGGCTGCTCTGTGAACTGTGTGTCTCTCTTCTCAATACCTGCTGGAAATGAAAAGAAGCAATTGACTTTTTCATGAGTCAAACTGCCATCTGTTAAGGGCGCTCCTCCCCTCTCTAAATCTGCTTAAGAAGTCAGTTTCCTGCTTCCTGGTTTCTTCCCCAGGCTCAACTGGAAGCATTAGCTAAACTGTGAGGTTTAATAACTTCAATTTTATAGGCTGCCAGGACAGAACAGAAAGAGAACAAAAAGAAGAAAAAAAAGTGAACAACTGCTTTCCCACAGAGCAGGAAAGTGGACAGAGTCCAAGAATAAAAAACCTTCCCCCGTTGGCTGGATCATTTAGATTCAGCAAGAATAGTTTATAATCACCATAAGAACAATTGCCATTGTCATGTTCCAAGCCATGCATGACAGCACTAGCCTTTTGTTATAAACTCTCTGTTGGCCACACTGTAGAAAATAATCTCCTCTAAATTTCCTCCCTCACTGCAGATGGCCTCTGCAAAGAGCGGGGCATCTGCCACAGCAGCTCTGCCCGCAAAGGCAAAGGGTCCCCTCGGAGCAGGAGATACCATCGTCAGACGTCCGAGTGCCCTCTGGGGTGCCTTTGGCTTCTTTTCTACACCATAAAATCTCCTAGCAGCCCTATCCTGTTCTTTTTTCTTTCTTTTTTTTTTTTATTTTCTGAAACACTGAGGGAGAGGAAAAAGCAACATTCTAATTGAGACTTCCAAAGGGCATAAATATTTCACTGCAATTGGACCAGTCACGGTTCATCTGCCTCATTTCATTCATTACAGCTATGAATGTCAATGCGCCTCATTTTTAAGATTTGAAACAAAGAATTTGACCTAAAATGCCTCAAGCATGGCAATGACCTCCATATGCATAAGTTAAATATCCAAAGCAGCAGTTCTATGAGTACCCCATATATTTTGATTTCCCAACACAAAACTTGTTAATCTGGCCTGAGAGAAGGCACTCCAAATCAGTAAAATACTTAACACCATCAGACTGTTTCTAAAGAAATGTGTGCTCTGTTACTTTCAAGTAATAATGTGACTAGAACTGAACTAATAGAAGACTGCTTAATGAAATTCCTGGCTTTATTGAATAGATATGATTTCCCACCAGACATCAGTTGTCTATAATGTAAACATTCACTTCTAATGTGCTTAAGGATGCTTACAAAGCTTATTGACATTACATATTCAACAAATACACAGCAAGAGATAGTATAAAGTTAAACTCCAGGATGGCTTTTATCCAATTAGAAAAAATCTGATAGTGTCAAAAAATGTTTTCAGCCCATATTTATTGGGCTGAGCTAAGACCTGGAAACACAAAGATTTTATAATGTAATCTAATACTTCCACAAAAACATGCTGTATTAGTCAAGGTTACCCAGAGAAACAGAACTGTATTATATATTTAAGAATTGCTGGCCCTAGCTGTTTGCCTCAGTGGATAGAGTGTCGGCCTTCAGACTGAAGGGTCCTGGGTTTGATTTCAGTCAAGGGCATGTACCTTGGTTGCAGGCTCTTCCCCAGGGGGCCCATGCAGGAGGCAACCAAGCAATGTGTATTTCCACTATCTCTAAAAATCAATGAAAAAAAATACCCTCGGGTAAGGATTTTTTTAAAAATTGCTAAGAGAGTGGATTTTAAAAGTTCTCACCACCACCAAACCAAAAAAAAAAGTATCTAGGTGAGATGACAAATGTGCTAACTAATCTTATTATGCTAATCATTTTTGCAACATACACATATATAAAACCAATACATGTACACCTTAAACTTACACAATATTATATATCAATTATATAATATATAATATCAGTAAAGGTGAGGGGGAAACGAAAGAATAAAATTACCTAGATGCCCCAAAATAAGGAATCAGCCAAGAACTAGTAAATTATGGCACATCTACACAGTGTTAAAACATTACTCAGCCATTAAAAAATGCAGTAGGCAAAAGAATATGTGCACCCCTATGTTCACTGCAGCATTATTTACAATAGCCAAGATTTGGAAGCAAACCAAGTACTCACCAATAGACGAGTGGATAAAAAAAAAGTGGTGGTACATATACACAATGGAATATTATTCGCCATAAAAAAATGACATCTTACCATGTTTGGCAACATGGATGGACCTACAAGGTGTGACACTAAGTGAAATAAGTCAGTCAGAGGAAGACAAATACCATGATTTCACTTATATGAGGCATCTAAAAAACAAAATAAATGAATGAACAAAACTGAAACAGACTCATAGACACAGGGAACAGACTGATGATGGTTGCCAGAGGGGAGGAGGGTTGAGGACTAGGTAAAAAAAGGTGAGAGGATTAAGGAATATAAATTGTTAGTTATAAAATAGTCACAGGTATGTCAAGTACAGCATAGGGAATTTAAGAATACAGTCAATAATATTGTAGTAAATATGTACGGTGCCAGGTTGGTACTGGAAATATTCA
Organism: Myotis nattereri; assembly: GCF_964212035.1. Taxonomy (NCBI): domain Eukaryota; kingdom Metazoa; phylum Chordata; class Mammalia; order Chiroptera; family Vespertilionidae; genus Myotis; species Myotis nattereri. The sequence goes on along the minus strand of NC_138080.1, from coordinate 47,221,847 downwards.
GGGAACACTGTAAAATGCATGGTAGTCTAACCACTGTGCTCTTCACCTGAAACTAATACAAAACAATATTGAATGTAAACTGCAATTAAAAATAAAATAAAATAAAAACAATGTAAAGGAAAATAATTAGTGAAACTCATGTTTATAGGTATTATTATGAAGAAAGCAGAATATAATATCTGCATGAATAGCTCAGCTGGCGTGGCTCAGTGGTTGAGGATTGACCTATGAACCAGGGGGTCATGGTTCAATTTCTGGTCAGGGCAAATGCCTGGGTTGAAGGCTTAATCCCCAGTCTAGGGTGTGCAGGAGGCAGCCAATCAATGATTCTCTCTCATCATTGATGTTTCTATCTTTCTCTCCCTCTCCTTCCTCTCTGAAATCAATAAAAATATATTTAAAAAACTGCATGTATAAAATTAACCCATTTTCATGTCAATGTTTATTGCTAGTATATGTTTATATTTATATCTCTGTAAAATACTTAAACATATTACTCTGACCCAAAATAAAATCCCTGAAATAATCATGGTTAACTCAGAAAAGAAAATATCTTAATATTAACACAACTAGTAAATAATGGAGCCTAAATTTAAACTCATAGCCATCAGATTTAAAACTCAATAATCTATGTGGGGTTTACTGGTTTTTAATATGAGAGCATATGATAGCAAGATTTTACTCTAGTACCATTTTTAGTCACAGGAAATGTTATCAACAGAATCAAACCAAAGGCAAAAAAGAACAATAAGAATTTCACTCCATTGCCCAGCCCACATGGCTCAGTGGCTAAGTGTTGACCTATGAACCAGGAGGTTACAGTTCAATTCCCAGTCAGGCACATGCCCAGGTTATGGGCTTGATCCCCAGTGTGGGGGATGGAAGCAGCAGATCAATGATTCTCTCTCATCATTGATGTTTTTCTCTCTCCCTCTTCCTTCCTCTTTGAAATTAATAAAAATATATTTAAAAAAGAATTTCACTCCTAACACTTGTCAAAATAATCTAATGGCTTTTTAACCTCCATCATTTAACTCTCATAAGAACTAAGTTGACCCCTTTTATTAAACTGTTACTTATAAGTGTAATCAAATTATATTTAAAGTTAAATCCATTAAGGGATTTAATATATTTCCACTTACAGAGTCTAGAAGAAATATTAATTTGTTCTTCAGTACTCCGTGCAGTCCTTTTGAAAAAGATTTACCGTGTTTGAGTTTATTTGAGCAATAGTCTGAAGAGATTTTATGGTGTGGAAAATAATTTCCTCCAACAAATTTGGGTCAGTAATTTCACTTGAAATTAGATAAACCAGCATGACATGCAGGGCTCAGATTGAGAACAACTTGTTCAAGCGCAGTTTTCCCAAAGCAAAATATGATATAATATCCATCTCTTTCCCACCTATCTGTATTATCTATTTGAATGTAAAATCGCCAATTACATCAACTTTCATTCACAGACTATTTGTTTAGTTGAATTGTGATGAACTAGCTCTTGCTATAGCAGTATCAGGTTACTCAACCTTGAACTGTATGACCAAACAGAGCTTTTCCTTGTCTGCATCATTTGCCTGACTCCCATAAGAGTTACCCACAGCCTTTTATTATCAGATTAAATGTCACAGCAACTGTATCCTTTCATCTTAAACAGCCAGAAGCTATTATTATTCTTTCATAGCAGGATAAATTTGACCTCCTATCCACAAGTTTCATGTCCTAGGGAGCAGCAGGTTTATCATTTAATTTACAACTAGATGACTTTTATGTTTTTACTTGGTGAAGAGTGCAACAAAGTCTTTTGTCTGCTACCATCACGGAAAGCCCAGAAAAGAGGTTTTAAGATGAAAGGAAGGAAGAAGCAACTTTTCTCCATGTTTTGTTTGATTTGGCACCACCTTGGGTCTAGGGGTCTCAGAAGGAGGGCATGGCTGTATTACGTTTATAGCAGCTACTGTGTGCAAGATATTCATGTATATTCTATTTAGTGCTCTCAAAATCCAATAAAGTATCCAATTCTTAAATTATAGACAAATAAACTGATGCTCTGAGAGTTTAAATAACTTATTCTAATTCCTTCAGTAAGTGGCAGGGAACGGATTCTAATCCTTCCCTGACTCTATATGTATGTTATTTTCACTACTTCATCCTGTCTCCTTAAATATATCTGCCTCTTGTCCCCTATCCTCCCGGCTCCCCAAAATTAGAAACTAATAAAGGTCTGTTTCCTGGTGGCTGCACAAAGGTCAGAACAGCCTTAACTAAATATAAAGGCAAGAATATAACTAGTTCAACATCATGAGTTTCAGAACCTAAAGCAGGCAACTCTGTACCAATTTAAGCTGTTCCATTCTTCAGTGACGAAACCAATTAACTTCATCATGGGCTTAGGCTTTCAGATACTATTTTTAAGTCTAATTTTTTTAAGTCCAAAGAGGAACTTATAGATTTTTAAGAAATCTAATGTTTCATTAAGTTAATTGGGCTTGATAAAAATTGATAAGTTTTGCCCTGGCTGGGTGAGCAGTTGGTTGGAGCAGGTCTCAGACACCAAATGGTTGCATGTTCAATTTTCGGCCAGGGCACACAGCTAGGTTGTGGGTTCAATCCCAGGTTGGAACAGGGGTTGGGAGAAGAGTTCAATCCCTGGTCTGGGTGTGTATGGGAGGCAACCAACCCATGGATATTTTGATCTCACCTCTCTCTATCTCTCCCTCTATCTCTCCCTCCCTCCCCTTTCTCTCTCTCTAAAATCAACAAAAACATATCCTCCCATGAGGATTTAAAAAAAATTGATAAAGTTTTATCGGGAACTGTGAAATTACACCTAAGTCATATAAAAAATATAAAAGCTGGGACAAGCTTTGTTTTATTTATTGCAAATACCCAGTATCTAACATTTTAATAATTAATAAATATTTGTTAAATCATAATTAATTATTATACCTTTTGTTACGCCTATTTATAATTTTTAGAGATTTTTATTTTACAGTATCTTAGAGTAAATAATCTATTTTGGAACAAATTATTGCTGACCAGAGAGAAGATTAGTTCAAGAATTTTTTGGGAGACTTCATCATTAGGAATAGTTTAATTTTAAGGCTCCATTACACAGCTACCACTGAAGACAATAGGTCTCTGATAATAATAATCAGCAACTTACCTAAAAGCTTCAGTTGAATATTCAACACATTACAGAAAGGACAAATGTTACAGCCAGATGTGCAAATACAGCATCTTCTCTATTCTAAGGCACCATCAATAGCAATGGACACCATTGGTTTAATAATAGAAATTTAGGAAAAAAAGAAAGAGAAAGAAATTGTAGTTAAAGTAAATAAAAATAAATATTATTGCCCAACAATAGAATATTCTAAAATAAAGATAACTTTATTTATAAATATCACAATCAGAGTTTGAGTCTAAGACTTCATAATTTATTTTTAAAAATACTTCTAAATGCTTTTTGGCCATTGCACGTTAGGCAAAGAATAATGGTGCCATGCAGTTTTTCATAGTATACTAGTATAATTGGAATCTCCACCACATGATATCATTAGGACAGCCCTTAGGATATTTGTGTCATTAAAACAGCTATTAAAATGCTAAAGCTTATGAACTACAGCAGGACTATTATAGCCAGTATTGTTAAGCAAGATAATTTAGATTAACCCCTTACACCCACAGAAGTCAAGAAAAAAACTGGAGAAGTATAGGTGGGAGGGAGCATCCAGGAACTAAAAAGAGAGTGAAAAAATGTTACCTGAACTGAGAGATAGGACAATACAGAAATCCAGAGAATGGAAACCCTACCTTCAGGGAGGGTTTGTTCTAGGAGCATCTGCCAGTCCTAAAAAGTTGACCAAGAGACTGAGCAGTATTTTTTAATCCGAGACTCAGAAATAGTAAAAGAGCCAGGTTCCCTCAAATTCTTCTTTCCTAGAATTATCTCTCCTTAGAATGAGTAGATCCTATATAATAAAAGCCTGATATGCTAATTGTCCAACCGTTTGTTCAACTGTTCAACCAGTCACTATGATGCACACTGACCACCAGGGGGCAGATGCTCCGATCGGTAGGTTAGCTTCCTGCTGGGGTCGGGCCGATCAGGACTAGGCAAGACACACCCTGTAGCCCTCCCATGGGCCCTCCCCAGCCCGATTTTGCACCCGTGCACCAGTGTGGTCCCTTGGCCTGGCCTGTGACCTCTCACAATCTGGGGCCTCTAATTTTAAATAGAGTTTGCAGTGAGGTAGCATATTCATGGATTAACCTACATCTGCTGTGTGATTCATACTCACAATAGATTTCAAGTTAAATATTTCAAAATATTAAAAAGTAATCTCTGGTTGCTCTTTTGAAGTTCTCAATATGTGTTAGTCAAAGTTAATAATTCTTCTTCGTGCTAAAAAGTTAGTGTCTGACTGACTTATGTTCAGTGCTAGACATATGGCGTACACTTAATACCTTCTCCTGTCTCACACTGCCACAAACAAACAAAAAGAGATAATCAATTATATGCGATTTTTTTCTAATATGTATTTGAATAAATGCATTAGGACATATTCAAGAATTTCAAAAATGTAATATACCAGTATACCTTCTTGTCAAGACACTTTATAATTGAAACACTTCTTTATCTTATACTCTTGATTGCATCATGTGGTCTGTTTTCTGAGGTCTGTGTAATATTAAAAGGTTTCTTGCCTGGCTGGTGTCGCTCAGTGGTTGAGCAATGACCTGTGAACCAGGATGTCACGGTTCAATTCCCATCAGGGCACACGCCCGGGGTTGCGGGCTCGATGCCCAGTGTGGGGTGTGCAGGAGGCAGCCGTTCAATGATTCTCACTCGTCATTGATGTTTCTATCTCTCTCTCCCTCTCCCTCCCTCTCTGAAATCAAATATAAAATTGTTTGTACACAATTTAAAAAAGAATGCTCCTCTCACCCACATACTGTCAATGTCACCTCAATCACAGGTTTAGTTTCCATGTATTCATGGGACTGGTTCTGGGCTCAGTCTCTCTCTTTCTCTGAGTGTCTGCCATACAGTTCTATTTACTACAGCATATAATACTTTATATATACTTATGTATAATATATATATATATATATATATATATATATATATATATATATTAGAGGCCTGGTGCACAAAATTTGTGCACTCGGGGGGTTGGGGGGAAGGGTGCGTCCCTCAGCCCAGCCTGTGCCCATTTGCAGTCCAGGATCCCTTGGGGGACGTCCACCTGTTGACTTAGGCCCATTCCCTGGGGGATCAGCCCTAAGCTTGCAGTCAGACATCCTTCTGGCAGCCAGGGAGCCCTCGGGGATGTTCTACTAAAGGCTTAGCCCCCCAAGGGATTGCGCCTAAACTGTTAGTTGGACATTCTTAGTGCTGCCACGGAGGTGGGAGAAGCTCCTGCCACCATTCCTGCACTGGCCAGCCATGAGCCAGCTTCTGGCTGAGTGGCACTACTCCTCAGTCTGACCTAAACCCTAGAGATTAGTACTTCATTTTACAACTTTTTCTCGGTTTATAGGCAGCAGCAAACTCAGACCACACAGTCGGGTGTGCGAGAAATGTTGCTTTCTTTATTATTTAGTAACCAAACCTAACTTCAACTTCAGCCCCCATTCTGCCAAGTGAAAAAACAAAAACAAAATATTATTTAACTTAGGTTCCCCACCCCCTTCTCTGGAGTTATACTTCCATGTCAGACAGTGTATATCGCAGGCAGAGGTGCCAGAGAACCGAGCACAAGGACCGAGGGTCAAGGACACCTGGGCCTCAGGCTTCTGTCTGGGCTGCCCCCACCCAGCTGCCCTTGACCCTCACCTCAGAGCTCACGTCCATGCTGATCCCGGTATATTCTCCTCATCTGGGCCTTGAGGCCTCTGGAGTCCAATGTGCTCTCTCCCTCCCTCCCTGCCACCTTCTCTCTCTCACACAAAGAGCTATTGGGTTTTCTGGGGTGAGGTCCTCTGACACCTCCTCAGCCCCATTGCACGGACACCATCTTGGTGCCTTGGTCACGGCCACAAAGCTGTGTGGCTGCTCTCAGACCCTCCGCCTCCTGCTGCCTTAGGGAGTGACTCAGCGGGAGGGGAGGGTCACAGTCCTTTTTACATGGCCGCCAACAAACACTCAGCGTTCCTTCCCCCTAGTTCTCCTTCTCCTCCTCACCCCAGTCCAGGCACGTCTATGTGCAGGGCAGGGGAGGGTGGGAGGCAGGCGTGTCTCTGACCCAGCACACAGGCTTCCAGATCCACTGCTCCCCCAGGAGGTCTTCCACTCTCTGGACCTCGACACCCAGAACCTGCCCCCTCTCCGCTGCAGGTCTTTGCCCGCAGTGGTCAAGTCTGTTTAGAGCAGTGGTTCTCAACCTTGGCTGCACATTAGAATCACCTGGGAACTTTTCAAAATCCTGATTTCTGGGCCTCATCCTCCCGAAATTCTGTTTCTTTGTTACTAATGTTGTGGCCCCACCCCATAACAAAGAAACAGAATTTCTGGAGGGTGAGGCCCAGAAATCAGGATTTTAAAAAGATTCCCAGGTGATTCTAATGTGCAGCCAAGGTTGAGAACCACTGGTTTAGAGGCTTGAAGTCAAGAAGTGCCTCTTTGTTCTCTGCTTTCTGGAGGCGGTCAGCGTGGAACATTCCTGCCCTGGATTGGGGAGGGGTCTCTGGGTGTTAAGAATACCAGGAGGGGGAGCACAGACTCCTCCTAGAGCTCTGAGATGGGAAAGACAGCACCCCCTCACCTCTAACCCCAGGACGTTTCTTTAGAAGCAGAAGCCTCATCCTGTGCAGGGGCCTGTGCTGGCTGCCTCAGTTTCTCAGCGACAACGAATTTGATGAACGTCTTTTCCCCACTGTAGTAGCTGCTTCATTTGTTCGTTCTCGCATTTTTCATTAGCTGCTAAATCGCCCCTGTGGCTGCAAAACTGTTGTGCCTGACTCAGCCAGTGGGGAGCTATGGGAGCTGTGCAGGGACAGGGGGAGGGGGAGGGGGACCCGGCCTGCAGAGAGGGTCAGTGGTGCCTGCCCGGCTGTCTCAGAGGATGTGGCTTAGGTTAGGTCCTGTCCTTTGGCGACTTTAGGAGGGGAGGCCATTTCCTCCGCTCCCCACTTTGACTCAGGGGTGGAAGTTCTCCTTGCTCTCTGGCCTCACAACTCTGAATCATAGTGGGATGCGGCAGGCAGGCGGCTTCTGCAGCCGCACACAGGCACGGGCTGGTGGCTTCTGCAGCTGCACACGGGCGCGGGCTGGTGGCTTCTGCAGCCGCACACGGGCGCGGGCTGGTGGCTTCTGCAGCCGCACACGGGCGCGGGCTGGTGGCTTCTGCAGCCGCACACGGGCGCGGGCTGGTGGCTTCTGCAGCCGCACACGGGCGCGGGCTGGTGGCTTCTGCAGCCGCACACGGGCGCGGGCTGGTGGCTTCTGCAGCCGCACACGGGCGCGGGCTGGTGGCTTCTGCAGCCGCACACGGGCGCGGGCTGGTGGCTTCTGCAGCCGCACATGGGCGCGGGCTGGTGGCTTCTGCAGCCGCACACGGGCTCAGGCCTGCAACCCCGACCGGATCAGGTCACAGGCTGCGGCAGGCGGCTTTTGTGGCTGTACACAGGCGTGAGCAGGCGGCTTCTGTGCCTGCACATGCTGTGGGCAGGCGGCTTCAGAGGCTGCACACGGGCTCGGGCTGTGGGCTTCCGCTGCTGCACAGGGGCGCGGGCAGGCGGTTTCTGGGGGGTCGGGGTTGCCGCCTGGCCTGCTCCCGGGCTCTCCCGCCCTCAGATCACCATGGCGATCTCCTGGCAGGCCAGCCGCCAGCCCCGGGAGTTTGGGGTTGCCCCCTGGCCTGCGCCCTGGCCCTTCCGCCCTCTGATAGCGGGGCGCAGGCCTTCCCGCCCTCGGATCGCCATGGCCATTGCTGGGCGCAGGCCAGCAGGCAACCCCGGCCCAGGGGGACCGGGGTTGCTGCCTGGTCTGCTCCCGCCCTCCCATCACCATGGCAATCTCGGCAGCCAGCCGCCAGCCCCGGGAGTCCGGTGTTGCAGCATGGCCTGCGCCCCAGCCTGTACCCCGGCCATCGGATCACTGTGCACAGGCCAGCCCGCAACCCTGGCCCCCAGGGCCTCAGGGGTTGCGGCCTGGCCTCTGCCCTGGCCCTCTGATTACCATGGCTACCCCTGGGCGCAGGCCAGCCGCCAGCCCCCGGAGTTTGGGGTTGCCCCCTGGCCTGCCCCGGCCCTCCCGCCCTCTGATAGCCGGGCGCAGGCCTTCCTGCCCTCCTATCGCCATGGCGATCGCTGGGCGCCGGCCAACGGGCAACCCCAAACAGCTTTCCAATGGTGATCACCAGCTGAAGGTGGCCTTTGCCCATACCCCAGCTCTTGCCTACCGCCTGGGTTGCCCATCACCATTCTTCAGTCCTTCCCCTTTCGCCTCACAGCATTGCGGCTGTGTATGCAAATTAACCGCCATCTTTGTTGGTGGTTAAACGCCATCTTGGCTGGCAGTTAATTTGCATATCGCCCTGATTAGCCAATGGGAAGGGTAGCAGTCATACGGCTAATTACCATGTTTCTCTTTTATTAGGTAGGATACATATATATATATATAGAGAGAGAGAGAGAGGGAGGGAGAGAGAGTTTTCTTTCAATGCAAATAGTCTCTAGAGTTCAATATTGATCAAAGATAAAACCTGTTATATAAATGTTTCAGTATTTTCAAACATCAAGCTGAGATTTCAAATTGGATGGGCAAAAACCTGTTAGCTAAAATCAACCAAAAAGCAAGGAGGGCAAGGAAGTAAAATGGAAATTGTCTTCACTGATACTAATAAATACTTTTGACATCCACCTCAAAATAAATGAAAAGGGCTAGTAAATGCAGTGAAAATTGGGCCAAGGTGAAGGAAAAATAAGAAGACAAGCTGCTTATCATTGAAGATCTCAAAGAGAGACAGGGAAATCAAAACAACCACCCCTAGTTTGGAACTTCTATAACAGAGTGGATGGAACCAGTTGCAGAAGAGTTTTGCTACATTATTTGAAATTAGGAATTTGCAAGGGAAACAAAGATAACTGAAGAAATACATAGACATGGTCTTTTTTTAACTTTTTATTGATTAAGGTATTACAAATGTGTCTTTATCCCCCATTGTCCCCTCATCCCCCCAGTCTTGCCCTCACCCTCACCCCCTGTTGTCTGCGTCCATCACTTATGCTTATATGCATGCATACAAGTCCTTTGGTTGATCTCTCCCCCTTACCCCCACCCTCCCCTACCTTCCCTCTGAGGTTTGAGCATCTGATCAATGCTTCTCTGTCTCTAATTACTGTGGCAAGATAGAAACCATGAGTAGGTAAGTACACCTACAGTCACAGTCTTTGTCAGATAGAGATAAGACAAGGATACACACGCACGCACGCACGCACGCACACAGAAACACACATGTTTTTTGTCCTGTAGAACTTTACTCAGATCCAGGGAGATTTCCTGATAGCCCAGACTACATGCTGGTTCCTCCTCTATACTATTTACTTTGAATAGTGAAACTTAAAAACTCTAGACATTAAAAGATTAGTAATACTTAAATAATAATAACCAGCACTAGAGATAAGAAAAACTATCTTCAAACAAAAAGGCTACTGTCATTTAAGCATTTTTGAAAACAATAAGATCAGAGGAACCACATATTTATTTATTGTGTCAAGATTTTGTTTACACTGTAGTAAATAGAACTGTATGGCAGTCACTCAGAGAGAAAGGGAGAGACTGAGGCCAGAACCAGTCCCATGAGTACATGGAAACTAAACCTGTGATTGAGGTGACATAGACAGTATGTGGATGAGAGGAGAATTCTTTTTCAAATTGTGTGCAAACAATTTTATAAAGGAAAAATGAAATCAAAATCTTGTTATCGCTTACACAAAAATCAATTTCAGGTGAATTAAAGATTTAAATGTCAACATCAAAGCTACAAAAATTTTCAGAAGTAAAAACAGAATATTTATATGACCTAGAATTAAGGAAGAATTTTTTAAACAATACCAAAAAAAAGAAAAGAAAAAAATACACCTGAAACGTGTATAATTTTGTTAACCAGTGTCATCCCAACCCCAATAAATTCAATAAAAAGAAGGGAAAGACAAAAAAAATGCAAACTTTGAAGGAAAAATGGCTAATACATATGGCTTCATTAACATTGAAATCATAGTTTATCAACAACATCATGACAAGAGTCAATATATATAACCTACAAGCTATGAGAAATTAAATGTACCACATAACTGACATAAAATTAGTAAATACATAAAGAATGCCTCCAAGTCAAAGGGAAAGTATAATTAACCCAGCAGAAAATTTGGGGGAAACTTAAGTCTTGGCAATGCCAGCCACTTAAATGAAGAGAAAATAAATATGGAAATAAACAAGTTAAAAGATACTCAACCTCATCAACAGTCAGGGAAAGGCAAATTAAAAGCATAATGAGACAACATTTTATTCTGATCATCGTAATAAAAATTTATTTATCTGATAATGTCAGTGCTGGCGATGACATTATCATGCATTGCTGATGGGAATGTAAACAGTCATAACCACTTAGGAAAATCATCTCACATTCTCTGAAGCTATTCACACATAGAATCCAGTAATCGCAGATGGAGGCTCATGTCCCAGAGCAACGAATTCAACTGTTTCTGTTGACACCGTTCCTTAATATTTTTGAAAACTCTATATCCCCTTGCCCATTTTTAAGTCAACTAGCATCAAATCAGAAGTTTTTTGTAGTTCAAAAAAAAATGTGATTCCCAGTTTAATATAAATATAACAAGATTAAATAAAGCTGTTAGCTCTGGCAGGTTTGACTCAATGGTTAGAGTATTGACCCATGGACTGAAGGGCTACAGATTCTGTTCCAGTCATGGGCATATATCTCTGTTGCAGGCTCAATCCCAAGCCCCCATCGTGATGCATGCAGGAGGCAACCAATTGGTGTGTCTCTCTCACATCAATGTTTCTCTCTCTGTGTCCCTCCCCGCTCCCTTCCACTCTTTCTAAAATTGGGTGAGGATTAACAAACAAACAAAAAACTGTTAAATCTATCTTTTTAAATGTGTCTAAGGAATATAAATATAAATATAATAATACATTACTGCCAACCACCTCTTACTTTTAAATGCATAATCAATCTTTTATTTAACAGTCAATTTATGCCCTAGCTGGTTTGGCTCAGTGGATAGAGTGTTGGCCTGGGGACTGAAGGGTCCCCGGTTTGATTCTGGTCAAGGGCATGTACCTTGGTTGTGGGCACATCCCTAGTTGGGGGTGTGCAGGAGACAGCTGATCGATGTTTCTCTCTCATTGATGTTTCTAACTCTCTATCCCTCTCCCTTCCTCTCTGTAAAAAAATCAATAAAATATATTTTTAAAAAACAGTCAGTTTAACATCTGGCCTTTTTCTCTTTGAACTCAACTCTATTCCACCTCCTTCACATAATTTTATCATAATGGAATATGTTTTATTCTTGAAAGTCCATCATTAAAAATATTATGGCCGAAACCGGTTTGGCTCAGTGGATAGAGCGTCGGCCTGTGGACTGAAAGGTCCCAGGTTCGATTCCGGTCAAGGGCATGTACCTGGGTTGCGGGCATATCCCCAGTAGGAGATGTGCAGGAGGCAGCTGATCGATGTTTCTCTCTCATCGATGTTTCTAACTCTCTATCTCTCTCCCTTCCTCTCTGTAAAAAATCAATAAAATATATTTAAAAAAAAATATATTATGCCAATTTAGAAGGTAAGAAAAGAGTAAAGACATAACATTAGTGAATAAAGAAGTAAACAAAAAAAAATGAGACTTCTGTTTCTAGGAAGAGAAAGTGGCATACTTCTGATTCCTTTCAAAAAGTACAACTCAAAACCCTAGGCGATATATAAAGCAAGCATAAGAGGAGTCTGAAGGGTAGAAACTGAACCGGAGACTGCCCGGGACCCGCAGGACCCACAGAAAGACTCAGTGGCGATTCCTTAGTTATCTTATTGGTATATATACCCCAGACTTGGAACCGAAAGACATGGCGAACTGGAAATACCAACGGACACGTAAAAAGAAGCCCCAGTAAAAGGAACTCGGAAAAGGGCAGCCTAGCAAGGCAGAAAACTTTTAGAAAATAATTTCTTCACTCCAAATACCACAGGAGAAAAACAAACTTCTGGCTCCAGCCCAATCATGCCAGCAAGGGAGCCTAGACCAGGATAGGAGCCTAGACCTCCTTCCTTGTAAGGTACAATAAGGCACCCCAACCCCTCCCTACCAGAATGGTTTCAGAGATGGCCAGGGAGGGAGCCAAGACTTTCATCTCTGCCAGCCAGTAACAAGCCTGCCCCCTGCCGTGTGGGTGATGACCACATGGGGAACTGGAACTTCCAGCTCCAAGCCCCGCCAAGAAGTAATAAGGACCCCACCATGTGTCACCACGGCAACTGTTTTAAGGAACTCGTGCTTCTACTTTTCCATCTGGCAGTAGCAGCAAGGCAGACCTTCTCTTGCTAGAATGGTGTCACGTAAATCCAGCAAAAAGAGTTTTAAATAAGATATGGTCTCACAACATAATACAAAAGTGTCCAGATGTCGATCAAAAGTCACTTCTTATACCAAGAACCAGAAAGATCTCAAATTGAATGGAAAAAAAATCAATAGATGCCAAGACCAAGATGACAGAGTTGCTAGGATTATCTGACAAAGATTTTAAGGCAGTCATGAATAGAATGCTTCAGTAGCAATTGTGGGAACAAAGAAAGCATAGAAAACCTCAGTAAAGACATATAAAGTCTCAGCAAAGAAATAAAATATATAAGGAATAACCAGTTAGAACTGACAAAATACAATAACCTAAATAAAAAACGGTCAGTATATGGTAGGGGTCCTCAAACTGCAGCCCGCGGGCCACATGCAAATACAAATATTGTATTTGTTCCCGTTTTGTTTTTTTACTTCAAAATAAGATATGTGCAGTGTGCATAGGAATTTTTTTATAGTTTTTTTTAAACTATAGTCCAGCCCTCCAACGGTCTGAGGGACAGTGAACTGGCCCCCTGTTTAAAAAGTTTGAGGACCCCTGGTATATGGTATCAATAGAAAAATAGGAACAACAGGGGAAAGATCTAGGAAATCAAACAGTAGAGACTATTCAATCTGAATAACTAATAGACTAAAAACCAAAATCTAGCAAAAGCTCTAATGTGTTATCAGAGTCTAGGAAGAAAGAGGATAAGACTAAAAATATACTCAAAGAAATAATGGCTGAGAGCTTTGCACGTTTGGCCAAAAACTAAAAAGATGAACTACAGATTCAACATTCTACAAAAACCTCATACAAGATAAGCCCAAATAAACTGATGCCAAAACATCATAGTAAATGTTGAAGGCATTGAGAAATTGTTACAGTGGGCAGATAAGTTGATATTAACAAAAGAGGAAGGAGCCAAACTGGCTAAGCCTAATTAAATCTGGAAGCTACAGAACCAGTAAAGGGGCAATTCCTTTGCTGGGCGCATGTGCAGTAGAAGCCAAGATAGCAACATAAAGGGGAAGAGCCTAGCCAATTTTATCAGTAACCTTAATCTAACTTTAGTTCATTTTAAGAAAAGTCTATGTCACCAGTAATCAAAATTGAGCATTCTCATAAGTCTGTTAAATTGTTTCTTTTGAAGCTATCAAAACGTTCCTGGTAGGACTGTAATCGACAAATTTATCAAATTAGGTATTCTACAAATTGAACTTTCCTTTAATTTGTTTTTTGTGAATCAATTTGTGAACTGTATATTAGGCTAATTGTCCATTTGGGAAAATTGAATATTGACCAATTTACTGCTCTCACTAAAACCCCAAACATTAGAAACAACGGAAGCATCCATCAATAGGGACAAATTAGTCACATAGAGCTCAAGTGTGGGAAAGAGAATGATGCAGATTCAAACACACTGGCATTAACAAATCTTCAGGAGTTAAGGGACAAAGCAAGTTACTGACATTTGCGTAATTTAGTGATTCTAGAAGTGTGATACCCAGACCAGCATCGTCGGCATCGCCTCGAAACTTGTTAGAAGGCAAACTCTCAAGTGTCAGGCCTATCCTAGTGAATCAGAAACTCTGGAGGGTAGTACATTTAAGCCAACTGTACTTTAACAAGCCCTCCAGGTGATTGTGAGGCATGCTAAACCTACAGAATCACTGACATAATAAAAAGGGAGACAGTGTGCATATGCATGCATACACACACACACACACACACACACACACTCACACACACCCTAACACACACAGAGAGAGATGCATAACATCACTCTGAATGCGTAGAGTATACAGGAACAGTGGGACCTATTCTTTCTGGGCAAGAAACAGAGGAGCCCAGGATGGGAAAGAAGCTAAGGTTTTATCTAAGCTTGTGAACTATCAGAATTCGTTTTCTATATCTTTGATAAGAGTAGGTTTAAAAAGAAATCTTCAGGTTTAAAGTTGAACCAAATGCTCATAGCTACTGTTCATGTGATATTTTTTCATTAAATGCCCATGTTGAAAGGAAGGAAAATTAGAATTAAGGCAAGTGAAAGGAAAATTGTTTTAAAATATTTTCTGCCCCTTTCTCACAGTAAACATGTTAAGTTTGAGAAAAGGTAGCAGGTTCCTGTCAAGGTACCTGTTAAGAACTTGAAACAACTAAAATAGCAAAGAGTGACTTTAATTAATTGTCCTATTATTACCTTACTAAAGATACTGCCACACTTTTAGAAATGCCTACACAAGGTAGAAAATTATTTGCAAAATATAACCAAGTGGGTGTCTACAGGCCACAACTTTAAATGGAATACAAGGTATCATACGCATAATTCATCTCCTTCACATTGTCAGGAATTTGGCAGTAACTTCAACTGAAGCTTACAGACACAAGCTTATATAAGTCTCTGAAGACAATAGATTGCAGGTTTTTTATTCTATAAGGTTTTCTGAATTTATATACAATGTTTCAAAATGTTTGAAATACAGTCTACCAGTATATCTTTAGACATTTTTTCATTCCTAAAGATTCCTAAAGCAAACCAGACAATCAATCAACTAATTATTACCTCCATAACAAAAAATACATTTATTATATTAAGGGTTTTTCCAAAGCTCAGTGTGATTGTCTTTTTGAGATAGTAATATAATTCTATTTTTTTTAGACCACAAGACAGGTAAAATTTATATGTGATGAACCAACTGAAAAAAATAAATAAATAAAATAAAATAACCTAAGTCCTTGTGATTATTGTAGTTTGTAAGTTCTACTCATAAAAGTCCTGTGGTGGTTTTAAAAATATGTCCGCCATATAAATATATATATATATATATATATATATATATATATATATATATATCTCCCTTCAAGAGATAAAACTTTAAAACTTAACTCTTTCCCTTTGA
Organism: Myotis nattereri; assembly: GCF_964212035.1. Classification (NCBI taxonomy): domain Eukaryota; kingdom Metazoa; phylum Chordata; class Mammalia; order Chiroptera; family Vespertilionidae; genus Myotis; species Myotis nattereri. The sequence continues at coordinate 47,206,374 of NC_138080.1, read as the reverse complement.
GTGAATATGGCAGAATTCATGTCATATCATTTGTGATAACAGTTATAAAAGCCTGCATTCCCTGAGAGTGAATGATCTAAATGATCTAGCTTCCATCTTAAGTATAAAGGAAAACCTCGTTTAGATCATTCACTCTCGGGGAATGCAACTGTTGTGGAATGAGCTCGCGGGCAGCTTATAGAAAGCCCTCCATGGTGAGGAACTGAGATCTCCAGCCAATAGCCAGCAAAAACCTGAAGCTTGCCAATAAGCCAGGGAGTGAGTTTGGAAGTAGATCCCACCCCCCACTCATCCCTGTTGAGCTCTCAGATGAGAGCAGCCCTGCCAAGAACTGACTGCAACTTCAAGAGAGGCCCTGAACCAGAACCATCTAGCAAAGGATGGTTCTGACTTTAAAATCCCTGACTCATAGAATCTATGATGTGATAAATAGTATTCTTTGTTTTAAGGTGATTCATTTTGGAGCAGTGGTTCTCAACCTTCTGGCCCTTTAAATACAGTTCCTCCTGTTGTGACCCAACCATAAAATTATTTTCGTTGCTACTTCATAACTGTAATGTTGCTACTGTTATGAATCGTAATGTAAATATCTGATCTGCAGGATGGTCTTAGATGACCCCTCTGAAAGGGTCGTTCAACCGCCAAAGGGGTCGCGACCCACAGGTTGAGAACCACTGTTTTGGAGTAATTTGCTATGCAGAGATAGATAACTAATACATGCCCTTTAAACAACATCATCAGCTAAATATAGTGGACGTTCACTTTGTATTTCCTCAGCATCCCTTGCTTTGTGGAGTCACTCCTTCCCCACTCTAAATAGTCCTGTGTAAGCCATGACATTCCTAGTAGTATAGTTGACTTGTATGCCCTTGGCAAGGAGGCCCAACCCCAGCCCAGCAAGTGAGACTATACTATACCTGGACCAGGGCAATCGCTTCAGAGTTGCACGTGTATGTTAAACCAGGCCAACCAGAATCCCCTCAAATAATGTTACCAGAGTTATTAGGAAAGATGTTCGCCCTTCTGAGATCAACATTCTAAGTCTCACATAATATTGAAGCTGCCGTATTTTCAATCTGTGGAAAGAGGCTTCCTGAAAATAAAGCCAAGCAGACATAACAAAGCAAGCAAATATAAGATGGAGAGAATGTGTGTTTTTATCACACTGTTTAAACCTTTGTATATTACTATCTACCTTTTACTTTTCACTCTTTCATGTTTTATTTTATTTTTATTTTTTATTCCTCACTCGAGGATATTTTTCCATTGATTTTTAGAGAAGTGGAAGGGAGGGGGAGAGACAGAGAGACAAACATCTATGTAAGAGAGACACATCAATTGGTTATCTCCTGCACTTGCCCTGACTAGGGCCCGGATGGAGTCTGAAACCGAGGTGCATGCCCTTGACCAGAATCAAACCAGTGACTCCTCACTCCAAGGGCTGATGCTCTAACCACTGAGCAAACCAACTAGGACAACTCTTTCATATTTTAGCTATTTCAGGAATTTGAATTAGGTTTCTATTTCTGAATGAATCTGAGTGAGTCAAGTGAATGAGTCCTAATAAACTTAACAGATTTTATAAACAAAAATACACCTAAGACTTTTGCTTCTGGTCATGATGGGATAATAGGAACAATTAAACAATTTAAAATGAACTAAATATATGAAACAAGTTTTCAGACATTGGATAGCAGTCATCTCAGGACAGTGATTCCTGAGAAAAAGGGAACAAAAAATTGCCTCAGAGCAGAATGGTGGAACCCAAACAGACCCTGAAAGTCTTTCTGAATTGAGGAAACAAAGTTGAGAATTTGGGGATCTCGAAGCAGCTAGAATTTGTAGAGCAGAGTAACAGACAGGATAGTGCTAGAGAGAGAGAGAGAGAGAGAGAGAGAGAGAATTCTGAAAATATGCAAGGAATTTCTCCTGGGTCTTTAGCTGACTACTTTTTAGAACATGCATGTGAGGTAACTACCCAAGGCTGGTGAAGCAATTCCAGAGATCACAGTGGGCTGGGAATAATTTATGCTCCCAACAGCTGGAGTGTTGAAACCCCTCTATGCATGAGGCAACAGGTTATATACTCAGAAAAGGATTATTTCAACAGTGCAGTCAAATTAGCTCTAAGCTAAAGGTTACTCTGCTGTTTTCAAGGAACATAGATGAGACATAGAACTAACTTCAAAAAATATGTAAAAGAATATAAAAATGCCAAAGCTAGACAACATAAAATTCATTAAATCACCCTGACTATTTTATTCAACATTGTACAGTCAGTCCTAGCCAGTGCATTAAAGAAGAAAATAAAAAATATAAGATTGGGGGAATAAAAAGAAAATTGTATTTCTTTGCAGCTGACACTATCATCTATGTAAAAAAGGAATCTGTAATAATCTTAAAACTAATAACAGGAGCACATACTTTACAAAATTAGTATACAAATAGTTTTACAAATCAGTACCCAAAGACTGAGAAACAGCGATCAGGCTATCAATCCCCAGAAGGAAAGTAGGGGAGGGTGGGGGTAAGGGGAAGAGATCAACCAAAGGACTTGTATACATGTATATAAGCCAAACCAATGGACATGGACAACAGGGGGATGGGAGCATGAGTGTGCGGGGTGGGGGGGGGGGGAGGTTAGGGGTTAATGGCGGGGGGGATGAGGACACATTTGTAATACCTTAACTAATAATAATAAAAAAAAGAACTGAAAAAAAAGAACTATCATAAATTAAAATTTTTTAACTATACCATTTACAATAGCATGAAAAAAATTGAAATATGTAGGGCCAAATATGACAAATATGTGTAATAACTATACACTGAAAACTTTGAAACATTGATGAAAGAAAATTTAAAGATTTAAATAGAAGAAGCATACAATATCCAGGGGGTCACATCAGTTATTGTTAAGATTGCATTCCTCCTGAATTGATATATAAATTCAGAGCAATCTCAAACAAAATTCCAGCAGGGTTTTAATAGAAATTGATCACCTGACTCTAATGTTTATATGTAAATTCATCAGCCCTAAAAAGCAAAAATGACTTTTAAAAGAAAAGAACAAAGTTGGAGAAATTATACTCCTCATTTCAAAATATATCACAAAACTGCATTAATCAAGAAAGTGTGATATTGGCAGAAAGACAGACATGCAATTCAATGCAACCAAATAGAGTCCAGAAATAGGCCTACACACATATGGTAAATTGATTTTGACAAAGGTGCCAAAGCAATTCAATGGGGAAATAATAATCCTTTCAACAAAAAACAATTGGATAAACCTTATTTTAAAAATAAATAACAGGAGAAAAGCCTCAATCATTCCCTGACACAATATTTAAAAACAATAAAAATGTTAATCATAGACTGAAATATAAGAGCAAAAATTATTAAATTTTTAGAAGAACGCATAGGAGAAAAGTCTTAGTAATCTTGGGTTTCACAATGATGTTTTCAATAGTATATGAAAAGATATTAAAGAAAACAATAAATAAATTAAAATTTAAAACTTTTGTCCATCAGATATTGTTAAAAGAAGAAAAGGGCAAGGCACAGAGTTGGAGACAATATTTGCAAAGCATTTATCCAATAAAGAACTGATATATGGATTATATAACTTCTTAAGACTCAGTAATAAGAAGGCAAACAATTATAAAAAAAAAAATAGGCAAAAGATTTGACCAAAAAAATACATATATTTATTTACACATGAAAAAAAGTCAACATCTTTATTATCTAAGGAAAACAAATAAAAACCACAATGAGATACCAGTACACATCCACTAGAAGGGCTAAAATTAAAAAGACTGAGCATAGCAAGTGTGAGCAAGTCTATGAAGAAATGGGGCTCTCATGTCTCTTTCGGGAATGTAAATGATTTGGCCAGTTTTGAAAACTGTGGGCAGTTACTTTAAAAAGTTAAACATAACCCCACCATTTGCTTCAATCCTTCTACTCCTAGGTTTTCACTCAAATAAATGAAAGTATATGTCCACACAAAGACTTGTGCATAAATTTACTTAGAACTTTTATCTGTATTAGCCCCAAACCCAAAACAAATTAAATGTCCCCCATCAAAAGGTAAATGAATAGACAGGCGTATATATCCATACAATGGAAAACTGCTCAGCAATAAAAAGAAATAAACTAGTGATATATGCAACATCTAGAAATCTCAAAATAATTACACTGATTGAACAATCCAAAGTAGAGTACCTACTATGTGACTCCATTTATATAAAAGTAAAAAGAAAAAAAAAGTGCTAGCCAATCTATAATGATAGGAAACAGGTCAGTGGTTGCCTTGGGGATAGTGGAGTGTTGGGAGGATGGGAGGAATCACAAGGGCACAAGGCAACTTCAAGAAGATAACTGATATAATCATGATTTTAATTGTACTGATGCTCTCACAAATGTCAAAATTCATCAATTTTTTTTTTTTTACTTTTTAACTAGAGGCCTGGTGCACTAAATTCATGCACTGGGGGTGGGTGGGTGACGTGATGCCCTCAGCCCAGCCTGCACCCTCTCACAATCCATGATCCCTTGCTCCTTACCACTGGCCTGCTTGCTTCTTACTGCTTGGTTCACTGCTCCTTAGCACTGCTGCGGAGGTGTGAGAGGCTCCCACCACCGCCACTGCAGCTGTGAGCCCAGCTTCTGGCTGAGCAGCGCTTCCTGTGGGAGCGCACTGACCACCAGGGGGAAGCTCCTGCATTGAGCGTCTTCCCCCTATGGTCAGTGTGCATCATAGCGACCGGTCATTCTGGTCGTTCCACCATAATGGTCACTTAGGCTTTTATTATATAGATATGAACAGTTTATTGTATGTCAGTTATCCCTCAGTAAATCCATGGAAATGCTCTCTTTTTTGTTTTTGACTAGGACTGAAATGTTATGTCTATAAAAATATATAGTTATATTACCAAGAACTGTACAGGTAGTGGAAGAATCACAATGACAAAAACAGTTCTTGCTACACATTTTAATCTGCGGGCATGTTTTACCCCTGTGGAGACTTCAAACCATAATGATTAATGATCACATTTAGAGCTAAAATGGCCTGTCAGCTCTGGATTTTGTTGCAGCATTTGCATATTCCCAATGATCTCTGAAAGATCATTTAGTAGATCACTTTCAAGCCTACTAATGATTATGCTCCATCCACTCCTACTTATCTGAAACACGATGTGGAGAGAAAGGAGCAAGTCCTTGGCTTGGTAGATCTAATCTCCCTTGAGAAGCAGAGAGATTGTTGGTGAATGACCCTGCCCCTCACCCAAATTCCTACCACAGAATTCAGGGGAGGCCCTTAGTCTCCTCGTAGTATCAAGAATCAGCAACTGAGGTCCTTAATAAGCTATGTTGTGCTGGTCCTGCTCATATTCATCTCTCTGCAGAAACCCAATGGGGAAATGGGCCAAAGAAACTAAACTCTTCTTAGATAACTTTATAAGAGCATAAATACAGCCCCAAAATTGTACCTTCCCAAAGGACAGCCTCATTTCATCCCCTTCTTGCACTGGAACATAATTAAAAAATAACTCTAACTCTAAAACTTACCAAAAAAAAAACAAAACGCAAATTTGTGAAGTAACCTAGTATTCCTTAGCTGTACTGTTTTCTTATCCTCAGTACCATGGAGGTAAAGGGTGAATGTCTGGATTTCTACTTCACTTACCCTCTCCCAGCATCCAATGCATGCACATACATAAAAACACACTTTCCGCTGAGTTCAATATATTTTAAAATCCCTAAAACTTTGTAATTAAATATTTTTGGAACTGAAGTTCTCCATGTGAATGGTAATAGCTCAATTTGTTGCTCATGTTAGAAAATAGATTAACTAGCATTTACTGCGGACTGTACCAGGCATAGTTCCAAATGCTTCACCTGTGTCATCTCACTGAATCCTCCTGAAAACCCTCCATGAGGGAGGTACTATTATTATCCTTTCACTTTTGAAAAGTGAAAATGAGGCACAGAAAAGTAAAATAGACTGCTCGGAATCAGAGAATCACACAAGCTAAACAACACCACAGCCGTGTTGACATCCTGGCCCTCTGAAGAAATAAGCGAGAGCGCTAATGTATTCAAAACCCAGACACCGGAAGTATTCGTAACCCATGTCAGTTGCTCTGACTTTAAAATACAAGGGTAAAATCGAAAGCTCAAGGATTATTTTGTCAAATCAAACTGGAATCCATGAAGGAGTGAAAGCACCTCACAATGGTGAGCACTCAAAACTTCCCTGGGGAATGTTATCTATCGTGGCTACCGAAGGAATCGGACATTACACGTGTCCTGGGGGCCAATACTCCAAGCCTCCAAGCTGTGTGAAGGTTTTTGCTGTGACCATGGCAACCCTCGCTTTCCAGCTGTGTCACACCTGCTTTCCATCATCACAAGAATATGTTTGCCCAGCTAAGGAGCAGCATATTTTTGCAAATGATGATTTCAGCAAATAGTTTGTCTCCAGCTTGTAACCCAGCTTTTCAGGTGAGCAAATTTAAGCCATTTCTTGGCTGTTCGTCAGAAATGCAAGAAGAAAGGAAGAAAAGGAGAGAGAAATACTTTCAAAGTGACACAAATGGGATTTAATCTTATATGTCTGAGATTCAAATAAAGCTTACTCTGAGCATACATGTTTTGGTTCAGTCACTTAAGTCAACCTAATATTATCAATTCAAGGCATTTATATTACAAAAGGAACAAATTAAAGTATGTTATCATTAAAGTTTAAAAAAAGCTTTTACACCTTCTGGGGCAATACTTTGCTAGTTTGAGTGAACATAAGAGCGTGACAATCGTCTATTTAATTATTTGCAAAACAGAGTCCAGGGTTTCTCCTCCTTGATCGTGATTCTTTATGTACAGAGTGGAGCACACATAGTAATCATTTTGGAATTTGGGATTGCCTTCTATGACAATCCAAATTTTAACAATTTGCCCCCTGTTTGTTATTAGTTGTTCAGTATTATTAATCCCTCCACATTAATTATGTTCTTTTATGTAATGTAAGAGACACATACATGGCCCCACACATTAATAGCTGTATGCTCAAAGCCAGGAATGCAATCATGATGCCTCCTTGCTTTCCCGCTTTAGAGAGAAGCTTTCTCCTCATCACGCTTTCCGGTGGGATACCTGAATAGCATTTTCAAGTATGTAGAGTTCAGGTCAGCTCAGCAGACTTAGCAGTTGTTAAGAGAAGACAGTGGAGAACAGACTGAATCAGGGAATCTCCCCAACAGAGAAGAGAAAGAAGGGATCTAAGAGAAACTGAGTGGGTGGGAGAGGGGACCTGACTTTGATTGAGGGTGACCTTCACAATATTGCAGTGTAGCTTGGAAGAGCACAGCTTCTGCTGTTTGAATCTCTCTTCTCAGCTGTGACCATGGATCATTCACTTCACCTCACTATGCTTCATTCTTCTCATATGTAACAAGGGGATAGTTGCAGGACTTACCTCGAAAGGAATGCTGTGAGGTTAAAATGCACTAGCACATGAAAAGTGCTTAGTGGCATACCTGGAACTATAGTAGTGATAGGTATTGTGACTTACAGTATAAAAGAGAAGGAATAGGGTCTGTTTGGCTCTGGATAGAGTGTCGGCCCACTGAAGAGTCCCGGTTTCAATTCTGGTCAAGGGCACATACCTCGGTTGCAGGCTCCATCCCAGCCCTGGTCAGGGTGCATGCAGGAGGCAACCAATCAATGATGTTTCTCTCTCTGTGCATCTCTCTGCCTCCCTGCCACTCTCTCTAAAAATCAATAAAAAATATTCTTGGGTAAGGATTAACAAAAAAAATAGAAATAAAAGAGAGAAGGAATAGGAAAACTTCAAATACCAAAATTTTTGGCTGACATCAGGAAATCATATCATTAATTTTTCTCACATGTTCCAGCTGTATTCATAACAAACCTCTAGTTGTTGACTAAACCTCCCTTTTTTAACTAAACTTTAGTCATGCTTTTCTGAGCCCTCTACCAAACCAGGACTTGCCCTTGGTCAACTGAGCCTAGTTTTAGAAGAATCCTGCTAAGCCAGGTTAGCAAGAATCTCTTCAACCTTTGATATCTGATCAGGAACCTCTTCCCCCACCCTTGATCTGTAACCAAGTTCCTCTTAGTAATTCCCATCCAGTGACTCCCTCACTCTGCCCACTCACTATAAATCTCCAGCTGTCCGTGTTGTAGTCAGCATTGAGTTCAATCTTTCTCCCTATTGCAATAGTCTTTCTTTTTAATTTTATTTTTTTAGAACATCTTAAATTTTTAATCCTTTCTTTACAGGTTACAAAAGACCACTTTTGATTAAGAAAACTGTAGAAAGTTAGTAACTGCCACAAGCAGACGCCAGGTGGTGGCCCGTGTCAATTTTCCACAGAGTCCTGCTTTGGGGGGTGTCTGAATGCCCTGCTCAGGGTCTCTGCTCACACTTGCTGGAATCAATCGTGGCAGGTTTTAGTCCACAGGTCGCTTTTCCCCATATTTCTTTGTAAACTCTTCAGCATTCTTACAGAATTTTTTACGGTCCTTAGAGTATTCGTCAGCTAGGTCAGCCGAAGGGGGTGCTCAGGCTGGGGGTCATTCGCCAGTGCTATGAGAGACTGGATTACTTGGTCGGTTTTCATTGCTGGCTTCCGGTTTTCAGCACTAATTACTGGCAGACAGACCTGTCCCTTTTCATCGATGTTGGGGTGATAGATCTTTGTTTTAAATGTAATCTTCGGTGGTTTGAATGGGTATTCTACTGGAAAATTGATTTCGATTCTGAAGGCCCCCTTATCATATGGAGGGTTGCCAGGAACAATAAGCCCTTGCCAAGTCAATAAATTAGCTTCATCAACCTGGATGTTACGGGAGATTTTCATTCCACATTTGCAGATTTCTTCAAGCTCCTTCATCAGCCTCCTGCTGCCCGCCATTTTGGATCTGGTGCTGCTGCTTTCCCAGTGTGCCTTGCAATAGTCTTGACTCCTATTTCAAGAGTCTTGAATAGAGTCTTCCTTGCCTAACTCCATCCAGTGCAATTTTTCTTAACATTAATCAAGGAATAACCAATATTCTCTTTGGAAAGTCTCTGGAGTAAAAGAAAGAGAAACAAGGAGCACCTCATCCTCAAACCTCTCCTTGTCATTCCATTTCCCTTCCACCCCAACATGGTCTTCTGTGCTCAGTTAAATGGTTTTCAATGAAGTGCAGTCACTGGAATTTATTTGTAGTAAAACATAATTTATCACCCATCACATTAAAAGAACTTAAAATTTAAAAAGCAAGGGAAATGGGCAAGAATTGGGGCACTGAACCCATGAAAGTGGGGGAGAGGGTCTATTATGAGGTAAAGGGAACAAGAATGGGGGGATGAGTATTTGAATCACAAACCCTTTTACAATTGTCAAATGTGATTCCTTGATCTACAGCAAAAAATTTATTGTTGTGCAATTTTTTATATGAAAACATACCAAAATCTGTAGACTAGTGAAAATAACCTCCTAATATCATTCCATTCATGACATGACCTTTGTGGAGGTCAACCACTAACAAATAGTTATGTCTTTATTATTGATAATCTTTCTTTGGCCTCTCATTATTCCTAAATACAGTGATAAGTATTTATTTTATTTTTACCTCTAACTCTGACTGCAGTATTTCCTAGTAAGAGATTTGTCTCTCCTACAAGATCACAAACTCTCTGAGAGCAGGAAAACATGATGTTTGTGTATTTTAAGCATGCTTACTTAATAAATCATCTTGTGGGCACTGAATAAATATTAGTTGATCATATCAAATAATTTATTTTTTCAAAATTCATATACAACATACAACTTAGAGGCCAATTGAACTCCTCCAGGACATGGAGGTAGAAGTCTTGGCATTTCTGCAATCTGATCAAAAAACAGCTTCACTGACTTTTCAAGAAGTATTAGCACACGAACCACAGAGAACTGTGGCATTTCACTGAAGACTGAGAATTCAGGAGAGCAAATGAGGCATCATCACACCTGTGATGATTAACTTTGTGTGCCAACTCAGCTGGGCCATGGAGTGCCCAGGGATTTGGTTAAATGTCATTCTGAATATGTCTGTGAGGGTGTTTCTGGATGAGATGAACCTTGGAGCCCATCTACTGAGTAAAGCAGATGGCCCTCCCCAAAGAAGTGGGCCTCGTTCAATCCTTTGAGGAACCAATTGAATCAAAGGCCAAGAAAGAAAGATTTCTCTCTCTGCCTGACTGTCTTCCAGCTGGGACGTTGGTCTTCTGACTTTAGACTCAGACTCAGACTAAAATTTATACCGTTGGCTCCTCTGGTTCTAAGGTCCTCAGATTTGGAATGGCACTGTACCATCTGCTCCCCTGGATCACCAGCTTGTCGACTATAGCTTGGCCTTCTCAGCCTACAACATCACATGAGCCAATTTCTTAGAGTAAATTTCTCTCTCTCTCTCTCCCCCCCCCCCTTTCTTGTTAGATATATACATAGATACATGGAAATATATCCTATTGCTTTTCTTTCTCTTGAAAACCCAGATTAACACAACACAATAAACATTTCACTAAAAGAAGTTTTCCACTAGCTTCTGTATTTTTTCTAATTCTCACCTCACTATCTTAATTACCTACTCTATTTTTGCTCTTTCTCCCCTCACTCTTCTTTCACTCCTTTCTATAGTGAATGTAAGAAACATCTAAGCCTGTAGATAATTTTTATGAGTTTATTTGAGCCAAACTGACTACATATACCAGAGAGCAAGGTCCTAAATGTTTCCCAAAGTAACAGTTTTGCAGCTTCTTTTATGCATTTGAAATTAAGGAGGGAACATAAGGAAGATTGGAGAAAACAAGGTGGGGATTGAATTATAGGATAGTTAACAAAATTATGTGCTTTTTTGAGAGTTAATACCACCTTTGAGGGGTATTACTTCAAGTATTTCAAAGGTGTGTTAACCTAGATACACAAGAACAATGAGAGGGCTGACTTTAAACATTTCACTGTAGAAATTTATAGGCCTGGGGCATGACTATCCACCATAACAGGCCCAGTTAGGAATTTATGATCAGATCACCCTGTGAGGTTACTTTCCATAGAACCACTTTTTTTTTTTATCCATACTATCATACATACCCTCTATTACATAGAGAAAAATTACATGTGTGGACAAAATCATTTTGGATGGGCAGGACCTTCTTTAAAATGCAGACTCCTAGGCCCAACTCCAAGGATGGTGTCTAATGAGGTGACCCTGAATGCAGTTGAACCTTGGACATAGTGTTTTGTGTAACAATCATAATCATCTCTGAAGAACAGGACCCCTGCTCCTGGGAGGAAAATTTTTACATCCCATCTGTTTTTTCTGGGGTGATGCCTAGTACTTAGGTGGCACTATTTGAGTATAAATTAATATGTGTATATAGCCCAACTGAAAGTCGCTTTCAAAACGTCCGGAATAATATTATCTTTATCCCTACTATTCTTTTACAAGTCAAAATTCAGGGAAAATGTAATTAACCTTTTTTCCCCCTCCTTTTCTTGAGCTATTTGAAGAAGGTTATGTTTAGTGGCACTGAAGGAAACATTAAGACCCTTTTGGTTATCATCATCGTCCACCAATAGGTACAGAGAACTTGTTATGAACACAGCCCTGGGTTAAGAGTTTCTCCACACTTTCCCTTCATTGCCTATATCACCCCTCTTATCGCCTCTTTATCAATCCCTGAGCTGGAGGACTGAGATCAGCTGTTACACACCCATGATTACAAGTATCTTGAGAATAAAAGTGAAGTTTTGGGGATTTCTATTCAACCAGCAATAGTTTAACTTTTCAAAGGATTATCTATAAATTTTGAACCTTAGAGATTCACACACCATAAAATGTAAGCCCTTCCTAAGGATGTTTCAACGGTGGAGCTAGTTATCTCGACCGAGTCAGACAGCCTTTGACTTGAGCTTTTTCAGGTGTTTGTGTAGATAGTGCTACCAAGTGTCATACCATTTTGTGGAAAATAACCATCTCAAGAAACCTTGAAAACTGATCTTAATCACACCTCTAATTAAACTAGAGGTAAGAGAAATAGGATAGAAGGCAGGAATTAAATGAGCAGGGGTTTGGATAGGTGCTCATGTGTCTGGTAGACTGGGCATCCTCAAGGAAAAGTGAGCTCTGAGAGAGAAAATGGTGTTTGTTCCTTAGGGAAAAAAGAATGATCAAGGATGACCATCAGGCTTGTATTCAGTATGTTGGACCACCCCTTGGTTCAGCCAGCCCCTAATGGTATAGCAGGGGAATGCTTTCTCCCAGGGCTGGGCCTGAAAGGCAGTAGGTGCTTTCCTACTGGCCAGAGAGAGAGAAGAATGGCAGCAGTTGATGGTCCAGAGGAAGGAAGCAGCAGCCCTAGGCTCTAGTCCAGTGATGAAAGTGGGTGGCCTGGAGGAAGTCAGCAGTAGCACAAGCAGGTATGAACGCTCATGCACAGCATTCCCACAGAACAAGCAGCAGCCAGGCAGCGACCTACAGGCCGCCGAGTGACAGCGGTCAGTACAGAAGGAGGACACTGAGACCAGCCGGCAGCAGAGCTGGTGGAGCCCAACGCTGCCGTCTTTGGTTCTGAGAAAATGTAAAAGCCTTCCCTCCTTGTGGGTTCCCTCCTCCCAGCAGGAAAATGATGTTACTCAAATCTTTAGTTGATGATAATAACCATTGGACAACAGAGATGAGGATTTATTTTTAGCATTTAAGGAGGCAGATTTCCTGGGAGGAAAAGACTGATATCCTTCTCTTCAAGTGCAAACCATCAAGATTTAAATATTACTGTAAATGTGACACCTTTTTACTTGCTGGAAATTGAACCCCAGAATGTGAAATTTAATTCTAAATTACCAGTGAAATTATTGCAATTTTCAGTTAAGAGGTTTCAACATATCTCTGGGCACAAATTGGCCTCTGAGTGTAGAAAAAATATTTTATGTTTCCCTCGTTCTCTCTCTGTTTTTTTCAAGCACATGAATAGATACACATGCTCATAGAGTCCACAGGGGTTTCATGTCTATCTCTGTGGGAATATAAGAGTTAATTTCAGCATTCCAAATGAGAAAACACTGGATGGGAAGCATTCAAAGTTAGAACATGTGCTACACAGAACATTTTGTTCAAATGATGACAGGGCAGAAAACCTGTGCAAGATTTTAAAAATATATTTCTTTAAATGTGTTTTCAGACTTTTTAATTTGACATCATCTTCACTTTTTTGGAATGGAAGACAGTAATTTGACTTAAATTTCAAAGCGAGGATTTTGGTTGCCAGTGGACAATGTGGTTACAATTTAGTGTTATTTCTTCATTTGTTGATTTGATTCGCTGGTGGTTGCCGCAGTCTAGCACCTCAATCAATATCCTGTAGGAAACAGGGTGTGATCATATCCGTAGCCCTGTGTGATGTCATGTTTAGTTGTCCTCTTCAATTTATTACCGTGACCCCAAAAGTGACCTGGAACTCTTGGAAGCTGTTAAGAGAAAACCTTTACCATAATTCATATAATCAGAGCAATGAAAATCTGAGAAAACAGAGAAATGTTACAGCTTTGAAAGTTGAAACTTTTCTTATAGGCATGGAGACATGATTCTTCGAAAGCCACAGTTTCAGAAAAGAGCACCCAGGACCAAACTAAGCACGTTCCTCAGACCACACACCTTGGAGAAAGCCATGTGGCACAGGCTACATCAGCACTTAGTCTGTCCCTTTGAGTTCTGTCCAAAGCTCCTAACGTAGCTATGGCAGGTGACTAAGGCGTCATGCCAAAGACCCCAAGCAGCATTTCGCTAATGTCTGCATAAATGGAAATACGTGGCCTTCCGCAAACGAAATCCAAATATCTCTTTAGCCCCATCTCCTAGTCTTCACCAAACCCTCAATTCTAGCCCAGATTGCTCTCTACTAAACCTTCTTATTCACTTTACCTCCATCTCTGTTCAGGACTCACTGGCCTGAAATACCTGCCATTTTTCTCATCTGAATCTCACCCATTTTCCAGGCTCTGTTTATACATCGCTCTGAGCAAAGCCTTCCTCTACTACTGAGCCTAATGATTCCTTCCTTCCTTAAATTCCCAGAAAATTGTGTTAGTAATCATATGAGACTGCCTTTCTTATTGTCTTGAATTATTGTTTAACTGCAGTCACATCTAACTCTCTAGTGCTTTTAATGTGTCTTGTAAACGTGTGCCATGAAATATAACCTATCCCTTTAAAGCGTTTACAATAAACAAGCTCCTTGGGGTCAGAAGCCGTGTTTTGCATCTTCATGCCTGCCACAAGTGTTTAGTCTTCTGATGCATAGAGAATACACCAGATGACCAGTCACCATCTGGGAGTGGCAAATGTTAATAATAAGTCCTGGTAATCGTTCCTCCTTTAAATTCAACATCTAAATCATTTTAGACAGATAAAGATCCATCGAATTTTTTTAAGATTTCCCAAAGGTGAGTTTCAAAGCCTCTTGTAATCTTTGCTATTCATTTAAAAATCGCCTCCACATTTGGCCTGACCCCACAACCCCCTGCTTATCCAGACCAAGTTTCCCCACATCCCCCCACTTCAGTAATTTTGCCCCCCCCTCCCCCCCAACTGGGTAATTGGCAATGTCTGGAAACATTTTTGGTTTTCATAACCAGGAATGAGCTGCATGCATCCAGTGAGTAGAGGCCAGAAACACTGCTAAACATGTCATAATGTACAAGCCAGCCCCCGACAACAAAGAATCATCTCAGGTGTCAAGGTTGAAAATCCCTGCTCTGATTAAAGTAATCTCCGCCTCTTCTAGCTGCTTAAAGTACTTTGTCTCTCCCTTCCAATGGGAACTACTAATCTTTGCTTTGTAATTTGTTGAGAGAGGGTCATGGCTTCATCATCTTTCACTCCCCCTGCCCTCAGCTCTCAGCACCAAGCCTTCTGCTCCCATCTAGTTCCCGAGACTGCCAGCAGACCCCAAGAAAGAAAGGGCAGACCCTCAGAGTAATAATACCTAACGCTGATTAAATGCATCCTCTCTTCAGATACCCTAAGTGCTTAACCAGGATGATCCCAATTGGTCCCCTAACATCCCTGTGTGATAGGTATCGCTATTCTACAGATGGGAAAACCAAGGCGTTAGAGAAGTTCTCTTGTTCAAAGACACACAGTTAACAAATTAAAGATCCAGGATTCAAACTAAAATGCTCTGATTCCAATAAACATCCTCTTCACCGATGAACTGTGCCATTTGCATTCTACTAATGTTTGAACCGTAATTCTCAAGTATAGACCTCAGAAGATTTGGGGTAACAAGGTTATGAAAAGTATCCTTTCAAATAGAAGCAAACAAATGGAGGAAAGCAGGTTATTTTTCAAAAACATTAACCAGATGAGCAGTGTCAACAAATAAAACTTGTTTCTGATGAGCTGCACCTACTGTATGCCTTCCATTGTCCAGAAATTATATTAATTAAGCTCTGCCCCTGTAAAGATGAACAAGACACTGTGCCTAACAACAGGGTGGCTGGGTCTGCAAAGGGAAAAAGAAAGGACAGGCCTATGGGTGCATATGATCTTCATGGAACTGCTAGTAATCCATCTGGCTAAGTACAAATTAAGCATTAATCAGTTGCAAGGTAAAAACTTTTAAGAAAGGAGTCAAATGGTGATGCACCATGTTTGTATATCTGATTGTAACCCTCAAGGCAATGGATTGAGAATTCTTAAGCCAGAGCAAGACGTGGTGGTCCGATCTTTCCTTTTAAAAGGTGATAGAGAACAGACTGACGGCTGTCAGAGGGGAGGGGTGTTAGAAAGATGGGTGGAAAAGGAGAGGGGGTTAAGCAAGCAAACAAACAAATAAACTCATAGTTACAGACAATAGTATGGTGACTACCAGAGGGAAAGGAGGGAGGTAGAAGAGGGTAAATGGGGGTAAATTGTGATAGAAGGAGGCTTGACTTAGGGTGGTGGGCATACAATACAGTATACAGATGATGTATTATAGAATTGTACACCTGAAACCTATATAATTATATTAACTAACGTCACCCCAATAAATTCAGTAAAAAATAAAAGGTCACCCGGGCACCAGAGTGGAATACACAGTCAAAGAAGAGAGCTTAAGGGAAATAAAAACAGTTAGGCATTTACTGTAGCGATGTAGACTAGAAATGGTAGGTACATGCACAGAGTGGTCGTGGAGGTAACAGGAGGTTCCCTGCCAGTAAGTAGGTGCTCCGTATCTGAGTGATTTCCTAAAATTTACAACCCAATACACACCACCATCAAGGCAAAGCACTTAGGCACCATCATAAATATCTTGCTCTTCAGCTAAACATTTAGCACTTCGGTGGTTGCCCTTGGACTTCTTGACAAAAAGCTTAGACCTTGCTCTCTAAAAAAATCCCAGTCCAACCAGCATGAGAGAGGTTGAAGATTTTAACAGTGGGTAAGGTTCTAATTTTTCAAAGAATAATAAGAAATCAGCCACAAATCCTAAGTTCCACACATACACTTGCCCTGTGGTAGTCCTTCCATAACATGGGTTGAAGGAATGATCGAAGAACTTCTTCCTGGAAGTTCTCAATAATGTTCCATCTCAATCCTTCATATTGAAGTTAGAGTTCATTTGGCTTTGTTTTGTATTATTTCCTCATATTCTAGAAGTCACACATATATTTATCTACCTTAATTTTAGTTTTTTTTACAATAATTTCTTTTTAACCCCATATTAAACCTTTTTTATTTCTGAAAACATAAGCCTTACAAAAAAGAAACAAATAAAACAAAAAAACTAATTCACTTTAAAGCCTAACAATGCTCAATGTGCGCACAGATGTATCTGACAGGAACAGGTGCTAAAACATAGGAACTGCTTAAATTGGACATGACCACATAGCATTCTCTCTGCCTTCAATAACATAAAATAGATGAAGGAATCTGTTAAAGCCATTAGCTGTCTTCCCAGCTCTTAATGTACATATCATTTTCTTAGGAAAGCCTTTTGCAACCCTCTAGGTCAGGGGTGGGGAATGTCTGGTCCTGGGGCCATGTATAAAGCCCACAAAATTGTCTGGTCTGGCCTTCCAAGGCAACCGCAGGCAGGACTCAAAATTCAATAAATCTAGGAGCTTTATTCGTAGCAGCATACATTTATATTAAGTGAATGATGTTATAAATATCCAAATGTCCCTTGGCAGAAAAAAGGCTCCCTACCCCTGCTCTAGGTGCAGTTAGGTACCTCTGCAGATGCTCACCAATAAGTCCCCTATATTTCCTTTACCCTAACACGACCTGCCTCTAAGAAAAAGCTTATTTAATCACTATCCCTCTTTTCCCACTTGCCCCAGAGATTCGATGAGGGCAGATTCTTCAGTGGCCTGTTTCAGAACCACATCGCCACCACCACCAAGCATAATGCCTGGCACACAAGGAGCACTCAATAAATATTTGTTCAGCATATGACATGATCTCCTCTTTCATCCAAGGTGGAAAAATAAACATGAATCTTTGCCGAAGGGGAGTGAGTCTGTGTTCTGAGTTGGGAGGAAGACTTACTCTTTCTGTACATAGTTTTTCCATTGTTTGGCTTTTGATATTGTTTTCAGGAGTGTTTTGTAATGTGAAGCCCTTTTTAATTAAAATTTGTAAAATATTTTTAAATTCAATAATAAATAGATTTATTCTTCTATTTAACAGAACTCTGAGAGGGAAACCATGCTTGGGAAACAGAAAGATCACTTATTGATTCATAAATACTAAAGACCTCATTATTTCCTAAGTATAATTAGACATAATTGTTAAAAATATTTCTTCCTTGAAGATATTTCAATTTTAGAATGATCACAGCAGTCATTTCTATTCTCCTGTGTTCTGGAAGTAGACATTCATTTTGTATTACTAAATAGAATAGGCAGAGGAAAAAGCATTACCTTAAATTGCGTTGCCTCATTGAAAATTCTTCCTAATACATGAAAACAAGGATGGTTTCAGGTACAGATAAAGGACAGCAAGTTGAGGGGTTCCCTTTGAATGATGTTGGAGGGGGAGCGAAATTCCCTTCTTCCCTTCCAGGCTCATGGCTGGCCTAATAATTAACTTGATATAAGACAGATTAACAAAGAAAAACAAATTTAATTATGTACGAACCCCCACAAAGACATGAGACTCCTAGGCACTCAGGCAATTGAGGTTTATATATTGTCCTGAGCTTAGGAGAAGGGGGAGGAGGCTGGGGCTTCAGAAAGGGAGAAGACAATTCGCATATATTTGATGGACAAATGTTTGCCATGCAGATAAGTTTTGCTGATATAAAAAGGTCTCTCTGCTATTAGCTTTCTGCCGGGGAAGGTAAAAAGCTTTTCCTAAGTCTGCTGGTCTTAATTGCTTTCAGCTCAAAGCAATATATATGCCAAAGGGGCACCTTTTGGGGTGGTGCGTTCTGGTCCTCTTAATAGGTTCTATCTCTCTGGTGAAATAAGGCATTGGGTGATTCACCTGAGTATTTTGCCATTAACAGAACC
The DNA here is from genome assembly GCF_964212035.1 of Myotis nattereri. Taxonomy (NCBI): domain Eukaryota; kingdom Metazoa; phylum Chordata; class Mammalia; order Chiroptera; family Vespertilionidae; genus Myotis; species Myotis nattereri. The sequence goes on along the minus strand of NC_138080.1, from coordinate 47,187,832 downwards.
CAAGACAAACCCATTAAAAAGAAAAGGGCTGTGGGGGAGGGGAACTGCACAACTTCTATCTTTCAAATTCTCCGCTGGGAATCCTCTAACAAAAGAGTAACAGCATACAAATTTATTTAATATAAAAGGAAAAGATGCAAAGCCATCTGATATACTTTTACATGACATGGAAACCTTCATTGAAAATAAAGACCTGAAGAAACAGTTCAACTTGAGTGATTTGATGCTAGCTTTAATGAAGAGGGGGAGGCCTGGGAAGCTATGATAGGATAAAAGGGAGCCAAGTGTAGCAAACTGGGAGAAACTTATTTCTAAGTCCTCAGATCCCTCTCGGTTTCTTCTCTTCTTTACAAATAAGGTTGCTCCTTTCCACTGGTACAGGGAGGGCACCTCTCACCTGAGGGTTTCATGACCTGCTTCAGGGGAAGGTCAGAAAGTCCTTCCTGCACCTGTCATGTCTCAAATGCCTTCAGCTAGAGATATGCAATATGTCAAGGTGCCAGATTTTGCAGTCATGTGTCCTGAACCCCATCATTCCTGTGGTAGCCACAGAATGAGAAGTGCTCCGGGAAACCAGGGCAGCCCTAATGACCTGCGGGAGTAGAGCTGGGAAATGAAAAGGTGTGAAGGCTCCCTGGGCAGCAGCTTCACTCTCTCAGGCTCTCTCCTAGTGAAGTGTGACATTGCTGCACCAGCTCTACAAGCAAAAGCTTACAAGCCCACAAAGGAGAGAAAATGGATCTGTCACTCCCTTCCAAAAAAACAAAACAACAGCAGCAAAAACAACTTGGTAGCTCCCTAAGTCAATCACTGTGGCCTAAGGAATGGAGCGCGGTTATTGACTCATTGTGCCGTGCAGGCGGGGATCTGTCATCCAGAAGGAGAGGAGAAGGACTTTGGATACAGGGCAGTCATCATGTTGCCAGAGAATCAAATCCCTCCCTCACTCGTGGGAGTGGGGTTGAGGCTCTTGGGGTACCACTGAAACAAGAATTTTCAGAAGCCCCCATGGGAGAACGAGGTGTGGTAAATGGCTTTGTTTGTGTGGAGTTACGTTCCTTGGGTTCCAAAGTTCCATCCTCCTTAAGAGCCAGTCCTGGAAAAGGTGCAGCTGGGGCTCAGTGGAAGCAAAAGCAAGGCCAATGTCCAGAGCTTCCGCTCCGTGTTGCAGCCGGGTCCAGTTCAGCATTCAGGTTAAGGTCCATTCGTCCATTCCGTGGAGTCCCACAGAGCTGTGGGCCATGTGGGTGCAGGGGAGCACAGCACCTTGCAACAGGAGTCAGGAGCCTGGCAAGCAGGCAAGAGAGGAGGGAGAGGGGGAGAGAGAGAGGGAGAGAGAGAGAGAGAGAGAGAGAGAGAGAGAGAGAGAGAGAGAGCGCTACTTTGTTTATAAGTTTAAATATTCCGGTTTTGTGGGTTTGCAGTGGCCACACCTAGTCTGGCCCCTGACCCGCTTCCTAAATGTGATTGACAGACAGGAAGGCACCGTCCCACATCACACAGACCTTACTGGGCATGCGTCCAAATGGCCTTGGCCTCCCTTCCTGTGGGGAACAGGCTTGGGGAATGTTAAATTAGCAAAGCTGTATAAATGGCATGCCTATATTTTCTAGTCTTCCCTTTACTCCTTTCCTGTTAAATAATAACCAGGTTATTACAATGGCATCAATTACATGCAAGCTCTTCCAAAACACTCTCAAGTGTGGCGAACTAAATCTGTACTGTATTTTTAAAATCATTTACAATTAATTTATATAAGTAAACTACAAAAGTTATCTGCAATTTCAGTACAGAAGTTCCAACCCGCCTCACAAAGGAAAAATCAATAAAGCCTCAAAGTCCATCACAGCTTGAAGAAAAGGTTCCTCATACCTATTTAGAAACTTCCCTCACTGTGCCAATTCTCTGAGGCTAAGGGATCTCATTTTGTGTTCTAATTTATTCCATATCCCACAGCAGACCCTGTCAGAATTTTCCCTCCTTGTGTCTGTCTGCTAATGCTCAAAAGTTCACACTTGGATTTTACCGTAGCTATTGTTGCCCCTAATTGGTCAGTCCACACATTTGTACGAAGATGGAATAGGACAAAATTAGACGTCAACTCATGGAAATGGTCAACTTTGCTCTTTATCACAAATCAGATAATCTGCATGCAATTCACTTAGTTTTGATTTAAAGTATTAGTTGACTGGCCAGTGTGGCTCAGTGGTTGAGCGTCAACCCATGAACCAGGAGGTCATGGTCTGATTCCCCATCAGGGCACATGCCCAGGGTTGAGGACTCGCTCACCGGTAGGGGGCATGCAGGGGGCAGCTAATCAATGATTCTCATTGATGTCTCTCTCTCTCTCTCTCCCTTCCTCTCTGAAATCAATAAATAATAAAGTATTAGAGGTTTTCAAATAGAAAAAGAGCTTGTGACATCTATAAAAGTCATTTTCAATTCAGATAGCACCACCTGCAGTCATTATGTAATTCATAATCCGGGCAAGCATAGCATTTACTTTGAAGAGTAGCAGACAGAACTAATGGGTCAGATTCTCCCTCATGTTTTTCTTCAGCCCCGCCTTTACCCACTTTATTGCAGTTTTCTATAAGCTTATTTTCCAGAAAACTTCAATGTCTAGGACTTTAACCTTTCAATGGTATTCACAAGCCTTGAAACATAAAAGCTTAGCTTAAAAAATATAAAATTAAATCTAAAGTTATTAAATACTTTACCACTTATCTTCTTATGTTGCATGACTTCCTTTAAAAGCTATTATGTGCACATTTGGAACAATATAGAAAACATGCAACGACACACCGAAGAAAGACAAACTTCCTTCCTCCCTAATCGTTGCAAATTCACAATGTGGCGCCAGCCGGTCTCTGAAAACGGTTAAACCTTTTAGTTAAAGGAAGTATTTATTACTTCTTCTCTGGAGTACATTAAAAAATGGTTTCCTACAACAACTTTAACTGTTAATTAGCTCAAGTATCTGGTTCAGAAACCACAGCCCTGCTTAGTGTGACCTCGCTGGTATGGCATCTGGGCAATTATCTTTGAGATAATGAGCCTTTTCATCCATAACAGAACAACAACCTCTCACTTGGATTGCAAAAGATCAGAGGCAATCTGCTGCACACCAGGGCGCCTGCCATCCCCTTTGTATCATACCTTATTTTCAAACTAACCTTTCACATTCTGAATTAATTAAAGTATTTTCAGCTTAAAAATTAATGAATTCACTTTAGCATCATTTGGGGGGATAATAGCACATAATATCATCTAAACAATGTTTTGGATCCTATTACCACAGCCCGCAAGGGAAGAAAGCTACATCACTTAAGGCATTTTCTGACGCGTGTCACAGATCCTGGCTTTGGTTACTCAGGAAAATAAAGCCTCAGAAAGGATTTGGTGATGCAGGGTGGTAAATGCTCAATGGCGTTTTTTTCTCATTTCATTCAAAAATTGATTTGGAGGTTACCAAGTTTTCTATCAGGTTATGATGATGAGATTCCTAATCTTTACCATCAATAGCTCCTATGTATCCATCTCCTGCCTTGATAGCTCACCTATTCTTTGACATTAAAGGTGTGTCACCCTCTTATGTCAGGATCACCCACAAAGGATCAAACACTGCTTTTCAGAGATTTGTTAGAACCCCATTTCTTTAAAAGACTGTCTACCTGCCCAGCCAGCATGGCTCAGTGGTTGAGCATCGACCTATGGTTCAATTCCTGGTCAGGGCACATGCCTGGGTTGCGGGCTTGATCCCCAGTGTGGGGGGGAAGGGAATGCAGGAGGCAGCCGATCAATGATTCCCTCTCATCATTGATGTGTCTATCTCTCTCTCCCTCTCCCTTCCTCTATTACAAATAGTAGTACATATATCTTCTTTTTTCCCCCATTTTCCTTCCCCCAGCCTCCCCTACCCCTAGCACATGGCCTCACCCCATTTGCCAGGGGGTGGGTGGGTAGGGAAGGCCAGGGGAGGCCATGTGCGATGGGGGTTGGGAGTGGGGGTGGGGGGGGGGTAGGAGATATATGTACTACTATTTGTAATACTTTAAACAATAAAATAAATTTAAAAATAAGAAATAAAATAAAAAGCAGTCTTCCTGAAGAAGTTTCAGGTGGATAAGATTCTGTGGGGGAGGGAGAAGCATTACCCTTCAAGATTCTTTCTTCTGGTCTAATAATTAAATCTATGTGAGACAGATTAACAAGAGAACGTAACCAAATTCATATATATATATATATATATATATATATATATATATATATATATGAACCCCACATACATGGGAGAGAGAGAGGCAGGAGGGGAACATGAGGTACGGATGACATTCTGAGCTAGGGATGAGGTAAGGCCCTGAGGCTTCAGCGGGGAGGAAGGTCACTGCAGGAAGAGAGCAGATGCTCAGTAATTAGCCATGTGCTTTGCCCTATACATAGGTCATGAAAAGCCACCTCTGTTACTATGGTCAAGGCCTCTAATTTAAATTCTCTAAGCGAGAGGTAAAAGTTTCTCCTGAGCCCACAGGATCCCCATTGCCTTCAGCTCAAAATAATCCGCATGCCACAGTAGCTCATCCCAGGGAGGCCTGTTCTGAACTCCTCATTCCAAGAATGTATTGTGGGCCAAAAAGGGGCTACACACTACACCTGACACACTCAGAGGAGGCCTGCATCGGGGGCCTTACAAACTCAGAGACCAAAAGAAACCACATAGGATGGTCGGAACATAAAATTTCCTAACTAAAAGCGAGTCATGGTGGATAGTCCTAGGCCTGTGGCTCCCTTGACAAAGGTCAATCTTGACCTTAAGTGAGCCTGCCTATTGTCTTTTTGCATCTAAAATAATGGAATATCAGAGTAATCCCCTTTTTCTAGAATGCCTCAGAGTACAACCTCCCATCAGACCACGGAACCCCTCATTGTAATCTTGTTCCCTAAGTACCATCTCTATGTGCTGTAAATGTTAAATGTTAGCTATCCTATACTTGTCAGTGTAAAAGAAGAACTTGTCTCTCTGTTTTACTCTTTATCCAGTCTCAGAGATTTCCTCGCTTTGCCTTCTCTCATATCCCTAGTTTACCACCAATGGATTTCATATAACCCTCCTTACACCTACTCCTTTAATTGCAATGTATAAAATAAGCTGTAAAACTACCATTCTCCAGAGCATTTTCTCAATTTGTTGAAATTTTGCTTTCCAGCAATTGTCAGTTTAGCTCAAATAAACTCATAAATATTCTCTGCAGGTTGGTGTGTTTCTTAATGTAGTATATTGTTAAAGAAAAACTTACTCAGATACTTATTAAGAACCATAAGGGAGACTGTATTCAAGAGGGACTAGAGATTGGTCTCAACTCTGAATAGATAGGGACAAGAGGAGACTTAGAGCCAAAAATCAAGGTGGGAGTCAGTGGATGGAAAATTACTAAGAGTAAATATCAAGGTGAGAGGGATTCTTGCTGAAGGCAGGTCAGAAATGATAAAATATAAAGGGTAGGGGGTGAAGAATTTGATCAGATATGGAAAGTGTGGAATTTTCAATGAACTGAATTAGCAGGATTCTTGCTCAAACTGAATCAAGGACAGAGCCCAAATTCAAGGCCTAGTCAAAAGAAGACTCAAGTTATGGAATCCTGATTCAAGTTTGGTCAAAGGAGAGGGTCTTTGTCAATATTAAAATTCCTTAATATAACCTTGAACTGATACAACTATACTTTTACTGTTTTATGTTTGACTTAACTTACTAAGAAGGGATGGATGCCAGAAAAGGGATGCTAACTACCCTGTCACCATTTCCTTTGTCTTAATCAAGTTCCTTTTGGTTTCAAAGAACAGAAATCCACTCAAATTAGCTCAAGCATAAAGGAGGACTTTTTTAAATAAGAGGACTTAGTGTAACCAAGCCTCATGAAGAACAAGATCCATGATCTTATCTTATCTTATCTTATCTTATCTTATCTTATCTTATCTTATCTTATCTCTCTCTCTCTCTCTCTCTCTCTCTCTCTCTCTCTCTCTCTCTCTCTCTTCCCCTCCCTCTCTCCTTTTTCCTAATGACTAGTTTTTGTTTCTAACAGTGAATTGACTTGATCGCTTTGGTGTGCAATGCATTACTGTGCTGTGGCCTTTGCAAAGGGAAGGAACAACATAATATGAAGTGGATTGCTGTGGCCCATACCTATGAGCAGGAAGATAGGATCGTTCTCTGAGAAAGGGGTCTTTGGCATAGACCACTATCAAAACAAGCTATTCCACCTACATATGCACATCACATTGCCCAGGGCTGAATGCCTGCAAATGGCCCTTGGCCCTAGCAGATTTAGCATAAATAATGAAAATGTAGGCACGTCAGAAGGCAAATCAGTAACAAATGACCATATACATGGCCTCAACTAATACATCTTTATACCACACTTAAAGTTATTTTTTTCTGTACCCGAACTAGAAAAATATCTAGCTCTGACTTTGCCATTGACCAGCCTTAAATTTCTTAAGGAAGGGAATTGGAAAGAGGGGATGGAAAGAATATTTTTCTCTTTCCATAAAGAGGAATATTGCTATTAGTCTCCTAGATGCAAGCAGGCATTAGGAATTAAATTCAGCTGGAATAATGATAATGCATCTTAAAAATCACACCTAGAAATCTGGCTGATTAAGTCACATAAAATTCATATAACTCCTTTGCCCTTTTAACAAAACTTGTTCCTGTCATCAGCTAATCTAATAAAAGGTTTTTGCTCACATTAGAAGTTATTTATATGCTTATTTTATAATTCTAAAACATGTGGCAGTAAAGTACATGCATAACATAAAATAAGTAGAAAATGTTAATAGTTGGTTAACCCTTAAGTTTAAAAAGAGTCTATGGAAGATAGATTCCATTTTTATGCAGTAAATTTAGAGATTTCTCTCAGTTTAATTTCCTCTTGTCTAACAATAAATTCTTGCTTTTGGCTGTTATTTCTAGAGCTTATTAAGTTAAACTTTGTAGGGTTATAACTTGGTATTTTAAGGAACTTTCTTTTTGAGGAGGTCAAAGTACAGTTTTTAAATGTTTCACTCACGTACATGAATCTAGGCAGAAAAGAAAAGATACACACTGAAGTCTCAGAAAATTCAAGATCTGTGGCTGAAAGCCATGTACAAGTGATACTGGGAACAGAACTACATCTGTTTAATACATGAGACTGAACTTTTATATGGGTAACCTTAGGTTTCACAGGAAAAAAAAATGAACCTATGCACTATTAGGTCAGATTAACATTTATTCTGCAATATTTTCACAGTGGGAAATATTGAGTCATTATTCTTGTGCCACCTTCTACATCTCTCCAGCCATTTTCTACAAACCCTCGAGGGAAACCTGAGCCTGAGATCCATTACGCTTGTGAATAACACCAAAATGCAGGCCCCACAGTTATGGGTGAAAAGCACAGTGTACAGATCTCATACTGAACAGCTAATTCCTGTAGTTAATAAGTAATTAGCACTGTGCTTAGATTTCCTGGCCTAAGTGCAATGCCCACTGAGAGACGCAGGTTATGTTGTATGCTGAATAAGCCATAAATAACAGCTCCCAGGACTTTCCACCACCTATCAAGAAACCTGAGCATAGCCATCGCCTGCTCCCTGGTGCTTAAAAGCATGCCTTCACTCTGTTCACTTCCTTCTGCCCACTGTCACCATTCTAGTGCAAGCCCCCAGCACTGCCTCCTATCACAGCTCACCTTGCTCTCTCTTCTCTCATTATCTGGATGCTAGAATGATGCTACATCCTTATTGACCTGCTAATTCCCAGAAAATAGTCCAACCTCTCTGTAGCTACGAACATCATTTCTTATTTCCTTACTTCCCTGAATTCCTTTTTTTTAAAAAAATAAATAAATAACCACCAGCTAAGACAATGCACGGTTCTATTTCTTTTCATCTGGAAGAGTCTACAAGGGCTCCACATTACAGAAAGGCCCCTCTTCGGCTCAGGGCTACCTGAATTACCTCCCTCTCCGCATGTTCTCATGAACCCACTGGCATTTCTCTCAGTTCATACAGGCAGGCTGATTTGGCAGACTGTGATGACATTTTGTTTTCCTTATTGAATTAGAAAATCTTTGCCCAAAAAAGAGTCTCTACATTTCATGAGTGTGGTGTTAGAAAGGCGTAAAACTTCTATAGTACAAATGGCAACTTTGGAAACAGTGTATCGTATATTTAATCATGACGATGAAATCTTAGCAATGTAAATATTTGCAATGATTAAAATAAAACTATCCCAAGCTCTGAAAAAATATAGTATTTTTAGAAAAAAAAATTATTTTACTTTTTTTTGGTACTCTTTAAGCAATCAGTATTTAGGACACTCTTTGTCAAATATGTTGCTAACATTAAATGTTTGATGTCATTTACTTGCAGAGGTAACTCACCGAGAAGGCATTTAACCTCCAAGTTAATGATATCAGATCTATTCCACAGTGTATGTGCCGCTGATTGCTTTCTACAGCACTGCACAAACTAGTTACAAAGAAGGGTTACTCTCTTTTTGTTTTAGTTTTTAACTAATCTGAGTAGTTAATTTATATTACTTTCCACCTGCAGGTATTTCATTACCACATTGAAAAGTGAGATAGTAAGACGTTAATATGCATAGTTGCTTTCCTCAAGCAATTTAGAAGGGTATATACAACAGGAACTCTTTCCAGAGCTCCATCATTGCAAAGCTAAAAACTTACATTGAAATTCTGCTATTTAACCTTCATAAATGAGATAACCTGCATAGCTAACATTACGTGTTTGATTTCATTTACTTGCATAGGTAACTCACTGAGAAGGCATTTAACCTTAAAGTTAATGATATCAGTTCTATTCCACAGTGTATGTGCCTCCGATTGCTTTCTACAGCACTGCACAAACTAATATGAAGTTCTCATTCTAGTAATATCCATGGGCAGCAGGGAGACATTATCCTCAATTATGCCTGCATAACATCTTTGTCAGCCTCAGACGCCTTCCACTCAAGAGCAGTAGGTGAGGAGAGTAGGGGCAGAACCCTGTTTGCACCAGATAACCTTGCAAGGCAGACTGGGAGAAGCCCTTTAGAGCCAAGCATCAGTGTCTGTTTCCCGTTGTGTCGAGGCAAGAAGGGCCTCATGTTCCTTTCGGTATTTCTACCTTGACCACCTTTAGGATGATTAGGTAATGAGTGTGTGTGTGTGTGTGTGTGTGTGTGTGTGTGTGTTTCTAAAAAGAGGGAGTGACTGTAAATTACTAGACGTCATTGGAGAATTTACCATAATTTCAGCAGGGGAAGGCTTTTCAAATCCTGATTTAAAAACCCAGAAGTCCCAAGATTAAAATGTGGATAAATTTAACTAACTATATACCAAACATTTCTGCATGGCAAAATTCACTGAGCAAAGACACAGTACATTACAAACTGGAGGAAAAAGACAACCATGTCATAAAGTGCTTCTCTCCCATCTAATGTAGAAATAGTTTCTACAAATCAGTTTTAAAAGTCTTAAAGCACATCAGAAAAATGGCAAAGAATATGAGCATATAATTCACTTTAATGAAATAAATATGGCTCCTACATGAATGAGATAACGTCCAAGCTTACTCATGGTAGGAGAAATACCATGGTACGAAGGTATCAGTGTTCATTGTCAGACTGGCAAGGACCCGGAAGTTTAATATGATACTATAATTGATGTCTTAGAGCAACAGACTCTCTCATGCAGTGCTGGTGAGTATACAATTTCAAAAGGAATATGAAAGATAATTTGTCAATATCCAGCAAATTTATAAGTACATATACCCAGAAATTCCACTTCTGGGAATATATCCTATAAACTTACTCATACACGTAGGGAAAAGCATTTATTATAACATTTTTTATAAGAGCAAAATGAACTAATAACCTAAATAGTCACATACAATAAATTTTTTAAATTAAGGAATATATGTAAGAGAATACAATGTAGTCATTTTTTTTAAAAAAAGAATGAAGTAGCTCTTTATATATTAAAATAAATTGACCTTCAAGATATAGTGTGAGGTTAAAAAAATAAAAAGGCAAAGTGTGGAGCAGTATGTGTAGAAATAGTATGCATAAATTTGTGTAAAAATAGGGATAGAAAGAATATTAAATAATAAAATTACCCCAAAATAAAGGACACATAAGAACCTAGTAATATTAGTATGCTGCACTGAGAATTGTGTACTTAATGGACAGAGTGGAAGGGAGACTCTGTGATGAACATCCCTTGTATTTTTAAATTTTAAAGCATATAATTACTACCTATACAGAAAATAACTAATTTTAATAATTAAAAGAAGGAAGAAAGTAGATAAAGCTCTTGCCTAAAATAAGGCATGTAGATTGTCTGTGAATGTCATTTAAATCTCTTTAACTTGTATCACAATGAAATAAAAATACTGTAATCAAAATTATTTAGGGGGGAAAAATTAGGGATGCCTTTCTGAGAACAACTATAGGGTGTCCCAAAATTCACGCAAGAAGTAATTTTGATAGAAAACACAGGTTTATAATTAAAAATTGTAAATTTTTTTTAAAGTGTATATATATATTTTTTAAATAAATTTTATTGATTTTTTACAGAGAGGAAAGGAGAGAGATAGAGAGCCAGAAACATCGATGAGAGAGAAACATCGATCAGCCGCCTCCTGCACATCCCCCACTGGAGATGTGCCCGCAACCCAGGTACATGCCCCTGACCGGAATCGAACCTGGGACCTTTCAGTCCGCAGGCCGACGCTCTATCCACTGAGCCAAACCGGTTTTGGCTAAAAATTGTAAATTTTTATTGATTCATAAAGTATACAGTATAGGGTTATGTATGAAATAGTACATCAGGTAAATGGCCTCCACAGTTTTGCTGGCACATACGCAAAGCCGTGGTCTTCATTGGTCTTCATTGTCCCTGCTTCTGGGTCATAATTGGTACTTGGTAATGCTTATCAAATTGGAGGGATTTAAAATAAAGGGCAACAGATATTAGAATCTGATTCAATAAACCAAGTAAAATTAGGCTTTTATTTTTTGTTGTGGTTATTGTTAATGCTCACACAAAATTCAAATCTTGTGTGAATTTTGGGACACCCTATATTAGAGGTGCTCATGGAACTTCTCCTTGCTTCAGACTTCCAAATGCTTTCTCACCAGTTTCCCCACTCCATGCATCATCCTCCTTCACAGAATGAGACAATTTCTCTAAAAAATATAGGTAAAGACCAGCCGACATGGCTCAGTGGTTGAGCATAGGCCTATGAACCAGGAGGTCACGGTTTGATTCCCGGACAGGACACATGCCTAGGTTGTGGGCTTGATCCCCAGTAGGGGGCATGCAGGAGGCAGATGATCAATGATTCTTTCTCATCATTGATATTTCTATCTCTCTCTCCCTCTCCCTTCCTCTCTGGTTTTATATTTAAAATATATATATATATATATATATATGTATATATATATATATATATATATATATATATGTTTACAACCTTTGTCCAAGGTCTACATGGAATTAGCCTAGGCCTGCTCAATATCAAGTTGTAAGCCTTCTTGGAACGTGATTCCCATATCTCTCAAGTAAGAAGGCCTTGTCTGACATGGTCTGGCTCTGTCACAGAACTTTTTAAATGAGGCCACTTAGAAAATTGGGGACATAAAATAAGAACTATTTTTAATATCAGGTTAGAGATTTGACATGAAATTAAATAGTGTTAGGTGGGGTTTTTTTCTGTTTGATTTTCATGGGTTGTTTTTTGTTTGTTTCTTTGGTTGTTGTTTTGGAAGGTTTTTGTTTGTTTTTAATATGAAAGCTCTTTTATTATTGGCCAGAGAAAAATGGTCAGTCCTAGCACAAAGAGCCATGGACTCTTCCCCAAGGTTAAGCCATGGAGGGAATGGAATGCACAGGAAGAGGAAGAAGTTGGTAGCAAAGGCAAATGCGAATGAAGCAGGTGCTTGATTATTTCAATACTGAGCATGGTTCAGAGATGAAGGGTGTCTTGGAGGGTGAGAAATAAAATGTGAACCTAATAATTACTAAAAATGATCACTAAACTGCTTGGTTATTTAAAAAATATTGTTATTGATTTTTAGAGAAAGAAGAAGGGAGAGAGAGAAAGTGAAACATGAATATAAGAGAACAAAGATTGGCTGCCTCCTGTATGCCCCCTAAGGGGGACCAAGCCTATAGCCCAGGCATGAGCCCTAACCAGGAATTGAACCAGCAACATTTTTAAAAATATATTTTTTATTGATTTCAGAGAGGAAGAGAGATAGAAACATCCATGATGATAAAGAGTCATTGATCAGCTGCCTCCTGCAAGCCCCACACTGGGGATCAAGCCCATAGTTCAGGCATGTGCCCTGACCAGGAATTGAACCCTGACCTTCTGGTTCATAGGTCGGTGCTCAACCACTGACCCACACCAGCTGGGCCAAACCAGCAATATTTTGGTTCATGGGACGACGCCCAACCAACTGAGCCACTCTGGCCAGGGCCTGCTTGGCTATTTTTGAAACATAAAGTTATCTCCAGTCCAACACGATTGTGAGATGAATGTTATCATAATTGAAAATAAGTAGTTTTTAAATTATCACCTGTACTGGCCATGCAGGACCAGCCAAGAGTAGGTTTAGTGAAACATATTTAGCTAACACCGGAGAGGAAATACCAATAAAAATTAAAACTAAGTCAGACAGACAATTCACCACATTTACAACATTTTTTGTGTGGTCACAAAAAATTTTCCTCTGGCACTAGGTCTTTTTCCTCATAAACTGAAGCTGGGCACAAATGTCCCTTTTCCATTCTTTTTTATTTTACCTTTTTTCTCCCAGCACAAGGTTTGACATTGCTTTGTTCTCATTAGCATCACCTTCAACAAATCATTGTCTTCACTTGTCCAATTACAGACAACATAAAAGTGCCTGTCGGCCATCTTTCCTATTTCAAGACTGGTCTTGACATGATTCTACTCTAAATCACAGAAGCCGCATGTCAGTGGCTGTGACTCTAAGTTCACTTTCACTTGGCTTTCTGTTCTTGTTTGTTTCACATTTCTTATGGACAATGGTCAGAGTGAAAATAATGGTTTAAGAGCTTCACTCCTTCAGAGCCCCTACCTTCTCCACTATGGATTTATAGCACACTTTTCCTAGGGGAAATTTTAGTATATCTCCCCGATGCTCAACAATAAAAGAGAAGAGACGATCATAAACCCTTAAGAGACAAGGTCTTTCCCTTACATCAAAATATAGAAGAGTTAGCCCAATCAATGAAGGAAGTGGAGCGTTTGATGTCCCAAGAAGGAACTCACAAATGTTTCTATTCATTTCATTCTATGGCTCCCAAAACAGACTGAGAGGTGCACATACAAAAAGTCAACGACCTCTCTGACTGCAATCAAGGCAAATGAGGGAAGTAAGGGATCACTCTCCTTTCCATTAGAAGGGGGAAAAAATTCCACTAAAGAAGAGACAAGCTAAGCAACTCAAATTTCACAAAATTAACATTTTGTGTTGTTAATCTTTATTTTTTGCATAAAAGAAGCAGCCATGGAGATGTTGGGTAACTACTCCAAGCATAAAATAAACTTGTGATGAAGTTTAGGGAGTTTGTTTCCATGCATATTTCTTCGGTTCCCTTGAGGTCACTAGATTTTCTTTCAGATCTTCCATTTTTCTTTTATCTTTTTTTTCTTTTTTCCCTTTTTTAAGGTTTCTAAATGCTTGGCTTACAGTGCACACTTGTCAATTTCCATGGGAATCAGGACTCACCTTGAAAAATACGATAATATTCTAACCAGCATTCGGAACCACCTCCAGGGCTCCTGTGTAGCCCTGCTCGAGACATTACTGCCTGGCTTTTCTAGGTGAATTTCAGAGCTCCTTTGGATTAGTTGAAAATATGAGTGTCTTGAAGATGAAACATCTTTCATGGCGAATGTCTCCTGCCTGTGTACACTTATCTTTGATCCTGTGTGCTCCTCTGTTACTTTCTTTAAGGATAAAAAAATGTCATCACAATTTAGACTCCAGGAATTTAGTTCCAATTTAATGTATGCTACCCTAAAATCTAACCCCCAGCCATTCTTAAAAATACAGAATAAAAAAGTATTCATCAGGGGTAGCAAGGTATCAATCCCGAAGAGTATCTCCACTATGAATGGCTTTTATAATCTATTAATTATAGCATCTTCACCAAAAATCATTGATTTAAACACAATTTTAAATGTGAATTGCTGTGTTGGAAATGCCCTTTCATTTATTTATTTAAAGTTGTGATTTAAATAAGTTAAATCAAAATTTGATTCTAATAAATTTAATAATTTATGAATATTAGAGAAAGAAAAAACCAGTTTAAAAATTGGGTTAAAAGCACAATAATGGTGACTGGGGCATTTCACCTAAGCCGGCTTTAATTATGAACAGGCAAAGTTTGCCTCTGTTTAGAACTTTAACTAGAAACAACTATCCATCAGTTTTACCAGATATTAGAAATAAGTTGAAAGTGAATTTTATTATAGGGGAAATTTTTGAGTGTTGGAAAACAAATTAGGCAACTTGGGAAATCTGCAACATATTTAACAAGGGAAAAATACCTCAAATTAATTTTGATTGTGAAGCAATAGAACACTACACAGCTAGGATGATATTATTAGGTGACATAAACATGAGTGCTTATTATATGCCAGGCACTGTCCTCCACAATATACATGAATTAACTCAATTTTCACAAGAACTTCATGACGTAAGGATTACAATCATTCCTATTTTACAGATAAGTGAAAGCAAATCAACTAACATGCCTAAGGTCACAGCTGAGTGGCACAGCCTGAATTCAAACCCAGCTGTCTTTGCTCCTAATCACGTTGTTATACATTTATGAGAACCTGTCACGTGGCAGGTAATTTGCATAAATTACTCACTTAATCTTTACACAGTTCTATGAGGAGGTGCAATTATTATCAGTATCACATTCAGATCCCTCCGGCTCCCAAACGCCTTCTACTACTGATGACATCATGCTGCATAAATGGAGCCTGCAACTTACTTTGAATAAACCTTTTGTGTCTAAGCACCTATCAACTACCCAGTTTAATTAAGGCAGATTGCTCAGATATCTGTACCAAGCATTCTGAAGCACTTTCTCTTGTGAAAATAGCATATCCAATCTAGTAAAAACTGGTTACTTTCTCTTAAATATTTTGCTCCTGAGATATTGCACAGACCTGCAATCTGATACTTACTGGATGTTCTTATTTTAAAATCTTACAGTATCTGCTGAAATAGGTATAAAACATGTATACAAAGCTATGAACAGTACAAGGATAAAGCGTCAGGACCCTGGAGAACTCCACCAAGTTACTGTCTGCCTCTTCCAACAAGGATTGCTGGATTTTGAGAATGCTTCTACAAACTGCAGAAAACTCTTCTCTCAAAAAAGGAAGTGTTCTATGTACCTGTGTAAGCTGACCCACAAATACATAAGTCCCAAAAGACAATGAACAGTTAAGACAAGGAAATACACGGGCATCTCAACATTATTTTTCTTCAAAAAATAAAATTAGGGGAAAGCAAAGGAATGCTAATGCCAATTGTGCTGAAGAATTAGAATGCAGGAAAATTGGAAATGAAAAATTATGCTTCCCCTAGTAACTATAAATTGGCATATTCTATGTAACGGCATAAAGATAACAGCAAATATAGTACATAAAATACTATCCTGTGTGCAAGGAATGAATAACAATAGCTGGGAGGACAATAATTTTGACTTTCTTGACTTTTATGAGTTTAAATTCTCAGCCACATTGTTCCATTAATACATAAAAGTTTTTTTAACCAAGCTTGACTTAATTCTTCCCTCTCTCTATGCACTTGTCCTCTGGGTTTTCTTGGCACTCTGTAGGCTAACGCACTAACGTTTGAACGCTGACCTTCCAAATTTGTTTCTGATTCAAGTCTTGACCTTTAAGGGGGGAAAATGAGGGGAGTGGGTATTTCATCACGGACTTCATTAAACAGGGGGGTAAACGTAAAGGCAAAGCTTTTAGCTTTACATGATTGTTAAACAGCGGGGGGATGCAGAAACTGATAAATAAAACAAGTCACGCATTGGACCAGAAAGAAAAAAAAAGCTGAAGCAATCGTTTAAAGCTGCATACTGCTGTTTTTTATTTAATGCTGAGGGGTGTTTACAACGCTGTGATTGCTGGAGAAAGGTTAATCCAGATGAGTAAAAGAGCCCCAATATATGAGACTGTTTCATACCAGCTCTTTGCAGTGAATATTTTAGTAACCATTGTGTTTCCATGTCAGCACTGCAACCATCAAATAAAACAGCAAAGAAAGCAAATATTACCCTAAAGAACACATTCCGATTTAAAATAGAAGCAGAGGCATTTTCATTGCCCTCTGCTGAAGCGATGATGGGGTGGGAATCAGTTTTCATCAGAGGAAAGTGTTCTTTCTGGGCTCCTGCATTCTCCACTCACCCTCCTATTTGCCAACTTGAGAGGTAGGGAGGAGTAAAAACCTCCACTCATTTTCCTTCCTGCTTTCATTTAGTGTTTTTCCCCACCATGAGCTTCAAACTAAGTAGCAATTCTCTTCTTGGAGAGTATTACCTGGCCTCTGCCATCAAGCTATGCCAAAAACTGCTCAATATTCCAAGCAGCTCCACCAGAGTACAAGTTCCTATCTTATTTCCTTCCCTGCAAAGTATCCGAATTGATCTCTCCAAAACCTTGGGGCCAAATGAAAAGAGCAGAAGAGACATTGTGTAGGGAGGGGGAGGGGAGGGGAGGGAGATGCAGATTCATACCTTCCCCTCCATTTTTTTTTTCTTGCTTTCCAGAATATCAGTGCAGACAGAGCAATTTTGGAAACTCAACATTCGTTTCTTTCTTCCTTCTTCCCCAAGGCTATGTTAATAGCAATCATTTGTGTTCCTGCCTTTAGAACTTGGGGACCGAAGATCAATCAGAGTGTTGTTTCTACTTTTCCTTGGAAAGAACCACTGCCCAACCCATAAATAAAATGCAAATGTTCTCTACTGTTGTTCAGTGTTACTGATTTCTGTGAATAATTACTTCAGCAATTCAACTTTGTTTGAGTTCAGTTGTATGGCGGGGGGCCAGTTAACATTGTTCATGATTGTAAACTCAAAGAAAAAATTATTCCTGTCTGGGCATGTGTGGGAGGCAACCGTTAGCTGTTTCTCTCACATTCATGTTTCTCTCCCCGCCCCCTCCCCCCTTCCTCTCTCTCTAAAATCAATAAAAATATATAAACATATCCTCAGGTGAGGATAAAAAAAATCACTTTAAGAAAGGAGAGTTTTCACCAACTCCCTTTAAAAATTTAACTACAGATTTTCAGAGAAAAAAAGGAAAACATGATCAGGCACATTCAATATAAATATTATTCTAATAGTAATATGCATTTCAACAAAATGTGCTTTGGTATATTCATGATTATTTTCAAAACAAATTTTATTAATAAAAAGATTCCAAAATGCCTACATAAAGCAATGCCAAGGAAGTCAGGGAAAGAAGTGAAGCTCCTAAGCAAAATTGGATAATTGACATATTATCTGAATGATAAACTAATAAAATCTTACACTCATGGAGTGCTTTATATATTATACTAGAGGCCCGGTGCATGAAATTCATGCATGGGAGGGGGGGTTCTCACAGCCCAGCCTGCACCCTTTCCAATCTGGGACCCCTCAAAGATGTCTGACTGCCAGTTTAGGCCCAATCCCAACCGGCAGTCGGACATCCCTCTTGCAATCCGGGAGCGATGGCTCCTAACTGCTCACCTGCCTGCCTGCCTGATCGCCTCTACCCACTCTCCTTGCTTGCCTAATCGCCCCTAACTGCCTCTACCTGCTGGCCTGATCACCCCTAACCACCCTCCCCTGCCGGCCTGATTGCCCCTAACCTCCCTCCCTGCCAGCCTGATCACCCCTAACCACCTCTGCCTTGGCCCCGGCCACCGTGGCTTTGTCCAGAAGGATGTCCGGAAGATGTCTGGTCTAATTAGCATATTACCCTTTTATTAGCATAGATTATTTTCACATGCTACTACTAATAATAATTTATGTTTACTGAGTGTTAATAAGTGTCAAACTCCCTACTGAGCACTATAAATATTGCTTCACTTAATTCTTTTTAGAAAGACACAATGATTACCTCCATTTTAAGTAAGAGAAAACTGAAGCTGAGAGGAGTATTATAAAGATACTAGAGTCCCAGTGCACGAATTCATGCACCAGTGTGGTCCCTTAGCCTGGCCTGTGGGATCAAGTTGAAGCTGGCTCTCCAACATCTCCCAAGGGGTCTTGAATTGCAAGGGGGTGCAGGCCAGGCCGAGGGACCCCACAGGTGCACGATCGGGACCAAGGAGGGACGCGGGAGGTTGGCCAGACAGGGAGGTACCACGGGAGGGCTCCAAGGTTTGTCCAGCCAGTCTTGCTCAGTCCTGATTGGCCAGACCCCAGCAGCAAGCTAACCTACCAGTTGTAGCGTCTGCCCCCTGGTGGTCAGTGCATGTCATAGCAAGCGGTTGAGCATCCTTAGCATGTCATTAGCATATTACACTTTGATTGGTTGAACAGATGACCGAACACTTAGCATATTTGGCTTTCCTATCTAATAATAGACAAACATGGTAATTGACCGTACCTTTGCTACACCTCCCATTGGCTAATCAGTGTGATATGCAAATTAACCGCCAACAAAGATGGCAGCTAATTTGCATAATGCAGGCAGAAGTGCTGCCTAAGCCCCTCCCTGAGCCAGGACCCCCGTGTGCAGCCCTGGGCAGCAGGGCTTGGGTGGCACGATCAGCCCCAGGAAGCCCTATTCTTGCAGGAATCCTCCTGCAATGGGCTTCTAGTTATTATATAAGATTAAGCATTAGAGTTAGGATCCAAACTCAGATGTGCGGTGAGTCACTGTTGTAACACATAGGCATAATTTCATTTGATCTCTTGTACAGTCTTACAAAACTGTTAGGAGAACAGATCTTATTTATGCTTGACAGATGTGCAAACTATAGAAAGAGAGGGAATGACATAAAAGGTCATCCAGTTGGTATGGATGAGGGGTAACAACCTGGTACATGATTCCTGTAGGGGCACTGGTCTTTTAACTATTCATTCCATGTGCTTTAGCTATGCACAGTTTCAATGCCCTTTTAATCACCACTGTGAGTTGATATTTTGAGGAATTCAACTTCATGACAAACCAAGAAAGGCAAATTAAAATATACTACCATTGCCTACCAAGGTAATAGTATTTTTTAAATACTAATATTCAATATTGAGTCATTATGATGAAATTGACAGTTCACTATATTGCCATCTGAAAGGTAATATATATTTAAGTAAGAGAAAACTGAAGCTGAGAGGAGTATTATAAAGATACTAGAGTCCCAGTGCACGAATTCATGTGTGTATATAATTTTTCTAGGAAGAGTTTTATAATATGTAGTAGTAGCTTTAAAATATTCATACTCTGACCAGTACACCCATTTCTAGGACTCTCTCCTAATAAAATAATCTAAGATGCATATGAAGATTTATTTGTGAAGTTATTCATATCATCCTGATTTTAAAATAACTATAAAAATCTGAAACATACTAAGTAGTAAAAAGTAGGAAAACAGAAAATTATGGAATATTTATACTGTGGAATATTATTCAGCCCATAAAAATATGTTTCCAAAGAATTTCTAATCACTCAATGTTTATATTCAAACCGGATAAACAATATGATTCTGATTTTGTATGTGTGAAATATGTTTTCTCTATATAGAAATGTAAATATGTACAGAAAAAGCTGAAATGTAATACATTCTGGTATTAACAATGTTTCTTAAAGGCTTACAAACAATTTCCATTTTTTAATGCTTTTCTCTATATTCCAATATGTATCAATGCATATATATCTATTTTCTTCTCTATAAAAAACAAAATTTACTATTTTTTTTAATTCTTATTAATTCCAAAAGGGGGAAGGTAGTTTCAGAATTATTAATAACTTGGAATATATATGGCAGTTGTTTTTTTCAGGTGCAAAATTAGATAATATAGTCTGTTAGAAATCATATTAAAGATGAAAAATAATTTAAATCAGGTTTAAAAGTGTGGTCTATCCAAGTTTACATATAATTATGTTATTTATAAATCAGTATTTCTAAAGTAATTAATGGAGTTATACTTTTCCACAAAAAAAGGGTCAATATTCCTTTTGCAATACTATTTATTGTAAACAATTAATTTTTTTTCACCATACCCACATCCTTCTTTCCCTCATAATATAAAAGTAAACTTTAAACCAAGTTATATTCTTATCATAAATCTAAATTAATAAAATCTAAATAAATTATTCAATACTAATACTAAATATATTGCTGATAACTTAAAAACCTTTTTAGAGAAGTAGTATGTTTTCTATCTACTCAAAATAAATTTTAGTTTAAATAATGTTTTTTGAAGATTTAATTTAGAAATAATTTGAAAATTTTCAATCCAGAAATTCAAAAGTTAAGGTTTGCAATATGTTTATTCAGAATATTCTATGTATAGTGTAAGGATATTTAAGGTCAACAGAGTATCAAGAGTAACTTGAGCCCTAGCCAATTTGACTCAGTGGTTAGAATGTTGGCCTGCAGAATGAAGGGTACCAGGTTCGTTCCAGCCAAGGATACATGCCCAGGGTTACAAGCTTGATCCCCAGTAGGGGTTTGCAGGAGGCAACCGATCAGTGATTCTCTCTCATCGTTGATGTTTCTATCTCTCTCTGCCACTCCCTTTCTGAAATCAATAAAAGCATACATATATATTTTTTAAAGAGTAACTTGAATTTTCTTCAATTTTTTTCCTTCCTAGTTTAATAAGTTTTAGATATTATACCAGATACTATCATCATAGTTTTTTCCACATGCCAAGTAAACTGAAAAATGAGGAATCAAATGTAAGAATCCTCAACATCAATCATCTACTTTACATATTCATACAGTTTAGGCATATATATAATTTAAGTTCATGTTCATGTATTCTAAAAGTTCACTTTTCTATATTAAATCATATAGGCAAACATCCCAAATATGTGTATAAGAGGCAGAAGATAATTCTGAATTACTGAGAAGGCCCCAGGTGTTGTCTTCAAACACATTTCAATCTCAGAATATTTTATAGGGTCAAGTTTGAGATAAAATGCTGAAGCTTTTTTATGTATAAATAATAGTTGTTTAGGGAAGTTTTATACTAGCTCTTTAGAAAGAAAAAAAAAAAGGGAAGAGAGACTTTGAACAAGGTTGCACACTTAACTTATTTCCCTCATGAATTCTCTGCTACTTCTGGGCCTTAAAAGGTAGAAGTTGGACATTGACAGTAATTATTTTGGATTGCACAGCATGAAGGCAGCTGAGTGTGATTCTGTACTTCAAAGAAGTACAGCCATGTGTCACTTTGAGCAACCATTATGAATATAATTTGAGGTGGTCAGGGAAGCCTTTAGAGAAATAATCTGTGTAGATAAGAGGTTTTCTTTAGATGTTAGATGTAACCACATGCATGTATACACAGAGGTTTTTTTAAAAAGAAGTAGAAAAATTGTGACAATGAAACAAATTTTCTTTTGAAACTGTTGAATAAAAATGAGATTTTAAATGCATCATTTAAAAGAGCTAAAAAATGCCAAAAGTAGAGCTAAAATAGATCTGAACTTTTTATAAGTAATAATATATTGTTCAAATGACTTTCTTTTGACTCCTCACAATGGCAAACCACTGAAACGCAACTCTGGATAATTGGAAAGAAAAAAAAAATCTCTTCATCTCCTAGAACTAATGAACTTTACTTGTATCTTCAAACTATAGCATGACCTAAGTACAGCAGTCCTCCCATCACCACCTTCTCTGTGATTTTGCTTTCCAGGGTTTCAGTTACCTATGGTCAATGGTGATCTGAAAATATTAAATGGAAAATTCCAGAAATAAATCATTTGTAAGTTTTAAATTGTGAACCTTTCTGAGTAGTGCGATGAAATCTCATACCATCCTGCTCCACCCCACCCAAGATGTGAAAAATCCTTTTGTACTCATGATGTATATGCTATCCTCTGTTGAGTCATTTAGTAACCATATTGGTTATCATATCAACTGTCAGAGTGTCACAGTGCTTATGTTCAAATAACCCTTGTTGTCTGAAGGTCAATAGCAGCTTAATGCTATTAATGCTACATCACAATGCCTCCTTCATCTCCCTCACTTTATCTCATCATGTAACATTTCACATCATCACAAGAAGAAGGATGAGTACAGTACAATAAGATATATTGAGAGAGAGAGACATCATTTACATAACTTTTATTATAGTACTAGAGGCCTGATGCATGCAATTTGTGCAAGAGTAGGCCTTCCTTCCCCCAGCTGCCGGCTCCGGCTTCCCTCACAGCCCTGGCTTTGCCTGGAAGGTGGTCTGGAAGGATGTCCAGTCTAATTAGCATATTAGACTTTTATTTTGATAGAT
Source organism: Myotis nattereri (assembly GCF_964212035.1). Lineage (NCBI taxonomy): Eukaryota > Metazoa > Chordata > Mammalia > Chiroptera > Vespertilionidae > Myotis > Myotis nattereri. The sequence goes on along the minus strand of NC_138080.1, from coordinate 47,165,261 downwards.
ATTGTTATAAGTGTCCTATTTTATTACTAGTTATTGTTGTTAATCTCTTACTGTGTCTATTAATTAAAGTTTATCACAGTTATGTACTAGTATGTACAGGAAAAATATAGTATATAGAGGGTTTGGCACTATTTGTAGTTTCAGGCATCGACTGGGGTTCTAGAACATATCCCCTGTGAATAAGGGGGGTTTCACTGGTGAATCAACCAATTGACTTCACTGGTGAACAACCAAACATACGCTTATTTGAGAATGGACTAGAAAAAGAGGCCTGGCACATGGAAGGAACCCAATATTTTTGTTAGATAGACCCTCTATAATTCAAAGAGCATCCAACAAATATTTCTCTAGAAATGGGCAAGTCACAATAGTTAATCTTGACCTACATAGCTATAGCTATGACCAAAGAGATTTAAAAGAAGAAGAAGGAAAAGAAGAAGAAGAGGAAGAAGAAGAAGAAGAAGAAGAGGAAGAAGAAGAAGAAGAAAAAGAAGAAGAAGGAGGAGAAGAAGAGACATTAAAATGTCGGCATACCTGATTTGTTCAATCATTGACAAGAACGGAATGTAATTTTGGATGAAACATCCATTCTCAAGTGAGGTCAAATAATTATCTGCTGATCTTTAGCCTACCTTAGCTATCACAGAGCTTACATGAGTCCATTGTGACTGATCACTGACGTAACAGTGCATCTCAAAGTGTCATTGTACAGTTCTAGTTACGGAGTCTTAAATTTGTCCTCCTCATGGAAAATATTACCAGTCATTATTCCCACTCTGCACATCCTCTCCACTGGGATTCCAAGCCTTGGGATTCCAAACAAAGGCAAGAACTGATAAAATACTTCTTTAGCCAAGATGTCTGTGAATTAGAATGAGGTGGAAAGGAAAAGGATGCAGGTGTGGGTTGTCGTCTATGAGCTTAGAAACAGCCCTGAAACACATTTTTAGTTCAGAATTGAGATTCTGTCCCAGAAACTTGTTTTTATTCTGTAGAGATATTCTACAGCCGAATTATCATAAGGTAGGGGGAAAAAAGGTTGAAAACAATCCAAAGAGAAATTGCTTACAAATGCTTGAAATACTGTGTGAAATCCCTGTTTAATCTTCCAAACAGATTTTAAGAATCACTGTCTTAGCCATTTTCCACAGCTGTTCCAAAGCCCCACAGCTTACAGTGCTCCGCTGGCAGAACTGAATTAGCTGTCACCTCCTAAGAGGAGCAGAGGGCTTGCTTGGGTGATGTGGGTCAGAAAACAACTCATGTATAAACTGCTTAGTGCTTATTTGCCAGATTCTGTGGGTGTTCTTGAGTTCGACTCGGCAGATTTGTGTTTGTTTGATTGATTAGTGAAGGCTTATTTTGAAGGAGGTAAAAGTGTTGACTTAGTGAGCCCCTTCACATGAATAGCCTTGTGGCACATGGCTTATCATTTTCCACCAGGGGAGGACCCTCACACCAAATGGATACTGGAATGTCTCTGAAAAAATGAATGATAGGTCAACCACCTCTACTATCAGATTAAAGAAGAACTAGTCTTCTGGGGAATACATTATCACTGCAGTGGTTCTTACCCTCACCAAAGCTCCTTTCTAAAAACGAGCAAGCTCAAGCTATTTTTCTCCAACTTTTTTCAATTTATTCTCCCACTCAATGATTTTTTTTCTTTTTTTTCTTTTTTCTTTTTTTTTTTTTGGTACCCTTGACCGGAATCGAACGTGGGACCCTTCGGTCCCCAGGCCAACACTCTATCCACTGAGCTAAACCGGTTAGGGCTCAATGATTTTTTTATTGCTCTGTATATTATCCTCACATCCACCAAGTTTCTTTTCCATTATAGGGGCTCCTATTAAAATCTCTCCTCATTTTTAGCTAAAGGACAACCTGCTAGTAAGTACATTGTTTTTCAACCCATAAATCCTCAACCATTAAATATATTATATACTAGTATGCTGAAATCGCTGTATGGTGTCAGAATAGCTTCTTTTTCCTCCTTTTCTTCCTTTTTCACTTTTTTTTTTTTTTTTGGCCATTATATTTAAAGACTCCCCGCATATCAGCTGTGAAAGGAAAACTGTTCTTACAGCTCTTCCAAAATGTGAAAAAAAAATTTTTTAAGTTTCAATAGCATGCCATAGTTGACATACATAAATTTACTCCAAGGAAGGAAGGAAAAGAGGGAGGGGAGGAGGGCAAGCACTTTAACCAGCATATGCTCGGGGATCTGCCAAGTGACACAGTTGGTTCATATTCCATAATGACTGGAGTAGCCCTTTAATTGAGTGCTGACACTTGTATGTCATCAAACGATATCTTCTGCAGGCACTTTTCGAGCATTTTCATATTCTCCCTGTGCTCATCTGATAGAATTCTTAAAATACTCTTTCTAATGAACAGAGTTTCCCTTAATTTAAACATGTCGATCTTTAGAGCAATGGCGATAGCCTCACGCAAACTCTTAGCATGCTGGAGACAAGGACAAGAGCTGTTTCATCCACTCGCTTTTTTTCTTTTTTTCTATTTTATCTGTGCACTATCTTTTTACAAATTGAAGAGTAGAGTATAAATTTGTGATTCACATTCCACTTTCAAAACTGAGAGGCTGATATTAGAGTGGGTGAAAACATTTCCCTTAGGACTTCAAGACACAGAGCCATGGTACATTTCCAGATAATGAGGTCTCAGGATAAGTACAGTAGCAGACAAAAGAAATGCATCTTGCATAGCATGTCTGAAAGGAGTAACTGAGCCCTCAAGTTGTCTGACAGTCTTCATTAAAGTCCTTGAAAGTGAACCCGCTGAGACAATATCTTCTCCTAAAATGCTAAAATGGGTCACACATATTTAATGGAAGCCAGGTGCCTAAGTTGTCTGGTATGGGGTTACAGATATAGAATAAATATTTACTGAGAAATTCAGCCATCATGTCAGAAAAGTGTACAAGCCTGATATTTTTGTCAGTGGTCAGGAACATAGAAAATATTTCCCTCTGGGAATGACATGGCTGCTGTAGAGAAAGAAGAATCTGTACAGCAGGATTAATCAGTTGCACCATTTTGCCAAATGTTTGTATACTTTTGAATTCCAATAAGGATTTAGGACAGCTTACAAAGATATTTTAATTTAGCAAGGAATTAAATATAAAAATGAAAAACTCTAGTCTAGTGCTGGCAAAGCTACGAGGAAATGGGACAGCTCATGCATTTTGAAAGGGAATGTAAAATATTCAACATTTCTGGAGGGCTATGTGTACCAACACTCAAAATGTGCATATAATTTGATCCTGAAATTCCCTCTCTCATTATTTATCTTGAGGAAATAAGAGTATGAGTGTACAAATATGCTATATAAAGATGTTAATTGAAAGTTGTATCCTAACACTTTATTTTTAATTTAATCTTATTTTATTTTGTATCCTAACACTTTATATAATCAAAGTATCCAGTGATAAGAGATTGAGTAAATAACATATATGCACATAAAATACTATTTACCTTTTTTTTTTTTTTTGCTTTTTTTTACCTCTTTTTTAAAGGTAGACTTTATATTGAAATGGAAATATGTCTGTAATATATTGTTGCATTTAAAAAGCATGTTAAGGCCCTGACCGGTTTGGCTTGGTGGATGGAGCATCGGCCTGCGGACTGAAGGGTCCCAGGTTCGATTTCGGTCAAGGGCATGTACCTTGGTTTCAGGTGCATCCCCAGTAGGGGGTGTGCAGGAGACAGCTGATCGATGTTTCTCTCTCATCAATGTTTCTAACTCTCTATCCTCTCCCTTCCTCTCTGTAAAAAACTCAATAAAAATATATCAATAAATAAATAAATAAATATAAAAAATAAAAAGTATGTTATGGATTAAAACATGTAACTACACTTATGGAATATATACTTGAAGAAGCATCTTGAAAGATATAAAATGAAATTTTTAAGAGCAATTAAAAATGCTTATCATATTCTACTTTAAAATAAAGATGTCTCCATCTTCAGAAAAAATACAATAGGACAACTCATTTTAAGTTATGCTGAAAGACTACTTCATTACATTGCAAAATGCTCACAGTCAATTTTCAAATGAAAAGAAGCAGGTTGCTAGCCAGTATAGACGGCATAATCATGATTTTCTAAATGTATTTGTGTGTAGAAACTAAGTCTGAAAAGCCTGTACCAAAATGGTAATAGAGCCATTTTCATGGGAAAAGTTGATCCAAGTTGCAAATTGAGAGACTAGGTTGGAAACACACCTCCTTCCATGAAGTCCTTTCTGGCCATGAAGGCACGGATCTTCTCTCACCTGTTCCAGCAGCGGGAATGACGTGCACCCCAGAGAGTGAAAGTCCCAAGCTGCCTTAGCCATAGCCAGGAAGAGAGGGTCTCCCATAGTGAGGTAAGTCCACCACCAGATTGACAAGTAAAGACATATATATATTGAGAACTTGCTATGTGTTAGGCAATGTGCTATGAGCTTTATATATGAGCTATCTGTTTTACCCTTAAAACAACCCTAGGAATAAAATGGTATTATTGCCCTAACCGGTTTGGCTCAGTGGATAGAGTGTTGGCCTGCAGACTCAAAGGTCCCAGGTTCGATTCCAGTCAAGGGAATGTACCTTGGTTGCAGACACATCCTCAGTAGGGAATGTGCAGGAGGCAGCTGATTGATGTTTCTAACTCTCTATCCCTCTCCCTTCCTCTCTGTAAAAAGTCAATAATATATATATATATATATATATATATATATATATATGTATATATTTTTAAAAAATGGTATTATCTCCATTTTTGAGCTAAAGATATGAATACTCAAGAAATGAATGCTAGTAAGAAGTAGTAAAGTGGCGGAGCCCAAACCAGAACATAGACTTGCCTGGTTCTCGAAACCATTCCTTTTAACCATTTTATATATCAGGGTAAATGTTGGCACTATCTCTGTTTTTAAGGTCAAATCAATGCAGTACTTTTTTTCTCTTGTTTTTAAGATCTTAGTCAGATCAATGCAATCTGCTCCTTTGTCTTGGCTCAGACCAGTTTCACCTGGTTGCCATATGGATACCAGGGTGCCATGCAGAAATATAATGTACTACATAAAACTCAAGGCATCTCCCTGAAGTGTGTAGTACCGTTTTCAACCCAGAAATCACAGAGAGAAAATGACTATCCCCGAGATTGCTATTCTGAGAGAGATAATTGCTGTTCATCTCACTCTGCTCACAAAGTACTTCGCTACAGTGACACTTACACCCTTGGAGGTCAGCCCGCACTTCACTGACAGCTACCAGTTCGGCTGTGTCAATTCCGCCTGAATCTACTTGCTTGCACGGTTTCCAGAGCACACAGCTTACCAAGACATTATTTTGTATCAGTGCCCAGAGAGCTCTACAAAGGGTGCATTTTAATGAGCCTGAAATAGGTAAATAAATAAATAGCTCATAGGTGATATGTAATTTACTCGCAAAAAAACCAACAATGAATGACTCGCTGCCCTCGCAGTCCGTAGCATGATGCCTTTAGTGATTACTGGTAGAATTCTAGGGTACAGAAAAGCTGAGTTTCATTTTTTAGCTTATTCCCTAAAATTGTTAGCTGATGGATCTTTCCTTCTCTTGCCTCAAATGTCCTTGCTCATCTCCACTCTCAGGTAAACGTATCTCACTGAAAAAACTGCATCTATGCGTGGATAATGATGTGGTCAACATCCTCTGCATGCCTATTCGCTCTATACTGGGACATGACCGAGTGTTGAGTAATACCACAGCATCTTTTCCTTTCTTTACTGCTCAAAAGTGAAGGCAGTTAGAGGTCTACTTTTCACTCTGCACCCCGGGTCAATCTATTTAGTAACTTTCAGTTGGGTCTACGATGTTCTAATTTTGATAAGGTTTCTGGCAAACTTGGTTGAAACATTTCAGGAGAAAGGGGATATTAAAGCATAGTTGCTATTCGATAGCCGAATGAAAGTGCTTAAAACACACTGAGCACTTTGCAATCTGGGTTCCATGGGCCCTTTAGCTTCTGAATATCTATGACCTCCTTAAATTGCACATAAAATGTTGTGTCCATGTGCATTTTCTTCCACTCATTAAATTTTCAAACTGTCTGCAAACCAAAGCAGATAAACTATAAAACTAGCACCTTTTATACAAATGTTTATCTTAAGAAAATTCATTCATACTTATTTCATTACTGTTCATTCATTCACATCAGGCCTACTCTAAAATACTTCAGGGGTAAAGCTTTCAAAGACTCACTTTAACCCAGATTGATTTTATCTTATTTCTGAATTTTTACTGTACTTAGTGTCTGGTAAAATCACTTAGAGAGAGTGTGTGTGTGTGTGTGTGTGTGTGTGTGTGCGCGCGCGCGCATGCGCGCACATGTGTGTTTTCCATAGCTGTTTTATATGTGCACACAAAATCTTCTCTCCAGATATATTATGACACACCACATATCTTAAGTTTATATCTTCATTATTGTGAAGGATCCAATAGCTCATCAGAACCAGAGATGTCTTTTTGTGTAGCTCTCACTATGACTGAAACTGTGCTTACTTGCTTGTTACTACGAGCTATCAGTAATCCAATGAAATGACTGTAGTTTTAGCATTCCTCTCTGATTACCTTTAATGAAAGTTTTCTTCCTAACATTAGAAACCATGATACATTAGAGGAAATACGTATTAGCAATCAATTTCTAAAAAGATAAAATGGCCCAGCAGGTGTTGCTCAGTGGTTGAGTGTCGACCTATGAACCAAGGGGTCATGGTTCAATTTCCAATCAGGGCACATGCCTGGGTTTAGAGCTTGATTCCCTGTAGGGGGCCTGCAGGAGGCAGCCAATCAATGATTCTCTCTCATCATTGATGTTTCTATCCCTATCTCTCTCTCCCTTCCCCTCTGAAATCAATATATATATATATATATATATATATATATATATATATATATGACAAAATGTCCTACCAGCCAAATTACAAACTCTATACCTAATCCATATAATTTATCAAAAATCCTATTACTATTCAGCCAATGTGACTCAGTGGTTGAGCGTCGACCAAGAACCAGGAGGTACGGTTCAATTCCCAGTCAGGGGGTCCCATTCCCCAGGTGGGGCGTGCAGGAGGCAACTGATCAATGCTTCTCTCCCCTCATTGATGTTTCTCTCTCTTTCTCCCTCTCCCTGCCTCTCTGAAATCAATAAAAACATTTTTTAATCCTATTACTATTTTTTTCCAAAATCTGACCTGTTTTCCATTACAATCGCCCTAGTCTTACTGTGATTGTTTCAGCAAGCTCCTGACCAGCCTCTGTATTTCTGCCTGTGCTCCCCGGAGAGTCTTTATCAAAAAGCAATAGATGTCAGCCTTTTAAAATGTGGGTCCAATCATGGCATTCCTCTCCTTCAAATTGTCCCATGACGACTCATCTTAGAATAATAAACAGAGTCCTTACAAAGATCTCCAAGACCCTGGTTATTCAGCTGCCCATATTTCCATTTGCTCAAAACTGGTCTAATTTCAACTTTCCTCCTGGTCCGCTCCATTCCAGCTCTTACACTAGATTCCTAACTGTTACCTGAACTCATCACACACACTCCTATATCAAGGCATTTGTACTTGTTATTGCCTCATACAGTATATTTCCCTCAGAGAACATCATCATCTGGAGCTGCAGGCAAGACCTTGCTGATAACCTGGACCAAGGCTTGAGAGTGAGCACAGCAGTGCTGCAAAGAAAGCTGATTTATTTTATGCAGAAGGTAGGATCCTGATAGTGAAGGACTGAGATCCTGAGACTTGAGACAGAGACACCTCGCACGCACACATATTGAATTCCAAATGCTCTAAACTCTGGGCCTGAAAAAGTGCCCCAATTCTTCTGCTGAAGAACAGCAGCTTTCTTTTGCCTGAAGACTGTGCAAAAACCTCAGCTGAGACAAATGCTTTGCAAAATTGTACTTGCTTCTCAAATCGGGCCCATCCCTCCCTTCTGTCTACTAGAGAAGCACGATCTTATTGGCAAAGTCCTGCCTGTCCAAAGGGAGGAAAAGAAAGGAAACAGGACCTGACTAAGAGGTGCGGGAAGGAATGGAAAAAATACTCCCAGAAGTGGATATCGAATATGTTGGGCAGGAAAAGGGAGATGATTAGCCTGAATAGGGGAGAATTTGTTGCCATGACGCATGCTCTTGGAACTTCATGTCCCAATAAAGACACCTGCAGCCAGTCCTAATATATTTTGCTTGGTTTCTTCCTACAAGCTTTGAAAAAACAGTGACTCACATCAATTGAGGTAAAATTACCAGAACTTCCTTGGCAGAGTTTGAGGAAGAAATCAGTGGGCTCAAAGAAGTGGGCAAGCTAGTTATTTAAAACCTGAAACTCCTCCAGGAGATCATGTTTCCTGGGAAATCCCTTCACTGTGTCTCAAAATGCACTAGTGAGGAGGACACTAACTGTCCAGAAGCTTACTGGTGATTGTTCTTAGTAACCTACAAAGGTAAGGATGCTGTAATGGAACTGACTTCCTTCTATCAGTGAGAAGGGTAGGATTTGGAAGACGTTGCCTCCGTTTTAATATTATTTGTACTGTCAATGTAAGAAACGTCCAAACTTGTAAGAATTTTTGTGAGTTATTTGAGCCAAGCTGACAATAATCGTCAGGAAGCAAAATCTCAACGAATTGAGAAAATGCTCTAGTCTAGAGAATGGCAGTTTTGTACCTTATTTTTTACATTACAATCAAAGGAGGGTTCCATGAAATCCACTGGAGATAGATAAGAGAGGCGGGAGAAAGCAAAATGGGGAAATCTCTTGGATTTAGATAAAGAATAAAATGAAGAGACAAATACTTCTTTTACCTTGGTGGGTGTAGGATAGCTAACAATTAACATTTGTAGCACTTAGAGATGGTTTGCAGGAGAATGAGATTGTAATGATTCCTTGGTCTTGTGCTCTGATGGAGGAGTGTGCCCTGAGAGGTCTGGGAAAAGGGATTATTCAGACACTTTAAAGATATGTTATCTTAGATGCAAAAAGACAATAGACAGGCTCAGTTAAAGTAAAGATTGACCTTTGTCAAGGAAGATGCGGCTAGGACACGACTAACCTCCATGACTCGCTTTTAGTTAGAAAGTTTTAATTTCAGACCATCCTATGAGGTTACCTTTGGTCTCTGAGTTGGCAACGCCACCAGGCAGGCCTTGTCAGGTTTAGTGTGTGGCCCCTTTTTGGCCCACAGCACACACCCTCTACTTCCCACTTATACCCACCACTGTATGTGAGCCGGGGTGCAAATATCCATTGAGCCTTCCCTGTGCCCTGAAATCTTCCATTTCCCCCCTGCCTCAGGTTCCCCCTCATCCTTCCCTCCCCCCACTTCATAGCCATCAAATATTAACCATCCTTTATGTCCTCAGGGACCCACCTTTCTCCTTATTTGACTACACTGCCTTGCACATAAAAAGAGCTCAATTACTAGATGTTAAATGACGGAAGGTGGCAGCTTGCCAGCCTATGCTAATGAAACAGCCCTCCTGTCCCTGCGAGGCAGCATGCACATTTTGACAGGGGCCTCCAGGAGACCTTGTACCAATGCCTTAACACACAAGTTATTGTTTTAAAAGGAGGCCAAGTTAAAGTAGGGTGAGCTTTGACCCAGGGAAGGTGATTTGGAGGGAGGACCTTGTAGTACCCCAAGGTCATTTATAAATACAACTGTCTAAATCACTTATTCAACCAAAAAATATGCCATTTAGCTCTTTGTTTGTCATGCTAATGGAGATCCAATTTGTAAGAAACAGGAGTGAATACATTCTGCAAAATTCTAAAAACCTGAACACATTTGCTCTCTTGTCCTCCCATGTACAAAAGCTCACCCTGGCCCAAAGAAGTAATTGAAGAACAGAGATGTACCATTCATTTGCATGAAAAGAAAGCACACAATCTTTGGCTACTTTTACGGAACAGCACACTTCAGCTCACAAACCTTTACATTTGATGTATGCAGAGGTTACTTGCAAAATGAAGAGTATGCCCTAATAAATAAGTTCTGCAGAAGAGTTCAGAAATATTCTTAAATGAGGAGGTAGACAATAGATTAAGTTCTATGGATCTGCTGTACAAGATTGTGCCCACAGTTAACAATACTGTATTGTACGTTTAAAATTTTGTTCAGAGGATAGATCTCATGTTGAGTGTTCGGATCAAGGTTTAAAAACACACTTACTATTGTGGGTCTACATATGTATGTGATTGTGTGGATAATAGTGACTTATGTTGATTGGGAACTTTGTAAAATGAAATAGTACTTTTGTTGTTGCTGAGAGCAACTTTACCAGGGAATGAAAAGTGGATTCTCAACTAACTCTCGGTATCGCACTGGGAACTATAAATCCCAGACGGAAAAAGTATCTAATACACAGAAAATGGGAAGAATAGGTCAAGAATGGCAAGTAACTGCTGAAGAGGGATCTTAAAACTGCTTTGACCTGAAAAACATTTCAGAAACAAAACCAGTGATTTATAAACTGAAACACAGATATAAAAATATATTTGGGTCATCTATTTTTCTCGATCTTTCTGACAACACTGCCATCTGGAGACTCGGTTTGACCAAGGACAGAAGATCGTAAGAAAAGGTAGACATGGACACTGAAAGGTCACTGATGAACTCATTCTGTTTCTCTCGTTACTCTTCTGCTGTCTGTTATTTCAGCAAAGAGACAACGAAATATTTGAAAACTGAGTTTATAAAAAAACTCTAGATATGCAACATTACAAAGAAGAAAATATATAAACTTTATACTATTCAAATGGAAGTATGGAGCAATCCACATGTAATTTGTTCACTTAGGGGATATAATTATTTTAAGGAGAGTTAAGAAAATGATAATACATGGCAACCATTCATGAAAATGCAAGTATTCATAAAAGTGTTTTTTTAATTTATAAATTTGCAATTACAAGTAAACAGAGGTACTTCCAAGCCCCAAAATAGGCAATACAAGTAGGATTTTTAAAAATCTGAGAAGGAGAGAGCAAACAGAACTCGGGTTTCCACGGGTTTTCCTTTACCTGCTCACACAGAACATCAGCAGACCCTGAGTTTTCTCCCAAGTGTCTTTGCGAGATGCCATGCAAGGGTCTCACGGAGTTTGCAGAGAATCTGTTAAGCACCCCCTGGGTACCAATAGCACATCTTGGTGCCCTTACTCCCACCAAGCATGATGTTACCTCCACTGTGAATAGCTTCCAAAGGTCACCTCTTTCTTTGCTAGTCTGCCCCGTGACTTCCACTCTGTTTGCCAGGTATGGCTGCCACTTTCCAGCAGGTGACACTGAGCATCACCCTCGCTGACAGCAAAGCCCTCAGAATACACGGGTTGAGTGGCAATCAGCGATGAAGAGGAAGGGCTGTCTTCACCCTCTTTTAGAGAATGTCAAAAAATGATTATTTTTGCACAGGCCTCCTGCAAAAGTCCACGGCCCCCAAATTGTTCAGTTTCTTGTTCCAATAAACCCTTCACTCTCCAAACTTTCTCTAATCTTCTTGGCTTAAGAACATCGGTAAGAGTTTGGGGCCCATCCTGGGGAAAAGTCAAGTAATAGATCATATTGATATCAGAGCATTTGGGTTGTCTGAAAGCCTCTGTTAATTTAAGCAATGCTGAATTCCATATGGAAGCTAAAAGACGCTTTCTCGTCCTTTTTCTGTGTAGTTCCCATTTTAACATAAGTACCAAAAATATGTTACTTTACACACCAAATGTCTCATAGATTTTAGTTCAAGTCGCTTTTTCTGATTTAATTTTTTGTTTAACTTTTTTTAGTCCCTCTCTCCTGGGCGTTCATTCATTGGTCCATGTGGCCTGGCTAGAGGACAATGACCAATGAGAGAACTCAGGCTGTTCTCATCACTGCCTACCCCATTTTCATCCCTCATCCTCCACTGAGACATTCTAATGGATCCAGCTTCTATGTTTTACTCTCTTCATCGAAAATGCTCCTTGCTCTCCTATTGAACATCCTCCCAGAAGTTCCTCCCACCAGACCTCCAGGCACCCCTATCAGTGTGTGAACATCAGATTCAAGCCGAGCCCTCAGTGAAACATGACCCAAGTATCATGTGAGTCACAGAATCTGCCAAAACAAAAAAAGATGCAATGAACCAAATTCAAAGAAATGTCTGATGATTGCAGAGTCTGGGTCCTTTGGGACTCTCTGGGGGTTACACAGCCATCTTGCTTTACAATAACCAACCAAATAAATTGAGTTTCCCACTAAATTTAATTTTTTTAAAAAAGTTTATCATACCAAATCTGACTGAAATTTTGCAGCCCATCAAAGAGAAAGGAAGAGGAAAAACAGGGTGGGCAGGCAGTTACTGTGAGGAAACTTCAGTTTGTTTCCACCAATGTCATTAAGAAGTTCTAAACTTGTTTACTTACATGCCTAGTCCTCACTTATCACATAAAAGGGCTGGGCCAAGTGACTCTTTCAGCTGTAACCATTTATTTCAATAACTAGAGGCCTGGTGCATGAAATTCATGTACTGAGGGGGGGGGGGGGTTGTCCCTCAGCCTGTCCTGCACTCTCTCCAATCTGGGATCCCAACCCCTGTTGGATCGGGCCTAAACCAGCAGTCGGACATCCTCTCACAATCCGGGACTGTTGGCTCCCAGCCACGCACCTGCCTGCCTGCCTGATTGCCCCTAATTGCTTCTGCCTGCCAACCTGATCACCCCCTAACCACTCCCCTGCCAGCCTGATCAATGCCTAACTGCTCCCCTGCCAGCCCGATTGCCCCCAACTGCCCTCCCCTGCTGGCCCAGTCTCCCCCACTGCCCTCCCCTGCAGGCCCATTTGCCCCTAACTGTCCTACCCTACAGGCCTGGTTTTCCCCCAACTGCCCTCCCCTGCCAGCCATCTTGTGGCTGTGGGCACCACCATCTTTGAGGGCATAGCAGGCAATTAGCATATTCCCTCCTAATTGGTTGTGGGCACCGCCATCTTTGAGGGCGTGATAGTCAATTAGCATATTCCCTCCTATTGGCTGTGGGTGCCACCATCTTTGAGGGTGGGGCAGTCAATTAGCATATCCCCCCTTATTGGCTGTGGGAGCTGCCATATTTGTGATGGTGTGAGGGTCAATTAGCATATCCCCTCTTTATTAGATAGGACAATATAAAGTTCTCTAAACAGCCTAGAAAAAGGGGGTGGTCATAAATAAAGAAACAGAGTTGTGCCTTGATAAGAAGATTAGACCCAGCAGGGGATTTGGGCAAAAGGGAAAGTGGTTTTCAGAGCGACAGTGAGAAAAGGGAGGGTGCCAGCAGCAGAAGATGGGGAACTGCCATTTCAGTGCAAAATTCTTATTGATAACGAGGAACCTGGCATGCTATCCAAACAATGGTATTTCACTCAGTATAATACATTCAAATCAGATAAAAGCACTTTCTCAGAACTCTAAAATGCCATATACTGGTACATGTTAAAATTAGCTTCATAGATAACATTACAAGTATGTTCTTTGAGATTAAAGTACAGCTTACAAGGATTCCAGCTAATTTTAAGAAGGAATAAATATGACTTCATGTTGTTTCCTATTTGGTTTAGGACACCTTTTTCTTAAATGTCATCTTTTAGGCAATCGATTTTTTTTTAACTTAATCCCAGCAAGTGCCAACCATATCAGTGATGGCCAAAGATAACTCTGCCCAGCCTTTTATGTGTAGGAAATCAGCAATTTTAGCACAGGAGAATCAACACTGAGAAAATGGTAATACTTTGGGGATTTTTGTAGAGAAAAAAGAACAAATTTTCTGGGGAGTTTTTTGTGAAGGGAAAAAGATACACACACACACACACACACACACACACACACACTACATTCTCTGTCTTCTTGACTTGACAGATGTTTTGCTATTCTTCAAGGTATCCAAAGAGATTTCTAGGGCTTAAGCCAGGGGTATTTGAACCAGAAGAAAATAAAATTAGTCAAAGAGCTGGCAGGGCCGATAATTAGCTGTATATAGGATTGTAAACCTTAAAAAGACACAGTCAGAGAGGTGTCTGGATTTATAGTAACACATACATAACCATCTAAATTGGGAAATCCAGACACGATGGTAATTTTTGTGGTCAGATTTTTGTCTTTACTCTTCAGCACTCTTTATGCTCTAAGAAAGAAAATGGATTCAAATATGAATTTCATGTTTTGTGGCACCTTATTAAAATTATAATGAAAAGCTCAATTCTTCTGCTTGGAACTTCAGCATAGAGTGAATTGCATAAAAGGACAGAAACGTATGAGGAAGGAAAATGCAGTTCAGCGTGATAAAGTAGAGAGAATATCAGGCTGGATATCAGAAGACCTGGATTCTATTCCCAGTTCTGCCCCTAATGACTGGCTGACTTGGGAAGATCATCTCATTTCTCTGAGCCTCAGTTGTCTCATTTGTAAAATGTGGGGACTGATTCAGATGAATACAATTCTGTGATCACCAATGTCAGATCTTGCAGCACTTTCTGTGCCAAGAGAGTCGCTAAGCAAATTAACAAATACTTTCGCATAATAGAAAACAGCATTTCATTAAACCCATTACCTCCCGTGGGGTCTGAAGTAGACAGAGGAGCCCAAACAGTTGGTATATTATGCATCCAGTTGATCACAATGAATCTGCAGAATATCCCTTCTCTGACATTTAAGAAAGGTCAAAATTCTCAAGAGCTTAATAGGAATGTTAATGTCCTTTAAAATGGTATGGCCACTTGGTTATGTTGAATCATTCAAAGGTCCCTGGGACTGTGAAAAATGAATGACAGTGACCTTGAACATCTACTCTCCTCTTATCCAGAGAGAGGGGTAAGGGAAAGGGAACAATACTATTAATCTTTCAATTTTTATATAATCACTGTTGGTAATATAGCTAATGCTCTGTTCACATCTCTGCCTTTATATGTATGTCTTGATGGAAATTATTTTACATTGAAAGATTCACATGCAACATTTCTACTCAGATGGTGAGATGCAGTGTAATTATTGTAAGCATCAGCCAGCATGCCACCTGCCTGGAATGTTACAGACGGAAAGGTAAAGAGATACGATTACACATTTGACTTCAGAAAGCGAGTGCTGATTTAATGCACATTTTTACTTTAGTGTTTTTCTTATCCTAATTTTGAGAAAAATAATTGTTTAGCCTCTTTACCCAGATTCTCATCTCTTTCAGTCAGGCCTGTTATAATCCTCTTCCATTTTAGAAATACAGAGAATCAGATATCATGCATTCTACTAACTCTTAACCAGCAAAATAAATTAGGCAAATATTTTTCAATAAATTAGCATATTTACGTTTTTCTTGATCTACTGTTGAATATTTTATTTGAAAACAAAAGAGAATTTTGCAAGGTCATTTTATGTTTTTCATATTTCAAATGTATAGAAAGCCACTGATATTTAGAGAAACTTAAATTCTGAACTCCATTCTTATTCTCATTTCATAAAAAGTAAATCAAAACTAATAGTATATTACTATGTAGTCTCTAAGAAGAAATCAGTGAAGCAACAAATTGCTACCTGATATAGATAAATATAAATCATCTTCAAACTTTGTCATTATTTCAATGCTAAGAATTAAAGGATTTTAATATTTGTTTCTACAAAATAAAGCATTAATGAAAAATATGCAATGTATCAAAACATTTTTATATATAGAAAATAGACTTGAGGTAAGGTGGAGGAAGGAATAGACTAAAATAGCAATTTTTTCTAACTTTACAAGGTTAATTGACAAATAAAATTGTATATATTTGAAGTGTACAGTGTGATGATTTGATATTTACATACATTGTGGAATGATTTCCAAATCAAGACAATTAACACATCCACCACCTCACATGTTCACTCCGTTTTTGTATGTGTGTGTGTGATGAGAACACATAAGATTTACTCTCAGAAATTTTCAAGTACACAATTACACAGTCAACTAAAGTGGCCATGTTGTACATTAGATCTTCAGAACTATACTTGTGATTGAAATATATATACCCTTTGACCTATACCTCTCCATTTTCCCCACAACCAACCCCTGGCAACCACCATTCTATTCTCTGTGAAATAGCAGATTTTCCTTTCAGTGGATTAAAACTTAATTTCTGCTATAATAAGGACTCTTCTTCAAGCTAGTGAGGCTTCCTGCATATATATATCACTGCCCTAGCCAGCTTGGCTCAGTGGATAGAGAATCTGCCCACAGAATGAAGGGTCCTGGTTTCCATTCCAGTCAAGGGCATGTGCCTTGGTTGTAGGCTCCAACCCAGGCACATGTGGGAGGCAACCAATCCATGTGTCTCTTTTACATCAATGTTTGTCTCTCTCATCCTCCTCCTCCTCCTCCTCCTCCTCCTCCTCCTCCTCCTCCTCCTTTCTACTCTCTCTAAAAATCAGTGGAAAGCCCAGCTGGTGCTGCTCAGTGGGTTGAGCATCATCCCATGGATGAAGAGGTCCTAGGTTAGATTCCAGTCAGGGCACATGCCCAGGTTGTGGGCTCAATCCCCAGGATGGGGCATGCAGGAGGCAGCTGATTAATGTATTTCATCGATATTTTTATCTCTCTCTCCCTCTCCCTTCCCTCTATCTAAAAATCAATAAAAATATATATTTTAAATAAATAAATAAATATCAATGGAAAAATATCCTTAGGTGAGAAGAAAAAAGTGAGAAAATATACGTATATATTATTAATAGTTGCTATATTAATAAGTGTTGGAAATAAATACATTTTTAGAATTCAAAAGAAGTTTTTTACTAGTTTATTCACATACTTGAGAATCAGGAGGGCAAGTCAGCCGAGCCTGACAGCATGGGTTAGAATCTAAAAACCAACAGCTCTGGAACAAGATTGCTTGGATTTTAAATTTGCTCCACCATCTGCGCACACAGTGATTTTGGCAAGTTTAGAAAACCCCTCTGTGGCCCTCATCAGGTTAATTCATCTGTAAAATAGGGACACACCCTAGTCCCTTTGGCTCAGTGTATAGAGCATTGGCCTGCAGACCTAAAGGTCCCAGGTTTGATTCCAGTCAAGGGCACGTACCTCAGTAGCAGACTCCTCCCCAGCCCAGGCCCTGATTAGGATGCAAGCAGGAAGCAACCAATCGATGTGTTTCTCTCACATCCATGTTTCTTTCTGTCTTTCCCTCTCTCTCCCACTCTCTTTAAAAATTAATGGGAGCCCTAACCGTTTTGGGCTCAGTGGACAGAGCATTGGCCTGCGGACTAGAGTTCCAGGTTCCATTCCAGTCAAGGGCATGTACCTTGGTTGCGGGCACATACCCAGTAAGGAGTGTGCAGGAGGCAGCTGATCGATGTTTCTCTCTCATGGATGTTTCTAGCTCTCTATCCCTCTCCCTTCCTCTCTGTAAAAAATCAATAAAATATATATTTTTTAAAATCAATGGGAAAATATCCTTGGGTGAGGATTAACAAAAAATAAAATGAAAATAAAATAAAATAGGGACAAACGTACCTCATAATGTTGACTTCAGTGTTCCATGAGGCAACACATGTAAAGTGATTAGAAAAGTGCCAGGAACATGGTATGTGATTGGTAATTATTACATGATACTATTTATTAGTATAATAAAACGGACAACTTAAGAATTCAGCAGTTACAATTCCCTGCAGCCTGGAGACAACTTACATGGTTCTGAGAATGTCGAGAAAGGCAGAAAACCCGAGAGAGAGCTGGTGACTCAACTCTCTGGTTAATCTTCTCACTACTACCATAATAAGCTGTTTTAGAGTAGCCCTGGTCTGCCACTGGCCTACAACATGGAAATTATTTCCTAATCTAAGTCTACACAGTACTAACGTCTAAAGAAAAGGTTTAAAGAATAATTTAGTCTTATAACCTCTAGGTATTTTTCTAATGGAAAATATAGATGATTTTTTTTATTCATCACAATGTTGATGGCCATGAAGTATAAATATCCGTATCTGTTTAAGGAAAAGAACACAGTGTGGATGACTATTTTACTAGGAATAATGATATATCCTACAAAATGTGCTTAACCCCTGGGATGCAAAGCTCCATGAAACAGCACATATCAGAAAGGATTATTGGCCAAAAGATATATTTTCTTATTAATAACTGGCATTCATCTTAATATCAGAAATATTTAATTTTTGCTGCACTGACATTTTTTTACAATAACCAATCATTTTATTTGAAATATATATAGAGCCACCCTCCAAAACCACAAGACTTAGAAAAGAGAAAGGCATAAAAATGGGGGTGATCCACAATGATGGAGTTTGTAATGAAAAAAAAAATGTTTTGAGTCTAGATGTGTTTACTTATTTTATTTTATTTTTTGGTCAAAAGTCTTTTCTCTTGTTTTCTTGTATTTTTATTTTCTCTCCAAACACAATATTAAATTCAGTTAAAAGGCACATGATAAAGGAATAATGATTCCCGTGCCTCCTGCCAAACTTACTATTACCCAGTTTTATTAATTTACAGTTTTTACTTGAGCCTTTTGGGGGAAAATGACTCAAAAGAGTTCCTGAATGACGCTGAGTTCAGAACTACCGTGGGAAAACAAGCCCTGCTCCTTGTCTCAGAAAGGCTGCCCCCTAGAACTTCGGCTGCTGTGTGTGTCCCTGCAGGGGGCACTTGGAGATCCCAAAGGCCCTTCCGTTTCACCAACCAATATCAACAAGAAACATTGACCTTTTCAGCACTATGTTATTCAACTTTTCTCCACAGCTGTCAACACCCCTGTGCTGCAATTCTGACAGTTTTTAAGTAACCTATTTTTCCTCGCTTGCCAAATCAAATTGTGAGAGAAATTGTATTGAAGTTTGGTATGTTCTTGTTACCCACATGTCATTTAAACTCTATGTAATTCATGAAAGTTTACTGAAAACATTTGGAGGAAGAAAATACTTCCCATTTTTAGAGTTATGGAACTATTAAATGTTTAATGAAGAAACACTCACTGAGTGTTTGAAGTCTGTTTCTTCTTTCGCAAGCCCCTCCAAAGTACTAGGGGGAAAAAAGATAAATAGGTAGAACGTAGTTGGTTATGTCCTCAAGTTTCCTACCTAAACCAAATTATCTTAGTGGGTAAGCACTCTGCAGTTGGTTGAATATGTCAGGAAGCTAAATGCTCTGGAATATCTGATCTGAAAGAGCAAGGACAGTCATCTGAAAGCTCAAAGAGAATAAAATACCAATTGTGTTCTTACTCGGCAAGCTCTCAAGTTATAACACTCAACAAGAAGGTTCCCATTCACTAGAAGAACACTCCTGTAGGATGATCAGGTGAACAAAAGTTATATTAAAATGCGGCAAAAGCTAAATATGAGGTAAAAGGATAGCTACTAATTTAATGTACTCTCAAGCACTGTTTTAAGTGTTTTGCATGTATTAACTTTTAATTTTCAAAACTCAATGAGACTGTTCTATTATAAGGCACCATTTTGCAGATGACAAACTGAGACAAAAGAATGAGTAAATAATTTGCTGAAAGTTACAACTGGCAAGGATTAGACATAGAATTTCAGCCCAAGTTGTTGGATGTCACTGTGACATTTGGTAGTCACTAGCATTTGTTGAACAAATACTGAATTGGAAAGAGTGGTCACGTGCTTGCTTTAGACAATGATATGCAAATAGCAGTGACACGTTCTTTCCATTGGAGACTTTAGGAGCCAGGATACGATTCACCACATGGAGGCTGTGAATATGTATATTACGTAAAGATTCCTTGCCAAGTCCCTGAGTAGTTACAAGGAGCAGAAACTGTCTGTGAACCAGCATTGAACGTGTAGTGTGAGAATTAAGTGCTTATTGAGTTAAACCTGCTGAGCATTTGGGATAATTTTATTAACACTACAAAACTAGCCTAACCTGACAGAGACATACTATCTACACATTATGAGGGTTCATTTATGCTTGCTTAATCCAGTTTTAGAGGGAATTCAGAATGAGTATGATTTATCCAGGTGAAAGCAGGAGACAGGGAGAGAAAAAGTATAATCAAAGCCCCAAAAGCAACAAGCATGAAGTTCTTAAAAATTTCAAATGTTAAGAGAACTAAAGAAATTCATATTAGGATAAAGTGCACAATTATTTATGTAAAATTTGACTTGTTTAAGGATTGACTTTTTCCTACAATCCATTTTCAAAAGTCATGCTAGATAAAAATTTCAAAATTGCTTATTAGTTTATATATCTAAAAATGTCAAAGAATCCTTCACTTGATTAAGGCAAGGGTTAAGGGCTTAATTCTATTTCCTTGTTGTCACAGAATCACCAAATTTTCTAGTCAACTTTGTTCTAAGTAGTCACACAGGTTGTTAGTGGCAGAGTCAACTAGCAAGGTTTCCTGGTTCCCAGCACTTCTTTCCTCTTTCTCATTTCACTTTTTATTTTTATTTTTAACTTTGTAAGTGAGCAGGAGGAATTTGATAGCCTAGTGGTTTTAAGGACAGAGTCACAAATTGTTAAAATGTTCACTGATCATATAAATACAGCTGGGCCCTTGTTTCTCAATATCCCATCTCCAGTAGGCTTAGCATTCTAAGCTGTAGAACAATGGCCATCAGGAATGGCTTTTGTGATTATTTGTCATCTTATGCGACAGGTAATGGCATTATGAAAATTGTACTAATTGCTTCCTAAATTTTAGTTACATACTGTACCCTTTGATGAAGCCACTTTTTGTCTATTTAAAGATAGGCATTAACTACTCATTTTTTTACACCTGGAGACCAACATTTCATTCTTTGTTGATAAAAATCATCCACGAATTACTTAGAAAACCTTGTCAGGGTACACTACCTTTGCTAAATAAACATTGCTTTGAAATGGCGTCACCCGTGGAAAATTGTGTTGGGAAGACATGATAGGCCCACATGTTTACATCGAAAGGGCAGATGTGGTACAGGTGCAATGAAAGGCAGCGAGATCTACTTATTCAGCACTGCACTTAGAGGCAGACACTTTGTTGGATCAGAATCTAAACCTATCTCTCTCTCATTCTGATGTGCAAAACCAGCCCTATAATAGCCTATACTCTGCTCCTGCCTTCCTGGATAATTGAACAAGTGATGAGATATTGATGGAGGTTCTGCAAGATGAGAAAAAAAAAAAGTTAAAAAGAAATAGTGCAAGTTTCTATGAATATAGAAATTCTTCCACTATGGGTTTCTTTAGAGCAGGGGTCCTCAAACTTTTTAAACAGGGGGCCAGTTCACTGTCCCTCAGACCGTTGGAGGGCCGGACTATAGTTTAAAAAAAACTATGAACAAATTCAGCAACAGGCAGTGGTGGCAAAAACACCCAGCGGGCCGGATAAGTGTTTTCGACGGGCCGCATGTGGCCCGCGGGCCGCAGTTTGAGGACCCTGCTTTAGAGTATCACTTATCCTCTTAGATAATGGGAAACTGTTAGGTATTGTTACACTCTGTATGTTGCCTTCAGTATTGTTTTAGTGTTATTTTCAATATATTTTTATTAATTTCAGAGAGGAAGAGAGAAGGAGAGAGAAAGACAGAAACATCAATGATGAGAGAGCCAGGGATCAAGCCAGAAACCTGGGCATATGCCCCAACCGGGAATCAAACCATGACCTCCTGGTCCATAGGTCGATGCTCAACCACTGAGCCAAGCCAACCAGGCATGCCTTCAGTATTGTTAATCTACCTTCCAATGACACTCCTCTCCAAGAAACATACACATTTATACACCACCTTTTTTTGCATTTTGCATATCACAAAATAATTGTATTCAATCACATCTGCTTTCCAGAAGCTTATTCAATCTCTAATTTTACCCACATGGTCATGCAGTGTGTCTAAAAGCCCATTCAGGTCATTTTTCATCACTTTAACAGATTCCCTTTAGTTTCAGCTGACTTTTCTCTCCTCAGTCAGCATTTCTCCTCATCCACATATGAACACTATCTACGGACAGAAGCTGCAACCACAGCCTCTGCAGAGCAGCCTTCAAGTCTTTCTGGAGAGTGAGTTGGATATAAGTACATTTTAAATGGTCATGTCTTTTAGCAGAGTTGGTTAAATGATCCATTTCCAGCCATTCTACATTCTGATCCAGTTTCTAAAGGTCCATTGCTGTGAAAAACAAAGTTCAGAAACAATGTGTGCTTCATCTCCTTTGCATCACAGCAGAGAGAAGAAAACATTAAATGAAACTCCCTCAATTGAAAGAGAAGAGTAAATCAGCTATCCCTACCTATAGCTTCTAATGCTTAACATTGTGTATCGAAGGGATAATCCACCCTCATTTATTCTTTGTCCTTTGCCCTGCTGCTTCCCCATGAGACTCACCAAAACAGCGTTGCATCACCCTGGACAGCTGTCTCTTGCTGGCTGACTTCTGATTGGACTCAACCAATGAAATTTATTGGCAAAAATTGGAGAGCAGAAGAAAAAAAGAGGTTGAGGTATTTTGTCCCCATAACTACCCCCTGGATTACTTCTATGGCAGTGGCTGCATCCTTCCATGGCCACTATCTGTAGATCTTTTTTAAAAAAAAAAAAAACTCCAACTCTCACTGGGCTCTGTTAACTCAATTTCCTCTTCTTGCCTATTCAGGACTAATGATGCTAACTGCTTCCTGTTGTGGCTAATGTCTGAATATTTTAGATTCATTATTAATAAGTTCCCTTAAGCCCCTTATAACCAAATATACACATTTCTGTATGGGTTCTCTCCATTAAAATATCTTGCATCACTTAAGTTAAATTTGTTTTCTACTGAGACCTAACTGATGTACTCAGTTTACTTGGTTAGTCCATAAATTGCAAGTATTAGTCCCAGGGGGACTGCCAAACAAGCATCCTAAAAGAGTGAAGCAAAAACTACCTGTCTCTGGAAGAGGTGACTAATGCTTGTTCACCCATGTTCATAGCAGCATTAGTCACAATAGCTAAAACGTGGAAGCAACTCAAGTCAATAGATGAATAGATAAGCAAAATGTAATCTACACATACAAGGAACTATGACTCAGCCTTAAAAAGGAAGGAAATTCTTGAATATATTACTACATGGAATCTTAAGAACATTATGCTAAGTGAAATAAGCCAACCACAAAAAGACATTAATATGAAGTACCTGGAGTAGACAAAGTGAAATGGTGGTTTCCAGGGACTCAGGGGAGGGTGACTAGGAGTTACTGTTTAATTTGTAAAGAGTTTCAGTTTTGCAGGATGAAGAGAGTTCTGAAGATGGATGACAGTGATGGTTGCACACTATAAATGTACTTAATAGCTCTGAACTGCACTTTTAAAAACTAAGATGGTAATTTTGTCTTATGTATATTTTACTACAATAAAAAATTAAAACAGAATAATAGTAAGACCTGATGGAAATTTCTTAGCATTACGTGGTACTAGCAGCATTTCCAAAGGATTACCTCTGGAATTCTCTCATTTCCTTCAATAAAAGGTGAAAGTAGTATAGATTTTGACCTTGTCCTGGAAACAGGAAGACTTTCCCAGAAAAAGATTTTATAACTCTTTTGTAAGTAGTCAGTTCATAAGAAGTTAAATATTAAATATTAAAATTATTTTAGTGGTCTGATGCTTAATGAATTTGAAGAGGAAAAAATATGGAACCCATGGGAAAAATTTAAGAAAGTGTCATTTATAAATTAACATTTAAAAAAATAAATCAATGTAATTTAATGCTAAGTTGATGAGGTATTGCTTAATTTAATATCTTTCATTAAAAAGTCATATGGCTTTTTTTGTGATTTCCTTTTGAACAATAGCTTGCATCTATAACCATGTCAAAAACACAGAAATCAAGAGAAATGGCAAGGCCCAGAGGACCAGGTAGAATTCTAGGATTTGAAGAAATTGAGTTTAAGGACTATCACTGACCTTCTTGAAGTTGTGTGAATTCACTTACGCTCATTAAAAACCATTTTTGAAGTAAAAATAAAAAGAATCATTCACTTCATAAGGCTGAGTTGGGACTAAAAAAATAGTTCATAAAGCACTTAAGCAAATAAGACCAAAAAGCTTGGGACTATATACTACACTAACAATATTTGGGTGTCCACATTTAACCCCTTCAAATTGAAAAACATTGACTACAGACCTAAGAGCATAGAGCTGGAAAAAAAAAAAAAAAAAAACTGGCTGTTACAGTTTCCAAAGCAAATCTCTCTCCTTGAAAGGAGTGTCAAAGGTTTACCACTCAAATGCAATTAATTTTGTGGGGAGAAATCTCTGAGACTGAAGAATGGCAAGTAATGAAAATGAAAACTACAATAAGCCATCAGCCTTATGATTTACTGAGAGCTTGCTCTTCACCAGGCATTTGCTTTCTTTACTTATTTACTCATCACAACACTCCCACTAGTTGGGTAAATGTACACCTATTTATAAAAAGGAACTTAACAATAAATAGATCACACAGTATGCAGTTGAACTGATATCCAAGAAAGAATCTTCCTGAACATAAAATCTGATAGGCAAGAAAGCACAACACTGAGATGGTAAGTGCCCTTAAACAGAAATGTTTGCAGTTTTGGTGAAAAGAAAGATGTCAAGTTCTTTGTACAGAAACATAGTGAACACCCTTCAGAGTGCCCTCACCTCATTCCTAGGCTTTACCAGGGGAACTTAAACAAACCTTCATATCTGATGATGGCCCTCCCCCCAGGCCACACTGACCAGAACCAGAGCAACTATGTGTCCTGAGCCAGCCATTTCCTCCTGCCATTGTCCAATGAATAAAAGTGGAAGGAGCAGAAAGGATGCTTATTAGCTGAGACAGAGCCTCTCTCCTTTTATTTATTTACTAGAGACCCAGTGCACAAAATTCATGCACTAAGGAGGGGGGAGTTCCTCAGCCCGGCCTGCAGTTGGACATCCCTCTCACAATCCAGGACTGCTGGCTCCTAACCACTTGCCTGCCTGTCTGATCACCCCTAACCACTCCACCTGCCTGCCTGATCGCCCCTAACCGCCTCTGCCTAGGCCTCCACCATGGCGGCTTAGTCAGGAAGGACATCCAGAAGGTCATTTGGCTGTCCGGTCTAATTATCATATTATGCTTTTATTATTATAGATTTTTATTTTGAAATAGTTTGTAACCAACAGAAAAGTTATAAGAACAAAGAGCCCTTGTGTGCTCTTCACACAGATTCCCTAATTGTTAAATTTGACCACATTTGCTCCACTTCTCTCTCTTGATTAAATGTCTATTTCAAGTTTCTGCCCATTTTGAACCAGTGTGCTCCTCCTCCTCCCCAAATACAGATACTCTCCTGTATTACTATGATATACTCCCATCAGTCAAGAAATATACATTGATACAACACTTCCATCCAACTCACAGACACCATATAAATTTTTCCATCTGTCTTAATAATGGCTCTTTTTCTTTCTAGTCTAGGTTCCTACCTGAAGACACACATGGCTTTTATTTGTCTTCCTAGCATCCTTCAATCTAGAGTTCTTAGTCTTTTCCTGTCTCTTATTTGTTGATGGTCTTAAAGAGTAAAATTCTTTCATTCTATAAGGTAACCCTAAACCTGGGTCTATCCAGTTTCCACCTGACCAGAACCAGGTCATGCATATGTGGCAGGTATGCCAGAGAAATGACACTGTGCTCTTCTGGGTGTACAGCATTTGGAAGCACACTGACAGACTTATGATTGCTCCCAAACAAGAGTTCACCAATTCAGAAAAAAAAAAAATTGGTAAACTTTTTTTTCAAAAAATTTTAATATGGTAAAATACATAACATAAAATGTGCCATCTTATTCATTTTTAAATGTACAGTTCATTGGTATTAAGTACATTTAGAGTGTTGTGCAACCATCTACCTCCAAAACTCTTTTCATCTCTCAAAATTGAAACTCTCCCCATAATACCTACCAATAACTCCCCACACCGCTTCCTTCAGCCCCTGTAAAACACTATTCTACTTTCTGTCTCTGTGATTTAACTCTTCTAGTTATGTTCTATTAATGCAACCTTTTTGTGACTGTCTTATTACACTTAGAATGATGTCCTCAAGGTTCATCCATGTTATAGCACATGTCAGAATTTCCTTCTTTTTTAAGGCTGAAAAATACTTCATTGTATGCATGTACCACGTTTTGCTTATCCATTTATCCATCAATGGACACTCGAGTTGCTTCCACATTTTCGCTATTGTAAATAATCCTGCTGTGAACATGGATGCACAAGTCTCTTCGAAACCTTGCTTTCAGTCCTATAGGTATATACCAGAGGTAGAATTGTTCAATTGATGGTGATTCTATTTTTATTTTTGTGAGAAACTGTTGCACTGTTTTCCCCAGTGGTTGTGCTAGTTCACCTGTATCTCCACATCCTCAGCAATACCTGTTATTTTCTGTTTTTGTGATAGTAGTTATCCTAAAGGGTGTGAGTTGGGATCTCACTGTGGTTTTCCTTAGTGATAAGTGATATTGAGCATCTTTTCATGTGCTTATCGGTCATTTGGATAGCTTCTTTGGAGGAATGTCTATTTCAAGTCCCTGCTCATTTTGAACCAGGTTGTTTATTGTTTTGTTATTGAAAAATGGGTAGACTTTATAAACCAACGTTCAATGTTGTATTAAAATATGCCAAGTTTTGCCCTGCTGGTGTGGCTCAGTTGGTTGAGCATCGTCTTCTATACCAAGAGTTTCAGTTTCCGGTCAGTGCACATGCCCATGTGTCTGGGTCTATCCCCAGCAGGGGGCATGCAGGCGGCAGCTGATCAATGCTTCCTTCTCATTGATGTTTCTATTTCTTCCTCTCCCTTTCTCTCTCTCTCTCCAAAAAATCAGTAAAAACATATCTTTTTAAATTTTTTTTAAATGTCGTTTCTCTGCCTAAAATATACACAAGGAATTAAAGTAACTTGTAGAAAGATAATCCAAACGTGATATTGCAGGCTTTTCAAGTTAGGGGTAGAAACAGTATTTTTTTCATACCTACAATTATACTTCTATAATCTTGTTCTTAAAATTTATCCTAATAGGCAGGAATTCATATTTAACCTGTTATAGCAGACAATTCCAATTTGAAATAAATTCTACTTCAAAGGTTCATTTGAAACTAAAACAAACAAACAAAAAAATTTCTAGTGAGGCAATGCTATGTCTGGTGGTCAGGGCCCTAAAGCTAGTCCAGAAAAGCCTAATGCTGAAATTAAAAAAAAAAATCACAAAAGATAAATCGCCATCTATAATGAGATTTCTATAACAAAAACAGTGTCTTTTAAAACATTATATAAGGTCCTGGAAGCAGTAAGAAATAGGGATACCTTTTCTGATAAGTAGTAAAAAAGAAATAAAGGGTGAAGTATAGACAAATTATCTCTTCCTCCATCTTATCCTTCCTCAATTTTAGGCATGACAAGTTTATAGGGTTGTTTTCCATGTGCCCTTTTATTGACCTTCTTTGGCATTTATCTCAGTGCTTTGATACCTTGTTTAAATATCCCCTGTTTTATGCATTCAGTACCCAGCATCTTTCTAAAGCATTATATGCAATGAATATGTGCTTTGTAAAGAATGAGTGAATGAATGAAGACATCAGTAACAGGAACTCATTACCCTGGTTCTCTTGGCACCTTTAAAAATGGCGCCTAGAAAAAATCAATGTCTTCCATAGAATGAAAAATGGAAAATTGATGAACCAAAACATTTTTCAGAATCACTGACTAAGTTGAATCTTCTACAGGACTATTTGACTTCTGCTCTGAGTTTATGTCCAACACAGGGATGATAGCCAGAGGACTAGTGGAACTCATACCTCGATTCCCTCCTACCACACAGAAAGTGACATTCTGTGTTAAAACAGCAACCCTAGAATTACACAGTGAAGATTCTACAGTGAACTATTTTCCTGCTAGAAGTGCACATTCTGAAGTTTTACCAGAGCCCCACCTTCACTCTAATACATACAATATGTATGCCATGTTCCTTTGGAGAGAAATGAAGCTACGGATGGTTTTATGTTCAAACGAATCCTTTAAAGGACAACCTAAAAATCCCTCCAGGTTACCATCTTCTTATTGTTTCATCATATAATGTCTCCAAATTCTGCTGGAGTTAACTTCTCTTGAATTTTCAATGAGTGTAGTCTGAGCTCCAGTCCCACCCAAGGAGGAAAATTTGCTGTCCCTCCCACTTCTGTTGAAATTCCTCAGAAGAGGTGCGAGGAGCATTTATCTTTCTCCTGCTTGGCTCTGGCTTAGAGTTCCTAGTGAGTTCCATTAGTCATGTTAAAGGGATTATTTCACTCGATCCTTCACACTGCATTAACTACCATTTCCTTCACTGCCTAAAATATCAATAAACTGAAGACTAGGCAGATGTCTACTAAGGTTTGGGGAGAGACAGGAGGGCTATGTCACAGCACTAAATTAAATATGTGTATCAGATAGGCATACTGTAAGTATCCTTCAATCGTGCCCACTGGCCATGCTCACTGTATGCTCCATGGAAGTTCTTAGCTTCCCCATTATACCTGGGTTCCTCTTCTCTTGTCCAGTCCTTGGCAAGCTCCAAATTCTTGTTTTAGTGATAAAGGCAGTATAGTTCTTTCTCTCATTCCTATGCTTTCCAAGCCATTCCCTGAAGCTTATCTTTTTCTCACAGCCAAACAGCTCATCTTTTCCAAAGAGAAATTCTGCCACTTCCTTGGGATTCAGAAGCCGCTACGGTCTGCTGGGGTTTTAAATAACAAAGTGTTTCTTCTCCACACACAAAGACTAGTCGGGTATAATAGACGACTCTTAAGGGGCTTTCGTCTCACAAGGCTTCCACCCTCTGTCAGAACCTCCACACATGGGAGCAATGAGCAGCCGCCCGCCCGTGGGTCTGCGACTCTTCCCCGCCCCCATCCACAGCTGATAGACCCTCAGGGGAACATCTGATCAAAGCAGGAGGAGCTGAGATGAGGAATTAGACACAGGACCTGAATCAGAGGTAGTCACCTGAACAGCAGCCCTCAGAGAGAAGGGCGATGTAACCCTGCTGCCAGGTCATGAGGGCCCTGGTCCCTGTCCTCCCCAGGCCTGGGCTGATCTGTCCTTTTCTCTGTTCTGGGTCACTCCAAAGTCTTTCTGTGGCTTAAACTGGGCTGTGCTAATTTTCAATGCTTGTACCTAAAAGTCCTTTGAAGAATAAAGACCTTTAGACAACCCTACAAAGGAAACCACATAAATTTTCAAGGCAGGACATTCAACAATTACTTTTAGAAAATTCAGTTAGCCGTTATGCTCTGATCAAGAAGATAGTCGGCCATTACTGCCAGAAAGTGAAATGACCACAAATTCTCTTACATCTAGATGC
The DNA here is from genome assembly GCF_964212035.1 of Myotis nattereri. Classification (NCBI taxonomy): domain Eukaryota; kingdom Metazoa; phylum Chordata; class Mammalia; order Chiroptera; family Vespertilionidae; genus Myotis; species Myotis nattereri. The sequence goes on along the minus strand of NC_138080.1, from coordinate 47,135,909 downwards.
ATTCATTGTACAGAACAATCCAAGACATCTTGTGACATATGATATTGACATTACCAATGTCAGATGCCTCCAGCTACTTCTAGGGGAGTTAGGGATTCATTACAGGAAAGGAAATAAAATTGTCATGCTCCACTGGTGTGGCTCAGTGGTTGAGCATCAACCCAGGAACCAAGAGGTCACGGTTCATTCCCAGTCAGGGCACATGTCCAGGTTGCAGGCTCGATCCCCAGTGTGGGGTGTGCAGGAGGCGGCTGATCAATGATTCTCTCTCATCATTGGTGCTTCTATCTCTCTCTCTCCCTCTCTCTCTTCCTCTCTGAAATCAATAATAAAAATAAAATACAATTATCATTATAATATAGTCAAACAAGTTCTCCTACGAATACATACTTCCATCACAACATTAGTTAAAAGATTTGGGGCGGGGGGGAGAATATCTAAAAGTGTGTGTGTGTTTTTAACCTCATTGGTTATCTAGAATTTGTTATTTCCAGGAAGAAACTAAGAAATGCTGCTCTTCAGACTCTGACCTATTACGGAGATGAAACCAGCTGTGTACAGAAGGCTGTTTCCTCTGTTAATCAAGTTATCCTTCCTTCCATGCCCTTGAATTTCAAAGTGAAACTTATAAATAATCTGATCTTAACATTTAAAATATGCACTCTCCTTCTGCCAGCCAGAAGGTAATGAGCAGTCTAAAGTCACTCAGCCTGGGTTTCCTTCCCCTAATTGCCCTAAAAATTAAATAAAAAGCTCCCCGCAAGCCGTCTGCTGCTCAGTGAAAACAGGATAAAATACAGCAAATTCTAACAAGCCGGCATGCGTGAAGTTTTCCTCCGCACTCCTTAACGCCGCATTTACATTCCCTTCCAAACAGCACTAACTTCTTTGCCTCTTTATCTCCATAGAAATCAAATCACTGCAGCTCAAATTCATGTTGCAGAGAGCATTTTCTTCTATTAGAAAAAGATTGTCTTCCATTTTGCAGTGAGGAGTTTTTCAGTTTTATTTTTTTAATGCAGGATCCGGGGTGGGAGAGTGGGGAGAGGGGTGGCTTGAATTACAGGACTATTTAAGCCATAACATTTAATTTCAAACTTGGTTCTTTATAGCCTATTACCCGGGCTGCCATCTCTCTCCCCTTTCCTCATTTTCTGTTGAAAATTGATCTCATTGTTCTTGTCTGAATAAGAAAGCTCAGGCTCAGGGTATTTCACTTGGCTTAGGCTCAAGAATAAAAGATTCCTTTTAAAGTGAAAATCATGGGGTTTTTGCCAATTCAAATCACATTACTCTTCCCTCCTGGGCCAGGCAGGAAAGCCAGGGGCTCTGCCCATCGGGATCACTGCGCACCAGGGGAAGGCCTGGCGATGCGCAGCTTCACCCATAATCTCCCCGGTCACATGCCCTGTCAGGTGAAGGGAGGCCCCAGAAAGCCCTACACAGTTCATGAGGTGGACCAAAGGGTAACTTTTTTGCACTTGACTTTATTTATTTTCTGCATCGCTGTTAGCGACCTAAATAGAAATACTGTTATTTGTCAGCAATTGGTAAGGGATACCAGACATTGGAGGGGATTTTTGGAAAATTAGACATTCTGAGCACCTCAGAAGAAACTAGTGTCGCTGTGCATTTCTAGAGTACCGGCTGAAGGGCCGTAGCACACCGGAGACCGAATTATTACAAACTACATCTGTTTCCTCTAATAGCTACTCCTCCTTTTGTCCCCTCCTAATAATAATAATCCCATCACCTCTCTAATCCTCTTCTCATTGGCATCCAAAGAGACATTTTCATTTCTATGCTCTACACAGGTAGTGAGTGACCTAGAATACAGAGGACTTGAAAGTGGTCATTTCAAATTATCATGTAAAGCAAATGCAGTAAAATGATAACAATTGGGGATCTGTTTAGTGAATTGCCTAGAATACAGAGAATTTGAAAGTGCTCATTTCAAGTTATCGTCATGTAAAGCAAATGCAGTAAAATGATAACAATTGGGGTACCTGGGCAGTGTGTACACAGGCATCTGTTTTTCTATGCTTGCAACTTTTCTGTAAATGTGGAATCACTTCAAAATTAAATTTTACCCCAAAATAGCAGCATCTTCACAGCACAGGGTAAAATTTTGAACGCACCAAAAATCTAACAAAGTTGATATTTTTAGAGGTCAATAGACAAGAGAGCACTACAGGGGAAGAAAAATGTCCAAGATGCAGGTAAGGAAAAGAATCACTGCTGAGTTAAAGATGTAGCGGATTAAAGGTTTTACTATAGAAATGTATTCCCTGTGTTAGTTTATGAATCTAGTTGCAGGCACCAGGCACAGAGTTGTGCCTTGAAGTTCTGTTTTCAAGATTCCAAGCTCATCATCCAGGACCATCATCCATCTCCAAACAAAACGCCCCGAGGGAGCTTTCAATCTTGATATCAACGACAAGCAAACACAATCTAGGGACAAATGAAAACCTAGTAAGCATAAAGCATGGCCTTGAGAAAGATCAAAATGAGCAAGGTATTCACTGACATCCGACTGAGATGGCCAAGTTTAATCAATAATGATAATGAGTCCCTTATCAACAAAGAATCATTCACAAAGATGGAGAGGGTGAGAGGACCATCTGGAGCGAAAGAGAGCAAAAGTCTGGTTTGGGGTGATGTTACATTACAGATCACCCAGGCTAACTATACCATGTGCTACCTTTGGAACACATCGAGGTTAGCATCCCAGTTGATAAAATGATTGGCAAACAGGCCTGTTGTTTGTATATGTTTGTATATGTGAATCTGGCATGAGGCAAACCTCCTCTTTTCAATATTCAACATTCTTCCTGTTTGTCAAGGCTCAGTTCAAATCACTGATCCTTTTTGAAGTTTTCCTTGACTAAGTAAATCTACAAAGCACAGCATACACACAAGAGAGAGGCCGAACATTTTTTAAAACTGCAGGCAATGCCTTTGGGACAGGACAGGATTTGCCATTTCACATAGCAGCTTTCAGGGCAGAGCCTTTGGGAAAATGTTACCAGGGAGAAAGTATTTGAGGCAATTTGGGAGTTCACTTGAGCCTGCCCCTGGGGTAAATAGCATCTAAAGCTCAAAAGTGTGGGCCCCAAAACACATGTACAGAGAAATCTAAAAGTGACTAAGATTCTCCTCTTAGCTATACCTGGGAAACAACTGGTAAAGTCATGGCTACATTTTGTTCTCATAGTGAATTCCCTTAACAGATAAAATAGCCAACATCCAAAAGGAAAAATAAATGTTCCCAGACAGACTAAATGATCATGTTGGATTAATCGTATGGCTTCGGTTGAGGGTCATTATAACACAGCAGTGAAGGGCACAAATCTAGAGTGTGATGCCTGGGTTTGAGTCCTGCCACTGCTGCCTACTGGTTGTATAACTTTGGGCAAGTCACTTAACAGCTCTATGCCTCTGTTTCCGCATAGTAAATAGCAAGAATAATAGTATCTGGCTCATTGAGTTCAAACTATGTAAAGCTCTTGGAATTGTGCCCAGCACACAGGACTATATAATTATTAGTAATAGGATCTAAAATGCAATACTCTAATTTAAATGATTAGATGATGGGATTAATGCCATTCAAAAGTTAACTCTTTAGGACTATAGAGAACTGGATTTAAGCCCTCCTTCCATCATTATGCCTGTATAATCTAACACAAGTCTGTCACTTCTCTGAAACATAAATGAATCCTAAACATAAATTCTACTTGGTGTGACCTGGAGAGCAAACTGTAGCAGACAAGGCTGGTTGAGGGGTATCATTTGAGAGGCTATCGCGAGATCGCCCAAATGAGAAATACGTGTGCTTTGAAGTAGGCTAGTGTGTGGTGAGTGCTGGGATTCCACCTTGGAGAACATGTTAATGAGCTGGACAAGGAACACAAAGAAAAGAGAGCCGTCCAGCATGTTAAGTGTCTTGGCCTGAACAACCAGATGAATGGTGTTGCCACTAAGGACGAGAGGAGAGACAGAGAGAAGCAGCTGGAGGAAAAAAGGAACCAAAAATTCAGTTCTGGGCATGCTCATTTGAAAGTTCCACTTCAATATCCACCTGGAGAATGAGGGGGACAGTGGATATATGACTCTGAAAATCAAGGCAGAGGTCAGAGGTCGATATATAAATTTAAGAGTTATCAGTATTTACTCACCCCCAATATGTAATAGGAGAAGGTCCAGAAAGAGAAGAGGATCAAGGAGCAGGCACAATCCAAAATTTAGGGGTTTAGCAGACAAGTTCACAAAAAGAAAATGACAAGAAATAGCCAAGGAAGTAGACAAAAGACCAGGAGAGTGGAGTGTCGTGGAAACCAGGACGAGACAGTTTCTGGAAGCAGCAGCGCTCTAGCTTTGGAGATCAGTCCAAGGAGTCCCACCTTTAAAGTAAAGATAATGTCTGTCCCATCTAATCTTTTTTTTTTTTCTTTTTTCTGAGAATTGAAGTTACTCATATACTTATTTATTTTATCCTAGTGCAGCATGGTTCCTGGAAGTCCCCATGTTAATCCAACATGGATGCCAAGAAGAACGTCTTTGGGACACACGGAATTGGCTGAGTCAGCAATTTCCCAAGCACATATGTTCTAAATAACTACCATACATAGTACCAGTAAATATTGCACAAAAGCAATCAAATATAATGCAAGATTCTGTGCTCAAGTGACTAAAAAATAGGTTAATTTTAAAAAGAAGTACTTTTTTAATTAAATCTTTATTGTTCAGATTATTACATTTGTTCCTCTTTTTTCCCCCCCATAACTCCCCTCCTCCCAGTTCCCGCCCCACCCTCCCCCCTCACTCCCCACCCACTGTCCTCATCCATAGGTGCACGATTTTTGTCCAGTCTCTTCCTGCATCTCCCAAACCCCTTTCCCCCCCAAGAATGGTCAGTCCATTCCCTTTCTATGTCCCTGATTCTATTATAATCAACAGTTCATTCTGTTCATCAGATTATTTATTCACTTGATTCTTAGATTCACTTGTTGATAGATGCATATTTGTTGTTCATAATTTGTATCTTTACCTTTTTCTTCTTCTTCCTCTTCTTAAAAGATACCTTTCAGCATTTCATATAATACTGGTTTGGTGGTGATGAACTCCTTTAGCTTTTCCTTATCTGTGAAGTTCTTTATCTGACCTTCAATTCTGAATGATAGCTTTGCTGGATAAAGTAATCTTGGTTGTAAGTTCTTGGTATTCATCACTTTGAATATTTCTTGCCACTCCCTTCTGGCCTGCAAAGTTTCTGTTGAGAAATCAGCCGACAGTCGTATGGGTATTCCCTTGTAGGTAACTGAGTTTCTTTCTCTTGCTGTTTTTAAGATTCTCTCTTTATCTTTTGCTCTTGGCATTTTAATTATGATGTGTCTTGGTGTGGTCCTCTTTGGATTCCTTTTGTCTGGGGTTCTCCACACTTCTTGGACCTGTAAGTCCATTTCTTTCACCAGGTGGGGGAAGTTTTCTGTCATTATTTCTTCAAATAGATTTTCAATATCTTGCTCTCTCTCATCTTCTGGCACCCCTATAATTCTGATGTTGGTACGCTTGAAGCTGTCCCAGAGGCTCCTTACACTATCTTCATATTTTCGGATTCTTTTTTCATTTTGCTTTTCCGGTTGGGTGTTTTTTGCTTCCTCGCATTTCAAATCATTGCTTGATTCTTGCGCTCCTCTGGTCTGCTGTCGGGAGTCTGTATAATATTCGTTATTTCAGTCAGTGTATGCTTAATTTCTAGTTGGTTCCCCAATATAACATCGAGGGTCTCATTAGTTTTCTTGTAGATCTCATTAAGTTTATCGGCGGCTTCTAAACAGTTCTTGAGAGACCTTAAAAGTGTGGTTCTGAACTCTATATCTTCCATTGACAATTTTGTCCTGTTTCTTTGTCTCCGCATTTTGTTATGCTTCCTTGGTGCACCCCCTAGTGGTCTTTGTGCGCAGTCTTATAGTTAAACCTTGATTGTTGTAGCTAATACCAGGGAGGGTTTGACCTCCAGGCCAAGTGGCTATGAGAATCAGCTGTGTCTGCAGTGAGAGAACTTCTGTCCTCTAGGGAGGTGCTAATCTAGCCTTTGCCTGAGGCTATCCGGCAAATGCCTGTGTGCAGGGCTTGGGCGGGGCAGGTCGCACAGGATCAACAGGGTGGGCCGGAGAGAGCAGTTATGGCGGTTCTCAGTCCTGTCCCTAGGGGCTCTGCCTCTCTGAGTCCCAACACCCGCTGCAAACCTCGGAGAGAAAGCTGCACTCGCTCTGACCGAAGCCAGACCGTCCCGCTTCTCCCGTTTGAGTCTGGGTCCCTAAAGACTCACCTGTATCTGGAGCTCAGAGTCTGCGACTCCCTCCCAATTGAAAACGCCAACCACGCCCTCCGCCGCCAGCCCGCTCCGCACGCGCACTCTGCACCTCAGAATTTGACTTCAGCACTGCGCCTCCTCTGAGTGTCCGTATGCGTTTCTCTTTCCTCCTAGTTGTAGGACTTCCACTCAGTAGGCGTTCCTGTGGTTCTGGGTGATGTCCGTTCTGTTTTTTAGTTTCACTTTTGAAGTAGTTGTTCAAGGCAGCAAACTCTGGCATTAACCTATGCCGCCATCTTGGTTCTCTCAGTCCAAAGAGTTATCAGAGGACCTCCCTCCCAGCAGCATCCGCGTCGCCTGGGAACTGCTTGGGCTCTGTCCCATCTAATCTTAAGATAACTAATCATACATCCTCTAGTCAACTGAAATAGTTAACTATATCCTAAAAGTTAATGAGACATGCCCACGCTGGTTTGGTTCAGTGGATAGAGCATTGGCCTTCGAATTGAAGGGTCCTAGGTTCGATTCTGGTCAAGGGCACATTCCCAGGTTATGGGCTTGATCCCCAGTAGGGGGCATGCAGGAGGCAGCCAATCAATGATTCTCTCTCAACATTAATGTTTCTATCTCTCTCTCCCTCTCCCTTCCTCTCTGAAATCAATAAAAACATATTTTTTTAAAAAGTTAATGAGACATATTATTAAATGAAGGAATGATGAAAGAGTATTTTGGTTGCAACCATTCACCATTTGTGTATGGAAGATTGATGTTAACAGAATCCCACCAAAGGAGGTTTTTTTTCCCTTCCATCCACACATCTATATATATATTTAAAGAGCCAGGGTCCATAAAGACCGAAGGCTCGACCAAACACTGGAAGTCAGTGCTGGGTTGCCATAGTGACCCGCATTGACTGCAGCCGGTGCTGGCCAGCTACCCAGCACTGACTGCAGAGGGGGCTGCAGATCAGGCCTGGAGAGAGGCCTGCAGAGAGAGAGGCAGGGTCTGATCCGCAGCTTCTGTGGCAGCTATTGATCAGCTGTTGCTTCTCTCTTTCTCTCTGGGCTTCCCCAGCAGCCGCATCTCTGTTTCTCTTGGACCTCTGCAGAGGCTGCTAATCAGCCCGCCTCTTTGATCAGGCCCAGAGATAGGCCCAGAGACACTGACTGGCATAGAAACTGACCAATCAGAACCTAATCTGGGTGAAGTGCCAGGAGCCAATGGCTACCTAGGAGGCAGAGCTTTTGACACTGACTGGCATAGAAAATGACCAATCAGAACCTAATCTGGGTGAACTGCAAAAGCAGAACCCAAGGTGGGGGCTGAGGAGGGGCAACAGCTGTTTGGTGTAAGGTGTAAGAAAGAAGTTCAAATTTTTAATGACTGCTTTGGCAGTATAGTGTATATGGCTGGCTATCAGTCCAAATATAGGGATTATGTATTTTTGTCTGCCAAGAGCATCTCCTCCTGCTGAAAAAGGCTCCCCCCCCCTCCCCGATTTAAGCAATTCTATCCTATATAATCTATCTATACTAATAAAAGGGTAATATGCTAATTAGACCAGGTCAACCAGCCATCTTCTGGATGTCTGACTTCCTTCCAGACAAAGCCATGGTGGTGGGGCCAAGGCAGAGGCCATTAGGGGTGATCAGGCTGGCAGGAGAGGGCAGTTGGGGCAACCAGGGCAGTGGGGGAGGGCAGTTGGGGGCGAGATCAGGACAGCAGGGGAGGGCAGTTAGGGGCAATCGGGCCAGCAGAGGAACAGTTAGGCATTGATCAGGCTGGCAGGGAAATGGTTAAGGGTGATCAGGCTGGCAGGCAGAAGTGGTTAGGGGCAATCAGACAGGCAGGCAGGTGAGTGGTTGGGAGCCAGCAGTCCTGGATTGTGAGAGGGATGTCTGACTGCTGGTGATCGGGCCTAAACCGGCAGTCGGATATCTCCGGAGGTCCCAGATTGGAGAGGGTGCAGGCTGGGCTAAGGGACAGCCCCCGCCCCCCCCCCCCGCCCCCCCCCCATGCACGAATTTCATGCACCAGGCCTCTAGTAACTTAATAATTCAGCAGTGCAAGCCTTGTTGTCCAGCGCCCCAGTGAGTGTGACCAGTGTAAGGAAGAGCGAGCAGCTCGAACCACAAATTCCCCTACAGCAAACATGGCTGTCTCCCTTCTGCCAAGTATATCAATGCTTTCCAGCAGCTTTCAAAACCACTGGAGACCCCAGCTTCACAGATCACTGCCAACAGTTGAGCAATTCTGTTTGAACCAAGCATGCAGGAAGATCGGGCCAAAACAGCCACTATCTTTACTCTGCACTTCCAGCACAATTTTTTTTTTTTTTACAGAAATAGGCAGGACTGCTATTCTGAAGTTCAGAATCAAGTTTTGTTTAGAAAGATAAGAGCAGGTAAGGATTTGCAAGCTAAGGAAGTGGTTTTTAAACAGAAAAACACCGAAGTACCATGAATTATGTGCTGCAGACTCCGGAGCCTAATAGACGGAGTTTAATGATGAATTTTCAGCTTTATCTCTTTCCATCTGTTTGCCCTTCTTGGAACCAGCCCCCCAACATGATCTGCTTTGTGGTTTAAATTGTGTCTCTGGAAGAATATCCTATCCTGAGGCATTGCATTCATGGCACTCAGGAGAGAGTGAGCCGACTGACTGGGTAGGCAGACTACTGGCCATGGGCAGATTAGCGACATTACTTAGCATTCATGTAACACTGGTAGTCATGTTTATTGTCCATTCCTTACGGACAATCACTCTTATCTCCAGGGTTCAGTGAGGTGGAACAACTTGCTTGGGGTTAAACAACAAGAAAAGAAGCGGAGCCGGAGTTGCAGTGGGCTCTCTAGCCTGGGAAACATATACTGACATTAGGAGCAGTTCACCAGCACGAACTGGGGAGTCTAGACCCAAACCAAAAGTAAAGATTCTGCCACCCTCCCACTCCCAATATATTACCCAAAGCAATCCCTTCCCAAATACAAGGCCAGGGAAAGAATCCACAGGGCAGTGCCTAGGAACCCCCAGGAGTATGCAGGTGTCATGCTCCCCATCCCCATTCGCATCAGAGAAAATGCCTGTGTGAGCAGCAATCTCTGCTCTTTCTTCATAACAGACAATAGCTCCAGACCTGCACGATGTATTAGAAAACCTCCCTCCTCCCCACCTCACACACACGCACATTCACACTGTGGCCAGTACAGCACATCTCTACATTAGAAATTGTTTCTATCGCTGTGTCTTTGGAAGCCCTCACACATTGGCTTTCTTCTCACATAACTTCTCCTTTGCACACATGGCAAGCTGTGCTTTTTGAAGCATGCTTTTCTCTAGGACACTTTTTATTCCCGTAGATTGAATAGAATTATTATTAAGCAAATCCATCTTGGATTTAGTCAAGTAGAATTAGAACCAATATGACTTAATAAGAAGACAATCTCATAAGGCAGCTCTATTTTAACAGCAAGAATGTGGATTTAAGAGTTGAAAAGACATGAGTTCAAGTCTTATTGCTCCCGTTCTTACTGGCTATGACATAGCCGCTATGTGATCTTGATGAGTCACTGATCTCTCTGAGCCACAGGGGCCTCACTTATAGATCTGGAAAAGAATAATATGACTTGCAGGGTAACCATGAGCAAATAATAACATAAGGTACAGAGAGAGCTTGACACATCTGAGGCACTCAGTAAATGAAAATAATTGCTTTTTTGTTGTTGTTAATCCTCACCTGAGGATAATTTTTCATTGTTTTTTTCAAAGAGACTAGAAGGGAGCGGGAGAGGGGGAGCAGAGAGAGAATCATCGATGTGAGAGAGACACATGGACCGGCTGCTTCCTGAACTCACCCTGACCAGGGACAGGGAGCAAACCTGCAACCCAGGTACTAGTACATGCCCTTGATCGGGAATTGAACCCAGCACTCTAACCATTGAGCAACACAGACCAAGGCAATAATTGCTATTTTTAATAAGTTTCTTGGGTTCTATAAATTTCAGTCTCTTAGCAAAGCCAAATTTAAATGTGAATTGTAAGAATTAAATGAGTTAATATATGTAAAGCACCCCACACAGTTGTCACACATAAATAAATGTTATTTTCCCTACTGAAGAAAGTATCATAATTTTATTTCATAGTTAAGGAAACCTAGGCTATTCCCAATTATCCAAGATGGCACAGTTGTCATATCAATTTTTTTAAAATAATTTGAGGGGGGTAGGGAAACATCAATGTATTCCACTTATTTATACATTCATTTGTTGATTCTTGTATGTGCCCTGATCAGGGATCAAACCTGCAACCTTGGCATATCTGGAGGATGCTCTAACCAACTGAGCTCCCTGGCCAGGGCATCATACCAGTTCTTAAGTCAGTGTCCTTTCTTGTCCCACAGAATGCTCATGCTTTTTATGTTTATTAAAGGAATACCTTTTGATGATAAGCACAGTAAGGCTCATGCTAAACAGAGGTCCAGAGTTCATCTCCATGTTGGTCAGAGCAAATGAATGCCCACCCGGTCTTGGAATAATTACTTAGAACTGTGTTTCCTCCCTCCCACACCTACCCCCACCCCTTTTCTGAACTCTCTGATGTGACTAAGCATGTAATTGGGACAGCATCCAACAAATAAAATGTGACTCTGTAATTCCATCTGTATTCACCCAAATTGTACTGAAACGGCTGTTACGGCCTTTGGCCTCTTATTAACTGCTTGACTTTATTTATGCCAAAGGAAATTATTATAGTTTGGGTTAATATAATCACTTGCAGCCCCTAAGAATTCCCAAGCTTACAAGGGGTAAGTGCCTAATGTATATAGAAGTGTAGTTGTTGGAAGACGCCATCTTTAAACTCTTAAACTACAGGGTTTTAAAGGTTGCAGGAAATAAAGACAAAATTGAAATGAATTAGATTGGACATGACAGATTCACCAATCAATTACTCTACCTGACCAAGACCGTGTACAAGTTATCTTTAAAGATGTAAGAATACAACTACCACTAGGATTTAAAATATACACTGAGTGGCCAGATTATTATGACCAGCCAGATTATTATGACCACCACATCAGTACTTCGTTGGGCCACCTTTTGCCTTCAATACTGCAGTGATTCTTCTTGGCATTGACGCCATGAGATGTTGAAAGGTGATGCGAGGAATCTGACACCATGCCTGATGAATAGCACTGTCCAGTTCTGGGAGACTTGATGGTTGTGGAACCAGCTGCCTGATGGCTCTTTTAACTTCTTCCCACAAATGCTCAATTGGATTGAGATCTGGTGATTGTGGGGGCCACCTAAGCAAGGTAAAGTCTCCCTCATGTTCTTGAAACCACTCCTGCACAATACGAGCACCGTGGCATGGCGCATTGTCTTGTTGGAAGAAGCCATCTCCATTGGGATATGCCATCAACAGGATAGGATGAACTTGATCAGCAATGATACTTAGGTATGTTATGCTATTCAGATGTTTATAATGATCTGGCCCTCTGGCAACTTCAGCGCGAAATTATAGCTAATTTGCCTACAAATGTCAGGTGGTCATAATAATCTGGCCACTCAGTGTATATATAGCTAAAAAGGGTGGGGGTTTTGGTTTGCTTAGTTGATTTCTTAAAACGCTTCCACATCTTCTTACTGCCTAAGGTATTCATTCATCCAGTCAATATTTATTAATTTATTAATTTATTAATTTATTAATATTTTATTACCCACTGTTAAGGATAAAACTGTGAACAAGCCAGACACAATCCCTGCCCTCACAGAATTTAGGGTCAAGTAGAAGATAGAGAGAACAGTAAATAAGCCTTTACAATACGGCATAGTAACCAAATGAAAGTGAGGTACACAGTGTTATGGAGACACTTAGGAAGAACAACCAACTCAGGCATGGGAGGAGATGGAAACATCTCAGGGAAGCAACCTGTAAGAGAAATCCTAAACGATGGACAAGAATTGGGCAGACAGCTATGGCTGGTGTCTTAGTCTGTTCAGGCTGCTCTAGTAGAATAACAGATTGGGTGACATCAACAACAAACATTTCTTAGAGTTCTGGAGGCTGTTTCTTGGTGAGGACTCTCTTCTGGTTATGTTCTCACATGGCCTTCCTTGATGGCTGCCTCAGAGAAAGAAAGATCTCCTGTTTCTTCCTCCTCTTAGACGAGCACTAATGCCTTAGTGAGGATTCCACTCTCATGACCTAATCTAACCCAACTTACCTCCCAAAAACCCCACCTCTAAATACCATCCTATTGTGGGGTAGGGTTTCAACATATTTTCCATAAGAGTTGGAAAACGTGTATACCAGGCAGAGAAAACACAGTATGGGAAAATTTCAAGAGGATGGAGAGATCAAAGCTTATTCCAGGAATTAAAAACAATTTTGTATAGCTGAATTTTAAAGTGTGAGGGAGAAGGAAGTGGAAAAGAGGCTTGAACACTAAGAAAGGAGTGAGGAGCATGGAATTTTTCCAAGATTAAAGGTCTCCATTTTTAAAGTAATGTCATAATTACATTTGGTGGTTAAAACATTATTCTGTTGGCTATGTGGAGAAGGAATTGGCTGGGAGAAAGTCAAAAGCAGTGAATTAGTATACACAAGGACTAAGTGTAAGATTTGCTGAAACTGAGGATTCTCACATGCATATATTATTTTTTGCTCTAATAAGCTCAAGGAATACATTGCCTGCATTGACATCTGAGGGCATTAGGCTGTGGAATGTTCAGTGAGCCTCCCATTTTTTATTGGAAATGGCCCTGGTTGGTGGCAATAGTTGACATCTATGTGCCAAGCCTGGAGACATACTAAGCAAGGTTTTACCAACTTCATATTCCTCAACCACAACAACTTCATACTCTAGCAGAATTAACTTTTATGGTTGCAAAGATCACTCACCATTAGCAAACTTTGGTACCTAGATTGAACATCTGGATTCCAAGTATAATTCCTGAAAAAGTCACCAGCACATCCTGATAAATTGCCCACAAATCATATAACGACAATCAGGTCCCACACAGGTGTAATCACAGGGCAGATCTGAAGTAATGACTGATCCGTGGGCCAGGGCAATAGCTCCTCTCCTGCTTTATTGGCATGGGAGAGTCCAAGCAGGACAGACTTAAGGAGGCCTCACCAGAAACATGGAGACCAGCCCGGAAGCTGGAGAAATGAGGATGATTGCAACTCGGGTGGTGACAGTAAGAATAAATTGGCAAAGATGAGGAATTCAAGAGCTACTTGTGAGATAAAAGTTAGCTAATGACTAGATATAGCGGGTGACAAATTTCTAGGAAGTGTTTTTTATTAGGATATAATTGATATATGACATTGCATTCATTTTAGGTGTACAACATAATGATTCCATAATGTATATATGTACGTGAAGAAGCCTGGATGAGCCTATGGGAGGATGAGAGGTCACATGGAGCAGAGGCAGGTCCTCTAGCCAAGGCTCCTTTAACCAAACAGCCTACTCCATACAAGGTATGAGAGTGAGGTCACCTTGGATCATCCAACCTCTGCCAAGCCACCATCTCACCACAGAGATTAGCCACATGGGCCCAGGCTGGAAGAACATCCCAGCTAACCTAGAGAACAGTGAGAAATAATGAATGATTGGTATTTTTAAAAAAATAACCCTTCTAGTTTCATAACTGGGGGGGAAAATCTATTTGCACATCATTTTAATATAATATCACCCTGATGACATTAATTTTAATATAGCTAACCTCCATTTAAATTTGGGTAAATGATTCATTTATTCTGAGAAATCACCACTTTCATCTTTCACCACATTGGACAGCTTCAAACTTGATATGTTATAAGGTCAACAAAAATGAGGTTAATCATATACACTGTCATCCCTCCATTTCCACAGGTTCTGCATTCATGGATTCAATTAACTTCAGATAAAAAAAAAAAAAGTATTTGACAAAAGAAAGCCGTGTTGCACCTGGCCAGTGTGGCTCATTGGCTGAGTGTTGACTCATGAACCAAGAAGTCACGGTTCAATTCCCAGTCAGGGTACATACCTGAGTTGCAGACTTAATCCACAGTAGGGGGCGTGCAGGAGGTGACCAATCTATGATTCTCTTTTATCATTGATGTTTCTAATCTCTCTCTCCCTTCCTCTCTCTGAAATCAATACTACTAATAATAAACATATACACATTTTCTTTTCTTAAAGACTTTACTTCTTCTCATTATTCCCTAAACAATGACAATTATGTATATAGATTTACATTGTATTAAGCATTATAATTAATCTAGAGATGATTAAAGTATATGGGAGGGCCTGAACCGGTTTGGCTCAGTGGATAGAACGTCAGCCTGCAGACTGAAGGGTCCCAGGTTCGATTCCGGTCAAGGGCATGTACCTTGGTTGCGGGCACATCCCCAGAAGGGGTTGTGCAGGAGACAGTTGATCAGTGTTTCTAACTACCCCTCTCCCTTCCTCTCTGTAAAAAAAAATCAATAAAATATATATATTTTTTAAAAAAAAAAAAAAAAGCCCTAACCGGTTTGGTTCAGTGGGTAGAGCGTCGGCCTGTGAACTGAAGGGTCCCAGGTTCAATTCCAGCCAAGGGCATGTACCTTGGTTGCAGGCACATACCAGTAGGGAGTGTGTAGGAGGCAGCTGATCAATGTTTCTCTCTCATCGATATTTCTAACTCTCTATCCCTCTCCCTTCCTCTCTGTAAAAAATTAATAAAATATATTTTAAAAATAAAAAAAATAAAGTATATGGGAGGATGTATGTAATTTAAATGCAAATACTGTATCATTTTATTTAAGGAGCTTGAACATCCCCGGATTTTGGTACTCTCAGGGGTCGTGGAACTGATCCCCCATGGATACCGAGAGCTGACTGCACTAAAGTATTACTTATGGGTGCCAACTTATGTTTACCTCTGGTCTGCCCTGGAGTCTAGATTTCCACAATTTTAGAGATTAAGTCCTGAAGGTGAAGACATCTTAGATTTTTCCCACAGTTAAGGAGCCAGGAAAAGCCTCAGAGACTGTCTAATCTAGAGGGTGCCAACAGGTGGTTTGCAGGCCAGCAAATGTGTTTTGTTTGGCTCACACAATGCTAACTCATAAATTTTAAAAGTTTGAATAAGTTACACTGCCACATTTTTGAAATTGGGTAATTACATTAAGAATCTTCCTTTCCAAGCCATCTTAAAAATTTTTGGAAGATCTGGCAACACTGAGCCTGCAGGACATCAGTTTTCTGAAGCTGAATATAGGCTGCTCCTTTTACATGGGACAGGAGCTCGCTAAGTCCTCCAAGAAACCACCCCATCCAACTACCTAACATTTCAGTTAATTTTTTTTGTTGTTAATCCTCACCTGAGTATATTTTCCCATTGATTTTTAGGGAGAGTGGAAGAGAGAGGGAAAGAAAGAGAAACATCAATGTGAGAGAAACACGTTGATTGGTTGCCTCCTGCACTACCTGACCAGGCCGGAGGCGGGAGGAGCCTGCAACCAAGGTACCGGTCCTTTGATCCGCAGGCCCACGCTCTATCTACTGAGCCAAACCGGCTAGGGCTACGTAAACACTGTAGTTTGCTTCAATCACCGTGTTACACACCCAGCCTCTGTAAATATTCGAATTTATGACCCCTAATCTACTCCAATCACTTAATTTTACAGATAAGCAAACACAGGTTCAGGTAAAAGTGACTCTGTCATCAGCCAGTGATGGACTTAATAGGCATAAATATAAAGCAGTATCAGCTAGGAAGTTGAGCCTAGATCTCCTTCCCACCTGGCAGCTGGCTGAGAGGAGAGTTAACTTTGAATGGGTGTGAGCAAAACACACGAGTCTGGGATTTTCTAAGACAGTAAGACAGGAGAGCAGCGTGGGGACACCAGGCTCAGTGTCAGGCCCTAGTGCTGAGAGGGTGGGAGGTCCCAGAAGGCAAAGGAGGAGTTAAACGGCATAGAGGAGAAGGAAAACATTGCTTCGTTGTTTTGTTCCTCATCTGCCATGTTGGGCTTATTATTGTTGCTGGGAAAACGTTGTGCTCCTCGTGATGTTGATGGACTTTGGCATGAAAGTCACTCAAAAACTCAAAAAAGACTGTGAGATTCTAGCTATATTGATAGTCAAGTCTTGATTGAAAAATGTGCTTCTTAAAGTTTCTTTAAAAAAAGGTCTTTAAATTTAAGAAAAAGAAATGTATAACTATGTGTGGTAATGGATGTTAACCAGACTTGTGATCATTTTGTAATACAGGGGTGGGCAAAAGTAGGTGTACAGTTGTGAATATATGAAACAGAGTTTATGCTTGTATTACTTATTAATTGTTGTAATATTTTCCATACAAACAACTATAAACCTACATTTGCCTGCCTTTGTATTCTCTATTTTATTTTACTCCATGAGTTGAACTCTATAATCAGTCCTCTAAGCATTGCCTCAATATTTTTCAATTCATGTCCTGAAAAAGGTCTAATTTGCCTTAGGTCAGTAGGAGAAATAAAGATCGAGCTCAGAGTTTTAATTTTATGACTATTCATGAACTCAGACAGGAAATCTTCATGAAGGCTCTATTTCCAATAGAGATGATTCAATACTGGGAAAGAATAAAGTGGTAATTTTCAAAACAAGCTAATTGTTGCTTCTATCTTGCCATTAAAAATTAATGTTATCTGGATACAACCATGTACAAATGGATTTTGTCCCCTTATGAAATCTGGGAATGTTAAGATAGTGAAAGGTGTTTTTTTTAATGGCTATAAAGTGACTTAATAACTTTGAATTGACATCTTATGCAACCTTAGTGTAGATTGTTTGCATATAATACTCTCACTTCCTTAGAAAGAAAAAAGAAGCATTACTCAGTCACCATTTTGCATAACATCCTGTTTAATCCTGTTTTCAGTCTTATTCAAAACACTCTCTAGGGATAGGTGAGTCATTTTTTTTAAAATTGTACTTGTTACTTGTTCCTGAGGAGGCAATGGCTTTAGCATGTTATTTTTCATAATGTATATATATATATCAAAAGTTTCTTAGCTATAACTTTTTATAAAATAATAGAGATAACTGGCCAGGAATTTAATGCTAAATTCCTAAACTTTGGGTGAACATAACAATCATATCATCACTTCAATCCATCCTAATGTGTTCACCATAATTTGTAAAGCACTGTTAGCACATGACACTATCAGAAAAGTCAATTAATGTTGCCTTGGAAGTTGAATCCTGCCATTGTCTGCCACTGAGCCTAATGTTTACTAAAACATTTTTGCTGTTTGTTACATGTCATCACTAAATAAATGATTTTTCATCCTGTCATTGTGCATTTTTTAATCTGGTTATAAGGACCCAGTAAAAAACATTATTTCTGGGAAGTGAAGAAAAAATACACAAGAAGCAGGGGGGAAATGGCAATTGGAGTGTTTCTTAGAAAACAGGCAGCATTAGAAACATACTATCTTAAAAGCAGAGACGATAGCCCAGCTTGTGTGCTCAGTGGTTGAGCGTCAACCTATGAACCAGGTCACGGTTCAATTCCTGGTCAAGGCCCAGGCCCAGGTGGTGGGCTCGATCCCCTGTATGAAGCATGCAGGATGCAACCAATCAGTGATTCTCTCTTATCATTGATGTTTCTATCTCTCCCCCCCTCTCCCTTCCTCCCTGAAACCAATAAATTAAAAAAAAAAAAAAAAAAAGAAGCAGAGATGATAGACCGGCTGCATGCTGGCCTCGTTGCACTCTGAGCACCACCAGTTAGGAAGAACATGAACACATGTGTTTAATTCAGCCAGAGAAAGGATTGAAAATGATGTTTAAAAAATAAAATAAGGCCATCTGGGAGATCTTAATGCGTTTAACAACAAGAAGACTCGGGGTGTGATGGTCAATCTTATGTGTCAATTTGGCTGGGCTAAGGGTGGCTTAGATAATTGTTAAAACACTCTTTCTGGTGTGTCTGTGAAAGTGCTTCCAGAGATGAGCATTTGAATCGGTGCACTGAGAACACATGAGTCTCTGGGAGCGGAGTTTTTTGCAGCTGACTAAAGGGCAGCCCCCTCTTACAGTCAGATGAGTCCAAAGACAGAATGGACTGACCCATGGGTCCCCCATCACAGAAATGTATAACTACAGCATGGCGACCACCTGAGAGAGATGCCATAGAAACCTTTGAGCATCAGGCAGGTGGTTGGAAGAGTTACATTTTTAAATTTTATTTTTCAGTTACAGTTTACATTCAACACCGTTTTGTATTAGTTTCAGGTGCACAGCAGAGTGGTTAGACAGTCATATACAGTGCTTTACAAAGTGACCTCCTTGATATCCCCAGTACCCACCTGGCCCCACACATAGTTATGACAATATTATTGACTTTACTCTCCACGCTTTACTTCACATCCCTGTGACTATTTTGTAAAAATCAACTAGTACTTCTTAATCTCTTCACTTTTTTCACCAGGCCCCCAATCTCCCTGCCCTCTGGCAACCATCAGTCTATTCTCTGTATATATGAGTCCGTGGAAAGGTTGAATTTTAATGTTCCTTTGTCTCCTCTGGCCTGAGATTTACAGTCGAATGGCACGGGTGTTAAGAATATGCATCAGGCGAACCTGGCCTCTGCTTTAGTTCTCTGTGGAGAACAATTTCGTCATCCTTAAAATGGTGTCCACACGACTGAGCCTCGTTAAGGCTTATCAGACACAAGAGCTCAAGGCAGAGCATAACACAGTACGTTCTCACTCATGTTAGCTGTTACCTTTATTACTAATCCACCCTCTTGAAGATCCTTTCAGAGAAAGACTCAGGAATGCAAAGACAAAGAATGGATGGGGACACATCTTTTTCGATGGCAGGCATTGAAGAGAAAGGGAAATATAGGGTAGCTGCAAAAAAATAAAAAAATAAAATATATATATATATCATTATTAAAAATCCCAGTGACCTGAACTTCTTTTATATGTTTAAAAAATGCGTTTTACAAAAACTTTTGAAACATAAGGGGTCAGAAACCGTTTTTAAAGTCCTGTGCTGGAACAGGGCTGAGGAAACCTGCCTGGAGGCTGGGCTTTCTGTTCTGGGCCTCTAAAGGTCGATCAATACCAGTTGGACCCAACGGAGTTTCTTCCCCTTAGGTATCTTCTACTGTCTTCTCTTCCAGCCCCAACTGACTCATTATTCTTTGCTCTCCTATAGGTAGGTGGCAGGGCCCCTGAGTTGGCCCTGTGGTTTTCCCCCTCACCCAGCGAAAAACGTTGTTTCTGATCAGGAAATTGCTGTTTTTTCCGTTTGGAGTTTGGGTTATGAGCGGATTCTGTGTGTGTCTCCATAGGGCATCCTGATCCCTCCTGTGGGAGCATTTTTAGTTCTGTTTCAGCGCTGAGAATGCGCGAGCCTCCTGTTTGTTCTCTTGATATAGGGTGACCCCTGCTGGCCACTGGGAGATGCTACTGCCTTTTCTAATTTTCTCTTGGCTTTCCACATTTCATTCCGGTCATCAGACTGTAACTGCCACTTCCCCAGATGCAATTCACCTTTACTTAGTTGTGATAGCTTCTATTAATACCTGTTGTGCTTTAAATGTCATTTTTATTGCATTAAACTCAGAGTTTTTGAAAACTGCTCCCCGTAAAATGATAAAATTCATTGCAAAGGAAAACATGTTTTGCTACAGTCTGTGCTGGTGAGTCTTAATGATTCAGTGATCTCATGGTGACAGAGAGACAATGACAATTTTTATATTTCCTTGAAAAGTACTGGTCGGCAGAAAATACAGGGACTGCCCCATTTTGAAGCCCAGCTGGCAGCACAAAACAACATTTGCTTAACTCCTTGGCCCAGCACTCTCATTGATTGAACATACATAGCTACCCAACCATAGCCAAGGTAATCCATGGCTTACACGGCCAGAAAAGACTTAAATAACGTTAAAAACATCCCACCGCCCTAGCTGGTTTGCCTCAGTGGATAGAGCGTCAGCCTGCGGGCTGAAGGGTCCCGGGTTCAGTTCCGGGCAAGGGCACATGCTTGGTTTGCGGGCTCCATCCCCAGTGGGGGGCATGCAGAAGGCAGCCAATCAGTGATTCTCATCATTGGTGTTTCTATCTCTCTCCCTCTCCCTTCCTCTCTGAAATCAATAAAAATATACTTTAAAAACATCCCACCACTTTAGCCACCAACAGCCTCTCCTCCCTGGACCACACTATCAGCATTTATCTATTGAATACATGTTTGTTTAGTGCACCTACTATGTAAAAGGCATGAAATAGGGTGAGGAAAAGAATGGGTAATAAATAGAAAATAGGAGAATATAGTTACGTCTCAGCTGCAACAATATTAAATCTATATATTTTAGCCTCTTACCTATTCATGTGTGTTAAATAATTTATTCAGTGGATCTTAGTGTCTTATGGTGAGAGTAAAATGATAGCATCTACCTAAATCCTTTAGTACTACTGTAAAACTAGCAATCCCTGCCTCCTGTCACTAATTCACTGTTAAAGAAACAGCCTTTAGCCCTAACTGGTTTGGCTCAGTGGATAGAGCGTTGGCCTGTGAACTGAAGTGTCCGAGGTTCGAGTCTGGTCAAGGGCATGTACCTTGGTTGCGGGCACATCCCCAGTGAGGAGTGTGCAGAAGGCAGCTGATCGATGTTTCTCTCTCATCGATGTTTCTAGCTCTCTCTCCCTTTCCTTCTCCCTCTCCCTTCCTCTCTGTAAAAAAATCAATAAAACATATTTTTTTTTAAAAAAAGGAAAGAAACAGCCTTTAAAACAATTGTTTGTATACTCTAATGGCTGATAGCAGTAGCTCACTTTAGCCAGAACTGACATGGGCAGTCTTCAGTTCAGTCAGTTGTGTGTGGGTCCTCAGATCTCTTTAGAGGAAATATAGGAAGCGTCATCTTTGTAGTCCCAGAGGTCATGAACTCGAGAAGAAAGTGCAGGAAAAAGGAAAGGAAGTTTGGGTATTAATTGGCTGTGTGTGTGTGTGCGCACGCTCATGTGCATCTCCCCATGTTCCATATACTCAACAAACACTGATAAACAAATGTCCATAGCATGAACTGTAGAATTACATTGGAAACTAAGTTCATGGGATTTAAATGAGGCACTGCCTGTTACTTGTGATTTTGCTCTGTCGAATTTTAGGCACATCCGACATATCACCTTCTTCTCTTTGAACTTTGCAAACCAAGCTATTATTTATTCTATTTATTCGTACTTTCTCTTGAAAAGTCAATCCTCCATAGACTCTGAAATACTTTTGTTATGTGGGGGTTTTTTCCCTCTGAATTCCCATCTCTGTGTGCCTTCATCTTCCTGACAGTGAAATGCCTCAAACTGAATACAATATCCCAGGCTTTTGATAAAGGTCTTCATGGCTTCCTAACAGTAGAGACCTTGCCTCGGTTTTTCAAATCAGCCTTTTTAGAAAACAGTAAACTCACAGCATTATCTATGGAAAGTCTCATCATAACTGTCCTTTTTCTTTATGGGCATGCCTTTTCCTCTCTCAAAGGTCTTTGTACTCTATGTGGTTCTTATAACAGCTTGACTCTTTCAGTAGACATTAATTTAAGTGAATATTTCTGCTTCTCTGTGTACTTCCTCTTTGAAGTTTTCAGTTTTGTGTTGATGTTCTTTTAACTGTTCCTCTTTTCCGTTTTCCAATACTGCAATGACCCTGAGTCTTTGAGAAAATATTTGCAAAGCTGCACTGATGTCTCGTGTATTCACGGCTCTTTTCAGCAACGTTATTTTCTCTGCAAAGAGTTCAAAGCCACTAAGAAAAGTTAAGGTCATACTCAAAACACACCTCTGATTACCACTGGGAAATAAAGGGAGAACGGAAAACAAATTTAATAGTACAAGAATCCCAAAGATACTCAGAGTTGATCTCTTATACATTATAAAGTACCTCATTCTCTTTTCAATGACCTGGTATGGTCTTCTCACTACATCGCTCTTTCCATCCACCTTGAAAATTTAAACTTTCTCTAATTTCACAAGAAGTAAATGTTTTCCAAATATTGTGGAGTATATCTTAAGTAAAATCTTTAATTTTTTTTTTTTAAATCTTGCTCAACGGCTTCATTTCAGAGTTCCTGGCCGGAAGGTGGCAGTGAAAGTTTTAATTAACAACCTGCTTCTCACCTACACACTGAACTCAGCCTGGACAATGATTGAGCATCCTGCTGTTTTTAAATCCTTGGCTCCTTCTTTCCTCTGATTAAGGGTTAGGTATTTCCTAATCTCAGCTCTAGCCAGCCTTTGCACAGTCAGCATCATCAAGTTTTCATTTTTAAAAAAATATATGTTATTGATTTTCCACAGAGAAGAAGGGAGACGGATAGAGAGTTAGAAACATCGATGAGAGAGATCGATCAGCTGCCTCCTGCACGCCCCCCATGGGGATGTGCCTGCAACCAAGGTACATGCCCTTGACTGGAATCGAACCTGGGACCCTTCAGTCCGCAGGCCGACGCTCTATCCACTGAGTCAAACCAGTTCGGCAAGTTTTCATTTTTAATGGAAAGGTATCTTCTGGCTTTTGCCAACTTCCCTGGTTTTTGCTGATTGTTTTTTTGTTTTCCCAACCTGGCAGAGAGCTGTCTAGTTAAGCTCCTGAATCGAGATTGCCCACAGGTCATCCCATGCTTTCCAATACCAGGAAAATGGGAAGACACTTGAATGATGGCCACTTATTGCTCCAGATGATTCAGCGTGGACTCTGGTTATGATTCCCACGGTGTCCTTCGTGTCTGTGCTACCAATTCCAAATGTGGGGACAGGAAGTCACTTGTCCAACTAGAACGAAGCTCAGTCCTCCCTCCTTGCCTCACAGATAAAGGACTGACGTGTAGCTACGGAGGTTAGGGGGCTTGTCAAGGCCACAAACATCAGCCAATGACAGAATAACATCAAGTCTCTGTGTATTCACATGCGTGTGTGTGACAAATGCTTATACAAACCGGAAACCCTCTGAGTCCTTTATAATCTTGACTCTTTTAATTCTTACAGCAACCTTAAGACTTAGATACTATTATTATCTGATTTCAAAGATGAGGAATTGAAGCACAAAGAGAGCAAATACCTTGCCCAAGGTCACCACCCTCAGAGGCAATGGAGCAGGGATCAAAACCCAGGTTGTCTGGCTGCCAAGGCTGTGCCCTTAGTCACTATGCACTCCCTTTCTCTAGCGTCAAACAATCAGTTAAGTGTCATCAAACAGTAATCCTGTTCTAGCAGGTGCATAAATTGCCTCAGTACCGGCGAAGCATCGCCTTCCATCACCAATCAATACATCGTGGTCTCCAAAATTATCCTCGCCCTGGAAACATAAACCTCTTCAAATATTCACCCATGGAGCTGAGGTATGCTTTATCCAGATGTGACCTCCTACATAAGGAAAAATATAAAACCTTAATCCCTTGCCCTCAGGGGAACAGAAACTGAACCAGAAGGTTATGGCAGATTTTTGAAAATCACTACCCTGTCTGCTCGGCTCACAATATGTTCCTATGAGCTCCCTTCTGTTCCCCTGGTGGGATTTGAGCATTTCTAAAGCTAGGATGCAGAGTAAACACCTTTGCTTTGAACAGATTTGCTCTGTTTCTCCTGTTTGCCTGTGGCTGCCTTTTGCTTTTCTAGAGCCGCTGGCATTGAGACATCACGCCAGGCACCTGAGGCAAGGCATGCAGCAAATGTAAATTGCGGTCCTCTATCATTCAGGCCTGCCCTTGGCTGGATCTTCTTGAGCCTGTCACATGGTGGCTTCCCACAAACAGCTGTCAGTGGCCCCTGGGACCATGAGAAGAAGGACCCCCTCACCAGCTGGTAAGAACACAAGAAAATCCAAAACCTCCATGAGTCCACAGTGCCTGGAGAGGTGCCATTAGAAGCCCTTAGCACCCAGGATATAAACACCATCATCTACCTAGATTTTTATTTTACCGGCAACTAGAGTATCAGAGATATTTACTACCAGGAGCACAACAAAAGCACTCCGGAGAAATATGTTTCTATGACTTACCTGTCTCCTTAATAAATTTTTGTTTGTAAGTTATGAGGAAAAAGACATTAATATTTGTCTTCCCCTAAGACACAGTCCAACAGTTTGACTGAAACCACTATTTATGCTGTGAGAGCATTTACTGACCCTAAGATGTCTGAAGTGCTTTGAAGTGATTTTGAAGGAGTTTTGAGAGATAGTGGGCAAATGCCCTGAAGGGTATTAAAGGAAGTAGATGTCAGGTGTGGAATTGTCCATCTCTGCACACCCACCCGTGGAGTCAGAAAAGGCTGCCAGTGTTTTATCTCCAAAGAGCTGTGAATATCCCCATTTGTTTCCAAGAGGAAAGGGCATGTTTAAAAGTAGAAAAACCACCCAGCACGTATGGTGTAAGGTGTAGAGTACAGCAGAAAATCTAAAACAAGTTAAAGATGGGTTTATAAAATAGCATAGGGGTCTCAGAGAGAAATAATAAGAGGAAACCATCTTTTTCAGAAACATATATCAAATGCCTTCCTTGTGATTATAAAGATACTAGAGACCCGGTGCACAAATTCATGCACGGATAAGGTCTCTTGTCCTGGCCAGTGATCGGGCCAATTGGGGCCAGCCAGCTGGGGGAGGGACCGTGGGATCACACTGACCACCAGGGGGCAGCTCTGGTATTGAGCATCTGCCTGCTGGTGGGCAGTGCACATCATAGTGACCAGTCTACTGGTCATTCAGAAACAAAGCAAATCTGTTCAGTGCAAACGTGTTTACTCTGCATCTTAGGCTTTTATATATATAGACAAATTTGGATCTTTGTGTTAAATGTTGTGGGCTGTCTGTAACTATGATTCAGGGACTTATTTTCTTTTCCTTTAAATTTACATTTAAATTGGAATTCTAATCATGGTGCTATTTCCATCCACCATGGTTCTTTGCTCACACAAGGAAATCACCCAGGCTTTTCTTTGCACAGAGATTGGCACAGAATGGATGACTGGCACAAGCAAGGGCCACTGTCCCAGCCACTAGGACTCTCTATCCAATCAGAGGGTGGTGGTTAGCAAAGCCAGCCCACGCAGGCTTGTTGTGTGACAGCTCCCTTCAGGTTATGGACCAGGGAGCCTGCTTGGTCTGGCCTAATGATCAAAGAGAAGTGGACAGAGGCCTTGCAAGTCAAGGGAGGGGGGTTGCTGACTATCAGGGTGGCCTTGGTCCTTGCTTCTTTGTTCCAGTGCATGTGTATCCTTAAGGTGAGCCTTACTTTATTTAATCTAGTTTCCATCTCAAGTCCCTGCAACCCGAACACCCAGCTGAGCACAGAATGAAATAAAATCATTGACAAATCTATTCATGGGAACAGCCCTGGACTTTACATCCTGACTGTTCTGATGGCATCTCTACTCTATCCCTTAATTACTCACTTCACCTCTCACAATATTCCACTCATTTTCTTCACTTTTTTTTTTCTCCAGTTTCCCCCTCTCTGTCTTTTTTAATTGAGATATCATTGACATAGAACATTAAATTGGTTTCACGTGTACACATGATGATTTCATACAGGGCTGCACAAAAGTGGGTTTATAGTTGTGAATATACAGTATTGCTAACTATAGTGTATCTCCTGTATATCCTTTCTTCTCTCCCTCTCTCTCTTCCTCTTATATAGCTTATAATTCTTCTTCTCAGGAACAATGTCATGGCTGGACCTATTCCTCCCCTGCTGTATTTTCTTCTTCTTCCAATACCATCTAATTTTCCTAACTAGGCCTCCCAAATTCAACACACCATCCTCACCTTATGTATGAGTGAGGAGACACCCTTTAGGGCTTAAGACTCAATAAATATATAGCTTGAGCAAGTATTAGATATTTCTAAAATATGGTTTTTTAAAATAAAGCCATCTGGGCTTAATACTACTCAATGAAGTGATAAATTTGATTTTCCATCTTCTACATAATTCCACAAATATTTATACCAATATGTTCAACAAGGAGCACCAAAATGGATGAGATGGGACCCCAACTGCTAGTTGGCTTACAGTCTGAGAGGAAGAAAGCACATATGGAGAAATAATTATCACACCAGGCAGAACGTGACTGCACTGCTATGATGAGAAAGGCCCAGAAGGGAGCAGGGTTCGGGCAGGATTTTAGCTGCATCAGTGTGGCCCAACTCCACCAATGCATGTGTACATATTTCATATAATGGGACCCATGTATCATGCAAGTACAGTAAGGCAGGCGTTGGACTTAACATTTTTCAGAATATGCCTAAGAGGGCACCAAGAAGATTTTTAGTGGTGTTCTAAGAATAACCATGACAGACCTCAAAGGACAAATTCCAGAATAGGATATAATGATCTTTGGCCCCAATCATCTTTCTATCCTATTTTCTTTTTATATGATTTTTGAAGTAAAAGTGCCTTAGTTCCCTTCACTTTCAAATTGCTTTTTGGCTTCCCAAATCCACTCAGGGAGCCTTTCCAGCCTGCTTATCTTGCCTTGCCCATGCTCCAAGTCTGTCTCCCCCAAGTGTCCTACTTCACCATATTTTAACCATGTGCTGGACAATGTAAGGATCTATCCTAATAATCTACACTGAAATGTGAATGACTGATGAACTTTACCTTGGGAAATTTTTTTTAAAATATTGAAAAGTAATCAACAAATATTATTACATATGTTTAAAGAATACTACAATATGATTTGATATACATAAATTATGAAATGATTACCAAGGGTGTTCCGTTTTTTAATTGCAACTCAAGTCCAAAAAAATTTCAAATTGATAGGATGGATACTTTAGATATGAACTTGAAAATTATTCCCTATATCTGCCTTACTTCAGTTCTCCCAATTTACCACCCCTACCTCCACCACCACACTACCCTTCAACACACACTCAATATCTGTGTCAGAGACATACAAGGAGAGTCTTTGCTGTCATTTGAGGAAACTGGCCTCCAGGCCTGAGAAGAGGTAGTAAACATCTAATTAAACATAACTAAGCTTCCATGCCATTTCTAAGTAAAAATTGAAATTAAACATTAACTACTTTTGTGGCTTCCTGTTGCATCATAACAAATTATCTCAAAACTTAGTTGTTTAAAACACCAATATTACCCTGGCACGTGTGGCTCAGTTGGTTGGGCGTCATCCAGTGCACCAAAAGGTTGCGAGCTCGATTCCTGGTGGGGGCACATGCCTGGGTTGTGGGCTCAATCCCTGGTAGAGGGCATGCAGGAGGCAGCCAATCCATGTTTCACTCTCACATCAATGTTTCTCTCTCCACCTCTATCTAAAAACAATCAATAAAAAATATTTTAAAATAAAAAATACATAAAATAAAACACCAATATTTTATTATTCTACAGTTTCTGTGGGTCAGGAATTCAAGAGTGCTTTAGCAGGATGGTTGTGGTCCAGGGTTTTTCATGAGTTTCAGTCACCTGGAGCTGCAGTCATCTGAAGTTATCTGAAAGCTTGACTGAGCCTCACAAAAGGTTAGTACATCTGTGCTAGCTGTTGGCAGGAGGCTTCAGTTCCTCATGCATGGATTTCTCAGTAGGGCCTCTTGAGTGTCCTACTGCCATAGTGGCTGGTTTCTCCTTGGGGGAGTGATCCAAGCAAAGTAAGGTAGACGCAGTTATGTCTTTTATGACTTGGCCTCAGACATTACACATCATAATTTCCGCTACATTTTCTTGTTGAGAACTCACTCAATCCAATTATATTCAAGGTTGGGGGAGGTTGACCTTTACCTTTGATAAGGAAGACTATCAAAGAACTTGTGGACATATTTTAAAGTCACCATAGGCCCCTTACCCGTTTCTTCAGTGTCTCCCTACCTCTGTCTATTTAATCATATGGTCTATTGAGTATTGAGTAAATATTACACAATATTTTAAACATTAAACTCTTAGACTTTAAATATTCCCATAACTAATATATGGTTTTCAAATTTTTGTTACTAATCCCTTTCTCCAAGTTTCCATAAACTTCCTCAACTCTAAATTACATAGTGTTGTTCAAAAATAAATCTTCTGAGTAATTTTGGGTTCAATTACTTAGCATTGCTGCTCCTGAATTGACATTTCATAAAATCAATTTTAATTCATTCATATGTAGCTAAGTAAAATATTTTATGAGTTACGGGATCAAACATCTGTTCTATTTCTTTTGACTACCACTTCAGTAATTGAATTATTTTTTAAAAAAGCAATCAAATGAGTTTCTTATAATTATAGACTGTTGATTGCTCGTATTTCATGTCCCTTACAACACTTAAGTTACTGTGGTTGTTTTTCTACAGAGCATTTTCTATTAGTTTATTAGAAGCTAGAGCAATCTTATTTACCCAGGTGACCTGCTCACAGTCTGTTTCTTAAGAATAATGACAAATAAAGAGTGTTTATCTTATTGTTCTAAAACTAAAGGTATTTTTTCATCTGGCTGATTGATTTTCACTGCTGAGAAACAATGGCAGGTATTCTCGAAAATGTTAATTTAAGTAAAGCAATAGTCCACCAAGCAAAAACCATGCAGATAAAGAGAAATCACTACTTCCTCTCTCCAAGCCCATAAACTGGGTTAACAAAATACCAAAAGTAAAAGAGCCAATGTATCTAATTAAGTCAAACAATCTTCTATGACAGTGCAAAAGTAATCAGACCAAATGTTTGATTTATTTATTCATTCAATAAAAATTTATTTGAACATATTTATTGAATAAGCAATGTAACCATAGCTGACTAAGACTTTAAATGCCTTAAACTGTAAAAGAATTATGGTTACCATACATTTTCCAAAATAAAACAGTACCTACAGCTAAATAAGCTCCTACTCGATTTGATCTCCTACATATCAGCTATTAACTATGGGCAAAGGAAGTAAAATAATAAGCTGAAGACACTGAAGAGTAGAAAAGCAGGTAAATTCTGGAGGGAAGACAAAAGTTGGTAGAAGAAACCAGCACAGGATATGTATACTTTTTAAAAATATATTTTTATTGATTCCAGAGGGGAAGAGAGAGATAGAAATGTCAATGAGAGAGAATCATCAATTGGTTGCCTTCTGCATGCCCCCCACTGGGGATCGAGCCCACAATCTGAGCATGTGCCCTGACTGGGAATCAAAGCGCAACTGCCTAGTTCATAAGTGGGTGCTCAACCACTGAGACACACCAGCCTGACAGGATATGTATACACTTTTAATAGCTTCTAACTTATCAGCAGGATGAAGGTGGCACCAAGTAAAGTAACCATAGGAAATCTCAAAAAAGAAATATAAACAAGCCCTGAGCGGTTTGGCTCAGCGGATAGAGCGTTGGCCTGCAGACTGAAGGGTCCCAGGTTCGATTCTGGTCAAGGGCATGTGCCTTGGTTGCACATCTCCAGTGGGAGATGTGCAGGAGGCAGCTGGTCGATGTTTCTCTCTCATCGATGTTTCTAACTCTCTATCCCTCTCCCTTCCTCTCTGTAAGAAATCGATAGGGTATATTTAAAAAAAAGAAAAAAGAAAAGAAAAGAAATAGAAACAATAAAAAAGAACCACATGGGAATTCTGAAATCAAAGAATAAAATTTCTGAAATTGTAAGTTACTGTAGTGGATTAACAGCAGAATGGCAATAATGATGGGGGGAGGGCGGATGGAGAGTAACTTGAAGATAGATCAATGTAGATATGTAGAACACAGAGAAAAGATTGGGGGTGAGGGAACGAACAGACCTTCAAAAACCTGAGGACAATCTTAAATGTCCAACAGACATGAACAAAATTCAAGAAGGAGAGGTCAGAGAACAGGAGGCATACAACGTATTTGAAGAAACAATGCCCCAAAACTTCTCAAATTTAATGAAAGACATCACATTTTCATATTCATGAAGCTTAGTAAAAAGCGGGATGTATACAAGGAAAACCATGACTAGGCATATTGTAGCCAAACTGCCGATACCTAAAGCCAAGGAAATCTTGTTACTCTGTAGACGGCAGGAGCAGCACCAGCTGTCTGACCAGTGGGCGTCAGACCAAACCTGGGTTCAGCAACCTCAGTACTTGGGTTCTGGCAGGAAAGAATTCAGAGCCAAGACCCCAAATTGTAAGAGAACATTTATTTGGCAAATCACAGAGATAGAAGAAGTAATTCCTAGAACAAATGGGCTTGGGAAACAAATTATAGAGGTAAAGGAAGGGCCCTTGGAGCTTGGGAGTGAGGGAGCTATGGTAACACGCCTGGGGCGGGAGGGGAGAGGGAAGTGCTCCCTTGGGAGGGAGAGCTCACTGGGCTTTAAGGGCAGAGGTTTTAGAATTTTCAGCAGTTTTCCAGGTGTGTCCTTTCAGGTCTTTGGTCTCCACTGACTGATTGGCAGGCACCAGGGCAGGAGGCACCAATGCAGCAGGTCCTGAGGCTGGCTTTGCTGCTTTTCTGGGCCTGGAGCTGAAATACAACTGAGGCCTCGATGTTATCTCTAGGGAGGAAAGGTGAGGGGCTCCAAACCGCATGACCAGCGATATGGTAGGAGAGGAAAAGTCACCTTCAACAATTGATTGTCCATTGCTAGGCACCTGGGGCTTTTCTACTCTGGTGACCTTCTGTACCTGGCCATCATCCTTGCTCTGCTCATGTCTGTCTAATTGCCTATAACATTACCAGACAAAAGAAAATGACATCTTACATACAGGAAAATAATAATTAAGAATTTATGAGAAGCAATGACAAACAAAAGTTATGGGGCATTTTTTAATTTTTTAATATGTTTTTATTGATTTTTAGAGAGGAAGGAAAATGGATAGGGAGATAGAAACATCGATGAAAGAGAAACATTGATCAGCTGCTTCCTGCATGGCCCCTACTGGGGATTGGGCCTGCAAACCAAGCATATGCCCTGACCAGTGACCTCTTGGTTTATGAGTCAACACCCAACCACTGAGCAACACCTGCCAGGCAGGACATTTTCTTTTAAGTGCTGAAAGAAAAACACTCTCAACTAAGGAATCTATATCTTCTTCAGATATGAAAATTAAATAAGGACATTTTCTTTTGTTTGTTTGTTTTTTATTGATTATAGAAAGAGAAAGGAAGGGAGAGGGAGAGAAAGAGAGTGAGACCGAGAAAGACCATCTGGGGAATGGGCTACATAGAGGGAAATCATTCATCACGATGGCTAAAGGAGGCAGGTGTGTGGGCTCTAGTGATTGTTTGGGGCCAGAGGAGAGAGTAGTTGATCACTGTATAAGTATCCTGACGTCAGCCATGGCATTGTTCTTAAGACAGGTTGGTACTGATCAAAACCTGATGCCCTAAGGCAGTGGTTCTCAACCTTGGCTGCACGTTAGAATCACCTGGGAATCTTTTTAAAATCCTGATTTCTGGGCCTCATCCTCCGAAAATTCTGTCTCTTTGTTACTAATGTTGTGGCCCCACCCCATAACAAAGAAACAGAATTTCTGAGTTTTCTTTTCTTCTTAAAGTTGTTAGGCATCTGTTCCGGTCGCAGAGGAGCGAAGGAGGAACTGCAGGAGGCCGACAGAGAGTTCCCTGAGCGATGCCGGTGCAGATGCACAGCCAGGGCCAGGACCGCTGTGTCCTCACCTGCACGAGTGCAAGCAGCAGGTGGAGACAGGCTGGCACTGCCCCGGGTGCGAGGACTGCGACCTTTGCATCAACTGCTACAACACCAAGGCCACACCCACGAGATGGTGAAGGTGGGGCTGGGCTCGGATGAAGAGGCGGAGGAGGGCGATGAGGGCGGCACCAGGGGGAGCTGTGGCTGAGGAGCCCCCGCCAGGCCATCCATCCAGCGCTGCATCCAGTCCCTGAGGCACGCCCGCCAGTGCGGCGACGCCAACGGCCCGCAGGCGTCCTGCCAGAAGATGAAGCGTGTCCTGGAGCACACCAAGGGCTGTGAGCGTAAGACCAATGAAGGCTGCTGCGTGTGCAAGCAGTTCATCGCCCTTTGCAGCTACCATGCCAGACAATGCCAAGAAAACCCATGCCCCATTCCTTACTGCCTCAACATCAAGCAGAAGCTCCGCCAGCAGGAGATGCAGTACCGCCGGCAGCACCCTAGCTCATGCACCGGCGGATGCCACCATCCACTGCCCCACCGAGCCTCAGCCGTGTCTGCCTTCCCTCCTTCAGTACCACCCGCGCC
The DNA here is from genome assembly GCF_964212035.1 of Myotis nattereri. Classification (NCBI taxonomy): domain Eukaryota; kingdom Metazoa; phylum Chordata; class Mammalia; order Chiroptera; family Vespertilionidae; genus Myotis; species Myotis nattereri. The sequence continues at coordinate 47,103,446 of NC_138080.1, read as the reverse complement.
CCCCACACTGCATCCCCGCACACCCTGGACACCACAGCCCTCGACTCTGCCCCAGCCCTCGCCTGTGAGCATGTCTCCAGCCGGCTTCTCCAGCATGGCCAGAACTCAGCCCCCACCAGTTTGCACTGGGAAGCCCACTAACCAGATGCCAGCCCCACTGCCCCTGCCAGGCCCACCCGCAGCTGCCAGGCCCACCTGCAGCAATGGAGGCGCCCGGCAGATGACACGTGAGGCGCAGCAGCGGCAGCATCTGTACTGGGTGAGCACCAACAACGGTATGCCCCTGGGGGACTGTGACCCCTGAGAGCCAGATGGCCCCCATGGGCCTGAATGTGACCCAACCAGGTCAATGGGCCTGTTGTTCTGCCCCCCGACCCCCGGCAGTAGCAGCCGGCACCCATCGCCCAGCAACAGCCCATGTGGGGCATGCCCAGGCCCGTGATGTCTATGCAGACCCGAGGTGCAGCCACATCAGAGCATCTCACCGGGGGCCTGCAGGACCTGCTGTGGACCCTGAAGTCTCCCAGCTCCCCCAGCAGCAGCATGTGCTCAACATCCCCAAGTCAAACCCTTAACTGATGGCAGATCTCATCCAATAGCACACGGCCAAGTGAGTGCCCAGCCAGCCCGGCCTTCAGCTCAAGCCCAGCCTGCAGAACCTGAATGCCATGCAAGCCAGCAGGCCCCGACCTGCTGTCCCTCCGCAGCAGCAACAATGGGAGGCCTGAACCCCCAGGGCCAGGCCTTGAACATCATGTACCCGGGGCGCAACCCCAGCATGGCGAGTACGAACCACAGCACAGAGAGATGCCATGGAGCAGCAGCAGCAGCAGCAGGAAGGCAGCGCTGGCATGGCTGCAGGGCTGGCAGGACACGCCCAGTTCCAGCAGCCTCAGGGAAGCTGATGCACCCGCAGCCATGCAGCAGCCGCAGATCCAGCAGCCGATTGGGTCCCAGGCCGGCCAAACCCTGTCAGGCATATTCTGTGCCTTTCCCCTGCCCTCAGTTTCTCCCCTGCGCTCAGTACTTTCTATGGTCCCCGCTTGAGGCTCCTGTCCTCTCTGCCGTTTTCCTGTTACTCTCATTTCAGGTGTCACAGGAGACAGCTAAGCAGCCGAGAAAAGCAACGCTAGACCCAGCTTCCTGCAACTGCCTGCACCTCCATCGACCCACACAGAGACATAAATGTCCCGCCCTCCCTACGCTTGCTTGCTGAGATAAATATGCTGGTGTGTATTAAAAATAAAGTTTCTAAAACTCTCCAAAAAAAAAAAGAAAAGAAAAGAAACAGAATTTCCAGAGGATGGGGCCCAGAAATTAGGATTTTAAAAAGATTCCCAGGTGATTCTAATGTGCAGCCAAGGTTGAGAACCATTGCCCTAAGGGCTTAATGATTAAGGAAGGGAGTGAACAGACAGAAAGGAGAAAGGGTCCTGTTAAAGAAATTGAGTTTTTACCCAGCCGGTGTGGCTCCGTGGTAGAACATTGACCTATGAATCAGGAGATCATGGTTCGATTCCTGGTCAGGGCACATGACTGGGTTTTTTGCTGCATCCCCAGCGGGGGGCCTGCAGGAGGCAGCTGATCAATGGTTTTCTCTTATCGTTGATGTTTCTATCCCTCTCTTCCTCTCTGAAATCAATAAAAATATATTTTAAAAATAATAAAGAAATTGAGTTTCTGTGGTTACAACCCTGAAACCCATTTAAGAGAAAATTGTTGTGAAACCTTTTGATTTGCAAGGCTGAGGTACATCCAGTCTACACTATGTAGTCAATTTTTTTGCTTCAACTGCCCAAGATTCTCTTTAAACATTAACCCCTAAATAAGGTTTCCCTGGGTTCTCTGAAGAGGCACCCTACTCCTGAACTTGAGTTAAAGGGAAAGAGCAAACTCTAATCTGCCCTTGGATAAAGTAATGAACCCTACCTCCAATACCAGGTTTGTAGCCTTGATAGAAAAAAGCCACTGGCCGGGATGAAGTTGAGAATACAGACAAAAGAAAAAATGCTTTGTGGAGGAAGTTCCTGGAGAAGATGGTGTCAAAAAGCAGACTGGCCTTAAACATTAGAAAGGACATCTTATCTCCTGAGACTGGAACAAAGAGGATAAGATTGATGAGGAAATAAAACCTTTAAAGTGTAGGGGATTCAGGGAACTACGAGATATCCACCTTGATTAATTGGCAATCACTGCAATCAAAACAGCTGAACCAGGAGATGCAGTGGATGCAGGCCTCAATTACAGGAGTTGTGATTTGAAGGTCAAAACAATTAGACCCCGTACACGGAATACAGCACAGTGGTGCAAACACAACAAAGCAACTGCTATAAAATAATGCTGGATCCCAACTTCACTCTTTAAAGCAAAATTTCAATCTGGATTTAAATCTAGAGAACAACCATAGAAGTACTAGAATAAAATAACTGCTATGATATAGCACAAGCCATTGCACAATGATGATGCCACATATCATTTTTAAGAAAAACTCCAGCATTTTATGTCCCCCTCCTTTCTGGATACTCACTCTGCTCTTCCAGCCCTGTTCTTACAGGTTACCCATGGCTGTGAACTTTGCTGAGAAGGTAGGGACAGTCTCTAAACTGCAGAAATTAAAACCTGGTCTATGAAGTGAAATTGCAAATAGATGGACAACGTTGGCCAGAGTAGCTGGTTATGGAGTGCTTTGGCCCTCATAGTCCTCACCTGGGAGCCTGCTGTATATTTTAGCTATTGAAGCGCTGGGAGCCATAGTACATTGTAATTCAATGAAGATACTCCAACGTCTATTTTCATTCATTCAACCAATAATAATGAGGGCCCACTGCGGAAAAAACCATGTTAGAGGTAAAAACAAAAGGAATGGAGGAAATTTTTGCTCTGAAGAAACTTAGTTTTTGAGAGCTGCCTTTCATTGTCGAGAACCTTCCATTCTGTGGCTCTCCACCCATCTCCTCCATGAATGTCTTGGGTTGTCCTTTCCACATTTTACATTCTGGAAAATTGGAATAAGTCAGTAGAATAAGAAGAATATTTCAGATGGGCAAACCAACTGTTATGTCATGCCTTTTATGCCTTCATCCTATTTGCACATTTATAAAAACAATAAACTCGAAGTTCTATTTTAGTAAGTAGCACATGAAACACTTGACTCAGCTCTATACATAGTCTTCTTTCTATCAAACAATTTTTGAAATTATTTTAAAACTAGCAGTGTAGCCCGGCCAGTGTGGCTCAGTAGTTGAGCGTCGTCCTTTGAACTAGGCAGGAGATCATGGTTTGATTCCTGGTGAGGGCACATACCTGGGTTGCAGGCTCTATCCCCAGTGGGGGGCAAGCAAGAGGCAGCCGATCATGATTCTCTCTCATCATTGATGTTTCTATCTCTCTCTCCTTCTCCCTTCTTCTCTGAAATCAATACATATATATTCTTAAAATTAGGAGGGTAAGGAACATCCATACCGTATATGGACTGCTTTTTACCTCAGAAAAAAAAGTGACAACAAACATGACTGGTGGGTGGGATAATGGGGTCAAGATATACTATCTCAGCTAAATTAATTTTACCATTTTATAAAACACAGTGAGATATTGCTTCCTACCTACACCTCCTGAAGGTCCTAGAGCAATGCCCCTGCAGCACTTAACCACTGAGTCAGCCTTGTATCAGCAGTTTTTGTATTTGTTTTTTCTCTGCTCAACTTTAGGAACCTATCTGACAAACACCAGCATCCAGCCTCTCTCCTGGACACCCAGAGCAAGCGGATGCTCCCATCCGCCATTCATACCACCTGGATGGTTCCTCCCTCTTCCCTTGTCTTTGGGACTTTCCAATGTGCTTTACTGAAGAACTGACATAAATCCTGGCCGCATGGCTCAGTGGTTGAGCACTGACCTATGAACCAGGAGGTCATGGCTCAATTCCTGGTCAGGGCACATGCCCAAGTTGTGGACTCGATTCCTAGTAAGTGGTGTGCAGGAGGCAGTCAATCAATTATTCTCTCTCATCATTGATGTTTCCATCTTTCACTCCCTCTCCCTTCCTCTCTGAAATCAATAAAAACATATTTTTTTTAAAAAGAGAGAAATGACATAAAACCTTTGCACCAATTGCTTTTAAGTTTTTGAGATAAGAATGCTGTTCAGTTTGTGCTGGCTCGAGAGGCACACTGTACGGGGCCCCAGGACAGCAGTTCAAAGTTCTATGTAGGTCACAGGCTGCGTTTATAGGATCAATCCTTCAATCCTGATCTTGATGTCTTCCCAGTGAACTCAGCTCAAAAGTAAACTTACCTTTGCGACAGCGCGGATGGACCTGGAGAGCACTATGCTAAGTGAAAGCAGTCAGTCAGAGAAAGACAAGCACCGTGTGATTTCACTCATGTGGAATCTAATGAACAAAACGAACTAACAAGCAAAATAGAGACTGACTCAGAGAGAGAGCAGGCAGACAGCCATCAGGGGGACGGGGTTCTGGATAGGGAGTTGGAAGGATTGAGTAAAAAACAGAACATGAACACAGACAACAGTGTGGTGATTGCCTGGGAGAGCGGGGAGAGGAGGAGATAGACGAGGGTAAAGGGGGCCTAAATGGTGATGGGTGGAAACGTGACTTGGGGTGGTGAATACACAATATAGTGTGCAGACGATGTGTTGTAGAATTGTGCACTTGGAACCTGTATAATTTTGTTAAGCAGTGTCACCCCAATAAATTCAATAAAAAGGGGGGGAAAGTGAACTTAACAATCCCTTTACATGCTTTAGGTAGATAGAGTCCTAGCAGACCTTTGTCTTAATAAGCCTATAGTATCTTTTCACTGTTAATTCCTGGGGATTTCTTTCCAGCTGTTACCCTTGCAGAATAGTTATGATGCTACAGATGAACATTCTGCCCTCAAGGCCTTTTAGGCTGCAATTTAAGAACAGTCACCAAAGTAGCACTCTGTTCACCAAAGTCAAGGCAAGTGAGGTGAGAAGCAGAAAGGTCTGGCTGGATGTCACACACAAATCAGAAAAGGGAAGTTAACCTGAAGTCTTTGGCCCCCGAAGCCAATGGCACTATCACCCAGGCTGACTGTCACCCAGGACTAGGGCAGTGGCACAGGCCCCGTGTGCAGAAGTACCCCTCGCTTAGTCTAATACTCTGCTTCCACTGTCTTAAGTCTTTGATAACTTTTGAATAAGGGCCCTGCATTTCCATTGTGCACTAGGCCCGGGCCATTACTAAGTCAGTCCTATTGTCATTTCTTTGTATATATGGTGAAGCAGGGGGAGAAAGGAGGAGTCTGTTGAAGCCTAAGTCACTGATGTTCATCCACAGCTGTGGGGCCCCTAATATTCTTCTCTCCAGCACATTTTAATACTTTGACTTCTGATTCCTCAATTACCAGCTGCTCTACTTCAAATAAGAAGCTGAATAGTAAAATATATGTTCATTCTTTTTCATGCTCACTGGGAAGATCCATGTTATGTAATGAAGCTACAAGGGAGGACTATGCTATTGCATGAGATCCTTGAGAAAGGTCAGGAAAGAGTGACTCTAAAAGATGTGAAGGTGCCGGCCGGTGTGACTAAGTGGTTGCACATTGTCCCGTGCACTGAGAGGTCACTGGTTCAATTCCCAGTCAGGGCACATGCCTGGAGCTCAATCCCCCGTGTGGGGTGTGCAGGAAGCAGCTGATCGATGATTCTCTCTCATCATTGATATTTCTCTCTCTCACTCCTCTCCCTTCCTTTCTGAAATCAATAAAAATATATTTTTAAAATAAAACAAATAAACAAACAAATAAATAAAGTGAAAGTGACTCTCTGGGAAGAAATGAAGAGGTCTTTGACTCTCAAGATGTAAAAGCAAAAATAGGATGACATCCTCAGAAAATGATTCCGTTCCTCTCCTACTGGCAGAATCAGCCCAGCTCCAGGATGCAGAATGGCAAGTGGGTACAGGATTGCAAGGCTCACATGGCATCCCAGAAGACAGTCAGATTACAGCCTGGACAAGGAAGAGGTTTGCTGTTGGTCAACAGACAGAGGAGATAACAATTTAGCAAACGCAGTTGTTTATATCCAAGACCCAGTTCTTGTTGTTTGCAAAGATGAGCCGAGGAGTGAGAAATAGAGTGCAGCTGACCCCTGGGAAGAGGATTTGGAGTGCATGTTGGCCAGGTGTGGGGGGCCGTGAGGTGAGATGGAAGGTACATCTGCTGGGGAGAACTGAGGAAGTTGGGAGGATAAATCCACAAGCAGGCAAGTCCCGATGCCTCCGTGCTGGGAAAGGAGCAGCACTCCAATATCTGCAGGTGATGTGAATGAGCACCAGTCTCTAGTGATCCCGGAACTCTCACGACTTCCATTTGCAAACTACATTAAAGTTTGATGTACGCTACATAGCATTTTCTCTTAATTAAACTTCTTAATTAAGATTGATAGCAAAAAAAAAGAAAAGAAATAAAATGCCTGTCTTCCATTTCAGATATCCCCAGGAGTGCTGGAAAGAGGAAATGTACCACCAGGAATTATTCTATACAAGTAATTACCTGAAGGAATTTATGAAACAAATGTACTGATTCAGGTGTTACACATGTTATCAGTCACATTTGAAAACTCTTAATACAAACAAAACATTTATATCTTCGGCAGATGGTAGCAGCTCAGAAGAGGAAGTCATTTTGATGCTACAATGATAACTGTAGATGCTAGGACAGCAGAAAGGGCAGCAGACTGGTACATTGATTCTAGATAGAATTCCCTTCTGTTATAATCTAGCTGCAGGACATTGGCCAATCATTACTTGTGTGGCCCTCAATTGAAACAGAAAATGTTTAGCCCAGTGGTTCTCAAAGTGTGTCACCAAAACCAGCCACATCAGCATCACTTGGGAACTTATTAGAAATACAAATTCTCAAGCTCCATCCAAGACCTACTAAATCAGAAACTCTGGGGGCACAGCATAGCAATCTGTATTTTAACAAGTCCTCCAAGAGATTCTGATATGTGCTGAAATCTTAAAAAAAAAACTTAATGAAATGAACTCCAACTCTCATAAGAGTTCAAAATTTCTATAGCACTGGGACCATTATCATCATCAGTCATAAGTATCAAGAGAATACTTTTCATCCCCCACCCCTGTTCTAAGTACTTTATGTATACTAATCTATTTACTCATCACAATATCCTGTAAATTCTATTATTTCCACTTAGCAAATGAGGCATGCAAGTGTCTGGTAGCTCTGGTAAAAAATGCACCACTAAGATCCTTCTTTAAGGAAGGATTTGTTCCTCCAGCTGTCAGCAACTTCAGGGCTTTCTTCAGCTGCAAGGAACCAACTTACCCAAAGACACATCCTTCCAGGGAGGTCTATATCAAGTAATCACAGAAGGGTGTAAAGGCCTGATCCCACCAGGGGAAAGCTCTGACCAGGTATATGCTCCAGAATTTCCTGGGGGGGGGGGGGGGGGAGGGGGAGGGGAAGGCGGGGAGCTTGCATGAATTTTGATTTCTCCCTCTCCCAATCTTGCTTGCTTCCCCTTCTTGTCACATATGTTGATCCCTAAATATCCTGCTCACCTAACTTCTCAATGTCTGCTTCTGGAAAACCCATTTCTTACAGTAGTTAATTGATAGTCAGAGGCCAGTAATTGGTTGAACCAGGTTTCAAATCCAGGTAGATGGACACTAAGCTTTAGGCTCTTAACTATTGATTATCCTGCACTATAATTTGTTCCCCGCTTGGGTTTATAAATTAATGGCTCAAGTATTTGAACATGAGCTTTTGGAAATAATTAAATTTTCAAATGAGTTTCCTCATTTGAAAGTTTTGGGGGCTTGCTGTAGTTTGCCCCTGGTTGGTAGTGAGCAAGCACTGATGGATCTGAGAAGCTCTGACTCCCAGAGTCCCACTGGGTCATGTTACCTACTACCTTAGGAATATATTCATACATTATAATACCAATCAGATAAGATCTTTTATAATTGTATTGGGGAACACTCAGCATAATGCCTAGGAGACATTACAACTGATAACATGAAATAAAAAGGATGATAAAAGAATACCACCAACAATTATATGCCAACAAAGTTGATAACCTAGAAAGAATGCACAAATTACTAGAAACATACAACCTACCAAGACAAAAATATGAGGAAACAAAAAGCGTGAACAGATCAGTAATGAGCAATGAGATTGGATCAGTAATCAAAAACCTTCCATCAGAGATAAGCCAAGGACCAGATAGCTTCACTGGTAAATATCTAAAGAAGAAATAAACCAATACTTCTCAAACTCTTCCAAAAAATGGAAGAGGAAGGACCACTGCCAAACTCATGATATGAAGCCAGTATTACCCTGATACCAAAGTTAAACAAAGATACCACAAGAAAACTCCAGGCCAATATCCATGATGAATATAGATGCAAAAATCCTCAACAAAGTACTAACAGACTAAACAAAATAGCATCATACACCACATCCAAGTGGGATATATATATATATATACCCACACACACACTAGAGGCCCGGTGCACAAAAATTTGTGCATTCGGGGGGAGGGGGGTCCCTCAGACCAGCCTGTGCCCTCTCGCAGTCTGGGACCCCTCAGGGGATGACCACCTGCTGGCTTAGGCCCTCTCCCCAGGGGATTGGGCCTAAGATGGCAATCAGACATCCCTCTGGCAGCCCAGAAGCCCTCGGGGGATGTCCACTTGCCAGCAGGGAGCAGACCTAAACTGCAGTCGGACATCCTTAGTGCTGCTGAGGAGGCAGGAGAGGCTCCCACCACCACCGCTGTACTGACAGCCATCAGCCTGGCTTGTGGCTGAGCAGAGCTCCTCCCATGTGAGAGCGCCCTGACCACCAGAGGGCAGCTCCTGCATTGAGCATCTGCCCCCTGGTGGTCAGTGTGTGTCATAGTGACCAGTCATTCCCAGTCTTTCTGCTGTTAGGGTCAGTTTGCACATTACCCTTTCACTATATAGGATAGAGGCCTGGTGCACGGGTGGGGGCCGGCTGGTTTGCCCTGGAGGGTGTCCTGGATCAGGGTGGGGGTCCCCACTGGGGTGCCTGGCCAGTCTGGGTGAGGGGCGGAGGGCCGTTTTCAGGCTGGCGGGTGACTGAAGCTCCCAACCTCTCCTTTTTTTTTTTTTATTCTGGGATTTATTTACCTTCTATGGCTGTTACTGGAACTGAGAGCCGGCTTTAGCTCTGAGGATCGGCTCCAGCTCTGAGACCTCGGCTGCTGAAAGCAGGTATCTGGGTTTGTTTGGCTTCTATAATTGAAACACTGTTGCAACTCCAGCTCTGAGGCCCAGCTGGCTGAAAGCAGGTTTCTGGGGTTTGTTTAGCTTCTATAATTGCAACATTGTTTCTTAGAATGCAGCTCAGAGGCCGACAGCGGCAGGCGGGGAACCTTGGCTTCCTCCATCACTGGAGCAAGCAAGCCTCCTGTTCGCTTCAGCTGCCTGGCTGCCAGCCACCATCTTGGTTGGCAGTTAATTTGCATTTCGCCCTGATTAGCCAATGGGAAGCATGTCGGAGGTATGGTTAATTACCATGTTTGTCTATTATTAGATAGGATATATGAATATTATTCATCCATATGCAGCAACATGGATGAAACTTGAGGCCATTTTGCTAAGTGAAATAAGCCAGTCAGAAAAGATGGGAGGTGGAATGAAGGATGGATGAAAAAGGTGAAAGGAATAAAAAGTACAAACTGGCTGTTACAGAATAGTCATGGGGATGTAAAGTACAGCATAGGGAATATAGTCAATAATATTTTAATAACTATGTACAGTGTCAGATGGATGTGAGATTTATCAGGATCATCACTTAGTAAGTTAGGTAATATCTAATCACTGTAATATCTAAAAACTAATATAATAATGTACATCACCTGTAATTGAAAATAGAAATGATTTTAAAATGACAGTGGGAAAGGACAAATGTTGCATGATTTCACTTATATGAGATATAAACTAATCAAAGATCATTAATCAGAGAATGGGATGGTGATTATCAGGAACTGGAGGAAGAGGGAAATAGGAAGTTGTTTTCAATGGGTAAATGTTTCAGTCACACAAATGCTTAAGTTTCAGAGCTCTGATGTACAACATATTGCCTAAAGTTGACAATACTGTATGTGCACTTAAAATTTTTTATTGCTCTCTGCTTCTCCTGTTAGACAGCCAGCCACATCTTCCTGCAAAGAGCCAGCCGCGACCCTGAGACATGATGGTGAAGGTCAGAGTGAATGGATTTGGCAGTATTGGCTGCTGGTCACCAGAGCTGCTTTTAACTCTGGCAAAGCAGATAATATCACCATCAATGACCCCTCCATTGACCTCAACTACATGGTCTATATGTTCCAGTATGATTACTCATGGCAAGTTCAAAGGCACAGTCAAGGCTGAGAATGGGAAGCTTGTCATCAATGAAGAGTCCGTCTCCATCATCCAGGAGTGAGATCCCACCAACATCAAATGGCATCCTCACTACTATGGATAAGACTGGGGCTCACTTGATGGGTGGAACAAGATGGTCATCATCTTGGTGCCTTCTGTAAATGCCTCTTTGTGTGTGAGGGGTGTGAACCATGACAGGTATGACAAATCCCTCAAGATTGTCAGCAATGCCTCCTGCACCACCAACTGCTTTGCCCCCTGGCCAAGGTCATCCATGACATCCTTGGCATCATGGAGGGACTTATGACCACAGTCCATGCCATCACGGCCACCCAGAAGACCATGGATGGCCCCTCTGGGAAGCTGTCGTGTGATGGCTGAGGTGTTGGGGTCCTGCTCCAGCAGGTCCAGGGGTTCCCAAAGGTGTGGACAGAGTCGGCAAAGAAGGAATGACATGGAGGCAGTGTTCAGTTGATCAGCAGCCTAGCCAGGTTCTCTAGCCAGGTTCTTGCCAGGTTCTCCCTCTATTCTCCTGTTACATCTGTATTTATACCATTTGATTTTAATCCTATCCATTCTATTCCAAAGGTTAGGGCATTTGTTATCTCCATTCCAAGGTCACTACTCTACTGTTCTGTTAAGCTACAAGGAAGTAACTGAAGGAGATTATCCTAAGTAAAGATTATGTAGCTTAAGCATGATCGTAGTTAAGGTGATTAACTACCCGCCTGGCACTTAGTTAAGGGGTTTTACTGATTTATTCCCTTCCTTAGTCCTGTTAATCCCTAAGTCCAGGGAAAAATCCCCACCTGGGGAAACAACCTTCCTCGGAGAGATGACTTTGGTTAAAACACATAGCACTAAGAAGGGGAGCAAACATATTAAGAACAGTAAGCCATATACACCAGGTCCCTTGAACCATATGCTGTGCCGATGTTTCTTCCCTGTAGCAACTGTGTCAAGCAGCAAGGATGGACCGGCTTCCAGCACTGAGGGGCTTCCAAGAACATCCTCCTTGCTTCGACTGGCACTGCCAAGGTTGTTGGCAAAGTCATCCCTGAACTGAATGGGAAGCTCATTGGCATGGCCTTCTGTGTCTTCATTGTGTGGGTTGTAGATCTGACCTGCCACCTGGAGAAAGCTGCCAAATACGATGACATCAAGAAGATAGTGAAGCAGGCATCAGGGGGCCCCCTCAAGGGCATCCTGGGCTACCCTGAGGGCCAGGTTGTCTCCTGTGACTTTAACAGTGACACCCACTCCTCCACCTTCAATGCTGAGGCTGGCATCACCCTCAGTGACCACTTTGTCAAGCTCGTTTCCTGGTATGACAATGAATTTGGCTACAGCAACAGGGTGGTGGACCTTGTGGTCCACATGGCCTCCAAGGAGTAAGAGCCCCCTGGACCACCAGCCCCAGCAAGAGGATGAAAAAGGACTCTCCTCAGATGCTGGAGAGCCCTTTCCCCAAATCAACCCCCCAACACACAGAATCTCCTGACCGCCACAGTTTCCACCCCAGGTCCCCTGAAGAAGGGGAGGGACTTAGGGAGCCCCACCTTGTTATGCACCATCATTAATGTTCACTGTATCCAGTAAAAAAAAAAAAAAAAAAAATGCTAAGAGGGTAAATCTCATGTTAAATGTTCTTACTACCAAAAAACAAAAGGGACTGGGGGAAATTTCTGGAGATGATGATTGTTTCTTTGATTGTGGTGCTGGTTCTTAGGTGAGTGCGTACGTCAAAGCTCATCAAATATTATGTATTATATAAGTGCAGTGTTTTGCATAGCAATTATACTTTAATAAAGCCGTTTGGAAAACCTGGGGTGTGATTTCTGTTTATACATGAAGCAAAGAAATAAAGAATTTTAAAGCAAGCAATCGTCACCAAAAAAGAACCTTCACTGGGAAAAAACACCCAAAAATGTCCTGAACAGGGTAAATTTTTAGTGCAATGATGCTCAATATTTGGCTGTTCACTGGAATTAATAGAGAGTCTATTAATTGGTGCCATTTAACTTGCTCATATTACAGTATGGATATTGAGATTTTTTTAAAAGCTCTCCAGGTGATTCTAATATCCAGTGAAGATTGAGAACTACTGCTTCCAGGTAAACTCAATTCTCATTACACAGCCAACAGCTCCTTACAGGAAAAAGCACTCACATGTGATAAATTTGGGAAGTCATTTAAATATTTTATTTCATAAAATGAGTTACTCGATGGGTAACATACAAGCGATTTGTCCCAGTAGAAATAAAATACAAAAATAAAAGTGCAATTCTATTGCAAAGTGTTGGCACACAGATTTTACCCACTTTTTTCTCTCTTTCTCCCACCCCAAATTCAGCCTCATTTGGATAACAACACCAAAGCTACTGTTGGTCAGCCTGAGAATCATACAGCTATCCTAAGCTTTTGACTCCATCCTAGTAGCAAAACAAATAGTAATACCTCACACAGAAATTCCAAGACTGATTTATCACATTTAATAACTGTAGATGTAACTCATTGTGGTTGCTGTGAGCAGTCATGACCTCATTATACAGAACTAGAGAGATTTAGTAACTCGCCCAATGTCACTGCTCTCTTTCCTGTCTGTGAAATTCCTCAGGAAAAAAATGCTTTGGTAGCCATCAAGGACTATAAAAAAGAAAACTACTGACAGCATAGAAATGAAATATACTGTATATGTATATGAGAGAGAGGAAGGAAGAGGGAGAAAGAGAGAGAAATGGTGCCCTGAATTAAACTGGCAACCTTTCGGTGCAGGGGAAAGTGACCAACAAATGGAGCCACGCTGGCCAGAGCCAGAAATGAACTTTTTGTAGTGAGTATAGGCCAGGGTGAGGAACCTTTTTTTTTCTGCCAAGGGCCATTTGAATATTTATAACATCATTTGCAGGCCATACAAAATTGTCAACTTAAAACTTATCCTGCTAGCCCGGTCTATGTGGCTCAGCGGTTGAGCATCAGTCTATGAACCAGGAGATCACAGTTTGATTCCTTATCAGGGGCACATGCCCAGGTTATAGGCTCGATCCCCAATGTAGGGTGTGTAGGAGGCAGCCAATCAATGATTCTCTCTCATCATTGATGTTTCTATCTCTCTCTCCCTCTCTCTTCCTCTCTGAAATCAATAAAAAGTATATTTTTAAAAATTAGCCTGCTATATTGGCCAAACATTCAATTAACTCACCCCTAATGCCTTGGCAGGGCCAGACCAAATGAGTTCAAAGGCTGGACGTTCCCCACCCCTGGTTTAGGCAGAACACAGATGGGTAGAGGTGCAGCAGTCCCAGCACAGAAGAGAAACACTGTTGATGAGGCTATTTCTCAGTCCTAAAGAAACAGAACTCCTAAGATCCAACCCCAATAAGACATACAGTGTCATACAAGGCACGGTCAACGTTAAACAGCTTTGCCTCCCTGGATTCTTTTCTATGTCACTAAACAAGTACACGAGCTCAGAACAATCAAATGGTGTACTCTTCAAGCATATGCCCAAGAAATATTTGACAAACTATTTGAGCACCCATTACTCATTCAGCAGCTCTGTTCAATAAGTATTTGTTGAGTATCAGCTATGTACAAGGTACTGGAGGACACTCAATGGGAAGAGATAGAAATATGAATTAAATACTGGTCCCTAAATGAGTTTACATCCTCACAGAGAACATAAGACAACAGAGAAAATGCAATAAGAATTCAGATTAGAGAAACTATATCTGGATATACAGATGATAAATTCAGGCTTGATGGAGAATAAGAGAAAAGAGACCAGTTTACCAAAAAGCCAATATGCTAAAGGATCAACTCTCCAAAACTCCTAAATGAACTGACCATTGTGAAGGAGTAGGATTTGGGCATGAAAAAGATATTGAAGAATAGATAGAGTGGGGCTGGCCAGGTATTTCTGACTTAGGGAATCATTGAGGAAGGGGATATACAGCCTGGCCAGTGTAGCTCAGTGGTTGAACATCGATTTGTGAACCAGGAGGTCACGGTTCACTTCCTGGACAGGGCACATGCTCAGATTGTGAGCTCGATGCCCAGGGTAGGGCATGCAACAGGCAGCCAATCAATGATTCTCTTTCATCATTGATGTTTCCGTCTCTCACTCCTTCTCCCTTCCTCTCTGAGATCAATTAAAACATATTTTTTTAAGAGAGAATACATCTTTTAGAATGTGACTCAGGGCATGCATGACAAACAGAGTATCGTTTTAACTTGGCTAGAGTAAAAAGTGTTTAAAAGGGAATAAGAGAAAACTTGTAAGATGACCTCATGCAGAACAAATATAGCTGGTTATCAGTGGTTCTCAACCTTCTGGCCCTTTAAAATACAGTTCCTTATGTTGTGACCCAAGCATAAAATTATTTTCGTTGCTAGTTCATAACTGTAATGTTGCTACTGTTATGAATCGTAATGTAAATATCTGATATGCAGGATGGTTTTAGGCGACCCCTCTGAAACGGTCGTTCGACCGGCAAAGGTGTCGCGACCCACAGGTTGAGAACCACTGGGTTAAGTACTCTGGGCATTAGACAATGTCTGTGCTTTCCAGCAAGGAAGGGACATAGCCAGACCTCCACTTCCAGAAGTTGATAATGACCACAAGGAAAGGTTGTAAAGAAAGCCAGACAGGAAGGTGTTGCAGAAAAAACGAAAACCTAACCATGATCGGTAACATGCCTGTGGGAGTCAATATTGCACTTGAGAAATCAGACTGGCCAGTTCACAGGGGGCATGTTGAGAACTAAGATTAGGCAGAAGAGCAGTATCAGAGTATGAACAACTTAGAGAGCAAGCAAAGATGAGGTGCTCCACCACTGAGCTCCGGATTTAGATAAGCCCTGGACCTCCCAGTGCCTCAAACCCTCACTTACTAAAAGGAAGAAATGAATTAGCTGGGAAGTTTACACAGTCAACCACTTTGCAATCTTATCTATATATAAAAGCCTAAGCGACCAGCTGATCAGCGACCAGCCAGTACCTATGACGTGCACTGACCACCAGGGGGCAGATGCTCAACGCAGGAACTGCCAAGCTGTGGTCACTTGGCAGAGGCAGTTCTCAGGTGACCCACCTGGAACCAAAGAGGAGGGAGTCTGATTCTGGGGTGAGTCACCCAATAACCACCCTCTCAAAATCCGGGACCCCTTAGGGCCATGGTCGGCAAGCTGCAGCTCGCAAGCCACATGCGGCTCTTTGGCCCCTTGAGTGTGGCTCTTCCTAAGCCTTAGGAGTACCCTAATTAAGTTAATAACAATGTACCTACCTATATAGGTTAAATTTAAAAAATTTGGCTCTCAAAAGAAATTTCAATCGTTGTACTGTTGATATTTGGCTCTGTTGACTAATGAGTTTGCCGACCATTGCCTTAGGGGATGTCGGAGAGCAGGTTTCAACCTGATCCCTGCAGGCCAAACCAAGGGACCCCACCAGTGCACAAATCCATGCACCAGGACTCTAGTGACAGTATAATTGCCCAAAAGAAAGGCATTGTACATTCTTGAGCAGGGAAACAATAAGATGAAAGGGACTGTTTAAAAACATGAGCCTGTCAGCAAATATCTATTGTAGGTATTATCTCGGCACAATGCCTTCTGTCCCGATGTCTTCTTTTAGATTCTTAGGGAAGCCTTTGATGTACACCTACCATGAAGCGTACATCACTGCTAGAGACAGGCAGTACGTTTCTCTCTTAGAAAGCATAATGATATAATTGCAAAAAAGATTCAGATGAGCGTTTCAAAAGAGGCACTCAGGGTGGTGAAATATGGAACTACACTCATGAGTACTCAACAGTCTCACAGACACAGCTACTGTCCATTTATGCAACACAGTATTGAGCACCGCGATGTGCCAGGCATAGTGCTGGGTGAGGAATACGGTGGATATGAAACAGATGTAGGCTCTGCCTTCAGGAAGCTCACAATCTGTGAGAGTCAAATGAGCATCCATATTCAGACCGCCGGCAGTACTATGAAAACAGTAAGTACTGGGATGGGGAGCAGTCTGTAGACCCGATTTAGACTGGGAGGGAAGGAGAACTGACCAGTCTTCTGAGAGAGAGAAGTATTTAAACTGAGACTAGAGGTCCTAACCGGTTTGGCTCAGTGGATAGAGCGTCGGCCTGCAAACTCAAGGGTCCCAGGTTCGATTCCGGTCAAGGGCATGTATCTTGGTTGCGGGCACATCCCCAGTAGGGTGTGTGTAGGAGGCAGCTGATCGATGTTTCTCTCTCATCGATGTTTCTAACTCTCTATCCCTCTCCCTTCCTCTCTGTAAAAAAATCAATAAAATATATTTTTAAAAAAACAACACTGAGACTGGAGGATGAGAAGTCAGCTAAGCCAAAATTAGAGAGACTATTTGATGGTGGTAGAGGGGGGGCTCGGGTCACATTTCCCTTTTCTTGCTGTAAGAGGCCAGCCCACTGCATCAGAGGTTCATTTCCCTTCTTTGCTGCAGTGTGATAGGCATAGCTTCTCAAACAAGTGCATTGGATCAGCTAGCGTAGGCGGGGCGTCTTCATAACCAGTGTCCACACGCACCTAACCTACAGGCCACACACCCTACATAGAGGTCAAAAGCTGGGATACTTAAAAGGTTTGTCTTGGGATGCAATAAGACTAGATCTCAGTATCTGCCCACCAGAATCTTAACAATTTATAGGGGCCTGAACTAGGTTCAGTTGCACATGCCATCCAGATGTTCTCAGCAATGCCTTACTCTCTCTAGGCTGCATGTCCTTGAGGGAACTCCTAGCACAGGGAAGGCCAGCAGAAAGCGCGTTCCAAGGGGCCGGGGGGAGGAGCCTCTAATGGAGTCCAGCTAATGGGTCCACCCGAGGTCACATCCTCTGAGGGTCCCCATAGAGCTCCTCCAACATAACAGGGAAGGCACCTGGACCTCGGAATATTATTTTTATTCCTTTCTTACAATGATTAAAAAGTAAAATATGTCAAAAGTACCCTGAATACTTATAGATCAACTGTTTAAATATTACAGAATGTAGATATTGGAAGTCTCCCTGTTCCACAACCCTTTCCCTGATGTTCAATCTTACTTGCACGACCTTCAGACTCCTGTAACACATTGAGTATTTCTCTCTCAATTTCCCCCTGTTAACTCAGACCTGAGTTGTTGTTTTTTTCACATCACATTTCAAATGTCAAAATTCTCGGTATGTATATGCTTAAGATGTATATAATGTCACCTGTTTTCACAAAGGGAGAAA
This sequence comes from Myotis nattereri, assembly GCF_964212035.1. Classification (NCBI taxonomy): domain Eukaryota; kingdom Metazoa; phylum Chordata; class Mammalia; order Chiroptera; family Vespertilionidae; genus Myotis; species Myotis nattereri. The sequence continues at coordinate 47,085,798 of NC_138080.1, read as the reverse complement.
AGCTACCACAATGTTTTTTTTTGTTTTTGTTTTTGTTTGTTTTATTATCAGCCCAGTATTTTCCTCTTAAGGGCTTCGGAATGAAAAAACTGTGAACGGATTCTGAACTGATAAAAGGCTTACTTAGGCTGACAGGAAGATTACCGGCGAGCAGCAAACCAGACATCTGGGGCAGATCAATTTCTTCTGGGATTAAGTGTCCTTACATGTATAATATTTACACTCCAAATTGAGTTTAGGATAATAGGGTTTAAGGGGTTTTTTTTGTTTTTAAATATATTTTTATTGATTTCAGAGTGGAAAGGAGAGGGAGAGAGAGCAATATCAATGATGAAAGAGAATCATTGATCGGCTGCCTCCTGCATGCACCTTACTGGGGATTGAGCCCACAACCCAGGCATGTATCCTGACCGGGAATCAAACTATGACCTTCTGGTTCATAGGTCAACCTTCAGCCACTGAGCCACACTGGCCCGGCAGAGTTTAAGTTTTAAAATACATGGAGTGCTATATTGTGATACTTTGTTTAGAAAAGAAACAGAAATTAAGAATATCTTAGTGCAATAAATGGCTGAGTATCTAGCTAGCCTTTACTTGATTAAAAAGTTGACATAGCTAAGAGTTAAGTGCAATGAGTGAATGAGATAAAAGCACTAGAAACACATCCTATGATTAATATACTTAATAAGAACTCTCAAAGATGCCAGGAATAGAAAAATTTAGTAAACAATATCAGCATGTGAAAGAACAATATGCAAATAGTGATGGGTATCTGTTGTCTATTATCACAGAGGGAAAATGAGACAGAAGAACAGGCTTAAATGTCAGAAAAAAAAATTAGGTTAAGAACTCCAGCAAAGTAATCGATTAATGTCAGACTAATTTTAATGCTAATAGCATGTAAGTGCACAATGTTCCACATGTTCTTTCAAATATTTCTCCAAATACTCTTCTCTTAAATGATCATTGTCCAAAATAAACCTAGACTGTATTGCAATTTCCCCCATCCCACATTCTCACTTAGTACACTAACCAGGCAAAGCCACTTTGATTGTTCAGTTTCCCAGGAGGAAGGGACCTATTGAATGATTTGTTGTGTGTGATATATGTATCATTTTACTCTGAGAGTAGCAGGTCCCTCTGAGTGGAAAGTTTACAAAGAGCACAGGGTGGAGCTGGAAGTCTGCCCTAGTTTGGCTCCTCACTGCAACAAAGACGTTAACAGGGAAATAATCTGCAGTTTCAGGGACTTACCACCAGAGGGGGAGTGTGAGCCATAAAGGAGCGGATCCAGAACAAACTTACTTGTTACTAAAAGGGTAGTTAGTACTTGATGGCTATGTTCAGTGGTTAAACCGTCGTCCGTTTCACCGAGGGGGTCACAGGTGGATTCCCAGTCAGAGTACATGCTAAGGTTGAGGGCCCGTTTACTTTTGAGATATAGATGTTTATTTATAATTTAATATTTAATATGTATAAATAAATATGTAATAAAATAGGTATAAAGAAAACATCTATGTGCCCTACTTAATTTAAAAAATAAAACATAACTAACACAGTATGGCAAACCCCTGGGCATTTATGATCACCAACCTTCCCCCACCCCAGGGATAAGCACCAAATTGGGTATTTCTCATTTAATGTACTTTTTCATACTTTTGATGATGAGTGTTGATGAATACAGTATTTATTTTGTTTTATTATATTATGTTTACCAATCTTTTCTTTATGGTTTGTTCCTTTTGTTAGATTGTTCTTTTAAATTCCTCAATAGCCTGAGGACATAGGATGGTCTTTCATTTTCTTTTTTAATTTTTAAAGTTTTGTTTTTCATATTTATTTTTAGTCCACATGAAAATTATATTTGTTCATGGTGTAAGATAGAGAGCCAATTGTTTTCTGTATAGATGATTAGCTGAGGACCATTTTAAATTACCCATAAATATGCAATTCAACTGTATTGTATTATCAGGGTTCCATATAAATGTTTGTGTTAGGTTAGGTGGCTCAGGAGGCGGCGCAAGAAATAGAGTCCAGTGAATCAGAAAAGAAAGGAAAAGGAAAAGGTTTATTCTGCGTCCCCGGGAGACCCACGTACCCCAAGGACAGGGCACGTGGATTCACGCCAGCAGGGAGGGGGGCGCTTTTTTTATACTGCGGTTGGGTGAGGGGCGGGGACATGAGCTGAGGAATTCTCTGCTGCAGGGAATGGGCGGAATATTCAGGACGAAGTTCTTATCTGTGTGGGGGTATGTGAATTCAGGGAGAAGAAGCTGGTATCTGTGTCTGGCACCTTGATCTGTGAGAAATTCCAGGGGAAGTCCATTATCTTGTCATGTCTGCATGTATCCGATCCTGGGCTCTCTCCGACCTAACAGTTTGGGTCTGTTTATGGACTCTAGTCTGTTCTGTAAATAAACATGTGTCTACTCTCACTCCAGTAACACATTGTTTCATGTACCTCAGATTTATACCAAGTAGCCACACTTTGCTCTTCTACTTTAACTTGGGTTTGTCTAGCTTTAGCGATGAGCTTCTGTATTAATGTAATTTAATTTGAAATCTTTTTAGCACACATGCTTTGTATACAGTCTTGTAATTTTAATATCTGTAGTCTTTGCATGTGTCTTAGTCTACCTAGTGTGACTCTTGCTCATGTTGGCTTGTTTCCTCACACATCCTAAGATTTGCTATATTTTTTCATGAGCTCCAATTTGGTTGATCTTTAAATTTGGGAATCCCGAATTGCCTGAATTGAAATGTTTTGCCTTGCTTTCTGCCAAGGGCCAGGGAGTACCTACCAACCTGAAAACATTTCAACTTACTTTCTTACACTGGTGTTCTTAGCCTGGAACTATGCTGAAATGCAAATCCTAGGACTACATGAGAGTGACATTGTGGTGCTAAATACTACATGAGACTTTTTTTTAAATTTATCTCTATAAATTGTTGAAAATATGGCCGATGTCTTTTTTTCCTGAAGACTATTATATGATGATTTGTTTAAACTCAATATCAGCAGAGAGAGACTGATTTTCTCTCTTGCTGGTTCACTTAAAAACTATATATATATATATATATATTTTAGAGAGAGGAAGGGAAAGAGAAAATGTGTTCAGGAACTGAACAGGAAGGAGCAAACCCACATGGGTATGTGCCTGACAGGAAATTGAACCCAGGAGCCGCCATCCTTCTGTGCGTGGGAAGGTGGTCAAACCAACAGAATCACACACACCTCGGGCCGGGGCGTAGGCTCATCTTTTTAACTAAAGATCTGGTTTATGTGGGCCAGGGGAGGTGGAGATCTCAGATTCAACTCACTTTGTCAGGTTAAAGTTCTACTCCTTTGGAGCTTTTAACCAGCAAAGTTCTAGGTCTCTGAGTGAGAGGCCTGGCTCAGGTCAACACACAGTGTTTTCAGTTCTGTTTTGTTATGTTTTTGAACATTGATGCTTTTTTTTGTGTGTGTGTGGGTAAAACACAGAGGTAGAAAAAGTAAGTCCTAGAAGAAATGGGCTTAAAAACAAGCTCTAGGGGTAAAGGAAGGGCCCTTGGAGCTTGGGAGTGAGGAAGCTAATGGTAAGATGCCTGGGGTGGGAGGCAGGGCGAGGAGAGGGAAGAGAAAGGCATTGTTTCCAGGAGGGAGAGTGCTTGAAGGTTGACGATTTTTGTTGTTGTTGTTATTTATCTGCTTATTTATCCATTAAGGACTTCCCTTACTTTCTTCTAAGCTCAGTATGTTTACTCTCATTTACTTAACATTTGTGTGTTTCAGAATATCCATTCTTGCTAAGCTGCTGGAAATAAAAATGTCAAGAGTTCGTTTTTAATTTACATTCTGTATCAGGATTACTTGCGGATTTACAAATAATCCTCTGACAAACATTTGTGGTTAATTTTTAAACAATTTTTCAAAATCAGAGTAAGGCAGGAACACTGTCCAGGCAGCTATCCGGCCCAGCAATATTGCAACAGGCAGCTACCATCAACAGAGGCAGCTACTGGGCCAGGCCCTATCACCAGAGGCAGACACTATCGCCAGAGGAAGACACTCTCTGGAGAGGCCACTACCATGGTGACCGGCAGCTGCCTGCTGAGGCACTCCAGGGAGAGGAGAGGCAGCTACAGGGGCCCAACTATGGCAGGACAATAATAAGGGGGGAGATACAATATGGGCTCAAATGGAAAGAGCCTAATGGGGGGTGTGTGTGTGTGTGTGTGTGTGTGTGTGTGTGTGTGTAACAGGGAAAAAAAAATAAAGCATTGTTTTACAAATTACAAATCTGTTCCAATATATGCTCACCGTAAATAAAGTACGCATTTCAGTAAGAGATCTATAGTGAATGACTGCAATCTGAGGCAGGGCCCAGGTTTGTGGGAGGAGCTAAGAGACTGTGCATCCAATCACAGCTTGCAGCGGGCTCTGAGGACCACCTGCCAGCTCCTCAAGGTCATGGGCTTTGCAGAGCAGGGAAGGGCTTTGGGAGAAGGGAGGAAGCAGGCTTCTGAGTTCATTACAACTTCCAGGCATCTCCTCCGCCTACCCAGTACAGGTTCACAAAAATAAACATGCTAAGGTAAGCAGACAACTCTTTAGAGCCCAAACACATTTTCTTTTCTCTTTTTAAAGTGTGTTTCTATTGATTTCAGAGAGAGGAAGAGAGAGGGATACAAACATTAATGATGAAAGAGAATCATTGATCGGCTGCCTCCTGCACGCCCCCTACTGGGGATCGAGCCTGCAACCGGGGCATGTGCCCTGACCATGAATCAAACCGTGACCTCCTGGTTCATAGGTCGATGCTAAACCACGGAGCCATGCTAACCAGCCAAACCCATGTCCTTGCTGTATTTATGTGGGACTCTCCGCGGACCATGGGCCGTCGTGAAGAAGTTCCTCCACCGGGCAGGTCACTGGACCGCAGAGCCTGGGCCTGAGGGAGTGAGGACTGGGGCGGGGGCCGAGGCGCTGGAGAGGACCCTCGGGCCCAGTCCCGGAGGCAGGCTCCCCGCCTGTCACCTGGTACCGCCTAGTGTGGTCTCCCCAGATTCAGGAAGTCCTCCTGGTCCCTAGGCAATGCTCTGCAGCCTCGATATCCAGGGGATCATCGAAGTTCAGATCAGTGCACACAGAGTTTAATCCCCAAACAACACCCTTCGCTGTCCTCGTGGATCCAATGTTCCCAGTAAACTCCCACATATCTCGCCGTCTGGGCGATGTTGGGGTGCGAGGCCCTGGTCAAGCATCTCTCCTTGGGAGGCACCGTGCTGTACGCATCAGGAACTTCCGTTTCAACCCGAAATTGTCCTCCTGGTAGTAAGCCTCATCTAGGGTGACAGGTTGGCTGAAAGCACTGAGCTTGTTTGGATCAGGAAAGTGCATTGTTTCACATGTACACAGTGTGAGAAATGCTCACCTGTCCGTGTGCAAATAACATGCTCGGAGACAGAAGTACAGTGGGGCCTTGACTTACGAGTTTAATTCATTCCGAGACCGAGCTCATTAAGGAGCTCGTTAACTCAAATTACTCTATCAACTCAATGCAAAAAATCAGCCAAGAGACAGCTGGTATCTCAAAAAACTCGTTAGTCGGGACACTCATAAGTCAAGGCCCCACTGTATGGCGAAAGGGGACTTTTCTTACAGTTTGGAGAGCAGGGCCAGCGATCACAGCCCATTTAGCCAGTCCCTCCTCCGGTTCCTCACTGGCTGAGTACTATGGGCTCACCTGTTTCACACATCTCCAGCCTAGGTCAGTGGTTCTCAACCTTGGCCGCACATTAGAATCACCTGGGAATCTTTTTAAAATCCTGATTTCTGGGCCTCATCCTCCGGAAATTCTGTTTCTACCCACCCCATAACAAAGAAACAGAATTTCCGGAGGATGAGGCCCAGAAATCAGGATTTTAAAAAGATTCCCAGGTGATTCTAATGTGCGGCCAAGGTTGAGAACCACTGACCTAGGTCTTGCTGTGTCCCATGGGGCCATTTTAAAAAATTGGGCTGAGGCCTTTTCTAGTTGCCTCCACCTCTCCATGTCTGGCTGAGGCAGGCGCTGGGGGTTTCCACCATGATGCTGGCCCGCTGCACAGTTGCTCTTACATTCTCTTCCCTCCTCCCTACAATCTGTTTGCCCTGGGGAAATTCACCAACCATTCCCATCAAAAGCCGGCCCTGCTGGAGAAGAATCACCAAGGCCCATTTCCTACACAAGGCAAGTTAGCTCAAGTTCTGCAGCCTCTTTGAGGAGCCGCCTGTCTCTCACAGACACCCTCGATTGGAGACGGAGGCTGTGGCTGAGGTCCGGGACCCTCTGAGACCGTCATCCGCTGCAGGTGGCTCGCCAGCGTCAGCATTACTGCTACCTCCACCCTGGGCAACCCAGGCAGGGAGGCAGGCCGGTGCCCAGCACATGCGGAGGCGAGACAGGCCCCTCACAGCTGCACGGGCTCCAGGCAGCCTAGCCTAATGGGTTTTTAATTTTTAATTTTGTCTGTTGGCCTGTTTTGTTCATTAGATTCCACATGAGTGGGGTTGGGTGGTGCTTGTCTTTCTCTGGCTGCTTATTTCACCTGGTGTGATGCTCTCCAGGTCCATCCCTGCTGTTGTAGGGGGACTTATTTTAAAAAGGGATGTGTTGCTCTCATTTGCTTTTGCAATTACTTCAGTCTTAGGGACAATTTGGCTGTTTTTCCTTGAAAGCGGATGTTCTGAAACATAAATTTGAGTATCTACAACAAGCAACACACCACCCCTCAAAAAATTAAAAATGGACCTGCCTTATGACCCAGCCATTCCACTTCTGGGAATATACCCAAAGAAACCTGAAACACTCGTTTGAAAGAATAAATGCACCCCTATGTTCATTACAGCATTATTTACAATAGCCGAGATTTGGAAGCAGCCCAGGTGCCCATCAGTAGGAGAGTGGATAACAACGCTGTGGTAAACTTAGACAATGGAATACTACTGGGCTGTAGAAAAGAAGGAAATCTTACCTTTTGCAACAGCATGGATGGACCGGGACAGTGTTATGGTAAGTGAAATGAGCCACGCAGACAAAGACAAGCGCCATATGATTTCACTTATATGTGGAATCTAATGATCAAAATAAACTAACAAAGTGGAGACAGATTTATAGACACAGAAAAGAGATCGACAGCTGTAAAGGGGGGCGGGGGGCGGGGAGAGGAAGCTGGGTGGAAAAGGTGAAGGGATTAAGGGGAAAAAAACCTAACAGTATGGGGATACCAGAGGGAAAGGGGGTAGAGGAAGGTAGGAGAGGGGAAAGGGAGAATAAATGGTGATGGAAGGAAACTTGACTTGGGGTGGTAAACACACAGTACAATATACTGATGATGTATTATAGAATTGTACCCCCTGAAACCTATATAATGTTATTAACCAATGTTGCCCCAATAAAGTCAATAAAATTAAATTTTAAAAAGAGTTTTGCGCAGTGCTTGGCACTGAGTAAACATCCCATACACAGCACCTGCATGCTCTATGCTGTGGGCCTCAACATTTTGCATGCAGAGCTGTACCGGAAGGTAGTGTTTTCTGGGTGCAGACACCCTCAAATGAGAGGCCACAGGTAGGCTCCTAACCCCTGCAACCCGGTTATGTCCCAGTAACCTTCCTCCACCTGCTGACTCCCCAAGTAGAAACGCCATGGACTGAGTCCTCACCCCCATGTCTCGCCCCCTCCTTGGTGATCCTCTTCCCACCACCAGTGGGGGCCTATGTTCACCCACACCATTAAGCAGCTTCCTGTGGGCTGCAGCCTGTGCAGAGTTCTCTGTTACGTGGGTTCCCAACTCCAGAGTCCATGATCCTCCTCTGCCTCTCAAGGACGGTCCTGGAAACTTGGCCACGAAGATATGGGACCAAGCCACACCCCCGCTTTATTGAAGGCAATTCAGGCCCTGCTATGCTATAGTAGGCAAGTCACTTTCCCCTGTTGGGCACTAGAGGGCGCTCTGTGCATGTGTATAGGAAGGCTGAGCCCATACATTTGAGAGTACTCACCTGAAATCACTCAAGTATTGAGACACAGGCAAAGACATATGCATGCACATACCTGCATTCAGATGGTACATGGACAAGCACCCACCCATTATCACGTACCTAACACACACTTCCATAGCTTAGATAGATATACATATACCCATCAGCACAAGTGTACAAACATACTCATGAGCAGTCACATGTCCATAAAAACTCACACAGACACAAGTGAACACATCTACAGACACAAAAGATACATTCAGATACACACATATAGATCCACATGGATCCACTGACAACAGACATAGGGATGGACAGACACCTGGCCAAGACACAGGCAGCAGACAGCCGACAGACGCCTTCACACCCAGGGCCTCACACAGGGCTGAGATCACGTTTACATGTTACAGATGTGGAGCAGAGGCTGAGAGAGTCCCGGTGTTTTACCCACCATCACACAGTGACAGATGGTAGAGTTTAGATTAGGTTCTAAGTAAGTCCTCCAGCAAGGAGAAGTATTATTTAAAAAAGAGGTAAGTTGCTCTCCTATTTGTTTTTGCAATTACTTCCGTCTTAGGGCCAATTCAGCTGTTTTTCCTTGAAAGCTGTTGTTCTGAAAGTTCTACCTTTACATACATGGGTCATTGAACTGACAGTCTTTCACCAACTGAAAATAGTTCCTTGCTCATTTTATTCTGACCAGGGATATGGAGAGCAAACATCAAACCCTTCTGTCATTGCAACAGCCTCACAACATCCAGGATGGGGGAGTGTAGTCGTGGGAACACTGTTGCTGTCTTGCTCACCAGTTGGAAAAGCCAGGAAGGAGGAGAAAAATGATCTTCGACTCAGTTCTGCCTTTCAAATCTAACCCAAGTACATCTAACTCACATCCAGAATGCCAGCCGCATCATCATTTAGAGAATGTAGATATTATCCTCCACTATCCAGCTAGAAGGAGGGTGGAATAACTTTTAAATAAGTTGCTCCGTAGCATCTACCATAGCAACTTACTCAAGATGACACAGCTAGTAACTGGTGGAGCCAGGATTCCAAGCCAGTGTGGACTGAGCCCTTTTCTTACTCAGTCATCTTATATGGTCTCAAACAAACGATGTTATAAGATGATCAAATGAATGATGAGGGTTTGCTTTTATTTGTTTTCAACAGGTGGAAATGAGGAATGTCTTAACTGGCTTCTCTAGAAAGCAGAGCCTGAGGCAGGAAGTCCCTGTGCACTATTTATTACTTTATTCGGGAGCAGAAGTGAGGGACAAGAGCAGGGAAGCAGAGAAGGAAGGAGAGCCAGGACAAGGGTGTTTCTGAGCCGGCCATTGCTGGATGCATCTCATTGCTGGGTCTGAGGAACAAAATGCATCTTAGGTCGGTAGTTATCTTGTGGAATTGGAAAGGTGGTTCTGGTCCCCCATTTATCAAAGGTTCACCCCCAGGATGTGAATGAACCCCACCACCACTCCCCAGTTGCACGTCTCTAGGAGACTGCAGTGACTGACACGGATGGTTAGGTTTTATTTTAATGGGCCTTGAACGGTGGCTCATGGATGTTGGGCTTGATTCTGTAAGCACTGCAGAAATACTGGGATTTTTAAAAAATATATATTTGTATTGATTTCAGAAAGGAAGGGGGAGAGAGAGAGAAAGATGGAAACATCAATGATGACAGAGAATCATTGATCAGCATGCCCCCCTCCCCCCACTGGAGATGAAGCTCACAACCAGGGCATGTGCCCCGACCAGGAATTGAACTGTGACCTCCAGTTCAGAAATCAACACAACCACTGAGCTCAACCACTGAGCCATGCCAGTCGGGCAATACAGGGATATTTTGCAAAGGAAAGTGGCATAGTCGGAGGGGGCCTTTCCTAGTTGCATTATTTACTCATAAAATCTTCACTACCTGCTAAAGCAAAATATTTGTGGAGGTTCCCAAGCCATGAGGGACAAATAATAGTAGCCGTACAAATCCATGTCTCATATGCACTGTGTTTTAGTTTCTAAAGTGCTTTCCCATCCATGACTTCCTCCGCCTCTCTGCAGAAGAGGCAGCCTCACGCAGGACCCATTGGAAGACAGTGAGATGAGAGTGACAGAATCTGAACTTGACCAATGCATGAGACTGAACTGGGAAGTTTCATTCAAATTGAGATAGCTCTCATTTCTCGAGGTGGGGAGGGATGCCTTATTGCTTCCAGGGAAGAAAAAACAAACAAACAAAAACACTTTGGTCTCCCTTCAGGACCTGGGGATTATGTGTTTGGAGGTGCTGCTTTCCCTTCCGCTATGTTATCTGCACAGGTCTCTGGGCTAGGGATCAGCCTGGCATTGCCAAGGCAGATGGCTGAGGCATTTGCTGCCAGCAGCATCCAGTGGGATAGGGCAGACTTTGTTCCTTTCCTGCTGGTCTCTGACTACCTTCAGTATAGAACACAATCCAGTTAGATAAAACCCAGCCTTTCATTTGTATAGCAGTGTATAATACGAACCATGTGTCCAAATATTTAGATGTGTAATCTCCTCAACTTTCTAGAGCATTCTGATTTCTTATCCTTATATTTCTCTTTGCTTTCAGCCAGAGCAAACTGTTTAACCTCTCTTAATGAAAAATAAAACCTGTAAAATTCAACAGTCCTAACAAATATCAGTCTTTACCTTACATTGTTGGGTGATTTAATGAGATAATGTATAAAAGTGCTTAGCATAATTCCTGGCACATAGATCTTCAAAAAATATCAGCTACTATTTTCATCATCATCATCATTGTTGTTGGAGTATCATCATCCATTATGAGCCTTCTAGAACTAATCCTAAAGCATTATGAGATCATGTAAAGTGTTTAGCTCAATATTTAGTACAAAGTGGCTATCTTAGTCCACTTCAGCTGCTAAAACAAATTCCATAAACTGTACAGTTCATAAACAACAAACATTTATTTCTCACAGTTCTGGAGGCTGAAAGTCCAAGATCACATGTAAACTGGTATGCTAATTTATTAACTTCCAACAAGAAATATGTTCCATGAGTGGCTTAACTAAATTGTAGGAATTCTGGTGGGGGCTACAGGTCCTATATCTACTCCCACTAGTCACTGTGGAGGGCATGTTAACCAAATTCAGCTAATAGCATCTAGTGTAGGCAGAATAACGCCTTCCTCACCCCCAAGATGTCCTAATCCCAAGAACCTGAGAATAAATTACATTACATGACAAAAGAAAAACTAAGGCAACATCTAGAATTAAGGTTGCTAATTAGCCAACCTAAAAAGTAGAAAGATTACCCTGGATTATCAAGGTAGGCCTAAAGCAAACACAAAGTTACAGAACTCAGTTCTCCAAGAAATAGTAGGCAAGGATCGATCCAGACTAGCAATCAAACTTCTGATATTAAATTAGTATTGAAGTGGGTCTGCTTAATCCACCCCCTACCCTTACCCCCTACCCCCGCCCTACCCCCCAGCCATTAAGATCTTGATGGGAAACACAGGAACTAGGCTCAGAGCCCCTCCTCAGTGAGAGAAGGGCTGCAGAGGCACAGGCTTGGTCTCAGAGAAGGATGTCTTTTACCACCCACCTTGCCTTTCTCTGGAGGGAAAACACTTGTCCAGTGGGTTTTTTCCCTTTTACTTCATTTCTTGTGAAATCATTTATGCAATCTTGCTGTGTTCAGAATATGTAAAAAATAAGCAAAGAACATCAAAAAACTGTTCACAGAAAGAAAATGCAAATGTCATTTAAACTTATGGGAAAAATGCTTAAGATAGCTAGAATTCTAAAATGATTCCAGATTCCTGCCCTTTGGTGTGTACAACCTGGATAAATCCCTTCTGTTGAGTGTGAGTGGGCACTGTGAATTCCGTGGCATAGTCACTCCTTAAGTAGGTTCCATTACAAGCGAAGATAAAGGGGGTAATCACCCCCTGGATGGCATTATGTTATGCATGACTCTACCTTAGCAGACTGCAGTGAGAGGTCCTCCGGCCAGCTTTGAAGAAGTAAGCTGCCATGTCACGGCCCCCCTGACAGGGGCATGGAATGGCAGGGGATTCTACAACCCGAGGGGGGCTCCCAGCTGACAGGCAGCAAGAAAAATGGTGACCTCAGCCCTCCAACTGCAAGGAACCAATTTTGCAACCGAAGCAAACTTGGAAGCAAACCCTTCCCAGTTGAACTTGCAGATGGAAACATAGCTCAGTAGACACCGCAATTCAGCCTAGTGAGACTCTGAACTTGTGACCCATGGAAATGGAGATCATGAATGGTATATGTTGTTAAAATCACTGAATTTGTGGTAATTTGTTATAACAACAATAGGAGTTAATAAAATGTTCATCCTCACGCATAGACCTCTTTCATGGCATTACTTATTCACCTGCCATCTTGGTAAAGAGGGAAAAAAATGACAATATGCTATGTGGGCAACAGTATAGAAAATTAATAGTGGCAGTTAAATTAGTATAATTTTTGTAGAGAGTGATTTAAAAATATCTAGCACTATTTAAAAACACACCTCTCTCATCCATCAAGTCTACTTGTGATTTTTAATAGAATATGTTCACAAACATGGGGAAAGGTCAAGATACAAGCTTCTTTACTATAGTGCACCTTGTAACAAGAAAAGATTAGAATCATCCTATGTGTTCATCAATAGGTACCATGCTCGATAATTTCAGGTATATTCATAAAATGAAATATTTTTTAAATTTATTTTTTAGAAAGAAAGGAAGATAGGCAATATCAATGATCAGCTGCCTCCTGCATGCCCCTCGCCCCCTACTGGGGATCAAGCCTGCATCCCAGGCATGTGCCCTGACTGGGAATTAAACCAGCAACCTCTTGGTGCATGGGACTATTCTCAACCAACTGAGTCACACCTGCCAGTCTATCAAATGGAATAATTTGGAACCATTAAAAAATAATGTTGAGGGCATGTGCTGGGGGTGGAGGGAGTGGCTTAGGAGGAGCCAATGGGGTAAAAGGAGACATATGTAATACTTTAATCAATAATAATAATAACAATAATAATGAGCCTGGCCACGATGGCTCAGTGGTTGGGCATCAATCTATAAACCAGGAAAACCAGGAGGTCAGGGATCAAACCAGGCTGGGTTGTTACCCTCAGAACTCCCCCTTTCACCTCAAGTCAAGAGGGATTTGAGCCCTAGACAAATCTCTCTTGGCTCAGTGGATACAGTATTGGTCTGTGGACTGAAGGGCCTGGGTTCAATTCCTGTCAAGGACACGTACATTGGTTGCAGGTATGGGAGGCAACCAATTGATGTGTCTCTCTCACATCAATGTTTCTCTCTCTGTGTCTCTCCCCCTCCCTTCCACTCTATCTAAAAATCAATGGAAAAAATAACCTCAGGTGAGGATTAAAAAAAAAGGGATTTGAAAGAAGATTGATGTCATTTAGGATACTTTGGTGATTTAATATCTGCCTTGGAAAATATAGAGTAGACATTAATAGAATGATGGAGGAGTGGCTGCATTGAGTGGCATGCCCTACAAGAAGACACTGGGACAAAGAAGATGAAATTATTTACCATAAAGGGATTGGCAAGAGAAAAAAGACATTAATCCAGGTCAAGTGAACTGCTGGTGAGAAATCCCAGGAGATGGAGTTGAGAAGGGCCTGTGAAGATCCCAGGAAAAAGACCATGAGAAAAAGCATCAGCTTTAAACTTGGGCCAAAACCAGGGGGAACTAACATTAGAATCTAGACCTCTCCTCTCTCTGTCTCGCCTGACCACATCCTTTTCCCTCCACAGGAAGAACTTTTTAAATGTAATCAGAATTGAAGTTTTGACTATTAATGCATCTGGGCATTTCAATTACTGACCAAAGGACATTTTATAACCTGAGTATGAGCTGAGAAGTTCTGGGGCTTGCCCTAAATTTCACTCAGTGAATAAACTGCTCCCAATGAGTAAACTCCAACTAACAATGGGAAACAAAAATGAATTTGTTCTCTGATTTTACCCCAAGAAGGTTGTAAAAATTACAGAGTAAAGGTAATTTCTAAAGGGGCAAGAGGCAAGTAAAAGGCTATTCCTATATAATAAACCCCAGAATGTCACGTTCATAATTCATAAAAGTTGCATAATAAACATTAAGAAGTCCCTGAATACTCTGACAAGTGCTAGCAACATAAAGATTTTTTAAAAAATGCTGCCCTCTGCCCAGCCAGCGTGGCTCAGTGTTTGAGCATTGACCTATGAACCAGGAGGTCACGGTTCGATTCCTGGTCAGGGCACATGCCCAGGTTGTGGGCTCCATCCCCAGTGGCGGGTGAGTAGGATAGGAGACAGCCAATCAATGATTCTCTCTCATCATTGATGTTTCTCTCTCATTCCCTCTCCATTCCTCTCCGAAATCAATAAAAATATATGTTAAAAAAATACTGCCCTCAAGAACCTTAAAAGGAGAAAGGGAGATATCTGAATATCATTATTCCTTTCGAGCAGTGGCTTGGAGGCAGTTGGTTTATCTTGTCATCCCTCATGTTTAAGCTGCTCATCAGTGAACACTGCTTCCCAACCCCCGCCCCTGCTTCTCAGGAGGGCAAGTCTGTGTAGTGGTGTGAGGAGGTTTGTTTACACTTAACTCTCAATGCATGGCCAGAAAATCAAGCCAGGAGAGCATGCCCGTGAGCACCACAATAATTGGTGAGGAGTTTAGCATTTTGCCAAGACCTACAAGAGCAAAACAAGAACGCCAGAGCACAAGACATTACATTTCAAGGCAGTGGGGACTGGCTTGGGAAATATTAAAGAACACACATTACACATAAAACAAAATCTATGGCCTCAGCAGATCATCAAGCCAACAGGAATGTTTCCTGATCAATTAAAGAGGGTTGCTTCTGGCTCTTTCTCTTACAATCCCAGGCGCTTCGAGAGCTGCGGGCTCCGCTGCAGATATGGCCAAATCCAAGAACCACACCACACATAACCAGCATCAAGAAACCCCGATCACAAAGATACGGATCTCTTAAGGGGGTAGACCCCAAGTTCCCGAGGAACACGTGCTTTGCCAAGAAGCACAATGGGAAGGGCCCTCGTGAAGCCAAAGGAAGTCAAGACCAAGGTCCCAAAGGATGGAAACTGCAAGCTCTGTCGACTTGCCTACTTCGCTCACCCAAGCTTGGAAAACGTGCTTGTGCCCACATCGCCAGGGATCTCAGGCTCTGCCGGCCAAAGTCCAAGGCCAAGGCTCATGCCAAGCTCCAGGCTGCATCTGTGACTGTGGCTGCAGCTCAGGCGCAGGCTCAGGCTCAGGCTCCCCAAGGTGCCGTGTGCCTATGAAGGCTCCATAGTAAAGGTCTCTGTCTGCCAATGTGAGAATGGAAGGACTGGTGTGACCCCTGGGCTGCTGTTTACATGGAGCTGGTGCCCTCCTGTGCTATTTGTACAAATAAACAGGAGGCAGGATCTGTATTTAAAAAAAAAAAAAAAAAAAAAAGGATGATTCTGGAACTGATTGTTATGCTGATAAAACAGTTTTCTTCTTGAATTTTTTATTTATTGTAACTTTAAAAAAAAAACACAACTTTTTTAGCCCTAGCCTGTATGGTTCAGTGGACAGAGCATCGGCCCAAATAGTCCCATGTTTGATTCCAGTCAAAGGCATGTACCTCGGTTACAGTCCTGATCCCAGCCTGTTCAGGGCAGGTGTAGGAGGCAACCAATCGATGTGTCTCTCTCTCACATTGATGTTTCTCTCTCTGTGTCTCTCCCGCTCCTTTTCACTGTCTCTAAATGTTGATGGAAAAATATCTTCTGGTGAGGATGAACAAAACAACATTTTTTAAATTGAAATATAATTGACATTTAAAAACTATTTTAATGCTATTTTAGTTGTTTCCCCCTAACCCTCTATTTTCTAAATTTTTATTCTTGTCAGATAAAAATTTACTGGGGACTCTTCTTCTTAGAAATATAAGGTCTATACTGGTTAAGAAATGGTAGCTTATTGTATACTCACAATCACAATTTTCTAAAATTTTATTGACAATTATATTTTCACACTCTTAATAAAGAGCCCAGAAAAAAAAAATCCTATAGCCAGACTACCTCAATAATTTAAGACAGAATTTTGAGTGTTCAAATTTATTGTTTTCTTCCTTTTTAAAAATACAAATCATCAGAAACTACTTCATCCTATAATGATTCTTGTTTACATTTGAGTCAAATACTGTGAATCAAGTGATGCCTCTAAGTACTTGCAGTAACCAGAATTCTTCCTAATTGAGGAGACTCTATTTTCTGACACAGGCCAATAACATGTCCAAACATAGGCCAAGAGAAGTCCTATTGTTACTGAATTAAATCTCCAGAAAGTGCACTGTACCGTCAAGAATCCTCTAACTTATTTGGCTCTAGGGCTTTAAGATTGATTCAACTCTTTTTTTGTGTGTAAAAATAAAAAATTCTGAAATAATGAAATGTCAGTACTCAAGCCATAAAAAGCCAGAGACTGCTCAGTGAAGCTTACTTTATGCTTCACATAAATGATATAAATGGTTACATTATTTGCTCTCAACACATTTATTGATGGTCTGCTATAAGCAAAGAACTGTATGTGACAAGTACTGTGGAGAATTAAATGATGAAGAGGACACAGACCCAGTTGTTATGATTCAGTGAGGGAGAGGGGTGTACACAAATAATTAGAATAAGCAGCACCCAGAATTTGCATTGCAGTGGAAGAGTGATGGCATCAGAAATTGGAGGGGCCCCAACTATAGCAGTAACAGTGAACATAATTCAGATATTCTCTGTAACATAGTCTCCTAACATGTAAGATGCAGTGTTGTATGGGTTGGTCCAGTGGTCTCTAAGTATTTTGGGTTGCATACATCCATTGATAAAATTTGTTATATCACACCTCCAATATCTAATCTAATAAAAGAGAAAAATGCAAATTGACTGCACCTCCGCTACACCCAAGCCACACCCACCAGCCAATCAGAGTGACTATATGCAAATTAACCCAACCAAGATGTCTGCCGGCAGCCATGGAGCTGGAGCAAGCAGGGGCTTAGTTGCCCTGGCAATGGAGGAAGCCAAGCTTCCCGTGTGCCCTGGACAGCTGTGGCCTCTGCTCAAGGCAACAAGGTTTCAATTATAAGAAGATAAATAAATCCCAGATACCTGCTTCCAGCAAGCCTCCACTGGGAGCTTGGGTGGCTGGGGGCCATGGCCAGCCTGCAAACAGCCATCAGCCCCTCACCCAGACTGGCCAGGCACCCCAGCGGGGACTCCCAACCTGAAGGGGCTGTGGCCAGGCTGCAAACAGCCATCAGCACCTCACCCAGGCTGGCCAGGCACCGCAGCAGGACCCCCCCTCCTTGAAGGGGGTGTGACCAGCCTGAAAACGGCCCTCAGCTCCTCTTCAGGCTGGCCAGGCACTCCAGCGGGGACCCCCACCCTGATCCGGGACACCCTTCAGGGAAAACCAGCCAGCCCCCACTCATGCACCAGGTCTCTATTCTATATAATAAAAGGATAATATGCAAATGGACCCTAACAGCAGAAAGACTGGGAATGACTGGTCACTATGACACACACTGACCACCAGGGGGCAGACGCTCAATGAAGGAGCTGCCCCCTGGTGGTCAGTATGCTCCCACAGGGTGAGCTCTGCTCAGCCACAAGCCAGGCTGATGGCTGCCAGTACAGCAGTGGTGGTGGGAGCCTCTCCTGCCTCCTCAGCAGCGCTAAGGATGTCCGACTGCAGCTTAGGTCTGCTCCCCGCTGGCAAGTGGACATCCCAGAGGGCTGCTGGACTACCAGAGGGATGTCTGACTGCCAGATTAGGCCCAATCACTCGGGGAGCGGGCCTAAGCCAGCAGGTGGTAATCCCCCGAGGGGTCCCAGACTGCGAGAGGGCACAGGCTGGGCTGAGGGACCACCCCGAGTACACAAATTTTTGTGCACCGGGCCTCTAGTTTATTTATAATGATATGCATGTGGCTTATTGCATATACTATAGTACAATAATTAGCTTGAGAGGTTTTTAAAAAATACCAAGTCCAGGATCCCCACCAAACCAGTTATATAAAGCTCTCTGGGAGAGAAGCATACTCATGGATATATATATTTTTTAATTCTCACCTGAGGATATTTTTCCATTGATATTTAGAGAGAGTGGAAGAAAGAGGAATAGACAGAGAGAAATATCAGTGTGAGAGAAACACATCAATTGGTTAACCTCCTGCACAAGCCCTGACCAGGGCCTGGACTGGGGAGGAGCCTGAAACTGAGGTACATGCCCTTGACTAGAATTGAACCCTGAACCCTTCAGTCTGCAGGCCGACGCTCTACCCACTGAGCAAAACTGGCTAGGGTCTCATGGATATTTTTTAAAGTCCCCAATGCTAGAAGACAACATAGATGAACAAGAAATAAAATTAGTATATACTTTCAAATTTGTCATAAGTGCCATGAAGAAATTTGATAGAATTACAGAAAATAGAATGGAAATACTTATTTAGGTAAAATGGAGGCACTTACTTAGATAACCACAATCAGAGAAGGCTTCTCCAAGAAGGGACATTTGCTGATGAGGAGCTGAACTGTGTGGGTGGTGGGTGTGAGGGGCAAAGGGGTTGGACAGTAAGAATATGCAAAACAGAGAGAAAAGCAGGAGACCTACATTCAGAAAGATAAATGAATGGGAGCAAACATGGCTGAGTCTAGAAAAACAGTAGCATGCGATGAAGCTAGAGAAATCAACACAGGCTGGTCCTACAGGGCCCTATAATTTGAAGCACAGTTTATTCAAACTATAAAAGAAAGAACCAGTGAGGGTTTCAACAGGTGAGTCATTTGGTCTGATATTCATTTAAAGAAAATACTCTATATACACTGAGCCTGAATATAAGTTTAACTTATACCCCATCAGTTTCACTCCTAGGTATATGACTTTTTTCTCTCTCTATTTTGAGGTACCCGCTGAAAGAAGATTAAAAAAAGGAAAAAATCACACGGACCAATGAATATTGTGGGCCTGTTGACAAGACTATATTATGGAGATGGACTTTTCAAGTTACCTGGGAATCCCCCAACTACTCTTTTAATTAAAAAGAGGCTTCCAAGAATCCATTGTTAGGAAGGGAACAGGTTGGTCACACTGACATAGATATTCCGCCATTTCTCCCACTGTGAGTTACATTTGTTCAATGGACAATCTAAATTTATATTTCCGTCTTTGTAATCCACATAAATATTAGACTTTTCCTTAGAAAATGTCCTTCTGTGGGCTTGCAAATTAGGATTCTTGAGAGCTTGCTTGGAGGTTCTAGCAGGGGAGTGCAGCTATTGCTATACCCTTGACCGAAGACTGGTCCTCTCCTCTGGGGGGAAGGTGCAGCTTCGGGAGGGTCACACATGGATCGGTGAGGGAGGAGGGGGACACCTGCCTAGGCAGCCAGATCCCCCCCCCGCCCCCCGCAACTAACCCTGGTGATTAATGGGGTGACAGATGTGGCAGCCAGATCACCCGCACATCTGCAAATTAGGATTCTTTCTTTTTTTTTAAACAATGAACAATTTTTATTTTTGCTTCTTTTTTGTTAATCCTCACCCAAGGGTATTTTTCCATTGATTTTAGAGAAAGTGGAAGGGATGGGGAGAGACAGAGAGAGAGAGAAACATTGGGATAAGCTTGCAACTGAGGTATGTGCCCTTGACTGGAATTGAGCCCCGATCCCTTCAGTCCTCGGGCCAACGCTCTATACACTGAACCAAACCGGCTAGGGTACAAATTAGGATTCTTAATTCACAAGGTAGGGAGGGGTAAACTCTGGATTGTGGTGAGGCTACCTTGGTGAACCTATGCTTTCCTCAAATCTAGACATCATTCATTGCAAGAGTGATACCCTCGCTTTAATAATGGGGTGGAGTAGGGGCTGGGAGGATAAGCAGGGGAGAGAAAAAACACCACTACCACACTGAATGGACCTAGCAATTGTAAGCCATGCCTCGACAACTGCACTATGGAATTATTTTTAAAAGGCCATCTTAGAGTCAGGACCACAAATTCCTTTCAAACTTCTTCCTGTTTCTTTGTCTGATGACCTCCCATTGTTTCGGCTTCCCTTTCACCTGGTGGTGCACACTGATCTCTCCCAGGGTCTCTTCATCTTTTTAGAAGACAAATGGGACGACTTCCCTGAGCAGTGACCTTTTCCACGTGCAATGTTTACGCTGATGCGCACGCCTTTGGAGTGCCCACAGCTGCAGCTGAATGCTGCTGCGGGCATCTACCCCACCCAGAGCTATTCAGGGGCACCGCACACAGCCCCGCAGAGGAAGTGCCATGTGGGTCATCTGTAGTTGGAGGGGAGCAGCAATAATACAAAGACTCGCTAACAAAACCTTACTGCGGCTCTGGCCTCCTGGGAAGCAGGCAAGCAGGCAGACTAACCCAGGTGGAGTCACAAGAAAATGGAACAGCTATTTTTAGCACAAGTGCCTGGCATTTAAAGGAACTGCCAACAAAGCTTTAAGGGAAAAAAAAAAAAAAAAGAAAGAAAGAAAGAAAGAAAAGGACCGTGGCTACACTGTGAGCCATGTTAGACCGGTATGCAGTGAGAAAATACCCACTTCCCACATATAGCACACATACTTGGGAGAGTCAGCTAACTGTTGCCCTATTAAATCAATGCTTTTTCACCACTGCATTGAGATCGTAGTCCAATTGTTTAGTGATTAGCCAGGATTGCAACTGAGAAAATGCTCAGTTGGAGCATTTTGGAGGAATGGACAGAAAGGCTAGCAAAAGAGACTGCTATGTAGTTTTGTCACAAAGGCAAAATATCACAAAAGGAGGAGTGAAAAGTTTCAGATAGTCAAGAGCAGTGGTTCTCAACCTGTGGGTCGCGACCCCTTTGGGGTCGAACGACCCTTTCACAGGGGTTGCCTAAGACCATCGGAAAACACATATATAATTACATATTGTTTTTGTGATTAATCACTATGCTTTAATTATGTTCAATTTGTAACAATGAAAATACATCCTGCATATCAGATGTTTACATTACAATTCATAACAGTAGCAAAATTACAGTTATGAAGTAGCAACGAAAATAATTTTATGGTTGGGGGTCACCGCAACATGAGGAACTATTTTAAAGGGTCGCAGCATTAGGAAGGTTGAGAACCACTGGTCAAGAGGGTCGAGAACTATAAAGTAGCACCAAATATGAGTGCTGAGGTATTGAACTTGGAAATTAAGACATTATTGCTTACAGTAGGAGGCTGGGACTAAGGAAAGAACGCCAAGGAAAAGTCTCTATGAGAGTCCTGGACAAGGGACATTAGAGAAAAAGAATCTAACATTCTGTCTAAAGCCACATGCTATGCTAACCCTTTAGTATAAAGTTAAACTCTGCCATGGTTCCCATATCTCCTCCAGCAAAATGCTCATAAACTCAAGTTCCTTGTGTGAATGGCATATGACAGTCTAGGGTGGAAAGAAATCTTTTTCTCTGGACCTTTAAGTTCTTCGGGTTGGGGCCCTATGAATTAGACTGATCAAGGACAGATTAACGAGAGAGAAACAATACCCATGGGCGCACTCAGAAATGAGTGGATAGAATTTGGGCTTACATAGCATCTTAACAAAAGAAAAATACCTTATTAGGGAAGTGACAAGACAAAAGAAAATGACTTTGAGATTCTTGGGTGACAAATTATGGAAACGCAGGTATATGAGGGAAACTAATGGAAGACAAGGCTAGTTTTAGACAAGTTTGCTATATAGATTCCTCTGATGCCCATCTCTGGGCTGATAAGGGTCTAGATTCATCTCCAGTGATTAATTAACTTCTGTGCTTCCTGGTAGTGGTAGTGGAGGGGGGTGAAAGGGTGGCAACTTTACAAATTTATGTCCTGCTTTTAGGCAAACTGGGGAAAGACAGAGTGCTTTTCTTATATCTGCTTTTCTATTGCCTTCAACTCAAAAGAATCCTTATGTCAAAGTGCCATGTTCTGGGTTGGCATATTCTGCTCCCCTGCAGGGGGAATAACATAAAGAGGCTGTTCTTGTTGGAGTGAGAGCTAAGCTGCTCTAATAAAGAATCCAATAATGCATTGGCTTAAAGCGAACTAAGTTCCTTTATTTTCTCATGTAATGGCCCCAATGTGAGCAGTCCAGTTTGGGGAGAATCCTTTAGCGACTTGGTTTTTTCCATCCTGTTGCTCTCTCATTCCTTAGGCCACTGTCATCATCTGCATAGTCAAAGCTGAACCAACTGTCAGCTAGAGGCCAGCAAATGGCAAAGAGAAACAGAGCATAGAGGAGGTCCTGGCCAAAACCGCTCACACTCCTTTGGTTATTGTTAACTGCAAGGAAGGCTGGGAAATGTGATCGAACAGGCCAGCCGTGAGTTCTATCACAACTGTCGTTAGCCTAAAAATAAAAAGTCAAGGTGAGAGGATGCAAGCGTTTATTTGAAATAAAAAAAAGAATTGCAATGCAAGGGCATAGATTCAGACAGAAACCCAAATTATGTCCTGATTATGAGGGGTTTTCATGAGAAAAGGTTGGGAAATGATTCCATGAATAGAAGAAACGAATTACTATCAGTGCTAGGTTACTCTTTACCAATATACATGGCTGGTGACTGATTCTAAGTAATTTCCATAATCATCAGTATTGTGGTCAGGATGTCAGCTTCCCTGTTAGCTTTACAAATAGTTGTTTGTAAGACAATGTTGGTTTGGCCCAATCCAAAGGTTATTTGGCCCAGTTCAAACATCTCAAAATTTCAAGGAATTAGACATGCAAGGCAGTTCCTCTGGGATGGCTGCTCTGGCTCTACTTGAAAATGGCTCCACTTATGTTAACTTTTCACACTACGGAGAAATGGACCATAGATATTGGCCGACAGATGGTAGTCTCTGCCAGAGCCCACCTCCATGTGCCTCTTCATTCCAAGAAGTAGAACACAGCCTTTTCTCAAAGAAGAAACACAAAGTCCCATCCAGTTACTGAATCCTGCTCAAAGTCATTTTCAACTTAGGAACTATGGGTCATGTTTCTAAGGGACCTTTGTAGTGCAGGTACCCATAAACCAAAAGATTTTTTTTTCAGCGGGGGGGGGGGGGGGGAGAGAAATAAGCATATTCTTTTATTCTTTTTTCTTTTTTTAATTAAATTCTTTATTGTTGAAAGTATTACGTATGTCTCCTTTTTCCCCTATTGACCACTCCCCGCCTGTTCCTGCCCCCCAAAAGATTTTTTCAATATGTCCAATCTTTCTGACCTACCACTCCTACACCCAATATGAAATGATAAGCAGAAACAAGATAACCATGGAAAAATTCCCACTTAGGAAAAGAAAGAATAGGAAGCACACAGAGGTCACTAGTGCACAGAAATGATCAAATCTTGTTGGGCAGAAAATCATAAAACTTTACCATAGCAGTGAAATAAATTGTCTAGTTTGCCCAATTTGCTCTCTGGAAATAACTCCAAAGTTCTCTATGGACCCAACTTTGCATTACAGGAGGCTCTTTCTCGTCTATTAGCATAAGAGTTAAATCTGAAGTAGGTGTTAGAAAGTATACCCTACTTAGGAACTGGTTTGGGGTTGAACAATAAGAAGATTTTACAAGCTAGGCATGTCATTTCTTTGGCATGACAATTCCCTCAAAATCTTAGTAGGCTTCTGGTGTATTTTTAATAGTGTGTCCCATGGGCCTGTATCCATATCCAACATTCTTCTCCAGCCATATTTCTTTATCCTGCTTTATTTCTTAACCTCTGAGCTCAACCCTGGCCTCTTTTCTTCATTTTAATGAAGGTGACCTTGAGGCCACATGAAATAATAGGTTTGAGTAGGAAAGCCACACCCTAATCTAGCCTTTGCCACAGACTTGCCTACCTTTGTTTTACAGAAAAATAATAGGTTTCAAGAAAAACTTTAAGGAGTTCAAAATAAGTTGGCCTTTCTAACTTTAAAATGCTCCAAATATATGGACTCTTTCTATTCTTTTACATCTGTGATTACAAATTAGTTCATTCTTGCCTGAACTTGTTATTGAATTTCTTGCCAAAAGTTTCCAAAAGAACCTAAAACATAAATAGAAGAAAGGAATTGCTAGGTCACTCTAAAACATACTCATATTTTGTTATTTCCAACCACTTCTCTTAAAGTAGATAATGCATCTTCCAGGTAGAAGTTTTAGCAATATTGGGCAAAGCTGTAAACAAAAATTACATCTCCAGCCTGCACTAGCTGACGTCTCACTGTTGTCAAACAATGTATAATTAATTGACATGAAGGCAAAGTTGCCTTAAGAGAGACCCAACAATATGGTGAGCTGAAGAACAATAAACATTATTTCCCTGCCAGGTAATGGTACCAGTTAAGCAGGGCACTCGCCTTTAGATGGCTACTCAAGTTCCTTTAATATTATTGTTCCTAGGGCTTTGTTGTCACCTGTTTGATCAAAGTTGAGTGGTGGCCATAACCTGGTTCCATAATCTGGTGGGAAGGGGAAAAAACAAGCCCAATATCCAACGACCTATACCAGCAAGTGTCAAACAGAACTTCCACTCATATTCCATCAACAAAACCTTAGTCATATGACAAGAGTTTTCTGTTATGTGTGGATAGAGGTACTGAACAAATGCAAAATTCTCATTACTTCACATTGCTTTTCACTAAGTTGCAGACCAAAGCTCTTCTAAGATGAGGGTTGTCCAAATCAATTCCTGCAGCTGGCCACTCAGAGGGGGAGCTGGCTTTCTGCAAAGCTCCGTGGATCCAGCGATGGCCCTGTGATGAAGGCAATCAATTTTCACCAATGACACATTTGGACCCCAGCCTCTCAACCATGCCAGCACAGAGCAGGTGTTTCTCCAACCATAAAAGCCAATATGGCAAATCCGGCTGCTCTCTGGTCACATTAACCAGTTGTAATTACAAGTCTTGAGCACAAGGCTCTTGGCCCTACCAGAGGAAAGGCTAGTGCCTCCCCAGTCATAAACACTCAGCGCTCAGGGTAGGGCTGGCCCTAAGATTCTGGCTCATTAGATTGCTTGTCTGAGTGCCCTGGTCACAACAGGGGAGGGGCTGGTGCTTCCCTAATCATGCAGCTTCATAAACTTGAGTCCAACTGATGAGGCTCCTCTCCCATCCTGTCTTGCTAGATCTCCTTGCATTGCCCTAGATTACAATGAGCAATGATGGACATTGCATGGCTCCTGCCTCCTTGATTCTTACCCAATGCATACTGTTCCACCAGCTGAAGTGGGTATGCTTCTTGGCTATGTGTCCCCTGTCAAGCTCACATGTGAGTTTCGTCTATAGAAGAAGGCTCAAGATCTTTTTATTTAAGTACTGCAGGGAAAGGTAATTCACAGAAGCTTGGAGACTAGAGACACACAGAAGGCTGATATTTGTTATTCCAAATATCAAACACAACTAGATGGTTTTTTCCAAAAGCCTAGTGATGAAGAAATAAAACCTTTCATAATAATAAGACACTGCACGCAGTGAAGTTGCAATTGCAGTGACACATCATTACACTTTGCTATTTACCAAAAACAACAACAACCTGTCATCTCTTTCAAATAGCCATTACTAGTAACTCTCCCAAATAGGCTTCTTGAAATCTGTTAACTTAGGTATGTAAGTTCACTTTCCCTTGGAATGCTAAGTTTCACAAGGCTTCCCTTCTACCAATGCCTGAAGAGGCCCCTTCACCCTATTGGTGACAAGACAATTCTCAGAGTGGGTCTCAGATTGTACCTGTATCCAAAGGAAAGCCCGTCATTTTGCTGTGGGAGGAAACTGGGATGTGATGTTCTCCCAGCTACTGACTAGGAAGCAACCCTTTCTTTCCACCCTGCAGTGCAATTCTTAGTAAAGGACAAAGTCTTATTTTAAATTCTGAATTCATTTTCTTAATTTCTGCCAAGCCAGTGATTACTAATTATGTCTCTTTGCAAAGCTTTCTGGCCAATACAGACATAAGCCTCCCATAATCCCCTTAGGATTGAATTCTGTGAGCCACCTGAGCTACTTATTCCAGACCATCTGCACAAATTCAGTTCTGGAAACTGAGTAAATGAAAGAAGACTAATGTTTGCTTAGAAGATAGGATATGAATATAGACTTGGCACAGCAATTACAAACGTTTGTGGTAGAGAATGAATGAGAGAAATCACATTAGAAATCTAGAGAATCAGCATGAAAGTAGGAGAAATGAAAGAGAAGGGGCAGATATAGTCATGTTTTGCTTGTCTATTGACTTGTACCCCATGTCATTTTTAAAAAGAGTTTGAACCACAAGTGCATTTCCTGCAAAGAAATTAAGCATTATAAGCTTTGGTTTAACTATGAATAATTAATAAAGTATATTCATAGCTATATATAACAATGCTTCACTAAAATTATGCTTTTTTAAAAAAAAATCATCAATAACTATAGGCTTCTACCCCATTAGAAATCCCAGGAAATTAGTGAATTGGTTAACAGTTGCTTACAAATTAACACTTTATATCTAAGTCCCAATAGTCACCTAAATGTTATTAAGATTTAAAAATATAACTAGTAGGCAGCCCATCATTATGATCTGTAAATTTGTATTATGTTTGAAAGACTAATAATAGTAAGGAAGCAAGAATATCACCTTTGATATACCTGATTTAAATAAATATTTTGTAAGCTTTATGAAAGCAGGAAACTTGTCTGCTCCTCTCCCCACCCCACCCCTCCAAGTCTAGTGCCCTGGCACAAGGTAGACACTCAGTGAGTATTTGTGGATTTAATGAATAAATAACATCTTAAAATATCAGCCCTTGTCTATTCAGAGCTTTTGCCATCAATTCAATCTCAGCCCAGATCTTCCTGGTCAAGACCAAGTTCTTTCCTTTGTGATTTAGAAATGCATCATGTCTGTGCGCACAGTACTTGGTTTTTATCTGTCATGATCACAGGGACCAGATGCCTACCTCCTCTATAGCTCTTGCATCCTAAAGACAGCATGACAGAATATGAAACTAGCAGCACTTGATATGAGGTCTTCAGAGTTCTGCAGTGAAGGCCTTCCATTCATTCTCCATTTTTTTTTTTTTTTGAGCATGTGAACTCTATATATAAGATGAACATTTATACAATCCAAGGACTTCTGAGACAGGGAAAATTCTCCAAATTTCCCAGTGGTGTTTAAAGATATCCCCAAAAGACTATCATGGCTAATACACAGTTAAGCACCGATTTCTCTCCCCTAGGACACGCCTGCCCATCAAGAAAGGAAGCTCAGCTCCTGCCTTATTGAAGATGAGAATACAGAGGTAGGTTGTATTTCCCCACCTGACAAACAGTATGCACATGCTCAGCTGCAAAAGGAAGTGAGTGAAATGAAGCCAGCGGTATTCAGTTCATGCATGCCCTCCACCGCAGCTCATTCAGTAGCAGGTATCTCATCGGTGAACACAGAAACAGTTTTGGGAGAGGCAGTTCAAACCTGATTTATTACTGGTGGGTTCTGAATCCCTACCTTCTTGCAAAGGATTGCATCCTATTTAGGTCAATGTCAAGACTGGAGACAGAATGTGATTTCAGTGTGTTACCGTGTCTGTCTCCAAAGTGCACTGACTTGGTCTTTATTTGGTGGCACCCCCAGACAGGCCCTGTGGGGCCGCTCAGTGTTGTTGTGTGGAGGCTGTGAAGAGCCTTCTGGTTTTTAGATAATATGTGTGTCTGTGTCCTGTGGGGGTCCATCTTCAGCTCCTTGGTTTTTTTTCCCCAGTGATGCTGGAAACTGCTGTGACTTGCAGGTAAAATTGAAAAGCCAATTTACATCTGCTCAGAGTGAGTCACGATAACTTAGTGATTTGGGGTCCCAGCTACTTTGAACCAAATACAAACTTGAGGTTCTTCTGGAGAGTAACTGTGTGTGTGTTTAAGGAAGTTCAGGGGAAGTGATTTACATTTGTCAAAATAACCAGAATAAATTTTTAACAAATGGTGGCTTATGCTCTCTGTCAGAGTGATGGAATGCAACAAGCTTAAAAAACAAAAGCAAATCAAAGGAAAGAGCTGTAAAATAAATAATGAAGGGTGGAGGGAATGCAGGCTGGATCATGAGATCTTTGTTAATAGTAAAAGCAAACTGAAAACAATGATATAGTCCATTTCTTTAGCCCCTCCCCGTAGTGAAATTGAAATTCCAGCACAAACACATTAAGAGCTGTTCATTTCGGTCAAGTTAAGTTTTTGTTATTTTTTCTATTTTGTTTTTCAGTTATTGTCTCCATCTAATTATCCATGGGTTTAAGATGGATGGATGGACAGATAGAAAGGGACAGACAGTTTTAATGCTTTTTAAATCTGTGAAAATTGAGTAAAATGCAAATGTGTATATGTACATGTGTGTCCATACAAATATATACATATATATGTACATACACATGTATATACATAATCTCTGTCTGTATTAGTTACTTAGATAATTTACAGGTCTTCTGCAAAATCAGTATTTCCCCTCACCTGAAGTTTAGCTCTGGATCATTTAAAATGGTACTATAGCCCAAGCCAGTTTTGCTAGAGCATTGGTCCACGGACTGAAGGGTCATGGGTTTGATTCTGGTCAAGGGCACATACCTCGGTCTCAGACTCAATCCCTGGTTCCGTGTCAGGGCACATTCAGGAAACAACCAATCAATGTGTCTCTTACATAGATGTTTCTCTCTCCCTGTCTCTTCCTCTCCCTCCCACTGTCTCTTAAAAAAAATACCAATGGGAAAAATATCCTCGAGTGAAGATTAACAACAACAAAAAATTTTAAATGGCACTGTAGAACTGAACAGCAGTGAAAATAGATAAAGAATAAAGGCCTTCAATACAATAGCCCAATGTCTAGCCTTGGTTAATACAACCTGAAATCAGCACAGCCTTCACCTACAGGTCCTTCACCTACAGGGGAATAAAATAAATATGACTTTATTCATTCATCATTAAAATAGATATATGAAGCTCCTTCTTTATCCCAGACACATATTAGTAACAGCAAACATTTCCCCACTGCTTTAAACTTTCTCAAACAGTTTCCCCTACAGGTGATGCTAGGCGATTATCCTAACATCCTTGTGAAGTAGATACTATTGTTTGTTCTTATTCCATTTTTAGAGATAAGAAAATGAATCTGAGAGATGATTAGTAACTGGCCAAGGTCATGTGGCATTTAAGCAGCAGATCCAAGACTCAGGCCCATGGTCACAATTGGCAGAGCCCGTGACTTTCCATAACACAACATGGTGACCAATGATCCAAAGTAAAAATAAGTAAGTTGTTATGAGGAAAACTCTGGAAAATCTTCCTTGAGCACAATTACATTTTAGGGATGGTAACAGCTCAGAGTTAGAGCCAGAAGATAAAGGAAATGTTCACAGATGAGATGAAGATAGGAAAGTTACTAGTGACAGACTCTGAGTTCCAGAGGGTCGTGGAATGGCTGGAGGGTCAGCAGGGATGGGAGCATGAGTCACATGAGAGAATGTCTGGAACTTTACGGGAATAAGAGTCAGACTATAAAGGATGACCTTGAAGATGTGGACTGCTGGAGGTGACTGAGGCAAGCAGGGACAGAAATCTCCCTGCCATTTCTGTCCCTGTGGTTTCCTGTGGGGATATGGATAATCAGTTCTCATTATAGCCTCCTTTGGGGATGGTCTCCTAAGAAATCTATAGTGAAGACAAAGGGAGGAGGAAGGGAAGGAACCGTGGTGGGTTATGGGAGCTCTTGGATCATTGTGGTGCTCCCTTAAGTCCTGCTGGGGCTCCAGCCAGGCTGTGGGGTCAGAGACCCTCGACATTCCTGCCCTGGCCTGTTGCCCACTCTAAAGAGTGCAAACAGAGGCAGCATGGCAGTGTCAGGGGACTGGGCAGGATTTGTTCCTTTGAACAAAGCAATATTTTACCTGAGGAAAGTAGCGCAGAATAGTAAAATTGAGGCCCCTTAACTAAAAGATGTTTCTATCTCTCTCTCTCCCTTCCTCTCTGAAATCAATAAAAATAAAGGATACTGACAATAAGAATTTTTAAAGACAACAATATCAACAGAGCACACAAAAGAAGGAGTGGGGAGAAGGCAAGACAAGGAAGAGAGTAGGATGGGAAGAGGAAGGGTAGAGGGAATCAGAGGGATGGGTGAGGGACAGGACGGTTCCGATGCTCCCTGTCCCCCTTGTGTTTACAGACTCTAAAACCACCTGTGCTCTGTGGCCTGGGGGCCCCTGTCCCGCAGCGCCTTTCACAGTGACTGTCAGACTCTGAGAGCTGAGTGCTCCCCAAGTGCTCTGCCACCTCCAGCAAGGTGCCCTGTTCCGTAGTGACCAAGTCTGCCGGGCCGTTGGTATCCCAGTCGGGTCTCCCTAGCTTGCCCCACAGAATCATGTGTATAAATGCCTTGTTTCCTGTGTCCTCATATGAGAAAATAAGTCCCCACTCGGCAGCACTTTTCCCATTCATGTTCTTTCAAAGAACTAGGCTGCTCCCAGCCTCCAGCTAGCACTTGGCTAAGTGCTAAGCTAGCTTGTCATCTAAGGGATGACTTGGCTGCCACGCAAAATCACATCCAGGGTCCTAACAACTCGGTGACACCTCCAAAGTCTTCATTTTACTCCAAGATATTTCGCAGAAGTTTGTAAGTGTAGAGGATCCAGATTCTCAAAGGCAAGGTGAAACCAGTGTCCAGCTCCAGTTCTTCCTCTCCTTTTTTTTTTTTTTTTTAAAAAAATACATTTTTATTGATGTCAGAGAGGAAGGGAGAGGCAAACATTAATGATGAGAGAGAATCATTGATCAGCAGACTTCTGCACACCCTACACTGGGGATGGAGCCCACAACCCAGGCATGTGCCCTGACTGAGAAGCTAACCGTGACCTCCTGGTTCACAGGTCGACGCTCAACCAGTGAGCCACTCGGGCTGGGCAGCTCCAGTTCTGAAGGGTGTGAGGCCAAGAGGGTGAGCAGTCAGATAGCTGCACTCATAGGAACCTCCTCCAGGGCACACATCCCTTGGGCAGGTCCCCATGCTGTGTAAAAGGCATTCACTCCTTAGGGGAAATCACCCTGTGATTAAAAAAAGAAATCTGCCTCATCCAATCTCGTCTTCGTGTGAAACACTGCCTCAATCTTATCTTTTCTAAAGCCTGTGAGAGGGTTTCACTAGTCAGTCTAAGCTCAGAATAGCATTTGACACAGTCCAGAGGGAAACAACTGACACTTGCCAAATTAATTCAAGTTGGTTTGACTCCAGACAGAACCACACTCCCCCAGGAAGTCAAACTACCCCGCCTCCGGCAGAAAGGGACCAGAGTCTCCTGAGAGTTAGCCTCAGGGACATGTCCCATCTCCAGCATCTTCCCCCTCAGCGTCCCCCCCACCCCCACCCCTCCAGCACACACTCCCCCACACCTGTGCTGGCAGGACAGACTCCAAGTCCAGCGAGTGGGCTGCTCAAGCAGGGGCTGAGTCACCGTGGCCCGCCTCCACCTTTTATTCAAGGAAGCTCATGCCCAGAGAAGGGAAAATGTCTCAGCAAGCAGACTGCCTTTTGCTGGGAGGCATCATTATCTGTGTTTGAGTGGCGCCTTTTATTCCTCTCCCATTTTTTTCCTCCAGAGCTACCTGGCCTGAGTGAAATCCTGGCTCCACGCCCACTGGCTGGGTGCATTTAGATACCCCATGCCTCCAATTTTCCACCTGTGAAATGGAAAAAACAATAGCATGGGTTTGCTGTGGGGGCTAAAATGTGTAAAGCATGACTGTCTCTGCTTGAGAGTAAGCACCCAGGAAATATTAGCTATTTCTATGGAGAAATCTTTATTATTTGCTGTTTTTTGAAGGTCTACAAATAGCTTCAGGCTACTCCTGGTTTATTCCTTGCAACTTCTAGCTTTTTATCTCAGTTCATCTTTCAGTACAAGGTGGTCTTCTCTGAACCCCTCATTCCTAGATCTACCATCATTGCCAAACCTTGAGGAACCCAAGTCAAAAAGCAAAAAAGTCTTCCAGTGACACCAGAAAGTTAAACACCTAAAACCATTATTCTCCTCCAATACATTTAATCCATGAATAAACCTGGTTCACTTGGACTTCCCACCTCCGGGCAAGTATCTGCTGCTTCTGGTGGTTCATAGCTTGTGAGGTTAAGAAAAGAATCTTTCTTTCTTTTTTTTTTTAAAAAAAAATATATCTTTATTGATTTCAGAGAGGAAAGGTGAGGGAAAGAGAGATAGAAACATCAACGATGAGGAAGAATCATTGATCTTGATTGGCTGCCTCCTGCACACCCCATACTGGGGATTGAGCTTGCAACCTGAGCATGTGCCCTGACCAGGAATCGAACCATGACCCCCTGGTTCATAGGTTGATGCTCAACCAAGGAGCCACACCAGCTGGAAAAGGAAAGAATCTTGTCTCTAAATTTGATCAAGAGTTATTGTGCTGAGGCTAACTCTAGGTATCCGTTCAGCTAGTCCTCGTCTCTCCAGAAGAGCTTAAAGCAGAGTAGCCTGCACAAAGGTCGCCGACAGGCCTACATTCTCATGGTGAGCCCGTCTGGGTCTCCAGCTGTGCATTCAGGATCTGTTTCTTTAAACAAAATGGAACTTAACCAACACAGGACGCGGTATCTAAGTTAAAGTTGAGGTGAACATATATTTTGTCCTCTTTGTGGAATGGTTTCAGGTGAACTCACCAACTACACAAACATGCAAGAAACACACGGCCTGCCTTGGTGGGAGCACAGGCTGGAGGTGCTCAGCAGTCTCAACTCTTTTCCCTCCCTCTCAGAGCTGATCTCAAAGCGGCGATAGGCCACGCCAGCTCCTTGCAGAGGCCACTTGGTACATCTTTCATTGTCCTTAGGTCTGTTTTCCCCAGAGTCAAGTCCAAGAACATTTCAAAAAGTCAAAGTAAATAAACAAAAGAAATCATTCTCCATGGCTCACCAGTTGATTTTCCCAGCTATAAAAAGATATTTCAACTGACAGGAAATAGTATCCGCCAGACACACTGTCTCCCGAGGGAAAGTTTAACTTCTTGTCTCCCCACGTTTCAAGCTGGCCAGAGAATCACCCCAGCTTCCTTCAAAGGCCTCTCACACGCTCTCTTGGGTAATTCAGTGTTGGAGTCCTGAGCACCGTGATATAATCTGACCCTGATGATCCTTCTAAGTAATCCAATTTACTGGGAAATCCCCATCTTTATCTCTAATTAAAAACATTTTTTTTTTAAATTAGCTCAGAGAATGAGGTCCAGGTATATTAGGAGATCTTTTTCTCTCTTATAGCTGCCAGTAGTTTGAGACAAAATATTTTTCAATATGTGGCAGTCCATTTCAAAAAAAATCCGTTTAACATGTCATGTATGTTAGTTCCCTAATGCTGCTATAACCAATTACGACAACATAAATTTATTCTATTGATACCATTGCAATAACCTGGTCACTATTTAACGGGAAAGGAGGAAAGGGAAGAGTAGATAACATAGGCAGGCCTTTTACACAGCTCTGCCAAAAAGCTGCATTTAATACTCTCCAAGTCTGTTCCCTACTGATTGATGGGGAAAGGGGCTGACTGGACAAAGGCAGTTCAGACACATGCTGGGTAAGGTCTGAGTGACATAGGAAGTTGCCTACCTGTCTGCCCGTTCACCTGGAAACAAATTAGTGGTCAGGATGGGCGTGGCCACTGTAAGCACCCAAAACCTGAATATTTAAACTTCTGAACAAAGGAGCCTCTCCACTCTCCTCCCTCTCTCTCTCTCTCTCTCACTGGGGTGCAAGGTTCCTGGGTCTCCTGTTATGGGGGGATACGCTCCCCTGCACTTCCTGCAGCTCTTGGTCACGCGGGACTCCCCACAATGGACTAATGGACTAAACCCAAGCGCTGAGCTGCACGGGCTGCGCACTGGCCTTGCTTTTTCTCCACTGGAACTCCGGCTGCACCTCTTTCAGGACAGGCTCAAGGCGGGTGGAACTTTGGAGCCTCCCAAAATGTAAACTCCATACAAATAAAGCCTTTTTCCACGCCTCATTCTCCTGGGTGGGCTTCTAAAAATTCCTATTTCAGCGGTACCCCAGGAACCTCGCTCCTACGAGCGACAGAAGTTTGATTCCCAGTCACACTGGTACAGGCCTGGAGGTCAGAAGTAAAGCCCACCTTACACGGACAGGTTGGCTCCTTCGGGAGGGCCCAGGGGGAAGTGTGCTCCTTGCCGCTTCCTGCTCCTCGGGTTGCCCTGGCATTCCTTGGTGCATAGCCATCACCCCACACTCTGCTGCTGTCCTCACATCATCTTCCTCCTCCTTTGACTTTCTAGTATCCCTCTTATGAGGACCCGTGTGGTTACATTTGAGCTCATCCAGATAATCTGGGATAATCTCCCCCTCTCAGGCTGTTAATGTAATCCCTCTGTGAAGTCCCTTTTGTGATATAGAGTAACATTCACAGGTTCTGGGGGTTAAGGAGTAGATATCTTTGGGAGGCTATCATTCAACCTGATACATATGATTTTTATTCATTTTTTAATTTATTTTTTAGGGAAAGAGGAAGGGAGAGGGAGAGAGAGATAGAAACATCAATGTTGA
Source organism: Myotis nattereri (assembly GCF_964212035.1). Lineage (NCBI taxonomy): Eukaryota > Metazoa > Chordata > Mammalia > Chiroptera > Vespertilionidae > Myotis > Myotis nattereri. Next base: position 47,051,158 of record NC_138080.1, on the reverse strand, counting down.
GAGAGAATCATTGATTGGCTACCTCCTGCACGACCCCCACTAGGGATCAAGCCTGCAACCTGGGCATGAGCCCTGACCGGGAATCGAACTGGTGACCTCTTGGTTCATGGGTCGACACTCAACCACTGAGCCATACAGGCCAGGCTGACTTTTATTCATTTTGAACAATGTGGACCAACCTGCACTAATTTTTTTTAAAAAAACAGTGTCTTGTTTTATTTATTTTTTATTTTTTTAAAAATATATTTTATTGATTTTTTACAGAGAGAAAGGGAGAGAGATAGTTAGAAACATCGATGAGAGAGAAACATTGATCAGCTGCCTCCTGCACATCTCCTATTGGGGATGTGCCTGCAACCCAGGTACATGCCCTTGACCAGAATCGAACCTGGGACCTTTCAGTCCGCAAGCCGACGCTCTATCCACTGAGCCAAACTGGTTTTGGCAAAAAATATTTTCTTTCTTGTTTTGGGTGTTCTTCTGGTTCTTTCTAATTTTAGGAGCCTCTACTTTTTACCTTACACTTGCATCAAGGTGAATTTTAAATGCAAGGTATTTACTCTTTCATCATCTAGATTTTTTTAAGTTTTTTCCTTGAAAACATTCTGTAAAATGTCTGCAACAACTGGTCTGCCTTTGGGTTAGGTTTTTCTCCATCAAAGTGTGTGAAACCATGAACAAACCAGGGGCCTATGTAGTTCAGAGTTGCATTCATAGGCAACCCATCTAGGAAGCAAAATAATTTTTAAAAGGGATTCAAATTTTTCTGAAGTATATTGAGTAATATTGAAAGACATCCCATTTTATATCATAGCCAGAGGGAAGGGGTTGGGGGGCAGAAAAGGGTCCTAATTTATGGTGATAAGAGAAGATTTAACTTGGGATGGTGAGCACACAGTGCAATATACAGATTTTATAACATAAAAAAACCACACCTGAAACCTATATGTTCATGTTGACCAATGTCACCCCAATAAATTTCTCACTAAATAAGAAAAATCGAATTCATAGAAACAGCCTGGTCTATGTAGCTCACTGGTTGAGCTTCGACCCAGGAACCAAGAGGTTGCTGGTTTGATTCCTGGTCAGGGCACATGCAGGCTTGATCCCCAGTGGGGGCATGCAGAAAACAGCTGATCGATGATCTTTCTCTCATCATTGATGTTTCTATCTCTCTATCCTTCTCCTTTCCTCTCTCTCTAAAAAATTCAATAAAAACTTATTAAAAATATTTTGAAAAAGAAACCTCTCTCTCTTTCTCTCCCCCCTCCAAATTTCTCCCTCTATAAACTGCTCAGATCCCCTCCTTCTTCCCAGCCTCTGTTTATATGAAGAGGTTTAGCTTCTCTGAATCAGTTGTTACCATTTCTCCCACTGCCTGTCAGTCCAGTTCCACTGACCACAACACTCAAGATGGGGAAACCCAGCCAGCCAAGTTAAAACAGTTCCAAAAGAGTAAGGAAGGGCAGAGAAAAACAAAACATTCAGAAGCCCAAGAGAGGTAGGTGAGGGAGGGGACAAGGAATATTCCACAGCACAGACACCCATCCCGTGTTCTACAACTCCCAGCCCTTGTGGTCCAGCCCTCTCTGCCACTCCCTCTGGGCAAAACCCGTGGGCTCACGGTAGAGGGGGGTTTATAGTCATCTGCTTCTTATAAGGAAAAACAACTTCCAAACTGAGTCTCAACTTTAAATCTTCACTGTTGCCCAGAAATCATGGATGCCAAGGCAATTTCAAGGAAAACCATTCATGCAACCTTCCTACACACCACAATTCAAGCGCTCACTGTCTAACCATGCACAGAGCAGTGATTCAGAGCACAGCTCTGGAGTTGGCCTGGCTGCCTTCACGTCCAGCTCTGCAGCTTTCTAACTGCAATGGCAGCAAGTGGCTTACCGCCCTGTGCCTCAGCGTACTGATCTGAAGAATGGTGAGAATCATATTTTCTACCGTATAGGGTTGGCACAAAACCTGTCACTAAATAAGGCAAGCTTAGGCCCGTGCCTAGCGCACAGAAAAGGCTCAATATACAGCCACTCTCATGTAGGCTGTGTAGACACGTTGATTAGGGATTTAAGATACTGTCTTAAATTCATGGTGTAGAAAGATTTCTATGGGCTGCAATACACACAGTGCTGTACAGTTCTAGTTGACAAAAGGTGTTATTTAGTTAGACTAGAAAATCAAAGTAACTCTGAGAGTCTACAGCAAGCAAAAGACTGCCCCTGCTGAGAGAAAAACTCTTGTACTATAGATGTTGTGTCCCTAAATCTCCAGGGTGAACTTTTTGTTGTTGTTGTTAATCCTCACCGGAGGATATTTTTGACACTGATTTTTCTAGAGAGAGTGGAAGTGAGAGGGAGAGACAGAGAGAGAGAAACATCAGTGTTTGACACATCGATTGGTTGCTGCGGGCCAGGGATTGAGCCTGCAACCCAGCTATGTACCCTTGACCAGAATTGAACCCACAGCCCTTCAGTATGCAGGTCGACACTCTAACCACCGAGCAAAAACGGCCAGGGCCAGGGTGAGCTTTTCGAGTGAATTTACCATTTGACAGTTGGTCTGCTATTTCTAATAGGAAGCTGTGACAGTCTGGGCTCTGGGCAAATGGGATTTGGTGCATCCATTCTAGTCTGGCCTGGATCATTCCAGAGCTGTGTTGGGTCAAGAATCAAAGGACCTGCCCAGCCGGAGTAGCTCAGTGGTTGAGCATCAACCCATGCACCAGGAGGTCGCTGGTTCCATTCCTGGTCAGGCACATGCCTGGGTTTCGGGGTTGTCCCCCAGTAGCGGGTGGGCAGGAGGCAGCAAATCAGTGCTTCTCTTTCATCAATGTTTCGATCTTTCTCCCATTACCTTCCTTTCTGTGAAGTCAATAAAAACATGTTAAAAATAAAAAAGAATCAAAGGCTCCATGATCATTAGGGCCCAGAATGCCTCCTTAAACTGCTCCATGTCACCAGGCTTAGGGCCTCATTCAATAACTGGATGGGGTAGAATTTGAGGTTCCCGCTTGACCTTCATTGACATTGGAGGGCAGGGACTACTCATCACTGTTAGATAGAATGGGAGTTCCTGCTCAGTGGTGATGGTCAGCCACCACTGCTACCTCCTGGGCTGGGAGGGGCCTTGTTACAACTTCCCTCACGGCCTCCACTGACATCATGGGAAAGGATTGGTGTCCTCACTGCTGGGCAGGTGTGGAAAGCTACATGGTCTCCAATGATACTGCTTGGGAGAAATGAAGTCCCAGCTCCCTTCTCGGCTTTCTCTAGCCCAGTGTAGGTTGTTAACATAAAAAACATTCAAATCTGTAAAGAATTTTTGTGAGTTTATTTGAGCCAAACTGTCGACAAATGCTGGGAAGCAGAACCTCAAGGAATTGAGATAATGCTCTGGAGAAATGGCAGGTTACATTGCAATCAAAGGAAGGGACATAGGTGGGTTACATGAAATCCATTAGTGATAGATTAGAGAGGCGGGAGAAAGCAAAGCCGGGAAACCCCTGGGATTGTATAAAAAGTAAAATGATACACACATACTTAGGTGGGCGCAGGAACAATGAACATGATAATGAAGGAATTTGTGGTCTCTGTCCTGGCGCCCAGGCACATTAGGTTGTGTCCCAAGGGGTCCTGAAAAAGGGAAGTCACAAGTTACCCAGACATTTCAAGGGTATGTTCTTATAGATGCAAGAAGACAGGTAGGCTCAGTTCAGGTAAAGGCTGACCTTGCAGTGAAGATACCGGCCTAGGAGGTGACCACCCACCACAACTGCTTTTAGTTAAAGTTTAATGTCAGACCATCCTTTGTGGTTACTTTAGGTCTCCGAGTTTGCAAGGGTCCCACGCAGGCCTTTCCTGAGCTTGTCAGGTCAGCATGTGTCCCCTTTCGTCCACAAGGTTTTTGAGGGGAAGTTGGTGTCACCACCGTTATAGCCTGGGAATCTAGGCTTCCCAGGGATGGGAAGGGGGGGCTACACCGTTTTCTGGGGTGTTTCACTAGAGCAGAGCAGTTATTGTCTAACAATTTTCTGTGTTGCTAGCTGCCCATTTCTTGGTTCTTGGCTAGAGAGCAGGTTTGTTTTACTTGGTCTACATTCACTGGCATTTCGGGGTTGTCAGCTTTTTTAGCTCCAAGTCTGGGATTTGTGAGGCAGAAACAAAACAAACAAAAACCCCAGGGAACATAGCACCTGCAGTCCGGAGGTCCCTAACCAGCCTGCCTTCTCTCTACCTTTTAAAGTCATCTTAGATTTGTTTTTCATATACTGTCAGGGGTTATAGTTGTACTTAGTAGAAGGAAGACATACATTTTTTAGATGAAGCCGCAGTAAGCTACTGTAAACACTAGAGGTCTCCTCTAACATATATTTTTTACTTTTCTTTTTAACTGAAGAAAGTCTAATTTTCTGCATTCTCAAACATAATTCTGAAGCATTAAATTGCCTTATTAATTTATTTTCAATTCCTAAATATCCAAATTTTCTTAAATTTTATCTTTTTAAAAAGCAGCTTTACCTAATTATTTTCTCAAGATTATGCTATTCAATGAATGGGAGAGGCTGTAGGCCTGACTACACTGTGGTATTGTTATTATCATCCTCATGGATCAGTTTATTTTTGACATGTTATATTCATTAAACTGCGTAGGAAACACATCACTGCCTTCAGAAACATTACGATGTGAAACATTACAAAGTAAAACAAAATAAGGTTTCAGAACTTTGAAATTAGTTTTATCCGTGTAGCTTTCATCAGAAAGCTTTCATTAAAAATTTTAATTGTTCCCAAAACTTGAAGAAAAGCAGTTTACAATAGAAATCTTTCCCATTTTAACCAATCTTGGTAGCTGGAGTAGGGTAGTAGACACTTGAACTTTTACATTTTTGTTAACCAAATGTCAACAAAAATTAGTTAAATAGTGCATCTGGAAAAATAAAGAGAATTCTTGGGGCTATTCTAGTTGGTTGTCAGCTCCCACTGGCAGTGCTGCCTGCTCATAACCTCTCACCCACATTCTTTCATCTTCTTCCAGAATAGAGTGATCAATCTTCCCAAATGTCACCACAGAAATTCAAATTGGAGCCCTTGGTGCCTTTGGAAATGTAGATCACCTTTTCAGCTCAACTTTAGGTAAAGGTCATAAACTGCTTCTCTAACTCTGATCTCTGGAAACCTTTGGCCATCTCATAACTTAAAACCAGGTTTGTTTTGTTTTGTTTTGTGTTTTTACATTGAGATAGAGGCATTCCCATGACCTCTAATTGGACCAACAGGATTTTACTATTAAATCACTTCTGTATTTAGAAATCAAAAATTACCATAACAAAACAGGGATGCTATTTTATACCAAGTTTCCCTAAACTTTTGACCTGGGTGCATTTGTGAGTGAAGATGGTGAGAAAAAAAATACAACTAACTTTCTTCCAGCAGAAAACTTTTTAGTTGTCTATTATTCAGAATTAGTGGTCCTGACAGCTTAAAAAAAAAAGGTCAAAAATCTACATAATGAAAGACATCCCTTGCTGTGAACGCTGAAAGTGATGTATATGAAGTAAAGGCAAATGTACTTGCTGCAGGACCCCAGGCACCCTTTCTAGAGAATACATCCTGAATGGCGCCTGTGGGGTTTTCCATGCCTTCTCCTGCTTCTACCAACACTGGCTGCTGCCTCTGCTCAGTACACTCATCCATAGAAACCAGCACCCGCCGTACATACTTCATAAAGATTCTTGAGGAACAAGTGATACGATATATGGGCAGAATATTGAAAGTCCAAACTTGTATTTGTTATCTTTGTGAACAAAATTTAGTCATTTTCTTCTGTAAGCTTTTTTCTTTTCCCAAGAGTGAAGAGACGTTACTGAAGCTTCACAGTAGGTTAGAGTTTGTTGGCAGCATGGGGGAAGGGTTTTGGAAAAAATAGAACAACGTATAAAAACAACAACAGAGTAGTCTAAAATAATTTAGAGCTTTGAGAAAAAAAGACAATAGCCTGGCCAGTGTTGCTCAGTGGTTGAGCATAGACCCATGAACCAAAAGGTCACTGTTTTGATTCCCAGACAGGGTACATGTCTGGTTTGTGGGCTTGATCCCTAGTAGGGGGCGTGCAGGAAGCAGCCGTTTGATGTTTCTCTCTCATCAATGTTTCGGTCTCTCTATCCCTCTTTCTTCCTCTCTCTCTAAAATCAATGAAAACATATGTTTAAAAAAGAAAAAAAGACAAATAGTGTTTGTGTAGACAGAGTAAGAGAAGGGATTGAAGAAATAGACAAAATTCAGATCTTGAGCATGGTACCAGACCAAAGAGGTCCATTTGCCTGCATGCATGTAAACCCAATCAAATGCGAACAGGAGTTTGTAGCCAAGAAAGTAGAGGTTTATTAATTGAGAAAATGGTGTCAAGCCTGAAGTCATTAGGTGAGCTAATGCCCAAAGATCTGGCTCCCCAATGGCGTCCAGGTGATGGGTTGGTTATATGGGGGAAAATATTATTCCCGATGGCTAAAGGAGTTGGGTTACAGGCTCACTGATTGTTTGGGGCCAGGGGACGGAGTAGTTGACCATTGTATCAGGTTCTGATGTCAGCCAGGCATTACTCTGTCTGGTTTCATAAGAGTGTGGTCTGTAGGGTTCTTCAACTTTATTGGGTCTGGGACTGAAGTCAAGATGTTATCTTTAGCTTGACTGAAACTCTGTTTCTGTGGTCAACAGATCTGAGGCTTTCCTTTCCTTTTATTTTATTTTATTTTATTTATTAAATATGTTTTTATTGAATTTTTTAGACAGACAGGAAGGGAGAGGGATAGATAGAAACATCAATGAGAGAACATTGATTGGCTGCCTCCTGCATGCCCCCTCCTGGGGATGGAGCCCACAATCTGGGCATGTGCCCTGACTAGGAATTCATCTAGTGAATTCCTGGTTCATGTGTCAATACTCAACCACTGAGCCACATTGGAGGGGCCAGCTCCATTTCTTTAACATGACCCTTTCTCCTTTCAGTCTTCTTGACTCATACTGGCCTTGTCCAGTCTACTGGTACCATGACTCACTTGCCTCCTTTCTTTCCTTCACCTTTGAAGCCCTTAGGAAAAGCATGTCAAACTCAAAGGCTAACACAGGCCAAATAAATGAGGCATGCAGTCCGTGGGCCACAAGTTTGACATGCTTGCCTAAGACATCCGATTCTAGTCAGCATCAAACTTTCTTTTAAAAAAAGCCTTAGATCGGTTGATCAAGGGAACAGAATTTTGGTCAAATTAATGATAACATCTTGACTTATGTTTCAGCCCCAGGCCCATGAAACAAGGACCCTACAGACCACACTCTCATGAAACTAGATAGAATGATGCCATGGCTGACATCAGTGTCAGAGCATAGGAAATCCATGAACAAGTGGAGTAGAGAAGGCAATGGTGAAAAGAAGGAATTATTTTATGGTAGAAATAAATTAATAAAATATTCAAAGGAGAGGAAAAAAACTCCACAATTATTAATTGATATTATTGATTTCTATCCTAATTTGTCCCTAAACACATTTAAAATGTGCTGGTTTGAAAATCACTTAAAGCTCATGGAAGCTTGGAAGCTTCAAGTTTTACTTACACGCACCAAATACTTCCCTGTGGCTGTCACCATGGGTGGAGTCTTCCTGTCTGGGTGGACCAAGCTTGATTTACAGACACAGCCAAGCCTTCCCAGCATTTAGAGGCTGGAGGGCACTGGCATTCCACAGTCATGAGAGAATTAGTTCCTCAAAGAATCAGCTGCTCTAATGTGACCTCCGACTGGGAGTCCTTGATCAATGTAAAGAGGGAAAAGGTCCAGCTTCCGGTAGAGCCGCAAGGAAGGAAGGGGAGTCTCACTTAGAGTTACTGGTCAGATTAAATCAAAAGTTCAAGGCGGATACTGTGTAAGGCTGGTAAATTCTGGGTCCCTTTCTGGGTCTAGAGAAGAAGAAAAAAAATTTAAGCATTAATTAATATTTGTCTCTTAATAGTGATATTTATGTAAATCCATGGATAATTTGCTTCCTCCTGAACAAAGGAAATTTCAAGTGAAGTGAGCTTGTTGAACTTATGCCACTATTCCAATAAAGACCCTCTTATTTGGGCGGCACTCTGAGGATCTCATACTCTGTGGGAGTAAAAGAAAACATTTCAATTTTTTAGGTACAATCATACTTGACTGATGTTAAAAGACACTTGAAATCAAAGAGGTAAACCACTCTGAGCACAAACCAGATAAACTCTGGATTCAGCTATCATGCACAAAATTATGTACTGCAATCTTCAAAAATTATGGACTTATTGTTAAATAAGCTTATCTGGTAACTACCAAAATCAGAGAAAAGAGACAATCTTTTGCTGTTATCATAAGTATTCAATACATGGGGCACATTAACTACTATTAATGGGAAAAATCTCAATGCCTTTCCTACAATTCCAAAGGAGTAGGGTTTTTCTGTTTCCCAAGGGCTCTGCTCTAATCAGATGTCAGCATTTTAATTTTGAAAAGAAAAAAAAACGTTTGTCATATACTCAAATCCGAATAACCATAGTTATTCTTTTAGCAAAAAAAAAGTGAATATAATAGAGTTCTTTTTATTTTTTTCTATTAGATACCAGGAAATATAACAAAAAGACATTTCTTTTATTGATTTTTCTCTGATTATAGTGATAATTATATTGTCAATAAAGCTAATGAAGACTCACCAGTACTGGTCACAATTATAGATGTCCCTCAAGAAATGCATGTTGGCTGATTTTGACTGTCCAATTTATCTGTGTAATTTGAGCCCTCTAGGATATTTGATAAGCTACTCATTTATTTAAACCTTTATAATATTCCAGACACTGTTCCAGGTGCTGAGAACAGAGTGGTTATCAAGAGAGAATACACAAAGAACAGAAATGGCTCTCCATCCTGGTTTCAAGAAGAATAAGAAGAGTTCACAGCGAGTTGTTCTGAGACTGGGAATTCATTCAGGTACAATAACGACATCTCATTTGGTTGCTCCCTAAGAAATAGGTGTCTGTTCCACTCAGATTTGAACACTACTCCTACTTTTGATCAATCATTTTCTTGACTTCACAGACCTCCTCTTGTTCATAACTTCTGCATACTCATGACTTCTACATAATGACTTCGCTGAGTACAGCTTCTGCTCTTCTTTGCATTTGCACAGAAAACCCCCAGAGGATGTGATGAGTTCAATCAAGTTGGTTGAACTTCTCCTACTAGTTATAGTGCTTATTCTAGGACCCTCTTACAGATTGCTGGCAAGCTCACATTGGCTACTCTTGGGCCAGGTATCTCCTTTGATCCAGCTGTAACCACGGCTGCTGGATAAGATATTATCATTAGAATCACTCAGTTAAGTTTTCCCTCCAGCTTGAGAAATGAGAGACACTCTGCCAAAAGAATACTGTAATTTGAAGTTACCTCGGTTCACTTGAGGGTAATCTGTAAATATCCAGCATCTAGAAAAGTGCATATTTATAGTAAGTGCACAATATGAACAAAATTAGTTCATTAAACTACATCTGAAAGTATTAGACATATTTTCATCATAATGCTACACTTGACACTGTCTTGAGCCTAAATCAACTTTGTAGTTTTATTTGAAATGTTCCAACCTACATAAATTTAAACTCAAATATTCTGACATACTATTACTTCTCTGCTGTTGAATGCCCTGGACTAAATCTATTTCATTATTATCTCTCCTCTATAAAATTGGTGGTTTGATTCTAAATTTACTTCTGATACTATTTTCCATGCCTACGTGATTTTCTCCATAATGAAAACTGTTATGACCTTATTAGTTGCCCATGAAATAAAGCCTTTTCTAAGATTCTTTAATCTTGCATGCAATGTTTTGATCACCTCTATAAATTTTCCTGTTATGTAGCCATGGCATTGTAAAAACTAACTGGGTGATAAGTACAATTTCAAACATAGGCAGTCATTTTACTGTGCTTGCCTTGTATGTGGCTAAAATGTGAATGTTGAAAGAAGTGCACTAACATTATTTTTCAGTTCCACTGAATGTTTGCTCTCACTCTAAACTGGGTAAATTCTCATTCATTTTACAGTCCTTCTTAAAAGTGTCATGTCGCCTCTGTTGCACTCTGCCTTACTCATTTCCATTAAATTATTGCCCTTTCCCAACCTCTGCTTGTTGACATTCTTAGTGAATATTCACAAAATCATTTGCCTCTCTAATCCACAACTTGACCCTTCAGCGGCTTTACTTCCTTTATTCTTTGAATAAACTTTTTTTTTTAAATTTTATTACAAAATATTTATTGCTGCCCCCGGCGGGTCACGGGGCTGAGGGCTGGTGTGTCACAGCATCCTCTGAAACAGGGCGATGGCCTCGTCCATCTTCCTGAGCTCTGCTTCTGTCTGCTGCTGAATAAACTTTTTTAAAAGTATATTTTTCAGAGAGGGAGGGAGAAGGAGCTAGATAGAAACATCGATGATGAGAATCATTGATTGGCTGCCTTCCAGTGTATGTCCCACACTGGGGATCGAGCCCACAATCTGGGCATGTGGCCCGCCCAACTGGGAATCCAACTGTGACCTCCTGGTTGATACTCAACCACGGGGCAACACCAGCCGGGCCTGAATAGGAACAGTATCATGGACTCAAGGACTCAGAGAGCTGACTATTTTTCTTTGGCACATAAGAAAGTGTAATAATGCACTGAGAAATACACTAGCACACAGACTTACCACGTGTTAATATACATTCTCAGCAGCTTGCATCATCCAAGAACATTCTGAAAGATATCAGTGAACTGGAGACAAACTATATTAAAGCATAGATGAACATAAACTCTATACATCTTTATAGAGAGAAAAGGATCACAGTTGAAGTATTTGGAGGCCTTTAAACTGTATATATGAAAACAGACATGGTTTGGTTGGCCTTCTTGCTTAGGGAGGAAGCATCAGATGTTTGCCAACACTTTCTACAACATTCCAAAAAAACTTGGCAAAGTTTTATTAACATGACATAGATTAAACTCTGTCACTGCTATTGATTACATCTGATGAGCACATATTTCTTGAAACCCTGAAACAAGACAAGTCCTTTGCTACTTAAAGGTAATCTAAAACCTCAAAGGGGAATAGCAGTAACCATGCCAATTTGTCATTTTCCTGTTTTCTGCACAGAATACAAAAAGTGATGGCAAAGAGGTTATTGTTCAAAACATCAGATTCTGAATATTTTTCCAAACAGACTTGAGAAAATTAAGTGTTTTGAACAGCAGAAATTTAAATAGGGCATTGCATTAAAAAGAGCATAGGTTTTGTTAGGCGTGTTCCTGGGTAATGGCTTTTAAATGGAAATGATGATAGAGGAGAGCACACAGCACACCTATACACACAGCACCTTCTTTTATAAAAAAGGTATGGTGACGCTACTGGTTTTAATCCTCTCATTATCTTGATGGCCAGATTTTCAAAATTTACTCACCAAGTCAGCTAGCACAAATGCCTCAGAAAGATTTTTAAGTTTGGCCAGTGGCCATATTAGTATCCGGAGTCAACTCCTGACTCCTTTTTAGACTTCCACCCATTTTCTCCTGTTTGGTGCCTGTGCTCCTATATGTTTCACTCTGACCTCTGAGACTTCCCAGTGAATGTTGGATAGTCCTTTTATTTAGGTCTGCTCGAGGCTAAAAAATGGGTCCTTGATTTCAAAGTGTTATTCCAATAGGTTGCTGCTTAATGGACTTTTACTCTTTTAAATGTAGGTGCCCCTCTCATAGACTGAAATAGTATTCATACTTACCACCCCTGAGAACTCACAGACGGACAATATTTTATGTGCCCATCAGAAGTCCCAAATCATTAAATTGTAGTATCGGTGGTCATGATCTTGAACTCCTCCTGTTTAAGTTCTCCGAGGTCCTCTTTCCCTGAATGTATACTGGGGGTCAAAATATTAGGTCCCACAGCTATTTTTATTGGAAAAGGTTGAGAAGAGACAAATGCTCTGTAGATATATAGTGATACCATCTGCATTTTTCACGGAATCTCAAGAAAAACTGTCAATCCTAAACATGGCTTGGTCTGTGTTAACATTGATGATATTAATTTCTTTTCTAAGAGAATAGGCTATTGGACAGTTTGGGGCTACACAGGCCAGGTCTTCTCAGCTTCCCAAGGATTTGCCCCTACTGTGAGACCCAAGGGCTTTCTTGCACTTTGACAATAAAAAGCATGCACGATTCATTAAGAATATAGACAAGGCTTTATGTTATATTTATTTATTTTCCAGCTTATACAAACTGGATGTAGAAGCATAAACATAGTACATTTCTACCATCTTCAACAAAAATATAACCAATATGTACAATTATTGTATTAAAAATACAAAAGGGATACAGACTCCACCAATGTCTTTCTAAAAGACATACAGGTACAAGTAGTATCAAAAGTATGAGGAAATCACCAGTTAATTGTACATTCTGCACGTGACATCACAGAGCGAACTGAGATTAGCAGTCCTATGTTCTACGCTTACTTAATGCTTAGGTAACATTTGTGCAACTTGTGGTAGAGTTAGATTTCTGTCTTTCTATATGCACATGAGGTCCATAGCCTATATAATAAAACTGGCAAAGAATGCATATTACATGTAAAATTACAAATGCTTAATTGACAATGTAATATATAAGCAAGTAGACAAATGCCATGAGACAAGAGAATTATTAAATAAAGCACTGACATTGTTTGATACAGTGAAAAAACACTGCATTTTGACTCTTTTTAAAATTTGAAGCTATTTACGTTTCTCTACTGATCAATATGATCAGCTGAATTTAATGGAAAAAAAATCCAAGACCAGCAGTTCCTCACATTTGAGTACTACTCGGATTGGCAGCCTTCACTTTTCCGGAGTCTGTGCAAAAACAACACAAAAATAGAGTGGAGGGGTCATTTCAGTCATTATAGGGTTAATAGCAGCTGTGAGCAGGTGGTTGCTACACTTAGGCCTTCTCTATCCATCGTGCGTCCATTAAGCCACTTCCAGTTAGTCTTCGGTGACTAACCCCCCTGGCGAAGGCTGGCATATCCCACCAGGTTTGGGATCTTTTGATCTTTGATCATGGTCAAGGCTTGTTTATTCCCTAATGCCAATTCAGTAAAGGGAGGCTGTCTTGAAAGAGCAGTACGAACAGCTGGCATTAGCTCCAACATCCCAAGCTGCTTTCACTGCAATGCTATCCAGTTATAAACGTTTCTTGAAAAACAAACAAAAAAATCCCTAAAACTAAATAAACAAAAATCAAAGAAACATAACTTAAAAAAAAGGGGGGGGGAGGTTGCCATCCATGTCAATGGAGCAGGACACACCCTCAAACGACACCGTCCTGCACTCCATAAGGCTCAGACACAGGACGCAAGAGTCCTATTTCCCTCCCCTGGCCATGTGCAAACAGTGTGACAGGAGACCCCCACCCACTGGGAAAGGAGTGGAGGGGTGTCTTGGTATCTGAGTGATTGGCTAACAGTTTATACGTCTCCAGGACAGGGCACTTCACGGGGGAGGCCTGAAGGACACGGGAAGACAGGGTCCCATGCCAGGTCTTCCCTTCTTCTTGCTGTGGCCACACCCTGTCTGGCATATTTGTTTTTTTTCCTTTCTTTTTTTAGAAACCCAGGCTGGCAACCCTACTTAAAGGTTCAAAATAATACTGTAATTATTAAATGGATATAACATTGACTCTCTGAACACAATCTTTAAACTCATTAAAAAAAAAAAAAAAAAGGAGGACATTGTAAACAAGTGGACAAGCACTGTCCTCAAAGGATTTCATTGTTTTTCTTAGTCTTCCTTGGTGGGTTAAAGGTCCCGAGAAGTTCGATGGCTAGCTTTTCTCATTATCCCAATGAGACCAAGTGCTAGGGCTGGATTGAAATCTAAAAGGAAGATTTAAAAACAACCTTTCCAGGCATTGAGAAGTGCAGCCGGGTGCCTCATCTTGTGGCGATGATCTTGGAATGTGGAATGATACTGTGTGACGTGGCAGGCAGCAACAGTGGGGACTTGAAGATTGCTGCACTGTGCATTTCAAGCAACAAAGTCTGAAAAGTGCCAGGGCAATTTCTTCACAGTATTTCACATGCAAAGGGGAAAGGAAGAAGGGGAGAAGAAGCCCCATGCTGCTTTTAAGGCAGGGAAGGAGGCAAACTGGTCCACCATCCTCAGAATGTGAGTTCCCGGGCCCCGATGCTGGGGGCGTCTTCCTGTGCTCTCCTTGCGGTGGCTCACTCTGGATCCAGAAAAGCCTGTGCCTCAAACAGCAGATACTTGTTCATCTTCTGCAAACACAACCAGGAAAGAAAGAGAAAGTGATGAGCAAGTAAGTCCTTCTGGTGCTGAGAGGGTATGTTTGCTGATGTGCTAAATAAAAATACCTTAGCTCTTCTTTTTAGTATACCTCACTTAAAATCCTTGCCTTTTCCTCTAGGTGATGACTATGAATGGAAGATGACTATGAATAATAAACACTTTAAAATAAAGTATATATTTAAATATATATATATGCCTATTTAAATATATACACAGTATAGACAACGAGTCTATTTAATAATGAGTTCATTGACACAAGTTTTAAAACAGCATGTGGCTTTTTAGATAATACACCTACATAAAAAAAGTCTAGAAGAATATATAACAAAATGTTAACAGTGGTTATCTGCACGTGATAGGATTCTAAATAATTTTCATTGATCCTGTTTTGCTTTTTTCTGTCATTATTTGTATACCAAAACATGTTAGAATCAAAACTTAAAAAAAGAAAGATCGGGTGTATGATCTCCCTCCTCCTTCTCAATATAGCTTGAGGTAGGATTGTAGAAGGCAGGCAAGAGAGTTATAGAGAATTATGTATCTCAGACTGTCATTTGGAACTCATTAAAAGTCCAAGTATAACCTTTCCACAGAACACTGAGAATTAGGAGAAAAACCCAGCCATGTACACACTTTATTCAATTGACCACTTCTGCAATCTTTGGTATTTCTTGAGCCCTTTAGAAAATACACACACAGACACACACACGCACACACACGCACGCACACACGCACGCACACACGCATGCACACACAGGAGTCAAAAGCTGAACCTTAGGTTTGGAACTCTTCACTATAAAATGCGCAGGATATGGCTGAAGACACAAGTGATCAGTGTTAAGACAATACAAACGCCTTGGCAAGCTTACAGGCAACATAAGCGAACACGTCTAACGTTACGGTTTTAAGAATGAGTATGTACCATCCTCCTCGGCAGAAAACCCTTGAGACTGATAGGGGGCGAGGCGCGGGTCGCACTCATTGGGTTTATGCCACTGGGGCTTGTTCACCGGCCTGCCAGCCCCGGGATGCGCGTGTGGCTGCTGGGCGGGCGAGGGCCCCGCTGCCTCGGAGGGGCGGGCGACCATCCGAGATCTCTGAAGCGCCACGTTGTAGTCTGGAGGTTTCCTGGTCGGATGGGAATGCCCGTCTGGGAAGTCAGTGATGGGGATCCCGATGTAGCCTGGAGGAGTGGGCGGGGGCTCTCGATACCTGCCCTCCTTGCGCGCTGCAGTGAAGACAAGGCACCAGCCATTAAAAAGTGCTGTGGAAGAATATTTCATGCACCAATGCCCATAAAAACCGATAAAATAATTATTAAGAGTACACACAGTATAATGGCAAAAGTGATTTTGTGTGATGTGAGGTAGATATAGAGGTGGGGGACATGGTAGGCAGGGGAATGGATGCTGACGAAACCAAATATTCACAATGGTTATCTCTGTGTGGCCAAATAACGGGCGAGAGAAGCTACTAGGCAGGTTCAGTACCTTTAACTTTAAATGAACTACTTCAACACTTGTCTAAACTATAAAATAGTAATAAGATTACCACCTAATATTTGGGTTTACTGTAGAGATGAAGCAAAGAGAGAACATAAAAGGTACCCAGTACTATGCCTGCAACATGCTGCTGTACCGTGCCTGGTCAGGTTCCTTCCTCTCTCCCTGCCACAGGGACAAGGCAGGCAAACCCTCCCTGCTGGGCATTTTCCTCATCAGGCAGCGGACCAAGGCCACATTAATTCGGGTCCTGGGCCCACTGCGAACCATTCTGAATTAAAATACTTTTCTAACTAGAGTCCCATCATGCTTACTGTACACTCATCCAGTTAGTCAGTAGTGGCAGCCCGGAGCTATGGGCACTTCGCAGCTACTCTCAAAGCAAAACCCAGGGTCGCTTGGCAGCTATGCCATCTACCTGTTAAACTCGACAACTGTCAGATCAGCTTCTTCGACTTAGAAAAGCTAATGATCAATTAAAAAAAAATAAGTCTTTGCTTAAAAAAAAAAAAATTGGAAAAGTGGTACCAAAAATGACGCAAATTTAAAAACTCTAAAACTATGTGTAAGGTATATATTTCTCTTAAAACCCTGTTATTAATGTTCATAACCTAGAACAAGAAATCAGTAAAGGCCTAACTGGCTTGGCTCAGTGGATAGAGCGTCAGCCTGCAGACTGAAAGGTCCCAGGTTCGATTCCGGTCAAGGGCATGTACCTTGGTTGCGGGAAACATCCCCAGTAGCGGGTGTGCAGGAGGCAGCTGATCTATGTTTCTCTCTCATCGATGTTTCTAACTCTCTATCCTTCTCCCTTCCTCTCTGTTAAAAAAATCAATAAAATATATTTAAAAAAAAAAGAAATCTGTAAAGGCAAGTAAAATCCAAGTTTTATTTTCCATTTTAAAATTTTATTTTTATTTTTATTGACTTCAAAGAGGACAGAAAAGGGAGAGAGAGATGGACGTATCACTGATGAGAGAGAATCATTGATCGGCTGCCTCTTGCATGCCCCTCACTGGGGATCCAGCCAGCACCCTGGCCATGTGCCCTAACTGGGAATCCAACTGTGGCCCCCTAGTTCATAGGTCAATGCTAAACCACTGAGCAAAACCAGCCAGGCAAAGTTTTATTTTCTTGAACTTTCTAGACTCAACTGTTAGGAACTAAAACATCATTTTTCTTTCCTTTGCATCAATAAGTCTGAGTATTAGCTTATTAAAAGAAAGTGCTTTAAAATCTGCAACCTAAGAATAGGTATTAATAGTTATCTCCTTATTCATCTGGAAAGCATATTAAGTTTGACATCTACCCATGACTATT
Source organism: Myotis nattereri (assembly GCF_964212035.1). Classification (NCBI taxonomy): domain Eukaryota; kingdom Metazoa; phylum Chordata; class Mammalia; order Chiroptera; family Vespertilionidae; genus Myotis; species Myotis nattereri. The sequence continues at coordinate 47,033,951 of NC_138080.1, read as the reverse complement.
TACATGATAAATAATTACAATTTCCCAACTAATAAAAATGTCTGTAATGATTACACTCCAGAATTTCTCACTCTATATTATTTTTTTTAAATGTTTTTATTGATTTCAGAGAGAGAGAAGGAGAGGGAGATAGAAACATCGATGACAGAGAAACATCAATCGACTGCCTCCTGCATACTCCCCCTTCCTCAGGCGATGGAGCCCGCAACCCAGTCATGTGCCCTGACCAGGAATCGAACTGGCAACCTACTGGTGCATAGGTCAATGCACAACCACTAAGCAACAATGGCCGGGCTCTCATTCTGTATTCTATGATGTGTTTTTACCCTTCAATTCTATAGACATTAAATATGCCACAGAAAATTCATCTGGATACAACTTCACAATAGAAATAGCAATAGCAAAACAGCAGCGTCTTCCATGCACTTATCAATTACTTTCTGGGAGCTGTTCTAAGTGCTTCTCAGAGAATTTCTTTAACCCTCACACCAACTGTATTAGTAGAAATCACTAAACTCATTTTACAGATGAGGAAACAGACATAGTCCAGTGCATCGCCCAATGCCACAAAGCTAGAAAAGGAGCAAAATAGTGATTCCAACCCCAATCCGCCTGACTCTTAAGCTCTTCCTCATTACATTATCTCTTAGCACCCTCTCCTTGGTTCCATAATGCACAGGGAGAATTTGCTGAGCACAGAAACAACTTGTCTGCATAACAAAATCAATAGAAGACTTTTAAATATGCAAGGTATAAAGTTCTAATTACAATTCAAGGGAACGGAATAGAATAATAAAATATTCAAAAGCTTCAATTAAATAAAAATTCTTCCTCTACAGAGAATGGTCATCCTTCCTGATAATTTTCAGATAAAAAGATCACTATGAGACCAGAATATAACCATATGACAACCTACAGATTTTGATGGCCAAGAAGGACTGAATGTACACTGTGTTAGAAAATATAGATATGTACCCGACCACAGGACCTATGCTCTTAACCACTATTCATTTCAAGTCCTATTCAGCAATGAGGAAAAGAACCACAAACACGATTTTACTTTTGAAATAAGTTCGATTAAAGCCACGATCCAGACTGGATGAGCTCCCCAATAAGCTTACCAATAAGTCCCTTTGCAGTAGTTGGTGTCACCGCTATGTGGGCAGGCATGGGGACGGGCTTGGTTTCCTCTGTGGTCACAGGTGGCATGCTGCTGCTCTCAGCTTCAATGGAGACATCTTTGCCACCCCTCCGCTTTATTGTGCCTGTGTCCCCTTCCGAGTCTTCTCCCCAGTAGCCCGTGGAAGAGGCCCAGCTTGCCCGGGATTGGGCTTGTTCAAGGCTCTCTCTGCTTTGATTTTGCCTGTTATACTTTGTGCTATGATCAGAAAACATCATTTGGTCCATATGGCTGCTTGAGGCCCAGACACCTGCAGGATCCCCTGAATAATCGAAGTGAGTGTGCCCGAATGGAAGTGTTTCCCAGCTTCGCTGGTGCTGGATGGTCTGGATATTATCATGGGAACCACTTGAGCACGAGGTCCAGCTCCCACGGCCACTGTCGGCTGCATCCAGCGAAGCGCGATCCCCCTGGTCTTGGGAAAGCTCCTCTGTGCTTGGAGAAGAAATTACTGTTGCTGTAGCATATAAGCCCCGACTCTCAGACATGGGTGCGTAGGACCTAAGTGGTCAAAAGACACGAAAAAGCAAAAGCAAGACTGTTAACCGATCATCTATGATAAGACCAAAATACCTTTTCCTAGAAAGGGGCTTTCTTCCATCCCAGGGAAAAGATGAAAGCACCACTCAATTGCTATGCACTATAATGGGGCCATTTCTGCCATGCCCAATTTTCTCACCTTGTCATCACCATAAAATAAACATAGCGGGAAAGAACAAGTACTTGCTTATAATAAAGGACCATATTCCTTAAAAGGCTCAATATAATCTGATTATTTCAAGAAGAAAGCTCATACAAAAGAACTGAGATGCATCAGAAAGTCACCCTCTGCCTTCAGCACAGAACCACTATGTTCCAATAAGAATAAAGCTAATTCTGAAAAGCACAACAAAAATAGCATGGTACTTACTAATCCAGATACTGTGAAAATTAGTAACTGGGATGGGAGAAAAGTTCTTAGGCATTATGCAAAATAAATGGAAATACACATCTAGAGAAAGGACTTGTTTTTAAAAGATGAAAGACAGGATGTAAAAGAACACTAAAGAAAAGGCGTCTACCCTAAGCTGTATTGATCGGGCTCGATCATGGTCCTCCTCTCCATCCTGCCCACGCCTAGGTTTGTTTCCACGATGCTGACAGAATGCCTCTGGCGCCTCTCATCATGCAGCGAGACGGGCACCGAGTCAAAGGAGGAATTGCTGACAATACTGGATCGTGAAGAAATTTCACTGTGACCAGAATCTGAAAAATTATCCACAGTACCACTGGGAGCCAGAGTGTAGCCTGCATGGGAAATACAACCACATTAATTAGACGCTGTAGGTTTATAACACAAAACCGAAGTCTTCCAAAGAGAAGCAAAAACCAAATGCAGGCCAAAGCTATCACCACTGGAGTGGGGGAAAATGCATTTTACTTGGAGAACAGGTGAGTGAGACAAAGTAAATGGATACTCAAATGAAGGCTGACTTGCTTACTGAAAGTTTAGAGATGAAAAAAGAAAATACTGCTATATGAGCCAGGGAATAATGCAGAAATCATGGTGTTGGTCGACTATTCTTAGCTCCCTTAAGTATAAATTCAACTATTGTTAGTCTATATAAAAAACCATGAAGAATAACCATGAGCAGATTTTAAAGTATATTTTTTGCAATCTGCAAAGTCAGTAATCTTGTTTCCAATTTTTAGAACTTTATGGCATAGAATAATTCAACAGGAAATATTTATAATTTTAAATAAGAAAAAGCAATAACACCTGAAAAAAATCTTTGGATTTCTGTCATTTGGCTTTTTAAGATTAACAATATATTGGACAAATCGCATAAAAGCCAGTAGTTTTAGAAGATGTAATGTACAATTTTCTCCCTAGACCATCACTTTAAAATGTATAAACAGATGTCTGTTTTTTGACCTGAAGAACCCTTAACCTCCCTTTGTTGCTAAAAATAATTTTGAAAGTCACAAAAAACATCTTGATATTTTTAATGAAAAACAAACAAACCCAAATCCTTTCTCAGTACTCATTTCTTTTACAACATCACTAAGGATCTCATATTACTTAAAATATTGACTTTACATGATTATATGTATGCAATGCAATTTTTCAATGCCACTTACCTGATAAAAAAGTTAAATCTAGGACACCTCAATGTTGCTCATTTATTCTCTAAATAGTACTTCCCCATCCTTTGAGTAACTTGTTAATTCCTGATTTATTTTTTAAAGGTTGCACAGGTCTTGACAAGATTTAACATGTTCATCTAGGAAATGTCTTTTTATAAACCACAGTAAAGTTCTGACAGACAAGGTTTAAAACCTTCCCTAAACAGTCTGCTAAAACAAACAAACAAAAAAAATCTCTAGAAAATAATCACTCAGATGAAGTGCTTGACATTTAGAGGAATGCTCCCATTCTCCTTTACTGAGATGATTCCTCTTTCCCACCCGTCTTTGATTCTATAAACCCCACCTATCCCATAGGTCCATGGTGCATTGTTATTCTTGTTACTGTTCTCACTTCCAAGAGAAGAGGAGGAACTGGTTAAGTCCAACTGCCCGGAGCCAAAAGATCTCAGCTGATTGCCACTGCCACCTGACAACGGGATGAGAAAAGAATTCAGATAGATCCCTTTAACAAGAACAGTAGAGGCTGGTGCCCACACAAAATGCACAGATGTCTGAAATATCTATCAAGTAAAGCAGAAGAGGTATTTGTCAATTCAGGGAAATCTCACAATTTATTAATCTTTTTGGTCTCCTTCTAGGGAAAACTTTCTTAGCCATTTACTACTAGTTTATACCCATTCAATTAATGGGTAGACAGTTGCTAAAAATAAAGCCTCTTTTGCAACCCAGAATTCATTGTTCAGTATGAGTTTTGATACATATGAGAAGGAAAAAAAAAAAAAAGGGGGCAGAGAAAGTAACCTGGGGGGTTCTGTGGCAGATCTACTACAATGACAGACAGTCCTCGGGTTACGGGTTACGTTGGACTCGACCTACGTTTTGTGGTTAAGTCGCCATCTCCCAGTTACAGTATTTATTAAAAAAAAAAGTTCTGTCATTTCAACATATGTACATATGTGCTTTATGTTTTTTATTATTTATTTACCACCAGTAAAGTTCAGGAATTGTTATCTTTCTTTTAAATGTTGTTTACTGTTTCACTTCATTACTGCTGTGTATGTGCTCCATGTGAGTGACGTAGGTGCTTATGTAGGTGGGTTCCGACTTACGGCGAGAATCGAGGTATGTCACGCCGTAGGAACGGATCTCCGACATAACCCGAGGACCTACTGTATTCTAATATAAGAAAAGCATCAACTTAAGAAGAGATTGCCTGCTTAAAAACTAATCTTTTTAAAAATAAAAAGAAGTAGCAACAAAGAAGGCAATCAAGACCTGTGTTAATACAATGAAAAAATAAATCAGGAAGATATTAGTTTTTCTTATGTTTTTAAAGCTTTCTACTCTGTAATTGTTATACAATCATATTTAAGTTAGAACAACTTTTAGCATAAAAAAATTATTTCCACACTTACGATCAATAAAAAACTTAAACTTATTTTTCGAAGGCTTTATGTAGTTATAAGTTTAACGCTACTTACTATAAGATTAAACATACCAAAAATTCTTCCAAATTTGTAAACTGAGAAGAAAAAACCCATTGGTTGTTATATATTAGATTATTTTAGATGACTCTACAATGTAAAAATGATCTAATATATAATTCTGAAATTTATTATAGCTGAAATGTATAGATTGCTATAAAGGGAAATAATAAGTAATTTAATCTACCTTTCCTTGGAGAACTTTGTGGAGAAGTGGGAGGAGAAGAAAGCTGTGAAGATGCATTTGATATCGTATCTTCTGCTTGTTTCTTGTGTCGTTCCAGACTTCCTTCTTCAGACAAAGAAAGGATTTTCTTTAAAGCTTGTGGAGAGTTTATGCCTTTAAGGGAAAAAAATAAACGAACAAATATGTATTTTCAAGACTGAAAAGAAATAACATTAATAACTAAAAAACGCTTTTTGTGTTAAGATTTAATATTACATTTAGATTCAAGCTGTTTACAATTTCAATGGTCTTTGTACTCTTCACATTATAGACAGTAAGCTTACAGAAGACATAGATATTCCTAGGTTTGTTTCTGATTGACAGCTGCCAGAGTTTAGAGATGGACTGTTTTGGGGTCTAAATCTTAATGTAATCACCATCTTTATTCAACAATATGTTAGACAACAATAAATAAAAAGAATATTTAATACTAAGAAGTCAGGTGTGAGTTGGAAACAGGTATTTTGATGCTATTGGATATGTTAGAGCTCAGGTGAAGTGGAATGATGGGAGAAAAATCAACAGTCAAGAGCTAAAAGGAAGCAATAAGAAAGCAAATAAAAGAGCTCTAAGGAATTCCATTCAGTTAATATTTGCTCAAATAAATAGATGAAAGAGAATGGAGAAGACGACCCAAGAAAGTAGGTAAAAGACCATGGAGGGAGGTTGACGACAGTCAGAAAGGAATGATCTAGTGCCAAGTGTGAGTAGCAAAATGAGGGTTGGGGGAAAAAAAGGGTAATATATGCCAATATAAGGTGATTTAAAGAAAGGAAAGAATTTAGAAATAGAGTCACATTAAAATGTTTTACGAAGTAAATATTATGAGGCACTCTCAATTACCTTACTTTGAACAACAAACAGATACTTGGGAAAGCATTATATACTGAAACTATCTCAGTAAACTGCTAGTTTTAATGTTCTTAACAGAATTCATTAAAAAGGAAGCAATGAAATTTAACAAAGATCTAATCCTTCATTTTAACTCATGTGTTTGATGTTTTAATACAATCTTTTCAAAAATCACTTTGAAAGTGAGATTTAAAAAAAAAATATTGTTGATTTTAGAAAGGAAGGGAGAGGGAGATAGGCATATAAATGATGAAAGAGACTCATTTATCAGCTGCCTCCTGCAAGCCCCAAGTGGGTATCAAGCCTGCAACCGGGCATGCGCCCTGACCAGGAACTGAACCGTGACCTTTTAGTTCCTGCTGAGCCATACAGGCTGGGTGCTATCCTTTTTTTTTTGAAAAAAAAAAAATAAATTTTTTTTTCTTTTAATAACATTGTTTTCTTTCATTCATATATTTATTCATAAAATAATTTGGCTGTATGGAGATATTTTTGAGCTTGCTGAGTAGACACCATGAGCAAAGCTCACCTCCTGAGTGAAGAGCACAATTAAATGATACTCTGTAAAATCAGTACCTTCTACTGACACAAATAAAGTTTAACTTACTAAACATCAAGTCTTTATTAAGAGATAATAATCAGGGGGAGACTCAAGAGTATTAGACAAAGTTATCCAAGACAAGCATTTCCCCCAACCTGAAAAACATGACAGCGAATAGCACCGAAAGGGGACATGAGTTTATCACCTACCGAAGGGTGGGAGATCCTTGACGGGCACTTTCTTCCGGGAAGGATAAAGGGACACAGCGGGGACCTGCAGAACTTGGTTGACTTTATGTGGTGGCTGCGGCTGCTGGGGCTGCGGCTGGGGCTGTGCTTTCTGCTGTGACCCTGCCCTCGGAGCCACTGGGGAGGTCTCAGTTTTGACAGGCTTCTTGTCACCAGGATTCTTAGGCACTGATAATTGTTTGGTTTGAAAATAGAACAAGAAATTTAAGAAGTTAACAGCTACATACAAGATAATTTTAGGACTGCCTGAGCATTTTCTGCAGGTAGAATACTAAAACGTGTCTTTTTTTCCCCCTGTTGCCTACACAAAGGACAGAAAGGGGGTAAGGGGAGAACCCTAGTTATAGAAAGTATTAAAGGCATGACAGGAAAAAGGTATTTACCTTAAGAAACTAGCTATCTCAAAGGTGATTATACTATTGAAGACCACATTAAAAATAAAAATAGAAAAATACGGGTAGCTTAACACATTATGTGTGTGCATATAAAATAACACAAGTAGATCATAAAAACTACGACAGGGAAATTGTTAGAAATGATTTTTCTAAAATAGTGTCCGAAAGCCCTTGGCATATATGAGCTTAGTTTTTACTTAATAAATATATCTTTTAACTATCAAATTCTAAGGGGTAGAGTTATGTCAACTAATAGCAGCCAATACTGCTTGAGTGCTATACTAAGCATGTAATTCCATAGCAGATAGAAAGCAAACCAATTCAATAGGGCAATTAAATGCTGTATGTATCGTATGCTAATATTAAAACCAACTCAATTACATATGCATACTTCCTGCAATTTACACATAAGGGAGCTAAGGGCTAGGGAGCTCAGGTTGCCTAAGGTGACCTTGCTGGGCTGAGGAACAGTCAGGACGAGAACTCAGACCAATCTGACCTCAGAGGACAAGCTCTTCCTTCATCATGACGCACAGAGCTTCCACAATGTTCGGGGTAAATCTAAGAACTTGAGTTTTCTCAATATACATATAACATTTATATTCTACAGAAGGTGTTTTCAAACCTGCCCATACAAGACCCAGCCATGTCCTAAATGGAAAATGCCTCTGTCTTACAGATTCAGATGCAAATAAAGAGAAAAGTGCCCCCGTCTCTAGCCTGGCCAGGTTTTTAACAGCTGGGACACTTCATATTAGTCCGAGTCGTGCTTCGCTGTGCAGCAGCATTAGCAGAAGTACTGCTTTCTGTGGAGGCTGAACTTAATGCCCGGTTCTGTCTGGGCTTAGGGGATAAAGAGCAGCCAGCATAGCTAGTTGGGCCCTGCTCGGACTTGGTGGGCCCCTCACCCCTCTCAGGTTGTCCTTCACTTTGGAGGTATTGTGAGCCTAAAAGGGATGCAAATGGGAGAGACATCACACACGTGGCCCCTGCCTGCATACTGGCTGTGTTGGGATGAAACCAAAACAACAGGCACCCTAAATAAGTCTCCGGTGTCATCCTCCCCACACTAACCCAGTTGGACACGAGGCCTAGCCTAGGGCAGTGCTGCGTGGTATTCACGAGCAGCATTCAAGGTGTCCAGGGTGCTACTTCCCCCAGTGCATTAGGCCCCACTCTGTCACCACCTGGACCATCGCACAGGAAACACACCTGCATCCCCCCAGATTCCACAGCCACTTGAAGGAAACACTCACATGTGTTGGTTGCTGGCTCACACTGCAGGGATAGCGTCTGAAGACTCTCCTCATCCATTTCTAACTCCAAATTGGACAGGTACTGCTTCACTTTTCGAGCCATTTGGGCATCTTCGTAAAGCTTTTTGGCATTGAGAAAGGAACTACGACGTACCCGCTTTTTATGCCCACCTGTCTGAGCAACGTCTAGCACCGTTGCGTTTGCACTACCCTGGCTGAGGGACCTGGAAGATGAAAAGGTAGATATGCAGCTCACTCTAGCATGGGATTACTTTATCTCTTTGAAACGTGCCAAGACTTAAAAAAATACTCTACGTTCGAAAGGTCACATGCTTTATTCTGGCAAGTAAGCTGTTACAAAGGAATATAGAATAGTAGGAATTACATTTTTTTAAAGTTAAAAAAGAACCCTGCACACATACATATATATGTTTGGTGCCTGTTCTGTTCCAACTAGGAAATTCTACATTTCATTCAAGGCAGTCCTCTCATAGAAGCCAGCAAATAATATAATATAATAATTATATGTAAAAGCTCATGCAAGAACACAGCTATAATTGGGATTTACATTAATTTATTTCTCCTAAAAAGGATGTTTTACATAGATTTAAAAAAATTAGCTGTTTACAATTATTTTCTTATTCCTTGTGTTAAATGTAGTGAGTTTCTAAAGTAATATGGTCAAATTGTTAATAAAATGGTCATGCAAATGTAAACATATGTACAGAAACTAGCACATGAATTGTTAAGAATTATTTTTCAAAAGAGTTGGTTTATAGAATGAAAACAGTAGTTAGTTGAGCTGTAAAAATTTTAGTTTTAACACCTAGGGGCAGCTTTTATATTACATATATTTACTTCTCAAATATCTGTGCAACAGAATTAAAATTGCACAATTTTTCCATCTCACATCCCCCTCCCCCACACTCCTCCCACTTTAGGCTTTTCCTATTTCAAAACACAGAAATTATATTAATATAAAATCTTTCTGAAAGCTTCCAAGTATGTCTGACCTACAGTGCCCGGAACAATCATCAATCATTTCACAGCTCTCATGGATCATGACCTCAAAAGCAAAAGCCCCAACAGATTAAACTGGAAATCAGTTTGCCAACTGAAATGCTGCGAGAGCAAGAGGGTTAAGAAAAAAATGCAAAGCATCAGGAAATAGAGCAGGTAAGAAAACAATGCAATGAGCAGAATAAGAACTGGGTGTGGGTATGCAAGTCGCCGCCACTTACCCCAGACTCCTCCATTTCTTCTTCCTGTAGGTGAGAGCCATGGAAGTTGAAGCATGGGTGTAGAAAGAGACAGAAAGATCACAAGCTCAGAAAGAGAGGACTAGACTTCCGAATAAGCAGTATAAGAAGCCCACAAACATGAAACTGCATAACCACCTCACACACACACCTTGACCAGAAATATTTATGTGGCTCAGAAGACACATGTATTTCAATATTTTGTTTTAAAAGGAGACTGACTCGTGCTCTCCTCTCCTTCATGGGATTAGTCATTTTTGACTATGCTGACAGCTAAATCCATTGTGTGCATATTGAAACAATGCTGTTGGGTTATTTACATATTTTACTTCATACTACCAATTACAAGTTTTAGCTCTACAAATGACTGTTCCGAAAAATAAGGAACCAGTAATTGTGCCTCATGTTAGATGAAAAATGTTTGAAGGACAAACTGTGTATACTGTTGATATAGAATAAGATATTTATTCCACATTAGAGCTCAGTGGAGATTCTTTGCATGACCTAATAGAATTTCTGCTACAAATATAAGTAATTCCAATGTCCCTCATTTATTAGCTAAACTCCACCTTCTCTAATCCCATATGTGCCCCTGAAGTTGACACACTGACACACTCACCGAGTCCTGAACATGAGGGCAGGGTCCATGTTAACCGAAGCCATTCGGCCAACATGACGAATTTCTTTCGCAATCATCCTTAGTTTCTCAAAATTGACCAGTCCATCGACTTTTGAGTCATTTCCTACAATTGGCAAAGAAGAAAAAGGGAATCACATGGCATTTGTTCTCTTTTTAAAAAAATTATATTTCCTAAATTTTATTTTTGAATTACAGTTGATATGCAACATTATTTTATGTTCATTTCAGGTATACAGCATAGTGGTTAGACAATTATAGATTTAGAAAGTGATCCTCCCAAGAGCTTTAGTGCCCACTCAGCACCATAGATATTTAGTACAATATTACTGACTACATTCCCTAGGCTGTACTTTACATCCCCTTGACTACTTTGTAGCCACCAGTTTGTACTTCTTAATCCCTGACATTTATTCTATGAAGGAAGAAATCCTCTACTTTGCATTTACCTTCATGAAGAAACGTGAGATCCTTCTTGATAACTGGGAATAGAGGGATTATGGGAGGTTGTAGGTTTTGACTATTGAGGACATTGCGATATTTTGCCATGTTTCTGGAAGGATCGAATAGGTCTTGGAGATCCTGAAATAGCTTTTCATATTTATTGGGAAGTTTTTCCCAGGTTGTTCGCAGTCTTGCTACTGGTGCCAGGTTTAGGCCACTAAGAGGGAAAAAGGAAAAGTGGTAGAAAATTAAATGACTCATCCTTATGAAATGAAGGAAGTGAAACAGTGCATTGTTGATTAGCATATAGCACTCTGTGTGTATCCTAGTTACACATAACAATTTACAGAAAAATTCATAAGAAACTATTACTAACTCCAGGTGATGAGAATGGAAGATGGAAGCAGAACCAGCATCAGGGGGATTTTGTTTTACTCTTCTCTCCTTTGTACCCTCCTGATCCGTTTACTATGAGCAAAACCACTAAAATGAAACCATCGTGAGGATAGAATTTTGTTTCCTTGTTTACCGCTATACATAGAGCAGTGCTTGGCATATAACAGACTGGCCAAACATCTTAACAGTAATAAAGTAAAACAAAAGCATTTATAGTAATGAGAATATGGTCAAACTCCTAGGCCAGTGGTTCTCAATCTTCCTAATGCTGCGACCCTTTCTTTAATACAGTTCCTCATGTTGTGTTGACCTCCAACCATAAAATTATTTTCGTTGCTACTTCATAACTGTAATTTTGCTACTATGAATCATAATGTAAGTATCTGACATGCAGGATGTATTTTTATTGTTACAAATTGAACATAATTAAAGTATAGTGATTAATCACAAAAACAATATGTAATTATATATGTGTTTTCCGATGGTCTTAGGTGATCCCTATGAAAGGGTCGTTTGACTCCCAAAGGGGTGGCGACCCACAGATTGAGAACTGCTGTTCTAGACAGAGAAAATGACTAATTTAATAATCACCATCAACATCAATATAAACTGTTCCAGCTTATAGTTTCCTCCAGTCTCAATATAAGCAACCAAAAGGGAAAAATAATGAACATTTCCTGGGCATTGTCATTGTGCTGGCTGATGGAGCCCCACAGACATTACAGTAATCAGCCCCTTACCCACTGTTTTGCTTTCCGCATTTCAGTTACCTGTGGCTAACTACAGTACAAAAATATTCAATGAAATAATCCCAGAAATAAACAGTCAGTTTTAAATTACACACTGTTCTGAGCAGCATAATAAAATCTGATGAGTTCTGCCTCTGTCTCTTTGGAATGTGAACCATCCCTTTGTCCAGCCTGCCATGCTGTATGCGCCCCTTGCCCGTTAATCACTTAGTAACCCTCTGGGTTATCAGATCAATTGTTGCAGCATCGAAGTGCTTATGTTAGGTAACCCTTACTTCGTGCACCAGGCCTCTAGTACTGTTCTATTTGTCCTATTTTATTATTAGTTATTGTTGCTAACCTCTTAGTTTACTTAATTTATAAATTAAACTTTATCATCAGTATGTATATACAGGAAAAAAACATGTAGGGTTTGGTACTAGCTATGGTTTCAGGCACCAACTGGGGGTCTTGGAACGTATTCCCCATGTATAAGGGGGACTACTGTGTTATCATTTAATCAGCTCCATAACGCTTTAACAAATTGTTATTTTACAGAGAAATAAACTGATGTTCAGAGAAGTTCAAGTAATTTTCCCAAGGTTACAGAGCTAAAAAAAAAAAGTGAATATAGATTTTCTGTGCTCCAAATCAGCATATAGGAGATTTTTAAAATTAAAGATCAGGATCAGGATTCCGAGAAAAAGAATTATTCAATATAATTCAATTACGACGACTACACTTAGACAAATTATATAGTGTTCCTGGATTGATATATATTTCTAACCTGCAAAGTGAACTGAATCTTAAGACAAATATGCTCTCTTACCTGATGATTGCAAACATTGAGTTAAAATTCTTGCATTCCCTACAGTGGAGTGCTATCTTGATGAAATGCTTAATGATCTTCATCCTCTTCAGCTGGTTTGTCTCTCTGAGAATTTCAGACGCTACCCAAAATGTTTCCTGGTTAATGACTTCTTCAAATTTCTTCAGGTTGGCACAGCTGGTTTTTGATTTCAGTTTAAATAAATCATCTATGTATTCAGTAGGTTCAATGTTGCGGAAGAGTTCAAAATTTCGCATGGAGAGTTGTGTGGCAACTTCCACAGTACTGAGCTGCAGCAGGGAAATTTGACTCTCTCTCAACAACTCCTGAGCATCTTCATCTGAACAAAGGGTTTCTGTTTCCATGTTGTTTTTCAAGTAATATCTATAAAAAAACAAAAATTCAAAGCCTAAGCAACAGTCTCATGATATTCCTTAAAAGAACATTGCTATTTTTTACAGAACATTTGAAAGAACACTGAATTGAATGATGGAAGAATTATTTGACTATAAGAATGTAGCTGCTGCCCTGGCCAAATGGCTCAGTTGGTTGGAGCATTGTCCCGTACACCAAAAGGTTGTGGGTTCGATTGCTGGTCAGGGTACATACCTAAGTTTTGGTTCCAGCTTAGGTGCATATAGGAGGCAACCAATCGATGTTTCTTTCACATCAATGTTTCTCTCTCTCTCTCTCTCTCTCTCTCTCTCTCTCTCTCTCTCTTAAAATCAATAAAAACATATACTTGGTGAGGACGAAAAAAAGAATGTAGTTGCTGTCTCAGTCACCAGATCGTAGACCCACCTATCCAGAAGTCACTGATGAAAATTAACAAATCACATGGAATTTCATGTGCACCAGTTGTAATTTCTTTTTCTCTTGTCCTTCCTTGATTTTTATATTATTTTGCCCCCCCCTATTTTTTGCTAAAAATGACAGAAAATAGCTAAAGTTTTCAGTTTAAATAAAGAAATAGGCTCTCAATAGGAAGCAGGAAGATCAGACACAGGTCATGGTTCTACTTTCCCAGAGAGAATCTGGCTATTGATAGGTTCATATTGGATCAATCCCAGTTTAGTTATTCAAATACCAAAAAAATCTATAAGCTATTTCCCCCCTATTTGATTCACCGAGTAGAACAAAACTAAAACAAGATTTTAACTGCTAAATATCGGATTTTCACAAAAACCCCTACCGGTAAGTGGGGCAGACATTACTCCTATTTTTCATATGAGAAAACAGAGGTTACCAAAGATCAATGACTAACTAATACCGGTTACAGAGATAGGAACTCAGAGCTAGTGCTCCTTTTGCCTTGTAAGCAACTTGTTGAAAACAGAATCCAGATTGTTTGCCTTGTGATTTTTTTTTTTAAACAGACACTTTTCCTAAGTCAAATTTCATAAGAAGAAACAGAACAAGTACAGAGGGAGTTCTGCCAAACTGGTCCTTTGCGTATTTTGCCAAGGCAAACATGGCAGAGAACGCATACCCTGGGCCACTGACATGCTGATTTAACACACAGTTTTGGCTACTGATGAAGCCCATGACATCTCTCCATCTCTAATTTTCCTGAATAATGAATGTGAATCATGAATCTTCACCTCAACGGGGATTTGTAGAACTCCATCATGGTTACAGATATATCAACGTACATTGAAATAATAATGCGAAAAAACTGACCTCCAAATAAAAGAACGCTACCTGCTAGTGGCAGGGTTGGCAATGAAGTAAAAGTGAAGAGGAGTAGAAGGTTATAGGTGTTAGCAAGAAAACAGGTTTTGAATGAATCTTATCAGGGTTTAGATGCATAAAAAATTCAAGTAAAGTGAAACACTCCATATGGTGAGTAACACAGAAAAAAAATGTGATCTTGGGAACCACGTAATTTTCAGTCAGTGCAGAATCTAGTCATTATATGAGAGTCAAAACTTAACTACTTTTTCAACTTTTACTAATCTATGCTTTGAGAATACAAATTACATACATCTATCAATGGAAATACCATTCAAGAGACTGACAAAATCATGTACAATGTTTTCTTTCAAGTTGCATGTGTTATATAAGCATGTATGCAGCAGGAGACCAAGCCTGCAGCAACTAAAGTTTGGTGCCAGAGTTAAGAAGTGTTTTTCACAGTATAACATATAAATACACAGCATGCGCCAATTACACTGTCATAGATGTCTCCGCCTAAATAAATGAAGCTCCTACAAGAGGTAGATAGGCAGGAGCAAATGACAATAGAAAGTCATGAGAAAGCATTTTTGTGAACGTACATTTCCAAGAATAAGTGAGATCTGTGACTCTACATCAGGCTTTCTTTACCATTCTGCCAGCCCAGGGCTGTAAAGAGCGAGCATGAGAAGTTACTGCTTGCACACCAGTGTGCAATAACAACATGCAGGCCACAGTACCCTTATTTTGAACAAGTCCTTCAGAGATCTTTGTGAAGGTCAAACTTTACTGTGTGCATTTACTTTGATAAAGCAATTTCCAGTGAAGGGGTTTGAAAAACTTCTTAATCTGCAGGGATACTTAGTCTTTTTTTTTTTTAAAGAAAGATTTTTTTGAAAAAAAAAATATTTTTATTGATTTCAGAGAGAGGAAGGGAGACGGGGAGAGGGACAGGAACATCAATGATGAGAGAGAATCATTGATTGGCTGCCTCCTGCATGCCCCCCGACAGGAATTAAACTGTGACCTCCTGGTTCATAGATGGATGGTCAACCACTGAGCCGGCTGGGAGGCACTTGGCTCATTTAAAAAACCCTTTGGAAGTGTACATCTCTTAGACTTTGATGTGGGTTTGAAGGGGCAGGTAAGCAAATCCAAAAAGATACATATTGAATACCTTCCACTCAGCTGTATTCTATCAGCAAGTTTGGAAAGCTGGTCTGGAAGCCTTCTCTGCTTGATGACTCCCTCAGGGGTGACGGAGACCTCACACAGCGAATACTGGTCAGGAGTGGCAGTCACAGCAAACTCCCTGATGGCCTGAATGACCACTTCCTTCGCCGTGGTGTCCTTGCTGATCATGATGTATCGGCTTTGCTGATCAGCTTTGAAGACCCTTAGCACTTGATCTGGCAAGTCTGGGGGAAAGAAAAGCCATATGTAAATAGAAAGGATTTTAATATATGGAAATACAATTAAGTGAAGTAATCTGAAAATAAAATAAAAAAAACCCCTCCTTATTAAAGAGAACGCTAAAATTTCCCCTCTCACATATTATAGCTCTTCTTCAAACATGCAACCAGTCCACATGCTGACAATCTGCACGGACGCATTTCCCCTATAGATAAACGCATCATCTACAGACAAATGCAAACTCATCAGTTCATAGCAAAAGGTAAAAAAAATAAATAAATCTAAAGTTCATCTGTATTATATACTGAAAAGCTCATTATTAAGCTGACCTAAAATAGGCCTTTTATTCTATTTACTTCATATGACCTAGTAATGCCTGCATGGTATGTATCACCTTCATTTTAGGAAAGAGAAAACAAGTTCAAAGAGATTAACTTGCCCATGGCCATATCACAGCAGTCTGAAGAATAAAGACGAGCTGGTTCCAACTGTTCGAAGGTGCACCCTGACTAAGCATCTGATAAATCCAGGGCAAACCAAGAGAGATACGTACAGCGCTATCACCATTCCATTAGAAGAAAAGAGATGATTGCAATTAAACAAAAGCAGCGTGGGTAGTGCTCACCAGGAGTAGTACTGAAGTCCAAAATGCGATGGTGTGACTGCAGTAAATCAGGGTTGCTGGATGACAAGGTGCCACTGACGGGCAATGCGGTTGGGATATGCTTTGTCTGCCTTAATCCCACGATGCTGTCATCTTGAGACTGACCAATCCCAATATCACTGAACAAACAGGAAAAATAGGAAATAGCAGTCAACCAGGTAGAATGTTTAACTCATCAATATATAACAGACACAGACCATAAGTAAATCCCATCTCACAGAACATGCAGTGAATGTAAAAATATTGATGAATTTGGTTGAGAGCTACAAATGTACCTACTGCTTAAGACTGTATCCAACTCAATTTGTTTTGCTGTTTCTTAAGTGTAGAGTGTGTTTCTCTGAAAACTATGTCTTTTAATTAAGACAAATCATAACAAATAGTAGTTTCTCCAAACAGAAATACTTTCAAGAAAAGATATGCTCTAGGTTCTGATGGAAACAGACTTTTATTTTTTTTGGTTATTATTATTTAAGTGTTTGTATTAGTTTGGGAGGGAGCGGGAGGGAGAGGATGAGGAGAGAGACAAACATCGATTGGTTGCCTCCGGCATGCACTCTGACCTGGGATCAAACCCACAACCCAGGCATGTGCCTTGACCGGGACCCGAACCTGTGGCGACCTTTCGGTGCCAGGGACGATGCTCAACCAACTGAGCCACACGGGGAACCACACAGGTCAGGGCAGAAACAGACTTTTTAAAAAGTACATTAAAAAACACACTTAGTTCTCACTCAGCTGACGGCTTCCGCATCAGAATGTAAATTGTTTTATAATCTGATCTTTACGAACTGAAGAAACTGAGTGAAATGAATAGAGGGGGGAAATCCAAACTGTCCCAATTTCATTCTTCAGTGTTTCAGAGAAATGAGATCACTACGGAGTCAAATGTAAATGAGCCCTGACACAGACATTATTTCTTAATTACACAGAGCATAAGGAAGCAGTGGTGCAGAGTGACATTTCTTGGCATCAAGGAAGAGGCAATGAAATTCCAATGACTCACTTTTAATTCTCTACTAAAAATTTCTAGTTACACATTGAAGTTCCCAGAGAAATACTGCTTATTATGGGTAGCTACAACTTCATTTCCATTTATAAAAAACCTGTTACTGTGGACAACTCTAGAAACAAAGATTTGAAACATGATTTAATAATAAAGATTATTTCTAGATTTGAAGAGTCAACTGTTTTTAAAACATCAAAATACAACAATATGCACGCACACACAAAAAACAACTAGATCACAAGCAAATGGTTAGCGCTCTGTCTAGTTTCTATAAATACCTTGAAAGAAGAAAAAAGAAAATTATACTAAGGTTGGAATGTCATAAATAAAATTAAGGCATTTAGCATCAGTTAGGTTTTCAGACATTAGAGCTTGACCAACTACTTTTAATGGTTCTGCTAAAAAGATACCCAGTAGCATTCTCTCTTGCTCTCTCTCTCTCTCCCCCCCCATCCCTCCTCCCTCTTCCCCCCGCCCCCCCCTCCTTGGCAAAATAGACATTATAAAGGTAAATAAGCACGGACAAGAGCTTTCTGTTGTCAACAAAAATTAAAGGTAATTTTAGTGTAAGTTCTTTCAAATTTATAGGTAAATCCATGCCAAAATAAAATTTCTGTTTATTAAGCACATAGAGGCATGCATATAAAGACTAAAAGTGTTAATTTTCTGTGAAACATCCAAACTTTTACACTGTTAGTCAAGTTTTAGTATTCAACCATATAAGCCAATTTTTACTGCCAAAAATATTAGCTGTAATCCATGAGCTGAGATAACTACTATGGGCTCAGGCCAAAGATATAGCTGACTGGTCCGCCCCTGCACAAATGGCTGTAAATATTAGTATACTCCAGGCACACCCAGAAGAGCTGCCCTCTTAAGAAATGTTTCCTTCAACATTTTAACACCTAATATGATCTAACTTTCTCCTCTTGCCTATATTTCTATTATCCACAGACGTGCGGATGCTCCAGGATTGAAACTACTTTATATTCGAGACGATTCAGAAACGTCTTTGCACACATCTTCTTACTGTTCAACCATTCCAACTCTCTCATTGCTACTGAAATTGGTTTTTGGCCTTTGTTGATTTTAGACTAGTGACTTACTCCCTGTTTTCTCTGGGTTCATCAGTATCTCTACTTTCCTGACAAACAGTTCTGAATCCTACAATCCCCTTGCCTTACCCCTTTCTTTCCCCTCTATTTACATCACTCCTATGCCTAACCTTGGCAGCCTGCCATTATTCAGCATCTTAGTTTCCATAATATTTATAATGTTCGAGAGAGAGGGGGGAAAAAACAAAACAAAATGACATAGCAAGAAGATTTCTCTAATTCACTAGTTTAGTGCCTTTGTAAAAAACAAAAAAATCTTTGCAAACACATGCTGATTTCTAGGAGAGAAAAGTTTAAGTGGTAACCAGTATTAAATCAAGTCTATCAGACCAATAGATAGATCCTACATTTTACTGAGTCTTTTTTAAAAAATATAATTATTTCTTTCTACTGCATTGCAATAGAAATTACAGCAAATCATTTTTACATAATAAAATACATAAGTGATTCATACTTTTTTAAAAAACTGCAAACCAAGATGCTTCCTCAGTGTGCTAAATTCAATACCTCTACTTATTGTCTTTCTGTCCCCTTCTTTAGCTTTTGAATATCTAAGTTCACAGAGAACAAAATTATACATAGTATTTTCATACTGTGTACCTTGTTAACATCCTGTACTGTGAATAGATTGCATCCCAGTTCTTACATGTCACATTTCTATTAATACTTGCCAGAGTCACACTGACATTTTATTTTTTTTAAGGTTCATATTTAACTCATGGTCAAATATTACTCTGAGGTCTTTTATTATTATTGTGCTGCCAATAACTCTACAATGTGAAGGTTTGAATGTTTCACAGAACATTAATACTTTTAGTCTTTATATGCATGTCTCTCTGTGCTTAATCAAGAAGGGTCACTTTCAAAATCGACTTCTGTTTTCTGTAATGCAAACCTAATCCATGGCCACTTGGAAACTTACTCAATATAAATACACTCTCAAGTCTATATATAAAACCATCTTACTCACTGCTTATCCTTAAGACTCTATAACAGAAGTCTTTTGTAGATGATGCAAAAACATCAATCATAATTCAACGGGGACAATACAAGTTTGACACTCAACCCATCAAAAGTATATTCTGGACCATATCTCTTTAATCTGTGGGTGAAAATTTTAACTGAAATGGAATTTAAAAATAGAAATGCTTGATATAGTCCTAAATCTCTGTAACTACTGCTCCTTTCATTATAAAGGAAAAAAAGAACATGTTTTTAAGTTATCTCTTATACCACTGTAGTTTGAGGAACCTATATATATAAAAGCCTAAGCGACCAAACAACTGAACAACTAAACGACTGGTCGACCAGTGGCGATGACGCACACTGACCACCTGGGGGAAGATGCTCAATGCAGGAGCTGCCCCCTGGTGGTCAGTGTGCTCCCACAGTGGGAGCATCACTCAGCTGACCGAAGGGCACCAGGGGCTGGGCTCACAGCTGGCAAGTGCAGCTGCAGCAGTGCGAGCCTCTCTTGCTTCCATGGCAGCACTACTGAGCGGCAGCAGGTGCAGTGGGGCCCGGTCCAGGCTCGGGCTCCTCCCCGGCTGCCTGCCATTTCAGGCACTACTACATCCCTCTGGGGATGTTGGATTGCCGGTTTTGGCCTGATCCCCACAAGCAAGGGGGTCCCGGATTGCAAGAGGGTACAGGCCAGGCTGAGGGACCCCACCAGTGCATGAATCCGTGCACTGGGCCTCTAGTATATAATAAATAAATTTGGTGCACCAATGTTATTTAACATTAAAAACTTTTTGACTGATGGTAACAGTTATATAAAACATCCTTAGACTGAGAAGAAGCCAAAATGAAGAAATAACCAAGCAAACAAGCAAAGCTTAAAAAAAAAAAAGTGAAACCAACAACTTTGTCTAGTCTGAGCTCCTGGCATGAATAAACAGCCAAAAAGAGATTTGAGAAATTCGAGATACACCTAACATTCTGACTGTAGAGAATACTGGGAAGAAGAAAAGGATTCTGTGTTTGGTTGGTGATATATTGGCAATGGCTAAATAACTGCAAACAGAAAAGAAGGGAAAGAAGAGAATGGCAAGGATGAATAGTAGCAATGGGAAGAAGCAAAGATTTGGTTTGCAAAGAGCAGATGCTGATGGTAGAGAAGACACTCAGAAACAAAGAAATGGTAGCAAAAAACTCCCACTTCCCAATTATAGAGAATATGGAAACAAATACAACATATTTTTAAAGACTAAATGAGAAATAAAAAAAAAATAGTTCCAATGAGGAAGTGCTATAGCTCTCTCTAATGAAGATTGGGATGAGCAAGTAAATGGCAAAAACATTATTAAAATAAACTTGATTGTTCAGGATTTCTTCTAAGATCGCTCAGGCATAAAAGCTTAAAATCTTTTTTAGACTCCTGCAAATATTAATTACCTAATTGCCATTGCATATTATTATAACAAAAAATAATGGACACAAAATCTACACAGACACTTACTTATATGGTTTCTGTGGCAAGATACTGATCCGAGTCTTGTCGAGTATCTTCTTTAGCTTGTTCCTTCCTCCGACGGTATTGGCTTTACTTTTTTTATTTACCTTTTCAAGTCCTATCACCTGTTCCACATCTACAGCAAGATCTGGAATGGAGTATCGACTGGCCTTTTTGATGTCTCCAATTTTAGGAAGATGAGGGGCACCATTTCTTTTCTCTTCTGACAATCTTGTCAGAAGTTCTTTAAATACTAAAATGGAATAAACACCACAGAACACCCATTATAAGAAATTGGAGCAATTAAAAGGCAACTGTAGCACTTGGAAATAGATGAATAGTATAGATTTCAGCTATCAAAACTGTAATCTTACAGGAAAACTCTACTCCAATGAATGAATGACAATAGGAATCTGCTTTATAATGTGCTCTATCACTCCTACTCAGGATAAGTTAAAATAAAGTAGCTTTTTTTAAAAAAAAATTAAAATTGATTTTTAGAGAGAGAGGAAGGGAGAGGGGAAGAGAGAGAAACATCTATGTGTGGAAGCAACATTGATCGCTTGCCTCCTGCATGCCCCCTATCAGGGAATCAAGCCTGAAACCCGGCATGTGCCTTGACTGGGAATTGAACCAGCAACCTTTTGGTGTGTGGGATGATGCCCAACCAACTGAACCACACCATCCAGGGCTAAAGTAGTATATTATTTAAATGTATAGGTATTTAAAACATTTATGAATAAACACATTGATAAAACGTAATTTTTATGGTCATCACATCAGTAGATTCTGATTTAGGTCTAATTACATACTTACATAATTAATTATATATCTATGCATTTTACTATAAGTGTTCTTATTCCTATAATGTTTTATATAACTTATAAAAATGTCCTTTTTATGATTAAGATAAAGATTATAAAGACCAAAAGGAGAAAAATGAAAGTATGCAAAACTACTTACCAAATAAATTGGTTTTCACAGTGATAGATAAATGTGTGTTATTTCTAAGAATTTCCATGGCTTTGGACAGCTGAATATTTTCAAAGTTTTGACCATTTACTTCTAGTATCTAAACATAAAATTATAAAATGAATATCAATATCCCAATTGACTGAAGAAAAAAAGAGAGAAATAGTTACCCTTAGAATCGGGATTTAGAAATATCATACCTGATCCCCTCGCTTCAAGCCGGCTTCAGTTGCTTTGCTGCCTGAATCGACACTGTCCACAAAGATCCCAAATCCCTTCTCTGAGCCTCCAAGTAAGATAAAAGGCAAAGGAGCTTCTCGGGATGGTTTTGTTAATGTCATCAATCTCCTTTTTGCTTTAGCTGCACATGCAATATTTAACAGCCTTAGATGTCCACCCATTTTCTGTAAGAGTTCAGAGAGAGTGGTTTCACAGACAGGCTGAATAAGATGAACTTAAAGCTGATGGTTTTTAAAATAATCACAACTATTACCTCTCTTTCCAGATTATTTTCAAATTCTTCTAGAAATCGAGTCATCGCAGGATCTCCTTCAAAGTCATTGAAGTGATTATTTACCCACAATAATACTACCCGTGTAACCTGAAAAATTAATTGTTTTCAGTAGGTTTTCTAAAAATTCAGTGCTAAAAGTTTGCAATTAAAGCGATTTCAAATTAGACATCCAAACAACCTAGAAAATAAACTAAGAAAATAAGAACTAAGCAAAATTAGAAAATAAACTAAGCAAATAAGAAAATAAACTAAATACAAAAAGCTTCAGCAATGATTTTATTCATAAGGAAATAACCTTCTAAATATTTATACTCTGAATATTGACTCTAGATTGTTTTGCCGAGAAGGGTCTTGAATCTGTGAAGCTTACTTACTCTCAAAATATATTTGCAACAGATTACCATAAAAACAAAGCTATAGTAAAACCAAAATAAATGAATACAAGATAAAGAAGACAGAACTTTAAAAAGAAATAAAGGTAGAGGGCAGAATAGACACAAGGAATTAACAGTATTAAGCCTAGAAAGATCTATAAGGGAACAAGTTATAAAAGGAAAAAACTAGCTGGGAGTTACAGGGAGTTACAAATTACTTGTTAACATTAAGATTCAGAAACCTCTTAACACCCATAATTCTTCAGGAAAAATGAATAGCCTTTTCTCACCCTACACATGTGTCTTCACACAGTCCAACACTTTCATATAGGCCAATATATACACTCTCAGTTATGGATTTTATTTTTTGTACCCAGCAAGAACTATGCAACATTTATTAGACTATAAGTTCCACGAGTACAACAACTTCATGTTATGTTCTAAGGGCATCCTTAATACTTATAACAATGCTTGGCATAAAGCAAATTCTCATTAAAATATTACTAAATGAAGTGAGTATAATTGCAACTTAAATATAAAACTACTTGTTTTCTCTTATATGAGTTTAATTTTCTAAATTTGAATAACAAGATAAAATAAATTTTCTATAGAATTGTTTTCAAACATTAACCGCTTAAAATGAAAAAATAAAGCACGCTATTCTAGCAGTAAAGAAAGAGATGATGGTATATAGTTAATTTTTAACCACAGTTTAAAATACTATTTATTGTTAATATGCTGTGATAAATTATAGTATAAACCTAATCACTCTTGAGTTAAATCTTGATATTTACATTAATTTTATGTCATTTACCATCACTATTGCCCAATTCTTCAAATGTAGGAAACATATAAGATGATTCCCCTTAAAACGATATCTAACTCTTGACTTTTTTATAAAATTAAAATTTTGCAGCTGAGAAGCCAAGTTGAAAGTCCACTAGCCATATTACACACTAGAAAAACGAGATTCATAAATCATAAATTGAAAACTACCACCAACAGCAAGCAACCTTTAGGATGTGCTGGCTTTACGCGAGGTACTACATAAAGAACTTTATTTTCTATTATTCATTTTCACAACAGTCCCAAACAGATGTTGATGATTCATTTTACAAGTAAATATGTGTCAGGAGGGTGAGATGGCATATAAAGTAAATGACAGAGGCAATACCACTCAAATCAAGTTTTTACGGCTGATGAGCCTGGTTGAGATCTAGGCCTGTGACTCTCAGAATATGAACTGAAAAGCAATACTGTCCAAACGATTTCCCTAGGAACACACAGCTAGTTAGGAGCGGGACCAGCACTAGAGCTTGGGCTTTTCTCCTGTTCTGGATTTCCCCACCCTGCCCCTCCCAAGTCTGTCTCATACAAATCAGACTGCACACGGGAAGAAGTACAGACTATGATTAACTCTCAAACTTCGTAAGAGGATGTAGTTTACCATCCAATCTAGCCTTGACACAGCTCGCAAGAGATGCTGAAAAGGGTCTGTTGAGAATTCTATTACTGGGACCTACCAGCCAGCAATGGTTGTCATGCAATGCTGCTATGGTGCCAATTTAAAAACTGTAACTTTTCTTTTATCTGGTATACACTGACCCTCTACCTGGATGATACAGATTCCTATGGAACCCAGATGGCTGGGGGTTGTGCTTCAAACACATTCCCAAAAGAACTAAAATTTAAACATTTGTCAATAATTTACTAACATTTGCATAAAAAAGAGATAATTTTAGGACTGAACCTAGCAACCTATAACAAGAACTAACATTTGTATCACTTTTGCTTAAAAAGTACACTCTCTTATTCCATTAAAATAATCTGAACGTAATTGGCATGACAAATACACTAAAGTACACTTGTTTATATATGAATATTTCACATTTAAAGGCCAAACTAGAATATATTTTCCAACCTTATCCCTGAGGCTCGGGTCATTAAACCACTCCAATAACTTCTTGCCCACTTCCATTGGGCTGGAAAGAAAAGTCCTGTAGGTCAATAGGAAGTCTTCTATGAACGTTGGATCCACCACCGAATGCTCTTCCACCAAATGCATTGTTAATCTTTCTGAGGTGCCCTGTAGCAAACAGAAGGTTTAATCACTATTCTGCAGAAATAGCATCTGAAATGTTTAAATCTTCAATATAAGTCAAAGTGGGTAGTGATATATATAATTAATAAAACTGCTGTTCACCAGGAAATATAAAGACTTTTTACAACTGGTAACTTTTAAGAAAAACTCTGCCTAAAAACTGGGTAGGAGGATCTACAGTTGTCATACCTGCTACTGCCAATCAAATAGAACCATATCTGTCTTACCTTGATGACGATGTGTCCCTTTCTTGTTCCAGTTCGATCAAGCTCTCGGTGTTCTTTCACCATAACAATTTCTCCTTCTTCCTCCACTTTTTGCATGTTCTTCTCTACTTGGTTGAGAATACGGCAATAATCTTGCTGGGCTATGCAGACAAACTAGAATAAAATATAAGTCACATGTTAATGATAAAGTGCTTGCAAGAGACTTAGCAGTACTAATAACTCAGTGTTTTAATTATTTAACTCTGACATTTTTCTATGTCTTTCCCATACTTTCTAATGAGTGCAGTAATGAACCTTAATCAGAATTCTCCACTTTTTAATGTAGTTCTTCCTTGCTCAAGAAAAGTTTCATTTTTTAGAATATTTATGTGCAGTTTATATTAAAAACACTAACAATTTTTAAAAATCAGGTGGTAAAATTAGGAGTCCTTTCTCATGCTTCTTCTTTGACAATTAAAAAAACATTAGTGGAGGGGAGTGGAATCTTAAGAGGATAGACATAAAAACAATCACCATTTAGTGGGTTTTAAAAGTTTGAAAAAATGTTAAAAGCAGGATTTTAAAATAAAGATGGTTTTAATAAGAAGACACTGAAATTCCATACATGGATATGTGGGATATTAAAAATTTGCTAATTATATTAATAAATCATTTTAAAAAGTCTATTTTTTAAAAAAGGTCCACAAAACAAGCCATATACTTCTAAGCTCAAATCATTATTCCTTATAACAGGTGTTAAGGGTGATCCTTTCTCTTAAAGAAAAAGTTAGCAATACACACCAAGCCATTACTCCTCCATGACCCCTAACACACACACACACACACACACACACACACACACACAATGTCAGGGCTTAGGGCAAAGCACTTAATTACATTTCTTTGCAGTTTTAAGAAAAGTTAAGAGCGAATTATAGAAATCACTTATTACACAAGTTAACGAAGGCCATTGTTGCATCTGAATTCTGAAGGATTTATTCTTATTTAAGAATTCATTTTGGGATAAAAAAGCATGAACATTTCTTTTTCTCTTTTAATGTGAAAAGGTGAAAAAAAGGGGATGGTTAAATTATAGCATATGTAAGATAAAATATGAAAGCCATCCAAAATCATATTTTCATAGGTCATTTAGAGTTCTGGCTTAATGTTCATGATACTACATTAAATATTTTTAGGGTGGAAAACCAAATACTGTAATATTTATAATGACATCCTCCTTCTCAGCGTTTTGCAGTAGCCATACAGGACTTTCTCAATTTATCCTCCAAATCATCCCATAAAGAAGGCACTACTATTATCCCAGTTGTACAGATGAGGACACAACTGTAGCATCAGCTGCTAATTTACCCAAAGTCTCATAATTATATGCTTGCCAATTAAAAAAAAATTGTATATGCATATCAAGATCTTAGAAGGAAATATAACAAAATGTTAATTATTTCTAAGCAATCCTATATAACAAAGAGGTAATATGCAAATGGTTGTTATGCCGTGATGTGTAACGACCGATCAGCAGGAGGGCGGGGCATCGGGCTACCTGCGCAGAAAGCTATGAGCAACGGTGGGCAGGGCGGCCAGCTGAGGCAAGCCACAGTGAGCTACTAGTGCAAATTATAACCGACTTTCATTTTTTAATATACTTTTCTATATTCCCCCCCCCCCTTTTTTTAACAGAAGTTGCAGGAGCAGTTCACACTTGAGAAGTACCGTATTACAAAACTGTTTCTTCCACTGAGTTGTATGATATCACTAATTTTTGTATTAAGACTTCAGAATCAAAAGTTAAAATTCAAAACATATAATTACTTTCCTTGTAAGTAACTATACATAGTTTAATTCATTTTTAAAAATTCCTTAAAAAAAACCCATTTCCATTACACTAACCCCATATATAGCGCTTAGCCTTTTTGTCTCAAAAATATTTTTATTTTTAAAACTTTTACAGAGAAGAAAAATTGTTTCCCCTGTCTCCAAATAACCTTAGGTGTTATTTCTTATACTTAGTTTTAGAGAACACAATTCTATCATTTTCTCATTCATCTCCTAAAAAAGAAATATATTCCTGAGTTAAAATGACTAAGTAGGCAGAAAAAAAAAATGTATTTTAAAGAGAAATGTACTAAAATTAATCTTCAAGACTAAGAATTTAAGAAAATTAAAATAAGTTTGATTTAAAATTCTCAATGTCTAGACAGATAGTTTGGGCATTTTTTTTTTTTTTTGAGATATAAATGACATTCTCCAGTTTACTCCATATGCTTTTATCTGCAACTATCAGAATATGTGATTCAAACTTATGCATAAGGATTCACATCTGCACTAAATCCAAAGTTAAGGGTAGGCTTAGCACTGACTGAGTCAATGAACCAAATATATTATGAAGGACTCAGGCTCTTTTGGTCTCTTGATACAAACATTCACAGTCTGGACTTCAACCTAAAGCAACTTCCTCATGGCTCTAGGAAGCATGCCAGTGACAACTAAGCTTCAAGCTTCCTCATTCACATGCAGGAGAGTGAGAGAGAACATTGCTTCTAGTTTGGGCACTTCTTCAGCAAACTAAAATGCCATAAAAAAGAAAAATCCCAAACTGAATTTCTAATATGGCCATACAGAGCTGATATCTAAAAAGAAATTTAAGATGAAAACATTTAGCTACATTTTTATTAGCAGATTTATTTTTGCTTTAAGAAGTTTATAGATATAGTGAGAAATTAATAGGTAAAATAGAATTTTAACTGGTAAATTCAATTTGTGAATTTTTTTGGTGAGGTTTATACTTTCAGACAGCTGTTGACACATAAAAAGTATGCATTATGATCTTGGCACTATGATCTCTCTCTCTTTCTCTCTTTCTCTCTCTCTCTCTCTCTCTCTCTCTATATATATATATATATATATATATATATATATATGTATGTATATATATATAAA
This sequence comes from Myotis nattereri, assembly GCF_964212035.1. Lineage (NCBI taxonomy): Eukaryota > Metazoa > Chordata > Mammalia > Chiroptera > Vespertilionidae > Myotis > Myotis nattereri. Next base: position 47,005,894 of record NC_138080.1, on the reverse strand, counting down.
AGTCTAATATGCAAAGTGACCCCTCGGGAGTTTGACTGGGAGTTCAATCACTCACTATTACATGCACTGACCACCAGGGGGCAGTGCGGAACGAAGGAAGGCCCCGATTGGCCTTGATCACCAGCCAGGCCTAGGTACCCTACCTATGCACAGGGCCTCTAGTCCTATCTAATAATAGACAAACATGGTAATTAACCATACCCCTGCTACACTTCCCATTGGCTAATCAGCAGGATATGCAAATTAACTGCCAACAAAGACGTCAGCCGGCAGCCATGCAGCTGAAGCGAGCAGGAGGCTTGCTTGCTCCAGTGATGGAGGAAGCCAAGGTTCCCCGCCTGCCGCAGCCTGGCTCTGAGCTCCAGATGCAACAATGTTGCAATTATAGAAGCTAAACAAACCCCAGGTACCTGATTTCAGCCGGCAGCAGGCTCAGAGCTTAGAGCACCAGTGATGGTAACAGAGTTTCAATTATAGAAGCTAAACAAACCCAGATACCTGCTTTCAGCCAGCCATGGCCTCAGAGCTGGAGCCGGCTCTCAGCTCCAGTGACAGCTATAGAAGGTAAATAAATCCCAGAATAAAAAAAAAAAGAGGCTGGGAGCTTCAGTCACCCGCCAGCCTGAAAACAGCCCTCAGCCCCTCACCCAGACTGGCCAGGCACCCCTGTGGAGACCCCCACCCTGAAGGGCGTGTGACCAGCTGCAAACAGTCATCATCCCCTCATCCAGGCTGGCCAGGCACCCCAGTGGGGACCCCCACCCTGAAGGGGGTGCAACCAGCTGCAAACAGCCATCAGCCCCTCACCCAGGCTGGCCAGGCACCCCTGTGGGACCCCGCCCCCCCCCCCCCCCCAATCCAGGACACCCTTTAGGGCAAACCAGCTGGCCCTCACCCGTGTACCAGGCCTTTATCCTATATAGTAAAAGGGTAATATGCAAACTGACCCTAACAGCAGAAAGACTGGGAATGACTGGTCACTATGACACACACTGACCACCAGGGGCAGATGCTCAATGAAGGAGCTGCCCTCTGGTGGTCAGTGCGCTCTCACAGGGGGGATCTCTGCTCAGCCACAAGCCAGGCTGATGGCTGCCAGTACAGCGGTGGTGGTGGGAGCCTCTCCTGCCTCCTCAGCAGCGCTAAGGATGTCCGACTGCAGTTTATGTCTGCTCCCCGCTGGCAAATGGACATCCCCCGAGGGCTGCCGGGCTGCCAGAGGGATGTCTGATTGCCATCTTAGGCCCAATCCCCCGGAGAGCAGGCCTAAGCCAGCAAGTGGTCACCCCGAGGGTTCCCAGACTGAAAGAGGGCACAGGCCGGGCTGAGGGACCCCCTATCCCCGAGTACACAAATTTTTGTGCACCAGGACTCTAGTATAAAATAAAAACCCAGACAAGATTTTGCTTATAAAAGGCCAATGGCAGTTTATGTCACAGTATTATTTTCTCTTGGGGACATGACATCACAATTCATATTAATTGAATTAATTTTCACATTTGGTCTCAATATTTTCTTTAGTCTTTAATTAAATGTTTTTAAATAATGAATATTAACATAGTATCAGCACTGACATGTTAGCTACCAAGTATTTTCCGTATGTCAGCAATTATTTTTTTACTAGCAAGTCTTTCAACTGAGTCATACTAAGATTAATTTTCACGACTTTTAACATTAATTCCTTATCTTGTACATATTAAATAAAAACACTGCATAACTGTACCAGATCATCTTTATTAATCTATTCATACAACTTATTTTTAGAATGGGAGTTTTACTCCCATATATTTTGATGAACAGATTATCAATTATTAATGGAAAATGTTAAAATACCATCTGTATAGAACACTCTTTTTAAGAGAACATATTTCTAGAACACTTAGTTTTTGTGTAGTTCAAATAACTTTAAGGGAGATTTATTTTTAATTTCCTGGGGCAGGATAACACTAAAAGCACTAAAAGTAATAGTTCTACTTTAAGATCTTACTTATAAATCTAAAAGCTGACCTATTTATTTAGGCATAAAAGTCTTACCACAACTACAGATAATATGTTCTTTATTAAGCATAAAATAAACTTTTTAAAAATGATATTTTATACCTGGCAGTCATCCACCTTTGTTCTCATTACTCCTTTCATGTATTCTTTGTCCATGGTGGGAGAGACACCAAAACTATTTCCCATACATAATATTTCTGCTTTGCCATCTGGGTAAGTCACTTCTACAGAACCATTGAGAATCACTGACCAGGAATCCAGCTAATTAAAAAAACAAAGACAAAACAGAAAATAATATCATGATCATGCAGTTGTAAAAGACAGAATAGTCTCTACACATGATTTAGCAGACTTTTCATTTTAAAGATGGAACAAATAAGTAAAGTTAACTGTTTACCAAATTCACAGAACAAGGAACAAAGCATAGCCATGTATGTAGTACATATCTTCATGTCTAGCACAGGGTGTATGTCATTCTGATCTCTCAGTATGGCTTTGCATATTATTCTCTAAAAAGACATAAGGGGCCCTAGCTGGTTTGGCTTATGGATAGAGCGTAGGTCTGTGGGCTGAAAGGTCCCAGGTTCGATTCTAGTCAAGGGCACATACCTGGGTTGCAGGCTTGATCCCCAGTAGGGGGCATGCAGGAGGCAGCCGATTAATGATTCTCACTCATCATTGATGTTTCTATCTCTCTCTCCCATCCTCTCTGAAATCAATAAAAATACATTAAAAAAAGAAGACATAAAGGGAAAGTTCCTTCTGTTCCCCAAAACACATGTAGTAAATAAGAAAAAGTAATCACCACTGCCTGAATAAGGAAATTAGTTTCTTCTGACAAAAGGCATATTATAAACATTTAAGTTGTAACATCTGTAAAGTTAACACATAACAATATCTTTATCAATATCATTTGAAATACTGTAAATAACTGAAAACAAAACAATGGATTTGGAATACTTTCACATAATAATGAGCGTATCATAACTCTTGACTTATTCAAACCTGTTTATTGTTTTTTTAAGAGGGAAAAAGTAAGAACTGGCTTTCTGTTCATTTGCTGTATTGACAGAACCTCAAACAGAAACTTTTTAAGTGGAAGAAATATTTACTAACCTCTTCACCATCATTTAACACTATGGTCCCAGCTCTTTCCACCACTGCAAATACCATCACAGCACAGAGTTCTCGTCTCACTGACATTGTCATATTGGCAAACGCGGGCAACTGGTGCATAAATTCCAAGAGTTGTTCTGAAAAGAAAAGATACTCAGTGTAAAAATCACATTGCTTTTTAAAACAAGCAATCAAAAAGAATGCTCTAGGGTTCTTTATTTTTAAATGCCCTAAGATTCGACCCATTGAAAAATGTAATTACTTTAAGTATCTTTAGTACAAGTTGGCTTTCTTGCAGGTCTATAAAGATTTCTGTCATTCTGAGAATAGAGACATTTCCTTGTTGTGTCAGGAGCAATAGTATACACTGTAATTCAAATTCTAATGGGAATTAATAAATTAATAAACTTCAAATGAGAAATTTCTATTGAAAAACGAGCTGTGATTTTATTAAGGCTTATTAAGGGGTGAAATGATGAGCTGAAATGAAATAGAGCTCTGAGAGTTCTCCGAAAGCCATTGAAGTCCATTTCAGTGCCTTTAGGGAAGTGGATGCCCAAAACAGTGAGCAGAAATAGCTACCAGCTACCTTCAATCTACAGATATTCCAGGATTTAGAAACCAAGGGGTGTTTTCAATGGATCAGACAATCTATGAAAACTGGTCAATTAAAACTTTATATTGTAATATGTAAGTGACAATATATTATTCCTTATCCCACAGATGGACAAAAAAGAAAGACATGTTTGATCACTCAACTGGCGATGCTGTGGAAGAGCACTTCTACTTTGGTGTAAGTTTAGCTGTTGAAGAGATGAATGACTTCACAGTCTTTTCAAGTCCTGTGGTCTCGATTTTTAATTTTCTGTATTACTAGGTAGACTTACTAATTACTTACTATATTCTTTCCTTACTCTTCAATATGGCTCTATGAGGTACATGATTGTTGTTTTGTTTTTTTAAATATGTTTTATTGATTTCAGAGAGAAGAAGGAAGAGGGAGAGAGAGAGAGAGATGGAAACATCAATGATGAGAGAGAATCCTTGATTGGCTGCCTCCTGAATGCCCCACACTGGGGACCGAGCCTGCAACCAGGGCATGTGCCCTGACCGGGAATCAAACCATGATCTTCTGGTTCATAGGACCATGCTCAACCACTGAACCATACCAGCCAGGCTTGTGTTTTTTAAAAATCTCACAGGGAGGAAACAGACTCAAAGCCATATAATTAGGTGATAGCAGTAACATGTTTCAGGACCATCTGCCTCAAGAGTTCATGCTGGACATCACAGGCAGTGAAGAAGAGCAGAAGGTGTGTGTTGGACATCATTTGAATACTTACTAGTTATATTATTTTGGGAAAATTTATGTAATTCCATTAAGGCATATTTTTCTCATTTGTTAAAAAATAATATACATATCTTTATTGGATACTTGTGAAGATCAAATGCAATAAAGGTTAAGTCCTTAACACAGAGTAAATATTTAATAAATGAAAACTGCTGCTAATGTCTTTAATATATTCTTACCTTTCAAATTTTTAGCTAAGTAAAAATTCCACGATATTTTTCTTGTTTCCCACATAATGAAATTCTCCCCTTGAATATTCCTTCTTATCTATTAAGATTTATGACAAATTTTATGTTGTTGTATATAGTTTGTTAATTGCAAAAACAATTGCAAATAGAACGATATATTCTATATATGAATGTATATTACACATACATATACATATACATGTATATTGCATTTCTATAAGGTCAGACTGGGTGATTTTCTCTGGTTCTGCTGGGTAATGTCTGCTCTGATTAGACCCTACGTCATCCTTCCTGTGTAAGACTTTTCATTACATAGGGTGGCTTTGGTAATCAGGCGCATAACAATCACAGGTGGTACCCAGGGACTCTGTCCAACAGGACAGTGTTCTTCAACTTGACCCAGACTGATGTGTCAAGAATTTAATTTACTGTTGCAACTGGCTTTTTTCTTTTAAATGAAGAAGAAAGAGCATTAAAGCACATCACTTACAGAAACAATGAGTAGGTGTGTTTGTGTTATTTATTCCTGGGGACAGGAATAAAGCAATTTTGAAACCACTGCAAGAGATGACCCATATTTATTACATATGGGAGGTAGGAATCATTGTTTTACAAATGCACTGACCTTTTGGTTTAACACATAAAGGCAAATGAACACGTCATGGTCCTCTGACTAACACATTACAGCTCTGCCATTTCAGCCTTTGTTTCTTCAGCTCCCACCCGCAACTCCTCAAAGTAAGGTATGAAAGTATCACCTATAGACCACTCATTTTTTAATATATATTTTTACTGATTTCAGAGAGGAAGGGAGAGGGAGAGAGAGACAGAAACATCAATGATGAGAATCATTGATCGGCTGCCCCCTGCATGCTCCCTACTAGGATCAAGCCTGCAATCTGGGCATGTGTCTTTGACCAGAATCAAACCCGGGACCCCCTTCAGTCCTCAGGCTGGCACTCTGTCCACTGAGACAAACCGGCTAGGGCCCACTTTATTCTTTCCTTTCCCCTAAAAAAAGCCAAAGATTCATGGTCTTAAGAAAAATATGAGACCGGAAGTCGCCAGAAATGTTTTCAATTTAATATAATGTTTAAACAATAATAAAAGTCAAATTACCAACACAAGTATGATGGAACAATTTGAAGTATATGAATATGAAGTATAAAATATAATCACTAATACTTGCTATAGTGATTTAAGTGCTTTGCGTAGACATTTTTCTTGCTTTTTGGCAGATTCCTACTCCATTAGTAGATCATAAAATCAATGTGTGATATATGAGTAGTGACTAACATTAAAAAAATACAACATGAAAAAAAATACATGATGGAAAATATGTGTGCTTCACATATACTAAGGATAAATAATAAAGGAGGAAGAAAATATCTGATAATAGAAAATTTCCATAATTCTTCAAGCTCAGTTGAAAAACAAAAAATAAATAAATGGTTAACCAGATGGCATCTAAGAGTTTTTAAGACTCTCAAAGGTTCATTAATGGCATCACTGGTTTTGTGGTAACTTCTATCTTACTACTTACTATACTGGAGGTTTAGAGCAATTAAAAAAATGATGAATTTTTATCGTCAATATTAAACAATAGGTATAAAATGAAAGCATTTGGCTATAAGTGCTCAATATAAACTCTGATAATGCTACAGGGATATTACAGAGTTAAAGGTTTAGAGCAGCCAAGAATTCAGAGCTTGGAATGGGGTAGAGTCAGGCAGTTCCTAGGACATAGGAAGAGAAAAAGTCAGGGATGGGAGAAGCAGTTTTTTGTTCTTCTATATTGATTGGAATAATCTATTACAATAATATGTTTTGTTTGGAAGGGAATATTGCTGTTTATGAAAAATATTAGCCATTTAAAAAAAACTTTTTTTTCCTAGTAAATGTGACACAGTGGAAAACCAAATAACTTACAAGATCAGAAACTGAAGCCAATTCAGAAAATTAGCTTACCTTATTTACTTTGGTTTAATTTTATGTAAGAAACAATATTAATATTAAAAAAAAAACTATGGAGTTTTTGGTACATGAAGGGGGAAAAAGAAATTCTTTGAAATCACTGATGTTTCTATCTCTCTTCCTCCCTTCCTCTCTCTCTACCTTAATGTGTCAAGGCCTCAAAACAAAAAATTAAATTAACAACCATCCAATCATTGGCTACCTACAAAAATTATGAGTTGGGAGACCAAAAATGAATAAAGTCCTTTCCTTCAAAGTAATGAAACAAAGGTACACTTAAGAATCTAGGGAAACCCAAAGAGAAAATTGTAATTCTTGCAGTTTTAAAAATATGAAAAAAAATATTAGCAATTTCATTTGATTCAATAGCCCCCCCCCCCCCCAATATACACCATCCCTTCTTTTCTTGTGTAGCTAGGAAGAGAGGCATTTAGAGAAAATATCTATTATCCAGATGTTTGTAGTTCATATGAAAGATGTCTGTTTTAACTAAATACTGGAAGATGAGCTAGATTTAACAAACAGTAACAGCAAAAGATAAGGCTAAGAATTCTCATGTGTGGTTTTATTTTGAGGAGATAGATAGAAGATCCAAGATCTCCTGTGGACCAAACAACATTCATTAGGCCTTATCTTTAATGATAATGGTTACTATTTTAAATTAAAGTATATTTGATAAGAGCAAACATCAAAATCATTGCTGCTTGCAAGAGAATTGGTATTCAAGGACATGCTATGCTATTCACTATAGATATCATATCAACAAGCACATTTTAAAAAAAGATAGCCTTGCATTATTTTGTAGGAATCAGCATAGTTCTTGCTTTCCAGAAATTAGGAGAAAAACTTCAGATATAAAGTGAAAGCCTTACATTTTTAAGAATGACATGCTACATATATTTTAACACTAGTCATCATTTTCTTCCATAACTATACTTAAAATGAACATATTCAAAAGAGAAGATACATTAGCTCACAAAAGGGTAATTTCCACATCAGTCTGCTCATAAGCAGCGTTCAGTCTAATTTAAAACATGCTATGAGCAAGGATTCTGGAAGTCAAGTTGAACACACTTCAGTTTTATTCTCATTTTAAAACTACAATGAAGAGATTTTTAAAAAGAAGTTGGCAAAGACAAAGAGGAGAGTGAAACATAATTTTGGACACTGGAAATCAGATGCACATGCGGTATCAAAGAAAGCAAAGCCCTATGTTTTCAGGGGGTAAAACAGACCCACTCCAATTTATGCTGCAGGACCCTCAAAAGACTTAGAAACTACCAGCACCTTTGGAATGAGGAGTGGTGTATATAGAGAAGGAAATGGGCTAAAATGAGAAGGAACAAGAGGTGTGTATTTGAGAAGCAGTCACATCCCTTACTCCAGCAAAGATATAGGCAATAATTATCCAGAACAGGTTGAGGCCAAAGGCACACCTAGCTCCTTTCTCACTTCCTTCAGTTCTGAGCCCTTTAAGCAGAATTACTGGCTCTACCTTCCTAAAACAGCTTCCTATTCACTATCCTCCCCCACCTCCACTACCCCCGAATTCCCCTTTATTCTTCAGACTGCAATGGAGCAAGGACCTCATCTGCCTTCCTACCCACTGATGCCAGCACCTAGAATAATGCACAGTACATACACAAAATGTGCTCAATCTAATCAAACGGTTATCACCCCATGATATTCATCTATAAGTAGCTACCAATTCCTATAAATGGCTTTATTATATTTTAATATCTAATCCCAGGTTTTGCTTTTTCATCCTTTATTTCCTAGCCTATGCATATAGTTTAAATGATAAAAACTATTTTTCAGACATAATGTCTGTCTCCCTCAAACACACATGCAACAAGCCACTCATAGTTATGCCTATACTATGCAATCTCAATAGATTCAGTTCCTTGACTTTCTCTTCAAATACGTACTGGCGCAAAATGAGTTGGGGGAGTGATAGAACAGATAATTCGGACTCAGGTAAGTATGGTTACAGATTCTAGACCTGTGGTGGAGAGAAGACTCTAAGAGAAGTTGCTCTCACTCCCAGTATGCTGAGGAGAAGCCCGAGTGCAGAAGGTGCACTCAACACACTAAACCGTTATCACACAGTCCACTGTGGCCTGATGGGAGAGGTGGGGAAAGGGTAGCTCAAGGAAAGGAGAGAGGATATAAACTACTTAGCTTTTTAACCTGAGGGTGTGTTTAAAAAAAGACAACTCCCACAGCTCCTATGCTGCACCTTGACATTCTGTTGTCTTCTTCCACTCAGTCATATGGAATCAGAGCAGAAGCAAAGTCACCGACAGGACAGTTTCCCCAGGTGCCACTTGACTAATGTTTACCTACAGAAATCACGAGCTCAATAGGAACAGTGCTCACAAGAAAATTAATAGAAGTAATGTTATTTGCAAGACTTTTAATTTTTTTTGCCATAAAGTAAGCTAAGAAAAGGCTTATGTGGAAAGTATGTTTTATTTGAAAGTTTTATTTGTAGATTCTTAAAGAAATTGGCTGAGCAAAATGGACTACAAAAATATGTTTTCAAGAAATGCGAATGTTTAATTTTACTTCTCAAGACTTTAAATGGCTCTTAGATTCACTTTCTCCTCCAAACATACCAATGTCATCGTCTGTCCGGTCAATGGGGTCCTTCTCCAGGCAGTCTCGCACGACGTCCCTGCTCATCAGAGGATCAGAGGCCCGCTCAATGTCTTCTTCATCGTCGTCGTCCTCAGAATCCACTGCTGTTTCTGGCAACCCACTCAGGTCCATATCACCAGCCTCACTTTCTGTGGCCTTAACGCAGAGCAAAAAAACAAGTTTTTAACTGTTTTAAGTACATCTTTTGTACCCAAAAGAAACAAGAACAAACCTAGTTTAAAATATTAAAATGTTTATTATATCAATTTTTCTGTAATAAAGTTACCTGTATCAACAGCAATAAGTAGTTATGTACCCAGCACTACGTAAAATAATTATTTCAACAAAATGACTGATTTTATTCCCTATTAAATTTTTTGTTGGGATTAATAATTTTATCTCTATATTTTTTATTTCTTATCCAAGCTATCATATGACATTTAAAACATAGTAAAATAAAGAAGAAAAAAACAGTTTTCACTCCATTTTTAAAAAAGAGCATGACTTAATAAGCTCACGTTAATATTTTCTAAAGCTTAACAAAAATAATTTTAATCACATTTTCACTTTGTTAGGTACCTTTCCTAAACTAAAATACGTATGTACATTATAAGAAAAACATAGGGTGAAAATAATTGAAGACAGAATACCTAATGAATATAGGATAATTGAAAATGTCTGTAGGACAGCTCTGCAAGCAAGTCCTTAATAAATATCACTTACAAACACCATCATGAGCAGAGGTGTGCCAGTTGGGAGAGCAATAAGGCCTGTGGCCAAGGCAGAGAGAATCAATTGTGGCTCGCTCAGAAAACACATCGCCTAATTTAACTTCAGAATCCAAAGAATTGTTTCTAAATTCCAGAATGAAAATGAAGTAGAGCTTGTTGTGATATAGTATGCCAAGGCTGTGAGCAGAGAATCTAAGCCAACATTGTTGCTATTGGCACCTTATGTCTGACGTCTAGAAATGTGACAATTTGCTAATGCTTGTTCTGACTACATTTTCACCTGTTTCATCTTTACATACATTGAAGATGATTACTCATCACCTTATACTTTCAAATTTACCATTAGTCCTCTATATACACATTCTTTAATATTAGCTCAGGGTGAGGAAGGGACACTAATGAAGACAGAAATAAAAACAGAAAACTCTTTTAAATGCCATAGTTATATAACAAGGTTTTTCTTTAATTTGTAAACATCTAACATATGATAAGAGATGAAAAATAAATGAATAGAATCTCAGAGAAATCTTATTATTTAAATGAATTCTATTTGTCTTAAATAGAATAAAAAAGACTTTCAAATGTGAATTGGATCAATCCCTCCAAAACTGAACCCTCACCCATTCGTGTTAATGATCATTACTTGTTTTCTGTTATGTGTAGTCTATTCTTTAAGAAACTATGCTTAAAATAACATTCACTAAACCTGAAGATGATTTTTATTTTATTTAAATAAATATCTTTTATTTTAAAATACTACAGAATTCCTTTTAATAATATGTTTGAAGTTAAATCAATAACTTTTCAGGAACCTACTAATTTCATAATATCACTTTCTCGTGAGCAATGAGATGTTTGGAGACAGAGGGAAGTTGAAGTTTAATGAACACTAACTGGTCTACAGAAGGGTACTCAACTTAAGAGGAATGCCTGGAACCTAGTAGTTACTGAATTTTATTTTTTCCTGAATCAATACACAAACTCAGAGTTTAACAGTTCAATCAATTCTACCATTCACTATGTGACTTTAGCAAAGTCCCTTAGCCTCTATGAAAACAATTTTATTATCAGTAAACTGGAATAGTATCTTGCCATTCACAGGATTGTTGGATCAAATAGGGAAAAGAAAGCCAATAACAGGTTACATAAAAAGTTCCTTCTTCATGGGGACATATTTTTCTCACCAGTAGTTGCATACTTTTACCTCTCTCCATCCCTGCTATGAGCCTCACACACAATTTATATTAGCAGAATCTGTAAAAAAAAAAACAACCCCCCCCCCAAAAAAAACTACGGTAGAACCCCAACCCCTTACATACTGTGAAAAAAATTTCCTCAGGCTAAATGCATCCATTATATTCTGGCTCAATAGCTCATAAAAAAATGATAAAAACAGTGATTCTATATTGCATGACTACCACGTATCTAGAACATTTGATGTTTTTAATACAAAATAATCTTCATAGTTATTCAGCAAATTAGATTGCCCCTATTATTTTTAATCCTCACCTGAAGATACTTCTTTTAAAAATTGATTTTACAGAGAGAGAAAGGCAGAGGGAGGGAGAGAGAGAGAGAGAGATCGGTTGCCTCAGGGGATCAAAACCACAATCTGGGCATGTGCCCTGACTGGGAATTGAACCTGAGACCCTTCAGTGCATGGGTCGATACTCCAACCAACTGAGCCACACTGGCTAGGGCAGATTGCTCCTATTTTTTAGATGAAAAAAACACTAAGGAAAATTAAATATACTGTTCAATATAAATTAAAACAAAATAAAATCCAGCAACTATGTCAGAACTCAAAATCTGGTCTAACCAATACAAACTACTAAATAAATATTTTGCACTATAATACTTCGCCCAGTTTTCTCAAAAGAATATGTCTTCATAAAGAAAATAAGTTAAAACATAATAAAGCAATAAAACATGTCCTGCTTCGTTATGTCATAAAACATGAAATGTTTAAAAATATATATTTACATATAAATATAAAACACTTGCTAATTTCTAGTTCCTCCTAACTATAATATTACTAAGATTAATGCGTGCCGTTAAGGTCTTTTATTCTAAATAATGACATGCACACAGACACCTTATATTTAAAAGGTATCTGATTATATTTATCTCAGGAGAAAGAAGAAAGGCTTACATATTTTAGTTAGGCAAATAATTCTGTCCTAAATTAATTTATCTTTCAAATATATAAGCTAATATAGATTTAGGTGCACATTATAGCTAGTCATAATCTCAAAAAAATCTATATTATGAGATCAATACTGAAAGCTCTATGATTTATTTTAATCAAAAGGGACTACATATATTGTTATTAAAAATACAGTTCTTAAAACCAATTTACTTTGCATTTTTTAAAGTTGCTTTAGATATTTTTATTTATTTTTTTAAATATATTTTTATTAATTTCAGAGAGGAAGGGAGAGGGAGAGATAGAAACATGAATGATGAGAATCACTGATTGGCTGCTTCCTACACGCCCCCTACTGGGGATCGAGCCCACAACCCAGGCATGTGCCCTTGGCCAGAATCGAACATGGGACCCTTTGGTTCAAAGGCCAACACTCTATCCACACTTAGCCAAACTGACTAGGGTTACTTTGCATTTTTAAAGGTTATCAAGAAAAAGAACAAAGTGAGGAAATATTACATGCCATAAAGCTCTAGTGAAGTGTTAATTTACCTAAAATAAAAATAACTATAGTGCCTGGCTGGAGTGGCTCAGTTGGTTGAGCATCATCCCATTCACTGAATGGTTGCTGGTTTGATCCCCAGTAGGGGAGCTTCCAGAAAGGCACCTGATCGATGTTTCTCTCTCACAGCAATGTTCTTCTCTCTCCTAGCATCTACTCTGGTGAGAATTAAAGAAAAATAAAAACGACTATACATGTTTTACATTAAGTACTTAAAAATCATTTATGAAAAAACTTTTTGCTTACTAAATATCCCACACATGGATACCCATGTTTACGAGGGTTGCTTAATAGAATTCTTCATTTAAATAAATTTTGTGCAGAATTTCAAACATACATATTTAACTCAAACAGTACCTAAATTTAGGCTAGATATAAACTTAGGCTAGAAAGTTAAAGTGAATGCTAGTGCTGATACTAATTTGACCGAGACCAAAGTAAGTAGGAGCTGCAGACAAAACCAATACATATGAAGTATGAAAATACATTTCAAAATAAATATAATGCTTGTATTAAATCTAGTTTAAGTACCATAATTTATACTGTTCCTAATTTTATACTTCCAACATTTTTATTTCAATATAGGGTTTAAAAATATGTGTATACCTAAAAGAAAAGAATAATTCTTTAAAGCTCTTAATGTAAATTGTTAGGTTTCTTTCCAAAAATTAACAATCCTAATAGGTATAAGAATGTCTATCTGTAAATATTTACTATAAGAAAGTCTGCTAATTTGATAGAAAAAATAGTTTCATATTTAAATCCTCATATACTCAATTACTAATGTTTTAAGGTATAGATACTTGTGTGTTCTCTTCTGCAAATTACCTACTCTTGCCCTCTGAATATTGTTATATTATGAGCTGAGTATCTTTCTTATTAATTTGCATAAGAGAGTTATAGTCTGACTTTACATGTCTCAGTTGATCTTATAATTATTAATTTTTTGACCATTCATTATACCATTAAGAATTTGATAATTCTTGGAATTTAATCTTAATTATGGTATAAAGTGAGATTATAAAATGACCCCTCCACCCCAAAATCCATTTATTGAAAAATTCATCACTTTCTTCATTAATTTGTGAGGTTTCCTCTATTACAACAATCCTTACACACCAGTTTCGTTTTGCTTGAACTCTCTGTTCTATTGATCTATTTCTGTACAACTATTTCCAGTCCACCTAAGCCATTGCTCTGCTAATCACACCATTTATCCAGGACCTTATCGAGGCTGGAAACTGTACTGTCTCATATCACCAACTTAGCCATTTCTGCTTTCTATTACCAACAGCCTCCTATTTGTTTTGTTTCCATCCATCTTCCATCTGCTTCTACCTGCTTTCAAGGAAACCCTTTTTTAAAAAAACTGAAGCATGATCTTCAAGACTCTTACTTTCTATCTCTAGCTCTCACACCTTCAGCTAATGTTTCCTAGTTTAATATTTCAATCACATTCATTAAACACATTTGTACTGCATGGCCATGATTTTCTGGCAGTATACTAGGCTCAAGAGAGACAAAACAGAGAAGTCCCGACTTCTTGAGCCAGCATTCTTATAGGAAGACAGAAAGTAATAATACTTTCAATTAAAAATCTAAATAAAAGAACTAGCCAGGAAGGAACCAAAATATAGGACCTACTTTTTAGAGGGGAATTAAATTAAAAAAAAAACAAAAAAACACTGAGCCCTAACTGGTTTGGCTAAGTGGATAGAGCGTCGGCCTGAGGACTGAAGGGTCCCAGATTCAATTTGGTCAAGGGCATGTACTTTGGTTGCGGGCACATTCCCAGTGGGGAGTGTGCAGGAGGAAGCTGATTGATATTTCTCTCATCAATATTTCTAACTCTCTATCCCTTTCCCCCTCCCTTCCTATCTGTAAAAAAATCAATAAAATATATTTAAAAAAAAAACCCACTGAGAAAATAGTACTTAAAAAAGAAGACTAAAAAAAAAAAAAGGATCACATAAGGAAAAATCATTCCGGGCAGAAGGCAAAAACAAAGCTCTGCAGCTAGAAAGAGCCTGGCATGTTGCTCCATCCGTCTTTATATTACACTCATATAACGAAACTTCAGTCACAAGTGAGGCCAAATCTTTGCTTTCTTTGTGTAGAGAAAATTACTTAAAAGGGCAGAGGAAATTCGTTCTGTATTTTAGGGCACCAACTCAATTGAGCTGCACTGCCCTAGTCAATTTGCTTTCCCACTCTCTGAAACTGCTGTTTCAAAACTTCTCTCTCCTTAAATCTCTCCATCAGCCAAACCTCTCGCTCTCAACAAATGAACTCAATTCTTCAAGAGAATAATAGAAGCCATTAGATAGAAACTCTTTCCAAACTTCCCACTCCAAACCCACCATGGTATGTCCCTTTTAAAACAAAGGAGGGTTTCTTTTCTTACAGCTAGTTATCCCACTGTGCTCTTGAATTCCTCTCCTCCCAACCTCTCAGAAAAATTATTCTACACTTATATTAGCAATATAAAGACCCCACCAAAAGGGCCTTTTTTGGTATATTTTAGTCAGTTTTCCTAAATTTGCATTTTCTAACTCAGTGAATTATTAGCAATTAAAATTATTTTGCTTTTAAAACATTTTTTTTAAATTCCATAATCCCAGTTTCTTTTCTATTCATCGGTGTCATAAAAATTTATTTTGAACATGTAACTACATCTATAGGTAAGAAAACCAATGATCTAATCTTAATAACCTCTTCTTTTTTTGTCATGCCCAAGACTTCAATAAGAAAAACTTACCATAAAAGCATAATTATGCAGATATCCCTTACAATTTTAGTTTAAAAAGTCACAAACCTAATACATCTATACTCAAATTAATATTTAAAGTCAAGAGGAGCATTTCCATTGTAACAATTCTATTAGAAGTTCTGATAACTGGTAATATTAGAGGCAAATACAATTGGATAGTAGTTCACTTCTTAACAAACTACAACATCCTATATGTCTCTGTGAAGCATAAACACTAACACTTTATGTCTGTGGATGCACACAATATATACCTATATAGTTACTTAAAGGTTCTATCAATGAATAACCATAAAGCTCCTGGGAATGAAAATGAAGCAAATGACAAGAAAAACACCTTCTTACCTGGTAGATATCAGAAAGACTGCTGCTTCCGGAATCACTAGTGATACTACATCCTGAGTGGCTGGAAGAAACGTGGGTCACCTGTGGGTGGAGGCTATCAGTAAGGTGTAGTTTTGTGAAATCTGCAGGAAGCTATGGAAGGAGCAAAAAAACCCAGAATTACAATTTGAATCAAGAATTCCAAAAAGACATTTAAAAATGATATTATACTGTACATTATTTAGCCAAATATATTAAGAAAGATCCTTCATTTTTTAAAATTCAGAAATCACTGAAGATGGTCCTATTTACCAAAAATCACACACAAAAAATTTGAAAGTTCATGCGCATTCAATGAACCTTAAATAATGCCAAATTCAACGTGTAAATAGGTGGGTGCGGTGATTAAGATGAAGTCAGGTAAGCATTTAATTCAATGAATTAAAATAAAAATGTCAAATTACACATTTGACAAGAGCAAATCAGTCTACTACTACTACTACTACTACTACTACTACTACTACTACTTGTTAGCCATCACAAATGCAACTTTGTGACAAGAGACAGCTTAAATAAGAAAAAAGACTGAAGGTTTTTTATATCCCCCAATAATATTTGAAGATTTAAAAAATGAAGCATCTTAAAATTGACGAAGTATATTATTATATGAGTAACTGCTAGTCTCTATGGAGAAGTCAGAAAAGAATGCTCTCAAAGAACTTAGAATTGAAGAAGTTATGGGCAACATTTACTTATCTATACAAACACACACAAATACCAACTTTCTACTTGTTCCTGTTTAAACCACAAATAAATGTATCCTCTATTGGACAGATTCACTAAGCATCCCTCAAGTGCTTCCGCCACTCTCCCATATAACTGAGAAAATGCATTGAAAACAAAAACACTCATACATTTGCCTAATGAGCAAGTATTTATGGAGTCCTCTTCCTCTTACTATGTGCTAATCAGTGAATGAGACACTAAGAAAATACTGCCCTTAAGTATCCAGTGCTCTTATAAGTTATTACCAATTATTTTGAATTAAAAAAAAAGATGCTATCTATGATACCACACTTATAATACTACTGGCCAAGAATACACATGGCATTTCAAAATATATGCTAACTTTAACATAAGGCAATCCTAATAACATTCTCTTTCCTGCCTGCATATTGGTCCTATTTAGCTGTTGAATAATAATAAATACATAAACTAATTGTCAAAATAAAATAACATTCCCTTCTTTTCCTTTGACTTCATCCCTTCTCCCCCTCAAAAAATAAAATGCCATTCCACAGTTTAGAATTAACCACACAAGGGAGGTGATTCAGGTTTACAACAATGACCAATGGGTTTGACACCTCCAAGTCCCAAACAAAGAGGCAAAATGTATTTAAATCCCACAATCATTCAGACACGACCCAATAAGCAGATTAAGATAGTAACATTTAATATAGTCTACACAGAGTATTTTTGAACTTCATGAGAGACAAGGTATCCAAAGGAAAGATTTAAATATGAATTTATTTGGGGACATATGATGACATGCCAAGTAAATGGATAAAAACACATATGTTGGAGAAGCTCAGAGAAGTAAGACGTTTATTGAAATGTGTGAAATCATTACAAACATAATGTGTATCACTAAGAGTGTTTTTTTAAACAAATAATTAAAGGTGTTTTAAAATGTCAGAGAAAGTTTAGAAGAATAACAGTTTTCCTATAAGAAATAGATAGGCATATACCTCTGAATTAAGAATGTATATGTTTTATTCACAATGTGGGATAGTGAAATATTTGCAGGATTTCTACAGGAATATTCAAAAATAGAAATGTGCAGAGATGCATTAATGATTATGATTTTACATGTAGCTCAGCGATAAATATCAGATATTAAAACAATGTGTTCAAAGCTAGGATAAAAAGCCTTCATCGTTCTACCTACATTTGCATTTAATCCAGTCACTCACTGCAGAAGGCAACTGGGGAACATTACTCAACGGCTCAATGATTTTAAAAGGCATCAATCGATACATGCAATTACAGAACACCAAAATGCTTTCTACTGATTATCTTTTATAGACATGAGTCAGGTAGACATGTGTATGTAGTAAAAATTAACTTAAATATATCAAATGAAGATGTAAGTATCTAATGAATTTTCAGTCACTAAATAAGTATTTATTCAAGTCTCATAGGACTCTTCTGTTAAGTGTCCATCAGCCAGTCATCTTTCCTAAGAATTCCCTCTGTGAAAGGCAATAGCAGTTACAAGAACTCTAAATCTAATAGAGGGACAGGGATCCAGCCTTTATATAGACCACAATCTACTTCTCTATGCCTATTTCCAACCACAAATACCAGAATTACATAGCTATGTTAAGCTAAGAACCATAAAGACTGTTTAAAAGAAAAGAAGAAGTATTTTCACTGTTAAGATTTCAATTCTAATATTATAAATTCTTACTGAGTACCTGCTATGTCAGACACTTCGTTAAGGACAGGGAATATCAAGGTGAATAAGGCATCCCCAATTCCAAGTGTGATGTCTACTATCCAAAAAGTCATTGAAATAGGTTTTATGCACAAGAGAAAAAAATAAATCCATATTTCAAACATGGATTTTATTTCCCCAATACCTCCTATGTTCTTTGAAATGATGCAACATTAAACTTGAGTAAACAGATGTTATGTTTACAAAAGCTTAAAATATTTCCCATACATTGGGATAACAGTATCACGATTAAATTTTGTTGACAGTACACATCAGCCAAGTTACTGAATGGGGGAAAGTTGGAAGTTGTTTCCATTAGGGAAAAGAGCCTGAAGTGCACTGACTTGGCCCAGCCACAACACTAATAGAAAAGAGACAGCGCCCATGCCTAGGGGAAATGGGTCCAAGAGGCAAATGAGCTACATAGGGACTGGGAGTCAGGGGCAAACCTAGCACAGGCACACATGTTTAAACCTGAGGGCAACAGGGTAACACAGAACCTAGGGAGGTAGTAACTG
The DNA here is from genome assembly GCF_964212035.1 of Myotis nattereri. Lineage (NCBI taxonomy): Eukaryota > Metazoa > Chordata > Mammalia > Chiroptera > Vespertilionidae > Myotis > Myotis nattereri. The sequence goes on along the minus strand of NC_138080.1, from coordinate 46,987,082 downwards.
ATGGTCTGAGTAAAATATACCAAAAAAGGGGGGGAGCACAATATGCCAATGACAATACGACTTACCTAGACCAAACTTTTCTAGGCTTGACCCAGTGCCTACTTAAATTACTAGCAGTATGATATCAAATTTCAGATTAAAATGAGGCTCTAGTCTGATAATGGATTATCAGACTCTAGATACCATTTATAAGAATAAATTTGTGATTTTTTTTTTTAAACTGGTACTATATATAGCAATTACCTAAATCATATTAAATAATAATTAAATAATTAAAGGGGAAATTAAAACATTTTAAAAAATATATGTTTTTATTGACTTCAGAGAGGCAGGAAGAGAGAGACAGAAACATCAAAGATGAGAGAGAACCATCCATCAGCTGCTTCCTGCACGCCCCCTATTTGGGGATCAAGGTTTCCACATGTGCTGACCAGGAATTGAACCATGACCTCCTGGTTCATAGGTGGATGGTCAACCACTGAGACACACAGGGTGGGCCACTTTATACATTTTTTTATCTTAACATCAATATATTTCACAGCCAAGAGATCTTATATTTTTTATATAAATATTTTCATTCTAAAATTTGATTAAATTTTTCCTGGATAAAGCAACCTAGGTTTGAAAAATACAGTACTTGTGAATCACAACTATAATAAACTACTGTTAGACAAATGACAAAATCATAGTTTAACCATAAACACTACTAACTACATAACAAACAACAGTAATATTTAAATCAGATTCTTAAATGCATAAAGTTATCTAAAACTTAAAATTAATCATTGTTTTGTAAATCTGGGTACTAATAATAAAATATCTTATTCTGCTGTCCTTTTGGGGAGAAACAGGGATGCTACAATTAGATTTAAAGAAGTACTATACAAAAAATATATGTCTCATATATGAATAGGCATTTGATAATCTTTGATTTATTAATTAATGATTGGCATTTATAAAGTTACTAGCTAATCAATAAACTCTATTTTTGAACGGAAGTACAATGATTGTGAATGCCTTGATGTTTCTGATACCAATAAGTAAATACTTTGTTGAATTGGTAAAATTCCTTAAGTGGTAATAATGTAGTAAAAACGAGCGAGGCTGCCCTTCATCCCCCAAAGATTTTATGGTCATGTTTTCAAGCTCAACAGGAAGAGTCAGCATATTACTGAACATGTAATAGAAATATAAGTTTCATGTTCTATAGTGCATTATTACAATGCTGAAAAATGCAATAGTTAGAAAACAAAACAAAAAAATACTGCCACCATCAGTTGAAATTTATGGTATTTAACTGAAAATTTTCTCAACTAACCTTAGAATCACTTTATTTCAAGAAACAGTTACAACAAAACAAACAAGGTTTTGGAATCTATCCAAATCATCCCTGGCAGTTCACACTGATGAACACTACCTAAGGTAAATTAAATACCACACTTAGTGTCTAAAAACTAAGAATTTACCCAAATGAACACTATTTTCTCCATATCATCACTGGAGTTTTGTGAGTGTTCTTTATGCTCATGTTTTCAAGCTCTGCAAGAAATTTCTTATTTTTCTTTGAGGTGTTAGTGAAAATACAGTCTCCTACATTTTCCATTCATTCATCATTTACTGAAAACCTGTGCTGTGAGGATTAAATGAATGACTGAGCCTAAGCACTTGGAGTAGGGCCTGGCACACAGGAATCACCACAGAAGTGTGTTAGCTATAAATGATCATTTGCTAGACTCTGTGTAAGACACCGCTCCTTTCCAGCTCTAGAATTCCTGCAGCTGGAATCTCAGACTAGATGCCAGTGGGTTATTGAGTTACTCCCAGAAAGGAGTTTAGACCAAAGCCACCCAGCCACAGACACTATTCTCTTTCCCATTTCAGAACTCAAGTTATATTTTAAAAGTAGTTCACATTTTCTTTCTCTCTGAGTGTACACACACACACACACACACACACACACACTTTTGCTTTTACTACTGATCTTTGTAGATACTACTAGTTCTGACACTGAGCTGTTCCTACATACAGCTTGAAAAGGCAGGACTATTTAGTGGCTCCTTTAAAAAACCATTTTATATATAATACTAGAGGCCTGGTGAGTGGGCCTAAGCCGTCAGTTGGATATCCTTAGTGCTGAAGTGGAGCTCCCGCAGTGCCGCTGCGCAGAGCTTCCAGCAGAGTGGTGCTCCCTCTGTGGGAGCGCACTGACCACAAGGGGGCAGATGCTCAATGGCCATCATTGAGCATCTGCCCCCTGATGGTCAGTGAGCATCATAGCGACTGGTCAATTTGCATATTAGCCCTTTATTACATAGGATGGTCAAGCTTTATTTTTTTAAATCATATTTCTTTACGAACACCAGACAAAGTAAACATTTGGACTCCTGAATACTATTCATCAGAAATAAAGTATGTTTCCCTTATACCTTCTTAAGATATGGCTAGATCAAATACTCATCCTTGAGGACTGCATTCATCAGTGTTCCATAAAGCAAAGAGAAAGATTTTGCACTACATACAATTTTTTTTTGTGTATAAATATATATATAAAGGCAAAAAACAACGTTTTGCCAAAAGTGTCATGAGATAACTTAATAAACTGAGAAATCTAATAATATTTCTCATTAAAATTCATGTAGACATTTAAAAATGTTGATATGACTAAGCTTTACAGAAATGGTTTTACAAAAGTTTGCTTTATATCTACTAAAGAAACCTGCTAAAAATTAACAATTTTTTGTAAGAATTTAACACTTTCCCAGCTTCCTGCCAGCCTCGAAAGACATACACCTCCTTTTGGACATATATGGAGTTATCTTCTGGCCAACTTCCTCCTAAGTCAAGTTAACCTTGAGCAAGTTAATTCACTTTTCTGCACCTTAGTTTCTTCTGTAAAATAAATATAACACAATACAATGACCAAATGACTAATCATTATAACCTATAGAAATGACCGTACAGATGACTCTTCTTTTTCATTCCCTGTCATTTGTCTAGTCATCTTATGTCAAATCTTTTTCAAATTCAATATGGAAAAACACACACACACACACACACCTAACTTATTTTATTTATTTACTTATTTTTGCTAATCCTCACCCAAAGATAGTTTTTCCATTGATTTTTAGAGAGAGTAGAAGGGAGGGGGAGAGACAGAAAGAAACATCGATGTGGGAGAGACACGTTGACTGGTTATCGGAATCGAACCCACAACCCTTAGTCCGAGGGCCGACTGAGCCAAACCAACTAGGGCAAAAACTAACTTATTTTTGACACTGTCATACCTAACACTATATTTATATCAGTTTATTTAAATACATCACTCCCAAAAGTTTATATATATTACATTTTAAATAAATCATATATTTACATGGAGGAGCTCATTGTTTAGAAGACTGTACTAAATATCCAAAGTAAACAACTTCGTTGTCATGATATGCTCAGAATGCAATTTCTTTGATAAATTTGAAATTTTCATAGCTAAGAAAACTCTCAAAGTGGTCCCACCTTGGGGAGTTTGTGCTTTTGTGTGTACAGTCTTCTCATGTTTTACTGCAAAAGCTTCCAAAATAGTCATGTACTAGGCCCAGGCACATGCTGCCAGCTAGGTGTGGCTTAAGCACAGCTGTTTAGTCTAGCCCTCCTGGGGACACCTGCTGTTGGAGGACAGTCTGAACAGCAACATCCCTGGGCAGGTGGAAAGTGCAAATGTGAGCATGCTTCACTTCAAAAATTCCCTGCTACTTTCGTATGTTAAAAATAATGTTTTAGCCCAGCCGGCGTGGCTCAGTGGTTGAGCATCGACCTATGAACCAGGAGGTCATGGTTCGATACCCAGTCTGGGCATATGCCCGGGTTGCAGGATCAATCCCCAATGTGGGTGGGGTGTGCAGGAGGCAGCTGAACAATGATTTTTTCTCATCGTTGATGTTTCTATCTCTCCCTCTCCCTTCCTCTCTGAAATCAATAAAAATATATTTTTAAAAAATGTTTTAGATGGAGCTGTAACAGAGATGATTTGATACTAAGATATAGCTCATCTACATGAATTTGGCACAGGGCTTTCTGTCCAAACATAGTCCGTTTTATGTGTTAGAAATAGCTACTGCAATGTGGTAGTGACCTCGCCTTCCCCCCAGGGCAAAAAGATCACCCTCATGGTATTTTTTTTAGGGTTAGTAACAAATAAATAAATCAAACTTTATTGGCTACTAGGTGTGGTTTAACGGCTATGGTCAAATTATAATGCATCTAAAATTTAATCCCTACATTTACGAAATGGGGATATTTGAATATACATAGAACACCCAAGTCTCCTGTTGAGGAAAATAAACAATCAAAACTAATAAATTGATTGAAAGGCTATCAGTTAAAAGCTTGATTTTTTCAAGAAAGTAGTGTTAGAAGGCCTTTTCTATTGGATGTTGAAAGAAAGCACTGACTAGAAGGAACCCAACACAAATGTTACTTAAAACAGAAAAGTAGAATCATTTAGTATGATGAGAAAATGTATGATCTGATTTAAGTACCATATATTCCAAAATGTAAGGATATGACCGATTTTTCTCAAAGAGAAGGACATAAGATCACCTGTATATGTTACTATGTGCCAGGCCCTGTTCTAAGCACCTGAGGACATATTAGCTCATTTAATTCTTATAACAAGCGTATCAAATAAGTACTATTATGACCATTGTGGATAGGAGGGAAGTAAGACACAGAAAAGTTAAGTGATTTGCATGGAGACCATGCAGCGAAAAGGTGGCAGCGCTAGATTCCAGCCCTGGATGTCTGGCTCCAAAACACACACACTTAAGCATGCAATTGTAACACATTTACTAACCTATTAGTTTACTTGAAGTCTCATGGGTACTGATGAAATGGTCAAATGGCTGCTTATATAAATGTATTAATATAGCTGCTTACACAAATTTCAAATATTAATTTAATAAAACAAATTTATTAAAACTTTATAATCCGCATCACCAACATCGAGTTTGACGCCATGAAGCCACTTTTAGGGGCATCCATGAGTGTTCATTCTTTCTCAATTATTAGAGATACATCATTTTTTTGAATTGATATATGGTACTATGCAACATCAGTAAAGTCAATTTTGTATCTGTCTTGCAGGGTCTTTACAAAATCACTTACTATTTACTTTATGAACTAATCCTTGAAAAGTTACAGCAATATCCTGTACTGGCAATGTTGAGGTAACATATCCAGGAAGCATTATTAAATCTGTGGAAACCACAAAACTTCTTTAACCTCTTTATACACATTCCATCATGTGATCCTATAAGCATTCCAAGCTAGCATTGCTTGAGGTCATTTCTGCTTTATGTTTCTTACTGCAGAGTATTTTTTTGTTAAAATAAAAAGATAAATTATGCACACACATATCTGAAGTTAGTTACAATATAAACTAATCCACTAATTTTATCACCCCACAGAAAGACACCTGGCATAGTGAGAGCAGTTTTATAATTAAATATCAAAACCACTGGAAGTTTGTCATCTGAAAAACAGTTGTATTTTTTCAAAATAAAAATGTTTACGTGCAACCTAAAATAAAACAAACTTTATATAATTTTCCACAGAAATACTGAGGTTGTTGATTAATGATCCCGTACACATGGCCAAATGAAATGTCCTGTTGCCTGTTAAGAAACACAGTTTTATGATGGTTTTCAAGTGACAGCTACTCCATCTCACCCCAAACACACACAGCACATAATCCCTTTTTCCTTTTCAATTTATTTGCAACCATCAATAACCACTGATCTGAAAAGCACACATTTCTCCAAGGGATTCCAAAAGAATTCTGAATCAGTCAGTCCAAGAAGTTTTCAATAAAGTACATGGCAACTGTTGGCACTGAGTCAGGTAATTTAAAAATCATCTTCTGGATAGCATTTCATCTATTTAAATTCTAAACTCTTTTGTGCATGTTCTCTATATGTTAGTAATAATTACTGCCATTATTTGGGGGACAAGTACCACTAGTATGCAATAAGCAATGTGCTAAATATTTGACATCTGCTTGTTCTACTACTTATAGAGAGCCCGAATGCTGCACCTAACCGCTGAAGAAATGGAAACTCAAACAGCTGGCTCCAAACTCTACCCCCTTTTTACTTTGCACCCTGACTCTAGATATTGTCTGGGGTTATATTCTAACCCAATCTGTGCACATGTCTTCTCCCTTATTTCAACTGTATGCACTTTAAAGAAACATCATACTAATATACAGTAGCTTCATTTTCTAATGCAAAAATGGACACCATAAATATATATTTTTAGCAAAACTTGTGATACTAAAATTTGAGTTCTCAGTCTCTTGTTTTCCATGACCAAGTGGGATTGGTGCTATGATGTAGCTGTCCCTGGGGAGGGAGAGGAGTTACTGGCAATACCAGAAGACAGTTCTATGACCAATTAGACAACAACTTTGATGAGCTCCAAAGGGACTGTGCTCAGGGGAATATGGAGTTAGGGAAATAAGTGGTTAAAGTCAAAGAAAAAAAGATTCCCATGGGATCCATGGAGGATCCAAAGCTGTTGTTTTGTTTTGTTTTTGTGGGGGTTTTTTGAACAAAAATAAACAGTTGGTTTGGGAAGAAAGCTTCACACGGAATTAAACACATTAACTCACAAGTACTTGTGAATTCTTTAAAAATTATAAAAGCTACCTTACGCCTGAAGGCAATTATACCTAAGTCTCTACACAATAAAATACCACAAAACGGAGGAGACTGGCTAGCTCTTCACCAGTATCTTCTTCTGCCATGGAACAGGGCTGGACTACATTTCCCAGTCTCCCTTACTGTTACATACTTCCTATATAATAAAAGTCTAATATGCAAATTGACCAAATGGCGGAATGGGCAGAATGACAGGTTGCTATGGTGCACACTGACCACCAGGGGCAGACACTCAACACAGGAGCTTCCCCCAGCCCACAAGCCCCAGGCCAACCAAGGTGGGTGCCAGCAGGTCCTTCTCCCCCCATCCCAGGTCGCCCCACAGATCGTCTGTGATTGCTCACCAGGCCTAGGGACCCTACCTGTGCACGAATTTCATGCACCAGGCCTCTAGTGTCAATATAATTGAGCTCAAGGCTTTTGGAGTGTGAACACAGAAGTGACATACGCCATTTCCACACCTCATTAATGAAAAGCTTCCAACAAGACCCGCTATGGCCTATCTCCTATTATCGAGACAGTCTCTGTTGGAAGACAACAGAGCTTCGCATTGAACGGTAGCTGAGCAACAAAATGGAGAGGCCCAGATCCCTGAATCACTGTCCACTAAGTGAATGAGTGCTAGTTTTGGATTTTATGCAAAAACAATATAAACTTCTACTGTGTTTGAAGAATTATGTATTTGTGTGTGTTTTTGTTTGATATAACAGCTAGCATTATCTTAACTCATGCAATTACTGTAATAACTTCTGTGATCTATTTGTGAAAGACTTTCCATAGTGAAATTCTGAATTGCTTGGGGAAAGGTAGGTAGGAATCAGATAACATCCCTGACCTCATGGTACTGTGTGCAATCTGGATAATAAGCATTAGAGTCTTTTACTTATTCAAGCAGACAAATATAGCAGTAAGAGAAACTCCCTGCTCTCATGAATCTTATAACTAGTGGTGGAGACAAATAATAAAAGGATAATAAAGAAAACAGTCAAATAGTGATATGTACTTCATTGGACAAGGATTAAAAAAGACTTTTGTGATCTAAGATGTGATATTGAGATGAGAAAATTGTTTTTATATTCTCACTTATTTTCTAAAGGGATAGTTCTAATCATACCATATTTACTGGACACACACACATCTTATATATATACACACATACATGCATATAAGTTATATGTATATACACACATGCTCTACATATAACACATATCACATTTTATATATTTATAAAGCATATGTTATATTTATCTGTGTAAAACTGAGGTATGTCTAGTATATCACTAAGCCAAAGGAATATAATTACTAAACATCTTATGAAACAAAGAGTAGTATAAAATATATTCAAAGTTGTTCAGTGCCCTGTGATTTGAAAAGCCCTAATATTCATTCAAATTTCAAGATACAAATATTATATGATGAAAATATAAGGCTTCCAAATAATTTCTGTTCTCAAAAAGTATTGCTTAGTAGGTTAAATAGAAAACTAAGTGTAGAAGCCACCTAACTTAGTCAACTGATTGTGAGTACTGAAACATTCATTGAATAGATTGACTGCTTGAGAAAACAAAAAACAGAAAACTTCTATAGAAATTTATGCTGTTGTCTTTTTAAAAATATGAATTAATGAAACTTAATTTCCCTAGGAAGAAGTTTGAATGTACTAAAGTCCTTGATTTCATAGACTTTATGTCTTAGCATTTGTGTGTGACAGTACAAAGTTGGGGTGGGGAGGGAGAGAGCATTAAACAGATAATAATATATCACACAGAGATAAGTAATTTGAAAATTAATAAAGTAGAATATGGGATATAGAGAGTAGACAGTCTCACTGCTAAGCTAATATTTGAATAAAGACTTCAAAGGAGTGAATGGCTGAACCCTGCAGATACATAGCGGGGAAATAGGCATTTCATATGCAAGGACATCAGGAGCAAAAGCCAACGATTGGGGTGGCCTTGGCATGTTTTTGGAAATAGCTAGGAGGTCTGCGCAAGCTCTGGGAAGACCAGAAGGAATGAGGACAGAGAGATATTCTATGGTGAAATCATGGAGGAAGGCTGTGGTAATGACTCTGGACTTCATTCTGAATGAGATAGGAAGTCATTTGGATGGGTTTGAGCATTAACAATGCATGCATCATGAATTTAAAACATTTTTTCTAAAATTTTTTAATATGAATATATATTACTTTTTTGATAAACATTTAAGAGTAATTCCACATAACTTAAACAGAAAATGATGTTTATTACAACTTGTATCAAGACACTGTCAACTGGATATCATAGCTTGTCTTGATGGATGTACCATGGGTATGACTCAACTGTGAAGCTGTGTCTATTCTAAGTTATCATTTATGGGTACATTGGCTATATAGCTTTATTTACTAAATATCTCACACTAATCCTCTTCTATATCTCACACACACACACACACACACACACACACACACACACACACACGAAACTACCTGAATTCTAAGACATCTCAGATCCCATCTCTAATGGTCCATTTCTAGATTTATTAAAACACTACCACAACATCTACTTTTCTGGTGATGAGTATTACAACTAAGACAATAATCTTCAAATCAAAATATAATTATATGTTATCCCTCTTAAGTTACTAACAAAAATAATAGCTATTAATTTTATGTGTCTAGCATATCATTTTTTCCTTTTACTTCAATGATAAAGATATTCATTTTAACATTTATTTCCAAGGATTTAAAAGATCAGACATTTAATTTAGCATTTACTTTCAAGGGCTTTCTTTGTCAACCCTGGCACACCAGATAACTTCATCGCTTTAGCTTGTCTGGAGGGTACTGTGGGAGAATTGACCAAACATTTGTGGTGCATCACTCACTGCCCAGGGCCAGCAGGAAATATACTGCATAAATGACAAGAAGTCTTATACATTTTTCTTTTTCTTTCACCTTTCCTTTTTGTTTGTTTGTTTTTTTTAGACTGGTAAACCTTAGACACTGCATCATTAAATGAAAGCTTGAATTACTAAGACACAATCAAGCACACATTACCTCATAAGAAGACTCCTTCCTAATACCCTCACTTCTGCCAATGCTCCAGCATTTTTCATGACCTTCTCAGTCATCTGCAAAGATTTATTTACATAATCATTGAGCAACTCTCTTAGAAATCACGTTCTTCCTAAAGTTATACCAATATTTAGTATCCTATCACTCTATTAAGCTTTTACTTTCCTCAAATGCCAACTATTTTTTCTGAACTTTTCTGTTAAGTGCATATGTGTATGCATATTAATTACATAGGTTAAATCGGGGTAATAGGATAGCATTAATATACACTTAGGGAATGTTATGACTGGTTTAATATAACCTGTGGTGTCATTTAGTGTGTGCCTGTGCAAATGTGTGTACACACACATGTTCTAATAACTTGGAAACGTCTTTTGATATAAACAGTTTAAATGCCATAACCTAGAAGTTACATAGCTTCAACTCACCTTCAGCAAAAGCGAGAACTTATAAAATTAACGAAGCTCACATTACAGGTGAGAACACTCTAATATGGGATTGGCAAAGATTATTCCACTTCATTCTTATGCTACTGCACTACCCTGTCTTGCTCCTGTAAGACTATTATATTTCCAAAACATAAAAATTCCATCTACCTAAAGTCCCATAAAGGTGATTAGTTATTTGGAACTTAAGTCCAGAAAGGTGAACTAGCTATGGCACTGCTAAAACTAGAATCCAGAATCCTTTATGAAATAGAAAAAATTAACTTGAATAGTTTCCAAACTTAAAATGTAAATTATAGCATTAATATTTTAAACAACTATTCTGAAAAAAACAAAACAAAAAAAAAACCACAACTTAAAGGGAAACTTGGATTTCAATGTAACTTTAAATTATCACTCAGAATTCTTTAGTAATGGTTTATTATATTGTATAAACCAAAATTAACACAGGATTAACTTTAACCTCAATTTCATGATACACGTACAGTAAGATAATGATTGCTGTTAGAAAAGCATATCACTCTCAAAATGCTGGATGGTCAAGTTCTCATGGAAGCACACACACAAGTACCTTTACCTAGTTTATGGCATTGAATTACACTGAAGGATAAAAAAAAGATAGTTTGCTCTTCAATATAATCCATATTAATATTCTTTCTAAATAGAATGTCTCAATGTCTAAAACTTCGTATCATCCAAAATTCCAAAGCAGCTCACACCAGAAAGTTTGCTGCTTAATAATAGCCATTTCCATATTTTAAATGTTAAAGAATTCCATGACTCATTATAATAAAATTCTGATAGTTAACAATGTTAATCCTAATGTAAATATTCAATGGTTGATGTCCAAGGCTCCTTACTGCCTTCAGTTTTTATAACATATTCAGTGTCATCTAAGTTTACCTAGCCATAGGGGGTGGACCTTCCCAAGGTGAAAAAATTATTTAATAACTCTGACTTAATGACATTTGCCTATATCTGTATTTTTAAACTTTTTATTGATTTAGCTCTCACACATTCATGACTTTAACACATCCTAGATATTCCAGATAGAGTACTGAATCCAACAGATGAGTTCCCTACTGTTATAAGCCTTACAGCTCAATGGGGAGAGACATAATAAATAAGCAGTAAAAACATGAACAACAAGAACAAAAATATAATAATAAATGCTAGGTGTAGAATTTAAATAATATGGTGCAATAGAACTCCCTGAGTGGCTACTTTGGACTAGCCAGCCAGGGGACCTTCCTATCCCTGGGATTTGAGCGTCAAGGAGCCAGTCAGATTAAGAAGAGCAAGTCTGAGCTATTTCACACATAGCTTTGTAGGGAGTGTAGGTTTTACTCCACCTCAATGGAGAATTACTAAAGAGTTTTAAAAGCACAGATATGACATAGTCCAAGTCACATTTTCTAAGGTAAGTCAGGCTGCTTTGTGAAGAATGGTGTGAAAGGCAAGTTTAGAAATAAGTGGAACACGGCGAGTCAATTGGGATAGTCCAAGTGAGTACATAATGGTAGGCTGGGCCAGGGTGGTAATAATGAAGATGGAGAGAAGATCATGAACTCATGATAAGGAGGGTAGAACAAATAAGATTTGCTGAAGAATATGGCATTTGGGGCAACCTGAAGAACCAAAGATAACTCATAGGTTTTGGGTTTCAATATCTGAATAGATGGTAATGCCAATTATGAAAGGAAGACTGGAGAACCCTAAGAGTTTGTTGCCTGCTTGGTTCTTTGGTGGTGGCTGGAAGAACACTCAGGAGTTATATTTTGGTCATGCCAAATCTGAAGTGACAATATCCACATCAACATATGTAGAGGGCAGTGAATAAACATAGTCTTGAATCCTATAAAATAAAAGCCTAATATGCAAATTGTCCCCTTGACCAGGAGTTTGACCAGGGGGCAGGGCTGGCCTGCCAATCGCCTGTGGCCACTCCCCCCGGCTGGCCCCGCCCCAGCCGGCAGCCTGGGAAGGAGGCCCCAGTCAGCAGCTGGGAGCCACTAGGGACCCTACTTGTGCATGAATTTCATGCACTGGGCCTCTAGTTTTATTATAATCAACCAATGAATGTCTGGTTTTGAGGGCAAAGTTTAGTAAACTGTTCACCTGCTCATTAAGTGTTTACATGTTAATATGTACAAAAATAATAAATGATGATCAAGATGATTATGATGATGAGGAATAGGGTATTTCGATCCATACTGTGATGGGGTAGGAACTCTTGAAATAAAAAAAATGGGGTAACAAGAGATGAAGGCCTCAAGTTTTATCTCCCTTTTGAGCAAACCCCTTAATATAAGCAAAAAGAAAAAGAAAAAAAAAAAAAGCCCACAGAAATGTAAAACAAATGCATTTTACAGTAAAATTTAAAATAAAATTAGCTTAAACATCTAGATTTTGCTTATGGACTCTTTTAAACAACATGAGAAGTTGCTAGTGCCTCCTCCAAATGTATAAACCTAATAAAAGTTCAAGTGAGATATGAACTTGGCTATGTGTTTATCAGTTGACTTAATGGCCTTCATAAATAAAGTCTATTCTTCAATGCTTTCAATTTTATCAACAGAATTAAGAAATCTCCTGAGATAAAAATCTCCTTCTTTTCATATCTTATTTCAAAGAATTCACTTAAATTAAAATCAAGAAAAACTAAAGAGCAACCAAGATACCAATAACAAAATAGATCAAGCAAATCAAACATAAACTCTGATTTCTTTTATGTATCCTCCAGTGAAAGTCATGGTCTGACACCTGTTATTCTTTGATGTTTATAAACTATATATCTTTTTATCAAATTAGATATACAGGGGTAGGCAAAGGTAGGTTTACAGTTGTATGCAAAACAATTGATTCTTGTATTATTATTTATTAATTACTGAATTATTTTACATATGCACAACTGTAAACCTACTTTTGTCAACTCCTATAGGCATATCTTCAAGACTGAACAGGGCTTATTCTAATGTATTCTCCCAACTATGAAAAACTGGGGAATGAGAAATGTATTCCAATGGAAAATGGAAAACTGGAGAATAAAAAAATGTAACATAATAGGGATAGGAAATAATCTCTAGTCAATGCAGAGAGAGTAAATTAAGACAATCTTTAATTCCAAAGCGAGTAACTGACTTACAAATTGAAAGGGGAAAGGTGGTAAATTACACAGTTGCCAAGAATTATATATTCAAGTCAATAATGGTTCAAATCTCTGAGATATTTTGAAGTGAACTGAACAACAGCAAAAAGATGCAATGACCTTTAATCAGGAAAAGGGGATAGGGTGTCAATTTTAATAAACTCCTAAGAAGTCAGGCACTACATACATATCCCAGGAGGACACTGCTCATTTATTTCAATACAAATGCCTGGCTGGCGCACGCACGCGTGAGGTAGGGGTGTGTGTGTGTGTGTGTGTGTGTGTGTGTGTGTGCGTGTGCGTGTTGGGGGCAGGGAAGCAAACATTAACAACACCTTAAATATTTCCACTGGGCATTCTCCAGCCTTGTTAGAATCACCTCATATCTCAGGAAAACTTCTTGAAACATTCAATTTCACAATAATACCTGAAGACTTCCTCAGGGTTAAGTGCACAAGAAGTTTGTGTTTCCCTCCAAGTCAGTGGTGAGACAAGAGAACACCTGGCCTACATGAAAGCATGCTTACTGAAATAGCTAGAACATTACCGGGTTAGAAGAAGGTAGTGCCTTTCTCGATTAATGTGAGGAAAACAATTCTGAAACAACAATGGCTATCTGGCGGAGGTGCTGTGAGAAGTAAGGAGCCAATGAAGCCAGATATTTGGAGCGTTTATGCCACTTTTTGGCAAAGGAACTTTAGCCTAAAGTTGGTCACTTTTCTTAAATTGAAATACAGATGATTTTACTGAGAAACAGCTTAACATAAAATATGTTACACTTAGCATGTAAGAATTTCAGCACTAACACCTCTTTTGGCACAGATTCTCAATTTTTATTGCATGCAAATTTTGCAAGGAGAGAGGATGAACTCATGGCTTAAGAATCTGGCAACTGCTTGAATTTCACTGTAAAGAAGCATCATTAAGAAGCAAAGAATCTGAGTCACTTAATATTAGGCTTCAGCTAAATTCTTAACTGGTTACATAACACTAATTTTTTAAGAACAAGAAGGTTTTTTTAAAAAAAACCTTAAGATTTCTTTTGTTTTTCATACTCCAAAATGTCTTGTCTCACCCTTCCATACATATATATGTAAAACATACTGCTTTTTGCTTAAAGAATGAAAGATCTCCACATTTTCAGAGAGATGCCCATAATTAACCTGACTCTCTGAGATCATGTCTTTCTTTAGGTTAAGTAACTTACTTAATGGGGGGATAAGGACACATTTGTAACACCTTAATCAATAAAGGGGGAAAAAAAAGTAACTTACTTCCCTATGATAATGTTTTATGTTTACAAAGATAAATTAAAATATGAGGAATTCTACTGCAATAATTAAAATATCACTAAAATTCCAATTATTTCATATAATATGAAATAACTGAATTAAAATTTAGAAACCACATGTAACCCCGACAACCAACCAATGATGCACGTGTCATTAACAGCACTTGACAGACCAGAAGAGATGGTTTAGGACATTTGAAGTTACCTGCTTAAAGTCATGGATGCTTCACACCATGCAGATAACACATTTGAATGAAAAACAAAAGTTTTCACTCAAGCTTCGACATTGTGAGATGAAGTAGATATAAATTTTGAGTTTTAGAAAATGAATAAAGAACATGTATTTGAAATTAATTTTAAAAATCTTTTGAACTTCTATATGAATAGTTTCCCAAAATGAGCTTTAGTAAAATCAGAAAAACACATGTATAAGTTCTGTGTTTATTTTTAACTAAAGGCATCCTTTTGTGAGAACAAGTGTCACAACTAACATTAATTTGCTTAAGCTTTAAGGGCTCCCCTTCCCCGCCCCCCCGCCAAGATTTTTAAGAAGTGAAAAGAACCAGATAAGAGAAAATATTAGCGTAGCTTTATATGCAACACTGTGTTTAGAGCAACCAGAAAGCAAATAACCATGTCCCTCTTACATGCTCAGCATTAAATTACCTTTCATAAAGCAAAGGCATTTTTTTGACCGACAGAGCAATATGTACAGCTAAGAGGTATAGAACTCCCACATCCTGGCCTTTAAATTGTTCTACTTAAAAGAAAGCAGCATTTATAAACCACATGACTATTTTAAATCCCCTGAATCACACTGCAATAGAAAAACACTGTGTGGCATAATGTATAATGGCATATTTAAATATGACCCAAAATTCCATGCTTCTATAAATCTATATTAAGTTGTGAGCAAATACAGGCATTTCTACCTTGATCATTTCTCTAAGCAAAGGTTAACTGGAAAGGCCAGCCTTAAGAAGAAACAGAATACATACCATGATATAGTCTTTTTCGTTGGAAAAGGCAAGAACAGATTTATATTAAGACTTGCTGTATAAAAGCCGAAAGCATAGAATTTGTATCCACATAATGAACTGATGTCTCCTCTAAAGACGTCAGATTGCTGTTCAGCTAAACTATCTAAAAATACCTCCTTGCAAACACACACACACACTCACACGCGCGCACGCGAAATGACTACAAAGACAGGTCTTACTAAGCAGCTCTACTTGCACAAAATCACTTAATAAGTGGAGGAAATTTTTAAAGTACTTAGGGAAAATTTAACAGAGATTTTTTTTTATAGCAACTATGATCTTTTATGAGCTATTTTGGAAACCAGTACCAATCTGTAAAAAAGTCGCTAATGAAGGACCTTAAAGCAAATCACAATTGACCTACGATGTCCCACAGAGAATCATGTTCTATGAACTTAGAATTCAAAATTAGATAACGAAAAATAAAGCTCTGAATCAGTGTCAACATCCTATTTAAAAACCAAGAAAGGGAAAAAAGATTTTCTAGCTGGAAAAGCAGGAATCGAACTCATGGATGCCACTGTGTGCCTGGCCCTGTGCCAGACATGTAACGCCTATGAAGCACACACTGTTAACAGCACTTGACACACCAGGAAAATGGAACAGGACACTGGAGTAACCCGCTTAATGTCACAGAGCTACAAAAGAAGAGCTAGGATTCCAATCCACACGTGAGGATTCTAGAGCAGTGGTCGCCAACTGGTGGTCCGTGAGGTCCGAAAGGTTGGCGACTGCTGCTCTAGAGCATATCATTTAACACTGATAACTGACATTCACCAAGGCTTCATAGTTTGCAAAAAGACTCTGAAACGTTAACTCTTTATATTTCCTTATTTAAACTTCCAAGTTTTAAATCTGTAAAACAGAGAATCTCACACTTCGCTCTTTGTATTGTTTTGCTGATTAAAGAAAAATAATATAGGTAAAGCACTTAGTAAAATTATTGTAACGGAAATCGGTATTGTAGTCACGATCTGGACCTTGAAGTGAGAAACCAGAAACTTGGAGAAGTTACATGACTTGCCTAACAGTTGCACAGCTAGTCCAAAGCAAGGCCCTTGTACATACAGTATTGCATTGTGTTACTATGCAAAAAACCTAGTTGGAATAGTTCTTTTCTATTACTATGGGGAAAGGTTCACAGAGGAAATAAAGAGGATTTTGCTTTAAATATCCCTGTCAGCATGCTTGAGGATGATATGCAATGAGCACTGTTAAGAAGTTACATCATTGGTTTGCTCTCAGGTTCAGGGTAACACTTCAAAGCCACTCATTAACTTTAGTACAACCAATTGAAGGCAATATCCTTTTCAATAGCATCTTTGAATAATACTTAAAGGCAGGAACAAAATGGGGGAGGGGGGTGAGTAATGTATACTCCCATGGCTAACAAAGGCAGTACTTGATACAGAGCCTTGAAATAGGTTCTCTAATCCTGCCGACTACAATGCCCTGCCCATCATCCTGCTGGAGGGAGCCAGACCATTAGCACCACCAAGAAAAGACTGTTCTTAATGCTCAGAGGGTGATCACTCAATGTCAGGTCTCTCCACCGTGGCCAGGTTAAAGTATATTTTAAAAAGGTACAATTATATTCCACAGTCCCACAAATGTGTTACAGTGCTGAAGGTTAAAGAAATGGTGATAAAGATGGGCCTAGTTATTATTCATTTTTCTGTATTTTAAATGGCTAAGACAATGTTGCTAAGTCTGTCTGGATGACAAAACTTTATGTGGCTATGTGCTAAAATTAGCTCCTTATAAATTACTTATCTAACTGAAAACAAATTAAGGGAGCTATTATATCATCCAAACAATAAGTCAAAAACAGGATTCTTTCCTATATTCAAGTATAGAAACAGGGCAATAAGAAAGGTCTCTGGAGAACCAACAGATGGGAAATCTCGGGTAAACATGGTGCCCTTCCCATAAAAGGTTAAATTCACAAGAGAAAACTTTCCTGTAAAGTGTTGAAGAGTATTACTCAATACAAAACTATATATTTGCAATTCTGGCCAAGCTTAAAGGGGGATAAAATATATTGCTTTATTTCCTTTCAAGATCAAGGTAAAATTACCATCCCTTTTATGGTAGAGATAGCAGCTACTACATCACACAAGTGAAATCCCTTTGAAACTCATACTAAAGAAAATCACCTCTGGATGTAGGGGGCAGAATAACCTGTTCTCAATCTTTTTTATGAGGATTACTAGGTATACCAGTTAATAATGCGGATTTTTTTCAATAGCTGAAGTTACACATATGTTGATATATATGCAATTTGATATGTATGCTATTTTGTTGTATTGACAACAAGCTTCAAAACTTCATATGTCAAATTTTCTGAAGGTGTTAGCATCATAGATATTTTTACACTTAAAAATGTCAAATTTCGTGCCAATAAAAGAGCATTTGCGGGAAGTTTTAATTCATTACTTTCTTTTGAAGAAAAGTGCTGCTGAAAGTTATCATATACTTTGGAAAGCTTATGGTGAACATGCTCCATTTCAAGATACTTGTGAGCGCTGGTTTAAAAGCTTTTTTTTTTTTTTTTAAATATATTTTATTGATTTTTTACAGAGAGGAAGGGAGAGAGATAGTTAGAAACATCGATGAGAGAGAAACATCGATCAGCTGCCTCCTGCACATCCCCCACTGGGGATATGCCCGCAACCAAGGTACATGCCCCTGACCGGAATCGAACCCGGGACCTTTCAGTCCGCAGGCCGACGCTCTATCCACTGAGCCAAACCGGTTTCGGCTGGTTTAAAAGCTTTAAAAGTGATGATTTCGATGTGAAAGACAAAGAACTTCCAGGTCAATTTGAACCACGCGTTGATAGTAAAACGACCAGAATGGGCCAGAAGACATGGCAAAGTAATTTTGCTTCATGATGACGCACCACCACATACTTCAAAACCAATTAAAGACACGTTAAAAGATCTTGCCTGGGAAGTATTAACCCACCCGCCGTATTCACCAGACCTTGCTCCTTCAGATTCCCACTTGTTCCGATCGATGGAACATGCACTTTCTGAGCAGCACTTCAAAACGTACGAAGAAGTAGAAAATTGGGTCTCTGAATGGTTTGCCTCAAAATAAGAAAAGTTCTATTGGGACGGTATCCACAAATTACCTGAAAGATGGGGGAAATGTGTAGTGATGGACGTTACTTTGAATAGCACTTTTGATGTTTCTCTTCAAATTATCGTGTTTTCTTTGATTACAAAATCCGCATTATTAACCGGTACACTAAGTATAATCCATGGGACACACAGAAAACAAGAAATTGGTCCATCAGTGCAACAATGTACTAGAAGCAGATAAGAAACTTCGCACAACTTCCAAAAGTAGATCTGCATGTGCACGTGTGTGTGTGTGTTTGTGTGTGTACAAGAAAAGACTGCCAGTAGCTCTAGTTAGCATGTGTCAGTTGTGTAACTATGGGAAAGTTGCTTTACCTCTCTCTGTGTTGACTGTTTTTTAATGTATAAAAAGAGAACAGCATACTTATATTGAGATTAAGTATGATAATATCTGAAAGAGTTTAAACATTGCCTAGATTACAGGACTGGGGAATGTCCAGCCTGCAAAATCATTTGGTCTGGCCCTGCCAAGGCATTAGGGGTGAGTTAATTAAATGTTTGACCAAATATAGCAGGCTAATTTTTAAGTTGATAATTTTGTATGGCCCTCCAATGATGTTATAAATAGCCAAATGGCCCTTGGCAGAACAAAGGTTCCCCACCCCTGGCCTAGAACATAGGACGCCAGAATATAAATCAAGTTCCTGCTATGGAGTCTCCTGTGACCGACCACTAGGCTCCTACTACTACTACTTTTCTTTTTCTTTTTTTAAAAAAATATATTTTATTGATTTATTTTTACAGAGAGGAAGGGCGAGGGATAGAGAGTCAGAAACATCGATGAAAGAGAAACATCGATCAGCTGCCTCCTGCACACCCCCTACTGGGGATGTGCCTGCAGCCAAGGTACATGCCCTTGACCAGAATCGAACCCGGGACCCTTCAGTCCGCAGGCCGACGCTCTATCCACTGAGCCAAACCAGTTAGGGCTACTACTTTTGTTCTTAAATAAAAGTAGTAGTAGTAGTTCCTACTACTCCCTTCTTTAAGTAACCTTCTTCAAAAAGGTTACAAGTGGTCATACAGTTCCACTACTCCCTTCTATTAAGTAACTTTCTTCAAAAAGGTTACAAGTGGTCATACAGTTTTCATTATGACATGTACAAACTATTTCCTAAGTTAGGTGATTTTTATAGATAGTTATTAGCAGTAGTTTCACTTTCTAAGAAAGATCCAATCCCCACCCCATCCACCACCTCCTACTGAGTTCCTGTGGATACCTTGGTAGTTATTTCAATACTAAAGGCTCGGTGCATGAAATCTGTTCATGGGAGGGGAAGGGGGTGTCCCTCAGCCCAGCCTGCACCCTCTCCAATCTGGGACCCCTCAGGTGATGTCCGACTTCAGGGATCAGGCCTAAACTGGCAGTTGGACATCCCTCTCCCAATCCAGGACCGCTGGCTCCTAACCGCTCACCAGCCTGCTTGTCTGATTGCCCCTAACCACTCTGCCTGCTGGCTTAGTTGCCCCTAACCACTCTCCCCTGCCAGCCTGGTCGCCCCTAACTGCTCTCCCCTGCCGGCCTGGTCACCCTTAACTGCTCTCCCCTGCCGGCCTGGTTCCCTCTAACCGCCTCTGCCTCGGCCCCCACCACTGTGTCTTTGTCCGGAAGGACGTTTGGTCTGATTAGCATATTACCCTTTTATTAGTATAGATATTATTTTCAATTCCTTTGCAGGTTGGAAAATAGCAGCACATAACTTACAATAGTACAGCACTGAAACCAATATAGGAGCAGGGCATCTTCAACTCTATTTCACCCTGGGTTTCTTTAAACCCTGTATTCTAGCTCTTCTGGATTACTCTGGTGTGTTGCTTAAAACCTCCGAAGTCCATCTGTCCAAAATGCCCTTGTTCTCTATGTCCACCCATAGCCACCTGGTGGGCCCCAGCTGCCCCTGAAGATTCCTCTAGTAGACCAAATGCATAACAATTCGTGCACCTGTCAGCAGGTCTCTCTCCTGCTACTATTCTGTGAGCAACTCTAAGAGAGTGGCAGTCTTATTCACATATAACCAATAAAATATAAAACACATTTTCTTTAAATAAATAATTTTGTGATAAGAAAACTGGCAAAACATAGTATATCTAGTTCCATAACTATTTGCACACCACACTATTATCACTGTCACAGACAAATTTCATTGTATTAAACACACAATTATATTAATATGGCTAATACCACATTCCATTGTTTCTAAGATCCACGATTTTAACATCTTTGAAATTGGGATCCATCTTGCAATCAATGAAACAAAAATACTGGGTGATTTAAAGTAAGGTGACTCAATCAATCAATGGTCTTAGATTTAGTGAAAAATGGTATTTTCATTAAAAAACATAGTTAAAATTTCAAGAACAATATCCCCAAGAACTCTTGATCCTTCTCACCTGCTCACATAATATAGGTAGAAGTGAGAAATGAGTCATTCAGCTATGTCCAGATCAAAAGAGATGCTTTGCCCTGACCAGGTGGCTCAGATGGTTGTGGGTTTCATCCCTGGTCAGGGTGTGTATGGGAGGCAACTATCGATGTTTTCCTCCCATTGATGCTTCTCTCTTTCTCTCTTTCTCTCTCTCTCTCTCTCTCTCTCTCTCTCTCTCTCTCACTAAAAGTCAAAAAATATTCCTCAGGTGAAGATAGAGAGAGAGAGAGAGAGAGAGAGAGAGAGAGAGAGAGAGAGAGAGAGAGAGAGAGAGAGAGAGATGGTTTGACTGCTAGCCACCCTAAAGACCTAAACAAATAACAAATGCTTGTGCTTCAGAAATCTAACTCATGAACATTATAATACCACAGTGGTACCCTGGTCACATCACACTTTTATTTCACTTTATTCTACCATTAATAACTTTCGAATTATTACATGAAACCACAGTTTGACCTAACATTCAAATACAGCCTGACCCCTCTCTCTTCAACCTGTGCTCCTCCAGCTGCCCTCAACCTCAGCCCAGCTGATCTACTCAATGTACATAAACACTTTTAATTCAATGCTTTAGCTCATTCTGTTTGCCTTGCAAAAATTTCTCCCATTTCCTTTTTCCTTCACATCTTGCTGATCTGTGGCACAGCTCAAGTCTTACTTCCTTCTTTGTGGACTAATCAAATTACATGTGACATTCCTGCCTGTGCACTCCTATGTATTTTTTGTCCATACTGCTTACCCAGCATGTAAATATATGCTACTCCAACCAGATGCAAAGTTTTCAAACCATATTTTCAAACCTCTTTTATGGAAATCTGAATAAAACCCTCAAGAAAACATTCATGATACATGGTTTCGTTATTAATTTTCTCTTCTCAAAAGGCAAATAAGCAGAACACATCATTTCAAAACATAACTTCTCAGATGGAAAAGCACAACAGTTATGTAAATAACATTGGTGCCTTTTTTGGATCCCAAGGTATGGTTCACTTTTTACAATGGTTTGGAAATGCTTCTGCACTAGTTGATGGTATTCTTATGTAAAAATTTATTTCTTGTAATCCATGTGGTTGGGGTGTTTTGGTATTTTTATTGATTTCAGAGAGAGGAAGGGAGAGGGAGAGAGAGATAGAAACATCAATGATGAGAGAGAATAATTGATTGGCTGCCTCCTGCATGCCCCCTACAGGGGATCGAGCCTGAAACCTGGGCATGTGACCTTGACCAGAATCAAACCCGGGACCCTTCAGTCCGAAGGCTGACGCTCTATCCACTGAGCCAAACCGGCTAGGGCTAATCCATGTTTTTAATATCAATATATATTTGCCTCTTTTCTGACTAACCACAAATTTAATAAGTACTATTTATTTTCACATTTTATTCAGCTAACACTGAACACACTTTTATTAAATAAGAACTACAATCTTTATAGTCTCCTCTTATATTCAAAGATAGAGCTTAAGTAGTCTTGCTCGGGGGGTGGGGGGGTGGGGGTGGGCACAGATATATTTGTGTCATCCACATCTCTTTTTCTAGAGCAAAATGAGCTTTTCATTAATACCACTACTATCTATCAACTTTTTTGTTGTTGTGGTTAATCCTCACCAGAGGATATTTTTTACCACTGGTTTTTAGAGAGTGGAAGAGGGAAAGGGGGAGGGAGAGGGAGGAAGAAGGAGGGGGAGAGGGGAGAGGAGGAGAAGGAAGAGGAGGGGTGAGGGGGAGGGGGAGGAGAGGGGGAGAGAAACATCGATGTGAGAGACATATCAATTGGGTGCATTCTGAACACTCCCCAATGGGGCCAGGAGTGAACCTGAAACCCAAGCACATGCCCTTGACTGTACCCTTGGAATCGAACTCAAGACCCAACCTTTCTGTATGCAGGCTGACGCTTTAACCCCTGAGGCACATCAGTCAGGACTGTCTGTCAACTTTTGGACATTTGCTCTTCAGCAGATATGCTTTAAATCTTATATATATTAGATTTTAATTGAGGCAGGGCCCAATTAAAAATAGGGTAATGAAAGGAAAAAAAAATCTAAAGTTCATTTCTTTTTCTTTTGACACTTTAGTGTTCATTTCTTATATCTTAAAACTTTGCATAAACTTCCAGAAAAGTACAATGGTATGGATATAGTAAGCTTTACTAAATCACATTGCAGCCCTAGCTGGTTTGGCTTAGTGGCTAGAGCACAGGTCTGCGGATGGAAGGGTTCCCGGGTCCAATTCTGGTAAAGGGCACAAGCCTGGGTTGTGGGCTCGATCCCTAGTAGGGGGCATGCAGGAGACAGCTGATCAATGATTCTGTCTCATCATTAATGCTTCTATCTCTCTCTCCCTCTCCCGTCCTCTCCAAAATCAATAAAAATATATTTTTTAAAAAATAAAATCACATTGCATTCTTACTATCCCACATTTGGGGTGGAATTCTTACACTAGCTGAAGAAGCTCTTATGTATAACTTTTCTCTCGATATCTACAATATTATACCTAATACATATATATTATGCTTTACTTTAAACTTTAAAAGTATAAAGTAGAAAAATCAGCTTATGATAGAAGCATCATAATAGTTATGTTTCTCTTAAATCAGTTGTTCGTAAATATATATTCTGTATATATTTTGGCAAATAAAATCTAGAACAAATATCACTACCAAATTTTATATGTATAATATTAACAACATTTCTATAATAAGATATGTACCAATGGTTTTATCTAGGTAGTAAAATTATGATTATTTTTCTGTCCTTGTCTTCATCTGTTTTCTCTTTGTTCAATGAACATATAGTTATGCATTTTAAAACTATGAATCATGCACAAAACTGATAACACAGACAAGCCACAGACCAAACTGCCACCCAAATAACCGTAATACAAACCAAAACAAGCACTGATAATTACTTTAGCTATTCAAGGGGTATCTTCTAAAGAAAATAATTTTAAATTACTCTTATATTTAGGAATATGTTAGCCCTAAAGTATAATATAGTATGATTTTTGACATTCGATTGTTTACACAAATGGAATTAATTTCAAAAAGCATGAAGCCTTATATGTTAATATAATATAAATGCATTATAAAATGTATTCATATTTTTAATTGCCATTTAAAATGAAAAAAGTATACTTTTAGAGGGAAATAAATAATTGTCAAGATTAATTAACCACAAAGATAAAGTTAATTTCATCCTTCACATTCTCAATCACTGGAATCCTGGGGTGTAAATTGTACTTATCACTCAACTTCTGACAACCTTCCCCAACCCCACCAACCCAACCTGTATCGGCCCAGTGACTATAGAATCCTTCTAATCCTTACTGAAACATCTAAGCAATCTTCTTTCTCACTAATATTAAAGGTACCATAAAACCCAGAAAAACTACATGTCACAATACTCCCACTAACTCCAAATTTTTCTTGATTACTGAGAAAAATAAAAAAAGAGTGCTTTCACATATTGAAAATACTTCAAAAAGCAACAACATCTGGTTGCACCCATTCTTTTTTCCTAGGAAAATGGAGGCAATCAAAAGGTTACAATTCTACATTTCTTACAGCCATGTTTCATCGTCTTTTTTATTATAAAAGGTGTGAAGTTGTTGTGCTAGCACTTAAAATTAGTGGAATGTTGACCTTTTAAAAATAATCCAAATAAGGCATCCCCATCGTAATTTGTCCTTTTAAATCTCTAATAGAGAGCAGTAAGAAAATACCATTTATCACAAGAGATAGGGCATATGTTCCTGAAAATTAGCCTTTGCCAATAATAAGATATACAGAATGTTAAATTCTAGCTTAATCTCCATCCCTAGATTGGAAATGAGATTATAGATTAATTATATTTACACAAATGCACACATATGCATGAAATGCATGCATAGATACTGAGGTAGAGTATGTTTCATTTCATAATCAAACCAAGTCAATGTTATAAACCAATAACATATTTCACTAGAGTTCACTAAAGGAGAATATACACCTTAGTAACTTACTAGTAAAGATGGTTTTCAGACTACCAGTCAATCAATCAATAAATGTAAGGTTAATCCATGACTAAGATGTCTCTGAAAAGATCCTTTATAATAAACATGTGAAGTAAATTATAAAAGAGGATCTGGTGTACTAATATGGAATGAAAAGATTTAAAGAATGATTTAAGTCACTATAAAAATATTAAAGAATATTTATATGAACTTAATGTACAAAATAAACAGATTAAGTTTTAACTGATAAGTTATGCAGACATCACACAGATCACAGACTGCAATTAAATAAGATCAATCATATACATGTTCTATGTGTGTAAATATATATATATATATGAAAGATAATATAACAATTAAATAAGATCAATCATTATATATCATATATACACTATATATGTACACACATACAGGGTGTCCCCCCAAAATGTATACACACTTTAATATCTGATAGCTCAATTTTGAAAATGAAATATATTTTAATAAATGCTGCCTTTATAATTACTCAAAATATGTGTATACATTTTTTGGGACACCCTAGATGAGAAAAAGAGAATACAACATAACTAACATAAAAGGTCTATGCTAGAGGTTCAATCAATAAGAAAATGGCAGAGGTTGACAACTGACTAGTACTAGTTCCACATTGCAAAGGTGTTTCTGTACCAACAGGAAAGGCAGGGGCAGGAACCAAGGGTTTAAGAGGACTATCTGTGTAATGCATCTAGAGGGAAATAAATAATTGTCAAGATTAATTAACCACAAAGATAAAGTTAATTTCATCCTTCACATTCTCAATCACTGGAATCCTGGGGTGTAAATTGTACTTATCACTCAACTTCTGACAACCTTCCCCCACCCCACCAACCCAACCTGTATCGGCCCAGTGACTATAGAATCTTTCTAATCCTTACTGAAAAATCTAAGCAATCTTCTTTTTCATATTGAACCTTTTGAGCTCGGCGTGTCAGCATTTTGAAAAACCCTAATTTAACTCTGGTGCCATGTCACATATAGAAATTTTTTTATATTTGCAACCATAGTAAAACAAAGACTTATATTTTTTATATTTAAATGCCATTTAACAGAGAGAAATCAACCAAAAAAAATGAGTTCGCGTGTCACCTTTGACATGAGTGTCATAGGTTCGCCATCACTGATCTATAGAGAGACATGTTGCTTCTGTGAGAATTCCTTTGCTAGTATAATTTCTTAATGTTCTTTAGAGTATAAACGTATTTATGATCTCTTGTATGTCTTTGTGCAAGTGTCTTATCTATGTTCTAAGAACAGGCACTATACTATTTAACTATTCTGTGTAACCTAAATTTACTAATAGACTTGGCATTTTAATATTGTAAATAGCAGTGATCACAAGCATGTGTCAGGACTTCAAAAATAAAGACAACATCTTAATGATAAAGAAAAATAAGACCTTAAGGACTCATTTAGAAACTTTTATTTAAATATCTCTCTCTCTCTCTCCTCTATGGGTAGCAAAAGCACTAATTTTTATTTCCTTTTTAAAATCATTTTTTAAGAAAAAGTTCATGAACAAACCATAATCCAAATAGAATATATAGATAATGATAAAATGGTCATTTGATCTAAGTAGAAAAAGCTTTCAAAAATTTACAAAAGAAAAACTAATTAAGAATTTAAATTAAATACAAATTTTTTACATGATTATTAAACACAGAAAAATGACCATCACACTGGAAAGATTGTTAAACAGAATACCTGAATAAAATATTTAAGAGTGTGGTCAGGCCTAAAACTAAGGAAATGGACTAGAGTAATTTCAGGTTATATTTCAGGGATAATTACATCAATATGATCAACTTTACAGAGCATTTATTTTGGTGCAAATTAAAAGTCAGTATTTCAAACATATACAATATTATATTTTAAATGAAGGAAAAATAATGATTGATGCTCTTATTATGGTTAAACAGCAAAAGGAGAAAAAACAACTGAGTTTCTAATGATGCATTTGAGCACTCCTTTTTTTTAAGTTGATCATTCTTTTCTCACTAATCTTAATTGATATTATTTTTATACAGTTCTGTTTTAAACAGATAATTACTAAACAATATCTCAAAGCAAAAAATGGGAAGTACACCTCTTCTTTTAAAAGTAAGATCTCTTCTTCAGTATGTCCTACAATGAGATAGAGTTTTTTCTATACATCTAGGTAGTGTATACAATACACTGGAAAGTTTCTGAAATATGTCTCTTCCCTTCTAACAGGGTAAAAAGATCTATTATTTGTTGCTAGGGTTTCTTGGCCCAAATCCAAGGCAAGATGACCTTGTCCTTGAGTAAAACAACAGGATATTGCTTCCTCTCTGGCCTCTCTGCTAGCTAGCACAGTGGAAAAACTTCCCCAAGAGATAAGTTTATTTCATCTCAGGAAATACATAAGTCATTACAAACACAATAAAGATCAGATACAAAAAAAGGTGGAGTCTTAACCAAAAGAGGAATAGCCTAACATCTATAATTAATCTTGGTGCTATTTTCTACATCGCTGAGGAAAATGAATCAAATTATAGTAAAGATTCACTGTACCCAATGTTTACAGACAAGGTCAAATTGTCATGGTAGATCAAAGCAATGTTTTAAAAATTGAGTTTTCTTAAATCCACTCTAGTTAAAGATAGAAAGGGAAGGAAGTAAGAGGGTGGAAGAGGAGAGGAGGTTACACACCTTTGCTGGATCCCCAAATGTGGTAATTAATTTGTCAGGTATCATAACATCTTCCTCCCCATCACCTGGATCAACCTGCTCTCTCTGACACATCATTCCAACAGTGATTATCTCCCTATTTTTCCCTCATGGCCTTCTGATTCCTCATGTCCTTCTACAGTGCACCTTCCTGCCTTGGACCCTCATGTGCTATTCTTCCATCCTAGAAACTCCTTGTCTGTACAGTATTCTTAAACAGTTGACAAACAGTTTTGAATTCCAACCATATCCTAAATATATAACATGAGGAAGGGGGGGAATTCACTCAAGGTATGATTTCTCATCTAACTGCAAAGACCAAACCAATATACAAGCACCAATTAAAAGAATTAAGAAAACTGAGCATTGCATATTAAGTGCCACTAAATCATTATTCAGAGAAAGCAGAACTGAATATGAAGCGACAAAGAGCAAGTGAAACTTAAGCAAAGAGCACTGCAAGTTGGGAAACAGGAAAGAACGTGAGCCTGAAGTGGTTGCAATCAGATCATCTTGTCCTAAATAAAAAAAATCATAGCCGGAGAGAAAAATATATTCAGAAGGGAGAGAATGTAGGTGATAGAGGGCCTTTGTGATCAACAGGAATTTTGACATATGGTTAAGCTATATTACATCCTTCTTTATTAAGAGGCTTATGAAATAATGAAATTGATATTTATGGCTACAAATAAGCCATGTACAGTATGGACTTCAGAAAGGTGAGCATGAATTGGGCTCCAAGAGAGATGCAGACTTCACTAAAGCAGAAACGGGAGACAAAATATCAAGACTCTGTGCTTCCAATAGAGTACAAGGGACCAAGGTCAGACTATCAGAAATGACAAAGGCAACAGAGGAAGCTGAGGCATTGAGTTTATATTTAAAGAATTAAGCAGCAAAAATGAGAAGGTACCTGATAGGGCCGAACACAAAAAAGGAGTAGGAACTGGGCTTAATGGCATTTATTCCTGATCATCCCAATTCAAGTCTCAAGATAATATCAAAAAAGAAAGAAACAGATTGAAAGTAATATAAATACCACAGCCCAAGTAAGCAATGAAAAAAAAAAAAAATAATGGCAGAGCCAACAGACATGTCTCTCCCACTTAGACAAGCTCTTCAGTCATATTACAGGGTTAAAAATCACTGAAGAGTTCTCTATCAGAATGTCAATTAATAAAAAATATCAAAATTATTTTTTAAACTTAGTCAAAATAAGGCCTTATCCCACAATCATTAGTGTCTATTATGATTTGAGATATTAGCTGGTAATGGGTATGAAGTCTTCATACTTAACAAGACATTAAAAGAAAAGCATACAGAACTAGAAAGCAAACATCTGCAGTATTTTTGACTAGATTTAAAGTTATGGGAAACCCAATTAGGATTTACAAAACTTTACTAAGCTTAAGCTTAAGCTTAATGATAAGTATCTGAAAACCTCTTTTTTTGTGGAGGCAAAACGATTTTTTAAAATTGTTAATAAAGAAAAAGTGAGTGGCGGGAAAAAGGGATAGATGCATTATTAATTGTATATCAATATGTAGTTTTATAAAACTATTTTTATAAGTTTTATAAAATAATTTTGATCATATTATTGCTCTTTTATATTCAATGCTTCGAATGTCACAGATGCCAGGAAAAACAGTAGCAGGAGAAAAGCAAGTATTTTTTGCAAACCATGTGTTTCACCGAGAGTTAATACCAGCTCTCATTACTCTGTATCAGGGGTGGGGAACATCAGGCCTGTGGGCCGTATAAGGCCCATGAAATCATTTGGTCTGGCCCTGCCAAGGCATTAGGGGTGAGTTAATTAAATAGCTGACCAAATATAGCAGGCTAATTTTTAAGTTGGTAATTTTGTGTGGCCCTCCAATGATGCTATAAATAGCCAAATGGCCCTTGGCAGAACAAAGGTCCCCCACGCCTGCTAAGTTTACACGTCTAGTTTTAACTGAATTTGTCTACATAAGGAAAGATATTATAGGTTCATGGTTAAAGAAAGACTGTGAAATCAGACAATGTACGTTCCAATGATGATGGCTCCACCACTTACCAGTCTTTAAATATAGATACTTTTTAAAGTTTCATTATCTCCAAAAAGTTGATAATACGCCTTTCTTTTAAAGGTTGTTGTAACTATTAAGTCAGATAATATGTAATATAGTGCCTGTCATATAATAGGTGCTCAAGAGCTATTGCTATTAATTTCCTACATTTAAGTAAGCATTTTCTTATATCAACCGCTTTTAAAGTTTATTATCTAATTATGACTGAGGTTTTATCATAAGTATAGCATACTACATATATCCATAATTTCTAAAAAAAAAAAATACAACTAGAAAGTAAATGATCAGTTTGATGGTGTCAAGTTGATTTAAATGATTTTTTTTTTTTTTTAATTTACAAAGTTTCAAAGTCATCCTCTACTGCAGACTTTTCAAAAGCACGCTTAAGGAATGCTATTCCCATTAGATAATCTGAGGCAGGCCAAAAAGAGAAGAGGCAGATAAAAAACAGAACGGTTGGTAAATAGAGCGATAACACCTTTAATGTTATCCCAAGGTTTTCCCCAACTTACTGAGCCTGGAAAACTTTTTTCATGTAACATCTATTAACAGTCTTCTTTTGGAAAATGCAGTATTACATTTTTTTCAATGTTAATAATCTCCTTTTATTTTAAAAATTCACAAAATTGCCGAAACCGGGTTGGCTCAGTGGATAGAGCATCGGCCTGCGGACTGAAAGGTCCCAGGTTCGATTCCGGTCAAGGGCATGTACCTGGGTTGCGGGCACATCCCCAGTAGGAGATGTGCAGGAGGCAGCTGATCGATGTTTCTCTCTCATCGATGTTTCTAACTCTCTATCTCTCTCCCTTCCTCTCTGTAAAAAATCAATAAAATATATATTAAAAAAAAATTCACAAAATCACAAGGTTCCTCTGAGAACTAACTGAAGGCTCTATATGACTATAAGAATAAAGCCCGGTGCTGGCTGCATGTTGGACAACACAGTATTCATCTCAGTATTATCAACTGACCAAATAGAATGGGGAGGGGGAGGAGAAATGATAAAATATTTAGAATTTACTACTTTAAAGGGTTAAATGAGACTTCCAATAAAAGAGAAATTCTAGATTATTTATTGTACACCTACCATGTGCCGGCAACTGAGATAGGCACTGAGACACACAGAAAATGAATAAAGAATAAAAGCCCAGAATCTGAAGATTTTAATGAAGTAGAATAACTGAGTTTACTACTTGTGCCCCCAATTTAATGTCTTCCTTTTTTCTTTTCAGTATTTCACTCCCTTCTATAGTCAAAGAAACAAAGCCACTTAAAAAGTCACAAACATTTTGAAGAAGTAAAAACGGAAGTATTTGTGAATTTGCTATATTTTACTCATTTAAAATTAGCTCTGACATTATGTTCATAAAGCCTCATAGGGCAAAAGAGGGCATTTTCTCTCCTTTTTGCTCTACAACTGTTTTCTGAGTCACCTATTATGTGAGAGCCAGAGTAATTATTCTCCTATTCAACTCCTTGCATATAATTAAAATCCTAAAGGTCTGCACATGCAATAGCAAAGTCTAGATAACCAAAGGACTCATCAACAAGCATATAGCAAGATCTTGATATCATAAGCTGCCCACTCTGCTGCCTATGATGTTCTGAGCTGGGAAATCATAGCACTTCAATTTGTAACAAAAGTACACGAGAAACACCACTCATGTGCTTTCCAGAAATTGCTTGATTTGCAGCTATTTTTAGGGCTAGGGGTACTTTAGTCACAGCATTTCCCTAAATTTCAGTAAAATATAAACGAACATGCTTATTTAGGATTATCTGTGCCAACTGCTGGTTTTCACATATCTAGTAAGACTTTTTCCTACCAGTTTTAAGAATTCTTTGTTCATGAAAATTACAGTATTGTTAATAAATACTCCCTCCCTCCATCTTGAGAAATGATATATGGAAAAAGGTAAACAAAACCCCTGTGATTTAGACTTTGCTTCTTAGGGTCCTCAAGTATAGTTTAAGTAATACTTTCACTTCATCCTGAAAAAATCATGACTACAGAGCAGCGTCACTTCAAAGACCCTGTTAATAAAATCGAACGCTAGTGGAACGTCTCTGTAACAACCTTTCCTATTAGAGAAATTAAGTAGAAGGCTGGTCTTTTTTTGCATTTGATCCGAAGAGACTTAATGAGTGAGGTACCACAGGATCTCATTATGAGAGGGCTGGGCTCTCAGCGCAGCATCATAACATGCTTTCAACACAACCACTGACTCAAGAACATCCTGGGGTTCATCAGGAAAGTGAGATCATGCCAATGGGGTCACTTCATCTAAGAAAATCTCTTGGGTTTAGGTAATCATTTTGTTCATAATGATGAACACAACCAAATCACACACATACACCTAAGCATCTGATACTCCAAACTCATGGCTTTCTGTCTATAAGTTTCTGATGCCTCAGTGTTTTATCTCCATTTTTGAGTTTACCATTTCACCCTTTTTGGAATATGTAAAAGATAAATCCTATACCCTAATATAATGCCTCCTAGATTCTAGGATGTGAAAACAGACATTTCAAAAATACTTAGGCTAATGCTATATACTAGGTATGCTGCCCAAATTTATGCACTTTCATTTTGGGGATCTAAATATATACACACACATAAAACATATGCATTAGCAGAAACTTCCACCATACACACAAAAGTAGCACCGTGAGAACGCACATTCCTGGAACAGGAGGCTGAGACGTGGTGTCAGCCATAGAAAGTGCTTCTCACCACCAGCAGCAGCTGCCTGTGGGGTTCCAGCATGACAAATGCAGAGCTGACTCATGGGATCAATTATACAAAAGCAGCACTTGTGGCGTTAAAAACAATATTCTGTGTGTTCATCTCCTATTAAAACAGGTTAAGAAGTCAAAGGAGTCCCACCAATCATTTGATTAGCAAATCGATACGCAAAGCTCTCCCTCCCTCATTCAAACCTCCATGTGAATTCCTTCCGCTAGACACCGGTTCCCAGTAACCTTTTTCATGATCTCTCATTAAATTCAATTAAAAAAACCTACTCGAGTATTAAGTTAAAGATGAAATGTCAATCTGTAATTTTTGATCATAATAAAAATCAGCTGTCCAATATTCCTCAATGTTCCTAATTTTGCTTTAAGCAAATTGTTGGTCTTGTTTAAAAAAATATTTGTTTAAATCATGACAAAAATTGGAACAAGCCAGTTGTAACTTACCCTCCCGCCTCCAAGCGGACTATCATACCCTCTAAAAAACCTGTTTTCCCTGAGGAGAAGCAGCAATAATTCTCATTTTAAAGCAGTTCTCTATGACGTGCTCCCGAAGCACAAGCAGCGTTTGCGATACTTACTGAGTGTTTCTCCTGCTGGCCCATAACTCCATGGTTAGCTGGGATTGCTAGTGGTTTCATAATGCAGAAACATATGCTGAACTGAATTTACACATCATGTACCAATCTCTCATGGATGGCAAGTCACCCTCTACAGCATTAAATTAAAAGAAAGGAGGAAAAGAAAAGGAAAAGGAAAAAAAAAAAAAAAAAGAGGGAGGAGGAAACCATGCGGCAGCTTAAAGTGTCACTACTGGCAAGCTTGAAAAAACCCTCACACTTGTAGACCAGAAAAGGAATCCGAGCCACGGTGTTTGTCTCCATTTTTATAACATTGGAACTCTAACCATCTTGGGCTCTGACAAGCCTGAGGAAACCTTAGACAGCTCTCAGTCTTCCCAGAGAAGATCATTTCGGAGACTGAAGAACGAGAGGCAAAAGAAAAGGAGGAAAGAGAAAAAAAAAAAAAGCTAAAATGGCTGACTGCACACAGACTCCCCTCGAAAAGGCTTCATACAGAATTATAGTAGTCAGGGTGGTATGAGAACCGGTCTCTAGCATTCAGCCAAGCATTGTTAATACTCTTGTTTCATTTGCAATCACACAGACGAGCCCCTTTAACCAACAAAAAAGGAGAAGAGAAAAAGAAAGAAAGAAAAACCAGGGCAGAGCGTGTGAATCGGGACCTCCTCCCTAGCTGCTAATGATGCTGACAGAGTGGTGACCAGTGATCTCTGTCCCACTCCACTAACCAAGTTTGCACAATTAATCTTAGCAGCATGACACTGATGGACATTTAATTTAATGATGCCTGTCTCTCACAACACAAGCATGACTGCTAGCGAGAGTCACTAACACACACACGGCACATGCACACACACACACAATCTCGAGAATCATGAGTCTGAATGCAATACACCAATATAATTACATTATTGTGCTTACTTTGGAGGACCATGGCTGCAGGCAGTTGGCATAGCAACGCACAAGGAAAGCCATTTCCTGGGTAGAGAGAAAGCTTCCTTTCCTAAATAAAAAATTCCTCTTAGGAAACAAACGGCATTGCTGCTTCCTGCAGAAAGCAAGACACTGTAGTCTGTCTCTTAACCTGCAAGGCTCACACTCAATGCAGTTCTAGTGATGTAAGTAGATTTCTCTCTCACCCTCCCTCTCCCCCTATACACTGAAATATTCAGCTCAAATGGAACGCACATTCCTTAAGGCTCGCCCCCTCCTCTACTTAACCATTTCACTCATTAAGGTAGCGATGGACAATTCAGATAAAGTAACAAGCTCTTGCCTGTGTTATATCAGCGGCTGTAGGTTAAGCAAGTCTCAGAGGGATGGAATCCATTGATTGCTGACTCCAAATAATATCACTGAAGACAGGGTGGGAAAACGGAGCAAGGACTTACTTGAACAGCTTTGAACTAAAACATGATTTTGCACCAAGGTGAAGATAAAGGAATGGAAGTGACCGCTTCCCCACCCTCAGGTATCACTGTGCTACAGGAAACAAGTATCTATTAAAATTTTACAAAATGCACATTTAACAAGCTTTATACAAATTTAGGAGATGTGATTTTTCACACACACACACACACACACACACACACGGCGCCTTGCAAATAATATCAAAATAAACCCACTTGGGGTTTTTAAAAAAGAGCTCCAATTTAATTTAATTATATCATAAACTCTTAATTTCACCTACGTGAGTTGCTTGGAAGACATCATAGTTGACAAGGAATAAGGACGTTTTAACTCCGAAGCATGGTCAGTTTCTTATAGTCAAATCTATAAACGGTATACATAATAGAACATAGACATGAAAAATCTAGCAACTTTAATATTCAACTTTGGAATTATCAGTACTTGCTAATCTGTATTTCTTTCCTACCTACCTAACACTGCACCCATCCTAGTCTCTTTGCTTTTACCCCTCATATTTAAAGGCAACCATTCTCTCCACATCACTATGTTGGATCCTTCTCCCCATTCATATCCAACAGACCCCTTTCATAGACTTCTAACATTATCCATCTTCCCTCTTTCTCCACATATATTCAACGTCTCCCCCTTAACTAGAGATTATCTGCACTGGCTTTTAAATATGTTCAGGCATCTCCCAACTCAAAAACAAAACCCAGAAACCTTCTATGAATCCTACATGCTCCCATGGGCTACAGTGTAATCCCTTCCCCACTTCACAATCAAATCTCTCAAGAATTACCTACTTTGATTTCCACCATTTCCTCACTCCACGCACGCCGCAGATGAGCAGATGAAGGACCATCAGGGTTCTGTTATATTATTTATACATCTAGGAGTTATCCTCACCACCTTTCTCCACGTCCGATCCATCAAAATATCCATTAATTAAATTCTCCACCTTGTTTCAAGTTTCAATTTCTTTTGACCTCTGCTACCATCCCACGCCAATCATTATTTTTGCCTTGAAAATTCCAAAAGTCTCTTTATTGAACTGTCTCGACTGAATTCTAACCCCACCCACCCAACAGGTTTAACAAACTACCTCCTGGGATCTTTTAAAAACTAAAATCTTTTCATTTCGATTGAATCCCTTAAGACTCTTTTTCAAATTAAAATACATGCTCCCAGTATAGACTAAAACTCTTATTGTCTGCAAGATGTATGATTTCAACACTTACACCATGCTCATGACCTCTAAGTCACCTGGGCTGCTCCAGCTTCCGTGAATGAGCAAGAGGACCTTTTCACATGTTGATTCCACTCTCTGCCTAAAGCTCTCCTTCACCCTCCCTTTCCTGATTGACTCCTACTCCACCCTCAAAAACATAATGGTGAAATGCCCTCAAAGTTATCAAGATATTGCGTATCACTTCCCTATAGGGCTTATTAGAGTTGTGATTTTATATTTAATCATGAAATTATTTAAGGAGTAGTGTCTGCTTTCCTCCTACACTCTAATCTCCATGAGATTAGAGTACTGTGTTTGTGATTCCCTGTACCTAGCATGGTTTATATCGCAGGCACTCACATTTTCTTGAATGAATAAAATCTCCACTGACTGGGAATGGACATTATTAGCAAGATCATATCTGAACCTGTAAACTAGTTCCTATCAAAATTTCAAATACTTTTCTTTAATACACAAATAATTTCAAAGTAAATGGTACTGATCTTTGACAAAGGAGGAAAGGCAATATAATACAGTAAAGATAGTCTCCTCAACAAATGGTACTGGAACAACTGGACATCAACTAGTAAAAAGAAAAAAGACACAAACCTTATACCCTTCACAAAAATTAATCAAAATGGATCACAGACCTAAATGTCAAATGCAAAACTATAAAATTCATACAATAATGGGATAGCAGGAGAAAACCTAGAAGAATTTAGGTATGGTGATGCCTTTTTAGATACAATAGCAAAGACAGGATCCATGAAAAAAGTCATTGATAAGCTAGACATCATTAAAATTAAAGACATCTGGATCTGTGAAAGATTATTGTAAGAAAATCAGAAGACAAGCCATAGACTAAAAGAAAATATATGCAAAAGACACTTCTGATAAAGTACTCATCAAAAATATAGAAAGAACACTTAAAACTGAACAATAAGACAAAACAATTAAAAAATGGGCCAAAGACCTTAATAGATGTGTCATCGAAGAAGATATATGAATGGTAATTAAGCATATGAAATGATGCCCTGCATCTTTTCACAGTAATAATGAATCACACTTAATATTAATATCTGTTCATTTATTTATAATATTTATCTGTAATAGTGTTTACCCATAGATTTCAATGTGCTCTGCAAACATGTAATTAAGCATGGTTAAAACAACAATAAGATACCACAATATGCTTATTAAAATGGTCAAAATCCAAAACACTGAAACACCAGATGCTGGTGAGGATGTGGAGCAAAAGGAACTCTCATTCACTGGAAGAGAAGGTGGTGGTTTCTTATAAAACTAAACATAGCACCATATAATCCAGCAATTACACTGCTTGGTGTTTACCCAAATGAGTTAAAAACGTATGTCCACATAAAACCTGCATATGAATATGTATATTCATGTTTGTATTCATAATTTATTTATATTCATAATTTCATAAGCTTTATTCATAATTGCCAAAACTTGGAAGCTAACAAGAGGTCTTTTGGTAGGTTAATGGATAAACTGCAGTACATCAAGACAATGGAATATCGTTCAGCACTAAAAATAGAGTCATCATGCCATGAAAAGGCACAGAAAAACCTTATAAATGCATAACCCTAAGTCAGTGGTTCTTAACCTTCTGGCCCTTTAAATACAGTTCCTCATGTTGTGACCCAACCATAAAATTATTTTCGTTGCTACTTCATAACTGTGATGTTGCTACTGTTATGAATCGTAATGTAAATATCTGATATGCAGGATGGTCTTAGGCGACCTCTGTGAAAGGGTCGTTCAACTGGCAGAGGGGTCGCGACCCACAGGTTGAGAACCGCTGCTAAGTGAAAGAAGCCAATTGGAGGGAGACAGAAATAGATGGAGCACAGAAGGTTATTAGGGCAGAGAAAATACTCTGTATGATACCATAATGATGCAGATATATGCCATACACATTTGTCCAAACCCACAGAATGTACAGCAGCAAGAATGAACCCTACAGTAAAGTGGGGACTTTGAGTGACTATGAAATGTCAATGTAGGTTCTTCCTTGGTTAAAAAAAAAAAAGGATCATTCTGGTGAGTGATGCTGATATTAGGGGAGGCTATGCATGTGTGGGGGAATTTGGGGAGTATCTGTATCTTTCCCTCAATTTTGTTGTAAACCTAAAACTGCTCTAAAAAATAGTGGGTTTTTTTTTTTTTAAATAAATGGTGTCAGGAGAGAGAAGCAACCTCATGTCCATCTATGAATGAATATTTAAACAAAATGTGGTATATACAGAGAATGGGATATTATTCAGTCTTAAAAAGTAACAAAATTCTGTTACAAGCTCCATGGATCAACCTTGAAGACACTATGCAGAGTGAAATAATCAAGTCACAAAAGGACCAATACTGTACAATTCCACATATATGAAGTACCCTAAGAGTCATCAAGTGAAGAGAGAGAAACAAATGGTGGTTGTCAGGAGCTGAGGGTAGGGGGTAAATAATAATGGGAACGAAGTTTCAGTTTGAGAGGATGAAAAAAATTCTGGAGATGATGGTGGCAGTGGTTGCATCACAATGTGAATGTACTTAATACTACTGACTTGTACACTTAAAAAGGTGGTTCAAATGACCAATTTAAATGTTACATATATTTTACCACAATATGAAAAAAAGTAAACGGCAACTCAAGAACGAAATAATCAAGTTCTACAACTTTCGTCCATCTAGCCCATGTGACAAAAACTCTTCTCTAGTTTACATCAAGTTACCCCCATGCTGAGGGTGCCAGCGAAGGTTTCCCATTGCCTGCCTGCCTCTGGAGAAAACGTGCCGCTTCTCTCAAGGAGGAAACTACCCGAATCGGGGAACCTGACAGATGAAGTCAGGAAATCACACTTCCTCAGGCACGGATGCTTTTCTGTGCTAAGACTAGGTGAGATTTCTCTCACAACCTGGCTCCATGCCTACAACCTACATATCTTAAAACTCATGATTGTAACACTGAAATTTTACTATCCATACTACCTTGTACACTGAAGCACAATTATGCCAGATTATACACAGGATGCCACACAGTGCGTTAAGAAATGAAATATAAACTGAAGGTTGAAGAGAATCCCTTATTACAGATTTTACACAATAAATAAATCACTCTTACCTGAAATAGCCTTAATTTGATGACTTATATTAATCCCATTCGTTAACAACCTAGATTTAGCGAGTAGCATTAAATAGACCCAGCTAGAAAAAGGGCCATGTAACAACTTTCTGCCCCTATGTCATGAACAACTAATGACTTCTAATTATCGGCAACAATGATCCAAAAGACAAAGATTACATACATAGTTTAGGAAACTACTTAATGCAAAACCTTTCCGTGCTAAATTTAATGCCATTCTATTCACATATTTCGTCACCTAAAGTATTCCCTTTTTAATTACTGTGAACTTGAGAAAAATGGTCCATTCTTCTCAGTAATAATGAATCACACTTAATATTAATATGTATTCATTTATTTATAATATTTATTTGTAATACCTATAGTGTTTACCCATAGATTTCAATGTGCTCTGCAAACATGTAATTAAACATGGTCAAAACCCAAGGGAAGCAATAAAATAATGTATTCACCTTTCATAGGAAAATTAAGTATATATGGTTACAGAGTTAGCAATTTGGAAGAATATAAAATAGAACTCCATGTTGCTAATATCATTTACTTCACTTATCCACTATATATTGATTTCTTCCCTCTTCCCCTTCTCCCAAAGGAAAAGCTATAGAGGTTGGAGAAAATCTGTGGGAGAGGCAGAAACAATTTATTCCTTGACATCCAGAAACAAGAAATTTCACAATTTTGATTCCTAATGTTTTATTGTTCACCAAAGAAATAACATTAAAAAATGCTATTTTCTCTATGAGTACACCAAACCAATTAAGCACTAAGCAAATGCAAAATTAAGTTACTGTATTAGGTTTGGCCAGAAGTTTTAGTTCTCTTTTTCTAAACTAAATATCGCCCCATTAGTATTATAATTTTTTTCTAAAAAAAGTTGCTTATCGGACAAATTCTTTATACATGTAATTCAATCCTGTATTTCAAATAATGTATTCCATCCTTGGGTGCAGTTCTGACAGGTCTTCCACACATATCCTTTCAAAGCAATCATAGAAGGAATCCAGCTAAAGTTTTATTTTTTTCTACTTGGACCAAATAAAATGGTAATTCGAGTACATTGTTAAAAATAATTTAATTATTAAATAAAATGAGAGACTGATACATAATAATTACTGAACAATTATCTGAGTTGAATTAAAACACAGGCTTTAGAAATACAGGAAACCTGTTACTTGAATTAGTACTTAGATCTAATTGAGAGTCCAAGAAAGATCACCCAGAAATACTCCAAAAATATGCTCCAAAGCAATAGTGAAGCTATTTTTCTTTAGTGAAAGTTTCTAACAAACTGTTTATGTTGTATCTGATTCATAGTTGGAAAAATAATGCAATAACTTTTTCATAATAAACAACGCTCAATACAGGGGTAAAGGTAGGTTTATAGTTGCCAGTATGCGAAACAGAATTTATTCTTGTGTTATTATTTATTAATTATTGTATTATTTTCCATTTGACCAACTGTAAACCTACTTTTGCCCCACTCCGTTTTTAGAGAAAAAAATGAGATTGTCTGAGATGAAAACGTGAAGAAAAACAAAATAAAGAAGCCTGTAAGTCTGTGAGAAATCCCAACATAAAGAATAGGCTTTTTAAAAATACAATTATTTAAAAACTGAGCAGGCTTTAATAGCTCATTTAACAAAGCTTACATCATTTCCTAGGACCTAGAACATACTTAAGAAAAGAGCAGACCTCATCTTGAAGTGCTCAAGGTGGCAGAGGTGGAGAGAACTTGTACAGGAGTTGCAAATCATTCCACTGCTTTTTCTAGGGACAAGAGCTTCCAACTGGGCTCCTTACCATAGTATTTCTTAAGCCAACACTCTGAACGTAAACAGCAATTACTATTTTTATTACTAATTTAGCATGTAACATATCCCCTTATGATTAAGGTGTTTGCACAAACAATGAATTGTTTAATTATGGCTCTCTTTTTTTTTATTTAGTGATTTGAGAGGGGAAAGGGAGGGATGGAGGGAGGGGAAACATCTATTTGTGCCACTTACTTATGCATCATTGGTTGATTCTTATATGTACCCTGACCAGGGATCAATTCCAAAACCTTGGGAGTATCAGGACAATGCTCTAACCAACTGAGCCACTCAGCCAAGGCCAATTATTGCTCTATTTTTATTGAACAAAAAAGAGGAATTTTGAACACAAACTGGAATATAAGTTAGCTGAAGGCAGGGACCATACAACATTTTATTTATCTAATACTGTCAATGATAAGTTATGCTTATCTCTAGAATTAACAGACAGTAATGATTCAAAGAATGACTGCATAAGTGATTGCACTTAAAACTTTTCAAAACTAACTGGTCTAAGTATTATCATACCAGCCTTAGGGTGAGGACACACACATAGGATAAATGTGTAGCCATAAATGATGTCCAATTTGTTTACTTACAAAATTAGGAGTTTTGGATAGGGGAGGTCAAACTGGAGGAGCAATTCATGGGGGAAGGTAGATGGGAAGAGTTACCTGTAAAACTGAACTGGCCAAAGTTCCTTATGAGCCAATGCACAATGGTTTAAAACTCTATTATCATCTCAAGTTACATTATCGGCTAAAATATCCATAGCAAGGAAGACAGGAAGTTCTACTGGAATCTGCATTGTAGGAACTTATGTAAGTTACAGCAACCAGTTCTAGACATCATTATTCATTATCTCCCCTAGACATCAAGACTTAGGGGAGATAATGAGTAACTGTAGTATTCAAACAGCAGGAAACCTAAATGATAAGATAAAGTGCTTAGGAAAGCTACAAGAAGTCAGGAAGGGCCTGGCCCACATGGCTCAATGGCTGAGCTTTGACCTATGAACCAGGGGGTCATGGTTTGATTCCCAGCACATTTGCGGGCTTGATCTCTAGTGGTGTAAAGGAATGCAGGAGGCAGCCAATTGATGCTTCTCTCTGAAATCAATAAAAATATGTATTTTTTTTAAAGTCAGGAATGTTGAACCCAGAGAAAAGGCTTAATGGAATAGGATCTCTTTAAATATCTGAAGCACAGTTATATGAAATGTAATATGAATATTCATTCATGTTGCTTTAGAACATATCCAGAACCATGAACTAAAATTACAGAGAGAGAGAGATTTCAGCTAAACATAAAGAAAACTTCCTTAATAATTAGCCTTTTTCTATAATCCTAACTAATAAAGAGGGAGTATGCTAACTGACCCTCACGCCGTCGCAAAGATGGTGGTGCCCACAGCCAATAAGGAGGGAACATGCTAATTGACTGCCCCCACCCTCAAAGATGGCAGTGCTCACAGCCAATAAAGAGGGAATATGCTAATTGACTGTCACGCCCTCAAAAGATGGCAGCAGCCAATAAGGAGGGAATATGCTAATTGTCTGCCACACCCCCAAAGATGGCAGCACCCACAGTCTCAAGAGTCCCCTAGGGCCGGCCTGAGGCGCAGGCAACCCTCGAATGGCAGCTGCCAAGCTGACACCCAAAGCACAGGCAAGCCTCGGATGGCAGCTGCCCAGCTGACACCCAAAGCACAGGCAACCCTCGAATGGCAGCTGCCCAGCTGACACCCAAAGCACAGGCAAGCCTCGGATGTCGGCTGCCCAGTCGCAAAGGGCCGGCCCGAGGCACAGGCAAACCTCGGCTGTTGGCTGCCCAGCTGCCCAGAGCTGCCCGAGGCTCAGGTAACCAGGGCCAGCGAGGCTTGCACTGCCGGCAGTGGCAGCAGTAGAGGTGTGATGGGGGCATTGCCTTCCCCTGATTGCTGGGTCGCCTCCTGCCCCTGAGGGCTCCGGGACTATGAGAGGGGGCAGGCCGGGCTGAGGGACGCCACCCCCCTCCCCCCCCCCCCCCCGCTTCCAATGCATGAATTTTCATGCACCAGGCATCTAGTAAATAATAATTGTTATGATTTACTAAAACCTTAATTTGTACCAGGCAACAGGGTACAATTTTTACATGATATTAAGGACTAGCCTGCAAATATCAGTTCAAATGTAATTTTCTTTTTTTTTAATCCTCTCCCAAGGA
Organism: Myotis nattereri; assembly: GCF_964212035.1. NCBI lineage: Eukaryota > Metazoa > Chordata > Mammalia > Chiroptera > Vespertilionidae > Myotis > Myotis nattereri. Next base: position 46,943,894 of record NC_138080.1, on the reverse strand, counting down.
TATTTCTTTCATCGATATTTAGAGAGAGTGTGGAAAAGAGAGAGAGAGAAACACCCATGTGAGTGGGACACATCGATTGGTTGCCTCCCACATGCTCAGGACCAGGGCCAGGAGCCTACAACTGAGGTATGTCTGGACTCAAACCTGGGACCCTTCAGTCCCCAGGCCGACACTCTATCCACTGAGCCAAACCGGCTAGAACAGTCCAACTGTAATTTAAAAGCAGAGACTGAATGCCAGTGATTATAAGGAAAAAAATAAATTTAATTAAGTAGTTTGGCTGGGAGAGTCCTAAAATCTTTTCAAGTTTTTAAAGTTATCTAACATGACTGTTACCAAATATTAGCTGCTTGCAAAATGACACTCGGAGGAATAATATGATATAGAATCATAGTAAAAGAAAGTTCACATGAATGGAAAATTAATCTATCTTGGGGTAAAATTTCCTGGTAGCAATTACTCTTTATTCTGAGACTTTTGTCTTCCTACTTAGGCAGTCAGAGGGGAATATTAAAATGTTCTTACTCTTGAAAAAATTATAGAGATAATTAGACAATAGTTTAGAGGTTTTCTTTTTTAACGTCCTAACTTTCCAAATTTATCAAACTTAAGGTAAGTAAAAAGTAATTTCCTTAATGTTACCAATAATTTGAATTATTAAAAACTGTACATAATTAGGTAATCCATTTTATAGAGAGTTTTTAAAACCTCTTGAAATTATTTAATATATGTTTTCAATATTCTTAAATATTACCAAAATACTTCCAATATTTTCTGGTGCAGAAGCAAGCAATTTTATGATGGCAGTTTTTCACCTCTAAAAACTATGACTACTTTTAGACATCTGTAAGTTGTTTTGATTCTTTAATAAGTCATACTTTAGAAAAGATCTTTCAGTAAGATTTGGCTTTATTGCTTATAATATTAGTGAATCTAACTTTTAAAACACACTAATTTGTTATGAAATGGCACTACTTACCAGTGAAAACCTGTATCTGTATAGGAATAAAACTAGAAAGGTTAAATAAAAAAATTTCTGGGCTTGATTTTTGAGAGATACATCATTCAAAAAGGAAAAAGCACTTAATTGCAACAAAAAATTGATTAATCAAACAAAGCTTATCATCATTCCAAATGAACTCAGTAATTATTCTTCATATTGGACAGTCTATGCTCTAGTCTATTTCTTTTCAAGGTTCTTAAATAGTAGGCATCTAAAATAATTTTATGTATTGGGAATGTGAAAAGATCTATGTCCAGGTTTGACTCTACCTGAATAACCATGAACACTGAACATGTTAGTTCATCTCATGTGTCCGCAACTGAGGTACATGCCCTTGACTGAAATCGAACCCAGGACCCTTCAGTCCACAGGCCGATGCTCTATCCACTGAGCCAAATCGGCCAGGGCTGACCTTAGCATTCTTACCTCCTAATAGTAGAGATACCATTACCTAGAGTTTAGAACTGCAGGAAGGTTTAATTGACAAAACATATGAGAAAACACCTAGCTAACTGGTATATATCATAAGCATTCAATAAGGATCAATTCTATTCTTCAAAGATATTCTAAAAAGGCAGTTGCATTCAAGCTCTGGGCAAACCATTATTTAATGTTCTATAGATGTCTGGCACTGATATTCTTGTGCCAATATGATTGTAAAGAGTTGTTAATGCAGATGGATCTATAATGCCACTCCTAGAAATATAAACTAATGCCAATTCTGAGAGTTTGATCCAAGGACATCAACATATAATCCAGATATTGCTGAGCACCTATTATATGCTCACAAAATGTATTCATTGGCATACAATATACTGTCAGCTTTCAAAGACACTATTGACTCTTCAGAAATTTAATTTTTAACAAACATGTTTCCATTATTAAAGTCTAATACTTTCCAAAAAACAAAACAAAAACACCTAATGTCTCCAAATAGATATCAAAACATAAATTTTCATGATGGTTCAAGAATGTTCATCCTAAAAGAAAATGACAGAATTTATAAATAGAAGCATCAATCAATGTTCGCCACCAAGAACAGAATTGTGACTGCCCTTCTGATGTAATTAAGTATTTTCCACACAGGAAATGCTTCCAAGTAAATTTGCCTGGAAATAGAAGATTGTCTCAAAATAGAAAATATTTTAGATGCCACAGAAATTCTTTAAATGTTCTCTTGAAAAAGAAGTCAGCCTATCAATAGGACCACATCAGCTTAAGATGACAACGTTCAGTCTTCCTTATAAATAAATGAATAAACAGAGCCCAACCCACACATCTAAGTTGTCCCTCTCCTCAAAAGCTATAAAAAATGCAAACAGAATATTTTACCTATTTATATTTTAATTGCACTTTGAAATTTTTAATTACTACCATGCTGATATTTTAAAAGATACTACTAGAATATTTAATTATATTTCCAACAATTACAATTGTTAGAATTGCTCACAAGTGGTCAGATGGGTCATATTCATGGAAGATTATATCTCCTGGTTGTGCCATAAAGTAGCAATTCACAGTATTAACACACAACCGTAAGTCTATAATGAAGCACTAAACAGAATAAGGCATCCACTCATTAATTCTACACTTGACCCCCAAGACTGAGATGGATAGTGCAGGAAACAAGGAATCAGGGATGAACTTCAGAAATCACCCTGGTGACTTCAACAATGTGCATGACATAAGCAAATGTATTGTTCACCACACGAAATGATTACTAAAAGATTACCTCAGAGCAAATGTGTAACAAAACCCATTTTTCTTGATGGCTTGTATTTTGTAGAAAATAAATGTTATTTCAAGGACATAAAGCAAAATAATAATCTGTTGGACCAAAATTTAAAAATATATGGGGCATTCAATCCAATGGGCTTTTAAGATTAAAGACAAAAACCAAAACTAGTAAGATATTAAGATTATATGCAAACAACCAGGAAGCACGGTATTTACAATAAAGGTAAAAATGTAGTAGGGGAGAAAATCAGACAATTATTTAATGCAGAAATTTCTCTTAGAAATAGTGCAGGAAGCTATAGTGACCACTAACCCAGAAGACTATTCATGTGGACATTTCTCGTTCATCAAGAGAAACACACCATTTCAAATTTGGGGAGCAGGACATTTCCAGTCCCTTCTCAAAGGCAGCTTTATCTTTTCAGATATTTTTCTTCAGTAGCTGATGACTGAATCACACCTAACCTCAGAGCACACTCATGAGTAGTAAATCTAGTTTGTGATAGCAAAGGAAACTAGCCACGGATGTTGTAAAATAAGCAGAGCAAGTGAATGCAAAAGCAAAAAAGGAGCCTGTAAAATTGAAAATACTAAAAGTGGAGGATAGCAAACATGGAAGAGAATTCTAGAAAAGCAGTAAGAAGTTTTGAGAATAAAGAAGTTTTAGATACATTGCTAGGTTATTTATTTTGCACTGTCAAATGAAACAATTTGTAATAATTAGATGAGATTATCCTGAACATTAACTATTAATCACCCACAGGATGTTGTCAAAAACATCCACGGTGATGGTTTTTTGAGAAGGTTCGGTAGGGAGGGACCTAAAACTAGTCTTAACGGTATTGGCATATGACCAAAAACCAATTTTTAAAGGTTATCTTTCAGACACTTCACTGTTATGATAGCAGCATACTTTCATACCAAGCATTTGCATATAAAATTTTTAAGTATTTTAAAATTCTGCATAATGGCTAATTATCTTAATAGGGAAGGGGAGATAGACAACTTTTTTTGGAGGAGGGAGGGGGCGCGATGGGCAGAAAGGGACTTCAAAAAGAAAAATCCTGAAGAGAAAAATGCTCTAAATGAGAAATACTAAATCAATTAAGTAAAAACGTCTTGGAAGCTCACTACTGTAACTACAACCATGGGTTGTTGGTAAGCATCCAATACAATTAATATACTTAAAACACAATTATTTAATGTAAAACATTTTAAATTTCTTCTGATTCCATCCAAAGTTAGCTTGGGAACTTTCCATTTTCTCCTAGAACCTAAAAGGGAATTAATCGGCAAGAAGAAAACAGAAATACAGAGAAAAATAATACAGGAAAACCAAGTCAGGCCCAGCGTCACAGGCCTGTGCTTTATTTTTTTTTTACTTTAGATATATATTTTATTGATTTTTACAGAGAGGAAGGGAGAGGGATAGAGAGTTAGAAACATCAATCAGCTGCCTCCTGCACACTCCCTACTGGGGATGTGCCCGCAACCAAGGTACATGCCCTTGACCGCAATCGAACCTGGGACCCTTCAGCCTGCAGGCCGACGCTCTATCCACTGAGCCAAACCGGTTAGGGCAGGCCTGTGCTTTATGCAGCCACACGGGGCCCCCTGCGCTCAGAGGACCCCTGCACTTGGTTTTTTCATGGAACACTATTTTTACTCGAAGGAACAAATAATGGACAAATGATGTTATTCAGACTTGGGTATTTGGCAGATATTTTCTTGAAAATGAACAAGCTGAGCTTGTCACTGCAAGGAAAACAGCTGATAGTACTCTGTCCATGATAAAATTTCAGCTTTCAAGTAAAAATTAGACTTTTGAAATATCATGAGCTTGACAGCTTCCCCAAAATTAAGGCCTCTTTATAAGACTGGTAGTGACTTATCAAATGTGATTTTTTTTTAATGTTGCATAACATGCCAAAATTTGTAAGACTGCTTAACTCAGTGAGCAATGCATGATGTTTCCAAATCATGCATGGAATAAAGTCATTTAACATGTAAGACCAATGAGTTTTAATAAAAGAGAGTAAGAAAAGTTCATTGACATAGTTACATGTTCCTCATGGCAAGCAGACCTTTAAGAAACTGCGACCAGTCAACTTTTGGTATAGCATATCAGTAAGATTATTCGAAACACTGTTAAAATACTTCTCCTTTTTCCAACTACCTGTGGGCGGCCAGAATTTCTTCATATACCTTACATACTTCAACCAGAAGAGCATATCATAACAGATTGAATGTAGGAGTAGTATGAGAATCCAGCTGTCTAATATTGAGCCAAATATTGAACATATTTGCAAAAGTATAAAACAATACCACTCTTCTTATAATTTTTTGTTTTATAAAATATAGTCATTTCCATTAGAAACCCTTATATTAATGTACAATGGGGTTATTTGTAATTAATACATATTTTTTAATTTTTCAGCTTTAATTTCTAATATGGCAAATAATGATATAGATAACTCATAAAAACAGAAGTTTGTTGGAGTCCTCAAAAAGTTTTAAGGAGTTCTGAGAAAAAAAAAAAAAAAAGGTTTGACAACTGGTTTCCTAACAGATGAACTAGGAAAATCATCAGCCTCTTAGCTCGTTTTTTTTTTTTTAACCCTCACCTGAAGAAGATATGTTTGTTTTTTATTAAGTTTGAGAGAGAGAGAGAGAGAGAGAGAGAGAGAGAGAGAGAGAGAGAGAGAGAGAGAGGTGTGTGAGAGAGAAACATTGATCGGTTGTCTGCCATATACAACCCAATTGGGATCAAACCTGCAACCTAGGTATGTGTCCTGCCTGGGAATCGAACCCCCAAACCTTTTTGGTATTCAGAACAATGCTCCAACCAACTGAACCACTTGGCCAGGGCTTAGCTCTTTTAAAGAATCCACAGTTATATTTAGATGCAATTAAGACAAAATCCTATATGTACATAAAATACTACTTCAGCTGAACTCTCTAAAGACTTAATCCTCTTGCAGAATGTTAGCTGCTCATACTGTTCCAGTCTAACTAAAGTTAGTACCAAAAGTCAGGCAAACATTTGTACCAAGGAGAAAATAAAAGACTGAAGGTATCAAGTGCTCATCAATAATGCCGGTTGGCAAGGGCATCAATACCATCAAGAATATCAATGATGCGCACAGATTCTCTACATCCATTTGGCTGAGGATATATATGCTTATTTCACAAATTAGCAAATGGCAAAATGATCTTTTGCTAAAAACTTTTCGGAGTATTCCAAAATTCCTGATGATTCAAACAGCTTTTATAAGGTCCATAAAAATACAGCTTTTTTATAAGGTTCATAAAAATACACATAAAGAAATGGATGGAAAGTAAAACGTATACTAATAATTAGTGAAAGAAAAATGTTAAAATTTATTTTGAGATTTTAACTTTATTGTCTAACACTCCCAAATGCCTTCTAGATTGCTCCAAAACCACATGACCGAATATTATTGCTAGTTTCATAGACATCTGAGTAAAAAAATAAAGACAACGTGAATTATTTTCTTTTTCATCCTCAATTTCTTCCCTTCTGACTTACCCTGCCACCCAATGTATCTCAACCAGTAATTCACACTTCAGATCTGGGCCACTCCACTACCACATCATTTCTCCTCTAGGCTAGTAATTCCAAATCCACATTACATTCAACGCTCCTTATGATCATCCCAATAAAAAGGGGAAAAGGAAAATTATTTTTTTAAAAGCCACCTGATCCCATACTAAGTCCATAAGAACTTGCTTTAATCTAAGCAATTCTTTGGCAAGGCTTTTTGTTTTCCAATAGATTGTACAATTACTTCCATCCAAAATATCTTAAAGTTATTTTTCAGCCTATGTCTGACCTAAACAATCACATGGGATACTAGGCATATCTGTGAATCATTGTATTCAAGTCAGTCAAAAGTTTACTACTGATAGTCTCTACAATACTGAACTGTAAACTTAGAAACAGTTAAGATGGTACATTTAATGCTATATATTTTACAAAAAAATTTGATTATACACTTTAAATAGCTGAACTGTAACTCAATAAAGCTATTTTTTAAAAAGAGTGGGTTGGTTCCTAATCAGGATTTTTTTAAAAAAAAATAAAAAAAGGAAAAATATTTACTACCGAGATATGAATAATGACTAATTTTTTTGAGAAAATAAGGGGGAAATTTTATGTACACAATTATGTGTAACATATAGTAGGCATTTTGAAATTATTTTAATTTAAATAATTAAAATTTCCTTTCACAAGTAATTTAAATCTAACACCTACATACTGAATAAAAGGCTAGCGCTTCCTTTAGAGGCCAGCACTGGCTAATAGAAAATAATTGCAAGTGAATGTTTTAACACTGGATTCAAAATCAAAAGAGAACATTTCTAGTCACTCAGTATTTCAAATAGTGAAAACAGACAACTTTACAACTGATAAATCATAAAAAGATCAATTCAGCACTGGCAGCAAATAGGTCTCTGTATCAAAGCAGATTTTTCCAAAGAAAAGAGACATTTTTCAAATCAGCATAGAGCACTGCAAAATCTCATGACCAAACATAAATCACATGATAAGAAGTGAAACAGCCGAAGATGAAAAGGATCTTTGCTAAATTTTTCGCCAAGTATATTTAAGACGTACACAGGCACAGAGAGCCACCAGTGCTCACAATTAGAGGCAGGACAAAGTGGCAGTGATCTTTTTGACAAATAAATTGCTTGAAATATTGCATGACTTGCTACACAACACCCACCCTTATTACTTTCCATTTCCAAGTGCAACCAAAAGATGGGTCCAATTATGACATCAATACAAGCTTTCTTTCAAAATGGAATGAAAGAACAGTAAATCCCAGTGGGCACGGTAGTTCTGCAGCAGAGATGATGTAATACATAAAAATAGACATCCTCCAACAGAAGCTGAAACTTGGGTAAACAGCGCAGTGCATACTATTCTCAACTGCCTTGCATGAATTTGCAATGCATGTTGTTAACAGAGCTAGAGGAATCATTTTATGTTTTAAACTGTTTCCTGATTTACATTTCAATTTCTATACATCCTCTATATTGTAATTTTCCAATCTGTATAAATTAAATCAGCATAAATACCTGATTATAACTGCAAGAAAGAGAAACAGCCCCCCCTCCAAAGCCAGGAGATTGAGACCACGGCAGCAGTGTTAACACGCTGCATTTTGCCAGAAATTGCAGCACATATGGCACAGGATTGTTATGTCCACCTATTGTTCAAAGACCTTTCCACAGGGAGCTTTCTGCAGGATTTTAAAATGCAACATGATCTAAGTGAAGAGGAACCAGGAAACCTGCTAATAATGAGCGTGAAAAAGCAAAGGATACTTTGGGCACTCCTCTTTAAAAAAAACCTCTCTTATGCAAATAAAAACATCAGGCATGAATATGATAAATAGTATCTAGCAAAATCTGTGATTTTGTGTGTGTGTGTGTGTCTGTGTGTGTATGTCACTTTTCTCTAACACGCTGCACACACACCCTTTTCCATTTTTCATTCGCTGATTCAGTTTGCACATTTCTATTGGGCTCTTTGGATTAAAAGTATTTTTCTTTGAGCCAAAATATTAAAGCCATTCCAGCTATGCCTGATTCCTCAAGGCTCCCTGTCTATGTGACCCTAAGTACCTGGAGTTCCGTGTATCCCTATATTATACTTGTCTGTATTCCCTGTGAGATTATAAAGTCACTAACAGCAAGATTCTGTGTGTCCTATAAACCTTTATAGCCCCAGAGTCTGGCACAGACCTGAAACAGGTAGGTATTCAATAAATATTTGTTAAATGAACAAAAAATGTAAATGAAAATATTAACTGAGCTTTCCTCTCTGTAAGAAATAGAATACACAAATTTTCTTTAATTCCATCCTATTATATTTCACAAACAGGCATCAATGACAATATTTAAGACAAAGGTTTAGGTTCAATTAAGAAATTGATGAATTTAAAGAAGAATGATAAGTAGTGAAATTATAATAGATTGTCCCTATATTTGAATAATTTCTGTAAATGCATATAAACAGGTTTTAAAATATCACATGAATAAATTAGTCAGGTGGACATAAATTTGTTGTTATAAATTACAATTTTTTTAACTAATCAAAACTATCAATAAGTCCTTCACTGAGGATGAAACCAACTTAAATCAAATCTATCTCTCTAAAAAAAAAAGAGATGATTTCAAAGATAAATAAGATATAATCTAGGAATAACTATATAAAGATGATAAGAAAAAGGACTTGTCTAATTATTATAAAGAATAACCTTATAAAAACTGGGACTCATTTTCATAAGCCTCATACAAGAATCAATCATATTACATGGGTTGCCACATTTTATAAATATTGTATTATCACTAACTATAATAAAAAATGATTCAAATAATGTTGTAATATTACATTTAATTCAACTTACATTATATTAATTTTATACAGTATTTTTGTTACTTTTGTACACCTGCACCAAGAACTTTAAACTAAGCCTAATCTACTGACTCAATACATACTTATTAAACAGTACTCTGAAATATATATTCATATTGTAGTAAAGGACAAATAATAAAAGATATGTGTGGGACATATCTTTTTATATGATGGTCTAAAGGGTTTTGATTTTTTCAAAAATTCTGCACTGATTAAAGTTTTCTTACACTGTGTTCAAATCTTCCCAGTTCAAATTTTGTACACAGCAACAGAGCCATACTTTTCTGGAGGAGTAGGAGTGGGAATGAAAAGTCAATCATAACTTCCAAGTGTGAAGAGCATTTTAATTATGCAACCAGCCTTAAAAGGCTGAAAATTTTTGAAATGTCCATTGGTACACATAACCTCCACAGTGTAACCAGGACAACTTTTCTTCAGCCTTCAGCTTAACATCACTGTATCATATTTGCTCTTTCCAAACTCAGAAGATGGTAGAGCTGTTTTTACATTAAAATAAAGGAAAGGGAAAAAAAAGATGACAGAACAGGCATGTACCGGCTTCCCCCTGACTCCAGTCCTTCTTCCCCTTAAGTCTTACCACCTCTCCTGTCCATTTTAACACAGAACTCAGACTTCCCTTCCCACAGAAACGTATAGAATAAATTACCCATGAATGCAGACAGGGCCTTCATTATGGTTAAAATAAAAAAACTACCCCCACAACCACCCAGCCTATTCTAAACCGGGAGACAAGGTAAACCTGCCCAAAGCCCTAAGTCAATCTCCAAATCTTCCAGCCTCTTCCAGGAACCTACTACCACTTGCCTCTACATCTTTACTCACTCCAAGATTGGTAATTCATGCCACATCCTATTTCCTGGCTGTCTTAAATACAGCCTCAGATGCACCTTCAAAAAACAGGATCCAATATTTTCAATTATGACCATGTTGTTGCCAAAATTAGGTTAAGAATATAATCAAAATGTAAGGAAATGCTAATGAAAGCCATCTCCAATCTTCTCTTCTCACTGCATTTTAAAATATTTTTTTCTTTCAGCAAACCTCACACACTTGCCTTGAAAAAATGTCCGGATAACATTCTACACCAGTGGTTCTCAACTTTGGCTGCACATTGGAATCACCTGGGAATCTTTTTAAAATCCTGATTTCTGGGCCTCATCCTCCGGAAATTCTGTTTCTTTGTTATGGGGTGGGGCCACAACATTAGTAACAAAGAAACAGAATTTCCGGAGGATGGGGCCCAGAAATCAGGATTTTAGAAAGATTACCAGGTGATTCTAATGTGCAGCCAAGGTTGAGAACCACTGTTCTACGCGGACTATATGGGTATTTATGTTTTTGAATCAAATTATTATAATCTGTTTTAAACTACTGAAACAAGCCAAATTTTTTTAAGTGTACATAAAGAATACATCAAAATTCAGTGCACATTTTAATTCAATTCCTAGTTCTAAATAGGAATTAGACTGATAATTTTTCACATTAAAAAAGAGGATTAATTACGCACTGATATATCTTTTAAAATGTGATTATATATTTTTAAAGTATTCCTTTACCAGGTAAAAGCTCAAAACACTGGTGTATTTAAAAATTTTTTTATACAAAATTTAAAAATTGTATCAATTTTTTTTGGATTTACCACATCATTTTAAAATTAGCAGTGCTTCTAAAATATAATATAGCAATCATGCCTCCTGTGGCATTTTAATATGTATGTATTTTTTGTATGCAACATAAAATAATTGCTCCATTTTAATTTTAAAAATTATATAAATATTTCATGCTATCAGACAAGGTTATAATAATAGCCAAAGATATCATATTGATGATAGACTTCTAATGTGAATTAAATTATTTATGACCTTTTTCCTGTGCATTAAAGAAACCCCAACCACAAAATTTTACTAGTTACTTAAATCAGTTTCCAGAGATAAATCGTTTTTAATTCCTTGATTCCAAATTTCCTGATAAACCCAAATTTGACCCACAATTTCAAAAGAGTATCACTGAAAATCATAAATTAATCATGTACTGGTATGAAAATGAGCAAAGGTATTATTATAGGCCTCTTGATTAAAATACAGAATGAAATAAAAGCATGAAATCTGGTTAAAAATAAAGCATAAGAAAGAAAACATAAGCAATTTTAAATTCTTTATTTCCCTTTTGACTCAGCCTTTATTCTGTCTGACTGTCATTTTACCATTGGTCTCTCAAAATGCTCTCATATCAGGATTCCCGAAATTTAAAGCTTTCATTTATAACATTTAAAATAAATTTCTAAGGAAATTTTACCTAAGCTTTCACACAAAAAAAACAAATAAACGTCTATTATGTCTGTCTGTCTTTCTCTCTTCATGTTTTTATTTGTAGAGGGTTTGTGAAGAACAGTGCTCCACTCATTCTTAAAAATAAGTAGGTTGCACTTTTATTCTTTCTTTAAAGAAAGAGGGCAATTCATCCCCAGATCTGCACAAATAAGGCAGCCTGTGCCATCACCTACGCCACTGATAGTTTCAGATTTTTAAGAGATTTTACTAATTTAGGGCAAAATACAAAAGAATGAGACTAAGCAAAACATATTAATATTATAAACTCATTATTTACAGTGCAAATTTACAAATAAAATTAGGTTAGTGTTAGGAGACCACACACAAATTACAATACCTGAGATTTAGTGCATTCCTTTGAGCCAAAATGAAATGAGTGCCATAGAGGAGGAAAGGAAAAGATGAACATTATCAGACATGCTATAGTACATCTGCCAAAATGAAGATAATGTTAATATTAGGTTAAGAATGACCATACAGAATTGGCTATATGTATAACATCCTCTCTGTTCTTCAGCCATGCACTTGAAATGCACTTGCAATCATTTAAAACCACCTATGAAGTATGATCATGCTTCCTTTAAATAAGCTTTGCACCCTCAGTCCTACCCTACCGGGGTTCTTTCAGAGAGAAATATTTCTGTTAAGAATAAGTAAATATGACTTAGAGCTAATAAAGAATAATTATTTTTACTTTATTCTTTTTATTTTGTGGTATCATATATACAAAATTGCTTCCCTAAGTTAAAATATATTCGGCAAAACAATAATTATATAAATGTAATTAAAACACAATTTGCACACACACACACACACACAAAAAAACCACAGGGTTCAATATTTTCAATTAAAGCCATGTTGTGGCCAATCTGAACTCATTTAGTAAAATTAATACCAACATTTCACATATTAGTAAACAAGTACATGATCCATTAGCAATCAAGTTAAATGTTTCATTCTAGCACAAATTTTCTCTTACAGAAATACTTGTTGACCAGGTACAACATTTTTTAAATCAAAATAACTTTAAAAAATTAATCTTATAATAAAAAAACCCAACACTACACATTTTTAAAAATTAGTTGAAAATAGGGCAGTGATAAAGGGAAAGTGATTGAATCAGGCCCTGCTGGTGTGGTTCAGTGGACGGAGCATCATCCCAAGCACCAAGAGGTCACCAGTTTGATTCCTGGTCTGGCACATGCCTGGGTTTCCGGGTCTGTTCCCAGTAGGGGTGTGCAGGAGGCAGCTGACCAATGTTTCTTTCTCATCAATGTTTTCTTTCTCTCTTTCTCTTTCTCTCTCTCTCTCTCTCTCTCTCTCTCTCTCTCTCTCTCTCTCTCTCCTTCCTCTCTCTAATCTCTCTAAAATCAATAAAAACATACTTAAAAATTTTTAAACCAATCAGGTTTAACACTAGATTTTAATTAATTGATACTCCCACTAACTATCTTAGTATGGAATCTGATATGGAAAAATAATTCTAAAGCAGAAAGAATAATATTAATATTAGTATATGGCTAAAATATATTATACTATTAATATGTACAACTATTTTTAAGCTATATTTCCTTTTTCCATGATGTTCCATCAACACTAAAAAATACTACCTTCTTTTATAGACAATGGAAACAAAAAACCTTTCATAATTTTTTTTTAATATACCAAGTCTTTTCAACAAACAAAGCTGTCTTTATGATGAGTAAGAAGCAACCTAAATGAGCTCAATGAAAGGATTCAACTCTAAAATTCATGTTAAATTAAAGTAGTACATGGGTAGTGACAGAAGTAGAAGGGTAGCTGGTGATCAAAAGTGCTTAAATATTCAAATACAAAGAGCTCTCACAAACAAAACATATGAAGTGCGGGTATAAAATATATCACTTAAAGTTACTAAAAATTAAATATATAATTTTAATTCTATATACATTTTCCCACACCTTTTGCACTTATATTTTTTGTAAAAAGAAAGAAAAAGACAGGTTAGAAAAAGGTGAAATGTAACATAGCTGTCAATTATCTATTTTTATTTTTTCATATTTTTATTTTAATATTAATATAAATGACTACTCATTTAATGATATTACATATATAGATAACACATCTTTGGCCATATTATGATATATATAAGAATTCAAGCTATTTTCTTTTTGAAAATAGAAATCCTCAAGTATATTTGCAACTATTTTGGATTGGAGAAATATGGCATAGTACAGCCAGGCCGTAAAAATAAAATAAAAACTTTAAAAAGGTTCTAAAATTGCCTCTATTGTGGTCTAGTACAAACCACTCATCTGTGTCTTGGTTTTCTCAAACAAAAAATAGCTTCCTTATCAAATATTTACAAATAAATGATAATTAAGCATTTAAGAGGATACTTTAGACCATCTTTCTGTAGCTAATTTTTAAATAAAAAACAGATATGATAGCAGTCATTAAGATGGCGGATGGCTAAAATTTTAGATTAAGATAAGAACTTAAAATATCCCAGTCACAATTATACATGCTGATCACAAAACTGATCTTCAGAGAACATTTTCAGAAATAAAAAGGCTAAACAATGTCTTTTGATGTCTTATTTCAATGCTCTTTAAAACTATTCATATGATGTGTGTTGCCAGCAAAAACTGCAATTTGAGTAAGTATAGAATTATTCATCAAAAATATAAAGTTTAAATGTCTTTGCACAAAACTCCAAAAAAAACGAAAGATAAATAAATATGTCACACATGTGTAACTTACCGTATGATAGCCTCTAGGCAGCGGCGGTTTGCCCACAGGATAAGGATCCACAGTGTCAATAATTGTTTGCCGTTCACCTTTCTGGTTAATTTTTCTAAATCTCCTCCGAGACTGTCGATGAGAAGCCTGACGCTGGAAATATTCTTCATTTTCATCCATATAGTCCACCTGAAGAAAAAAAAGCCAAAAACATTTCATTTCTTCAAACATGATATTCTAAATCAAGATGAAATGCAGAATAAAACGTACAAGTAGTCCGCATTCATTCATTTTGCAAAGACATTTGTAGCCAAACTATCTAAACAGATTCTTAAGTGTTTTGGAACGTCACTGGAACGGATCGGTTTTGAGTAACTTTTCTTTTACAAAGAGGCATTTTCAGTTCCACTTAGGGACAATATGGGTAATTCTTGAATTTCCTGTGCTTTGAAAAGGAAAGATATTTTCAGTTAGTCTTTGTACTGATCTAGTAGTGGAAGAACTCACAGGATATATTACCACACATTATGAAAGCAACTGCCCCATTGTCAACTAAAGCACAAAAACGCTGATGGATATGAGGAAATCTGTAAAAAAAAACCCAAATCCAAAATGACTGAAAGAGGACTGCTAGCAGAATGGCTTTGGTAGATTCCCTAAGGGTTCCTCTTCCTACTTTCATTCTGTGGATTCAGTTTCTTTTTTTATAAATAGTGTTGTTTAAGAAAAATCCTTATTTCAAACATTTCAGAAACTCTGATGAATGGACTAATAGAGAATATGCTACATTAAGTTAATCCTCATCATATTGATATAATGAGATGTGATTACTCACTATAGAGGCATATTTCGATGCTAAAGCTGTTGTCATACTGGCAACCCTGGTAGTTTGTATACTATCAGCAAGTATAAAATTCTCAAGGAAATGTTGAAGCTCAAAAAGCCTTCAGAGAAATCCCAAAATAGCACTAATGGAGGTCAAAATTTCTAGGAAGTATCTAAAATCTTTTCAAGATCTGTTCCAGCAAGGTTCTATTTATCTGCCTACATTTTTTTTTCAATCCTAAATCTTTAGTCACCACCATGCCACTTTCTCACTTAAGAGTAAATTTTGTGAAATTTTACCAAAAGTGTTCACTAGCTTTGACAAGGAAGTTCTCATTTCTGATGGAATTTTCCTGCATCATAGGGAAAAACCCTATTATTGTCTCTAAAAATAGAGTGGTAGTCTACCAAATACTTTATTAAATGTGAATTTAAAACTTCCATCATAATCTATATTAGGCCACCATTTATCTTATCAGGTTTTCCTGGTGAAGGATGCTGGATGAGGAATAATAGGATTATCATGTCAAATGAATGTCTACACTGAGAGTTCCTTCCCTATCCTATTTTAGTTGCTGATTTTTTTAAAAAAAGGGATATATAGTATGCTACTTTAAAATCACTTTTATATAGTAAAGAAGAATGTGACAGGTGTTTTGTAAAGCATCAAAAAATGTTGCTGCCCTGGCCAGCCTAGTTCAGTTGGTTGGGTGTTGTCCCATTCACCACAAGGTTGCTGGTTCGATTCCTGGTCAGGGCACATGCCTGGGTTGCAGGCTCAATCCTGGGTAGGGAGTGTGCAAGAGGCAGGCAATCAATGATCTGCTCTCACTTCGATATTTCTCCCTCCCCCTTGCTCTCTAAGAAATCAATGAAAAATATTTTTAAAAAACATTACTAATATCTATTTAGCATTATTATTATTATGTATATGACTTACCTAAATATAGTTTTTAAATCACACAGTTCAGCTAATAAGAGATAAAGATTTTGATAGACTGTTTAACCAGCAATCTAGTACCCCATTTTTATTTCAATTAGTTTAAAAAATTGAAGTGATTTCCTTATGGTAATTGTTGTCTGAATACATATCACTGTGATTCATTTTAAGTATCTTACTCACTTCGATCAATATTTGGAGAGCTAAAATCCTATAATTCAAAGATTCTCCCCAAATTTTAATTACATGGTATTAACATAGATTGATTTACAAAGTTCAAGCAGCAAACATTTAGGCATGTGTGCCCTTTAAACTTTCTATCTTTTTCATTTAATCGAATCCTATAATTAATTATGATTATGAACTCAAATTTATAAGTTATACAATAAATAAATCCACACTTATAAAATATGTAATACACTATTATCAGTGGTTTGTGAAAGTACTTTAATTGTATAACTTTTTTAAGGGGGGAAGAATGCCTTAAGGAGTAGTCTTACCACGATCATTTCAGAAGGCTCTAAAACAATGCATTCACAGCCACGCCTAAAGCTTCCTGCAGAACGCTTGCCAAAACTAGAAAGAAAGAAAAAAAAAGATTTAAAAATATAAAATTTAAGCCAAACCTCAGGATTAATAAATACTAAAAACAATACAAGAAATACACACTGGAGAAAGAGTAATTATCTTTAATCATTATTTACACAGAATGACAAGGAACAATTCAAATTGTTAAATTTCAGACATATGCAGGGTGTCCCAAAAAATGTATTCACACTTTAAGAGCCGATAGCTCCAATTTTTTTTTAAAATATATTTTATTGATTTTTTACAGAGAGGAAGGGAGAGAGATAGAGAGAGCTAGAAACATCGATGAGAGAGAAACATCGATCAGCCACCTCCTGCACATCTCCTATTGGGGATGTGCCCGCAACCCAGGTAGATGCCCTTAACCGGAATCGAACATGGGACCCTTCAGTCCGCAGGCCGACGCTCTATCCACTGAGCCAAACCGGTTTCGGCAGCTCAAATTTTTTTTAAATGACACTTTTAAAAATATATATTATTATTGATTTGGGGGAGAAAGGGAGAAGGAGACAAAGACAGAAACAGCAATGAGAAGGAAGCATTGATCGGCTGCCTCCTGCACACCCCCTACTGGGGATTGAGTCCACAACCTAGGCATGTACCCTGACCAGGAATCGAACCGTGACCTCCTGGTTCATAGGTCAGTGCTCAACCACTTAGCCACACTAGTCAGACTGATAGCTCAATTTTGAAATTGAAATGTATTTTAATAAACACTGCCTTATAGAGGAATCAAGATAGTGGCATAATAAACACGGTACTCGCATCCTCCCATAACCACGTCAAAATTACAACTATAATACAGAGCAACCATTATTCAGAACTGCCTGAAATCTGGCTGAATGGAAGCCTTACAACTAGAGAATTAAAGAATTGAGACTGGTAGGAGGGGTGGAGGTGTGGAATGGCTGGTCTGACACCCACGTGTGGCGTGTTTTTAATCGGGAGGGATAGCATGGCTGAGAAAGCCTCCCCTGAGGAGCAAGGAAGGTGTGTCTGCCCCATACCAGACCCCTAGCCCAGGGTTCCAGAGCTGGTAAGAGAAGTCCTGTAAGTTTGGGCTGTAAAAGCCAGCAGGGACTGTAGTTGAGTGACACAGAGGCAGCCAGAGACCCAGGCAGTTCCTCTTAAAGTGCTCGTGCACAGACCTAACTTAGATTCACTCCCTCTGAGCTCCAGCACTGGATCCAGGGACATACAGGGAGTAACAAAATTATCTGACATCAGGGCGGAAACAGGGGGGCAACTTTCTTCCAGACGAAAGTGCTGGCAGAGAGGTCATTGTTCCTCTGCTGAGACCCTCCGCCACTTCCCAGAGCTGACTGGCAGGCACCATATTGGAGTCTCCATCAACCTGGCCCACACTATTTGCAGCCCCACCCAAGCTGTTTGCAGTGTCTTTTTCATATGAATGGCCCATCCTGGATCAGGCTTCAGACTTTCCTAAAAGCTCTCAAACAAGTAGGAGCTGAACTCAGCATGCCCCATACCTCTAGATAACTGGCCCCAGACCTGGCACTTGCAGCACCTTGCCAAGGTTCACAGCTTGGCCTCTCCTGAGCCCAAGCCCAATACAAGTAGCTGCCATCTTCAGATCTCTCTGTAGCTGGTGCTGGGTGGCGCCTGGCAAGGCACAGGCAGTGGCTGACTTTGTACTTCCTGGGAGGCCGCAGAGCAAGTGCACCTGGTGAACAGCTTCATACCATAGACCAGTGGTCGGCAAACTGCAGCTCGTGAGCCACATGCGGCTCTTTGGCCCCTTGAGTGTGGCTCTTCCACAAAATACCACATGCGGGCGTGCACGTACAGTGAGACTGAAACTTCAGGGTCCATGCGCAGAAGTCGGTTTTCGGAAAGGAGATAGATGAAACAAGTATACAAGACGAGTGTGGATGGGAGAATTGGAAGGGGTCGACCTCAGCTAATGTATCTCAATCAGATTGAGGACATTTTTAGCAAAGGCCAGCTTAGGAGTACCCTAATGAAGTTAATAACAATGTACCTACCTATATAGTTTAAGTTTAAAAAATTTGGGTCTCAAAAGAAATTTCAATCGTTGTACTGTTGATATTTGGCTCTGCTGACTAGTGAGTTTGCCAACCACTGCCATAGCCGATTACAACTCTACCACATCCACTAGCAACACACTCCAGGGATGGAATCGGTGAGCACCAAAGCCCCACTGAAGCAAGTCCTGCTCCATGGGGTCAGCTCCTACACAGCAGCTCTTCACCTGTAGTTACAGCTGGTCCTCAAAGCCAATTGGCTTGGGGGTCAAGTCCTCCCAGTGACGCTAACAACAATCAAGGCTCAACTACAACAAGCCAGTGCACATAGGGGCACTCCCAGAATGCCCAGCTCAGGTGACTGGAGAGGCTGAGCCACTGGGCCCTACAGGACACCTACTACATTAGGCCACTCTACCAATTTCAGAAGACACAGCAGCTCTACCTAAAACATAGCAACAAACACAGGGAAGCAGCCAAAATGTGAAGACAAAGAAACATGTCACAAATGAAAGAACAGAAGAAATCCCCAGAAAAAGAACTAAATGAAATGGGAGCCAAGCAAATTACTAGATACAGAGTTCAAAACAATAGTTACAAGGATGCTCAAGGAACATAGTGAGAATTAAGGAAATTAGTGAAAACATCAACAACATAAAAGGACCAGTCAGAAGTGAAGGATACACTAACTGAAATAAAGAATAATTCACAGGAAACCAACAGCAGAGTAGAGGACACTGAGAATCAAATCAGTGATTTAGAATTTAGGAATCAAAAAACACCCAATCAGAAGATCAAAAAGAAAAAAAGAATCCAAAAATATGAAGACAGTGTAAGGAGCCTCTGGGACAACTTCAAGCATACCAACATTCACATCATGGCGGTGCTGGAAGGAGAAGAGAGGGAGAAAGAAATTAAAAATCTGTATGAAGAAATAATGACAGAAAACTTCCCATCTGGTAAAAGAAATAGAATTACAAGTCCAGGAAGTGCAGAGGGTTCCACACAAGAGGAACCAAAGAGGCCTATACCAAAACACTTCATAATTAAAATGCCAAAGGTTAAAGACAAGAAAGAATCTGAAAAAGCAGCAAGAGAAAAGCAGTTAGTTACCTACAAGGAGCACCCATACAAATGTCAGCTGATTTCTCAACAGAAACTTTGCAGGCCAGAAGGGAATAGCAAGAAATATTCAAAGTAATGAAAACCAAGGATCTACAACCAAGATTACTCTACCCAGCAAAGCTATCATTTAGAATTGAAGGTCAGAACTTCACAGACAAAAAAAAGCTAAGGAGTTCATCACCACCAAACCAATATTACATGAGAGCACTGAATCCTAACCACCAGACCACCAGGGAACCTCAAACCAGTACTACATTAATTGTTGAAGGGTCTTCTCAATAAGAAGAAGAGAAAAATTAAAAAGGATAAAAGATATGAACAATAAAATGGCAATAAATACATATCTATCAACAATTGAAACCTAAAAATTAAAATAAACAAACAAGGAATCTAATGAACAAAATAAACTGATTTGAATAAAATAGAACCAGAGGCATGGAAACACAGAACAGACTGTAGAATCTCAGAGAGAAGAGGGGGTGGGATGGGAAGAAATTAACCAAAGAACTTATATTCATATATGCATTACCCATGAATACAGACAATAGGGTGGTGAAGGGGTCTGGGGTAGGGATCCAGGTGCAGGAAGGCAATGAGGGGGAGAGGGGCGAGGGGATGGACATTTGTAATACTCAACAATAAAGATTTTTAAAAATTAGATTAAATTAAAAAATAAACCCTGTCTTTATAATTATTCAGAGTGTATATATACATTTTTGGGGGGATACCCTATATTTATCTGGAAAATTCCAGCACAATACTTTCAAATTAATAATGTAAGTAAAAGAGAATCAGTAAAAATATGCTCCAAGTTAGGCTGTTTTAAATCATTCCCAGTTAGGCGAAGCTTTAGAATATTATAATAGGAATGGGAATAGAATCAATGGCAAATTATGAAAAATCCAAAAAAATATAGAGTGTATGTAATCCTCTTCTATAACTTAAGAGGCTTGGGTTAAAATTTCTTTCACCTAAAAAGTGTATTTACTTCTCTAAAATTTCAAATCAATTTATGCTCAAATTTTTTAGAAAACGGTATTCAACTTAAACTCTTTTTCCTTAGTATGGAAGCAATGAAGTGGCTATGCATATTAACTGCCCATTCTTCCTGAAAACTTTGCACTAGTGCACTCAGACAGAGCACCTTTGCGCTATCTGTGAGAACCGCCATCTTAACACCAGAGCAGATGGATTCCCTCTGACCTAGCTTTGAGGACTAAAACCATGAGGAGAAGATCTTGCCAAGCTCGGTAATCCTGACTTGCTCTAGTATTGCACTTCCCATCCCTGCCATTCACTACTCCCAAATTCCTCCCTTCCCTCCACTCATCACTTTGGTAGCCATTTTTAATAAACTATCTTTGAGAAAAATATAAAAAACATGAGAAAAACTTCTTCCAAAGAACTATTTTATCAAGCAATTTTTCCAAGTTAGACATTTTGAGTGATTCCTATGGATATTCTTGTTCTGTTTGCAATCCTCTTTATAATTGGTGACCCTTAATGCATCAAACTTTATGGTGAAAAAGTCATGTAAGATGAAGAAAACAGGAGAGTCAATATTTCACTGTATCATTGTGATCTCTAGCCAACGTGACCATTCTCATATTCTGTATTTTACTCATTATTGAGATTATCAGGTTAGAGTAGACCCTAACTTAGTCCTTCCCTGCTCCAACATTGTTTCTATGAAAATCAAAAACAGAATCATACTTAGCATATCCGAAAAATTCTTTTTAAAATATCTATATACATCTAGCCATACATACTCAAACATACAAATATCCCTTGGTGCCACTGTCAGAAACAGACTATTAGTCCCATCAAGTGCACTCCTTTTTGTTATTATGTCTTATAAGAAACTATGCAAAGTGATCTACAGATTCAATGCAATCCCTATTAAAGCTCCAAAAGCCTTTTTTGCAGGATGGAAATGCCGATCTCCAGATTCATATACAACTGTAAGAGGTCCTAATTAGCCAAAGAATTTTGAAAAAGAACAAAGTCAGAGGCCTCAAACTTCCTGATTTTGAAATTTACTGCAAAGCTGCAGTAATTCAAACAGTGCGGTACTGGCACAAGGACAAAATGAAATAAAATTAAAAGTCTACGAATAAACCCATGTATCTATGTCAATGAATTTTGATAAAGGTGTGACGTTCATTCAACGAGGGGGGAAAAAAAGCTTCTTTTCTTTCTTTTCTTTTTTTTTTGCTAATCCTCACTTAAGGATACTTTCTCCATTGATTTCCAGAGAGAGTAGAAGGGAGGGGGAGAGACAGAGAGAGACACATCAATTCGTTGAGCCCTGACCAGCCCTTGACCAGAATCGAACCCACCATATACCAAAAGGTGGTGGGTTCGATTCTTGGTCAGGGCACATACCAAGATTGTGGGTTCAACCCGAGGTCGGGGTGTATGCAAGAGGTAACAGATCAATATTTCTCTCTCACATCTCTTTCTCTAAAAATCAATAATTTAAAAAAATGAAATGTTGAATAGAAACAGACTCACAGACACAGAGAATAGACTGATGGTTGTGAGAAGAGAGGAGAATTGCGGGGGGTTGGGTGTAAAGGGATTAAGAAGTACTAACTGGTACTTAGAAAATAGTCACAGAGATGTAAAGCACAACATAGGAAATATAGTCAATAATACTGTAATAACTATGTGTAGTGCCAGGTGTACTTGAAATATTGGGGGGTCACTTTGTAAAGTATATGATTGTCTAATACAACATATATTTAATGTAAACTGTCATTGAAAAATAAAAATTTTAAGAAAGAACATGAAAATTTCAACATCCTTAGTCATTACGGAAAAGCAAATCCAAAACACAATGAGATACTATTTCACAACTGATGATAGAGGTAAATGAGATATTAGAATGGCTATCAATTAAAAACATAATAACCAGTAATAAAGAGAATGCAAATAAATTATAACACTTGAATTTTGCTGGTGGGAGTATAAAATGGTGTAGTCACTGTGGAAAACAGTTTGGCACTTCCTCTAAAAGTTGAACATAGAATTACCATTAAGATCCCTCAAGTCCACTGCTACATAAATAATAAAATACTGAAAATAGGATAGCAAACAGATATTTGCACACCAATATTCATTGCAGCATTATTCACAACAGCCAAAAAGTAGAAACAATTCAAGGGTCTATCAACAGATGAATGTATTAACGAAGTGTGAGATATATAAACATATATATGTATATATACAATGGAATATTAGCCACATAGTGGACTGGAGTTCTGACACATGCTACAACATGGATAAGCCTTGAAAGCATTATGCTAATTGCAATAAGCCAGTCACAAAAGGACAAATACTTTATGATTATAGTCATATGGAATATCTAGAATAGACAAGTTCATAAAGAAAGACAGTAGCCTGGCTAGTATGACTCAGTGGGTGAGTGTTGACCCATGAACCAAGGAAATCATGGTTCGACTCTTGGTCGGCCAGGGTCCATGTCCAGGTTGCAAGTTCCATCTCTGGTCAGGGAGCGTTCGAGAGGCAACCAATTGATATTTCTCTCACCTCTCTCTCTCTCAAATCAATAAACATATCCTTGGTGAGGATTAAGAAAACAACAACACTAAAATCTCCTCCCAGGGGTGGTGATTTTAAAAGACCAACTTATCAAGAGATTTCTTGTTTGTATTAATGGCTTTGGGTTTCTTAGCAAAATTTCAGGACTTGAATAAGAAAAAGTTGAAACTCCACTTTAACCAAAGAACAGCAAACCTTTAGGGACAGAGGAAGAGTTAAGTGTGTGACTGAATTATACCATTGATAAACCTGGGACTAAACTCTTTTCTACATTAATTAAGCAATGAAGTAATAGAAGTTGTAGTTCAAAAAACTAGGAAGAGATGAGAAAAACTAAACAAATATTACTGAAATATTTTACATCAAAGTTATGAAGACAGTCATTTTTCTGTTACTCAGCATTAATCTCATTTTATCCTTGACCATAAATTAGAGGCCACCCTCACCTTCACCCTATCTCTACATATATAAGGAAACAGAGAGAAAATTTTGCTTCCTAGTCCTCTTCCAAATAATCATTGGATACATTATACAATCAATATAAACTCTGTAATCAATACAGAGCTTAAAAGAAACTCACTAAATATAGTCCCTATTCTTTTTTTTTTTAAATATCTTTTTATTGATTGCAGAGGAAGGAACAGGGAGAGAGAGATGAAACATCAATGATGAGAATCTTTGATCCGCTGCTCCTGCATGGCCCCTATGGGGATAGCGTCCGCAACACGGGCCTGTGCCCTGACCAGGAATCAAACCATTCCTAGGTCACAGCTAACCACTGACACTTTGCTGGGCTAGTCCTTATTCGTAAGTAGTTTGTATTCTTTGGAAGATAAATACATAAGAAGCTCATATAACAGGAAGAACAGTTAGCATCATAAGTTTAATAAAAACAATGCCATATTTTCTCCTACAATTGTATCACAAAGCCAAAATGAATTTATAGAATCTCAAAGTTGAGAAAAAACTTTAAAAATTATATAGTAAAATGTCTTTCTGCATTCTTTCCTTCCGTTATACAGCTCAAAGTATGCCATCAACTGATGTGCTACTCAAAGGTCCTAAAACATTCTGCTCTTAGAAAAAGGCCTCCAGTGATTATAATGTTTCCTAATCTTCCCCTGAGAACTGCCCGTCCGGTTCAATTCTCATTTCACAACTGGAGAAACTAAGCCCACCTACCTAAAAGCCTTCGGTTAAATCAGATGCCCGCAATGCCAGACTGTAAGCGCAGGCGTCTGCTCTTGGTCTTGCCCTTTCTCTTGCTTTCTTCTATAGCCCTTTTCTACACATTCAATAATGTAAACTCTAGTCTTTGAAGCTCCACACTTATGAGGAGTAATTCCAGGGCTGGTAATTGGTGCTGTGTGGGTAAATGTAGTGACCACATTTACCCAAACAGCACCAACGCAATGACAAGTGGGGAACAGGGCTCTGCTGGATGGTGGATTCTCAGAGGTTGGCTAGGCTCGTACACTAGCTAGTTGAGTGAAAAACAGAACTCAGCTTTTGGAATTTAGAAGGCAATTCAAATGCAGCAAAAGTACAAATGACCACCAAGAACCTGAGGGTTACCCTGGACTCATCAAAGATCTGGGTGCCAAATCTATAAAAGCCTAGCCTGTTCGGCAGCTGCTGCCAGAACTTCAACCAGAAGAACATCTGCTTCTTTGAAATGCCACTCATAATACCACATACCAAGATAAACAAAGATATTTTTAAAGTTTAAACTCCTTAATTTTTAAAGTGACATAGCTTCTTTTTTAACCTTGAATTAAAATTTTTTTTCAAATTAATCAGTCTTCTAGTCATTTCAGTCCTTCTATATGTGCATACTTATCTATTGTACAAGACACAAATATAAATACACACATATGAATAATTGTCTTTCAAAAACAAGCAAGATGTAGGTAACAGTTACTAATGAGACTTGGCCTATTAGGAAAGTGGTTTGAAAGACTTGGCATAAAAGCCTATTAGCCCTTTCTATATTAGATACTAGCCTTTCCTAAGAGGCTATAAAATCAGAGAGAGAGAAGATAGGGTGAGACAGAGAAGTATGGTATATGTATTTAAGAATGCTGACCGTCTTCTGATTCTGGACTGCATGAACATTTAATTTTGTAGACTATTTTAAATCCTTCTAAATTGTTCTGTGTGAATACACTGTGAAGCCTGCCTCTCAACTATTTAACCTCAATGTATTTCAGAGTGCCCTTATAATCTTACATTAAACAACCAAAAGTGACAACTAAAAGTGATGCAGATTAACTCTGGCCCAATCTATTGGTTCTCTGAGATATTAAAAGGAAACAACAAAAACAACCTCACAGCAAATGATTAATGCAAAGACCACTTGCAGGATAAAAAGCAGAGTATTCCTAAATGCTCAGATGTCCTTAGCACAACCAATTTAGGAATTGTTCCTCAAAAAACAGTTTAACAATCCGGATTCGCATTCCTATTACATTAAACTTTTTGCTAAACTTTTTGTATAGTACAAAATAAGAATTACAAATTGCTCCTAAAATTGAAGTTCAATATTTTCAGAGGTAGAAAAATGAATGACTTTATAATATCTAAAATGTGCAGAGGAAAGAACCGAATAGCCTCGTAAACATTCTTTCAAGTTCAAGGCACACAACAAGAAAGCACAAACGTTTGATAATATAAAGTCTTACCTAGTTCTCATAGATACCCGTAGGTAATGGCACACCACACAGGGTGCTGCAGGCTCTTGCTCTGGTCAGGCCATCCTGTTCTAAGTTTCTGTGACCACATGTTCCCCACCCAAGTTGATTCAAGAGCACTTTCTACCAACGTGAGTTTCTACGAAAGGCAGTCGCTGAGCACAGAAGCCTCTTCTATCGGGTCTCTTTGTATGGGCCTCCACATTCTTGTTGTGCGTCAGAACTGCCCCGTGGAATGCAATGCTCAGTATTGGAATGTAAACTTATTCATGCCAGGCTATACCCCGTGGGGGAACACACAGCAACCGTACTGAGATTATACTGGCAGGCAAGCCTAATGCAGAGAATGATTAAAAATGTAGTGCTCTCGATATAAATGGTTCCTACTTTCATTTCTAGGAAATGATAAGCAGTTAACTAAATTTAAAATCTGATCAAATGACTGTAACGATGCTCCTAAACCAAAAATCTATGTATTTATTTTGGGCTTGCAAAAAATATTCACGACATTGTCTTTAGATAGCAGAGGAGCAATTAACTTTAAGAAAAAAAAAAATCTAACAAGAAACTGCTGATGCCATTAATTCTATCCTCAAAAATCAGTAGAATATACCAGAATAAATTTTAATAGAAGTATAAGTGGAAAGTGGTTTGAAAGAGACTGTAAAACTGCATTTAATCTTTTTTAATATTTTATCCTCACTCATTTGTTCAACAACAAAAAAAGGAAATAACAGCTATTTAAAACAAAAACATAGACAACACCAAGCACACATTTGAGTTGTGTGTGTAAATTACAAGCTGTTTATAAAGCATGGCCTTTAACAGGCTCCTATTTCAGTAGTAACTACTGGGGAAAACTAAGCATACAATTAAGCTTCCCTAAATCTGTCTCAAGGCTCATTTAGAAATATTTTAACCATCATCACCCTGTACAAATTAACGGAGGTTTGTTCCCTCTGCTCAGCGAATCTCAACATTCAACCTTTGCTTATAAAAACAGAGCACACGGGAAAAAATTACAAGCGAGGGCCTCATAGCTGTGTTTTCCCCCCTCTGTTCAAGTCTCGGTAGCCTGCTGTCTATTTAACTACAAAAGTACTAAACATTTGATATTTATGCTAGTAACATTTTAATTCCTTAAAAAAAAAATCTAACCTGCACTGTCTTCAATAGTATCTTTGAAGCAATGGCACTGCCACCTTCCATGAGCTCTTTTCTCTGCAGCAATGAGCACTCCCCATTTCCCAGTGTATTTTCTCTCAGTGAGTCCACGCGGCGGCTGGAGCTTGAGCAGAGAGCCAACATTCCTTCTGACGGCTAATTTCCTGCTTCGATGACCCACCCACCCCTCCTGGCTGCCGTTATGTGTCACGCATGTTGTATGGGCACTGTTTCCGCATACCAGCCTCATGACCTCAGCGGCTGCCTGACAGACGCTCTTTATCAATTTCTATTAATTCATTATCTACTCTCTTGTAAGTCAAGGGCAAGTAGGAAAATCTGCAATGTCTGCTCTCCTATGAGTCTTCAAGGTCAAACCCTTAGATGTGCTCTGCAGTGCAATTTTGTTATTAAAATTTACTCAAGCTGTGCTACACACATTGCTCTCCACCAAAGGAATGCTGAATTGTATACCTGGCTTGAGGGATTATCATGGAAAAGACCAGCATAAATTTATATCAAAACAACATGGGAAAAGTTGCAAGAAGCTGCTTTGCCTCTCGTCTTTCCATTCAAAAGTAAAAAGGTGGATCTTACCTCACAGCTGTGCTGGGGTGAAGAGAGCAAGCAGTTTTTCTCTCTTGCCACAATTTAAACCAGCAAAGGACAGTGGTGTGATGAGGACTACACTTTGGTGGTGTCTAAGTCCTCGTGACCACACTGCGAGAGAACAGCTCAGCTAAATTGATCTGCTGCTATCAGTCTACACAATGGCACAAACAGGTCTCTGCTGATCACAGTGCTTTGTACGCAGATGGCAGCCGATCAGTTTGTATAAAAGTTATGGTCCATAACAGCTTTCCCCTTCAGCATGTAGACACACGCCTTTTCCAAAAATGTCTTTGTTAAATGTTCACTTTGCATTGTGCACAGCTCATCGCGTATGTGTGGATGAGACAAAGATGCTTAGCTCTAAAGTATTATCTAAAAATGACCAAAAAGATCTATGTAACTTGTCAATGAGAAAAAATGGTAGATGAACTCAAATGAATTGTTGAGGTTAGCCCTAAATCAGAAAGAACCTGAACTGATCTCAAGAATCAAACAAGATCTCAAGAATGCCAACCATGTCTGATATTCTTTAAAGTCATATGAATGGCACCAAAACCCAGCCACCAGCCTCTCAAAAACTTGGCATAGATCATAAGAGAAGTTGAAATAATAGGCATGTCTTTCTAAGGGTGAACCTGAATAATTAAGTCTACTTGAGTAATATTGCATTAACAAAATTTGTAAGTTAAAAAAAACAAACACACTTCCAAGAAAGGAAAAGTATAAACTCACACATATATATAATTTCTTACAAAGATATCAAGTAACAAATGTCAATTTATTTAAAGCATCTGAATGAAACATGGACATTACTCACAAGCCATACTTATCTTGTTTCATTTTGTTTTGTAGGGTAGTTGTTTTGTAGGTAATTTTTCCTTCTAATTCTACCACTACGTAACACTGGTATATTGTTTAACCTCTGCTACAGATCTTCCCTTATAGACTGAGGTAGTAAAAACCTACTAATTATCAGAAAAAATAAAATACTTAGGAATAAATTTGATAAAGGGTGTGCATGACTTGTACATTAAGAACTACAAAGCACTTCTAATCTTGCAAAAGGAAATTATATAAGACAAATAAATTATGAGATATACCAGGCTCATGGTTTGGAGGGCTCAATATTGTAAAAATAGTAAACCTTCCCAGTGCAATTCCAATCAAATCCTAACAACATTTGGCAATGACGGACTGATTTTAAAATTAAAGGCTAAGATATAGAAAAGTTAAAACAATTTTTATAAAGAACAAAGATGGGGGTGTAACTACATAATTTCAAAAGTTACTATAAAGTAACACAAATGAAGACAATGTGGTATAAGTATGACATATGGTGCAATTTAGAACAGAAGATTCCAGAAATAGACCTAAACAACTATGGTCAATTGATTTTTAGCAAATGTACTCAGGCACATTAATAAATATTATTTTCAATAAATGGTCCTGAAACAACTAAATATCTGTATGTAAAAACATAAACCTTAACCCTTAACTTATACATGAAATTAAATCAAAATGGATATCATACCTAAATGAAAAATCTAAAACTACTAAATTTCTAGAAAAACATGAGAAAGCCTTTGACATAAGGTTATGAAAAAATTTCTTAAACAGGACACCAAAAGTACAAACTATATAAGAAAATATTAACATAATGGACCTTCATTAAGATGCAAAGTTTTTACTTTTAAAAGGTATAATAAAGAAAAAGGCAGAGAAGGATCCAAGATGAGGAAGGAGGTGGAAGTTACACTCACCTCCTCCCAGAACCAAACGGTAATTACAACTAAAATATAGAGCAATCAACCTGAATAACCAACTGGAGACTAGGTGGACAGAAATCTTATAACCAAGAATTTAGAGAAGAAGCCACATCAAGACTGGTAAGCAGCGCAAAGATGAAAAGGCCCCGCACCCACATGCTGGGCTTTCAAGCCCAAAGCACCAGAGCTGGAAATAGGTGTCCACATTACAACTGGTCATGAGAATCAGCAAGTATTCTGTCCATTAGGGAGAGATGGGAGTCTGCTAGAAACCCAGGCCCCCTCTTAGAGGACTCCAGCAGCGGGAGGGCCACTCAGAGCAAACTGAAGTCATGTGAGGAGAGATAGTGGAGTGTGTGGCTTGGAGAGAGAACTAAAGGGACAGCCCCCAGAGTTCTTGTGCTGAGTCTCCCATACTGCACACAGAAGCTATGTTTCCTGGGACAAGCACTCTCCTCCCTGTGGCATCAGCCTGGGGAAATGCAATAGCCCAACTCTCTCTCCTTGTTGCTTCACCCTGCTGAGCTCATGCCCTGCGGAAGAGTCAGCTGCCTGGCCCATGGAGTAGAGGTCCAAGTGACTCAGGGGGTATCAGTAACTGAGTGGTATTGCTCTGGGCGAGAGCTAGCCCTCCCAGCCTACTGCCTGACCAGTGCCTCCTGAAGGGAAAATCCATTAGCCCCACCCTCCCAATGCCCCACCCTGCCAAGACTGCACCCTACAGAATCATCAGCAGCTGTGGCCAGGTTGGGCCTATGGTACAAACTTTCTAGGAGGCTACTGAGGAGGTTTGGACAGAACTGGGGAGAAAATGAACTGTTTATCTCTAGGGAAGGTGCCAATTTTCCCTCACACACCCGAACTGCACCCTGAAACTCTGCCCCACCACAAAGGTTTGCAGTCACTAAGTGGGTGGTGGCTGGAAGTGGTGTGCCCATCGCATTAGTGATGTAGAAGACTAGGTAGCAGCCCGGCTGGTGTGGCTCAGTGGTTGAATGTCAACCTATGAACCAGGAGGTCACAGTTTGATTCCCGGTCAGGGCATATGCCCAGGTTGTGGGCTCGATCCCCAATGTGGGCTGTGCAGGAGGCAGATGATCAATGATTCTTTCTCATTATTGATGTTTCTCTCACTCTCCCCCTCTCCCTTCCTCGCCCAAATCAATAAAACTGTATTTTTTTTAAAAATGAAAGAAAAAATAGAGGAACATAGTTATAAAGAATAAAATGGCAATAAATACATACTTATCAATAATTACTTTCAGTGTAAATAGATTAAGTGCTCCAATCAAAAGACATAGGGTTGCTGAATGGATAAGAATACAAGGCCTATATGTATACTTTCTACAATAGACCCATCTCAGAACAAAAGACTAAAAGTAAGAAGATGGAAACAGATATTTCATGTAATTTAAAAAATAAAAAAGAACAGCCGCAGTGACTCAGTGGTTGAGTGTCAACGTGTGAACCAGGAGGTCACGGTTCGATTCCCAGTCAGGGCACATGCCTGGGTGGCAGGCTTGATCCCCCAGTAGTGCAGGAGGCAGCCGATCAATGATTCTCTCTCATCACTGAAGTTTCCCTCCCCTCCCCTTCCCTCCCCTCCCCTCCCCTCTTCTCTCTCCCTCTCTCTCTCTCTCTCTCTCTCTCTCTCTCTCTGTCTCTCTCTCTCTTCCTCCCTGAAATCAATAAAGATGTACTGGAAGGGGAAAAAAGAAAAAGCTGGGGTAGCAAAATGTATATTAGACAAAATAGACTTTAAAGCAGACTTTGGTAAGAGACAAGGGACATTATATAATGATAAAGGAATCAATCAAACAAGAGTATATTACCCTTATAAACAATTATGAATCTAAACTAGGAGGCACCAAATGTATAAAGCAAATCTTGATGGACATAAATGAGAGATTTTAATACTCCATGGATGTTAATGGATAGATCTAGACAGAAAAGCAACAAGGAAACAGCAGTCTTAACACACTAGACAAGATATAGATTTAATTGATATTTTCAGAGCATTTCACCCCAAAGCACCAGAATATACATTCTTTTCAAGTGCACATAGAACATTTTCTAGGATACTAGACCACATGTTAAGACATAAAATAAATCTCAATAAATTTAAAAAGACTGAAATCATATCAGGTATCTTCTCCAACCACAGTGCTATGAAACTAGAAATCAATTATAAGAAAAAAAGCAAACTGAAAAACACAGAGGCACATGGAGGATAAATAACATGTTACTAAACAATGAATGGGTTAACAATGAGATCAACGGAAAAATCAAAAGACACCTTGAGACAAATGAAAATGAAAACACAAAACACAAAATCTATGGAACACAGTGAAAGCACTCCTGAGAGGAAAATACATAGCACCACAGGCCTACCTCAAGAAAGAAACAAACAAAAATCTCAAATAAACAATCTCACCTTTCACCTAAACGAACTAGAAAAAGAACAAACAAAGCCCAAGTGAGTAGAAGGAAGGAAATAATAAAGATCAGAGAGGAGATAAATGAAATACTCTAAAAAGACAATACAAAAGATCACTGAATCCACGAACTGGTTCTTTGCAAAGATCAACAAGATTGATAATCCTTTAACCAGATTCATCAAAAAACAAAGAGATACAAAATAAATAAAATCAGAAATAAAAGTAACAACTGATACCACAGAAATACAAAGGGTTATAAGAAAATATGAACAACTATATGCCAACATATTGGAAAATCTCGAAGAAATGGATTAATTCTTAGAAATATGCAATCTTCTAAAACTGAATCAAGAAGAAACAGAAATTCTGAACAGACTGATTACAACTAACAAAACTGAAGTAGTAATCAAAAAACTTCCAACAAACAAAAGTCCTGAGCCAGGTGGATCCATGGGTAAATTTAGCAAACACTCAAAAGAATTAGCATCTATCCTTCTCAAACTACTCCAAAAAAATTCAAGAGGAAAGAACAATCCCAAGCTTTTTCGTTAAATATATATTTTTATTGATTTCAGAGAGGAAGAGAGAGGAAAGAGAGAAACATCAATGATGAGAGAGAATCATTGATCGGCTGCCTCCTGCACATCCCACACTGGGGATCGAGCTCGCAATCTGGGCATATGCCCCCAGGATTTGAACTGTGACCTCCTGGTTCATTGGTCGATGCTCAACCACTGAGCCACGCAGGCCAAGCTATGACAAAGTTATCTTAATGAAACTAACACACTAGGAAGTTTATAGTTATTAAATATAAATAAGTCATCGAAAAAAAAATTAATTTAATTGCAAAAATACCTAACCCCTATGAAACCATAAACGTGTGGCAAAAGTCAGAAATATCTAAGGAAACCCATAACTTTTAACATGTTAGACTTATAGTTCATATTCTAATCAGTAATAAATATTAAGCAGATAGTTTTAAAACCCACATTATATTTAAATTTTAACAAGAAAGAAATTATATGAATGTCTAAGCTATTATTTTACATTATTTATTTCAACTATTTTTACTCTTCAAGCACTATTAAACATTTTTCAGTACATCCAAAAAAATAGTCAGATAGATAATATAGAATAAATTTATTTTCTTTATCATTCAAATATATTATTTTGTTGGTTTTAACATATATGTAATTATATATAAATATATTTATACAATTTCTATATGTGTATATATAATTTAATTCATGATACAAATAAAAAAGAGGATCCCTGAACTATGACTAATTGGAAATTTTAATTTTATAAAGACATTCTGATTTCACCACATATAATTTCCTTCACATATCAATCTTTCTCTCAACAATATCTTTCCTCTTGTTATTTTGTTAGTGTTCTCAGTACTAAAGTGTGCTTCTTTAAACAAAAACAAATTTAGTTGCTATATATGTAAGAGCCTTTGAATTCATAGGTTAAGACAGTAATTCACACATCCCTCCAACCCACCCTGACCCCCAAAATAACTGGCACAAGCAAGGGCTGTGAATTCCTTTACACCTAACAGCAGATAAGCAATTCCGACATTTTACTGCGAAATACAATACTGTATTTCACTGACACACACATCAGACTTTAAAACCTTTACGAAATAGAAAATTTACTTCTGCAAGAGAAATCCAAACATCACTGCAAATAAGGATTTCTAGGGTGAACTCACATACTCATTTACACCAAGGATCATCAAGGACAGATTCCCTTACTGGAGACCTCAAGCATAAGATGACCTGAGATGCCACATCAGCTACACACACAAAAACAGCAGAGTCCCTCTCTGTAAGGCTGTGTACTCACTGTTCAGACACTACCAAAGCCAGTATTCCAAGGACTACGAAAGTTTGCGTCTATACGTACAGCACATCTGTGAAATTGTAGTTATAGCAACCAAATTCCCAACTTGATCCAGCAATTGAACTCCCTCTCCAGAGAACAGTTTTGCTCTGTGCATCAGGTATCATATCAGAATATGATTTAAAAGGGCAGGGGTGGTCTTTAAAAAATGCTTAAAAATCACGTTAGCTTTCCAGGATGAAGACGTTTCAAACTGGAGCAGAAAGTACAACTAATCCCCAAAGGAGGAACATTTTAGTATACTTCATTTTATCATTTACATATTTAACTCTACTCCTTTAATTTACTAGAGACCTATCTTATCCAAAATTTAACACAGACTATATTTATGTCAAGTGCAACTAAACTCTCCCTTTAATACATCAACTCTAGTCAAACCAAGTTCACAGGTTTCATAATCTTACTTGCCTTACTTGGAACTCTTTCCCAGCATGTCCTTAAAAATCTTTCATATATATCTTTACCTCATGTGTCATGGGAATACCTGGACTTGAGTCAACTTTAGGTAGGACAAGTAGGAATTATGGATGATGCAAGACCTGAAGGAGTATGGCTAAGCTCACAAAGTGTGAGCCTAGGACTAAGGAGAAGAATGATCCGGAGATTTTAAAAAAAGGCAATTAAACTAAGAGAACGTGAGGGAAAACTAAAGAGCAAGTGTAACAGGCTACTGGTTGCCTACTCCAACACCCATTCTCCTCTTTCTCCTTAGAAGGGTATTTTTATATTACTATTTTTAGTGGAGCACACTGCATCTTGGAATAAAACACATGTTACATGTCTCAGGCTCCTGGGTGGCCTGAATTTGTACACTACATTCTGGACGAGCTATAAAAAGGGATGTTTCAAAAAATTCGATTTGGGTGGAAGTTAGGTTTTTTCTCTTCCGCCTTTCCTCCTACTTCTGGCTTCCCCCGCAGACACCCTAGCTGGAGGTGGGTAGCCATCCTGTGCTATGAGCCCACGACCTGAAGATGGAAGCTATGAGCTGGCGGAAATATGGAAGGAAGCCTGTAAACATTTCATACTGTGGAGCCACCAGATCCTGGACCAACTACCTTCAGGGTTCTTTTACATGAGAGAACAATTAGCTCCTGCTGTGTCTATGCAACCAAAACTAGCTGTAATTGATACAGTAAGCAAAATTATATCCAACAATATGCCAATTGCCCTTCCCCCCTCTCTGCACTCCTGCACAGATGGACTGGTCGCAGCTTCTCATGAACTGTCCCCAGACTCCTTCGTCCATTATGTTGCAGCCTCATTCTCTTCCCTGATTCTTCTTCTCTCCATTAACCTGACATCCAATAAATCATGGACTACCATGTAATTATTTCTAAAAGGGAATGTGTTAGCATAAGTCATCTGAGCTCATTATACAAGGGATCAACAAGAAAATGTCTGTGCTTTTTAACAATCACATGGTGACACTATGGAGGATTGAAGGCATATGAGGAGCTACTTAAATAAAGCAGGTGACACCTGAACAAAGGCAGCGGAGTGTGGATTCAGGCAGTTGATCTAATCCATACTGTCATGTCTAACTCTGAAATGTTATTTACTAAAAAAAACCCAAAAATTGTCAGGGGACAAAAGTGAGGTCAGAACTGAGACTCACAGACATTTCTACAGTAAGTGACAAGCAGGTTATTTAAGTCATTAGAGACAGGAACAGCAGGTGGTCACGCAGAATTGCAGGCGTTTGTTGCATCCCAGATATGTATCTAGAGTGCAAGGGACCTGGAGCAAATTCACATAGAGATATACCCACATACACCCTTAACCCCTACCCCCTTCTCTCCCTTTAGTGTTTGCAACAGGCAAAGTACAAACTCCAGCAACACCCGACCACCCACCTTCTCCATCTTTAGGAACAGCTGAAATTTGATAGGAAAAAAGAAGAAAAAATAAATAAATCTATGACCACAAATATCAAGTGGGCACTCGGCATTACCTTTGTTTCACAACTTCTCTCTCTCTTTCAAACTCCTTAATACCCACCACTGAACTCCCAAATATACGGACCTACGCCTTTTATCCTAAACCTGTGTGAAAAGGGGGATGCTCTTTCACTCTTTCCAAAGCTAACAGCTCTCCACCTTGTGGGTTTCATCCACACCTGCAATGACCTCCGCTCTTTCCTATCATATCTACTTACTCTTCTTAAATCTGCTCTCCGTCAACATACAAATGCGCACTAGCATCTCCTCATTGTAAAGAAACAAATCCCTCTTGACTTCACAGCTCCCAGCCACCACCCCTGTTTCCCTGCTTCTCTTCACAATAAAAGTCTTCATTTTGATGAAATTTCTCTTTGGCCAGTTCCTTATCTTCCCACTGTCTCCTCAACCAAAGTGATGTCTCTATTTTCACCTTATTGCATATCCCTGCAGCACCAGACAAATGACCCCTCTTCCTTCTCAAATCTGCACTTTTATCTCTTGGTTCTGATGACACACAAGCAGCATGATATTCTAGGCAAGCACATAGAAGGCACTTAATAATATTTGTAGGATGAATGAGTAAGACAAGGACACGCATATAAAGAATTGCAGGTGAGCAATTTAGAAGACAGGTCAGGATAGAAGGGCCCATTAATATTAATTAGGCATCAAGTTGATGACTCTCTTGAAAAGACATAACTAATAGCCTAAAGTAATGTTTAATTCTAGAAATTAACTCTAGTCATTTTACTCATCACTTTTGATAATCCTTTTGGTAAACAATTCTCTTAAGATATGAAGTTTTTTAGGATACTATTTCTTGTGGTGATTAGGTTTTACACATTAATATTTTAAAAGGACAATACAATTACCATTCATTCTTGATAACTATCTCTTAGTAATTACTTAACCTATGAAGTAGAATACTTTGGCACTCTTGATACTGATATGTCAGGTTTTTTTAAAACTGCTGCTGGAGTAGGTGTGGAGGGAAATAACTGTAGAAGACACACACAACACACACATACATATTTATTTATATACGTGTGTGTATATATTTCAATTCAACTATATATTGTTATTCATATATGTTCATATGTATAAATCAAGTTGAACATTTTTAAGTTAAAATCGAAGTACCATTTCTATTTACTGACTATTATCATTAGCTGGCCAACTATATACAGGCCCCCAAACAACTGTTTCTATAAAATAATGTGATAATGGGTAGTATAAGAC
The DNA here is from genome assembly GCF_964212035.1 of Myotis nattereri. Classification (NCBI taxonomy): domain Eukaryota; kingdom Metazoa; phylum Chordata; class Mammalia; order Chiroptera; family Vespertilionidae; genus Myotis; species Myotis nattereri. Next base: position 46,906,826 of record NC_138080.1, on the reverse strand, counting down.
AATGCCTGAGGTAGTGAGTTCTTATACAGCTTGTCAGTGCTTACTAATTCTGCCATCATCCACTAACTTTAGGTCATTTCAAATACAAATTTAACAAGGTCTTATGTTTTCTCTTGGAAGGGAAGGGACACATTTTTTCATTTAAAGAAATAAACAGCTTTTAATAATGCTGGCTATAAAGAAAACTTCTTAACTTATGCATCATCTCATTTAATCCTGTTTCTTCCCATGGCAGGAGAAAAGGTATGTAAAACAAATACTTCATTTGCAAAACTCAATGTGGACAGTTTAAGATGATTTATCCTTTTTCTTTTGTGTGTTTTTATTTTATTATTTTTCCCATTCCTTCTTTAATAACCACTCTTTCCCTTCCATGCTTAATCTGTGCTCCCATTGCTGTGATTTTGCCAACACCTGAAGGTCAATCTTACCTCTAATATACCATTTTCAGAACTCGGATCTTATTTTTCTTCATACCTTTTAGACAAATTTAAGGTCCAGTAAAGTTACCCGCCTTTCCATCACTTAATTCACTAGTGAGTTATTTTTTAAATGCCACACTTCCTTCTCCAAAAAAGGTGTCACATGTCATAACAAATTTATACTCTAAGAGTATGATTTTTCTAATCCTATATAGCTCTTCACATAAAATAAGAAATACTAGGTAATGTGTCTTCAGTCTCTACTGCATGCAGAATTATCGGCTCATTGTTTCTCCCTTTTTCGTTACTATAAAAAACACCCAAGTTCTCAGCGCAATCAATTAACTTATCATGTAGCACTGGCAAGCGTAAGGTAGGCCTGTGCTTTTTAAACTCAAGTAGCTCATTGTTTGTCATGTGAATCATAATGAGAATAGTATTTCAGCCTCTCAGAACTGATTAGTTAAATGTCTTGTTTTCCCACTTATCTTCATGAAAGCTGCCAGCTCTAATTTAAAATGTGATCTTGGAGAGGACCATAGCAAAATTTTAATTTTTAAATTGTGGATATATTTGGTCTCAATGAAAGAGAAGCACTAATTGCAAATGGACGCTGTCAACATAGTACAAATAAATTATGTGCGCATTTCTTTCAACCTCCTGCCAATGTTACCTGAGACTTAATTCACCAACAGTTGGCCAAGTTATGCAGCTTTGTAAACTAGACTTCTCATTAATGCCAAAGTCACCAACGCCTTCCCAACTATTTTATGTCCTAAAATGCATTTCTATTCTATATAACTTGATCCTATTCTTGTGCCTTCACTCCGGCTCTCAACCCTACCTCTGTGCCATTACTCATGCTCTTGACTACACCCAGATTTCACCTCCAACCACTGCCCAGCAATCTAAATCATAAAACCCCCTCAAAATTCACTTCCTTAAGTTAAAGCCACCCTTAGTTACCACCCACTTACATTAAAATACCCCTATCTTTGAAGGGGTTTTGCAGCCTTAATCTTCGCTATATCAATTTATACTGTATTATTTAATGAAACCTGGGCAAATTTTTTAAGTTTCACATAAAACTGCCTCCTCTCTGCAACCAGAAATTAAGCTACATGACAGCACGGAGTAGACCATCTTGCTTCCTATGTATACTCCAAAACGTACTGCAGATACCAACAGTAAGGAGGACTTAATACAAGTTCCAATCAATGTTTCAAATAACATGGATATGTGCCTCAAAATTTGAACTCTACCCAATCTATTTTAGAATGAGACAGAAGAATCTATAAACATTAAAGGGACCCATGAACCAATCCTAACTTCTGGTGGCATTTCAGCAGTTTCAACAGACACTGCTGGCCAGATAGACGCATCACTTCTCACGACTTTTGTACCGTCTGCCCTTGACATAACCTGGCAGCTGGACCCTCATGTCATGCATTGGAGGCCCCAGACCTCTCCAGAGGTGTTTGTCCCTAATCCCTCTGGCTCCCAGGCTTAATTACAACCCTTCTCTTGGTATCTTCCAATTCCTTTCCCTTAAACCTTACTGCCCCTAACCTGGCCCCACATGGATAAGAAGTGAAGAGCTTGTTTACCAATTGCTGTATTTGTGAAACACACAGACAGTTTTTTACTGTCAGAGCAATAAAAATATTGTTTATGATTAAATATGGTGTGCAAGACAATTTCTATTAAAAGGCCCCTTCTGGGCAGCCTCTATGGCAGCCGTGGGCAAACTACGGCCCGCGGGCCGGATGCGGCCCGTTTGAAATGAATAAAAAAAAAAAAAGACCGTACCCTTTTATGTAATGATGTTTACTTTGAATTTATATTAGTTCACACAAACACTCCATCCATGCTTTAGTTTCGGCCCTCCGGTCCAGTTTAAGAACCCATTGTGGCCCTCAAGTCAAAAAGTTTGCCCACCCCTGCTCTATGGTGAAATTGACTCGATTGAGAAAACCAGGTTCCACGTTTTAATGAGTGATGATTTTCCAGGATTATGACCAACATATATTCAAAGAAGTATCTGTATAACAACGCTTTGTGTCTTTATGTATTTTATTATTTTAATTTTAATCCTCACCCAAGGATATTTTTTCCCACTGATTTCTAAAGAGAGGGTGGGAGGGAGGGAGGAGGGGAAGAGAGAGAGAGAAACATCCACATGAGAGAGACACATCAATTGGTTGCCTCCCACATGCACCCCTACCAGGGCTAGGGAACTTGCACCTACGTGCTCTTGACCAGGAATCGAACCTGCGACCCTTCGGTCCAAGGGATGACACTCTAATCACTGAGCCAAATCAGCCAAGGCACTTCCTGTCATTAATAGCTAGTGTTTTGTTTTTTGTTTTTGCAAATATATGTAAAAATGATTTCTATATTAGCAGAAAAAGATCCTAACGCTATGAGTTAATATACAGCCAAGGTAAACTATTCCCTTCTCTAACAAATAATCGAAACACCAAGCTGAAAGTTTAGAAACACAGTCTAAGCCTGAAGCCATCTTTAATATCTAAACTAGAATTCTCAACCTTTCAAAGAAGACAGCAGCCAAAAAGTAACATTAGTCCAAGTTATTTAATATTGTGACTTTACTATAAAATAGGCTTCAACATTTAAAGAGTCAGGCAGTTTGAGAAGTGAGAAATTTTAAAGTATACAACCATTTTTATTGCAGTGCCTTATGTACACTGATTTAGACCGCAGTAGGGCAATAAACATTATTAATATTTTCCTGCCCTTATGCAGAACAAACCAAAAATACATTAAGAAAACCATTTCCAAACCTGCGACTTTATATAAGATTATTTGCATGCTACTGCCTTCCAGGCCCACTGCTATTGCAAATGATGCCTTTGAAAAAACTACCTTTTCAAGATACTTCACTACTTTCTGCCTGTCACTGTTTATATATATCAATCTACTATGACTATGGATGCCAAGAGCATGTCGTAGAATTGTGCAGCACAACCTGCACAACGTAGTGGCCACACTGCTTTGCCTACAGGAAAAACACAGAGTTCACACCACTGGGATATTCATCTCTGGCCAATGTCCCTTCTGGCATGTTCCTAAATGAGAATCAGAACCTTTGCTACATTCCTAAATTACCTTTGCCCACTATCTTTGTGATCATACAAAGAAACTGAGTTAACTTTTAAATAAGACTTTAAGAAAATTAGAACTATAAATCGTAAATTGCTGCAAGAATAAAAATTATATTCCAAACCAAGAGTTTAGCTCTCTCTCAGGGCGACATAATATGTAACACCATATTATAGCCACTTGTACAAATACCAATGTCTCAAAACTTGATAAATCTAACAGATTTACAAGAAAAAAATCACAAAAACAACATTGTATCACTGGAATTGCTTAGAGCAGTGGTTCTCAACCTTCTGGCCCTTTAAATACAGTTCCTCATGTTGTGACCCAACCATCAAATTATTTTCATTGCTACTTCATAACTGTAATGTTGCTACTGTTATGAATCGTAATGTAAATATCTGATATGCAGGATGGTCTTAGGCGACCCCTGTGAAAGGGTTGTTCGACCGACAAAGGGGTCGCGACCCACAGGTTGAGAACCACTGGCTTAGAGTGAGGAGGAGTAAGGAATCTGTCAATGGAAGTCCCACAGGAAGTCAGAAGCTCCATAAATGTTATAAACCTCATCAAGGAATAATATTCATGTTTGAACAACCAAAGTAAAAATAATCAACCAAAACAACTTTTCTCTGTTTAAAAAGAAAATGAATAAATTTTTAAATAATAAAAACATAAAAGGCTGACTTAAATGGCAATTGAGGAATTCAATACAGCTAATGAAATCTGGAAGCCAAATGACAGATTTTCTGCCATGTGTAACTCCCTTCTCAAGTGATGATATCGGTCTCAAAGCAATTTCATGAGAATTAGTTAAAAAATATGAAACTTCAAAGTACTTTGATTTACAACTAACTAGTAAGGGTAAGTTACCTGTCAAAATGAGTCAAAATTTTCAAGAGAATGATCAAATTACTTATCATATATACTGATAACCAATTTCTAGGTTAACATACAATCATGGTAAATGTGGAGAATCATCTGTGAATTCGTCATTTTATAAAACCAGCAGACTATTACTAACACCTAAGCCATATTATTCTTTAATCAAACCTCAATATTTTCTGGAGAGAGACATATATAGGACTCACTAATGTCAACTTCTAGCAAAGTACCACGCAGAGACTCTTTCACATTAAGACAATCTCCGCACTATTCCTAAGGCAACATCTCCAAAGGAAACAAACAACTTGGAAAGAGCAAATGCCACCAGGTGCAACATGAAGGAATAACCTATATATAGTCCCAGCTATGTCACTCAGTCTGAGACACCACTCCTTCCCTAGCCCCATTAAAGTACTGACTTGCAAGCAGTTGACATGCAGCCAGGGAAAGAGTAACTTATGTCATCTTTTAAAATAATTAGACATAGAGTCCAAAACATGTGTTCATGAAATAGGTCTGAACTGCAAGTCCTCCTTCCTCTAGAACAACAGCTTTCTGAACATGAGGTTCCCATTCCACAAGATAGAACAAGCTGTTGCTTGACGGGCTGAGGACGGCTGGGAGTCCAGGAAGACCACCTCAGGCTCCTCCAGGGCGCTAGCACTGGGGCCGCAGACTGAGTTTGTACAACAGACCTCGCAACAAGATGATGAGGAGCCACTAAGCTCTGTTCTCTTTAAGGTGCATCAATTTCAAATCACATTCATCAGAGCATAATTTACCCTTAACTAACTTGTGCAAAGTTCAAATAACTGAACCTTAAATAGATATTAAGATGCATAAAGAGTAAGTCTTTGCAAAGAGTTTTTAATGTTATGAGACAATGCATATACATATTAATTAAAATAAACAAGACATGAAATTATTTATAAGGTATGTTCTTAGCATGTGCAACATGTATGCACTGAAATATTATAGTCTGATTATCCTGGATGAGAGATTTGAAGTGACGCTTTTCCTTCTCTTTATCTGTGATAATTTATATTTACATAATTATTATTACATTTTACACTAATTTTTAAAATATGCCAATCCTCAAATATTCTTGTCCTACACCTTCCTCCCAGTTAGTAACCAAACAGCAGGTCCTGTGTTTGAAGGAGCAGAAAAGTACTGCTATTCAACTCTCCATTCCTCTGGGAACGAGAATTCTATAATTACAGGAACTGTTTCAGCCGGTCACTGCAAGCTTCCCAGGCAGAATTCTAGGAATTCTACACTGCCCAAGTTTCTTCAGTCATAAAATGCAGGTAAAAATGGTATTTACCTCAAAGGATAGTTGTGAAATTAAACGATTAAACACATAAAACATTTAAAATGGTGCTGGCAAATAGAAAGCACTCCCAAACACTAAGCTATTCTTCCTTCATCATTTTATCACTACAACTATCGTTACTTCTATTAACTACTCCTGCCACCACCAACGCAAATACTATTATGATAACTACTGCTACTATAAAAACAACAAACAAGCCGATGGAGCTTCCCTCTCTCCGAGGGCCATGCTCCAAAGGGAATAATGCCTGCCAGTGTGATCTCCGAGAAGTGGGAGGGCGAACAGGCATCGGGACTGCACCAGAGATTGTTTTTCATGAGACGCAGTGTGGCTCGGGCACTGGCTCACGACCATACTGGCCGCCAAGCACCCATCTCAGTGCCTTCTCTTACCACATCCAGGACCATTACCTCTTCCCATCTCACGAACTCTTTTATAAAAATCTGTTTACGTTTTTAAAATAAATTCTTAACATGTCCTTGATCCACTCAGAATCATTTGTCGAGAACATATTTTAATATTGGGCTAGGTGATAAAAGTAAGAAGGGAGAGCACTAGTCTTTAATAAATTTAGTCACTTAAATAAAATAATAATTGGAAAGAAAGATATTTAAGCAGTTAAAATTTTTATAAACTCTTGAGTCAAAATGAAAATATGTATTTCTGAAAAATACACAATTGGAAAACACAACTACTGAAACTTATTAGCAGATACCCTCATTCAGGGAACCTGGAAATACACTGCCATATTTATAACAGATGAGTCTTAACTCTCTTTGGCCATAGCTGATTGGAACTAGAACATATCGGCCCCATGCCAAGCCAATCAGACTGTAACCTGAAGAATCCAAAGACAAGACACAGGCGCTACAGTCAAATGGTGTAAACAGTGGGGACATAAGGTCATCAATCAACAGTTGGCACATACAAGCCAAAGTCACAGGGAGAAAGACATTAATAGCCTTAGAGAGCGGGAAGCTAGTCCACAGACAGATGCAAAATTGAGAGACCATATGGTCCTGAGAGGCAGAAAAGTCAGCCACAGTTCCTGGCTTTCCATTTCTAGTCCCATGTGGTCTCAATGAACTTTCTTTTCCTCTCTTTGGATGCTTATGAGGCTGCCTGTTATAGAGGCAGATTTTATTCTCTATGAACACACATGTCCTAAATTAGCCTGACATGTTCATGTAACAAATGGACATGTCACCAGCATGTCTTTTGTTCCTGCCCTTTGTTAAAGAGATTGGAAACAGTGTTTACAACATGAAACAGTCCTTTCTTAAAGATTTATGCATTTAACACCCCAAGGCACTGACTTGCTTTGTTTCAGGAGGAAATAGGGAGAGAAAAGAATTCTACAAAAGAACTCAATCCTGCCAGAGGATTTCACGCTCCATGGATAACCTATTAGCGATTGTCTATACGATACCTGCTTCTTGGAAGAAACATGGATTCCTTAATGAACACGGAACCAGAGAGAAGGATATACCAGCAGGTCCCAATATCATCAGGACTGAAAAGAAAAGAGAATAGAATCAGATGATTATCCATAACAACAACAAAATCAAAACAAACACAGCACAAAGTGTAGTACCCATATTACTTTCAGAATCATAAGGGACAATGAAATAGTATAAAACATGTCCATGAAAATACCATTATTCAAAAACAGGAATCATTTATTTTCTATTCCCCAAATAAGCTAAGGATATTTGTCCATATATTTAAATAGTTTAAATGTTCCTTGGATGCATAGCACTGACCATTACCAGTTTTATTCTTTTAGTTTAATTTTTTAAACTGAAAATGCTTTCCGTTGCTTCATAAAACAAAAAATATAAAGATGTAAACAGTAAAACTTGGTCTTCCCAACCCTTTCCCTGGCTGCCAAGCTCCCCCATTTCTCCACCACACTTCTTGGATATTCTTTCAGAACTTCTTTATGCATATGCACATAAAAATGGACACCTATTCGTATTCCCTCCACCATCTTTTATTTCCTTTTTACAGAAAAGATAGTATAGTGTTCTTTCCTTTGTGCTAAACCTTAGGGATCTTTGTATCAAATCGCTGTCTTGTGAACACACCATACTTGACATAAGCAACCCCTTACTCAGTCGTTTTGGTTGTTTTTAACAGCATGCAATTATTTTCAAAAAATAAAAACCACAATGAGTAATTTTGTACATATAGTAGTAACTGTAACCAGTAACTAGAAGTGCAACTGTTGGGCCAAAGGGTACACATACACTGTCATTCTGATAAATCTTATTATAGTGTTCTCCATAGGTGGTTAACAATTTATTTGCCTACTTGCTTCACCACAGCCTTACTATTATAGCTTGTTACATTTCACACGATCTCACTCATTTGTGGAATATAATGAACAACATAAACTGATGAACAAAAACAGATCCAGAGCAGAGAAACATCGATCAGACCATCAAACCTCAGAGGGAAGGTAGGGGAGGGTGGGGGTAAAGGGGGCAGATCAACCAAAGGACTTGTATGCATGCATATAAGCCTAACCAATGGATACAGACACCATTACCAGTTTTATTTTTGTAGTTTAATTTTTTAAACCGAAAATGCTTTCCGTTGCTTCATAAAAAACAAAATATAAAGATGTAAACAGTTATTATAATAGTTACTAGAGGTCCAGGGTATGAGGTGGGCATGAGGGCAGTTGGGGGATAAGGACATATATGTAATACCTTAATCAATAAAAAAATAAATTAATTTAAAAAACTAATAAAATAAAATACATTTTTATTGATTTCAGAGAGGAAGGGAGAGAGAGAGACAGAAACATCAATGATGAAAGAGAATCATTGATCGGCTGCCTCCTGCACACCCCCTACTGGGGAATGAGCCCACAACGCAGGCATATGCCTTTGACAGGATTCAAAGCCGGGACCCTTCAGTCCGCAGGCCAGTGCTCTATCCACTGAGCCCAACCTGCTGGGGCAGCTTGTTACATTTTTTTTTAGCAGTTTAAAACAACATACATTTATTATCTCTGGAGGATAGCTGACAACAGATGACTTTCTTTTTTTTATTTTTTAAATTTTACCTTTCAATTACAGTTTACACTCAATATTATTTTGTTTGGGTTTAAAGTACACAGCATAGTGGTTAGATAATCATATACTTTACAAAATATTTCCCCTGATATTTCTAGTACCCACCTGGCACCATAAATAGTTATTATTAATACTAGAGGTCCAGTGCACAAAATTCGTGCACAGGTAGGGTCCCTAGGCCTGGATGGTGATCAGGGCTTGGGGCCTTCCAGCTGCCGGCCAGGGCATTCCTTCATTCCACGCTGCCCCCTGGTGGTCAGCATACGTCATAGCGAGTGATAGGACTCCCGGTCTCCCAAACTCCAGTGGGGACAATTTGCATATTAGCCTTTTATATAGAGAGGTTAGTGACTATCTTTCCTATTCTGTGTTACATTTATTTAACAAATGTTTAACAATTTCATGATGAGGGCTATACAAGTTGTTTAGAATACTTCAGAGAACAACAACAAAAAAGATCCCTGTCCACATGGAACTTATATTCTGATGGGACAATACAGATAATCTATAATAATAAAAGTGTAATATGCTAATTAGACCGGACATCCTTCCGGATGCCCTTCCAGACAAAGCCTGGGCTGTGAGGGAAGCCCAGGTCCCGGGTGCTTGCCAGTGGCTGGAGAGAAGCCCGGGTCCCGGGTGCCAGAGGGAAGCTGGTGCTGGCAGCCAGAGGAAGGAAGGCCATACTCTTGCACACATTTCGTGCATCAGGCCTCTAGTTAATAATAAAAAATAATAAACTGAAAATATTATAAGTCAGTGCTCTAAAGGGAAAAATAGCACAGGGTCAGGAAAAGGGGGGTGGAGTATTATAGTTTTAGCTGGGTGGTCAGAACAATCTCTCTGAGAAGAGCATTTGAGCAAAGGAGATGCATTGGCCAAGTGGATGGATCCCAAAGAACCAGTATTCCAGGCCCAGGGCAGGAGGATCTCAAGTGGAAGGGCAGAGGCCACCAGCTCACACTGCCCAGCAGGAAGGCCAGTGTGGTGCGGCTGAAGCACAGCAGGTGAGAGGCGAGCCACAGGGCTTCCTACCACAGAGGCTTTTAATCAAACTTTTGGGGTTTTGCCAATCTGCTTGATGAAAACGATATTGAAACCAAGGGTCCTTATAACTTTGATTGGATTGAGCTTTAAATCCTAGCTCTGGACATCATCTCTCACTACATACACACACAGAGTGGGGTAAAGTAGGTTTACAGTTGTTCATATGGAAAGTAATACAATAATTCATAAATAATAATACAAGAATCAGCTCTGTTTCGAGTACTCACTATTGTAAACCTACTTTTGTTCCACCCTGGATATACCCCTCAGAGACCTGGCCTCCCTTCCCCCCAGATAATCCCTGAGGCAGCAGAAGACAGCAGCCGGAACTGACTAACGATCTGGTCCGGGACCTGACTAATGGCCACACACCCTGGACCTCTGGCGGGCTAAAGATAACGTCTTGCCCTAAGTTATGTTTCAGCTCCTGATCCCTAAGGTGGAACAATCCCATGAGACCAGACAGAGGGATACTGGAAAGACCTCAGAGCTGTCCTCAAGACCTGAAGAAATGCTTTATTATCCTCACCTCACCTCCAACCAATCAGCTCCCATACCGACCCGAGCCCCAAACCAACAGTGGTTTGTAATTTTGGTCTCATAATCTGTAACCTACACGCTATCGGGGCGTTAGGGCTTTTGAGTATTAGCTTCCCGTTCTCCTGGGTGGTGCCATTCACCATAAAAGAGCCAATATTTCCCCCACTGCAATCCTCGGCATTCAGTGTTTGGCTCTGCTAGTGCTGGGTGGACAAACTCTTTCTGTTCAATAACAATATCTTAGTGTAATTTTACTTTTCATTTCTTTTTCTTATTGTTATAAAAGCACCCTTTTTTCTTATTTTGTGAGCCATAGCTATTTATTTTCCTGTGAAATCAGTTGTAACTTCTAGCCGATTTCCTACTAAGGTGTGTAATTTTTTCTTATCTGGAAATATTTATTAATACCTGGTAACATCAACCTTTTGAAAACAGGAGTGCCATTTCCCCCAGTGAGTGGCTTATGCTTCGACTTTGTTTGCTGCGCTTGTTGCCGTGTGTTAAGTTATTTTATAGAGTCAAGTTTATTAACAGGCTCTGCTACTATTAAAACAAAAAGTTAAGCATAGCAATGGCTTAACCAAGAAGGAAGTTTATTTCTCTCTCCCACAGAACAGCCTGAGCACCGCCAGCCCAAGGGGGATAGGGTGGCATCCTGGTATAGAGACCCAGGCCCTTTCCATTGTGTGGCTCCCTCACTCCCAACCCGTGGCTTCCATCTATCTCATATGCTAAGGTGGCAGCTCCAAATCTCACCACCATATCCACATTCTAGCAGGTGGAAGGAGTGGAAAGGAAGGGCAAAGCACACCCCATTTCTTTATTAATTTTCTTTTTCTTTTTCAATTACATACATATACTTCTCTCAGATCCCAGCGAATCACATGGAAGTATTGCAAAGGGGTCTCGGGCAGTCTCTGCCAAGTCCTTTTTCTTTTCCTTTGTAAATAGATTTCAAAAGTTCTCCAAGGACATTCAATTCTATTCATACTTCTAAATACCTAAGTTATTTAAAACACCAATCACTATCACCTAATCATTTTCATATTGCTATTTGCCTCCACGCAAATCAGCAGTTGATCACTGTTTCTCCCAATTCTTAATCAATTTCATAACTACTGAAGGCCTTAAGAAAACATTTTTAAAAATTGTCAAATAGAGTGTTGTTCCAAGGAAGCCATAAGAGTAAAATGCTTTCTCAAATGAAAATGCAAAGTACTTCAAAAACCATTATTTATACCCTTTCTCCTCAGTTTTTAATCATTAGCTTTTATAATGAAAAATCATTTACCTAGTTTGAGGGGTGAAGGAAAATTGTCATTCTTAACATAAGATGACAGCATTATTATTAATACTGATTTATGTCAAGTAAAAATGTGTTTTGCCAGTTGCAAGAACAGTTTAAATTTTTTCAAATAAGTAATGCCATTGGAATAAAAAGAAAAAAGGATTTATTTTATAAAGTTATTTTAATCTGCTCTTACAATGGTCACCTTATCACCAAAGGTTGGTCAACAGAAATGAAATCTAGAAAACAAGGAAGTTAAGGTAGATTACCCTTACTCTGTGGGCCTGAGCAAGTTACAAGAGCAGCTGCAATCTATAGAATAACAACTATTCTATAGATTTCAATCACATTTAAAAAGTACAATAAATGTCACCAAGGTCTAGATTAAATGTGACAGAGACTATAACAAACATTCACTAGAGTTATTACATAATTTATCCATTTTGAAAGCAAAATTACTAAGAATAAAAAAAAAAGCCTTATAAACCAACTTTCCTGGCACTGATCATAAAATACCTGTCCTGCCTGGCTCAGTAGTTGATCGTCGACCTATGAACCAGGAGGTCACAGTTCGATTAACGGTCAGGACACATGCCCGGGGTTCGATCCCCAGTGTGGGGCGTGCAGCCAGTCAATGATTCTCTCTCATCATTGATATTTCTATCTCTCTTGCTCTCTCTCTCTCTCCCTTCTTCTCTGAAATCAATAAAAATATATTCTAAAAATAAAAACCAATGAGGTAAAAGGCAACCAGTGTTTAAAGTGGATAAAGCACTGTGACAGCAAATACAGTGGGGCCTTGACTTACGAGTTTAATTCGTTCCGTTGCGGACCTCATAACTCAAATTACTTGTATGTCAAATCAATTTTGAACGAGTAAAGACACATGATGCTGACACGTGATGCTGGGCTGATGTTGTGGCGTTCACTGTGACGTTCGCTGTGCCAACTAGCTGTAGGGTATCTGAAGCTGGCTCATAACCCGAATTTTAGCTCACAACTCAAAGCAAAAAATCGGCCGAGAGACGGCTCGTATCTCGAAAAACCCGTTAGTCAGGACACCTGTAAGTCAAGGCCCCACTGTATTATGGTACCGGAATACTCATTTATTACTTTGTAATTAGGGTTGACTCTTCTTATTGTGGTAGGCAGTTAGACAGACATGAGCAGAGCAAGGACGATGGGCCAGGTACAAAAGGTCACCAGGGCGGAAAGCCCTGAGTGCCTAGTAAAGGACAATGGTAGGGTGGGTTCTAGTCCCCAGGCTGACCTTTCCTCCCCTAACATATCACTCGTCATTGGGTTTAGGTCCCCTGACCTTTCCTTTCTAGGGATAACATCTAGGCCTCATTTAGTTGTTACTTCAGCTCTAGGCCCAGAAAAGCAGCAAAACCAGACAAGCAATGCCAGGGCTGACCTCAGGACTAGCTGCAATGAATAATGACCTGCCCTGGCAGTGAGCAATCAATCAGTGGAGACCTAGACCCTAAAAGGCCACACCTGGAAAACTGCTGAATATTCTATAGATATTCCCCTGCCCTTCCCTGAAATCTCACCCTTAGGACAGAGCATCCAGCAGGCTCTCCCTAATGGGAGCACACCCACGCCTTCCCTTCCTCCTCCCCCTCACCCAGACCTTCCTCACTTCTGAGCTCCAAGGGCCTTCCTTTGCCTCTATAACTTGTTTCCTAAGCCCATTTCTTCTAGGAATTACTTCTTCTACCTCTGTGATTTTCTAAATAAATGTTCTCTTATAGCTTGAGTCTTGGATCTGAATTATTTCTCAGTCAGAACGCAAGTACCAACAGGTCCAGTCTGACCCTACCAGTCTAATATGCGGTATTGTGCCCACCACCCCCAACAATATCAAGAAAATCTTGGGAAAGATTGAAGGAAGTCAAGATAAGAAACTGGTCCTCTCAATATCTCCCACTCATTATAATTTTATTTACCTATGGATGATAGTTTCTCTACTTTTTCCCAAAAATAATTCAAACGTTAACTCGGCAGAGCGATAATTGCTTGAGTAGGCAGTTGCAGAGAACGACCTCTCCGTCAACAAACATTTATTAAACTCGGTGAGCATTTCCTATGCCATAAGATCATTGTAATTCCTGTACTACTGACTTGTCTCTTTTAAAGAATCAAGTTTTACAAAAGCAGATTAGAAGTAACACTATAAAAACACTCTTACTTTAAAGATGTTCTGGAATAGCCGTCAACTAGAAAAGTCCTCCTCTCCTCCTATTCAGCCCCCACCGAACTCACGCCTGGTTTCTGTCCTGAAAAGTCCTTGCGGTGACATGCCACCACGAACTCTGTCTTACTTACTAGTCTTAACGATCCAGAAAATTATCTTGGCTTTATTAGCAATCACTGTACTAAGCCCATGCACTGTTTTCCACTTTCAATTATGCCTCAGGCAGGCAGCACTTCAATACGGGGTATAACCTACTTCCCTTCAAGGTCCACAAATACTCCCTCCCCGCAGTGCGGCTGTCACCTGAGGGGCTTTAGAGCAATTTTATATGTGTGAACTGATGATTATTCAGGGTGGTTTTGGGTTTTTTTTTTAAAAAATAAAAGATGAAAAACAAGTTCTAAGGACAGTACTTGGCAGCAGCACCAGCATCAAGCTTTTCTACACTCAAAGGAAAAGCAAAATGAATGAGATCTTGCTTGCAAACACTGGCAGTGAGTCTGGCTAACAAAAGGTTGTAATAATAATAATTATTATTATTAGTTAATATTACCATCATTATCTAGGACTAATACTGACATTTTATTCTGTCCAGTGGTTCTCAAGCTTCAATGTGCATATGAATTACCAGGGATGAGATTTAAAAATGCATGTTCCTAGGATCTATCCATCCCACCCAATGCCCATGCCTGCCCCCCCCCCCCCCCCCAGTTTCTGATCACTAGGTGGGAGAGCCATCATAATACCTCTTAAACAAATATCTCAGGTGACTTATGTATGGGCTTATCAAGTCTGGAAAACCTTGAGAAAAACTGTCTCAATATCAAACCTCAAACAGGAACAAATGGCAGAAAAAGAAACTACAATTCTATCACTATCTGTGCAATTAGTTGCATGTGTTTAATTCACTAAGGTTACTTCATTTTTCTCAGAGACTTGCCTTATGTTTTAAAATGATGAGCTACAGAGTCCCTTCATTGGTTGTGGAAATGGCAAAAGTTAAATCTTGGAATAGCCCTGACTGAGCATTTCCAAATAGCCTGAGTCTTATACCACCAGTAATAGGTAGAAAAGAGAAACCTAAAGATTAAATAAGCAGCACTTTGCAAGTCTCTCTGATCAGCAAAAATGGACACTTAGAAAAGACCTACAATTTTTAGACCAAGCTAAGAATTATAATGGACAACTGATTTGATTCCAATACAACCCATGCAACAGTGACAAAATGAAAGTCATAAAAGCCCAGGTGTATGACAAGGCACTCAGAAAGGCTCCTTTTTTTTTTTTTTTTTTAATTGTCATCAACAGGGAGGAAATGAGTAAAGCCAAACGAAACAAGCAGACAAAATATAAACAGACCATCACAAACTGCTCAATCCACCTTCCGGCCATAATCGGACAGAAGGACTCTGAAGCAATCACAAACGAATGATCCCTGTTGTCCCTCATTCCAAGTCTGCATGACTTGGAATAATGGGGAAGAGGCAAACAATGCCGTCCCACTCTTTTCCTACATCACTTCCTTCTGCTCCTCAAGTCAAACCCACCACTGCTGACTTGCTGCTGTCCTGTCTGTTCCTTCCCCAAACTGCCAACCGCCCAAGATGTTTGCCTCTCTCCGCCTCCTGCATCACATTATACCTTAGGGCAGTGCTTGTCAAGATTTTGGGTGTGCCACAAGATTTTTTAGAACATGCAATAGCTGACTACTTAGTCAGGGGCCCTGACCTCCTTTCCCTTAGATCGTCAATTTTTTAAAAAAATGTATTTTTATTGATTTCAGAGAGGAAGGAGGAGGGAGAGAGAGAGAGAGAGAAAAATCAATGATGAGAGAGAATCATTGATTGGCTGCCTCCTGCACATCCCCTACTGGGGATCGAGCCTGCAACCCACGCATGTGCCCTTGACGGGAATCGAATCCGAAACCCTTCAGTCTGCAGGCAGACGCTCTATCCACTGAGACAAACAGGCTAGGGCTAGATTGTCAAATTTTAAAAGAATGAGCCCATCTAGCATGCCTCAGTGGTTGAGCATTGACCTGTGAACCAGGAGATCATGGTTTGATTCCTGGTCAGAGCACATGCCCAGGTTTTGGGCTCAATCCTCAGCAGGGGGCATGCAGGAAACAGCCAATCAATGATTCTCTCGCATCATTGATGTTTCTATCTTTCTCTCCCTCCCTTTCTCTTCTTCTCTGAAATTACTAAAAATGTATTATTAAAAAAAATTTTTTTAAATGGCAACCGCCAACACAACAATAACCATTTGGTGTGAATAATCAAAATTATACCTATTTTTTTGTTGGAACAGCAAAAACTATGACATATTTTTTGGTGTGCCACAGAATTTTAGTAATTAGTTTATGTGTGCCATGAGATGAAAAAGATTGAAAATTGCTACCTCATGCAAATGGCTCAAGCCCTATTCATTTAATAAAATCTCAATCACCGTTTCCAAACTCCAAAATACTTATCTCATCTAATTCTATTCTGCTTTATAATACTGAACATCCTTTTAGATAGGACATGTGTGCTACACCTCATAGAAACTGGATACTGTCTCAGTTAGTGTTTACTCAGGTAAGTCCGATCATGACATGCTTCTCCTATAACCCAAGGGTCCTTAATAGGAGACAGTCCAAATCCCTTGCTTAGCATATAAAGTAAGAAATATGTTGCCATGCAAAGAGTGAAGGTTTTGGAACATGTATCCTCTCATACTAGTCATGAATCCTGGTGAAGCTAAATTCTGAAATGCTATTCAACTCTAAAAAGGGGGTATTAATATGTTTGTTCTTCAATACTTTGATTTAATGAAACAATATATATGGATACATTGCATCCACAAGTACATAGAAAATACCAGCTCTCTTCATCTCTTTTCCTCTCATACTACATTTCCTGAAAGGGCCAACCTACAACTTTACTTTCTGCTCCAAACCCCAACATATCCTATGCCGCAAACTTCACACCGTTCTATACCTTTTTCCTGCCTATGCCTCAGGGCCTTTGAATAAACCCGCTGTTCCAGCTTCTAAATAGTACCCTTTGTCTAATAAACTTATTACTCATCCTTTGAATTTCAGGTTAACTAACACTTCCCCTGAGAAATGTTTCAGTATCGTCCAAGTAAAGTGAGTCACTTTCCTCGTGGGTCCCAGTGCACTTTGTACATTCTCTTATTAAGCAGTTGCCAGAGTCTCCTAATGATATATTTTAGGAGTCTTCCCCCATTAGCTTTTAAACTTCTCTAGCTCATCAGTACCCCTGACATATACACTTGGCATTTAGCTTTTTCTTAATGAATGAGTGAATAATTGAATAGACACCAACTCAGACACAGTGTTAAGAGGTCTGCAAGTCAAAGATATGAGTTTCAATATGCCAGTAACTGGAGAAATGAAGCTAGGCTTAAAAAACGTCCATGGTAATATCCTACAAGTCCACAAGGTGGTGTGGTCTCCCCATGACAGAGCTGTGTGCACCGCTCCACATTCCCTATCTATAAAGCAGGAAGCTAATACAAGTGATCAAGTTGACAAAGTGGCTGAAAGAATTATAAGCCAATAAATCAAAAGAAAACTGATTAAATCAGCAAAGGCGCTTATTGGAGGACAAAAAAGTAACCTGAAAAAGCCACTTCCTTCAGCGGTTACTACAATGAGAAAACTTAAGAGAAGCCCCGTCAGCCAAAAAGGTTGCATATGGCATTGAAAGCCAGGGGGCTGAGAAAAGACTAACAAAATGGGAGTGGCATGCTCTTCCTGTAGGCGGCCTCAGGTGACCTCTGAAAATTGTTTGCTATTCACTTGACCCTGAAAAAACACACAAAATCATGCAAAACAAGAGGTTCAGATCTTTGTGTTCATTTTAAAAATATATTCTTTATTAATTTCAGAGGAAGGGAAAGGGAGAAAGAGAAACATCAATGATGAGAATAATTGATCAGCTGCCTCCTGCACGCCCCCTACTGGATCTAGCCTGCAACCCAGGAATGTGCCCTTGACAGAATCAAACCCGGAACCACTGAGCCAAACCAGCTAGGGCTGTGTTCATTTTGAGAACACTCATGAAACTGCCCAGGCCATCAAGGGTATGAATATCTGAAAAGCCACCAAGAACCTGAAGGACGTCACTTCAGGAAGCACTGCGTGCCATTCGTTGTTACAATGGTGGAGTTGGTAGGTGTGCCCAGGCCCAAAACAGAGGGGCTGGATGCAAGATGGGTGGCCCAAAAAGAGTGCTGACTTTTTGCTGCACATGCTTAAAAACAGAGAGTAATGCAGAGCTTAAGGGTTTAGATGTAGAGTCTCTGGTCACTGAGCACATCCAGGTGAGCAAAGCTCCCCAAGATGCTGTGGAGAACTTACAGAGCTCATGAGAGGATCAACCCCTACAGGAGCTCCCCCTGCCACATGGAGATGATCCTACTGAAAAGAAGCAGATGGTTCCTAAACCAGAAGAGGAGGTTGCACAGAAGAAAAAGATATCCCAGAAGAAACTGAGGAAACAAAATCATATGACCCGGGAGTAAATTTGGCATAAAATAAATGCTAATGAAAGCAAAAGCAAAAAGTATATGCATAGTGTCAGGACTGGGGGAGATGGCTGTGGGCAGAAGATATGGAGCTAGCATAATGGGCTTCCTATAAGCTGCAATCAGCGGTCGCGACCCCTGAAAATACATCCTGCATATCAGATATTTACATTATGATTCATAACAGCAGAAAAATTACAGTTATGAAGTAGCAACGAAAATAATTTTATGGTTGGGGGTCACCACAACATGAGGAACTATGTTAAAGGGTTGCAGCATTAGGAAGGTTGAGAACCACTCCCATCTAATTAAGTGTTTGGGAGTCGGGGGTAGGAAAACAAATAGAAACAGAAAGAATAGTACCCATGTACAATCCAAACAATTTGGGTCCGGAAGTTAGTGCTTTTCTGAGTTTATCCCAACAAAGTATGGCAAGAGGAGGGCGTTGGAAGTACAGGATGGGAATCCTCCTCCTTTGGCAGAGCACATGCAATATGGCATTAGCACAAGCCAGAGCGACCCAGCAGTGAAGAAGCACCTGTACGATGCTTGACAGGGGCAACAATAACAAGACCAATAAAACAGAGAAGCACAAAGTCGACAATCACATGATCAATAAGAATGGGTGATAACAGCACCAGTGAAATGTCCAGACACAATGGTTAGGAAGACCATTCACAGAGAGGGGGGTGATACATAGGTCACAGAGGGGGTTAGTTACAACTGAGACTACATGTACCATCAACACTGATTTTGGGGAGATATTTTAGAAAGAATGGTTGCATTCTACTACCCAGGATGCTATCCCATAGTCAAAGCAAAGAAAGCTGCTGGCATCGGGGAGAAATGGAGACAGAATTCATATCACCCTATGTAATGTGGGGCTATTGGCCCCACATCTTGAGCTAAAAGGAAAAGCCAGAAAGGGAAATAAAATGAAGACTATCACAATTTCCAAGAACTCAGTGGAAACAACTAGCAAGGATTCCCAGAGGGTTAGCCACAGTGACCCCAACTAGAAAAACAGCTGTTTCTTTCCTTGTATACACTGTCCCAGCAACCTCATTCAACCAAAGGATAGGACCAGGAAACAGAACGTCCTCCTGTGTTTCTCCCTCTCTCCACAACCTACTATCACATCCGGTAAGTGCCCCTCAAAGCCTCTCTCATTGAAGCCCTCGCTTTAGCTCACCTATACTGTTGTCATACTCTTCAGGCGGGCTTAGACTTGTACTCTCCAATATATGATTATGCCAAAAACCAAAGTGAAAATAACTTTACTCATTCACAACACATTACCCTCTGCCCTTTCAGGAGTCCAGCACTTCAGATCAGAAGTTTCAATGCCCCTTGAGACTTCATGCTGCCCAGCCCTTTTTCCACCATAAGAGAGACTACGCTGAACTGAGTAGGATTTCCTATGAACAAAGTGTTCCATCGTTTAAAAAAAGAACTTCCACTTTGCAGATGGCTCTTGAGATACTAATGATTTTAATCCTTTTCACAAATACAGTTTCTATTACCAGACTTATCAAAAAGTTTAATAATTATTTGTATGTTCTCCCCTCCTTTGAGGGATGTGCAGGAGGCACCCAATCAATGATTCTCTCTCATTGATGTTTCTATCTCTCCCTCTCCCTTCCTCTCTGAAATCAATAAAAAAAAGTATTTAAAATACATAAATAAAAACATAGACAAGAAGGATACTTCAAAATAGTGGTTACATCTTGCTGGAAAAGGAAGAAAAGGACATTTGAAGTATTTTTGTTTCTTAAGAAATTATTATAACTAAGCTACCTGGGTAGTAAATGTGTTTGTAATCACTTAAAACCAGGAGGAGAGGTTGACAGCTCAGGTGAGAACAGGAATAACTAGCCCGCGCAGGAAATGGACATCTTCCTGCCGGAGGGACGAGAGGCGAGGAGCAAATGCAGCTGCAGATGAACAGGACTGTGAGCAGAAAGCAAAGCTGGGACAGAGCCGGCGGGAGGACAAGTGGGAGAGCATGAAGCCCGCAGCGTTGGGTTGGTGGATCTGCAGAGAAGTGATTTGGGAAAAGCTGCTGTGAAACCAGGAAACCAAGCCAACAGGGAAAAGACTGCTAGGGCAATGAGCGTGCAGCTGAGGCTTGAGGTCCTAAACTGCATTTAGATTTAAATGAAAATGCTTTACGACTCAGTAGGCCTCAGTGCAGCTTTTTCTTTCTAATGCAGGAATAATTTCCTCTCCTGCAATAAACAGAGATAAAGTACTTAACAAAATGCATGAAAACTCTAGAAAACCATAGTATTCAGGCAGACACATATGTGGAAAATGGGCGTTTAGGTACAGAGTTACTCATATTTGCAGTGTGGGTATGTGTGTGTACACTTAACATTTTTTAACGGTTGAATTTCTGAACCAAAGGTTTTAGCACTTTATTATATATATAAATGTTTTTATTGATTTTTTTAGAGAGAGAGGAAGAGAGAGGAAGACCGAGAGATAAAAGGAAGGGAGAGGGAGACAGAGAGATAAAAACATCCTGCACGTCTCCTACTGGGGATCAAGCCGATAACCCAGGCATGTGTCTGACCGTCAACAGAATCAAAGAACTCTTGGTTCATGGGTTGATGCTCAACCACTGTGCCACACCAGCCGGGGGAAGGGAGGGAAGGGTTAGCACTTTAAATGTAACTATATATTAAACTGAAACAGAGAAGACGGATGGCCATTGAAGAAAAAACTGGCCCTAACAGGCTGCTCAGTGGTAAGAACGTCAGCCCATGGGCTGAAGAGTCACGGGCACATTCCTCGGTTGCAGGCTCCATCCCAGTTGGGGCATGTGTGGGAGGCAACCAATCAATGTGTCTCCCTCACACTGATGTTACTCTCTCTCTCTCCCCCTCCCTTCCACTCTCTCTAAAAATCAATGGAAAAATATCCTCTGGTGAGGATTGACCAAAAAAAAAAAAGGGGGGGGGGGTTCACTTCAGATTAAATTATTAAATAAAGATGTCTTAAAGTCCCTCAGGTTAGGAATTCATATTATCCACCACAGTATTCCCAAGCCTTTAAAACAGCTAGCATATAGGAGATAACAAGTGAAGGAAGAGAAATTACTTGATACTCTTGTCCATTGTATAAAGTTCCGCTAAATTTATGTAACTTTCTAGTGCAAACAAATACAACCAGATTCTAAATGGGTGATTCTAAATTTTTAAAAATCCAATTTTATCGGAACCAAGTGGCATTTTTGTCATTCTGCTGATTTTTGGTAAAACAATAACACTCTGGGAGTCAGAGCATCATTACCATAATTCCTTCCTAACAAAAGTTGAAAGCAGTAAAAAAAACTGAGAGACCAACATGTAAATTATCATAAGGATGACGATGACAATGACGCTGGCAAATAATGTTTTGTGCACGTTCTATGTATGTACTGTTCTAAATACTTTATGCAAAGTATTGCATCTTATCCTCACATCAACACTAAAAGTAGGTACTATTATTACTGTTTCCATTTTATAGATTAGAAAAATGAGGCACAGAGGTAGATCAAAAGGGTATCATATTTACCTGGTGAAACTATTAAAACCATAGACTTAGAAGTCACCAGCACAATAATAAGGAAAATGAGTCATCATCTCTTGGTCATAAAACCAAAGTCTGACGTCTTTGATATTATTCACTGTTCTTTAAGCTCAAGGAGAACAAGAACAGACAAGTCATTTCCCTGTGAGGTAATAACAGGTCCCAAAAAGAGGGGTGGTATTAGTTATCACAGAGTTATATACACCACAAACACAAGGGTTCTTTAATTTTCAAAACTGCACCTACACAAATCGGTAAGGGCAGAAACGTGTTGGTTCAAGGATCACAGAAGAAAATGATACAATTACCTTTCATCACAAGACTGGCCAAATAGTGGGAATCTGATTAAGTCAATCTACAATTAGTCTCTGAATTTTGGGTCTTATGAAGTCATGACCAACTGAACACCCACAGTCTTCTCATCGTTACTAACATGTCACTTAATTCTAACTAGTCAAAAATGAGCAATTGCTACCAATCAACTCTCGCCTCACACTCCTGCCTAAGTGCCTTCAATTCAGGATTATCTAAAACATGGCTTTGCATCATCAGCATAGCTCATACTCACTGTCTAAACTGACTTTAAAGAAAAACTCACCTAGGTATATTTAAAGACACAGGACTCTACCTTCAAGTTAAATGAGTAATAAATAAAAACTGCCAGGGAGTCCGGATAATGAAGGCAGAGCTGTTGCTGGGTTTCAGTTGCCCCTCCACCACTGGGAGGCGAGCAGTAGGGAGAGATGGCGTACTTATCTCAACAAGTATACAAGAGTTGGCTTTTTTTTTTTCTTTTCCTATTTTTTTTTTATTACATTTGTTGGGGTGACATTGTTTAATAAGAGGACATAGGTTTCAAGTGTAGATGTCTATGATTCATGATCTGTATCCTGCACTGTGTGCCCACCACCCAAAGTCAAATAATCTTCTGTCACCATATTTGACCCCCTTTACCTTTTACTGACCGCCATCCCCCTTCCCTCTGCACCACCATACTGTTGTCTGCGTCTATGAGTTTTTGTTTGTTTTTCTTGTTTGTTCATTTGTTGCTTTCAGTTTTATATCCTACATGTGAGTGAAATCATATGGTTCTTAACATTTTCTGTCTGACTTATTTCACTTAGCATGATGTTCTCAAGATCTACCCATCATGTTTTCTGGTGCCATTTTTTTTTTTAATATATTTTATTGATTTTTTACAGAGAGGAAGGTAGAGGGATAGAGAGTTAGAAACATCGATGACAGAGAAACATCGATCAGCTGCCTCCTGCACATCTCCCACTGGGGATGTGCCCGCAACCCAGGTACATGCCCTTGACCGGAATCGAACCTGGGACCCTTCAGCCCGCAGGCCAATGCTCTATCCACTGAGCCAAACCGGTTTCGGCTCTGGTGCCATTTTTATGGTGACATGGAAAAGGCTAGAAAATGCTGTTGAGAGGAGTAACCATTAAGACTGCAGAATCACCGTGTCTGGGCTCAAATCTAGGTCCAACTTGGAGCAGTGAGATTTTGGGCAAGTTGCTCATCCTCTCAAAGCCTCAGCCCCTTCATGTGTAAAACTGGAGTGATGATATCCACCTCACAAGACAGCTATAAGGAGTGGGTAACTTATCACACCTGAAGCACTTATTAGAATACGGGGGGGCGGGGGGGCATAGGGAGTGCTTGTATAATGTTTGTTATTATGTCGTCATCAATACTACCTTTCAGAGGGAAGGACAAAATAACAGAAAGTTGACGTTTACTACAACTAGATTGTTTCAATAAACGTCAGTAATACTCATCAGAGATTTCCAACCCTGACATCTGTACACCCCATTCCACTGATAGCTTTTACTTTTCCTAAAAGGAAGCAAATATTTCTAAGTTATTTACAGCTTAATTTCTTCAGTGTTAAAAAGCATTTGCCCTTGGTGTTAGTCCTCTCATTAATTATGTCTTGGTTATTTACTGTTCTTTTTCTTTTAAATATATTTTACTGATTTTTTACAGAGAGGAAGGGAGAAGGATAGAGAGTCAGAAACATCAATGAGAGAGAAACATAGATCAGCTGCCTCCTGCACACCCCCCACTAGGGATGTGCCCGCAACCAAGATACATGCCCTTAACCAGAATCGAACCCGGGACCTTTCAGTCCGCAGGCCGACGCTCTATCCACTGAGCCAAACCAGTTAGGACTATTTACTATTCTTATATATTTGGTGTATGTTCTTTTAAGCCCTAGGAGGATGTTTACAATTCTCTGCTAAAAATCCCTTAGATGGTTAAGTGTCATAAATTAGAACCCGTGAATCATCCTAGAATGTATCCACCTGTATCTTTTTTTTTTTAATCCACCCCTGATATCCCCATTCCTTCAGTCTTTGAGTCAGTGCAAGCACTTGTGACCTCAGGTTACGTAACTGTCTCCTTACTGACTGCCCTACCCATCACTCAACCTAATCCACCCTTCCCGTTTTCAAACAGGCACAGGTAAGATTGTATCCTTGAGGGGATGAGTAGAGTTGGAATGTGTTTGGCCACGTCATTTTGCTGCTGGAAAACTGGCCACCAAGCTACAGATTAAAAGAGACTTTATTAAAGATAAATTTAAAAAAAAAATAAAATAAAAAGAGACTTTTAAAAGATATCACAATGGATGGACCTTATTCAGCTCTTATTCAAATAAACCATTGAAAAAAAATTTCTGCGACAAAGAAATTTGAATATTTTCATGATATAAAGAATTATTTTTTTAAGCTTGATAATAATATTATGGTCAAGTTTTTTTAAAGTCTTTATAAAGATATATATCAAAATAAACATGAATGAATTGCTATGTCTGGATTTACTTCAAAATAATCCAGTTATGGGCCGAGGGAGTAAAAGATGAAACATAATTGGCTATCAATTGACAACGCTGGATGCTGAGTACATGGGGGTCTGTTATGCCATTGTCTCCAATATTGGGAACATCTGTAATTTTCCACAATAAACTGTTGTAAGAGGGGGGAAAATACTCATTTTCAGTTGCCAAAATAATCAAGACCCCCCCCCCTTTTTTTTTAATTCCACATCCACAAGCAAGTATGACTAGCCTGCCTCTTCCCTGGACTCAGATCCTAACCCACACTGAGTGCCAGTCATACCAACCCTGCCACAGTGTTCAAAACACCAGCCAGGCCCTTCCCTTCTCTGTGCCACTGTGTATACTGCTTCTTCTGCCGAGAAAGTCTCTCTAGAGCAGTGGCCACACTTTCAAGGCCAGTTCAAAGGACCGCCTCTCTGAGACGCTCCCCATTCCCCCAAGCCTTCCCCTGCACTTCCTCAGCCCTTCGTACATGCCTATATCTTCAATCATCTTGGTTAGTTTTTGTTGTTGCTGATTCCCTTTTATTCTGCTTCTACTTCCCTCAAGAGATTATGGCTTCCTTAATGGCAGAAGCTGTGTTTTATGTACTTCAATAAATACTCCTAAAATAGGCATGGAAAGTAATTATTTAATAACTGCTTTGGAAAACAGGAAGGAAAGTCAACAGAACCACCACCAGTCATGGCAAACAGTATTAACAAAATAAGATGTCTGGTAAGTCACAGTTTACATACACTAACATAATATTTATCCACTGTATGTTTATCACATTCTTTAAAAAATGAGTTGTGATTATTTTCAAAAAAGATGTTACACATCTTGAAAAAAAATCAATATGACTTAAAGAAGAAACTCTGCCTAAAGAGATGTGGGCAAGTTATTTTTCTGTTTCTGAAATATTATAAGCGAAAATATGATATTTATGCTACCTTTACATCTCATCTGGTGTAGTTGTGGGAATATATATTTTGTTCTGTTAAAAAGACTACACTACTTCTTATTTTATAATAATAAAAATGTCAAAATACTGCATAATGTGAAAGAATATTTCTGAATCACACGTGAGAGGTACAGCTACAGATGTGAAGTTAACAGCAAAGAACTATAAACATTTGCTTTGTCAGAAATAGCTGAAATATTTCACATTTCTAAACTATGAAAAATAAGTTAATGCAAAAATACGGTAATGTTGACACAACAAGCTGGTACTACTACTTCTTTGATTCTTTAAGGAAAGTCTTTAGTTACTGAGTTATACATTATACAAAGGGAAAGGAAACACCTACTAGTATAAAACTTCATTTGCTTCGTGTCTTTCATATCTCACAGTTTCACACATTAACCTGCAAAAGAAAGAAAGACATGAGCTCAACATCTGTCATGAAAAAAACACACCAATAGTTTATGAGCCATGTAGCCCAGAAAGGTAAGATTACTTATAGCTTGTTACAGTCACTTACTAGCCTCAAGATGAATATGTTTGGTTGCCGAGCTTAACAAAATAAAATAAAATAAAATCTGGTAAACAGATGCTAGGAAAAAAAACACATTTTGTTAAATGTCAACTTTGTCACATGTATTTTATAGGGAACAAACTTATATGTGTGTTTTTTATACTTTGCAAATGACATTTAGACAGATTCATGTTCTCCAAAGTAAATCGAAAATGAGAAGGAACCTTAGAAAGGAAAACCTAGTAATTTTAAAAGTGGTGACATCATTCACAGCTCAACATTAATGTTACTTTAACAGTATGGCATTTTAGACAAAAGTAGGCTTTTATTAACTCAGTATTTTTATGACTAATGACTAAATGGAGGCTTTACAACTTCTGAAGAACTGTTGTTTCAGCTGATTCATCCCTGAGGAAAAAAATTATGTAAATTATGGAAAACATGAATCAATGTTTAAATGTTCAAAAGAAGCTCAAGAGCAGCATCTTCAAAAAGCATCCTATTATATTAAGAACAAGTACAAGTTCCCAAAAATAGAGAAATGCAAAGGAGAATAGAGTGATGTTGTCATGTCTTCTTGTGGAGGATCTACTAGTACATAGAAAAGTTGTCTACAAAAGTGACTATTTCAACACCACTGGTCAATGAGGCTACGAGTCTCCAGTCCATGCAACACTGGGCTCCACCATCACCCATCTTCCTTCCTCCGTTTGCTAAATCCAATAAACACTACATGCTCTTGATTTTCCCCTTGAAAACAACTCTCCTGGGTATTGTTTTTCCTTGTTCTTCCTGCTACCACCACCCTATTTTAGAGATCCTTCTTATCCTCTCAATCCCGTACTCCAAACATTCAAACTGACTGGCACAACTCCAGGAGGCAGCATCGAGTCTTGAACACACACCATTGAACATACAGTTTTCTTTCATGGACAGAACTACATGAACTCCTCATAGGAAAGGATGACAGTCACCAGCGATGGTTCTAAAACAGCCGTGGGCAAACTACGGCCCGTTTGAAATGAATAAAACTAAAAAAAAAAAAAAAAAAAAAAGACCGTACCCTTTTATGTAATGATGTTTACTTTGAATTTATATTAGTTCACACAAACACTCCATCCATGCTTTTGTTCCGGCCCTCCGGTCCAGTTTAAGAACCCGTTGTGGCCCTCGAGTCAAAAAGTTTGCCCACCCCTGGTCTGAAAATAGCTGGTCCTAAATCAAGTAACAGGCTCTGCCTGGTTTCCTGCTGGAATGAAAGAAGGGCCCTTGCCCCAACCTCTTCACTGGACCTCATCTTTTCTCCTACGTAAGACCCTGCCTTCCTGAAAGCTCACCTCCTTCTCCTCCATCACCATCTATTTCTCCCTCTCTCCTGAAGCACCTCCTTTCACACAGAAACCCATTTTAGCATCAGCTACTGTGTGTGGGAGGGGGACACCGGCCTTTACCCCCGCACCCACTCCGACTGTTAACCACATTTTGCCTTCCCCGGACAGAAGTCCTCCTTTTACGGTTGTCTATACACTATCTTCCTTTTCGCACCCTCTTCCCGCTCCCCCACCTTTTGGTTCCTGAAACTCCAAAGAAAAGACTCTAAACCATTATCAGCGTCCTCTGTGCTATCGAAATCCTTTCCGTCCTTATCTTCATTCCACTTCTCGGCAGCACCGATGACTCCTTTTCCCTTACAGCAGTATCTTCTCCGTGCTTCCTGGCCTCAGTCTCCAGGTTTTCTTATAATTCATTAGTCACTTTTTCTGTCTCCTTTGGATGTGCCCCACACTCCATCCCTCTACCCGACTTCTAAAGGTTATCCATCTATCACCTTTAGAAGGGCCCTTCAGCCCTCCTCTCCTCTGTACCACGCAATCTCATCCAGTCTGTGATTTCAAACTTACTCTATAAACTGATAACTTTCACAGCAATGCCCCAGACCTAATCTCTCACCATGGTAGGCACTCGGCTGTGTCATGACCATTTCATGTTCAAAATGTCCACAACAGATGTTGAACTTCTTCCCTTAGAATCTGCTTTCTCACAATCAGTACAATCAAAACCTGAAGCCCTCATCCTTGAATCCTCTGTCTTCTTCACATCCCATCTCTCTGCCAACATGTGTTTCCAAAATATACCCTCCCACACTGACCAAGTTCACCATCTCCCCTGTGAAAACCTAGAATGGGCCACACAAAAAATAAGATAAAAATAAAATAAAAAATAATAGAATGGGCCACAATTATCCCACTAGTATCTATTCCCTGGACTACAATTGAAGATTTTTTTGCTTCTACTTTTGCAACCTGTTGTCCATTCTCCACATAACTTCCAGACAGATCTTTGCAGATGTTAAGTCAGATCTCCTTATACCTCTGCTCTTAATTTCCACCACTTTTAGGACAAAATACAAACTGCTAAATCTTGAATACAAGGGCCTATACTTACTACTGTACTATAATCACTTAGTCTATCTTACTTTGCCATCACATCTGTCTTCTCGTACCTGAAACCTGTTCCCATGGCAGAGCATCTGAGACCCATCTACACTGCAGAGACCTTTGCCCATCTGCCCGGCTCAAATGTTACCACCTCCTTTGTGATTACACAGCACCCATTCTTACCAGGCCCAGCACATCTGAATAAAGCAACATTGATCCATTCCCTACATCTTGTCTGCCCCACTAGGAATGTAAGCTCTACAAAAGCAGCAGTTTGGCCTACTACATGCTGTATCCCCATGGCCTACATCAGTGTCTAACACACAGTAGGCACACAATGAGTAACTGTTGACTGGATAAATAATTTAACTGGTGCCATTAAAAAAATAAAAGATAAAATCTTCTATATGACAATGTTCTACTAAATGAAAGAAATGCCAAAAGTTGTTTTATCTTTAAACATTGTTAGGGAATGATTTATCAAAAGCATGTTGATCTTTACTAAATTCCTAAAGAATATACTAACCCTAGTTTAGTTGTTTTGTGATGATCCTAAAGTTCCCATATAGTATGAATTACACTCCTCCATAACGCTGGAGAGTATCTGCATATAGTTCAGCAGGCTCTTGTTCCCAACACTGACTGGCCCCAGACACTTACTCTGCTTTTTAGAAATTTTGGTCTCCACTGCTAACTATAGTATCCTCTTCCCCTTTGGCCAACATGTTGCTTCTAATCCACATGGGTTAAGAGAGTAAATATTTAAAAAATAATGTTGTGTTTAAAAATATATAATTTTTAAGTGAATATCTGAAAACCTTCGCATTGCATAGTGTGTGATCGTATAGAAACACAGTCAATCAACTGCTCCGAATCTATTGCTGACATGAGAATGGGCCACAATAGTGCACAAAGCTGAGGCTTTCCAATAAAAGCCTGTGTCATGTCCCCCAGCTCTACTGCCTGTTCCTGAATAAACAGACTGGAAATCTTGATTAAGAGCTGCTTCCCCCCCCCCCCCCCGCCTCAAAAATTGGAAAACTGTATTATGTAGAAGTCTTAACTGTTCTCTATTTAATCCTAGGGGTAAAACTTTTATTTAAAAAACTCAAAGGAACTTATCTAAATACAATGTATTTTTCCCAGAAATGGTTATTATTATAAAGCAGTTTATCCAAATTACTGCGTTTATGTGAACCTCATTTCTTAATTTTTCATTTGGGTATTCTGCTCTTGCTCTAAAAACGGACTTAAGATAGTTTCCGCTGATGTTTTCCACAAATAAGAGAAACAAATGACTTTTTAACATAAGCAAAATAAGATAAACATCTTAAAGGCTCCTCCTCCCTGTAAATTCATGCCAACAAACAAAACTGTATAGTCTCCGAAACAGACTTTCTAAGGTATAAATAGACTAAACAATACCCTTGAGTTCATCAGTTATTTCTAATCAAAATTTACCTTTGAAATAGCAGGAAATTGATAGTTCTAAAGCTGGTTAATAAGTAGATGGAACTTCACTGTGTTATTATGTCTACTTTTGTAATTTTGAACATTCCCGTAAGTATTAACGTTTTTCTTTTTCTACTGCACAGAATTTCTAGTATCTAAATAATTCCATAACTACATACATATACTGTACACACAGTATAATCATTACATCTAGTTATCCGTGTGTGCTTTTATACGCATGAGAACGAACATTTATATTTCCATATTAATTCATTCATCTGCATATGAAGATTAACTGCCTTTGATTAAATTGACAGTTGGTGCTAACTTTATTTCTTAGAATAGTTGGTATCAAAAAATATGTAATGAAAGTTACACGCTTTAAAAATTATTCTTGCTTTAATTTGAGCCATCTTCTAAATTCCTGGTGGTTTTGCCCTTTCTAATAAAACTTGACTGAATTTTTAAACACTTAACATGCAATCTACTTTAATTTAAACGATTTTCATTAGAATTTTAATTTTAGAAGTAGTCAATCCTCTTGACACATTTTTCAATTAACAACTAAATATGAAATTTACATGCTCACAAATTAATTAGTGTTTAAAGATTAAAGGGGAACTATATAGAAAAAGTACTCCTTTCATAATTAAAAACTGCTGGTTTCACAACCAGCTAGAGGAAACAAAACCTTCCCACTATGTCCTGGATGTGTGTAATCCATCTTCCCAAGGTCCTTTATTTTCTGTTCTGATTAAGGGGAAAGAAAAGGAACTCACTGAATTATATAAGATGTTTTAATCTTTTACTATTCAGCCAGGTAACCATCGATAAGGTAATAGCTGTGCAATAGAAGTGATAAAATATTTATGAGTGGGCCACATAAAAATAACTATGGTTATAAACTGTTTCCCAGAAAGGGGTATGTCAATTTAATGCAATAAATAAATGCAATTTAATGCAATAAATATAGTACAAAGACCGAAAACATACTAAAATAACAAACCTAACCATTCTCTGAATAGTTAAAAACATTCTCATTTCTTATGTTTCTGAGCACTAAGATGTAGGTTTTTATTTGCCAGGATGGCAAATAAACATCTTAAAGGCTCCTCCTCCCTGTAAATTCATGCCAACAAACTCCTTCTGGTATATTCACCAAGTAGTGTTTATTACTTCAGGTGAGGGGTTGCAGGAAGAGGGATAGAAGGAGAGAGGGTATCACAATGGCACAAATGTAAAAAAATTATTCTATGCATAACACTGAATTCAATTTATAAAATGTATAAAGCCAAGTACAGGGGCTCAAAGATGCAGGGTTTTCATAAGTAAGTTATCTTTACTTCTACTTCTTAACTATAATAAACAATCACATAAAATTCTAGCATCCTATTGTAATTAATGTTAAAATAACTTACCTAAGTTGGTGTTCCCTCAGGTTTGATAAGGCTTCCATACCATGTAAATAGGAATACACTATTTCCAGATCCTATTTGGAAGAAAAAAAGGATAGAAATCATTAGACTTGCCAGGAAAAAAGGCTTCCAAACTAAGTCACTATATTTATAGACCAAATTAACGACAGGTTTAAAAAAAATACAAGTTTTCTCAGACATTAAAAATAAGCATTATTAAAAGAAAAGCTGTATAAATGCCATCCATTACAACTGCCTTTGGGATATGTACAAAAGCTTGTGTGTGTGTGTGTGTGTGTGTGTTTTAATTGATTTCAGAGAGGAAGGGAGAGGGACAGAGAGACAGAAACATCAATGTGAGAGAGACACATCGATTAGTTGCCTCCTGCAAGCCCCCAACAAGGGCCAGAGATAGAGCCTGCAACCACGGTGCATCCCTTGACCGAGAATAGGACCCGAGACCCTTCAGTACTCGGGCCATCACTCTAACCACTGAACCACATGGACCAGGGCATGAGTCTATTTCTCAACATTATGGAGTTTCATAGTTGTAAAAGAGTTACCCTTCTATATAGGTTAAGTCACAACTGTTAATGTGCCAGTATTATATGTGTGAACTTAGTTTGAATGTATAATTTGTGTAATTATATAGATTACTAGAGGCCCGGTGCATGAAAATTCATGCACTGGAGGGGGGTCCCTCAGCCCGGCCTGCCCCCTCTCACAGTCCGGGAGCCGTCAGGGGCGGGAGGCGACCCGGCGATCAGGGGAAGGTGACGCCCCCATCACACCTCTGCTGCTGTTACTGCCGGCAGCACAAGCCTCGGCCGGCCCTGGTTACCTGCGCCTTGGGCCGGCCCTGAGCAGCTGAAGAGCTGAGGAGACTGGGTGACTCCATCTAGTGGCTGTGGGCGCTGCCATCTTTGAGGGCATGGCAGTCAATTAGCATATTCCCTCTTTATTAGATAGGATATCTGTGAGTAGTAACTACCACCATTATACCTTTATCTTAAAACAATAGGTATAATTATAACTTGCAAATGCAATAAGATTGTTTCTTAGTTAATAAGAATGTGGAGAATAATGGTATCTTGCCACCTATAAATTACTGACATAAGGTCAAGAAGCCTATATTATAAAACTAAGACTGTGAAGGAAAGACAGTGCATCATACCATTACTGCATGGCCAACTTTAAAAAGTAGCTTTTCCATCTCTATGTATATACCTGTATAAATTAAAACAGTCACATCATAATCATGATGTTTGGGAAGTAGGGGTGGATGGGTTTAAGTATGGCCACTCAAGCAATAGACAACTAGGGAATTCCTTGCCACCGTTTCATGTGAGGATTTTAGATGTTTAACTAGACATAAACTTGTTACATGAATTGAACAATTATATCCAAAGTTTACACTTAGAGAAACTTGTTTTAAATGGCCTATGCCACAAAGAGCTTATAAACCAGGGGAGCGGTCATTACTCTACAGGAATGTTGCATGGAAGGCAATATTATCTAGCTCGAATGAGATGACTTGACAGACAGATTCTATCTAAACTTGAGGTCTCTTAACTGTAACGAACAGAAGGGATGCTGAGAGATTGGTGTCTAGATGGCAGAGAACAAGCACATAAATGTCACGTGTCACTGTGCAACATGAACCTGACCACCACAGATTTGGGGTAAGTAGGAAAAGCAGAAACGCTATGGAAAAGCATCAGGAAATCTCTGCTCTCAGACTCGGAGGAATCAAAGAAATCTGACTAGAGACAAACAAATGAGATGCAAACTACAGGAAGGAGGAATCTGTGGCTACGTTTTTCGTCCTACTAAAGAGCCCAGTAGCCAAACACTAGGTTTGCAAGGATTAGGGATGAGAAGGAAGGTAAAGAGCAATGGAAGGCAAAAAGGAAGGTAAGCTCGCTTCTCCTTTCCCAGGGCCAAGGTGAATTGGCAAATACAGCCTTTTGGACCTTCTGATCCGTTTTCCTACCCTCTCCCAGGGTGCCCAGCAGCCTCCTGTCACCACGAGCCTCATTCTGGGGCATCGTGCCCTAGTCTAACAATTACAAGACAACAATCTGAACACAAATGTGGATGTGAGTGGTCAGCGGGGACCCTTGAATCTTCCACAGAGGAACTATCCACCAGTGTTTGCATATCCATAGTCCAAATGAAAGACAGAAACAGAGGGCTAGGTAGGCAGTCAGGGACAGGGACCACGTGGAGGCAGGGGGAAGAGAAGTCAGACATGGAGGCAAACAAAAGACCTAGAACTAACTGGGCAGGAACCTGGCTTGGGGGTGGGGGGGGGGGGCGGGGGGGAGGGAGGGGCATGACTTGACACTTGACCCGGCTAGGTGGGAACAGTGATGT
This sequence comes from Myotis nattereri, assembly GCF_964212035.1. NCBI lineage: Eukaryota > Metazoa > Chordata > Mammalia > Chiroptera > Vespertilionidae > Myotis > Myotis nattereri. The sequence continues at coordinate 46,872,804 of NC_138080.1, read as the reverse complement.
TACGTTGGACATAAAGTGGCAGTCCTCAATCAGGTCCTCCCATAGGCGGGAACTTGAACTTCAATATAATTGAATATTGCCAGAATTCCTTGAAGGAACCAATCAGAAGCTACCAGAGTATATGAATATTCCCTAGACAAAGAGCTTAAGCGGTAACCCATTTGGGGCCCTATATCCCCCCTAAGCTTTGTTTTTCCCCCCAATAAATTTTGTTTTCTTCCCACCACTTTGGCCATGAATCCATTCTTTGGTTTTACAAGACAAAGAGCTCGGACCCGACCACATTTCGGGTTTCACAAACAAATCTCTAAGTGGTATGAGATCGAAGGCAGCACAACCAAGATCAGCCGTGTATGGGGAGAGATTTGAGGGCATGAGAGCCCTGCAAAGCGGGGAACTACCACCACCTCTCCTTTCACACAGATGCCTCAACCCTCACTCCCCCCTAACGGTTGGCCTTTATTAAAATAATCCACACGCTGGTACAGAATTGCCTTTCCCCAGCCAGCAAACACACAGGCCAAAGCGTGAGGCGCGGAGGAAGTCTTGCTCTTCAGAGCCACCTGAAATTGGTAACCTTCGAGGAAAACTTGGTAAGACAGAAGAAGAGTTTTCTCTCTATAGCTGAACAAAGAAATGCATGGCCTTCAGGAAGTTATATTCTTGGATCCTATTTTTTTCCTCTACACCAACAAGAGACATTCACAGAGTGAAGTTATGTTTCCCCTATCTTGGCTGCAGAGAAAGAGAAGCCCACTGCAGAGCTAAATCACCTCACGTGTCCCAACTTCCACTTCTGTCAGGAAACTATGCTATGCAAACTGGGAACTCTCCAGCCTCCCCACCCGCACCTCCCAGGACAAATGGAGCTCACGTGACTATTACAATTTTAAATAACCCTTGAAAAACGTGAGCAATGTTTCCCCAAATAAGCCTCTAGCCCTCGGGACAAACAGGAACACGTTCCTCTCCTCAGGAAGTCGTGTTTTTTTTAAGAACAATAAGCCTTTCCTTCTCGCCTAGGAAGGACATCCTTTTTTTTCAAAAACAGATGCTACTTGAAAGCAGATTAAAGTTATCAAAAACAATGGAGCCCAGTAGACAAAGATATTGGCAGGCCAAAAGAAATGCAGTTTTCCATGAAAAAAATAAAAAGACATTTTTTGGCCCCACATGTAAACCATGTATGAAAACCCAAAAGCACCCCCTCTGTCAGGGGCGTGATTGTTCACAGCCTCATTAACCCTCCTGCCCAGGTCTGGGAACTCCGCACGCACATCCAAGCCGGAGGGAATGTTCTCTGCATGGTGAGCTCTTCCTCCCACGCCTAATGTCTCCTCAGAGACTCATTCAGAAGGTAGCAGGCCTCAGACCAAACTTGTAATTCACTTACAACGAGCTTTTAATTTCACTTGTTCACCAGCATCGGGGATTCGCTCACCACAGCACAGTGTATTCTGCTGGCGGGAGAGCAGAGAGGAGCCAGGCGTCCCCCACCTCCTGCCCCACACTGGAGCCCACACACCCCACCCTCTCTCTGCGGCCTCGGCAAACAGTGCACTGTACTCGGAGAAAAATATGCCTCGCTTTTCCTTTGACATGAGTCTGCTTTAGAAATGAAGCGCTGTGCTTAAACGATAATCAGAAGTTAAGTGGACAAAAGGTACAGTGTTCCCATTACAAGATACATTAAAAAAAAAAGATTCATTCGTTTGAAAAGATTGTATTTCAATCATCACAGAGAGTCAGGCCAAGGCTGGTACAATTAGCAGGCGGGAGGAGACTTCAGTGGTTTGGGCTTAAGCATGAGGAGGAGAAAGATTTTTCTTAAGTAACAGCAGTCTCGGGACCGGGAACGGCACTGATGCCAACTTACGCTCTCTTGCAAAGGCAAAAAAGTCCACTCCTTTATCCCCCTTGACCAAATATCACTAGCAAGCAACCAAGAGAGTTATGTCTTGAACATTATGTAAAAGGAGGGAAAAAGCCAAGCCAAGACTCAAACTTCCTGTCTGCAGCCAATCGGGGGAGGAAGCAGGAGTCTGCAAGTGACGTTGTATCCGCGGAGGTTGTTTTATTTGGGAGATCCACATTTTCCTACACTAAAACATATAAAACAACTATCCTAAGAAGGATAATGGGAAGACGATGCGCTCTGGTGTCAAACGGAGCACAGCTTACATCCTCATCCCCATCCCTGCGGAGAGGTGGACCTTGGTTGCGTTACAGAGACTATACTTGCCAATCATGTGTGTGATATACTCAGCTAGGCTGTGTGGCTAAAATGATATACAGTTTCATAACAACACATGGCATATACAGGTCCCTGAAAAATGCTCGTTGATCTTATTACTATCTGTGAGATATTAATACAAGCACAGAGTAATACCAAGAATATAGACTTAAAACATTCCTGAAATGTATATACATCAGAATCTCTATAAATTAATCCACCCTTTTCAGATGTGACTATCTCTAGCCAAAGAAGTTAAATGAATTATTTATATAAAACATATAACGAGCCCCTAGATCAGTGGTTCTCAACCTTCCTAATGCCGCGACCCTTTAACACAGTTCCTCATGTTGTGGTGACCCCCAACCATAAAATTATTTTCGTTGCTACTTCATAACTGTAATGTTGCTACTGTTATGAATCGTAATGTAAATATCTGATATGCAGGATGTATTTAGGCGACCCCTGTGAAAGGGTCATTGGATCCCAAGGGGGTCGCGACCCACAGGTTGAGAACCGCTGCCCTAGATAGTCAGCTTTAGCAATCCTATCAGGTTTGGTGGGGAGTGCGTGCCTATTGCCTCCAGAGCACACTATCTATCCGTCAGCATTGTTTCAAGAACATCACATCCACCTGTGGGAGGCAGTTAGGCAGACAAGAGCAGAGCAAGGACGCTGAGCCAGGGACGGAAGGTCAGCAGGGCGGAAAGCCCCAGATGACTTGCAAGGGGAAAAATTGGGAAAACAAGGACTTCGCCCCCAGGGTGACCTTTCCTCCCCTACTGGCTCGCTGGTCATGTGGTTTAGATCCTCTGACCTTTCTTATCACTCAGACCCTCCCCGACCTTTCTTTCCCCCTGGCATGGTGCTGGCCATGTGGTAGACAATCTTGGGGGAACAAAAAGAGGGCTGGAGAATATCCCTTATGCATCAAGCCCCCAGGACCATGAGGTTCTGACCTGCATCAAAAACATCGAGGCCTCAGTTGTGTTTCAGCTCCAGGACCAGAAAAGCAGCAAAACCAGACAAGAGACACCAGGGCCGACCTCAGGACCAAGTTGACTAATGACCCTGGCAGTGACCAATCAGTGGAGACCATGACCATGAAAGGACACACCTGGAAAGCTGATGAATATCCTACTAAGACCCTCCCTTAAAACCTCCACCCATAAAAGCCTGTAGGATCCCAGGAGCACAGCCCTACCCAAGCCTTTCCCCTCCCCCTCTTCCTACCCCCCAGGGTCATGACCATTACCTTCCTCTCTCCTAAGCTCCAAGGGCCCTTCCTTTGCCTCTGTAACTTGTTTCCTCAGCCATTGCTTCTACTCCTCACTTCTTCTACCTCTGGGACTTCCTACATAAGCTTTCTCTTATAGTTTGAGTCTTGGCTCTGAATTCTTTCCTAGCCAGAACTCGAGCACCAAGGTTGCTGCACCAAGGTCCAGTCTAACCCTATGGTGTGACACCTGGTGCCGTTTGCCACCACCAGCAAAAACACCTGCTTCTGAAGCTCCACAGGGAATGCACTGGATGCAAAGAAAGAAGGGCAACATTCCTGCAGGGCTGGTGGTATGCACAAACTTCGAGTGAAATCCTGTGAATCACCGGAGGGAGGGAAGGAGGGAGGGAGGGAGGGAGGGAGGGAGGGAGGGAGGGAGGAAGGAAGGAAGGAAGGAAGGAAGGAAGGAAGGAAGGAAGGAAGGAAGGAAGGAAGGAGTTTTCAATCTTGGTGTTCAGAGCTGTGAGAAGAAACTCATGCCTGTATAGGGTAAGACAATTAAGACAATTCTGTAAATGGCCACAAGGTGGCAGACCAGGCCAACAGTCCTTTCCTGGGACTAGCAAACTCAAGTCATTGGGTCTCATAGATACATTTTTCCATTATAAATACTTAAGATATTTGGGTCTTTAAAAAGTATTCCTTAAGATCATCTCAGGGAATATGATGAGTCTTTTCTCCTCCTGCCCCTAATGAAGGGGGGCAGGAGAGAGCAGACAAGTCCATCAGCTCCCCCATTAAAACTGTTCGATTTCTACCATCCTTGTTTTAAACCAGCCTCCACACCCCACACGTCTTTGTAAAGCTCAAGAGCATTTAAAACCAAAATGTCAAATCCCTACACTGCTGGGGTGTTCTGTGCCATCCCAGTCCCCAGGGGGTCCATTGCATATGTCAGGAAAACGTAAGAAAAGAACCCCGTGGAGGAGTATATGATTTTCAGTAAAATTCTCAAATATGTAATTCCGATCCTAAATCCTATGAAGGCTGCTCCTGAGTTCACTAATTTACACCCAAAGAAAAACAAGCCCCCGAGTTGTGATATTCAAAGTCGCATGTCAAATCCAGGAGAGCCTGGTGATCCCGTTAGTTGGCACCTATGACACAGCCTGGACACAGTCTTCAGCCTCAGGTTCTTACCCACTGCATCTCAGCAAGGCACCTGGATCGGGAATTCCAGAACTGAAAGGTACAGATTCCAGCTAATCTGTTCGCCTAAAATTTCCTCAGGTTTTCCACTAGGAAAGGCATTCTTTACATCTTTTTTAAAAGGGAGTTTTGCCCTGACCGGTGTTCCCAGTGGTTAGAGCAAAAGCCCACACACCCCTGGATCACGGGTTCAATTCCCGGTCAAGGGCATGTACCCGTGTTGCAGGTTCGTTCCCTGGCCCGGATCAGGGCCCTGTGCACGAGGCAATCAATCAATGTGTCTCTCTAGCATGGGATTTTTTTTTCCTTCTCTTTCCCTTCCTTCCTCCCTCCACTCTCTCTAAAAAAACAAAACACAACAATGGATTTTTTTACATCTTTGGATGAGGATATAAAAAAGGGGGGGTGGGGGACTTGGGACAGTCCCTAAACTTGAGACAAAAGCAATTATGAAGTAATGACCTCTTAAGTTAACCATGAAAATGACAAAGCAACTTTGTCCTTTCTAGGTCAAAAGACATCTGCCTTACACAGCACACTCTGGGCCCATGCCTCCTCACTTCAGGGTGGTGTTGGGGCACCCTGAGAGCAGTCGCGTTTCGGGGGACATGGGTTGGAGGAGGTGGAAAGGACTTCATACATTCTCAAAGACAGATGAAGAGCCGCATGTAATCCTCTTTCACAAGGAGTTTAACTCTTACTGACGGAAACGCAAGCGTTCAATGAAGACGGCACAGGGCCGTTCTTAGGATTCCTGAGTGAGCCACGCTATGGTTAGCAACTTAGGATACACCTTACACCCTGTGTGCCCGGTCGTGTCCCGGGGAAAACAATTATCTAAGCAGATATTTTCATTGGTGAAGATTACGGTTTCTCAGAAAAATCAACACGTCAGTTGTAACTAAAAACTCACCCTGTGCACAAATAAGAAAACTATCGAGTGTCTAAATCAGCCCCTGATTCCTGTTTTGGAGAGTCAGCCTAAGTGCTTCCCCTTCAGAACAATGCCTGATCCCCAGGCCCCCCAACAGCCTCCTAGAGCCTGCATCTCCGAGGAAGCGAGAACAAACTTATCAAAATGTCTTCATTTTAAAATAACGAACTTACCGTAATCTCTCCGATTAGAAACTCTGTCGTCGGGTTTTAATTTCACACGCAAGGATTAACCCACTAGGAAACGCTGTGCAGGAAATTTAACGCTAGCCTTGCTTTTCCTCTCTATCATTAAGTTAGCAGGCGGTGCATGGCTACATTTTAACTTAACCTTTAAACATGTGACTAAGAACACACACACATTGCTCTAATCAAGTGATTCTTGAACTATCTTTCATTTCAATTTAAAAAAAAATCAATCAAGTCATATTCCCTCCCCTTTGGCTTGGTATTCAACACATTCCCCATAGCCAGTCTGGCTCCGGCTGAACCCCGTGGAAGTCTTGCCGCGTCCAGGTGGGCAGACGGGGCTGCCACACTCCCCACTGTACTCAGTCGCTACAAGGGGCCCTGCAGTCTACACAAGTCACCCTCAGGATGCCTCAAGTTTCAAACACCGACCTAATCCAGGGCTCAATTAACAGTTCTTATTTTGAGCCATTCACTGTACAAATGTCAGATCTCCTCCAGGGGTGGCGTTTAGACAGTCCTAACGTAACAACAGCAGCGCGGAGCAGGTCACCGAGGACACCAGCTCTTGGCTGCCTCGGGAAAAAGGAAGCGATTCTGAATAGAGGCAGGTTTTAAATATAGAACACTTCATGGCTGCCATTTTTCTAGGACAAAAGACAAAAATAATATGACATCTGTTTTTCCCATCCTGAATGCTTTACCAAGGAGTCAACCACTAGTGGTGTTGCTTATTCTCAAACGTTTCTATTTCTCTAGAGGAAGAACCAAATGAAAACATTCTGCACGTGTAATTAAAGCCTTCCAACACTGTTAGTCAGAGATGAACTAAATGCTAAAGAAATTTTAGGCGCTGTTCAAAATTTCTCTCTTTCCAATCTGTCCATAAGAGGGGAAGTTGAACCATCCAGATACATACTTGGGGGAGGTGGGGCAGTTATAGGAAAAGAATGCATTCTTGAATTGTAGAGATGAATTAGGGCGCTACATGTACAATTACCATCAAGTGCTCCATTAGAAAGACTAGCAGTTCAGTTTCTGAAGCATCCCGCCTTTCAATCATGTTTTGAAGTCTCCTTTGAAGCTAAAATCAAACATCTTTACTTACCTACTTACTTACTTACTGTACCTGTTTTGCCTCCCCCGACTGTACAGGATACACCAGGCATGCGTGACAGCTTAAATCAGTGCACGGGTACATTAGATCTATGTGCCGGGGTCCATGACACTCAGAAATCACTAGACCTTTGCCCTTCATAACAACAATCCTCTGACATCACTGCCACCACCCACCCCAAAGCCCTCAGCATCACTAATCACCAAGATTCTCCAGAAATCACACGGAGGCAGAGAGCCCTGTGAGATGACCACCCTGGGAAGGCGGCTGCTGTAGAGGAGCTATCACAACCACAAGGGGAGATGAGAAGAACCGTGGGAAGAGGCATCCCAACACCACGTTCCCTAAAATACGTGTCCATCACTTAAAAATGCTTGGTGCTTCAGAGCCAGGGTTACACAGGGCAGATGGGTTTGCATCTCAGCGACCACATCCTAGAACTGGAGGAGCCACACAGGAAGAAGGAAGGGGGGCGTGGGATTCCCTTTTCGTGGGAAAGGACAAATTCCAAAGATGACCAGTGAGGGGGTTCCAAGAGTCGGTCCATGGGAGACTTCCCACCGGTGTATGGCAAAATGGAAAGCAGAGCCAGCGTGGTAAGACTTCCCGATCAGCTAAATGTAGGCAATGTAAAGAGCTCTCCATTGCAGGGGGATTAAAACCAGCTGGGGTTTTGTTTGTTTGCTGTTGTTGCTGTTTTTGCTTTTATGTCATGTTTTGAAATTATATTGTTACTAGATGATAGTAAATTCCCTGTTTTATCTCGTGTCATTAATAGAAAAAAAATCTTTTCCAACTGCCCAAATCAAGATCGTATCTTCGTTTTTGAATGGTGGCAGGGAGGTCAGTAGTCTCTTACTCGATGAAATCCAAAACATCGGGCCACCCACTAAGGCAATCTTTTTAATGCAGGAGTGTGTGGGGGGGGGGGGGGGGAGGGGGGAGGGGGGGGTTAAGAAAGTGATTGCAAGTTTCCAAAATAATTCAGCTCTTACTTAGAGTCCTATTCTCAAAACTTTCCAGAGAAAAGCATTCTAGGTATTTTGACCCTTCCCAAAAGGGATTTTTCAATAAATTTTCATTAAAGAAATCTCTAACATTAGAAACTTCTGGTGGAATTCTGGGCCTTGGAACGGAATGTAAATTTTGCAGAAAATGTGGCAAGATGTTTGGGGCTAGCGAGGTAATGAGCGCCAGCCCTGCCGGGCCACTCCCCGGGGCAGTGTCTGCCTGCCAGCCACGATTGGGCTGAGAGTGAGTCCAGTGAACCACACGGCCCGAGGGCAAGCCCGGCTCTGCCCTTTCCCAGGGCTGCGTCCCTGTCAAGCCACTCAGCTCCCTGCAGCTGTTTGCTCATCTGCAACAAAATCGCATTTTCGTTTTCCAGTTTTGTTTTCTTACTTAGACAGTTTTGGTTTTATAGTAAAATACAATGCTCTAACAGTAGAGGGCCTCCTATTTTTTTCCTATATGTATTACTGTAATTTTTTTCTGGTTTATTTATTTATTTAAATTTAATTTTTTTCCTCCCCCTTTTATCCCCCCCCCCCAAATCTACAGGCCTCTTATTTTTAACGAAGACTCCTACTTAATCCCACATTTCAACCCGTTCAGTTGTCATCCCTTCCCTGCACTCCCATGTCACAGGTAAAGCCAACATATTAAATACTTGCTCTGGGCAGAGCCCTGTGCTAGGAGGCCACCCTGGAGACACGAGATTGGTACAACACAATCCTGGTCCTCAGAGAAACCTGAACACCCTCACAAAAGGCTACAATGCAAGATAGAAATTCAATTATAAGTCACGGGGATCAGAAGACAAGAGGCTTCTTATCCCCAAGTTTAACAGGTGCTCTCTCCCACTCTGCCATCGCTACTAGTCAATATCAGAACTTCTAAATCACATCACACATATTCTTCTCCCCTCGAACTGCAAATTAAGCAAATTGATTACACCAGAAATCATAAATATCGGTAACCGTACACCTTCATCTGACAACCCGTTATTCAGTATCTGCTTCCATAAGGAAATGTGATTAGATTCTATATTTAGCACCAAGTCCTTTCAGAGAAACGATATCATTCCCAAGGTATATTTTTATCAAGTTATTTAATTTATTACAGCTCAATCATAAAATATACAGCAATGGCTTCTGATAAAAAGTACAAGTAAACCTGTGTGCCTCTGGGGACGAAAACCCACTTAGCAGAACCACTGGCTGTACTGAGCCTGTGTGGGACCGGGCCTTCCACGGCCCTGCACCTAGTCTGCTGTCAAAGCCAAAAGCTGCCCAGCCTGTGTGGCTCAGTCACTGAGCATTGACCCATGAACCAGGAGGTCACGGTTCGATTCCCGGTCAGGGCACATGCCCAGGCGACAGGCTTGATTCCCAATAGGGGGCATGCAGGAGGCAGCCTATCAGTGATTCTCTCATCACTGATTTCTCTCTCTCTCTCTCTCTCTCTCTCTCTCTCTCTCTCTCTCTGAAATATATATATATATATTTTAAAGCCAAAAGTCAACTCTGCAATTAACTTGGGGAGGGGACGGGGGGGGGGGGGGGGGCGGGGGGATAGACAAAGAGAAAGAAAAAGGGAAGGCAGAGGACATAATCTCTTCCTCTCTATTCACAGGTCATTCACTGTTATTGACAGTAATGTTCTCCCTGCTAAATGTAATGCATAAGATGTTTGCTTTAAGAATATCTGTAAGCACATTCTTTTGAATGTTATCCTTAGTAGTAATTCTGGGAGATTTGGCTTTTGAGAACATCCAGCACTCACCCAGAACTAAGCCTAATGATCGAGTTGGTTATTTAAGTTCAATTAGGCTCAAAAATAACACACAATTACAGGAAGTAAAGAGGTAACTTCCTCATGGTATTCACTAAGCAACTCTGATAATAACACCAAGATACAGTCTTAAACATATTTTCGGCGACAGCACCAGAATTTTTATAAAAATACTGTATTACTTGGAAACGTGACAAATTTTAAGGATAACACTTAGCTAGATATGTAAGCTTTGCCTTGTTTTAAACTTCATTTCGTTAGAGCTGATCTTCATTTTAGTAGAAAAATGTCAGTAAATAAAAATGAAACAACAGATAATTATGGAACTAAATATACTACATTACACTCTTGTGTCTGTGTGTCATTTAAACCCTCGAATGTACAGCAGACAAATACTACCGTTATACTTCTTAACCTTCTGGAACCAAAGCGTTGTTTTATGCATGGAAGTCAACATCAGGTGCCATTAACATGGCCCACATGCAACCTCTGCAAACCCTTGCATCAGTGAGGATTCCACCCAATACACAGGTATTGCCCAGAGAAACCAATTAACCTGTGGCTAGAAGATTAAGTGCAAAAACAGACCAATAAGCTCCTCTTCGCAACCTCTCCCCAAAACACACACACTGATTCTGCCTTTAATAGTAGTACCCTAAGCAAAAATTAAATTCTTACAAATAAAAAAAGAACAGGAAAAGAAGAACAAGAACTTTTTTTTTTTTTACCTTATCTTCTTGCACGCCTTTTCTGAAATCAGTCTCAAGCCTACAGAAATACATGAGCGAGTAACACACACCCAGATTTTTAAACTATTAACATTGTGTTCTCTGTCTCCTTTTCAATTCTCTTCTTAGAAATGGGCAAGTCTCCTGCCTTGGAAAATCTTCACCTGACCCTTCCTAAACAGCTGTAATTCTTGGCCAAGGTTCTGGAATGAGAGGTTCACCCTTTTTGCCCACTTTCTCAACTATCCAGTTATTGTATAACCTTTTGGAATCTGATCTTTGCCCCGATGCACTAGTATACAAAACAGACAAAAATCCCTCTTCTCGCAGATATTGCAGTCCAGTGGATATTACATCTAGTGAGACAGGAAGATTGAACAGGGATTTTTAAAAGTTTGTCAATAATAAGCAGGAAGAAGGTAAAATAACAAGAAGGGAATGAGAATATGAAATGTCAAGGAAGGTGGCCGGCGCTGGCCGATCCCTCCCCTCGGCCCCCAGGCCTCCTCAAGGGCTCAGCGGGCGGTACCAGCTCTCTCCGCGAGTAGCCCAGGTCTGCCTTGAGCCTCACCCTTCTTCAAAAGGATCCTTTCACTGAGAAATCACATCTACTCTCAGGCCATCTTTACCCGTGACTCCTAGACCCTGACTTGTCTTCCCAATTCCCACCATTACCAGCACCGCTTCAAAGGGCAACTAAAATTCACGCTCCATTTCCCCCCAAAACACGAGTTCTACCTCCAGGTTTCTCTTCTGCTGTCCCCTGGCACCAATGCCCCAGCGATCCCAGTGAAAACCCAGCAGTTATTTTCAGTTTGTTCTGATAGCCGCTCTTTTCTCTTTTTACATGTATTTAATTTCATTTTTTAAATCCTGTTGAGTAGCCTGCCAAGTTTTCTTTTTTTCATTCTATTTTCAATGGCATGAACAGTTTCGGGGTCTCCCATGTTATCATACCTAACAAACAAAATAAGGAACCCCAAAGTGTTTAGGCTGTCCCCCTCCCCTAGTGAAAAACTTCCATCAACCACCCAATTTCCACTGCCACAGCCTGAGGGCCCAGGCCGGCCTGCTCCCAGGGTTCCTCTGCTCCAGGCTCCACCAGGAAGGCCTCTCTGCCTCCCAGCAGGTCCTCCTGCCTCCCACACATCCATCTGATGGGCAGCTCCACCTCCATCCCCTGAGAAGCCCTGCAGACCACAGACCACTCCACCAACTCTCCCCTCCTCTGGCCTCCTAGGCATTTATTAATGCATCTTTCATAAGGAACTTATTATACATTCGTCTTTACTGTTGGTATTCTTTAATATGTATGTGAAATATCTGTGGGAACAAGTCAATAAAGGCAATGCTCAATAAAGACCAGATGCTCCCAGAGAGGACCATATTTGTACTGACTTTAAAATAACAGTCGCATCGGAAAGCATTAAAACTTCGAACCACATGGCCCGTTTTTAAATGTTCTGTTTGAGGCAACATTACTTTAAACAAGACTCCTTTATAATAAGTCATCATTTAATTAATATCCAAATACCTTGAGAACCAATAACAGTTCAGCAAAACAGCTGGAAATCAAATATCAGATATAATTACACACAGCTGGCTTTATTGAACCAATGTCATATTAAATAAACTTATTCCACAGACCTTTTCCCCCCTCTCAACTCCCCAAGAAAAAAAAAAAATCCTTCAAGAAACATAAAAGGCTCTTTGTTAGATTTTTTTTTTTTTAAGTTTGCAGAATATATTCCAATATTAGAGATTTTCAGCAGGAGTACATCATGCTAAAGATTTTCAGAGGAGTATATTTTGTTTTTTTGTGCCATACTGTGTGTTTTTGTAAGATTTCACCGCCTTGGATTTTGTTTTCTTTAAGACTAACACAAAAATAGCAAACTGGACCAAGTCACAAAATACAATGAACACCTGTATTTTTATGATCTGGCATTCAGTTTATTATTTTGATATTAGATTCTACTTGTTATTTTTGTAAAGATGCCATGTCTTTATAAGTTGTAATATAAATTATCAAACAAAAATATTGCTTTCAAACCTATTGTTTCAAGACATTATATAAACCATTTTACTGTATTGTATATGTTATATGAAGGAGAACTTATTTTTATAATTTTATTTCAGAGAGAGAGAGAGAGAAAGGGAGAGGTAGAAACAATGATCTGTTGTCCCACTTATTTATACATTCTTTGGTTGCTTCTTATATGCCCGTGACCAGGGATCAAACCCACAAACCTTGGGATATACCTGGCCAGGGTTTGAAGGGTAACTTATTTATAAACAATAACAACTACCTATTATATGCCAGGCACTGTGCTGGATGCTCTACATCTATTATCTTTAATATCCACAACAATCCCATATGTAATACTTTATATCTAATAATTATCAAAAGGAAGAGAAATCACAGGTAGTTTTTAAATTGCTCCCCCGACCCACCCACACACAAAATCAGACTCCATAATAAGCAAGATTATATATATGCTACAGTAGATCGAGTCCCAAATAGGTATTCTCTCCCCTCCCCGTCTCCCTCACCCTTTTCTCCCACTTTAACGAAGAAAAAGTGTACATGCTGTACTTATCTAACCATCAAACTTAAAACTAAAGTCATACATTATAAAAATTTACAACTAGACTTGGTATTGCTTCATCTATGATATAACCTTTCAACAATCACCTTTCCAGAAAGCTAAAATTAAGTCCAATCGTAACATCAATCAAAAACTCATTTGTAATGAATAGGAGACTATATGCCTTGATACAAACCAACATAAGTTACTTAACCTGAAAATCAATTCTATTTGAAAAATGGTGAGAAAACCAATGCTCAACCCATATGCGTTGTTGTGAGAAGTACATGAGATAACGCCAGCAAAACCCATAGGTGCCGTATTGATAGTTGGAGACATCATGTGCAGACATGGGTCAGTTTACAGAGGGCCTCTAGTCCAGGTTCATGAATGCACATAACAAACCAAATATTAAATGTGAAGATTTTGAGTATGCTTCCCTGAGGTGGAAAAGTTATTTTCTAATAACAATTATGACAGTTATCAAAGATGAATTTTTTCAATATAAAGACTCCCAGATTTTTAATAAACACTTGAAAATTCGTTAGAGACAGCACTGAATGAGCAGAATGGAGGCTTACATTCTGAGGATCTTCTCCCCAGAAATTTATAATTCATGCTTTAAAAAGATTATACAAATTTAGGACCTATCTGTGAGATAATCTAAATTGCCATACCTCTCCAAAAAAAGTCTTAACTGCCCCCATTAAGCAACCATTAGATTCTTGAAATGTGTCACCATTCTTGATTTATTCATCAAACCTCAACACACACCAGGGATCAAATTTAATATGTATGAAGACAAGCGATTATGTATGGCTGGAATTAACAAACTATCCCAATTGTCATCACAATCTAAATTATTTCTTTAACACAATGAACATTTTATACAGAAAGAAAAACTACAGGGGAACTACAAGTAATGTATGATGCTAATTTCTGAAAATATAATTTAACTGTTTTAAAAGAAAACTACCGCCAAATACAGTTCAGATCTCTTTTAACCACCTGCTTTCTGAACCCAATATCACAGAAGAAATTCATTTTAAAACTGTTTTAACCCTGGCTCGTGTTGCTCAGTGGTAGAGCATCAGCCCTCACACCAAAGGGTCTCAGGTTCAATTCCGGGTCAAGGGCATGTACCCAGATTGCAGTTCATTCCCCGCCCCTGATAGGGGAGAGGGGGGGAGGCAACCAATTGATGTGTCTGTCTCACATCAGTGCTTCTCTCTCTCTCTCTCTCCCCCACCTCCCTCTCTCCCTTCCACTCTCTCTAAAAATCAATGGAAAAAATATCCTCAGGTGAGGACTAACAACAAAAATTCCATTTTACTAACAGAATTTTTAAAATTCATACTGAGTAATCAATTTATAAAAACAAATTAACACATCTATTTCAAAATATTTAGAATGCTACATAGCAATCCACATTTTTATGATTATATCCAAGATTTTTAAAACTATGTATATTAAAGAATATTCTCGTTCAAATTGCTATCCTTTTCTTCCTTCTTCTCCTGGTTCTCCCCCCCCCCCCAATGCAATCACATATCTTTGATCAAAAGCTATTATGAATTCAAAACCTAGAGCTTTAAAGAACTTTTATTTCTAATTGTTTCCAAATATGTAATCACAAGGAATATGCAAAAGACTAAAAATGTAGCATAGGACAAATGATAGAAAAAATTGTTGCAGTACTTTTACCTTTTAAAGCTCAATATGAATAAGCAAACTCCACTTGAATAAGAACTGCCTTGCATTCAAAAAGCATCACTGTGAACGAGGGGGAAAAATGAGGATTTACTGGATTACTTACATAGAGAGTGCATTACAAATTCACTAAAATCAAGTCCACTTCCTTTTGGAGTCATTACTTTAAAGCACCAAAGTACCAGATGTTCCTCCATACAGCTTGTTACATATAGAAAAAATAAATTACATTATCATATTAAGGATATACATCTGACTCTAGTCTAAGCTCTTTGAGCTGTAATGTAATCAACTTTGAAGCAGACTTTCCTTACATGTGTGCTATTGAAGCTGAAATAAATGAAACAAGCACTTCCAAGCCATCGTCCCCAACTCTACCAAGAATATTCTTGTGTTATGAGCGGGGCTTTAAAATCAGAAAGAGATCCTGAGGCTTAGTTCTACCATTTACTGGATATTGACCTTGGGCAATTTCCTTAACTTTCCTCTTCTGTAAAATGAGAATAAACATATGTTCTTCATTGGGCTTGAGAGAGGATTAAACTTGCCTAGATATTAACTATTGTTAACATTTCCTATAGGAGGACAACTATTCGTTATTGACAGGGGAGAAGTATCAATAGGTAAAAGATCTATTTCATACAATAAATATTATTCTAAAAAAATGATGATACACAGACATGTGTCTGTCTATAGTATACCTGACATTACAAAAGACTTTTTCAAAGCCTTTGCACAGCTAGAATACTAATGGAATGTTGAACAAAGATAGTTTCTTGATGGAAAAAAAAATCCTGCTAAACTAAAAAGTGTAAGTATCCAATTAATATGAAGCCAATGCCACTTTTCATATTGAGGTATGAGAGTTCAAATGAATTCTCCTTCTTCTCCGATTAATAAAAGCCTGGTGAGAGGGAGATCAATAATACCTGTGTTATAATTGTCTCGCATTTTCCCACAGGAGCATTCACCTGATGATGGGAGAACAATAGGATGCCTTCTTCCTAAGTTAAGGAATAGGATGCAGCCACTTCCACCTATGAATAGGATGCTGCCGCACAAACTGAGAAGCTATTGTTCACACCATCAATTAAAATTACTTCCACGCTGCTAATGAAGAATTCAAGTTGTAAACTTTTTATTTTATGCTAATTTTCTTAAAAGGAGCAAAATTGTTTGAATCATAAGAAAGTACACAACAAAAGAGCAAAACAAGTCACAGAAAGCAATGAATGAGTTGATAAATGGGTGGATCTACCAAGGCCTAGTCAATGTGTATATCCTTTTAAATAACAGATTGTTGATTTTTTTTTAAAATCCTCACTCAAGGATTTGTTTACTGATCTTAGAAAGAGAAGGGAGTGAGAGACACATCGATCTGTTGCCTCCCATTCATGCCCCAACCAGCAATCAAACCCACACCCTAGGTGTGTGCCTTGACCGGGAATCAAACCCACCACCTTTTGTTGTATGGGACGATGCTCCAATCAACTGAGCCAGGGCAGATAGTTGAAATTTAGAAGACAAGAAAATATAATGCCTCAAATTTAGTTTGCCACAATATATTCAGACCTTTTTTTCAGTGGTCAACCTTGGTTCTGAACTATTTTTTTAATTGACTTCTTGGACAAGACTACTAATGCTCAGTTTTCTTGAAAATACCCTTAGCTTGACCCCAGCATGAGACATAAAATCAAAGAAAAGGAAATACTAATTTTGTCTACACAGACTCAGGCTACACACTTTTCCCAAGAATAATAATAATAATAATGCCCTGCCATTTTTGCCACAGTGGAATTTGAATTTACACATTCTTGCTTGTAATATGGAAGTAGGATGCAAAAGATAAATAGCAGCATGATCCAGAAAGCCAAAGGTTGAAGGAGATACTTCAAATAGTCACTGCAAATGACAGAGGTGGGCCAGGATAACAATTAAGAGGAAGTATTTTGGCAGCAGAACCTAGTTGTCCATTCTGCCTTGCTATTTATTGCTGTGAGACTTAACATTTCCAAGTTTAATTGAGGATAATGCCTACACTTTACAGTGCTGCTAGCAAGGTCCAATTAGATAAGCTATATAAAGCACATACACACTAGCTATTATAGAGCTATTGCTATTGTTTCCAATTTAAGGGGGTGGTGTGGGGGGAAATTAGACTCCATAATGCCAAATAAGACAGACTTGAGTAAGGGATTCCAGCAAGGTGGCCAATGACAATTTCTGCTTCCTTCAGGTTCCCAGGTCCAATATAGCAAGTACTGCTAGTAAAATTTCATCCTTTTTGATAAGATTGAATGGTACAACATGAGCAAAAGACTTAGTTACATGTGGTTTCCAAGATACTTTGAACGCTCTCCTGAATGACTCGTAAGCTCTACTTTCCTTTTCTTTTTTGCCAACCATGAAGGATTGCTATTGGCAATTACTTACTTCTTCCTCCCCACAAAGAAGAGAGCATTTGCATAATATGTTCAACAAGACACTGTAAATAACAGGTGTCTACTACTTAAAGGCAGAGAGATTTAGGTAGGAACCTGTTGAATGATTTCTGATGATCTTTTAAGTATTTTCAATAAAGATGGTGGAGGTACTGCACCCATGGAAGACTGGAGATTTAAAAAAGAGAACCAAAGGACAGTTACATGCCTTCCTTTGCTTTTTGTTCAAATACAGTTTATTTTTTTACTATATTTACACCTAATAATATTTTCCCAGATAAGAAAAGCAATGAAAGATAAAAGATCACTGAACTGCAATTCCTAGAACTGATTGTTGAGTTGGGAGGGTGGGGAGAAGAAGCAAAAGTGCAATGCAGCCCTAGCCAGTTTGGCTCAGTGGGTAGAGCGTCAGCCTGTGGACTGAAGGGTCCCAGGTTCGATTCCGGTCAAGGGCACATGCCCAGGTTGTGGACTCCATCCCCAGTGGGGGGCATGCAGGAGGCAGCCGATCAATGATTCTCTCTCATCATTAATGTTTCTATCTCTCTCTCCCTCTCCCTTCCTCTCTGAAATCAATTATATATATATGTATATTTTAAAGTGCAATGCAGACACTTCTAAGAACAAAATTTATTAAAACCTTCCAGTTCCTACTTGCTTCCTTTAAAAATGCTGGATAAACAAATTGAGAGAACAACTAATTGGAAAAATCAGCATTTTGAATGGTACAGCCACAGGGACTACTTTCTAATATTACCACAGAAATTTCATTATGCTTTGCGGGTGCTGCCACCTGCCTCATTTCATACCCCAAACTCCAGTTCATTTTAATGGACAAGGAAAGCCAATGTAATACAAATATTAACGTTGTTATCTCTTAAGTTTTCCCTCCATCCTAAAGAACGTACTTAGTGAAGAATTGCTTTTCATCAATAGGTTATAGATACCAAGAGCAACAAAACTTGTAGTCTTGTAAAACCTGTTCTTCTGAAAAAAAAAAAAAAGAAAAGAAAAAAAGCCACTTCTTCATCTTGGATAACAGGTATAGTCAAGTTAAGTCAAAGACATGACTTTGAAACCCTAGAAAGCACTTTAAAGGATCACAGGCTTATAATTCCCAAACTGAAAAGTAAAGAATACAATAAACACATCATTCAGCAATAACATTTAGGAGTAATGGCAATAACAGATAAATACAATAAACACATAACTTAGGAGCATCAGTAATAATGAATGAAAACATTAAGGCTCCTACCTCTCCCACAAGCTTTATAATAACCCTGTTGGTTTTTTTCTTTTATTGCCACTGAGCTGGTCCACCCTCCAGCCAGCATTTTTATTGCTATCACATCACAGTTTCATTAAGAGTCACTCCACTACAACCATCTGAGTGAGAGGGATCCTTGCAACAAAGGGCAAAGCTGCAGTCCCAACCACATGGTTAATGGAGCCTGCATGTTTATTGACATTTATAGATCGTGAAGTTCCCTGTGAAGGTACAATAGAGCATTATCTTTTCCTCACCTTGAATGGACAATGCAAGAATCTTGACCAGCCAATGAATCAAGCCACATGGCAAGTGGGGAAATGGTTCTAACTTAAATGAGCATCAGGATCACAGGATGAGCTTTCTAAATAATACATATTCCTGAGCCCCTCTCTAGCTGCAGTAAATCATTAACTCTGGAGACCTAGGAATCTATCCTATCTAATAAAAGAGAAACATGGTAATTAGCATATGACCGCTATCCTTCCCATTGGCTAATCAGGGCAATATGCAAATTAACTGCCAGCCAAGATGGCAGCCGGCAGCCAGGCAGCTTAAAGCAAACATGAGGCTTGCTTGCTTCAGTGACAGAGGACTCCAATGTTCCCCGCCTGCCGCTGCAGGCCTCTGAGCTGCACTCTAAGCAACTATGTTACAAATATAGAAGCTAAACAAAATCCCAGAAACCTGCTTTAGTCTGCTGGGCTTTAGCCAGCAGGATCGCAACATTGTTTCAAATACAGAAGGTAAACAAAGGCCAGAAACCTGCTTTCAGCAGCAGAGGCCTAAGAGCTGGAGCCAAGCCTCAAAGCTAAAGCTGGCCCAGAATAAAAAAAGAAAAAAGAAAGAAAAAAAGGAGCTGTTGGGAGCTTCAGTCACCCGCCAGCCTGAAAACAGCCCTCAGCCCCTCACCCAGACTGGCCAGGCACCCCAGTGGGGACCCCCACCCTGAAGGGTGTGTGACCAGCTGCAAACAGCCATCATCCCCACACCCAGGCTGGCCAGGCACCCCAGTGGGGACCCCCACCATGATCCAGGTGGTGCCCCAACCCCCACCCCACGGGCCCTGCTCTGTGTGTGATGGGGTAGAGCCATAACCTCCCCAACGACCCTGCCCTGAGTATGACAGTGGCGGCGCCCCAACCCCCTGATCGGCCCTGCTCTGTGGGTGATAGAGGGCAGCGCCCCAACCCCCTGATCTGCCCTGCTGTGTGTGTGACCGGGGGCAGTGCCCCAACTCCCCTATTGGCCCTACTCTGTGAGTGGCAGAGGGGAGCTCCTCAACCCCCTGATCGGCCCTGCTCTGTGCGTGACAGGGGGCAGCGCCCCAACCCCCTGATTGGCCCTGCTCTGTGCATGACAGGGGGTGGCGCCGCAACCTCCCCATCAACCCTGCCTTGAGTGTGACAGGGGGTGGTGCCCCAACCCCCCAATCGGCCCTACCCTGAGCGTGACTGAGGGTGGCATCGCAACCTCCCAATCTGCCCTGCTCTGTGCATGACAGGGGGCGACACCCCAACTCCCCAATCGGCCCTGCTCTGAGCCCGACCAGGGGCTGCATCTAGGGATTGGGCCTGCCCTCTGCCACCCGGGAACAGGCCTAAGCCAGCAGGTCATTATCTCCTGAGGGGTCCCAAACTGCGAGAGGGCACAGGCCGGGTTGAGGGACCCCCCTCCCCCCAAGTGCACAAATTTTTGTGCACCGGGTCTCTAGTATGTATTATAAGCAGAATCTGTGCCTCCCACGCCCCCAAGTAATTCATATAATCAGATGAGTTTGGGAAACATAGGAAAATAAGGGAACATTTGAAGGAATTATTGGCTTCCTGTCAATATGCAAAAGCACCTAATTACCACTGTACCTCCTCATGTTAGATAGCATAGTGATACTAGAATTTTGATATTCCAGACAGGGTATAAAAATCATGGGGTTTTTTTTACAGCAAGTTAGCTTTATAACTATCATACAGTAACATAACTAACCAAGGATGCCATAAACCAGTTAAACTGAAAATGTTAACAGAAGACATCTTAATGATTGATTGATTACGGCAAGCTCCTACTTAAATTTCTGCAATAAATGTATGTATTTGTTAGTTCTTGTAGGAAAACAGACACATAAGCACATTGAGTAGGAGTGGCCAGACTTAAGAGACTTAAAAACCTGGATTGTAATCTCAGTTTTCCTATAAAGAAGCAAGCCGACAAAGCTGTCTGAGTCTCATCTATAAAAAGAGGTTAATAATAATGTCATAGTTATACCATCGTAATTAAATAAGAAATAGTTGTACCATTAATTTTTAAACATGAATATACTTGAGCACTACCTTAAATTAGACACTATTCTAAGCTATTCTAACTATTGTTGTGGGAGTTTTTGTCTTTTAAAATTTATCTTTATTGTTGAAAGTATTACAGATGTCCCATTTTTTTTCTCCCATTAACCCCTTCCACCCCACTCCTGCACCCCCTCCCAACTATCATTTTTAATCCATCAAAAATTTCTATCAATTTGAATTATTTTTTGTTTATAATTTCTTTTTCCCAACTCTTCCTAAGATTCTAACCTGAAATGTAGCCATTATCTAAATTCAATTATTAGATTCAGTAGTGTCCCAACTCATAAAGGCCACCTGTTTGAAAGGGATCATTTTCATCCTCAGAAAACTCTTATGAGTCAGATTATTCAGTATCCTCTGTTTTACAGATGAGAAAGTTCAGACAGGTTATAACTTGCCCAAATTCACACAGCTTATAAAAGAAAGTGATAATGTAGCCTTCTTAACTTACTATGATAAACTAAGTATGTCCAGAATAAATTTTAGTCCTTTCCTCCAAAGCTCTGCTAATTCAGGATCCTGGCTGATAAAAACAGATCTTACGTTTTCAGTTAAGTGCACACATACTCCTTCCCCAGCACATTAAAAGGAAATGCCTCTTTAAATCATTTATCTACCCCATCTGGTTGGTCAAGGATATCCTGGTGCCCTTTGCCAATGTACATCTTTTATTTTTTTTAATTCTATGTATGCCCAAAATTCAAGCTTAGAACGCTTTCTGCCTGTGTTATCTACACTTTATTATTAATAATTATAATTTATATTTACAATAAATACAATCAACATTTCAGCTGGACTTAGTACTCCACTAACTTTATCCATAGAGAGCAGTGATAATCTAAATAAGCAAGCCTACAATTACTCTGCCTACTTTTGCATTTTTATATTACTTTAGAAGACAACAATTTATAAAGGTGTTTTTTATGAGTTTGACATTATTGTTATTTTAATTCTCACCTGAGGATATGTTTATTGATTTTAGAGAGGGAGAGAGGGAAGGAGAGGGAAAGGGGAAGAGAGAGAGGGAGGAGGAGAAAGTAACATTAATTGGTTGCCTCCTGTATGCACCCCAAACAGGGGATCGAATCTAGTTATGTGCCCTGACCAGGAATCCAACCCACAACCTTTTTGGTGCAGGGGGATGACACTCCAACTGAGCCACCCAGCCAAGACTGAGTTTGACATTGAATCCAATAGTTGAATTTGGTGACTTAATTTTAGGTTAGAATCTTGAGAAGAGTTGTATAGAGCTGGAAAGGAAACATCATAAACCAAAAATAATTCAACCTGATGATATAAATTTTTGACTGCCTGAAAAATCTAAATTTTCAAAATTAAACTTCTTGAAGTAATAGGTAACAGTGGTTAAAAACATTATACAAATTTCAGCTATACATTATAATTTGGCATCTGTTAAGTGCTCCCAACCCAAAGTCTAGTTTCCTTCCATTACCATCTATTTGACCCCCTTTATTCAATTTATGTAATTCCCTTCCTCTCTGATAACCACTGTTCCATTGTCTGTATCTATGATTTTGCTTTGTTAGTTCACTTGTTATTTTTGTTTTATATTCCCCATATAAGTGAAAAGATATGGTTTTGTCCTTTCCCATCTGACTTCTTTCACTTAGCATAATACTCTTAAGATCCATCCAATGTGTCGCAAAGGGCAATGAATCTTTGTATTTTAATTAAAGACACTTTTCTCAAGAGTTTCAGAGCAAGTATATAAAAAGTGACCATTTTCAAAGTAATTATTTACTGTACGTTGTTTTTCAAATCAATCATGTTGCTCTCTTAAAAATGAGTTCACCTTGCAGCCTAAGGATGTATTTACTAATTAAATGGCACAGATCTGCCAAGAGACAGGGAATGTTGTGTTATTCCTTGAGAAGGAATCAAAAGACACACTTGAGAATTGTCCCATCTTTCGCAATATCACCCACATTAATTCCAGGAGTTCCTCCTGTTCTAAATAGAGTCAATTCAGATAGAAAGCAATGAAAAATATGCCCAGTAATGGCCCTACTAGAGAAACAGATAACATCACATATGTTTCATTACATGAAACTTTTCTCACAAAGACTCCCATTATCTCCTTCTCAACACAGAATTATATTATTGAACATTCCCACCTTTGTTCCAGTCCAAAGGGAAGAAGAAATGCCTAAACAGAAATTCAATTTTCTAATCCGCTTAGATCTTGTCAAAACACAGAAGAGGAAATTTAAAAAAAAAAGTGTCAGAGACTATTAAAATGAAAAATAAAAACTGCTCAACTGGAATTGCATATTGGCTTTAAGTGCTAAGTTTTCAACTTTTTCCCATCCATCTTCACTTTTGGAAAACTTTAACATCTCACTGTCTCTCTACCATAGTATAAGGTTGTCCCCTCTCCCCAATTTGAGAATTACTGTACCCACACCAGCTAAATGTTTCCCCATGTTAATTTCTGTGGGTTATATTATGGAAGTTATAGAATTTTCTGAATTCCAAATATCATTACTCAATGTTTCACCCCTGAAAATCATTGCTTAAAATGAGTATGTAAGCTACTCAAAAGCAAAAGTGCTATATATTTCTAATAGGTTATAAAATGACTGGCTTCCTAGACAAACAGAATCGTACCTATGGTACATGGATTATCCTCATAACAATTACCTGTACTATCTCAACAGAACATTTTTCTTCACCCACTCAGTCTAGTGTAGAATTTTTACAAAGGCATGTAGTGACATGGAAAGGAAATTTACTGAGATCTGGAATCAAATCTTGAGGTTCTGAGCAAGTCACTGATTCCTTCTGCATCCTTGGTTCCAAATGTGTTTTCTAAAAATGATGAAGTCAAGGGTTTCTACATTCTAGAATCTCCTTAGTCAGTCACTAACTCAGCATCCTACCTATTTTCAGAGACAGTTCATTGTACTCATCTTCAAGTACATTAACCTAGCCAAACATCTATCACCAATCGCTTGATCTTTTTTAAATGCTAAATGCAGTCGCCAGTCTGTAAGGCAATCTAAATTAAAAACACAGAAAAAAAAAAATGAGAAACAAAGGTAGCATGAGTGGAATGAGAGATTATATAAGAGCATGATTGTAACCTGAGTTCAATGATACTAGGAGTATGTATGCTTCAAATTATAGAGCCAACTTTATGAGTGAAAGGATTTCAAAAGATGAAAACACACATAAGAAAATAATAGTTGGACAATAATATAATATGCTTCCTTTACTTCTTAGGAGTATTCAAGAATTGTGTTAGGAGAGAATAAACCTCTATTAGTGTCCTTTACAAATCCTATCTACCTAGTAAATTTTCTTGCCATTTCACTAAAGCACTGAATCTCACTTGCTTGTCTAGTTCTAACTCCAGCTCAACAACCTCCTAACTAGCCCGCTAAGAGCATACCTCCCCTCTGGAGTTTCAGGAAATAAAATATCATTTATTTAAAATTATACTGTCATATTAATGGTTATCGGATCATAAAATACTAGAGCTGGAAAAGTCCTTAGGAAGCATCTGTCCAACTCTTCATTTTATAAGCAAACTAGAGCCTAAAGAAATAAAGCAAGTTAGCTTTTTCACAACGGGTCTACCTCCAGAACACAGGCATCATGAAAACCACCACTAAATCAAAGCAAAAATGGGAAAAGACTCATATCAACATCATTGTCATGGACATGCAGATTTCAGTAAGTCTACTACTATAGGCCATCTGATCTAAAAAGGTGGTGAGACTGACAAAAGAACCATAGAAAAAATTGAAAAGGAGGCTGTAGAGATGGGCTTCCTTCTAATGTAAGATTAACTAATTCACAGCTTTACTTTAAAAATCCACTACTTGCCTGGCAGGGGTGGCTCAGTGGTTGAGCATCAATCAGTGAACCACAAAAAGGTCATGGCACATGCCCGGGGTTGTGGGCTTGATCCCCAGTAGGAGAAGTGCAGGAGGCAGCCAATCTAGGATTCTCATCATTGATGTTTCTATCTCTCTCTCCCTCTCCCTGAAATAAATAAAAATATATTTTTTAAAAATTCACTACTCTCAAATATGCACAGTAGCCTTCCTTGAACAGCCTACAAGAATTATATAGAATATAATGAACAACATAAACTGGTGAACAAAAAGAAAGCCAAAGGAAAAAAAATATTTTAGAATAAAATAGAAGTAATCTGTTATTTGCAGATTTTTAACGTCTCCTACAATTTTTGTGATATTATACTATGTTAGTACAGTTTTGGTAATATTATTGTATTTAAAATCTTTTTTTCTTGAAATATGATTGTTTATTACATGTAACATTATATTTAAAATCAATTTTCTTGAAATATTAATGTTTATTGCATGTAAATGGCTAATTATTTTGTATCTACAATAGATTTATTTTGTATATTGTAAAAAATAAAATAAGCCGAGGCCGGTTTGGCTCAGTGGATAGAGCGTCAGCCTGCGGACTGAGAGGTCCCGGGTTCGATTCTGGTCGGGGGCATGTACCTGGGTTGCGGGCACATCCCCGGTGGGGGATGTGCAAGAGGCAGCTGATCGATGTTTCTCTGTCATCGATGTTTCTAACTCTCTCTATCTCTCTCCCTTCCTCTCTGTGAAAAAGCAATAAAATATATTTAAAAAAAAAATAAAATAAAATAAAATGAGTTAAAAAAAGAGGAAGAAGAATGAATTTTGAATTAAAAAAAAAAGAATTAAATACATAACTTCCACAGAGTGTACATTCTCTCAAAGAACCAGCAAAGATCCAATTCAGGAAATTGTTTTTAAAATTGTGGGCTGGGGGCACAAGAGAGGCAGAGAAGGACATGCTACATACCCCGGGAAAATCCAGCCACTCCTGTGCTGATATGCAAAGTTGGCACCTTAGAAAACCACTGATAGTTCAGTTGAAAGGAGAAAACAGACTTTCATCTTGAGTTACACTTCTAAATTATTTATACCACCAAAATGCATTTAAGAGTCTACTACTTTAAGAGCCATGCTGAATGCACCAATTTTGTTAAGATTTTGGATCCTCAAAATAGAAAATATTTTGGTAAGTATGGGTCTTATTTTATGTTATCCACAGAATGAGGAACTGTAACAGTGGTTTTCAAATTTGACTGCACTTCAGTATAAGCGAGGAAAACTTTTTAAGACGTCCAGTGCCCAGGCCACAATCCAAATCAATTAAATCAGAATCTCTGGGGTGAGACTCCAGCATGAGTAAATCTGTCCAGATGTTTCCAATGTTCAAAAAAAAAAAAACCACTACTGAACCAGATGATCTCTAGGGTCAGTCTAGTTCCAAAATTCTCATCTAAGTCAGCTCATGTCCACTGAGCCATGCAATTTTAATGATAATAAAGGCTAGCAATGTAATTGTTAAAGGCAGATTATGGAAAGGATATAGTAATTCACCAATGTAAAAGTGTGACTAATCAGAGTGGTATATAGCAAGCACTTGCATATTCACTAACCAACTAGGTATGACAGCAAAACCCCAAATTTAAAAGGTAAAAGAAAGACAATTTGAGCCAACATATTTAAGCAATATAACACTTACAAAATTATTTATCAATACATGAGGCCATATGATAATTTCTCAGTTTCCCTAACTTTCCCTTATTAATAATTCCCTTGCTATGTGTATCTGTGTATGTGTGTGTGTGCGTGTGTACATAGGATGGGGCAAAAGTAGGTTTTCAGTTATGAGTATGAAAAACTGAGTTTAATTTTGTATTATTTATTAATTACTGTATTATTTCCCATACAAACAAATGAAAACCTCCTTTTGCCCCACCCCATACATATATGCACTTATATCCTGGCTCTGTCCAGTGAGGGCCCAGAAGAGGGAATAACCCTGCAGCAATGAGCACATCCAACAACCTAGATCTTGGTTTCTACTATCCTTTTCCAATCAAATAAACCAGGGGAGCTTAGAGAAGTGGCTAATTCTAGAACTGGGGTGGGGAAAACACGGAGGAAGCTGAAGCATTTAGTCATATCAGAAAGTAAGAAAGTGCTTACGGGGAAAAAGAAAGAAGGGGCACATAAGTGGCTACAAGAGCAAACCTGGAAGAGCTCTAATGCCCAAGGATGGAAAAACCTGAACAATAAAATAATGTCCCATTAAACTATAACCCAAATTATAAAATCGAAATGCCTGAATCCATCATGTTATAAATGCTTGACTGAATAAATAAATGAGGGAGAACGGGTAATCTTTTTTAGAGAGGAATTCCAAATGGTTTATATGGGAGGTGAGACTTACATCTCCCCATCCCACCCCTTGAGTGTGGACTGGATTTAAAGCTGTGCTTCCACAGACCGGAGTCTGCAAGAGGAGGGTAGAGAGAACATAACCTCACAGCAGAGAAACCTGACAAACACTACCTGAGCAGTGTGACAAGTCACGTGGACAGGATGCACCCTGATATTATGTAAGTTTGTGGGCTTCCTCCAGAAACTCATACCCACAGTCTCTTTATGAGAAAAACATCAAACCCCTATTGAGGAACATTCTACAAAATAACTCATTATTAGTCGGTCCCTCCCAACCATCAAAGTCATAAAAAAACAAGGCAAGATTGAGAAATACAGGTCAGAAGAGTCTGAGGCATGATGACTGCATGCAACTTGATAGCCTGGACGGGATTCTGGAACAGAAAGACGTATTCGTGGAAAAACTAGAAGAATATAAATAAAGTCAAGAGTTTACTGAACATCACTGTAGTATTGGTTTCTTTGTTTTTACCAATGAATCGTGGTAATGTCAGAAATCCAGTGAGAGATATACATGGACTCTCTATACTTTCTCTGCAATGTGTATAATCTAAAATTATTCTGAAATAAAAGTTTTATTTTTGAAAAAAACTATATGCATGTGGACAGATCTTAAAAAAAAAAAAGCATCACAGTTAAAAAATAATAATGCAAAAAAAACCTCCAAAGGTTCAGCAATGGGCATGCTACTTCTGAATCTCTGAATTTGGATTCAAGCTTGGCAATGATTTAGGCTGGAGAGAAGGAACATTCATCATTTCAAAGGCCTGAAAGCTTAAACCACCTACTTTCCCCTTTCTTCTTAACCACATCCGTGATCAAGACCCTACTCATTCTTGCTCCTCAACATCGCCTTTCTGCTACCACCATCCAGCATCTATTTTAAGGCTTTCATCCACATGTAGAGGCAGTAATTTATCTCCCTACCATCATCTTTTCCTGCCCTATCAATTTCACACAACTTGTTATTTTTCCAAAATGAAAAACTTAAAAACCTCTGATGACACCATACTTTAAACAGACAACACAGACAAAACACACACACACACACACACACACACACACACACACACCACAAAGTAATAACTGATATTGGCTTTGACCAACTTCTTACTACCCTTTCCCCAAGCACTGTATTTGCTAATCAAAATAATTTGCTCCCAAAAGCCCATGACAATTTTGCTTTTTGTTTCTTTGTGTTTAATATTTTTCATCTTGTATCGGATTGTGGGCTCCCTAAAACAAGAAACAGCAGGTCTTATTTATTCAGATTCATGATCCGGCGACTAACACAGGACCTTATGCAAAACAGGTGCTTCATACATGTATTTTAATATCCTGAAAAACTTAGTTCCCACTTAAAATCAATCTGAAAATAAAAAATAATAATTTAAAAACCTCCTTAAAAATCAGTTTAGTAAGCCCTGCTCAAAACTGGTCAACTGACTGCATTCAAGTCATCTTTTCAACGTCGTACCAATTCAGATGACCAGCACCAAACTGAACTAGACTCTCAGATAAGCCATTATCTTTGACTACAGCTGTGAGCAACTGTGAGACCACAAAGGGGAAGCAAAAAAGGGCCATTCAACTCGATGGCAGAACTGTCAGTACTTTTAAAAAGTCCCATCTGTATATTACAGACTTGTGTGGCTCTGCTCTGGCCTACCTTTGAAACCAGTATTTATGATCTTCATCATAACATCCACTATCCCCCAAAGTACAGGGAATAGGAAATCACAATAGAGATCTCTGATTTATCCAACAATTTGGGGCAAAATCAGGAGCAAAATTTCTGTAGCCAAGCCCTAAGTTCCATTCACTACTCAGATTTCATTACTTGATCACATGCTATCTTCCTTGCTCACTAGGTCAGCAGCAACCAACACATGCCTCACACCGACAGAGAGTAACAAGGAGAAAAGGAAGGTGCAAGAGTCAACTACACAGCAGCCTGAGTTACCGGAAACCTTCTGGCTCAACACCTGATTCCAAAACAATCCATATTCGGATGATCATCATCATGTGTGGATTCCATATTTGTGAATTCACCTACTTGCTAAAATGTGTTTGTAGCCCCAAAATTCAATACTCAAGGCACTTCCAAGGTCATTCAGGGACATGCGCAGAATGGTGGAAAACGTGTCATCCTATAGGCTCGGCCTCACCAGCCCCACTTTGGGAGAACTAGGGCACTGTTTGGCCTTCTTGTTTCAGCTCTTCTATGTAAGCCAGTCCTTCTTGAGGTAGACTTTGTGTTACATTTTTCAAATTTTTGTGCTTTGTGTTGGTGATTTCACTGTTTACAAAGGCCCCCAAGCATAAGTATTGGCTAATGTTCACAAACACAAGAAAGCTGTAATGTAACTTAGGGAGAAAATGCACCTGTTAGATACTCTTCCTTCAGGTATGGGTTATAGTGATGTTCATGAGTTCAATGTTAATGAAGCAACAATAGCAGAGGTCCTCAAACTTTTTAAACAGGGGGCCAGTTCACTGTCCCTCAGACACTCCACACATGTGCACTGCGGGCCCGGGACAAGTTGGCAAAAAGCATGTGGCCCGCGGGCCGTAGTTTGAGGGCCCCTGATATACAGGATGGGCAAAAGTAGGTTTACAGTTGCACAAATTATAAATAAGAATACAAGAATAAACTCTGTTTTGTGTACTCACACCTGTAAACCAACTTTTACCCACCCGTGTATATTAAATAAGGTATCTTTACACAGAAAACAAAGTTATATATTGATTTGGTGACAAAATGGTTGTGACCAGAGGTTTGCAGGAACCTAACCTTGTATATGCCCTAGGAGAAATGGCTCATTGTTCACTAATTCAGTGCTCTTCATGACTTAATAGATTATAAGTACCATAAGTAACAAGAGAAATTAGTATAATGTAACTAGAGTCCTGTTGCACAAAATTCGTACACGGGAGTGGGGGGGGGGGTTCCTCAGCCCGGCCTGCACCCTCTCCAATCTGGGACCCCTTGGGGGATGTCCAACTGCCGGTTTAGGCCCGATCCCTATGGGCCTAAACCAGCAGTCGGACATCCCTCTTGCAATCTGGGGCCGCTGGCTTCTAACCGCTCACCTGTCTGCCTGCCTGATCGCCTCTGCCTGCCAGCCTGATCACCCCCTAACTGCTCCCCTGTGGGCCTGATCGCCCCCTAACTGCTCCCCTGCGGGCCTGATCATCCCTAACAGCCTCTGCCTCGGCCCCTACCACTGTGGCTTTGTCCAGAAAGACGCCCAGAAGACATCCGGTCTAATTAGCATATTACCCTTTTATTAGTATAGATAAATGTAACAATATAATTAATAACAATGTAAACTAATATTACCTGATGAAACTAGAATTTGCAAATACACACACACACACACACACACACACACACACACACACACATATATATATATATATATATATATATATATATATTCTAAATAAAAGATTACATGGGCAATTTTCTAGATCCAACCCTTTATCTGTGCCCAACCATTTTTTTAGAATAGTGTTAATGCCACAGCATTTTATAAAGTTTCAAAATCATGCCCTAAGTCACATCTGTTTGTGATAACAATCTGTCCCCTGTGAACTTCAGGTTATTATTAGTCTAAAACAAACAAGAAGCAAACCTACCCAATCCTAAACAATTTTATGAAGTACTTACACAAAACTGAACAGTCTAACATTTAATACTTAAAGCAATTTTTGAGCACTCAAATTACTAATACACATAGAAATTATCTATTTAGGAAAATAAAACAGGATAATTCTTTCTTTTTTTTTAATATATTTTATTGATTTTCTACAGAGAGGAAGGGAGAGAGATAGAGAGTTAGAAACATCGATGAGAGAGAAACATCGATCAGCTGCCTGCTGAACATCCCCCACTGGGGATGTGCCCGCAACCCAGGCACATGCCCCTGACCGGAATCGAACCTGCGACCCCCGAGTCCGCAGGCCGACGCTCTATCCACTGAGCCAAACCGGCTATGGCAAAACAGGATAATTCTTTAGTTTTTTTCATCATTTACATGAAATAGTCTCTTATTTTTTTTAAAAAAAAAGTAGAAGGAGGTATGAATAGAGAACAGGAGGACAAAGAAGAAAAAGAAAAACTAAAACTGAAAATTTAACTAAATTTGCTATTTTAAAGTGTCCACAGTACAGTTTAAGAGCCAATTTTACTTCTTACTCAGTGGATAGATATTTCAGGCATGATGCAGATTTAAAAATCAAGGCCTCCAAAAATGCTGTAGTAAATAAATTTGTTTAATCCAAGTTTAATTTGGACCCAAAAAATAATTTGACCACATGACTATCTTTTCAAGAGACATAGTAATAAACATTTTATAAAATGTCAACATTTCACAAAATATACTATAAAGAGAATTTGCATAACATAAAACAATCTATTCTTACAAATTAGGTTTACTTTTGTTTCTTCTGGGCCTGTTTGTCAAAGTCCCACCAGAACATAACCAATAAGCAGAAAGATGTACATTTTCCTTCTGAGAAAATGTAATATGAAATCCAGATTGCCTCCTGCACCCAGTGCCTACATACATACAGTCAAACCTAAGAGTGGTTTATAAGAAAACCATAAAAAATCACAGTGAAATTACATTTTCAATGAAAAGAGTGGGCATTTCACAGGTGGTTAGAAAATATGAACCACCATATGTGTTAAGTACTTCAGAGTATTTAGAGGCAAAATGAAAATAAGGAAAAATCATTTGAAACAACATTATATGCAACCTCCAAAATTAGCAAATCATCTGATATTTTGACTATCTCTTTATTAAGAGGTCACAACACTTCCTAATTCAAAATAAAAGCTTTCCTGGAAATAAATATAAGGAACTAGCATTGATAATTTTCAACATCTATTCTTCTGTTCTGAATCTCACCTACCTACCTACCTTAAAGATAAAGGATAGTCCTAGAATTCAATAAAATCTATCTGTATAAGTACTATTAAATGTAAATGTGATTGAAAGGCTATTTTTCAACATCAAATAAGTAATTCTCTGATTTTTCCAATTCAGTAAGCAATATAATAATTTGTGACATAAAACTTATTACACCTGTTTCATTTTACTTTTTTTTTTAATGTGGCTACTAGAAAATTTAAAATTACGTGCGTGGCTTGCACTGTACTTCTATCAGACAAGCACTGATCTATATACAGCCTGTATTTTTGACAATTGCAAACACTGGGCAAACACTGAGTCCTCAGCAGTACTTTCTGAACAGTATTGTGATAATAAGGAAATAAAAAATATGAAAGCAAGTTGTGTAATAAGTAAAACCATCAGTGAAGCTTGATCAAAAGTATTTGAGAGCTTATAGCTTTGCTTTCTCTATAAATCCTAGACCTACCAAGATGTGACAAGCAGTTTCTTGCAATCACTAAGTTGTTACTTGTAATCTTCTGAAAACTGTATACCTATAACTTGAAAAGATAATCAAGACATCCTGGAACCTGACCAGGCTACAAGTACCTGAGTAATATGTGTCGCAGTTCAACTTCCATAGGTTGAATATCTGGAGAGAAGGAATGATTAAAGGATACCTAAAATACTTTTATTATTAATAAAATGAACTGAGACCACTGGAAGGAATAAGAGAACAAAATAAAGATAGCTTATGACTGAGCTTCTGCCAAAACAAGTATTTGAGTTCCTATACTCAATGACATGGAAAAGATAGAAAGAAATGAAATTGAGGCATTACACAGAAATACGAGTAACATTCTAAACATCCATTACTAAGGGACTAGATTAACTGTGATACAATGGAATGCTATATACCAGAGGTTGGCAAACCGCGGCTCGTGAACCACATGCGGCTCTTTGGCCCCTTGAGTGTGGCTCTTCCACAAAATACCACGTGCGGGCACGTGCAGGCGCGATTGAAACTTCGTGGCCCATGCGCAGAAGTCGGTTTTCGGCCTGGGCGAGTCTTATTTTGAAGAAGTGGCGTTAGAAGAAGTGGGGGTACATTTGCTGAGGTCGACCCCTCAGATTGAGGACGATTTTAGCAAAGATCAGCTTAGGAGTACCCTAATTAAGTTAATAACAATGTACCTACCTATATAGTTTTAAAAAATTGGCTCTCAAAGGAAATTTCAATCGTTGTACTGTTGATATTTTGCTCTGTTGACTAATGAGTTTGCCGACCACTGCTATATACCAACTAAAATAAACAAACCCAATACAGTGGGGCCTTGACTTACAAGTTTAATTCGTTCCGAGACCGAGCTCGTTAAGGAGCTCGTTAACTCAAATTACTCTATCAACTCAATGCAAAAAATCGGCCGAGAGACAGCTGGTATCTCAAAAAACTCGTTAATTGGGATACTCATAAGTCAAGGCCCCACTGTATACATCAACATGAAGAGACCTCAGAAAATATGGCTGAGAAAAAGGCAAGTTGCAGAATGACGTAAGAAGCATTACAGGATTTAAATGAACTTTTAAAACACAAAACTATGGTTTATGAAGACACACAGAATAAAAGAATAAAATCAGATTGCAAGGACATCCACCAAATTTTCAACAGTGATTGGTACTGGGTAAGAGCAAGGAGTATGAGACTAGAGAAGGAAAAACGGGTTTTTCTCTATACTGTTCCATTGTCTCTATGTCAGATACACACACACACACGAAAGAATATGAAAAAAGGAGATTGCAAAAAGACAAACGGGCTTCTGACTACTGTAAAAAATAACTTTGGTGAACAAACTGACCATACACATATAGGCTTCACTGTGCTGTCACAGCATACACACAGACACAACCCAATGTCATATCCTTGTCTGTTACTGGAAGCTACATTTATAGAACCTAAGGTCTCCATGGCAACAGCATGGTCTGTCAAAAAAGGAGGCCTTTGTTCAGAGTCAGAGAAAACACTTCCCCAAAAGTACCCTGCCCATCTAAAGAAAAACAAAAAAAGGCCAGCAATACATACTCCATACAACTCACTCCCCATCAAATATCAACTTTAAAGCATGTAACATTTGATAAAAGCTCTTATCTAGAGCGTTATATGCGTATCCTTACAGGTGTAAAAAATCTGTACAATTTAATCCAAGTCCTCAGTAGAGATAAACTATTATATCACCTGGTTTTTACAAATCCTTCTTTTACTAATCAATTCGTATGGGCCCAGTGGAATATTTTGTGCATAAGAATATATTTTCTATGAGTATGCCAGAAGATGGAGAAAAGCAACAACCCAAGCATGTATTCTTATGTCTCTCACTTTTACAGGTTTCCATTTACAGTGAGTGTTCTCACATAACTTTTGAGACTCCAACAAGGGAAGATTAAGATATGAACCAAGAGTAGCACAAATATATTTTTCATCAACAAAATTAAAATAAATGGTTATTTATTGTAGAAAGAATAAATGTCTCCTTAATCCTTGAAGAGTACCCAAGGAAGATTATTTTTAACGTTTTAAAGTAAACAGGAAATCACATGCATTCGTCTTGATTACGTGGATGCAATCTAACACAGTGCTTAGGAGTACAAGTTCCAGAACCAAAGTCCCTGAATTCCGACACCAGCTCTACCCCTTACCATCGGCATCGGCCCTGACAAGCCACTGCGCTTCCAAAGCCTCTTTTGAAAAATGGGATGATATGTTCTTTACATAATGTAGGTAAAATGTTTTACACAGAAAGGATCCAATAAATGCTTGATATTAGCTGTTAGTGCTTATAAGCTACCAGACTTTAAAAATTAACTGTTGCTTTCTATCATTTAAAACACTGAAACATGAAAAGAGGGCTCTTTTTAGAACTCTATGTTTTAAGTGGTCTTTTTTACTTTGTAGCAATAAACTTGCTTGCTTGAACCTTTTGTGCCTAAATGCATTTCATATTATTTTCTATGTGTTTTTTTTAAATAACATAAAATAAACTATGACGTATTCTGGCAAATCAACCCCTCCTCCATAGCAGCTGTTGTGTGAAACTGACTTATGAAATGTAGACACAGAAATGAAATATTTGATCATCTGGTGCCATCCACTTGCCAATGTACCCGTAGAATTTTTCCATCCTATAATTCATGTTCAAATACTGCAAATAAATTGTTTACTGGTTTTGCCAGAAATCAATCTGGACTTATTATATATGAGAAAAATGTTTCTCAGTTTCTTAAAGCTATAAATTCATTAACTTTGGATAACAAAAAAAGGAAAAAATAAAATATTACCATGATTTTTAATATTACCATGATTTTTAATATTCTGAGTGGCATTAAGATATCTCTTTTTTACTTTCAAAGTCAAAAAAGAAAAAATAAACATCCAAATTCTGTCTTTTCCAAGTGTCCTAGATAATAATCTTTGCTATAAAGTTGCTACTCCTATCATCTTAGATGTACACAACATGGAAGGACATTTGGTCATATATACTCCGAAAGTACTGGGAATTCTTCTGCTCTGTACACATGCCCCAGACAACACTGATGCACTGAGATGAGCACTTATGTTACAGAGGTGCTGGGCTCTCAGGGTCCCCTCTTAGTGGAGTCTGTCGCCACTTAATACCAAGCATGTCTTATTGCTATGTAGGTAAAACTGGCTAAAATTACCCTTCAACACTAGCCAGTAAACATATGAAAATATGTTCAACCTCACTGAGAATCAAAGAATTGTTCTCTGAACACAATTTTTCATTTCTCAGATTGGCAAAATTGTAAAAATGTAATGAAAGCTATCACTGGCATGGATTTTTATACACTGGTGGTGAAAACATAAATTGGCACAACTTTTCAATGAACCATTTGCCAATATCTGTCAAAATGTTAAATATATATATTTATATATGTATATATATTTATATATTTTATTTATATATATATATATAGAGAGAGAGAGAGAGAGAGAGAGAGAGAGAGAAAGAGAGAGAGACTTGGTAATTCTACTGCCAGTAATCTAATCTATATATCTATTCACACACAAAAAAAAATCCAAAAATACACATACACACACATACACACACATTTAATGATACTCACCACAGTTCTATTTGTAAAGGGACATGGAATCCAAAACTACCATGAATGTCCGCCTGTAGGGAACTGAGATCAATGACAATGAAGCCCAGGAGCACTGAGCATCCTCTGAACAGAATGAGGCGACCTCGGTCCCCTCACAGGAATATGTAAAAGGCAAGAACCACATGTATAAAATGACTCCACTTGCTTAAATTATTTTTTTAAAATCTCAATATACTGGTAGGATGATAAAACTTCGTTTCCAAGTGTACAAAAATCTTATTAGAGCCTTTGGGATGGTGGTATACAGAAGGAAGGCTTTCCTTCACTTACATTGTTTTAGACTCGGTTCTAGAATGTTTGTATTTCTTTTTTAATATGTATTTCTAGGGGAAAAAAATGAGGTTCAAAATAGATTCAACATCACTGCTTGTAAGATCAGACATTAAATTGGCATTATCAGTGTTAAATTATCTCCTCCCAGCACCCACCTGCTAAATAACATGCTAGTCTCCTTGACTTTGTTTTCTACTCCTTGGTAGACTAGAGAATTATCACTGAACCCCTTTCCTCACATCCATCCCCCCCATAATTAGAAAAGCCTGAATCCTCTGACATTTATAACACTTAAAGCTGTCATGCACAACTGAACACTTGGCATTACAAAGGAAGCACCTCCACAAAATATTTTCAGAAATAATAATGTTATGGAATTGCCGGGAGCCGGTCCATCCTTGCTGTTTCAAAGGACCTGGCATATATGGCATGCTGTTCTTAATATGTTTGCTCACCTTCTTGGCACTATGTGTTTTAACCAAGGTCTCTGAGAAAGGTTGTTTCCCCAGGTAGGAATTTTCCCCTGAAGTTAGGGAGGGAATAAAACCTCTTAACTAAGTGCCAGGTGGGTAATTAATCACTTTAACTATGAACAATCATGCTTAAGCTACATAATCTTTACTCCCTGGAATGGAGATAAGAAACGCCCTAACCTTTGTAATAGAGACTGATAGGATTGAATCAACTGGTATAAATACAGATGTAACAAGACAGCAAGAGACAGAGAGAGAGACAGAACCTAGGCACAGAATCTACACAGAACGTTCTCTAGAGACAGAAGAACTTCGCTGGAGAGAACATGGCAAAAGATCCTGGACAGAAACTGGCCTCAGAACCTAGAGGCAGAACCTAGGGAGAGAACATGGCAAAAGATCCTGGACTGAACCTGACTACAGAAATTGGCAAGAGAACCTGACTAGAACCTGGTGACTGAACCTGTCTGGAGGACCTGGACAGAACCTGGCTGGAGAACCTAGCGAGGGAACATGGCTACAGAACCTGGCTGGAGAACCTGGAGAACCTAGCAAGAGAACATGGACACAGAACCTGGCTGGAGATCCTAAGCAGAACCTCTCTGGAGATCCAGACCAGAACTTGGCTGGAGATCCTGGCTGGAGATCCTGGCTAGGCTGCTGATCAACTGAACACTGTTTCCGTGTCATTCCTTCTTCGCCGACTCCGTCTACACCTTTGGGGACCCCTGGACCCGCTGGGGTTGGACCCCAGCATGGAATTAATATATAGCTTCCAAAAACAACTGCTCTAAAAGAGGAAGGTACGTTGAGGTTTATTTGCGGTTTACTTGTTGGATTTCCAGAAAGGGGTTGTGCTTTTCAATATAATACCTGGATACATATCTAGTCACTATATTGTACACCTGAAACTAACTTAATATTGTAAAGAAATAAATATTGGCATCTTCCCAATTTCTTGAAAACACACACACACACACACACACACACACACACACAGAGTAAAAACACATGGCTATACCAAAATAGTCTAAGTTATACTAAAATGATCTTTACCTAACATGGAAAAAAAAAATCCTTAGAGTATAAAGCATTGAAAACATTGAGGCTAACCACCACAATGTATTAATCTGTGGAAATACAATTAGATTCACTTTTCAAATCTTTGAGCACAACATGCAGTCCTGGTGAAGGTCATTCATCATCCACAGTGGTAATGAAAGAAAAGATCACTGGCATGCTCTTATGTCCAACATTCTTAAAAAGGTATTCATAATGGTGAAACATTCCGCTGACATTCTCAGAGCATGGGCCTCCATTTCTCTTCCAAAAAAATATCTCAGCACGCAATTCCTGTTTACTGGATTTCCTTCTTCCTGTTTAATGACTCCACCCCTGGTGTGACAAAACCAAAAAACCTGAAGGAATCTATTTTTAGGACAGACATTTACTTAGGTATTTTCTCTTTAATCAGTAGGATGCAAAGTTGTTCGTCCTTTACCAAAAACAAAAAACAAAAACTGCCTGCTTTGTCCACTGTCCACTTTCTAATATTGAACACACAAAAAAATCTTTTAACAAATCCTCGTTAACGAAAGATTACTTTTGAGCTTAATATCCAAAATTATCAAAATAGCCTTTAAGAAATAGATTAGTGTTCTGTATACTTTGGGTATATATGACAGCACAGGAAACACTGCTCAAAATGTCTTAGAATCTCCTTTCTTTTATTCTCTGCTCTAAATGCCTGCTTTAAACTGTGTAGGATGCTCTGCTCAAAGCCCTAAGAATAATTATAACATGAAATGAGATGGAAGAAAGTGTAGAGGAGAGGCTGCTTGGGAACCAATGATCCTTTCACTAGAAACAGCTATGGAGTCTATCATTTGACACCTGCACATTGCAGCTCCTCTCACTCTTTCCCACACCACCTCATCAGGCACTTCCACGACGCTGGATGAATGCTCCTCAGATGAGCACCGCCCTCACTGCACTGGGAATTCCCTGCACATGTCTTACTCACCTGTGTTCCCCAATGCACCTCGCAGCCCAGTGGAGTGCTCAAAGTAGCTGGCGTGTGACAGCGCGTCTCCAGGGTGCGGGAGTGTGAATTTCACACTGTTACGGCCCATGATGCAAGTCCCACATTCACTCAAAATGTTACTCAGCCAGATGCACCGAATTGCTTGAAACCCTATTTCGTGGAAAAGTGACTTCTTCTCCCATATTTCAATTCATTCCTGTCTGGAAATCCCCTTCAGGTGGCAGCTATGTTGGGTGTCCTTTCAGTGGGCATGGACTAACTCTAATCTAGGACCACAGGGCTGAAGCCCCGGTCCTGTTATTTTTGGCTCAAAGGGTCTCAGAGGTCAGTTTTACACTCCAAACAGTGAAACAGTATGTAGACAAAGATATGGTGTACAATTATTACACTGCGTTTTCTTGATCCTTTCAATCGGCCAAACTGAAAATATAAATTCAAATTTTTTTTGTTTTCATCATTTCAAAAAACAATAGGGCTGGGGAGGGGGAGAATTCCCCCAACACTGTTCCTGCATATGAATCTTTCTACAATAATTCCCAAATCAGCAGTTGCCAACCAGTGGCCCGCAAACCCCGGTGGTCCATGAGGTCTGAAAGGTTGGCAACTGCTGTCCCAAATGTCAAGTTAACTAACTCGCCACAGGAAGGAGTGCGGTTAGTGGTATACTGAAGTCTGTTTATTTGAACAAAGTGAAATTTTGACAAGGCTTATCCTGTGTGCTAAAGTTTGAACTTACTTTTACCCATACCTGCCTAAATTTCAAAAGCTGAAAGGAGATAAAATTTTATGCAGTGTGGCAGTGAAAACTATAACCAAACTATCTGTATCACAGTCTTGGTTATTTTTGCTGGGTAACATGGAGACACAAAAATCTGAATGCTATCCTTTTCCACTTCTTATCAAAAAGAAGGGAATTCTATATCAATGCTTTTAGATGTGTGTGTGTGTGTGTGTGTGTGTGTGTGTGTGTCTGTCTCCATCTATTCCCGATCACAGGTCCCTTCAGGAGTATCAGGGTCGGATGAAGCAGACACAGATGTAACATCTCCATGGAGATGCCTCTTAGTCCAATCCCTCCCTGGGGAAAGCTCACGAATGATGTCACAGGCCACATTATGTGGTAAAATTAAACGATATTCATTAAGGTTCCACTAATTAGTAATTCAGTCTGTGCAAAAGTCGACTGCACCATGAAAATGTTAAACAAATTAATAATGCAATTAAATCTATATGTGGGCACATTTACCCTACTTAAGAAAAGAATTTAAGAATCCTAGCACATTATTTGAATTCTAATTACAAATGAACAATTTGTTAAGTCACTAAATCATTCCACCAGGATGAAGAAACATTTTTTACATGTATTGTTGCTTTTCTTTGTGCTTTGTAGGTAAATAAGTTACATGTATTTAAATATTCTACATGAAATGTAGGCATTTCAGAAATTTAAATTACTCTTCTCAGTAAACTTAAATCTTGGTATTATTCTTCCATTTATTTTTCACAAACACACTTTCATTACCTAGAATGATTCCTTGGCTATAAATACCTAGAGATGTGTTCTTTCTTAAAGTCACACTCAGTAGAAATGCAAAATAATCCCAGTAATTAAAGATGCTATAATGATAAATGCTACAAACAAAACCTTTCATATGGGGAAGCCCTAATCCCCACTGTGATATGTGAAGATGGAGCCATTAGGAGCCAATCAAGGTTAGATGAGGTCATGAGGGTAGGACCCTGGTCCACTGGAATAGGTGTCCTTATAAATGAGGGAGAGACACCAGAGCTCTCTCCCGTCCTCTCTGCATTTGTACAGAGGAAAGCCCTTGTGAGAACAACAGGAAGGTGGCCTTCAGCAAGCCAGGAAGTGAGCCCTCGCCAGAAACTGAGTCAGTCAGAACCTTGATCTCAAACTTCTAGCCTCCAGAACTGTGAGAAAATAAATTCCCATTGTTTAAACCATTCAGTCTAAGTGACCTTGTTATGGCAGCCTGAATAGATGAATACAGTGAGTTTCTTAAACCCAGTAAAGTTAAGCCAAAGTAAGTTTCAAAAGCCAAATCCAGTTACTACCAACACCCTTTTTCTGATTAAAAATAACCTACAATGCACATAAATGTAACTTCCCATACAGTGTGAGCATTAGAAAGTAATGGCTATTAATGGCCACTGAGGACAGCAGGGCTGATGATGGTCAGGAACAGAGGTTATGAGGGGCAGTGTCAATTGCTCCAGTTCAGCAACATGCTCTGTTTTCTAATGTCTACATATTTCCCGAAATTACTGCTTACAAAGGGTGATCAAACCTTCTCATTACTACTCATAAAGTCACATTTTATTAAAGTTTATTTAAAAGAAAATAATACACACATCAAACACCAAAAATGATTAGAGTAAAATACGTCATGACAGAAAACAATATTGAGATTTCCACTGCAGGTTTATTCTACAAATACTGATTAAACATCTCCTGCATGTGAAGCTCTGTCCTGGGCACCCATGTCACTAAAGTAAAGAAATACTTCTCATGATAAAGAGATGTCAGGTGTGAATGAAAAAGCACCGTATGCCGAAGCCGGTTTGGCTCAGTGGATAGAGCGTCGGCCTGCGGACTGGAGGGTCCCAGGTTCAATTCCAGTCAAGGGGCATGTGCCTTGGTTGCGGGCACATCCCCAGTGGGGAGTATGCAGGAGGCAGCTGATCGATGTTTCTCTCTCATCAATGTTTCTAACACTCCCTCTCTCTCTCTCTCTCTCTCTCTCTCTCTCTCTCTCTCTCTCTTCCTCTCTGTAAGAAATCAATAAAATATATTAAAAAAAAAAAAGCGCCGTAGCCTTGAATCTCCCTGTGAACTCCAAACTCCTTACTTGATGACAAACAGGCATCCCAAACTCTCCTTGTTCTGAAACTGAACTTCTCACTCTCACCACCAGCACCACCCCACCATCCCTGTTTAATGGAGCCCGATCTTCCCAAAATCCTCTTCTCCAAAACATATCATCCTCATCCTTCCAGAAACCTTGAAGTCATCCCCGAGTCTTCTATCTTTCATAGCCATAGCTAACATATCTTGTCTGCTCTACTTTTATGATATATCCAACATGTGACTGTTTTCCCCTCCCACCACCTGCTGTCACACAGAGCTGACTACATTAGCCGTCCTGATCGGCCTCCCTGCCTCTCCCCTCTCCCCTCCACTGACTGTTCTCATTAGAGTGATCTTACCACGCCTCTCATTAGAGTGATCTTACCACGCCTCTACGCAAATCCTTCCAATGGTTCCCCAGCACACTCAGAATAAGTGCCAAAGTCCCTCCTTAATTGGGCCTCTCCTGCTAACCCTCTGGTATCAACACCTTCCATCTGCCACTACGTAACTGCTCCAGCCAAGCCCAGACAGACCCACCTAGACAGTCTGTGACGTTTTCTCCTCTGTTCGCCACAAAGCTGGCTCCGTCACTTCATTCAATCCCTCAAGTACCACGTCATTATCCGTGAGCCTTCCAAACAGGGCCTGTCTCAACTTAATATTTTTCTATAATATTTATCAACATCTAACAAGCTATTTATTTTCTTGTTTGTGTGCCACTCCTCACTAGAACGTAAGCTCCATGGACTAAGCAAGGACTTGTTGTTCATAGCTGTATCTCAATGCCTAAAATAGTGAGTGGTACACAGGAGACCCCTGTATACATTTGTCCAATTAATTAAGTCCTATGATAAGGACTCATAGAAGCAGTGACTGTTTACTGATATCTGGTAAAGTACAAAAATTTCTGCAGTGAGGTTCACTGTAAAAGAAAAAAAAAATTAAGAAACCATCTGCTTCAATGCAAAAGGTTCTTAGGCTACTTCCTAGACCCTGAAAGGCTTTCTATGTGGCTACATCCAATGTTTGTCAAAAAATGATTCACACATCACATAGGTAATATTTCAGCAATAAGAAAATATTTTTTCTGCCCTGGCTGGTGTGGATCCGTTGGTTGGAGTGTTGTCCTGTGCACCAAAAGAATGTGGGTTCAATTCCAGGTCAGGGCACATACTTAGGTTTGGGGGGGGGTACATACCTAGGTTGGGGGGTCAATCCCCAGTTGG
The DNA here is from genome assembly GCF_964212035.1 of Myotis nattereri. Classification (NCBI taxonomy): domain Eukaryota; kingdom Metazoa; phylum Chordata; class Mammalia; order Chiroptera; family Vespertilionidae; genus Myotis; species Myotis nattereri. The sequence goes on along the minus strand of NC_138080.1, from coordinate 46,829,786 downwards.
AACACCTACAGGAGGCAACTGATCAATGTTTTTCTCTCCCTCTCCCTCTCTATCTCCCTCTCCCTCTCTCTCTTTCATCAGTGAAAAATTGTATCTTTGAATAAGGATTAAAAAAGAAAATATTTTTCTGAGTACATATCTACAAATTATAGTAGAATCTGAAAATACAAGTTTTTTCACAATTTTTAGAACATATCCATTTGTTATATAAGTGGAGAAGCTACATACCTCTAATGTTATGTGAATTAAATCAACATTAAATATATATATACATGTCTATAATATATATATATATTTTATATATATATATATTTGCATTTAGCCAAACATTAGAATAAGTAATGATTCTGCTACAAATAAAAATTTTGTATAGAAACATTCAAGTTACGAAGTGGCATTCAATCAGATAAAGGACTTGTGTCCAGAATACATAAAGAACTCTCACAACTCAAGAAAAAAACAAACAGACAAACAAATTTTTCAAAATGCTACATGCAATGTGGTAGCCTGGATTGTATCCTGAGCAGGAAAAAGACATTAGTGGGAAGACTGGTAAGATGCAAATAAAGTCTCTAGTTTAGTAAATGGTATTGTTCCAATATTTACTTCTTAGTGTTGTTGACAAGTATACCATGGTTTGTAAGTGACAGGTACACAAAAGGATGCACACTATATGTATGACTTGATGTGAAAGGACATTCTGGAAAAGGCAAAACTATAAGACCAGAGATCACATCAATGGTTGCCTGAGGCAGGGCTATCAGAGGGGACAGACTACAAAGAAATGTCTTTGTACTGACTGGGGTGGCAGCTGTGACTACACATAGAATTTTACACTTAAAAATTTACTCTGCTTTAATATGTGACTTTTGAAAAAGTTGCATCCAACTTAATTGCAACTTGATTTTTTTTTAAATTCCTAAGACAGTGCTGGAAGTAGTGCAAACCGCTACTACAATAATTATTGAATTTAGAGATTCAAGCACCCTTTGGCCCAACAGAAATTTACCAGATTACATATGTAAAGGATATTCGCTGTAGCTGTGAACACTCTGTAATGGTTACACACACACACACATTCGCATACACACGCCCCATCACAACACAAGGGAGCTCTTCATGTACTGTCCTAGAAAGATCCCCAAATTATATCTTATGTTACATAAATAAGCAAGGGGCAGGTATATAGATGTAATTTTGAAAGTGGGGGGATATATTTTCTGTGGGTCTATATATGGATGTTTTTAATCTTTGGAAGAATAAACAAGCAACTAAAATCACCCACTATCATTAGGGGGTCGGGATTAGGCAGATGTGCACAGAGGAGGAAATAAGACTCTCCGCTCTATACTTTTTTTTATGTGAACCATGCAAAAAACAAACAAAAAAACCCTAAGTAAATAATATTTAAAACACAAACCTATAAAATATATAGTTGAAGTACAAATTATGAACATTTTTGGAACACTGGAAACAGTCCAGAGACAAAAAACATGATCACGTACACTTACAATGCCAGCCAGCCACATAGGAGACTGTGTACTTAACCCTTCTTTCTGACCCCAGGACTCCCCAAAAATACAAGAAAAGGATGAGTATAAGAAACAGAGAACAAAGAATGTTTAAAAATGAAAAGGTATAATTTTTTTGAAAGGGGACGTAAATGAGAAAACTCAGATTGAAAAAGCCAAGAACGTGTTACACCTTTGAAAACCTTCTATCTTTCTGTCCTGGTGGGCTGTGCTCTTCCATCTTTTAAGTAACATGTCCTATGCCTTTAAGGGCCAAAGAGAAGCAAATAAGACTTCCTGTCACAGACAAGGTGACACAAGTCCTCTGCAACCTCACCACTCAAAGACATCATTTAAACACAGATGCACACCCAGCACAACCAGAGCATCTGGATGGGTTATTTTAGGATTTCAGAAGCACTTGAGACTCCTTAAGTCAGATCTCACATTCCAAAATCTAACAATCTGCCTTTCATTCTGCAGTTGAGACTGTGAAGTACAATCATAAAATGGTGTCAGAGCTAGCTAGATAAGTGAAATGATATCTCTGTGCAAGACAGGAATTAACTCTTAGCATAGCTGAATAAATGTTCCGGAAGTCTGGTCAAAGTCTAGTCCAAAGAGCCCCTTGCTGAAGAGTGTGGCCAGACAACAAAGTTCACTAAAGAAGCTGAGGCACCCTCATGGCCACAGTTACAAAAGCCAAAGTGCCAGGAATGCTTTGCCCTCCAACCAGCCAGCTGCCAAGATTATACTATAACCCATTCAAATCTGGTCCCTGGTAGCAATCTCCCAATCCTCTGCCCTGGCTTTTTCAGTTGGTTCTGAAAACTAAGCTTCGCAAAAATATTCCTACACAGAAAGGCTAAGTATTAAAGTAACTCCACGTTGAGATTTCATAAGCAATGGAAATAAGAGGTATAACAATTCTCTGTTTCCTACAAACCAGCAGATACCTGGTTGTGCTACAACTAAGAAAAACTGGTTACTTTCCCAAATACAGAACAATGTGAAAGGTATCAAGTTAGCCCATTCCAAAACCCAAAGTATTCTGACTGAATGCCTCTTCAACTGGCAAAAATCTCTAATACTGTAGTTGATTATTTTTTTAAACCTACAAAAACAAAAAACTACAAATCAAAAACCAGTGTATAATAATAAAACCGTAATATGCTAATTAGACTGGATGTCCTTTCAGATGTCCTTCTGGGATGAAGCCGGCACCTGCGAGGGAAGGATCCAGGTAGCCCGGCTGCAAAGACCTACTCTTGCACAAATTTCATGCATCAGGCCTCTAGTAGCAAATAATAAGATATCAAGATAATATATTTTTTAAAATATATTTTATTGATTTTTTTTTTTTTTTTTTTTTTTACAGAGAGGAAGGGAGAGGGATAGAGAGTTAGAAACATCAATGAGAGAGAAACATCGATCAGCTGCCTCCTGCACACCTCCAACTGGGGATGTGCCCACAACCAAGGTACATGCCCTTGACCGGAATCGAACCTGGGACCCTTCAGTCCTCAGGCCGACGCTCTATCCATTGAGCCAAACCAGTTAGGGCTCAAAATAATATATTTACATCCTTAACACAGTATCTAGTTACAAAATTAACAATCTATACATATTAGATGCTATTAAGACGATCATTTAAAACTATTATTTTCAGATAAACCTGGAGATTAAGACAGGCTACTGAAAAGATACGGTTAAAATAGTAATAGCTAACATTTATTGAAAGTAATCTAGTTGCTAATAAGCACTGGGATCTAATTTAAAAGTAGACATTCCAGCCCCACTCTGATAACTCCAATTGTTTTAAAAATAAAATTTTAATAAAATTAGACTTCAATCCTGAAGCTCATCTCTAAAGTGAAACTTAGTGAGACATTTTGAATAAAGAAAAAATCCTAAGGAAGTCAGAACTTCATTTTGTAAAAGTCCTTATTAACAACAATGCAGGTAATTTATACCAATCTTATTGCAGAGGGAGCTCAGAATAGTGAAAAAATATAGACATAATTAGAGTGATGTAATTCCTTAAGCATATTGCTTTTTTAAAAATTTTGTTTTATTGCTTAAAGTATTACAAAGAGTATTACATATGTCTCCTTCCCCCCCCCCCCCTTGACATTCCCCCGGCCTCCCCTACCCCCCAGTGTCTAATGTCCATTGGTTATGCTTATATGCATGCATACAAGCCCCAAGAACGATGTCAGTGAGAATAGAAAAAAGAACTACAAAGAAAAATGAACTCATGTTTAATTTCCCAAACTCCAGGGTTAGCTTTTTATAAAAATCAATTCAAACACAGGACCAGTTTACCAGCAAGATAATGAAAGATGATTGTTCTTTGTGATTACAAGTATTATTCTTGCCAAATACTACCCCACATGAATGGGTTCTACTTGACAAAGAGAAAGGAAACCTTAGGTATTTTCCTCTAAAATACCTTCCTCAACAAATAGGTCCACAACTTTCTCTTCTTGTACTTTTGATCTTATAATCAACTGGGAAAAGTAAAAATGACGGGAAATGAAGTTAGGATCTACCCTAACAGCAGAGGAGAAAGATAAGCCCAGGTTCCCGTAAACGTTTTTAATGTAGTAATTTTCACAATCAGCAGGAGAGTGTTTATAATGCATTAAGAAGAAAATTCTGAGAAAGCCTTTATAATCTTCTGAAAGCTATGAGAGGGATGAGGATTTTTTTTTTTTAAATGTTGGGCAAAAGATAAGAATGACATTTTACAATAAATGTAACCTATTTAACCTATTTTGTATATAAAGAAAACTATAAAATACAAAAGACCAGGTTTTTTAATGTTTTTTTATTATTATTATTACTATTTTAGTGAGAGAGGAAGAGATAGAGATAGAAACACTGATCAGCTGACACCTGCACGCGCCCCCACCAGGGACTGAGTCTGCAACCCCTGCAGGCATGTACCCTGACCAGGAATCGAACCACCGGGTCGACCCCTCAGTGCATGGGTCCACACTCAACCACTGAGCCCCAGTGGCCAGGCCAAAAAGGGCAGGTTTTAAGTTATGAGTGAGATGTTGTTTTTCCTTAAAATTTGACCCAGTTTAGTGAAAATTATGGATTGTATTCCACCAGACTTTCAGATTTATAGGAGGTGATAGTTGTTTTTTTTCTCTTTCCGCCATGCTATTTTGTATTTTGTTTTAACCAATGTGAAGGTAAATACTGTCTTCCTGAAAATTGATTAAAAATGTTTAACATGTACTCCCTTCCTTTAAAACACACACACACACACACACACACACACACACACACACAAACACACACACACACAGTAGAAATGTACAAAATGTGTTTGAAGTTTTAAATTCATTTTTTTATCATTTCCAAGAGAGTACATTAATTGTTTTCATGAATAACTGAAGTGACATCTGAAAGTATAAAAACTGATTACCTCCAAGAATAAGCACCTGAAGTACACACTAGGACAATTTCCATTTGGGAGTAAGGAGTCCTGATACTATACACATTGTAACATGGTTTTCATTAGCATTTTTCTACAAAGTTTCATTTAATACTGGCAGGACACTATTGCAAATCTGGAGTGTAGTTGGTGTCTCGAGCCTAAACCATGATGAGGGCAAATGCTCTCCTTAGGTTATTTCACTTCTCACCCCAAAAAGATCACACTGGAATAGTCTCTTTCCTTTACACACACTGATATAATCACTTACTATGCATGTGCAAGTTCTAATATATGAACTAATTACTTAAAAGTTATCTTAGTGCTTGCCTAGAAGTAACAGCTTCTGAAGACGCCATAGCACACTAAAAGGAGAAAAAGATAAACTCGTGCAAGTTTCTATTTGGATATAAGATAAATAACCTAATAAAAAGTAAACAGTTTTATCTCTGAATCCAACTTCAAGATTTAGATAATACACCTACAACCCTTTTAAATAAGATAAAGTAGCAGTAAAATAATTCTTGACTGCAAACTATATGGAAATTAGGGTATTTTTTTTTAGTACAACACAAGGTTGAATGTTTGAGTAGAGAACCCAGCAACATGCCGGGAACTGGGCCCAGAATATCTATTGGGCTTAACGCCTCAATAGTTTTGTCTTTTTCATAATGAAAGCCTCATTCAGGAAGAATACTTTTCCTCTAACTCCAGATTTCTTGAAAACCCAAAAGAAGACCACAGATGCCATGTCAAGAAAGTCAGATTGGAAAACTGAAGACAACAACATGGACAGAAACACATCCTTTCTGGGAGCACAACGTCCGGCACAGGAGCACCATATCGGATGGACAGTAACAGATCGTCGGGAATAAACAGTCCACATTCTACCCAGTGTCTTTCCGATGTTATATCAACAGTTACACTGACAGTGCTCTTCTAGAATACAATTTCTCCCTTCGGAGTGTATTTTCACCAAGAAATACTTTATGAGAATAACTGCAAGTCCTAGTCCATGTGTGGCTATACCTAGGAAGAAAAAATAATTGAAAGAGCTTTGTTTTTGCTCATTTTAACTAAGAGAGAAACTAGGCTGGGTGAGTCCCTCCTCTTCATTCCTCTTTGCCTAAGGATACCTCTTCAGCAAAAACACTACAGGCTTGCAATCAGAGAAGACATTAGATCTTTGAGCCCTAAAAACAGTTGGAAGTTCTCACTGAGAGCCCAAGAGACAACTCAGGGAGGGGGAAAAAGCAACTTTATGTGTTTAATGCGTCCCCCGCAAAAGGGGATGAAATAAGAAGAACCTATAATGCCTACCCATACCTCCCCTCCTTCAAACTCCTCTTTGATTTTCCTGAGAAAGCAAGTCCCCTCATTTACTTTATCGTCCCAGTCTAACTGTAAGACATTATTCTTAACATACTACTCCTAATGTAAAATATAAAAATGGTCACGTATCCTGCTCTCACACTGTAACTGATTATTCAGAATAGCCACAATAGACAAATCAATTCAAAGTCATTAACTTTAGAGACAGTCCTGAACCATCACTGGTTCCTCTTCCTCCAAAGTTTGTCTGTTTCAATTCAAAGGAATGCAGACCTGTTTCTTACCCATCTCTGTGTGACTCCTCGTCTAGTGTACCTAGCTAGACTAAGGGGATGGCTCAGGCATTCCAAAAGCCGCCACAACCTTCCTGTTCATCCCAGGACTACTAAATTATCTGTCCTCAAGCACTATGCTGACTTTTAATGCCTGTATTCAAAGCCCCCACTGAACATCAAATAAATTAGAAATTCTTTATCTGGCATGATTAAACTTTTCAAGCCTGTAAGCCCATCAGAAGATAGTGAAACACATTTTTGTAACCACAGGGGCAGACAGCAAGCTACGTACTTCTTATAGAATATATGCAAAATGAGAAGAGAAATACCTAATTAAGCATTCCATCACAAAAGGAGAAACTGTCTTGCTACGATCAATGAGTAAATTTACCCCACCAAATAACTTTCTAAATATTTAGTTTGAATGTTTCCTAAGTTTTTAATGTTATTATTGGCAAAATTAAGGACTAAAATAATTTATTTATCTACAGCTATTTAAGAAGTAGAACATAAAACTCATGGATTAATAGAATTGAAAAATCAGTATTTTCATTTCCTATATTATTGAATCAACTTAACTCAAGAATACCACAGTGTTTATTTCTAAGGAAATAAATTTTTTTTCTGTGAAACCAAAAAAAAAAACAAAACAAAACAAAAAACAACCTACAACTTTCATCAAGTTATCTGGTCTTGAAATAAATAAGATTAAAAACATGTGTCACGTGCCAAGAAAATTAATTTGCTATGAGGGTTTACACCTCAAAAAACTCCTAAAGTTTTCATTTGTAAGTTGGCTAGTAATAGCAACTATAATATTCCTAATTATAATCACTTCAAGAGTTTAAACAACTTACTTCTGACATTTCCTAAAAATAATTTTACACAGAAATAAAACCAGAGTTAGAATAACACTGAGTGAGAAAGAAAAATAATGGCCGGGTGACTTCATGTTTTGAAAAATATGATATCCATTTTCCATCCCATCTTCTATCTTTGAAGTTGTCTAAACTATAGAGCAAACCACTCAAGAAAGTTAACTAACCAAATCTGTTCAGAACTACATTATAAACAGCTCTAAAATAACTGCATTTATCTAATACTTGACTGAGAAAACACAACACAAATTTAAGGAATATCGTTAAAAATACACATTTTTACGCATGACCATGTTATATTATTAACAGACTCAGTCCCTCAAAATTATAAAATATGCTTTCCTAGCAAAGTTGGGTCACTCCACACTCTATCAAATATTAGAAAGAAACTTTCCACTCCTCTGAGGTGTAACTGATAATAGCACTGACTAATCGCCCCACACCCACACTCTTCCAGAGGTACTTGCATTTTTACAGAGACTCAAGTCTAAGGAAAGAAATGAACTTTTTCTGGAAAAAAGCCTGTTAGACGGCAACTGTTTTAGGCTTTTCAGGCCAGGCTGTCTCTGTCAACTCAATTCAGAGTCTGTCATGTGAAAGCAGCCACCAACAATACGTAAGGCCTAAGGCTGGCTGTGCTCCAATAAAACTTTATACACCGACGACAGGCTGTGGGCCAAGCATGCTCACCTCTGTGTAGGCAGGGGATTAAATTTTCAAGTTTGCTGGCTATGTGTCTATGACATGAAGGAATTCGCTTCACTCCTTTTGGTACTTCCTTCCTCTACTCAGGAGTCCAAACTAGATCAGGGATTTTCACCACGTTTCAGTGGTGAATCTCCTTTTGCTAATAAAGATAAAAGTGTGCAGGTCAGACTAGCTGTCCACGCCTCCCCAGAGGGCACTGGGAAGCTTCTGGGGCCAGCTGCAGGTCCATGAAACAACATGAAATCCACTGGCCAGCTGATCTCTAAGGTCCATTCAATACCAAGAACCAATGTTGCCATATCTGTCTTCCTCAGCGTCCTACAGGCATCGTGAAAAGGCGAGGGAAGGATTCTATGGATTAGGGGCCTTTGGGAGACTCCAGAAATCACACTGTCTCCTTCAATAAAGAAGAGCAATTAAAAATCAAAATTAAAAAATAAAACAGGTGAAAAGTAGAAGACAATGGACATTTTAATGATGTTGGTTCTACCAATCCATGAACATGGTATGTTCTTCCATTTGTTTATGTCTTCCTCTATCTCTTTTTCCAATGTCCTGTAGTTTTCCAAGTACAGGTCTTTTACGTCCTTAGTTTATTCCTAGGTTTCTTAATTTTTTGGTGCAACGGTAAATGGGATTGTGTTGTTGTTTTTTTTCATTTCTCTTTCTGTGAGTTCATTATTGGTATATAAAAAGGCCATAGATTTCTGGGTTTTATTTTGTATCCTGCTACATTGCCGAGTTACTATATGTACTTAAGATGTCTCTTGCTAAAAAATCTATTTTAAAAAAAAACACAAACTTGAATATGTTTTACTACAGCTTACTTTTTTCTCAAGTTTTATATATAATCTATACTAATAATAGCAGAATATGCAAATTGTCTGGGACTCTGTCACAGTAATTACCGAAGAGCAAACAGCAGGCTGCGTGGAGCAACAAGGCTGGCAGGGGGGGTTAGTGAGGGACAACCAAACAACTGAACAGCAAGCTGCATGGGGCAACCAGGCCAGCACGGGGGGCAGTTGGGGGTGACCAGGCGGCGGAGTGGGGAGCAGTTGGGGGTGACCAGGCCGGTGGGGGGGGGGGCAGTTGGGGGTGACCAGGCCGGCAAGGAAGGCAGTTAGGGGTGATCAGGCCAGCAGGCAGAGGCAGTTAGGGGTGATCAGGCTGGCAGGGGGGGCAGTTAGGGGCAATCAGGCAGGCAGGTGAGCAGTTAGGAGCCAGAAGTCCTGGATTGTGAGAGGGATGTCCTGGATTGGAGAGGGTGCAGGCTGAGCTGAAGGGGACCCCCCACCCCCTCTGCAGAAATTTTGTGCACCGGGTCTCTAGTCATCACATATTTCAATGGAGCATATGTAATCTATTTCTGACACCAGCCTTAAAAAGTTAACATATTTGCATGTTAATCATTTTACAATTAAAAAACAAGTATGTGGTCATCCCCAGCCAGCATGGCTCAGTGGTTTCACGGCAACCTGTGAACCAAGAAGTCACGGTTCAATTCCCCGGTCACGGAACATAACCTGGATGCGGGCTTGATCCCCTGTGTGGGGCATGCAGGAGGCAGCCAATCAATGGTTCTCTCTCATCACTGATGTTTCTATCTCTCTCTCCCTCTTTTCCTCTCTGAAATCAATGAAAATATATTTTTTAAAAAACAAGTAGTCGTATCTATTAAAATGGGTCAAGGCTAGGACCTCTACATAGTAAAAGTTCATCAGCAAGTTAGTTCTAGATTCTAGCATTGAGTTTAATTTTGCAATTTAGTTTAATTTAAATTACTGTCCTTGAAGATAGTCAAAATCTCAAAGTAATGAAAATCTGCAAAATAGAATAAAAATGTTATAGGAGCCCAGAGGAAGATTTTATATACTCTTAAATACCAGTGAAATACCATGTACATGACAGCTCAAAATATAAGCACCAAAGTGATTAAATTTACAAGGAGACAACTGCCTGATACTAAAAATAAGTTTGTTCCACAAAGTTACGTTTCTAAAGGAGGACTTATGTGCTGCTGAAACTTAACCAAAAAGTTACTACTCCTTTTCAGCTTTTATTCAATTTGCTTCCAATATAAAAGGATATAATTACTTTTCCCCAGTATCTCAGGCTCTCAGGAAAGAAACATCAAGTCGCCGAGACCGGTTTGGCTCAGTGGATGGAGCGTCGGCCTGCGGACTGAAGGGTCCCGGGTTCGATTCCGGTCGGGGGCATGTACCTGGGTTGCGGGCATATCCCCAGTGGGGGATGTGCAGGAGGCAGCTGGTCGATGTTTCTCTCTCATCGATGTTTCTAACTCTCTATCTCTCTCCCTTCCTCTCTGTAAAAAATCAATAAAATATATTTTAAAAAAAAGAAACATCAAGTCTTCAAAGAACATTTTTAGCTCCTATTCTGTGCTAAGGAGTGTCCTAACTTAGGATCCTAACTTAGACTACAAACTCGGGCATTTATTAAACACACCCCCACAACCAACTTATGAAAACAAAGAATATTTTTAAATGACAAACACCCTCAACTTTTTCCAATAACATTTCTAGCCATTAACTTCTGACAGCAAATTGTTTAACTGACCCCACCACACATTAACAGCAGTTTATATATATAAAGCTTGAATGCTATCCTAAAAAGCCCAAACTAAACACAACTGCTCTAAGGCGGAACACAGTACAGACTTAAAGTTTAGTATTACAGCTAATCTTGTATAACATTCAAGATGAAAACATTTTTCTTAAAGACATAAGTTTATGATATAAATATGAATTCAACAAATTACAGAAAACTATTTAAATGGTTATTTTTTATAAATACTTTATATACAAATGTATATTTATTTATAAAAAGTGATGATTCATCTTTGGGGAGTGATAACAAATTGAAACTTAAAAGTCCTAGAAAAATGACAAAGTATTACTACAAGTAGAAATATGAGAACACACAAATGGAACATTTTAAAAATGAAATAAAATTTCTAGAATTTTAAAAACAGAGTAAATCAAAATCAAATGAATTTAGAAAATGTAATCCTACATTATATTTTAAATCAATATTTCAATCAATAGTTACCATTCAAAAATAATTTTATTTAAAAATTAGATTCAGTGTTTCATTTACACTTATAATAATGGTCACCCACTGGTATTTTTATCTCTATTTTCAAGTAAGAGACTGCAGTTCAGAAAATAACCATATAGTACTTAACAAATGAACCAAGAAGTTGAATATATCTATATGACTCCATAATTACAGCTACAGCAATGTAGCTCTATAGTCCAGTCAGACTTTCAAAGAGGCCTCCTGAGAATCACTGCATAAACTTATTACAATCATCTATTTTCTATGCAAAGTAAGTTGGACCACTACTATCAGCTCATATCACTCATTAACCTTAATCTCTCTCTTTCTTGCCCTTCTGTAATATACAGGCTTAAAAGAAAAACACTCAAATTCCCAGACTCCTTGGTAACTACAAGTATCGGTGTGATACAGTTCTGACCGATAACAAGTACCTAACCTAAGAGGGCTTCCCTTCTGGTAAGTACCACACTGTTGTCTGTGTCTATGAGTTTTTTATTTTGGGGTTTTTTGTTTTGGTTTTTTTTTTTTTTTTTTGACTTAATGCCTTGTTTGAGAAAAGTAAGTCCTTAGTTAAGCCTGTTATGCGTGCAGTTTTGGGTAACGTGCAGACTAATGTGATCCTAATACAATGTATGCTATGAATCAAGCCTATTGACTTGAATTGTGTTATTTATCACTTTGGTGAATTAGTTATAAGATACACTAATGATGAAAAATTATCTAAGGGGACAAGTAACAGCAGAGAGCAAATAAACAGCAACTATTAATAGTAATAATAGTAATAGCAATATTAATAACATAACAAATAATGTATATATTTATACTAAATAAAAGGTAACAGTAATAATAACAAATATTCTTTAAACACTCCATGTCAGAGACTGTTAAAGAACTTTAAGATACATGAATCTATGTAACCTTCAAACCATAGGATATTGGTAATATTACCATACCCACCCCCATGGTAAAATTTTCATCAATCCTTGACAGAAACAGAATAATATGGTAGAACAGCTAAATTTATTGAGATCATGACCTTTCTATTTTTATGACATTAAAATGTCATGAAGTGATAATAATGAAGAACAAGTTTACATTCATTTTAACATGCTTAGTTGGCAAAATAAGTCGGTGACAAAGCAATAGCTGAGCCCGGTGTTTATGAAATTTTAACAGTCCATGGAATCCAGGTTACCTACTCAGGACCAAAAAGCAGTTTGTTTGACACCAAAGTCCAGGGTCATAAGCACTAAGTTACATGAAGGAAATACACTAAATAAACTCAAAAGAACTATTCTGTGAATACCATTAAAGATATAAATGTGTAACTACAACGGAAAACAGCCAGCCCAGGATATATAAAGTGGGAACAAGGGCATGGAACGTAATTTTACCATGCTGCCTCCCACAGAGCTTCTCTGCCTGGTGTAGACTTTAACCATACCAGAGACGGGGGAATCAAGACAGGAATTCCCACCATTCCAACCTGAGTCTCAGATGATGATTAGGGTTTGGAGGTTCTCATTTGGGAATGAAGAACTGCACACACTGTGTCTAAAAGAAGTTTGTGGCATCTCAAACCCAAGGAGCGGAGCAGGCATGCAGATAACATTTGCTCATAAAGCTTGCTCCTCCATTTCTTCCAGCTCTATAAAAGTAGGGGATCAGCCCTGGCCCAGTGTGGCTCAGTTGGTTGGAATGTAGTCTCATACACCAAAAGGTCCTGGGTTTCATTCCCAGGTCATGGCACATACCTAAGTTGTGGGTTCGATTCCCAGTCGGGAGGCAACCAATCAATGGTTCTCTCTCTCCCTCCTTCTCCCTTTCTCTCTCCCTCTTTCTCTAAAATCAATAAACATATCCTTGATGAGGATATTTTAAAAAGTAGGGGGATCAGACATGAATAAAGATCGGAAACAAAACTGAAATGCAGGCAAATTCTTCACGTTTTACGCCACTGCATTTCAATTTTTTAAACTGTTGAGTTTTTAAAAATCATCTCTAGTTGTTTGGAAGTGTATGTTTGATCAAGCAGTTTCTTAATGGCTAAAAAATGTAACTCAGCCAAATATTTCTAACAATTGGACCAAGCTTTTTCTAATATATTTGAGTGTGCTTTTAGAAAACGAAGTTTGCAAGACTACATAATGTAAGGATTATGCACCGGAAGAAGTCAGAAACTTATTGCCTTGAAGGATTCAAATAGTTCCTTATATACAGAACTAGACAAATGTTAAATAGGTTTAGTCTACACCTAACCATTTTCACATTTCTTATTTTATAAGATTTTAGTTGCTTCAAAGTCTGGCCAGGTCTTTTCTTTTTCACTTGTTTCCTCAAACACGATTTACTACTGAAAGCATCAAACAGGAGGGGCACAAATTCTCTTAAAATAAAGAAAAGAAATGGTTTTATATCTTTATAATTGAAAACAGTAAATACCTCCCGGCTTATAGTTTATTTGTAGTTATCTCAAACATTAGGTCCCACATGCTGTAATCCATCTTCCAGCACCAATTTCAGTTATACCAAAACAGTACACAGGCCACAAAAACAGCATGCATTCCCCAGTGTTTACCAGGAGAAAAGGTGGGTGGCTAACTAGAGGGGGGCTGAGAGGTGGGGGAGGTGCTCCAGGTTTGCAATGCGAAGGTTTGTGGAAATATTTCTACCTTGAGCTGATTTTAAAAGAAATTACTTTTTTCACCCTTTTTGAATCCTAACAGAAAAAGACCTTAAAAGTCTAAATGAAAGCACTGAACACACTCCATTTAGATACAGGGTTATATCATCTATAGCTATAACTGTGTCTCTGACTAGATTTTTTATATATTTTATTGATTTTTTACAGAGAAGAAGGGAGAGGGATAGAGAGTTAGAAACATCGATGAGAGAGAAACATCGACCAGCTGCCTCCTGCACACCCCCCCACTGGGGATGTGCCCGCAACCAAGGTACATGCCCTTGACTGGACTCGAACCTGGGACCCTTCAGTCCGTAGGCCGACGCTCTATCCACTGAGCCAAAACAGTCAGCGCACTGACTAGACTTTTTAAATATCTTTGCCACTCCCTTCCCCCCTTCCATTCTCACATCTACCAAAAATAACAATTTAAACATTTTTTTAATTCACAGGAAAGAAAAAGGGGGGTTGGGAGGGACCTACAACCTTTTTGACTTCCTGGATTGACTTCCTTAAGCTGCTACCAAAATTTATTTTCCATTTTGCTTAATGTACATGAGATACATTATTTCCTACACATTTTTTCTTATACCAAATCTTGCAGTTTACTTAAATTTGAAATCATGAAATATTCAAAACTGGTTAAATATACTGTATCTTGTGAATTTCTACAAATTTCAGGTAGGATTAAAAATGAATAAATAGCCCTAACCGGTTTGGCTCAGCGGATAGAGCGTCGGCCTGCAGACTCAAGGGTCCCAGGTTCGATTCCAGTCAAGGGCATGTACCTTGGTTGCAGGCACATACCCAGTCGGGAGTGTGCAGGAGGCAGCTGATCAATGTTTCTCTTTCATTGATGTTTCTAACTCTCTATCCCTCTCCCTTCCTCTCTGCAAAAAAATCAATAAAATATATATTTTTTAAAAAGATGAATAAATAGTTAAATTACTGTTTTAGCCCCCTTGTCTATTTAGTGGGGTGTGTGTGTGTGTGTGTGTGTGTGTGTGTGTGTGAGAAATTTCACCACTTGTCCTAATAACTTTTTTCTGGTCTCCAGCATCCCACATCTCATTTGGTTATCACGTTTCCTTAGTCTCTTCCAACCTATGACAGTTCTTTAGTATTTCCTTTCATACCCTGGACACTTTTGAGTACTAGGCAGTTACTTTATATAACGTCCTTAAATTTGAGTTTGTCTAATGTTTTCCAACACTTAGATTGAAGTTTTTTTTAATAAGAATCCAACCACAGATGTGCCCTTCTCAGTGAATCATGATATTGATATGTCTTATTATTGGTGATGTAACCATGATCACCTGGTTAATTTGGTGTCTGCCAGTTTTCTTCACTATAAAAGTATTTACTTCCTTTTGTAATTAATTAATCTTGTGGCAAAGATACTTTGAGATTATCCAAGTATTTCTGGTATTTGATAGCACGTTTTTCATCATACTTTCACCCACTAATTTTGGCATCCATCGATGACTCTGGCTTGTAACAATAATGCTATGATGCTTGCCTACTGGTAATTTTCTATTTTCATCATTCCTTCCACACTTTTAAAAATTGATTTTAGAGAGAAAGGAAGGGAGAGGAAGAGAAATATTCGTGTGAGAAACATGGATCGGTTGCAGGATGCACACTCCCCAACTGGGGATGGAACAAATCTGAAACCTAGGCATGTGCCCTGACTGGAACTCGAACCCCAAACCCTTCGGTGCACAGGACAATGCTCCAACCAACTGAGCCAACCCAGGCAGGGCTCCTTCTGCACTTTTTCTTGGAATTCTACTATAACAAGGAACTTCTCCCCCAATTATCTATTTATTGCCTTATTTACTTATATTAGTACTAATGGCTCAGTGCATGAAATTCGTGCATGGGGGGAGGGGTCCCCTCAGCTCAGCCTGCACCCTCTCCAATCAGGGACCCCTTGGAGGATGTCCAACTGCTGGCAGTCAGACATCCCTCTCACAATCTGGGACCACTGGCTCCTAACCGCTCACCTGCCTGCCTGCCTTATCGCCCCTAACTGCCCCTGCCTGCCTGATCGCCCCTAACTGCCCTCCCCTGCCGGCCTGATCTTGCCCCTAACTGCCCTCCCCTGCCAGCCTGATCTCGCCCCCAACTGTCCTACCCTGCCAGCTTGGTCACCCCCAACTGCCCTGCCCTGCCAGCCTGATCTTGCCCCTAACTGCCCTTCCCTGCCGGCCTGATCTCACCCCCAACTGCCCTCCCCTGCTGGCCTGATCGCCCCTAACTGCCTCTGCCTTGGCCCCCACCACCATGGCTTTGTCTGGAAGGAAGTCGGACGTCCAGAAGATGGCCAGTCGACCTGGTCTAATTAGCATATTACCCTTTTATTAGTATAGATAAGCTCAAGAAATATTTTTTCCTTAGAGATTATAATCCATTATTTACCTGTTGCTCAACTTGTCCTCAATTTGGCCACTGGAACACCTTTGTACATACATCTATTAGATTTCCTTCTGACTTGTAAAAAATGTCACTTCAGTAGGGGAAGGTCAAGTAATTTCTCTGAATGAGGAATCACTGATGGCTAAGACTAATCTTATCACTTCCATTATGGAAAAAAAATGTACATATTGAAATATCCCAAACATATTGTACTATTAATATACCTCTTGCTTAGCCAAGACTTCATGAACTTTGGTCTGTATACATTATTACAGAATTTTCTCACCATTGTCACTATTTAAATCTATCTCATCTTCACACACACCCCCCTAACCCACAATCCCCACATATTATTGGTATTTCAGGAACATAAACCCAAACTACTCAGTGACAAAAGCAGAAATTCATTTTAGCCAAAAGGTAATGAGACTTATGCTGAGTGAAAAAAGCCAATCCTTAAAGGTCAAATACTGTAGGATTCCATTTACATAACATTCCTGAAATGATCAAATTATAGCAGTGAAGAACACATTATTAACCTTTGCCAGAAGCAGGGTGGGGAGTAACTGTGGCTATAAAAGGGCAAGAGACATTCTTGTGGTGATGGAATTGTTGTGTATCTTGACTATCAATGTTAATATCCTGGTTGTGACATTGTACTATATAGTTTTGCAAGATATTAGTAATATCTGCATTCTTTTTTAACACTGCATGTGAATCTACAATCATCTCAACCTAAAAAGTTTATTTTTTAAAGTGGGTAATGAGTTTTAACTCTGCAGTGAACACTCAGAAGTCAGATAAACAGCACAGTGCCCCAACCCCTAGATCCACTGATTGCTAGTTTAGCTTCTAAGAAAGTTACAATCAGGCCTCAGCAGAAAACATCTAACAGCTAATTCTTCTTTAGGGTCTTTTCCTTTCTCAGTTTTTATGTTAGGTAGGAACAAATACTACCAGCTAGAATAGAGAGCAGAAAGGTGCCAAGGGCCAGATATTATGGTATTTCAATTCATTTAGCTCATATTAAATTTCTGAGAAATTCTAAACCTCCACAATCTATGATTTTCAACTTGCACAAGCAATGAGAAATTACAGCAAGAGGGAGGAGGGTTTTGGTTCCAATGGCAAAACCAAGTTTCCCCTTCAAGTCACTGACATCAATCACACATCTTATGATTAATGAATGTGAAAACACAGAAATAATCGAGCCAAGAGGATTTAAAATGCAAAAGCTAAACTTTCTGCTCCACCAATACTACCCCACCCACCACAGCCACACTAAAGATAAATCGTTTCACTGACTGAAGAAGAAAAGGAAGTACCTGAATTCAGCAGGAAACACATACTTCATACGGTTCAGTAAGAAGTGGCTAATTAGCATGTGAGAATAAAGGTGTTTTTTATTTTTCCTGAAAAGTCAAAATCCTAAACCAAAATAATGTGGCAATCAGCTTATCATTCCCCCCAACAGAGGCTGACATTTTAACTATATGTATTCAAAAGCTCTAATAAAGCTACAATTATATGTACTACAAACTGCTTCTCCTTCCTAATTTAACATTAATCTATCTAAATAAAGAACAGTGTAGGAGAAGAATAAGGACCTGTTCTCAGACTCACTACAATCATTACATCCCAAGTCAATTGCAAATTGTTATTGTAAACTAGAGTCCTGGTGCACGAAATTCATGCAAGGGGGGTCCCTCAGCCCAGCCTACACCCTCGCCAATCTGGGACCTCTCGGGAGATGTCTGACTGCTGGTTTAGGCCCGATCCCGCTCAAAATCCAGGACTGCTGACTCCTAACCACTCACCTGATCACCCCTAACCACTCTCCCCTACCAGCCTGCTCTACCCTGATGGCCTGATCGCCCCTAACCACCTCTGCCTTGGCCCCCCACCACCATGGTTTTGTCCGGAAGGACGTCTGGAAGGATGTGAAGACATCTGGTCTAATTAGCATATTACCCTTTTATTAAGATAGATGAATTCACTTTTTGCCTGCTTAAATTCAGACACTTCTTGACTCTTCCCAGGCAGAACACTTCCGATTCACGTTATCCTTACAGGTTAAGAAAAAGTCATGAATTTAGCATAATGATATGATAAATCAGACATTTCATATTAGATTCCAAACTGAATACATAGAAGATACCAAAGTTTAAGAAAAAAATAGTGTAACTTAAAAAAAAAAAACACACACACACACAAGAAAATTATATTCAACAACCTGGGGTTTTCCCCCAACGAACTAGGAAATGTCCATCACTGTCATTGGCCACGACTGGAATGTACTGGCACAATGTGAGCGTAGTTGGGTGCAATGAGCAGCTGGCATAAACGTGCACACATTCCGCCAGCCTGTCCAGCAGTCTACCGCATATTTCTGGTCCGTCTCCACTGCGTAACTCAGGCGCCCAACCATCGCAAGCCTGAAAAACAGCCACACATTTCCTCGGCTCTTCTCACTCTCCTCCAAACCACAAGCTTCTACACTCCAGTGGAGTCACTCCCCATCCCCTACTCACTCCTTGGCTCCAAGCACATTGATCAAAGGTCTGCATATCTTTTCTTACAATCATGTGTGCTACTTTTATGACAGTGCGTCAGTCTGGACTCTTCGTCGTGTCTCCTAGTTCACTAGTAGGTGACTTCCTACTCACCCGAGACTCAGTACACCTACTCACGTAGGAAGACCACAGCCTCTCCCGTGTTGGCAGAGGACAGCTGTTACAGCACTAATAAATCACATCCTACTTACAGGATACAATAGACTGGTGAATTACTTGAGGGACATAGGTCTCATTTCATCTTTTGAATTCCCGAGGCTTGGAAAATAATAGGTATTTCCATTAAAATGTGCCGCAATATGGAAGAACTATCATTAGACATTGCACTGACTAGTAAATAGTACATGTACTTTCTTTGACTTCATTCACTAAACAACCTCAGAAAGCTATTGTCCCCATTTTACAGATGAGGAAACTGCTATGAAAAATGGGGTGAGAAGGAATAGCCCATAAAATGCAGGTATCAAGAAACTATCACCAGTGTCTACATTTTCATCTCTCTCTAGACCCAAATTACTTCAGGTAATTACAACTCCTTAAAAAGTAAGTTTTCAAATAACTCAAGAAGCACTGTCTTTCTGTGGTTTTAAACGTTCTTTATTTCAGAGTTAATTTGTATTTGCGGCATATGCCACGATTACTTTATGTCACATTACTTTACTTGATTTGAATTTTAAATATCACCAAAGGCAGATCTTCTTGTAATCATGTAACTCACCCCCAAATCCACCCAGATAAAGTTTTTCTTCAAGCCAACAGTAAATTTTAAAAAAAAAGAAAGAAAAGACCCAGTGCATTTTTTTATTAAGCAAAGAAAATCTGACTTCAGAAACTGAGCTTTGAAGTGACAGCGAGTCCTACCTTTCTTATTAAATGGCAATGATAGGAGGTGATAGCTGTTTTTGTTTTGGGTTTTTCTTAATGTCCTTTCTTTTTAAAATTTTGGTTGACTGATTTGAGAGAGAGAAACACAGATCAATTGCCTCCTGCACACACCCCTACTGGGACTGAACCCGAAATCTGGGAATGTGCCCTGCCCTGGACTAGAACCTGCCACCTTTTGGTGGGATGTTCCAACCAACCGAGCCATACCCGCCAGGGCTCCTTTCTTGCGTTTTAAATGTTTTGTGAAAGCCCAAAGTCTGGGAAGGACTGCGTTAATCCAGTCTCTATATACAGCACTGCAGTTGGAGAGATTCATGTTGAACCTCAGCCAAGATATGCAAAGCTAATTATGGAACTGTTAATTACTAAATGCTTAAAAGGTTATTTGAAGGAGACTAATATAGAAGGAAAAAAGCCAGTAATATTTTTACCATAAATTTAGGTCCTCACTTGTTCAGTCATATGCCAATACAATTTGAAATTAGTATTTCAGTTATAAATATGTAGTTTTTTAACCTACAAATCCAAATATCATCGTTATGTAAACTAAATACTTGTGACCAAACCGGCATAATTTGGGGAGACATGCTTTTTGAATATTGCTCACAGATCATTTAGTTGTGTTTATGAACAAAACTGCTTAAGAAGAAAATATATATTACTAGAACCCCAAAATGAGCAAAAATATAATGAAAGTGTAAGTTGTCAAATGAAAATATGAGACTGCTCACAAACAATGATAAAAAGAAACTCAAATAGAAAATGTAAGTATAACAGACACAATTTTCCCACTAGATTTGAAAGTTAAATATTTACTATAAAAACTCTTTTGTGCAGATTCTCATAATTTAAAGTTCTCTGGGCTACAGCATTTTTCAGCCTTGTCATGCGACTTAAGGTGTATTCTACTGAATGACTTTGCAAGGAAGTAAGTCTTTCTTGTACCGTTAGAAACTCTCAGCTCACAAATTCATGCGTTAGCCATTCAATCAAAAGGTACAATAGCCAAAACAAAAAATGTTTTTCAATAGTAAGGACAAAGTAAAATTGTTAACTAGAAGGGGATAAGGTGAAGCCATTTTACACTCACCAATTTTAAGAGTAACTTTTACAGCTAGCTAAAAGCACAATAAATTAGGTCTTTAAAGTAGAGGAAACAATTTCACAATAGATGTTGCACCTGAAAAACTGAAAACATTATGTGTTTAAACACTCTACAGAAGCAATTTCAAGGGGTCTGAACTCAACAACTTAATAAAACGGTTTAGAAAAATCATTTTGTTTGAAGCCTTGAGGGATAAAGCTGTTTGTAATTTATTTGCGTCTTTTACTTCACTAAATTGCTTTGGTGATCACGCTTCCCATTGAAGTGATTAAAGACATAAACCCAAATAGTTTAATAAAGCAATTACTTAAGAGTCCTGTTTTTCAACAGAGGTGCACTGAAAAGTATCAGCAGAACATTTATAGTGTTCATTATGTACAAGAAGGTTTGTTATTCAGAACACAGCGCCCCATTGACAAGAACTTAGCTAGGTTTCCAGACACACAATATGGGGCACACTTGGATTAAAGACGACTTTTTTCCTCCTCTCAGAATATCAGGTGAAAAAGTGACAAAGGCCAGGTGGCAATTTTTCTATTTCTCCTTACCATTCCTCCTCTCTAATGACATGCCTAAATAAAATGCGTTCCTATTTTCCAGGTGGGCCTGAAAAGCTCCCTCACTGTCAAAGCCTGGTGTTTCCACTGGGGTTCTCACCACGCCCAGATTCTCTCCTAGCTAACTACTTAGGTTACACTAGCAACATCACCATGACTTCTAGGCAATTGATTGACCTAAATACAGAACTATGTAGTAAGTCTTCACCAAGTTTTGGAGAGAAACTGGATTGCTGGGGTTTAAAAAAAAAAAAGAAAAGAAAAAGGGAAGAAAGAAACCGAATTTAACAAAAATTATTTCTATATGTTCCTGTATTCTTTTCTTTCAAAGCCCCTTCCTTTTGCCTGTAATGAGAATCATACAAACGCCTTCACCGAGTCTATCCTGAGAAACAGAAGGAAGTATGACAGCAAAACTGTCCTAGTTCACATCCTTCTGTTCGTGATATCAAGCCTATTTAACGTGTGCTTTTCTTACATTACAAAATTCTAACTCGCAAGCATCCATGAAAAAGACAGCACAGAAGAACTCCCAGCCCCTGCATTAACAAGGCACTCCGTAGAAAAAGCACCTTCAACCAAAACTTTTTTACCTGAGTCCATGTCAAACATTCATTTTTTTTGACAAGCCAGGTGAAGTTGGAAAACATTCACATGCAAAACTACTTTCTCTTTAAAACAATAATAGATAAGTGTGACGGTCTGTAATAACCCAATGAACATCAACGTTAATAGGGCTGATACTTAAGAATGCAAAACGGCCTGAGCTGGTTTGGCTTAGTGGATAGAGGGTCGGTTCCATTCCAGTCAAGGGCACATGCAGGGGTTGCAGACTTGATCCCCAGTAGGGGGCGTGCAGGAGGCAGCCAATCAATGATTCTCATCATTGATGTTTCTATCTCTCTCCCCCTCACCCTTCCTCTTTGAAATCAATAAAAATGTATTTTAAAAAGAATGCACAAAACGTTTGGTAGCTTTCCCTCTGTTTACTTTTGCCCTTAAAGGTTGGGTGGGGGCAATGCGCGGCTTTCCGACTGTCAATGAAGCTTTCATCCGGTGGTGTCAGTAGTCACTGGCCTACTTCTGACTCAGCCCAAGTACTATGCCGGGTCCGTTTTTATTCTACACAACTGGCACGGGAACAGGAAAGTTTAACAGTTCATTGACTTGGCACAGTCCACACGCTGTCACAGTGCAGGTTTTGTCTCTTACAGTCTTGTTTGGTAAAATACACCCCTCCCCCCTCCCCCCAAGTAGGTTTCCAATCATTGCTATTCTAATGAATCGACAAAAGGCATCATCACTTCCCCCATCTCTAATTTCCATTAAAGGCCTCTGACATCATTTTCTGACCTGTCTTGCCTAGGTTCTAATATTCCCAGCATGTGTGCTTTCACTTGGCACTTCAAAATGCAATTCTTTCATTGAAATGTGCTTTTCCACCACACTAACTGGGAACGCGCATTCTCAGCTGCAGGAGACTGATGCGGTGGTCAATTTTAAAACTAATGGTGGATAAGGGAAGGCACACGACACATTTGGTAAATACGTGCAATCTATGATTCCCCCAGATGTGATGACTCCGTCAAGAAAAACGAAAACATCAGAAACGGTACCAGGTGCCATTCTTGGGCCTTGTCCAAAGGCAGCCAATGGAAGATTCTGTTTTACTCCGTTCTCCCCCACATTAAGTAACAATAATCAACGTCAGAGAAGAGCATTTGGATTTGAACAGATGGCATCCAACACTTAACAAGCGCAGCAACTCTTCCAAGAATTAGATCCTACATGTCTGATGGTCCCACGGATCAGAAGGGCTTATTTGTCTAATAGGGTTGGCAACGAGATACCCTCTAGTCACCATCCCAACGCTTAGGAATATGCGTCATTCTCTAGTCAGCAACTAAAAGCAAAAAAAAAAAAATAACTAAGAAATCAAACCACCACATTTTTATAAAATTTCCCCCTCGCCAGTCCAACTTGAAACGACCAAATCCAATGCCAGCGGCAATTCCTCCAGTTCAAGGAAAAGGAAAATAAGCCTGAAGGTAAACGAATGTATAAAGGTTAACAAACTTATCTAATTTTGACAAGGTTGTGCAACACCAAAGGAATCCGCACGGTGCCCTTCCCGGGGGTGGGTTTGACATGCCTGCCCTGCAAGAATGTCTGCATTTTAAACTAAAAGCACGAACTTAGCTATCCAACTTTTTCCCCCTGTCATGGGAAAGCAGCATCCCTTTTTCAAAAGAGCAAAATAATAAATACACAAGCACCTCAATGTTTTACGTTTAGAAGAAGGCCAACACGGATCGTCTCTCGCAGACCCATACAAGTTTCCTGCAAACACCTCCAAACTCTGAAGGTAGAAGGGGCCGCATGCATGAGAAGGAAGGGGCCCGTGGCCAGAGTGGCAGGAGGCGCCAACCCAGGGGAGGTGAGCACCTCCCCTCCCCAAGGCCCCCCAAGATTCACGGAGCCGGGCGTGCGGTGGGGAGAGGAGAAGCTCATTAGACAATTCCCTCCGCTGGGCAAACATAGGGGGAAGGTCAGGAATGGGGAGGGCAACGCAAAGGAGACTATCCAGGAGGCGGAAAAGTAAACCCAGGATGACCAGGGAACAAGCCTGGAAGATGGGATGTCACTGGAAGTTGGAGGTCCTATCAGGAGAAGTGGGATGCGCGGGGCGAACCGTGTCAGGAAGAGAAGGGGCGAGGGGGGGCCGGGGAGGGCGCAGCCGAGGAGGCGCAAATGCGGCCAAGTCCCGACGGGTCTCACCTGGGAGGTCCTCTCCGCGGGGTTCTTCATCACCGCTTGGCGGAAGCTGTTATCCACGTAGGAAGCCATCTCTGCCCGCGGGCCGGGCCGGGGCCGCTCCGCACCCGTGTCGGCCTCCTCCCGGCCCAGCGCAGCCGCTGCCTCCGCCCTGCGCGCTCCGCCCGCCCGCCCGCCCGCCCGCGGCTAATGAGCCAAACCGCGGCGGCGGCGGCGGCGGCGAGGCCCGCCGGGGGGCGGCTCGGCGGGGCCCGGGGGCCGGGAGCGCGGGACGGGCGCGCAGGAGACCTGGCGGGAGAGCGAGGCCGCGCGAGGGACGCCGGCGGCGCGCAGCTCCGGAGGGTCGCCGCGGCTGGATCGGCGGCCGGGAACTCCCCTTCCTCCTATTCCTCGCCGCTGGGCCGGGCAAGGCTTCCTGGCGCGCCCGGCTCCCTCCGGGCCCTGGCTGGACACGCCTCCCCGGCTCCACTCGGGGGACAGTGGCGGCTCCTCCTGGCCCCGGCGAGCCGGAGTTATTTTTAGGGAGGTGCGGGCGACGGTGAGGAGGGGTAGGGCTGCGTGCAGGCGGGGCCTCTTCTCCCCGCCCGCGCCGAGGGTCGCCCCCTCCTCTCAGGGGCTCGCGCCGCCGCCCGGGGGTCTCCGGAAGCGCTCGGATCGCCCGCGCCCCCCAGTCCTCGGGCACCGGGGCGCCGCGGGGAAGGCTGGCTCAGGTCCGGGCGCCGCGCAGCCCGATCGCCTCGGCCGCTGTCCCAGCCGCTCCGGATCGTCTAGTGGGCTCGGCCGTCCCTCCCGATTGCTGCTGCATCCCCTCGGGCCGCCGCGCCGCCGCCGCCGCCTCCGTAGCTCCGGCCGCCGCCGTGGGCTCCGCCGCCGCCGCCTCCCCCCATCCGCGCGCCCGGAGCGGAGCTTCCCAGGCGCCGGCGCCGCCGCGGCCAGAGCGCCCGGCCCGGGCTGCAGCCCTCCGGCCCAGTCGCTCTCAGCAACTTTGTTCCAGGTCCGGGCGGGGCTGGCGAGGGGGTGGGGGCCGCGGGCGGCCCAGGTCCGACTCCCGGCGGCGGGCGTCCGTGGGCCGAGAGCCGCGAGCCGCGCACAGCCCCCGCGGGAGAGTGTTGGGGCAGCGGCGACTCCCCTCCTCTTCCTCCGCCTCTTCCTCCTCCTGCGTCTTCTCCGGCCGCCCGAGCCGATCCTCAGGGAGGAAGCGGCCTCCCGGGCTTGTTGCTTTGTGCTGCAACCATGGTGAGGAGTGAGTGACAGCGCGGAGGCGAGTCGGCGGGCGCTGCATCATCGCGGGGCGGGGCGGCCCGTGGCGCCGGGTCCCGCCCCCTCGCGGTCTCGGCGCCCGCCCGCCGGCCGCGCCCTCGCCTGGGAGCCTCACCTTCGGTTGGGGCCAGGTGAGCCCCACGCGGGGGCCGCCCGCGGGACGCCGCGCCCAAGGAGGAGCGGGTCACAGCCCCGCACAGCCTGGCCCCGAGGAGGTGGCGCGGGTCCCGGTGTCCTGGCACCGCACTGGGCAATCGTTTTGAACCCGGGGGTTGGCGCCTAGCCGCTCCCGAGACCATAAATCCTCTAAGGATTTATTTTGTTGATTTGTCACTTGCTGCAGGGAAAGCGTTCGTGCTGGCACCATCAGACACTTGAATGACCACGAAATTAAGGAGCTGGAAATGTGCCAGTGTCAACACTAGACCCAACACCACCCCAGACACGAAAACATGCCAGGTTTAAAGGTGTTCGCGAGACCTGGAAGGTTTTGAGACATAACCGGAGACGCTGACCAATCAGGCTTTGCCTCGGACCGAGCAGACGTCCTTCTCCACCGTTTCCAGCGGGACTCCCTTGGTGCAGAGAGCACGGAGACCTAGCCCTTTAAGATGTCACTCCTGCTGCTTCACGTCCCCCTCCCTCTCCCTTTCTGAGCCAGGTCAAGGTGTGTGAGGTCAGCCAAGCACCAGGAACAGCTCTGCTGGTCTGGTCCTGGGGTTTTATTTTTATCTGTCTCCCCCCTCCTCCTTTCCCAACAAGTCCATGTTTTGATGTCTATGCGGAGGCTATACTTAGAGGAGGATTGTTACTTTTATGACCTAGTACATTGAACTGTTTTCAAATTTTCAAACATACCTTTTTAACATCTCGTTTATTTTAAACTCGTGAGCAAACATTTGGGGGGTGGGGGGTCCTTCAGTGACCTGCGTGGCATGAAACAAACTGTGTGGCTTCTAATTAGAGAAGGGGCTGTGCAACCCTGTGAGACCGGATCCAAGTTAAAATTGGATCTGTAGACCCTGTTGTCTTCCTCTTGCCGAAACCGCCTCCCCCTATTTCTTTCACCCCTTGGTTGAACCCTAGCATCAAATTCTCTATGACATGGACCACCACTTTGAAAGCAAAGAACACGGATAAGTGCCATGATAGCCCTGTAAGGAGAGAAGAAGAAAATCAAATCCGATGAGGTGAAAAAATAATACCTGACACCTCCATCTGGTGTCTGATAGACGTCTCGGAATTAACATGTGCAAACCAGGCTCCAGGCTACCTGCCCCAAAGGCGCCCTCCCACAGCCTTCCCATTCCAGTCAATGCCATCTACACCCTTCCAATGGCCCAGCTGAAAAACACTGCTGTCTTCCTTGACTCCTCCCTTTCTCTTACACCCCACAGGGTCAGTAAACCTGTCGGCTCGACCTTCAAAGTACCTTATCTGGAATCCAACCTCCACCTACCACATCTGCTGCCATGACCCTGGTCAGCATCAACTTGTGCCTGTGTTTTGCAATAACCACCCACCTGAGCTTCCTCTTTGGGCGCTAGCCTCCAGCAGTACACTTTGAGTCTTTTCAGTCCAGCTCAAGTCACTCCTCTGCTTAAAATAATAATAATAATAAAAATTTAAAAATCCACTAGCTCCCCATCTTATTTAAGTTAAAAGCCAGAGTCCTTACTGTGGCCTAAATACCTATGGATCCGGTTCCAACCCCCCTTCTCTCTCTGACCATCTCCTACTACAGTATCCCTTACTCGTTTTTTCCAGCCCCCTTGGCCTCCATGCTGTTTCTGAAACACAGTGAGCAAGCTCCAGACTCATGGCCTTTCCCTTTGCTGGTCCTCTGCCACCGGGATGATCCCCGCACTCCCCCCAACCCACCAAAAACAGAACAAAGCCTATGATGTTGTCTCCTCGCCTCCTTCACGTCTTTATTCAAGTGTCATTTTCCCTGTCTTAGTTCTCTTCCTTTCCTTGCCACCATCTTAACATATTGTATCATTTTAGCTATTCGTTTTATTTATTGTTTGTCTTCCTCCACTATAATGTATGCTGCCGAAGTCAATGGTTTTTGTTCCTTTTGCTCACTGCTATTTTCAAAGACACAGTGTAAATGAATGAATACCTATGGTATTACATTATGTGTATGAGATTGTTACATATAGTATCTCACTTGTGTTCCTGGCAGTGGGGGGCAGGGCTGGGAGAGAAAACCTCTCTGAGCCTGTTTTCTGTTCTATAAAAAAATGCACAAGAACTGCGTGCCCTGAAGATTTGTAAGACTCTATTATAATGTATGCAAAGTGCCCTGCACAGTGCTTGAACCATTGTATGCACTCAACAAATGGTAGTTATTTTTAAGATCATTCTCATCATCCTATTCCTTCGAGGTTAGTGGAACAGTTATTATCCTGTTTACAGATGAGGAAACTGAGTCAAGTCAGGCGACCTGACTTGCCCTAGTTCCAGGCCTGCCTTTAACTTTGGAAGGGCCTGGGACAAGCTAACAAAAGGAGATCCATACACCCTATCACACATACGTAAAACTATGAGTTAACCGGACATGGTGCTGCAGGGAGTACTAGGTTCCGGCCTGAAACTCGAACCCCATATTCTTGCCATCTCAGCTCCATCCCATACCACAAAAAGGCTCACACCCATGAGGACACCCCAGCCTGCACATTGACACTCCATCAGACCCCTCTCAAAAGCCACCCTGGCGAGTCCTGCAGCCCTGGCCCAGCCTTGGAAGATCAGGCCTCCACGTGGCAGGACAGTAAGTTCCAGGGTTCCGGGTGCTCAGAGAGTTGGGAACTCCTTGAGCCATGTGGAAGGGTGAAGCTAGGGCAGGGCCCTTCAAAGCGTGGGCAGCAGGCAGGAACCCCAGTCCCCACAGCCAGAAAGTTATGAATTGCAGATGCCAACCCAGCTCTCTTTTTCTGAATGCTCTACTGTGATAGTAAATTGCACCAATGACCTCAGGTAAGGCATAATAGTATCTGATCCACCAACAAAATGACTAACTCACCTCTAAGCTATCATTTAACTTCAATTTAAAGCTAATTTCCCCCCTATTTATCATCTACTTATCTGCATATGTTAATGATACTAATCACCATTGAACATCTGGGACATCTGATATGGACATGCATTGCTGTTTTATTACCATCTGAGCACCAACAGGGTGCTTGGTATAACATGGACAACAGAATGAGACACAACATTTGCCAATTCATCTGAAATAAACTATGTCAACCAGCCATCATCCAAGTAAGCCATCTCTTGTGCTGTATCATAAAGGCAGTTTAAAAATGAGAGTTTCTTTGTTCTGTCTCTACAACCATCATATTATCTAGAAAATTCTTAGAGGACACATAGAACATAGGGTTTTAAATCTAGAAATACATTTTAAGTCCTGGCCTAAATACCATTCTACTTGTAACTTTAATAGCCTGGGTCTTTCCAACCGTAAAATCTAATACATTCCTAAAGATATCATGTAAATTAGATGTTTAGAGTTGTCTTTAAAATTCAGTTAAAATAATTTTTTTTTAAATTCCCATGAGTCCAACTATGACACAAGATTAGGGATTGATATACCTATATCTATCTCTCTATCTCTCTAACTATAGAGCAGGGGTCCTCAAACTACGGCCCGCGGGCCACATGCAAATACAAATATTGTATTTGTTCCCGTTTTGTTTTTTTACTTCAAAATAAGATATGTGCAGTGTGCATAGGAATTTGTTCATAGTTTTTTTTTTAAACTATAGTCCGGCCCTCCAACGGTCTGAGGGACAGTGAACTGGCCCCCTGTTTAAAAAGTTTGAGGACCCCTGACATAGAGAGAGAGGATCATTTTGTTCACACACACACACACACACACATACACACACACACACACACACACACACACACAACTCCCACTGAGTGTCTACTGTTCAATCAGTCAATAAATATGTATTATGTGCTGTGTGCCAGGTACTGATCTTGATGCTTGGAATACCAATGGTAAATAAGACAGACATGGTTTCTTCCCTGGCCTTGTGGGAGCTTGATCCACGTGCCAGCACTTGCTCCATTTACTCACCTCGCCTAGGACAATGGCGAGGGTGGGAGAAACCACCAGGAAGTTGCCCTGCTCTGCTAAGACAAGCACTTCCTCCGGTTACCATTTTCTCGGGTGGTTCCAACCCTCTGAAGACAAGCTCGAGAGTGGGCGAGGTTGAATTCTATTACAGACGCTCCTCACCTATCTCCCCCGCCCCACAACACATTTTCTCCCCATTGTGTTGCAGTAACCTCTACCCTTGCAGTCAGGGCAGTTAGAGTCTCGAGCGAGTGGCTGTCGTTTAGACGCTGTATCGTTCTCAGTGAGCACACTCTGTTAGGAAATGCTGTATTCACCTGCAAGTTGCATTCGTGGGAGTCCCGTGGAGAAGCCAGTGGCAGACACCCAGGGAGAGAGACAGTGTGTTCATAGGAGAGAGCTCATGGAACCACTTAGATGCAGTGTATCAAAAGCACAATTAGAATCAGACTTTTAGGTTTGATTTTACATAAATCATAATTTCGTTTTAAGGATGCTGCCACGTAAGTCAGAAAAACATTAATGTAGACGACATGTATATGCTTAGGTGTTTTAGAACTGGTTCTAAGACCTTCCTTTTTTCTTCTCTCATGTATCAATACTGCTAACCTTGGTTCTGCCGTCAACATAAAATTAAATAAATACGTAAATCCAAAAATATTTAAACTAACAAGTAAAACTGTTCTATCTAGTGACATTATTGTATCCCTCACACTGACATAACTACTTTCTTGCATTGATTTGTTCACATTTGAAATATTGGGCCAATGGGAGAGAACAACCTTCTTTATTTCCTTATTGTCAGAAAGCGGATGCTGACATTTCTAAAAGGAAATGCACTGTTAAACTTTTTTTTTTTTAAATATATTTTATTTATTTTTTACAGAGAGAAAGGGAGAGAGATAGAGAGTTAGAAACATCAATGAGAGAGAAACATCGATCAGCTGCCCCCCGCACATCCCCCACGGGGGATATGCCCGCAATCCAGGTACATGCCCTTGACCGGAATCGAACCTGGGACCCTTCAGTCCGCAGGCCGACGCTCTATCCACTGAGCCAAACCGGTTTTGGCACTGTTAAACTTTTGATCCACGTCAATTCCTTCTATTTTTTTGCCAGTGTTTGGCACTTATTTTTATGAGTTGCCCTGTAAAACTGCAGTCCAAAATCAGTCTGCCAATTTAAAGGGGTTTAGGGAAAATATACAGACTAATTTTTTTAAACTTGAAAAGAGGTACAATTAAGGACTTCACTTTAAAACTTAACAATGTAAATGCCACTACACAATCAATGAGTACATAATGCATAGATTTTTAAAGCCCATACTATAGGTCATGAATGCTCAAGTTAATAATTTAAAGAGTTAAAAGAAAAAACAAAACAACCTTCTATTACAAACATCCAAAGTTAACCCAGTGAGACAATTCTATCATAATAGAGCATTGTATAAAATTGTATCTGGGTTTCTCTAGTTATATGAAGGTCATTACATATACGCAACTGAAATTGCATCCACAAGCAAACTGGTATGCAGAGCAGAGTTTGTAAATGCGTTTCTGAGAGGAAGAGCAGCCACAGTTATTGCCAGCTCTGGTCTCCATGTGATCTTCAAGGGTAAAGGTACGTATGCTATCATACAGCTGTCTATTCCAAGAGTGTCAAAACCAGACAAGGGCACTTGAGTGAAAAGGGCTGTATTCTTGGCCAGCTGTGATTTTTTTTAAATGCCAATCCAAATAATCATTCTGAAGTCACGATTATTTAATATTTGTTAAATCCAAGACTAGTGCTAGGCACCAGCTGTACATAAACAAAGTGCCTGTGCATTGAGCTTACAAATCTAAATTAGGGAAAGGAAGTGAAGGGCCAACAAGGGCGTGGGAAACGTGCGC
Source organism: Myotis nattereri (assembly GCF_964212035.1). Taxonomy (NCBI): domain Eukaryota; kingdom Metazoa; phylum Chordata; class Mammalia; order Chiroptera; family Vespertilionidae; genus Myotis; species Myotis nattereri. Next base: position 46,798,312 of record NC_138080.1, on the reverse strand, counting down.
TGAGGGCCTGTTCAGAAAGCGAGGCTGTTTTGTTGTATTGTTATTTTAGTTTTAACTATCAGATGGCCCAGGATGTTGTAACACAAAGATTTAAAGGAGGGGACTCAAAGGAGAAACACACTTTGCTTTTATGGAGGTTGAAGGAGGAAACCTGAAATTTAAAAATGGCAAAACGTATCCATTTAGAGGCCTAGAGGAGGCAAGCACAAAGAAATGGCATAGATTTTTAAAGCCCATTCTGCATAGAGTTGGCCAGTGGTTCTCAGGAAAGACAATGCATGAGATATGGCTCGGAAGAAAACAGAACTCTCCGAGCCCTGGAGAGGCGTATCACAATTGGTCTTGCCCATCTGCAGTGTTTTTCTCACACTAACATTTTACTTATCACGTAAGAATTATGACCAGTGCTAAGTGCTGGTAAGACATTTGAAACAGTTCCATGCCACCATACGCTTATCTCACCTACAAGGAATGAGCCTGTGTCGTCATACTGCCTGGAAGAATCCAGAGATAATTAAGTTAAAGACCCACCTAAACTCACAGTACTCCACCCTGCCCTGGCCAGGTGCCTCACAGACGTGTCTGTTGACACAAAGGAGACAGAGCGTAGAAGTGATTGGATTAACAACTTTATCGCCTTGCTGTAGGGGGGAAATATAATCTGTATTTTCAGTGGAGTCCATAAATGTAGCTTTATGAGTGTAGTGGATTGTACCAGTATGATGTAAGCCATAGGGGGGGAAACCTTGGGATCCACTGTCAGACAGCCCCGAATTGGAAAGCCTGTTCTGCTATCCATGAGCTTGTGCCCTTGGGGAAAGAACTTAACATCTCTGGGCTGAGACAGATTCGTTTCTAGCTTTCTAAAAGGTCGTTAGCAATCTCTTCCTTGCTGGATGAATAATATGACCATGACTCAAAACAGGATTTTTAAAAGGAAATACTCTTTCTCATCTCTTCCTTCTCCCTAAAAGGAATACCTTCTGACAATATTTACAGGGCCCTTCAAGTCTCTAGGAAAGGAAGATTTTAGATTAAAAATAGATTTGCCTAATTAACTTTATATACAGAATTTTGAACTTCGAGAACTAAAATAAGCTTCTATTGCTTTATGTTAAATAGCCCAGAGCCTCAAAGGCAAATAACTTTGCACCTGGGCCAGTGGTTCCCACATGTGGGTGAGCAGCATCTCCCCGATGCTGAGAGCTGCACTGGGCCAGCTGGTGATCCCGGGAGACCCTCTAACTCAGTGGTTCTCAAACTTCCTAATGCCGCAACCCTTAAATACAGTTCCTTATGTTGTGGTGACCCCCAACCATAAAATTATTTCCGTTGCTACTTCATAACTGTAATTTTGCTACTGTTATGAATCGTAATGTAAATATCTGATATCAGGATGCATTTATTTATTTATTTATTTTATAATTTTTATTTCTTAAAGTATTACAAAGAGTATTACATATGTCTCCTTCCCCCCCCCCCCCGCCCTTGACATTCCCCTGGCCCCTCCCCCTCCCCCCCCCCGTGTCTTGTGTCCATTGGTTAATCTTTAGGTGACCCCTGTGAAAGGGTCGTTAGACCGCCAAAGGGGTCGCGACCCGCAGGTTGAGAACCACTGCTCTAACTGTTCCCCAGGGCAGGACAGGCGCTGCTTATCTCTGTCACGCTGGGCCTGGGGGTGGCTCCACCTTTATCAAATAATTGAAAAACTAGAACTTACTCTTACAAAGATGGAGTCTATTGGCAGGTTTATATCCATTTCTAAAAGCGAGGGATAGTTGCCATGCATTAATTTTTGTGCTATTGTCCCATTTTTTAAAGTGTCAGAATTGTTGATTCCAAATATAAATATGCGTAAGTGTACACATAATACTCAAAAGACTAAATCTAATAAATGTAGCATAAAACCAAATGAACCAGAGGGATCCCATGTAATTACATACATAGATAATATCCACCGTGGTATGTAACACTGGCAGCTTCCAGATTTTTATCAGAGTTTAAAACCCACTCAATCTGCTTCCCCCTGGCTGGCCACGGGCCACAGGGTGATGCTCCAGGCGCCTGTCCATATTCCCCGCCCAAGGCTGGCTGCAGTGTGACAATACAAGGACCTAACCACATGGAATTGGTGCAAAATCACCTAAAGCATTTCTTCCCCACGTTTATCTTTGTGGTGATTCTTCAAAAACAAAAAAAGAAAGAAAAGAAAAGCACTTTCAAGACCTGCTTTCTTCAGTGCAACACAACTTGCATATAAAACTACGGGAAGCTGTGAACACGGCAGCACGGCAGACTGCCCAGAAGGCAGAGTAGCAGCAGAAAAGTTCTGACCGCTTTTCTTGCTACCCTTCAGGGAAACAATGTGTATCCAAGGTGATATCTAGTCACTACTCTCACACTCTCATTTGGGAGATGTTTAAAAACACATATCAAAAATTGCCAGCAGGGCCCTGGCCAGGTGACTCAGGTGGTTGGAGCGTTGTCCTGTACACCAATAAGGGATGGGTTCAATTCCTGGTCAGGGCATGTACCCAGGTTGCATACCGGAAGCAACCAATAGATGTTTAGATGTCTCTCTCCCTCTCTCTCTCTCTCTCTCTCTCTCTCTCTCTCTCCCTCTCTCAAAAAAAAAAATCAAATCAATATAAACATATCCTTGGGTAAGGATGAACAAGGAAATTGTAAGCAAGAATGGTTTCTAAAAGAAAGAATTTTCAGCAAGGAATTTCAGATGTTACATGTAGTTTATCTTTGGAAGGGGGCACCAAGACCCAGGCATGTCCCATGCAAGAAAAATGGTCACAGTCAGTGAATACTATCTTTTCTTGTGAAAATGAGGTCATTACCAAACAGTGCTAGGGCTCTTAAAGACTAAAGTATTCTCTAAAGCATTCCTACGACAGGCTCCTGGCCATCTATTCATGTAACCAGTAAAAATGGCTAGAAGGTACTGAGTGCTCACTATATGCCAAGCACTGTTCTCTGTCTCCAGTTTCTCGGTCTTAATCTTCCAACAGCCCGCTGAAATGCATACTATACTATATATACTATACTATACTATACTACACTACACTATACTATACTATACTATACTATACTATACCATTCTATACTATATATACTATACTATACTATACTATACTATACTATACTATACTATACTATACTATATATACTATACTATACTATACTATACTATACTATACTATATATACTATACTATACTATATATACTATACTATACTATATATACTATACTATACTATACTATACTATACTATACCATTCTATACTAACTATTCTATACTAACTAACCATATTTTACAATTAGGGGGAACAGCGACTTGGGAGGTCCCAGAGCCAGGATGTACACACATACTCTGATGCCAACGTACATGTGTTCAGCCCTCATTGTGGAGGTTCTCAGGTCTTCCTTGACTTATTTCTTAAACTTAGAACATCAAGTGCCAGGATTAACCATTTGTTGGTAATGAAGGTGACTTTTAATCCTCAGCCCCACTTTCTATCCCTAAGAGATGTGACATTTCCTGAAAAACGTAATTAGAATTTACCTGAATTCCAGCCCAGACAACATTCCGAGCTCCACGCTTGCCTGCAGGTCGTCTGCACTTAGATGTCCTCAGACACCTCAAAACCAACATCTCCAACAGAAACCAATGAAGTCCTTAGGGATACACCTAAGTTCAATCTTCAATAAATTCTGTCACATCCTGCATCCAATCCTCCCCAGGCCCTCTGTTGCCAATGACCTCGCTCAGGCGCTCTTTCCCCTGACCCCGCTCTCCTGTGCATGGACATTTCAGAGCGTCCCCATGGAAGTAGCAAAGGGAAACATTGCTTCCCTGGGTACCATTTACAAAAGATTTTTAACAGAACATGTTGCCACGACGGTTTTTACGGTTAGGATGGAAGGATGTCACGTTTAGTCACGTTGAAAGCACATAAGTAGTGTGGAGCGTGCAGGCAAAGGGTCAGGCCTCTTTGTCCTGCCAGAGGCCTCTAGTCAAAGTGCAGGCGCCACCCCGGGGGGTGCCTGGCCCTCACCCCGGCTGGCTCCTCTCCTGTTAGACACTGCAGGGCCTTTGCACAGTGATCCTTTAGAAAAGCAAAGCTATCGTTTAATCCCAAAGCCTGAAGTCCTTCAGTGGCTTCAGCCCTCGGTGAAGTGCAGGCCCCTTTGCAATGTATGGAAGCGTCCTAAGTGTTCTGGCCCAGATATGCCTGTCTAGTGTTCTCCCCTTCCACTTTCCACCCCATAACTGCTACGCCAATCATGGGCAACAACCGGGCCTATGAGGCTTTGCAAAGCTCTCTAATCCTGTCATGCCCTGCATACTAGTAGGCACCTCTTGCCCAGAATTCTCTCCTCTATGCGGTTTATCGGTGAAATTCCTACTCCTCCCTCAAGACCTTCTTAAGCAAAGGTCTGTGGGCAGACGATGCTGCATAACTAGATGGAACAAGAGATACCTGAGTGGTGACCTTGATTCTATCTGGTCACATACCAGCTGCTTGTCCAGGGGCAATTCACATACCTCCGCTGAGCCTCAGGGCCCAGGAACATGGAGACAATATTATCTGGATAACATAGGGGAGGCATTAGGGAAGGGAGCTAGTGGCAACATCGAAAATGTCCTTCCCAGGTGGACTTGCTAAGATTTTTTACCCAAGATTTGTATTGATATGTCCTGTATGTTCCCTACTGGTAATTCGGATTGGCCTCCACCAACTGACCACCCTCCCTTCCCACTCCATAAGGACAGCTATTATATTTAGGACTTGCCTGGCATATGACCTCTATTATTACTGTTACCATTATTATTTCTTAATGTATCATTATTCCCTGATTCCTCACCTCCTCCCTCCCCTACCAGGTAAATTGGTCTTTTTGCTCGCTGCCCTCATAGCAGCTTACACGGACCATTTTATAATACTTTTTATATTCTACTCTCATCATAGCTCAACTGTCTGCCTCTCCAATGACTCTGAACTCCTTGAGGACAGGGCCCATGTATTTTAATTTGTTTGCCTTCCAAGCTTAACACTAGCCCGGGCACTGAGTAGACAGTAAATCGTAGTAATTGGATAAATAAAGGAAGAAAGTATATTTTATTGATTAGGGGAGTAAAATAAATATTGCTTTATTGATTCCTAACAGGTTCTAGTCTAATAGAAAGCCGATGTTGTAGAAGAAATTCATCAAAAGAAACCAGTTGGCTTTTAAAGGACTGGACTCTCTCAGAAAGCAGTGGGCATTCGGCCAGTGACCTCTTGGGTTGATTGAACTCAGGGCTTCGTGTGTTTGTATGTATTTGCCTAAATCCATTTATCTAAATTATAAGACTAAAAGTGATCTTTAAAAATTCAGCTTTGATGACTCTAATAAATCAAAACTGTAGTCTCCCCAAAATCTCATTACAGACCATGAACAAACCCAAACGTATTAGCTCTGTATAATATCAATTATGGTTGTTTTGATACGTGGTACTCTCATTTTGGTAATTTTGTGGAGGGGTTTTCCCTACAAAAAGTTGAAAAACTAGAACATACTTCAACACATTTTTGCCACATCTGTAATCTCTCCCTATGTCTGTCTCCATCTCTTTCTCTTTGTTTGTCTCTCTATATATGTTCACACATAACACACATTTTTCTCTTTTGCTGAGCAATTTGTAAGTTACAAACATCATGACACTGAACCCCTAATGTTTCAACACCCATTTCCTTCCCACAGATGAGAACATTTCCTGCATAATCACAATACCAGTGTAATTCCTAAGAAAGTTAATCCAATAATATCTAAAATTCAGTCTATATTCAGTCACTCAGTTGTCCTAAAATAGCTTTTCCCTGTTGGTGGTGATTCTATTCAGGGTTTTGTATCTCTTAGTTTCTTTTCACTTTTTAAAAAAAATTGTACTTGAAGTATAGGAATTTCTTTTAAATATATTTTTATTGATTTCAGAAAGGAAGGACGAGTTAGAAACATCGATGATGAGAGAGAATCATTGATTGGCTGCCTCCTGCACGCCCCCCTACTGGGGATAGAGCCCACAACCCTAGCATGTGCCCTTGAACTGATTCGAACATGGGACCCTTCAGTCCACGGGCCGAAGCTCTATCCACTGAGCCAAACCAGCTAGGGCAAAATGTATGCTTTTTTAAAAAACTAAATATAAGTTTTTAAAATATATCTTATTGATATTTTACAGAGAGGAAGGGAGAGGGATAGAGAGTTAGAAACATCGATGAGAGAGAAACATTGATCAGCTGCCTCCTGCACACTCCCTACTGGGGATGAGCCTGCAACCAAGGTACATGCCCTTGACCGGAATCGAACCTGGGACCTTTCAGTTCGCAGGCCGATGCTCTATCCACTGAGCCAAACCGGCTAGGGCTAAATATAATTTTTATATAACAGGATGGGTGGTGGATTATTTCCTAGTATATACAAGGTCATCTCAGCCCTATTTAACACTCAGATGTCAAATATTGTTCTGGTTTCTGTGAGGAAGTTTTGTAACACAAAATACATTTGATAGCTTTGTCCTACATATATTTTCAAGTGAACTGATTTATCTACACTCTATAGAGATAGTTCACTAACTTGAGTAATTGTACCTCTGCTCTCAACACACCTCCTTATTTCACACAAAAGACAATTCATCACCATTTATGTTCTTACATTTGTAGATAGCTAACTGAATCATAAAAAACATGTACACAGGACCCAATCCTTAGTTTTTCAACCAAGAAGCTTTGAGTCATTTCAACTTTTCCTTAAATCAAAATATCATACTAACATTTACTGCACTTACTTGTAACTACGCAGTTAAACTGGGGGACGCTGTCCCCTGTGGTTCCAGAAGCACTTTAAAATTAATGGAAATTGCAATGCACTCTGGAGAGATTTATGAGAATATTAATTAAAATGAACTTGTCCTAGTTTTCATAGTTTTTCCAGAATTGAGAAGGATGATGATGTGTATGGCAAACTGACATGTTTCCCAAATATGACTGCTGCTCAAAGCTATGTTTTTTTAAAAAATATATATATTTTTTTATTGCTTTCAGAGAGGAAAGGAGAGGGAGAGAGAGGTAGAAACATCAATGATGAGAGAGAATCATTGATTGGCTGCTCCTGCACGCCCCCTACCAGGGATTGAGCCTGCAACCCAGGCATGTGCCCTTGACTGGAATCGAACTGGGACCCTTCAGTCCGCAGGCCAACGCTCTATCCACTGAGCCAAACCAGCTAGGGCTGGTTTTATTTTTTTTTAAAATATATTTTTATTGATTTCAGAGAGGAGGGGAGAAGGAGAGAGAAAAACATCAATGATGAGAGAGAATTGTTGATAGTCTGCCTTCTGCATTATCCTTGGGTATCATGTCTGCAAGCTGGGCATGTGCCCTGACAGGAAATTGAACTGTGACCTGACTTATAGGTTGATGTTCAATCACTGAGCCACACTGGCCAGGATTTTTTTAAAAATATGTTTTCATAGATTTTTTAGAGAGAGAAGAAGGGAAAAGGAGAAGGAGAAAGAAACACTGATGTGAGAGAGAAACATCAGTCAGTTGCCTCCTTCATGCATCCCCAACCAGGGATGCAACCAGCAACCTGGGTATGTGTCCTGACCGGGAATCAAACTGGCGATGCATGGGATGACGCTCATCCAACTGAGCCACACTGACTAGGGCATCAAAACTATAGTTTTAAATAAAACCTAATGAATCTTCAGAAAAGATGATTTACAGTACAACATAGCATTTTAACCTCAAAAATTATACAAAAATTTATACTTAGGATACATGAGGGAGTCAGGTGCATTAATGAAATATGAAAGAAATACGGCAATTTCTGAAGGTGTCTGAAAAATCTGTACCATTTTATCTCCAAAGGCATGGTCTAGTCATACATTTATAGCTTTACTTTGATGTGCACACATCATGTGGTTAACATTGACAAGAGTTAAGCACACAATTTAAAAAAGAAAATTGCACCATTTTTAATATATCCTCCAGATGATTAATAAACACAAAAAAAGACTACATTTAAGTAGAAATATAAACCTAACTTAAAATTCCAGGAGCCAAGAAATCCATCATTGGTTATGCTGTCAGGTACTAAGACAAATGGAAGGGGTTGGGGTAGGCAGAGCCACAAGTTTAATTTCATATATAGAAAGCACTTAAGCTATTGAATTGAAGGGATTATTCACCTGCCAATTTAAGTCAGAATTGTTCCTGCAACCTAGTTTTCTGATTATAGTGAGGTTACTTACGTTTATGAAAATGTAATTTAAAAAATTTTGACTACAACTGTACATTATTTGCAGATAATGTTTTAGCACTTACAGCTTGTCACCAAATATCATTCCTAACTTCCCACTTCCAGGCTTGAGGCCCTTCATGTTTGCCAAGCTCATACTTGGTCAACTCTCTGGGCATTCACTCAGGTACAAACACAAAACAAAACACCTCTCTCTCTCTCTCTCTCTCTCTCTCTCTCTCTCTCTCTCTCTCTCTCACACACACACACACGCACGCGCGCGCGTGCGAACATACAAAGAAAATTGTCAGATTTAGGTTATCCTTTCTTCTGCTTGATTTTTTCTTTATTTTTTTTCTCCTCAGCTACAGTAGAAGCACAGCTTTTAAAGAACGCTCAGTAAACCAGGTGCATTAAATAACCAAGTGTTGAGTCTCCATGGGGACTTGACAAGAAAGGATGGGAAAACCAAGATTCCAACACTATATGGACCTTAAATTCCACGCCCCCTTGATTCATCATTTCATTTCCAGAAATTGATTATAAGTAAACAATCAAGATTTATTTGTAGCACTGTTTACAATAATTTTTAGAGTGGTGACAATCTAAATATTCAGTAACAAAGGGCTTATAAATTGTGCTAAAGCAATAAAATACTATGCAGCAATTAAAATCACATTTTCAAGATTATTTAGTAACATCAGTAGATGATCACATTATATTTAGTGAGAAAAAAGTAGGCTCCAAACCTGAATTTACAATGATATCCCAATTTTGTTCTTTTAAAAAGGAAATATAAATAGGTAGATAGATACTGACATAGAAATAGGGACAATTTTCATGCAGTTACTTGTATAGAACACCAACCTAAAACAGAACTTAAAATGAAAGTCAGTATTCCAAAAATTGTGCTTTAAATACATGGTAGAGCTCTGGCTGGTAAAACCAACCAATTTGCCAACCAAACAGCAACCACAAAAATCCTGTCTTCCTGAATAGAAATCAATGTTTTAATGTATCCAGTTGGGTTTTAGATAACAAACTGGTTTATCAATTAGTAATACTGAACTAGTAACTAAGTCATGTTTGTGTTGTGTTATGACCGGCTCCATCCCCACAGGGAAAGTGAGAAAGTTGGTTTTTTACTTCCAGTCTTTCCTTTGGTGTCCTACGCATACAATCCACAAACTTTCTTTGCCTCCTCAGCCTTATTTATCCATTCTCCGCTAAATTATACCAGGCTTAGGAAAAGTCCTCAAAAATTCATGCAGCCCAAGATGGAAAGTGCTGGCCAGCGGAAGTACTTCCACCACAAATAAGTCCTGAAACCCCCAATGATTCTCAGCTGGTGCACTATCTGCATTAGGGACAGGGTCATTCCCTGCGTTTGGGAACTCCCTACTCCCCTCGCCCTGAAAATCAAATAGTTGATATAAAGCCAGTGTCATCCTGTTCTACTCTGGACTCCTGCTGATCGCTCAGGGTAATAAGTTCATTTATTTACAGATAGCTGGGGGGCCGCTACAGGCCAGGCACTGTCCTGGGATTTCAGAGCCGCTTGGTGCTCCGACTGCACAGGGACCAAGAAATAACACTGAAAACTTCATTAACAATGATTATTCCTATGCTGTTTATTCTACTTTCCCCCCTCTTATGACTGGTAAAATTTTGAAATAATAACAAACAAAAAATTAAAAAAATGTTTAGATTTAATTGGAAATACCTGTCTCATCAGGCCTCTGCCTTTCCCCCTCCATTTCAAATACTATTTTTAGAGACACCTTGGCTGTATTTCTTTGTCATTTATTATGGACTGGAGAGTCCTGATTGCATCCCCTCCTAAATAAATGAACAAATATATGAAGTGCCACCTGCTAGCCCCCACCATAGCACCCACCGTTTTTGCATGTCCACGTTTCAGTAGTTTACTTGAGAGGGTGATACTTTGCTCCATCAAATCAGAGCCTCCGGGTTTTTTTCCTCCCAGATGTTAATCGCCATGACTGTTATTGAAGCGGTTTTGTCTCTGTAATTAAAGACCTCTTCATATCATGTTTGAATGCAAAGTCTTCAATGAGTCATGTAGTGAACATTGGTCTTCTGACTATAATGAGGTGTGTTTTAATGTAGGGAATTATTTTTAGATACATTTTTAAACTGTGATAAATATTTTGATTATACATTCTTAATATAGTTCAATTGAAATAGTGTTTAAGCTTATAAAATAATGAGGATAATTTAGAAAAACTGTTACAAAACTCAAACTTTGGGTCAAAAACCAAAGAAACAACTCCCTTCCCCTACCAAACACTCTCTTATGAGAAAAACTCATTAAAAGAAAAACTGTTTAAAGTATTTATTATTGTTTCTATGACAGCTTTTTCTGATGGGCATCTGGATTTCACCCCAACTTTTCTCGTGTTTTAAATAATGAGATATTCACTTTGTGGGTAAAAATGTTTAGTTTAAAAGAAACTTTTTTTGATATAGTAGTTGTTCCGTTAAATTTTAGTAATCAGATATTATATATTTTTTAACTAATAGAAATAGAACAATTATAAAAATAACCAGAAATAACTGTGAAATCAGTTATAGCTTGCTACATATTAATAACATAAAGTAAACATATTCATCCAGAATTAAAACAATAGGTCAGAAGAGCAATCTGCTGGGAGTCAATAATCTGTAGCCATCGGGACAAGAATTGGAACCAGACGGACGAGAATCTGAAAATGGCCCTTAATTCTTATTAGAAGTGTGATCTTATTTTATTAGCCTTCTCTGAACTGCAGGTTATTTACCTGTAAATGGAGATAATCGTACCTGAGTCATAGTCGTTGGATGAATTAATATGTGTGAAGACATAGTACAGAGTCCCATAAATGTCATCATCATCATCATCATCATGGCCTCCTTTAAAGAAACTGGGAACCAACTAATAATCTAAAGGCCTAGTTATTGGCAAAACTTTCTGGCCTTCATGAAAAAAATTAGTCTCACTAACCAGGGTCATTTTCTGTTACCAATAGTTAAGAGAATTTTTAGGATTATCCAGTCCAGTGCTCATTGAAATTTCATAACCACAAGCCCAAACTCATTACAAAACACCCCAAAATATTTTAGAACTTTAAAAATAAATGAGTCAAATGATATTCTGCCTGATCATCATGATATCACTAGTTTAATTGGATCTAATCATTAGAGTGTGGCTGATTTATGTATAGTGGAGGTTGCAGAATATTGGGCTTTGACTCAGCTAGTCTGCAGATAGATAGAACTGCTTTGGCCTACCCAGTGTTGGCCTATCCAAAGTTGAAGTGACCAAGATTAGGGCAGAGGACTCAAATGCGAGTTGGCCTGCCTCTAAAAGCTTTTATTACACCAAACTGTGTCTTTGAATTTCTTCCAAGCGATATATGTGATAATATATTATAATTATTATATATTATAGAATATATATATATATAATTTATTGGATATTCAATTGCATGGTGTTCCTATCAGTGTGTGTGTGAGTGTGTGTGTGCACGTGTGAAAGGCTGTGCTGGAAATTTTCTGTTTGTCCCTCTAGATTTCTACCCTTTTCCACTCTGGGCTCTGAAAGGATAGGCTGACCTGTAAAGATTACATCGATGGACTCCCTTGTTCACTGGCTTCTAGATAGGCTCAGCCAATAGGGTACATCAACAGGAGATGGGAGATAGGGGACAACAAGACACTGGAGTATTTATTCCCCATATCCCTCCCTAAAAAGGTCACTGTGAGAGAAAGAGGGCTTAAGATGGGTAAGGCCCTTGCTCTCAAGAGTCCCAGAGAATTGCATCACTGTGGTTTCCCAGTATCCTCCGCACACCTTTGTAAACAGTCCAATAATCCAACATGAGTGTCTAATGTTACTTGTCCTGACCCTCTAATTGATATATATGTCCTTATTAGTAATGATGTAATAGATTGTGTACATAGTGTTTGCATCTGCCTCCCAGCTTTAATAGCCTCCTTTTTCTAGTGAACTTCCTTCTGCTGCTGGGATTGTAAAATATACGTCCACTCCACACTGCCTTACTGCAGTAACCACCCAGGACCATGCTGGGCCAAATGCATCAACACTGCCTTCCTCCCCGGGATAATGATTAATCCACGTGGAGAAGCTGCGATCTAAGCCAGATGATATGGGGTCTTCACCCAGATCTTTCCAAAGGAGAGGGAATGTCTGGCCTCTTGAATAGTTCTTGAACTAAGAACCGTTGAAAGTAACCTTGGGACTCTCTGTGGCCATCTTCCCTGTTCTCAAGTAGCACGTTCTGTAGAATGAAAGTGAGCAGAGACAAGAGGGAAGAAATGAAAGAAAGTTGATACTAAGAAGAGGTTCCTGGAGTCATCACATTCAGTTCCAAGCTCCAAGCCCCTGGTCCGTGCAGCTCTCTGACAACTGACTTCACGGCTATGGGAGCAGACACTCTGCGTCTCCTTTGTATTTTGCTCTAACTGGAGTTTCTGTTGCCTGCGATTTTTTTAAAGTATTGATTAAAACAATGGCAAACACTTTGCAAACTGATGTGTTGCTCATATTTGAATCCAATTTTCCTTGAAGAATTCAGTGATGTTGGTAAGAAATGCACGAGAAACACCCTGATCCACACAGACATCAACATCAATGGGGCTTTTTATTACCAAGGGGCTTCAGAAAGCCTCTTCTGAAATTCAATTTGCTTTTGGACATATTCTTAGTCCAGATTATTTCCCAGAGGGGAAATGACTGAATTGGGGGCGGGGGAATGGCAATGGGGTGAGCAAAGAGGGGGAAGGCTTTCACTTCCTTTCATTTTAAAATTTTCAAGTTTTATTATATATGAATGATTAATATTCGTGTCTTGGCTTTACTACCCATTGTGGAAGTTTACTTTTTTTTTTTTTTTTTTTTTTTGGTTGAAGAGAGCTTGAAGGAACATTAGGTGGTATAGAAGAAGAATATTTATTTTTCTAAAACAATGTACCTTCTTTCCATAAATGTGACATTGTGTGGATTCCAGCAAAGCACAAAGGCGGCACAAAAGACAAATGGGATGTGTACCTCATCACAATAATTTGCTGTATATTAACTTTCCTAGCAGCACCATTGTGAGACTGACTAACAAAGCCCTTAAAAAGATAGGGAATGGTCCATAAGTTTTAATAAGAGTGGGCCTTCATACGTTTAGAAGGAGTAACCCAACATAACTCACAACTCACCACATTCTGTTGTACTTATCAAAGCACATCTTTCCACTAAAATTCTAACTTTAGTTTTAGAACTTTTATACCATTCCTAGTACAATGGTTCTCTGAAGAATTTGGGACCCTGAAATAGGAATTTATAAAATTAACAATGAGCATTAATTAAAATACCATAAAAGAAAAACAAACAAGAAATGCCCACTAAGGAAGGTTGGGGAATATTAGGAAGATATTAGAAAAATATTCCCCAAGGAGAGGATGAGCATGGGAGATATTCAAATTCAAGTTGTCTATAATCTACCAACTGCTGTTTCTTACTCTCAAAACAAATATTTGTGAATTCATTTGGAACTTAGAAGGAAATATTCCTAGGAAAACAATGTTGAAAATGGTGAGCAAAAAAGTTAAGGGAATTCAAAAGTACAAACTGAAAGTTATAAAAACAGTCACGGGATGCAAAATACAGCATAGGGAATATAGTCAATAACTGGGGAATATTAGACATATATTAGATAAATATTCCCCAAGGAGAGGATGAACAAGGGAGATAATCAAATGCAAGTTGTCCTCAATCTACCAACTGCTGTTTTTTACTCTCAAAATAAATATTTGTGAATCCATTTGGAACTTAGAAGGAACTATTCTTAGGGAAACAATGTTAAAAATGGTGAGTGAAAAAGTTAAGGGGATTAAGAAGTGCAAACTGCAAGCTATAGAAATAGTCACAGGCTGTAAAATACAGCATAGAAAAGATAGACAATAATATTGTAATAGCTGTGTGTCAGATGGGTACTGGATTTATTGTGGTGATCACACTGTAAGTTATACAAATGTCTAATCACAATGTTGTACACCTGACTAATACAATATTGCATGTCAACTATAATTAAAAAATAAATAAATAAAAATTTACATGGTGGTTGTGTTTCTAGCAGGCCTTGTAAGCCTACTGACTAGCTGCACCGAAGAACTCTAGTTCCCTACTGTTCCTGAGGAAAAACATTGCAACCTGCAACACAGGATGCTGGGGTACCCCCCTCATTCCCAAACCACCATTCACCCCAGCGCACAGTATGGGAAGTAGGAGTGGAATCTTCTAGTCTTCTCTCCCACTGGGCCAACAAAGAAAAAGAATCTCTTCCCTCATGTTGACAGAAAAAGGAATTCCCGGGAAGCTGGCGTGAACAGGAAGCAGTCACTCACGTTTGGGGATCTTCATCAGTCAGTTTTCAGGGCTTGGGAAAGGGCCTGCGTCCAGGCACTGGCTGCGTCCAGGCACTGGCTTCATTTTCTTTCACGGTAAGTTGGTCATTGCTGCCCGTGTTTGGTTTAGTTTAATAGAAATGGCTGTGTTGATCATGAGAGGGAACAGGTGTTCTGAATCTTTTTTCTTTCTTTCGGGCACATAATGGAATCTACAAGTCCCAGGCTACTCCCCTCCCTTTGCCCTTTGCCTGCTGTAGGGCCTCAGGGGAAGGTCATTCCAGGCAACTGAACTGAGGTGCCAGAAACCACACACTGGTTCTACCAGTCACCTCACAGGATTCTCTGATCACTGGTAACCTACGCACAATCCCTTTATGTTATCTCAACAACTCAAGCCAGAAATAACTCTAACATTAAAAAAAAAGTCTCAAAAGCCTTTCTTTTCCAGCCCCCCAAAACACATTAGCATGCAAATGAGTTGGTAAGTGGCCACTAATAACTTTTTTTGCAGAAACATTAT
The DNA here is from genome assembly GCF_964212035.1 of Myotis nattereri. NCBI lineage: Eukaryota > Metazoa > Chordata > Mammalia > Chiroptera > Vespertilionidae > Myotis > Myotis nattereri. The sequence goes on along the minus strand of NC_138080.1, from coordinate 46,783,076 downwards.
TAGTTAATTCTATCAGTGATTGCATTCTTAGCCTATCAGGCCATGCTTTGATCATCCAGAGACCAAAATGTTTCTTGGAACCTGTCCACAGGGCAACAAGCGGAGCCTGTTTTGACTGTTCTTTCTGAAAAGCCTGCTGCCAGCAGCGCCCGTCACCACTGCTGACCGCCGAGGCTTGGCACGGGGCCGGCATGAATGGCTGTAGCACATCACGCAGAGTTCTGAGGAGATGAGCCCTCACTTGGCAACTCTCCCTTCTAAAGCCTTCATAAAAAGCTATCATCGCCACATAAATGTGTATTCTTTGACGCACAGAGCTATCCATCACTCTTACCTTTCCAATACTGGAAATTCTGAATATGTGAGAATGCACACATTTAAGTGATAAAAAGCTTGTCATGGGGTAGAGCATCATTTCTCATACACTGTATTACATTACACATTGCCTTACTGACGACCATCTAAGGCAGTGGTTCTCAACCTGTGGGTCGTGACCCCTTTGGGGGGCGAACAATCCTTTCACAGGGGTCGCCTAAGACCATCGGAAAACACATCTATAATTACGTATTGTTTTTGTGATTAATCACTATGCTTTAATTATGTTCTATTTGTAACAATGACATTGGGGGTCACCACAACATGAGGAACTGTATTAAAGGGACACAGCATTAGGAAGGTTGAGAACCACTGACTAAGGAGATGTACATATAAAGCTAAGAAATAGCGACAAAGTTAGCAAAATATTCACCTATCTATTATTTGGTTGATATTAATAATTTAAGATTCTCCCAAACCCTATGTGCATCTTTACATTTGAAAATGTCCAGGGATCATGTGGCATTAAATCTTAATCACCGTTCAGAAAAGTTTGCCCCATGTAGGTCAAGGCTTAGTGAACTACCGTATTTTAAAATTATATATATATATATATATATATATATATATATATATACACACACACATATACATACATATATATATATATATATATATATATATATATATATATATATATTGATTTCAGAGAGGAAGGAAGAGGGAGTGAGAGATAGAAACAACAATAATGAGAGAGAATCATTGATCGACTGGGGATCGAGCCTGAAACCGGGGCATGTGCCCTGACCGGGAATCAAACTGTGACTTCCTGGTTCATAGGTCAACACTCAACCACTGAGCCACACCAGCTGGGCAAGTCTTAGTGAACTACTAAAGCCACACAAGGTTAGAGTGGAACAGGCATTACACAAGGCAATATGATGGTAATACTAGAGTGAACCTTAAAAATAACATAAACATGCTTACATTTGAGCCTTGCCAATGTCTATATTACCTCTGAATCAATTAAATACTTGATGACTGTTGATGTTTATTATGCCAAAATTTTTTTTAACTTCACGGTGTTCACTGTGTTATCAATGTATTCATCATTACGTTCATCTAAAAATTTGATGGCAAAAACTATTGTAGATTTTTATCTCTGATATTTTTTTTTCTCTTTCGGTGTTCATACAAACATTCGTAGGGCACTGGCAATTCAGGTTAGGGGTAGTTTGTGATGAGATCCATCTGTCCTTTCCCCCCATCTGAGTCCTTCTGTCATGATTAATTGTTGTTGTTGTTTTAAAGTACCATCTCTTTACTGGTACTTTAAGGAGGCTAGCAATCATTGCCTTTTTTTGAGAGTAATGGTGCTTAAAATATCGCAGGCTTTGTTCTCTGTGGCACTAAATAGGCAATCGCTGCTACTGTGGTTCCAAAGCTTCCAGTAGACCATGAGAGACAGATGGAAGCCACCCTTGCTAACATCAGCGTCTAACAAAATGGAGACAATATCTAAATGGCTCATCAAAGCGTTACATTTTGCATTAAGCATCTCAGGTATTTGCTTCACAGAAAAAAAAATTAAAAACTGAAGAAAAAATACATATCATGTTTACACTGATAAAAACGAGCTGCTAAAGAGTATGAGAAAAAGGCTAATGTCACACCAAGGTATATCACGTTTGATGGAAAATCAGTTACGAATATAAATCCACACTTCCTAAAGACCTCTGCCATTGCCTAATTTTGAAAGTATCTCAAGAGAAAGTGAAAGAGGCCAGAGCTAGGATGTCATTTTTTATTAAAAGGAAGTGTATTCTAGGAGAGACCAACACAAGAGGTAACCCAGGACACCAAAGGTCTGCTCAGAGGTGTTTCATGATTAACCCAGAGGAGGTGACTCCCAAAGGCTCTACCTCAGTTCAAGTGGAAGATTCACTATGTTGTGCTATGATACTCACAAATGATACTTAGTCATTTATTCAACCAGCATTTATTAAGCACCTTCTATGTATCCAGGCTTAGATATAGAGAAGGGGAAGAAGATGCAGAAGTGGTGAAGGACAGTGTTGGTATTGTTTTTAATTATTAAGGAACTTTAATCGAGTTGGGAAGCTGAGCCATGAAGTCCAGGGCAGCTAAGAAATAGAGACAGCAGCCTCTAGCGATGTGATCTGAGGGGCCACGAAGGCTCCCTCTTTTTCAGGACATCCCTTCCCTTGGTCTGAGGTAAAGATGTGGAACATACACACCACACACACACACAGTCCCTATAAAGCCCCATGCTAATATATATATATATATATATAAATTTAGGAGGGCTCATACAGTCAGTTATAAAATATCGTTTCAGTCTTGACAAAATGAAAACAAGGTTCTGAGGTCATGAGATATAAGACATGAAACAAAAACATAGTTAAGGAAGGAAACACAAAATGGTCCCAAGTAAGATGCGGACATATCTAAGGGGAATTATGAAACTGATAAAGTGAGTTCAAACTACAGGTCCAGGACATCAGGACATTTCAATGTCGATGTGATAAAGCTGGATGTTTACTTATGAAGAATGGAGACCAAGGGAGGTGATTACCAAGAAGGATATAGCTGTGACCTGGCACCAGTCTTTGGTTTAGATCAGAAGAGGTAAAGACCAGGATCGGGAGATCCTTGGGGAAGCTATTGGCCACTTCATGAATATAGAAACAAAATACCTACATTAAGTGATGTTATAATAAGAACAAATTAATGTTTTGAATAAATATAAGAAGTTGTAGTAACAGATCAGCTATGAGAATGGAGGGGAAGAGGGACAATAACTCCCACACTTTTAATGTTAGATAACTGGGAACTGATGATGGCATTGAAAGACATAGAGACACTGGAAAAGATACCTAACTCAGCCACTGGTGGCAACATGGAGAGACGGTAAAAGCTGCTTGAAACACTTTCAGTCACACAATGAACTGGACATTTCCTGTTGCCGTATGACCCAGGACTGGAATTTTGGTGAGATATGGGCAAAAGAAACATGAATCTGCAAGTCACACAGACTTGAAGACTTGAGGGCAAATGACGAAGAAGGGCAGAGAGCCAAGAAGTTTTCTTGAAATTTTCAGTTTGGTGGAAAAGAACAGAGACATCATCACTAAGAAGAAATGGATAATCAGGAAAGTAGAAGGGAAGAGGGAGAGCTTTAGGAAGGATAAAGTAATCAGTGTTATGAAGTGGTGGCCTAACACATTAATTTTTTTTTCACCCTCAAATGATTATCTAACTTCATACAGAATTCTGACATGGATTTTTCTCTTAGTACTTAAAAAATTATTTCCACTGCTTTTGCTTCTGTTTTTACTGTTAAGGAGTCTGGAGTCATTCCAAAGAAATGATCATTCCTTTGTCAGTAATTGGTCTTTTTTCGCTAATTGCTTTTAAACTATTCTGCGTAGGTCTCACTGGGAATCATGAAATCTGAGAATACATCTTTTGGCAATTCTAAACATTTTTCAAATATTGTATCTTTCAATATTACATTTCTCACATTGTCTTGATTCTCTTTCTCAAGAGACCCCTAAGTTGTATAGGGGTAGTTGTAAATTAGATATTTTCTTTTCCATCCCAATGTACCTCTCTTTTATATATTCCAACTCTTCATCTCTTCAAGTTATGTAATATGGGTAATTTCCTCAGACATAACTTAGAGTTTATTAAGGTTCACTTCTGTTTTTTTAACTTTTCTATTAAAATTTCATTTCAATGACTTTTGCTTTTCATTTATAGAAATTACATTTAATTATTTTTTCCAATCAACATGTTGGTTTTTTTTCTAGCCTCTTATTATTTTCTCATATTTTAGAATCCTTTATGCCCTTACTCACATTATATTTATTTTATAGTCCTTATCTATTAGTTCTGTTATCTGAAAGTCTCAGGGAACCCAATCCTCCTAATTATTGTGTCTGCAGAGTCTCAGACATGGTGAGCTGTTTCCTTACAGGCTTTGTATGCAGGAGTGTGTGTTCATCTTCAGTGAGGGCATCCCTCAGCCTGAGCGAATAGGTGATCCCATCAGAGCAGTTGTTATGTTTGCTTTGTCCAGGAGCCTTAGAGTTATCACTGGACAGGACCAATTTTTTTTTTTGGCAGAATTTTATGATTTTATTAACACAAATACAATGTGTACACAACCTGTCTATTCGTTTTCTTCGCTGCGCAGCTGGCATTGGGATTGGTGACTCCGATGGCCAGCCGGGCTGCTCGTTCCGCAGGGGCTTTGTGGTTCTTTGAGGAGACGCTGTGAGCAGTCTCAGCACAGTGAGATCCGTTGCACATCAGCAGCACTTAAGCTCCTTGACGTTATGGACCAGGAACTTCCGAAAGCCACTGGGCAGCATGTGCTTGGTCTTCTTGTTGCTCCCATAACCAATGTTGGGCATCAAGGTCTGGCCCCTGAATCTTCTACGCACCCTATTGTCAATGCCCCTGGGTTTCCGCCAGTTCCGGTTAATTTTGACATATCGGTCTGACTGGAGCCGGATGAACTTCTTGGTCCTCTTTTTGGGTTTCACGAGAGGTCTGAGGGCAGCCATGGTGCCGGGTGGGAGATGGCTGCCACCTCCGTAGGCAGCGCGGAGGAAGAGAGAGGAAGGTGCCGTGCGAGGCCTGATGGTGGACAGGCCCAATTTTTATATCAGAGTTTTGACTTGTAGTCTATTAGACCAGGCAGACATTATAAATCAGCATCCAGCAAACCACCTCCTCTTTTGTAAATAAAGTTTACATTTTTTTTTATTAGGCAGAGGTGGGTGGGAAGAGATCAAAGAACTTGTATGCATATATGTATAAACCATGGACACAGACAGTAGGGTGGTGAAGGCCTGGGGTGGGTAGGGGGAGGCTAAAAGGGGTCAATAGGGAAAAAAATGGGGACATATGTAATACTTTCAAAAATAAAGATTTTTAAAAAATTAATTAATTAAAATAAAAAAGAATTTAAAATTTTAAAATTAATGATAGCCTTTCTGACAGGTGTGAGGTGGTATCTCATTGTGGTTTTAATTTGCATTTTTCTTATGATTAATGACTTTGAGCATTTTTTCCATATGTCTATTGGCCATCTGTATGTCCTCTTTGGAGAAGTGACTGTTTAGGTCCTTGGCTCTCTTTTTAATTGGATTGTTAAATTTGTTGGGGTAACACTGGTTAATAACATTGTATAAATTTTAGTTGTACACTTACTAATATAATGCATCTGTATAGTTAATTGTATGCTCACCACCCAAAATCTAGTCTCCTTCTGCCACCATGTATTTGACCCCATTTACCCTCTTCGTCCTCCCCCACCGCCTGTAAATAAAGTTTTATTGAAACATAAACATGCCCATTTGTTTACATATTGTCTACAGCAGCTTTCATTCTACACTGGCAGAGTTGAATAGCTACAATGGAGACTGTGTGGCCCTTAAAGCTGGTAATGTTTACATTTCCTTTAAGGAAAATGGTTCCAAACCCTGGTATAAATTCAAATTCCAAGCCAGAGTAAGAACTGGATAAGGTTACAGATTCTCAGGGGAGACTATTTCCTTCCACTTAGAATCCAAACTGACAAGCTTCTTTGTTGACTCCATGTGCTACAGGGAAGGAGGCTTTTTAAAAATAGTTCATACTTTTACTACAGACAGTTTTTTGAGGGTCCGGAATTCATGCAGATTTATTGACTCTAACTCTGTATTTTGCATGAGCTCACAGCCTAAGGTCTCACACCCTGAGCACATTTAAATCCCAACTCCTAGATGTAGGAAAGCACACATTCCTGCCACACCACATTTTTCCGGGATTGTAGCACCTACAGCTCCTACACTATTTATTTTTGTCTCCTGCAGATACCACTTACAAATCAGCTATGTATAAATTATTTCTTTTCAGCAATAATAGGTGTTTTATAGCAACAGTTTCTCAACTTATGTACTATGTCACATTTCTGGGAATTGGAAGTTGTGTAAAATGTAACTAGAATTTCGAGGACTGAAAAATTACAAATTTTGCTAAAAAAATTTTAGGGTTAAATAAGACTATTTCTGTAGAATCAAAAGGTGTAATCCATTTAGGATTGTTGAGAAAGAAGCTGGCAGTGAGGGTAGTAAAGATACACATAGAGCCACTAATGATTGAGGGCCACATAGCAGAGGAGTCTGATATCAGACTTGCCCCAATCTGGATCTTATCTAAGTGACCCTTATAAAAGTCATTTAACTTCTTATAACCTCCATTTCCTTGTGTTAAAAATGAAGGCAACCCAACTGGTGAGGCTCAGTGGTTGAGCATCAACCTATGAACCAGGAGGTCACAGTTGGATTCCTGGTCAGGGCACATGCCTGGTTGTGGGCTCAATCACCGGGGGTGGGATTTGAGGGTGGGGGGGTGGGGGGCATACAGGAGACAGCTGATCGATAATTCTCTCTCATCATTGATGTTTCTATCTCTCTCTCTCTCCCTTCCTCCCTGAAATCAATACAAATATATATGTTTTTAAAATGAAGGCAATAAGATCCAACAAATAGCAAAATCTCAAGACATAATCCTTGCAATGAACATGAATGAATTACAGTGTCATTAGAATGTTACTCTTCAGATTTCCTCCTTCCTGCTTTGAAGGAAGGAAAGAACCATATCCTACATGTGGCATATATAACAGCAAGTATTTCTAGCTGAGTTTAGCCATTGTCATTGTTCCCATGGCATCTACCTTAAGCTGAGAAGAGCAGCAAAACACGTAAAGATGCTATAAAAGATTTATAGTCACTTGTTCCTTATGATCTTCATGACTCTCAGGGTTATGAGGGAAGGAGTTATCACAAATAAAACTTAAAGCAGTTGTCAACAGTTTCCCTTGAGAAACTATTTAGTAATTTTCAATTGTTGAATCACTGGTCTCATTTTTAACCATATCTCCACAAGTGCCTTAGAAGGTTATCAGATTGCTATAAATAATCTGTCAGAGTATACTCATTTGGTAGACATTAAGAAGGAAAAGCTAGCTGGAAAACATTGTGTGAGGAGAAGGAGATATTCAGATTTGGGAAAAGATAGGACGTTGTTTCTGATTGTTGGGGCTGGGAGACGTGGTGGGGCCTAGAAATGGCAACATAATTGGAGGAAGAGGGAGAGGAGAGAGGAGAACAACTGTCATATAAATAATCCAGTTCACTGTTATGCTGGTCACACAAGTGGTGTTCAGCTGCTGTGGAGGCCTTGCCTGCATCTTGTTTACTCAGATGTGGCATTTTCCCCCTCTAGTGAAAGCAATGACTTATTTCTCCAATAAATTATTCACATTACCTTTGTTTTCATGCAATCTTTTCTCATATGATATTTTTAACCTATCCAAAGGAACTCACAGAAGATAACACAAATCAACTTCCCAGTGAGTTCTCTATATCTTCCAGTGTTTTGATCAGTAAAAAGTTTCCTTTCTTAAAGTCTCTGACTTATTTTCAATTAGAACCTACCTGATTGTAATGAATATAGGAGTACAAGTCCCCTTTGGTTATATATTTTAAATGACTCCTAAAACACATCATTATCATGGTATAATTTCATTTCCAACCATGCCAAAAGAAAGAGGAAAGCAATATAGTGCTTGAATACTTCCAGTCTCTAAAATACAAACACCCTCCATTGTTATGAAGCTTATGTACTTTAGAGAAAAATAGCTTTAAAAAATTGACTGAAGAAATAAACACATCAAAAATCTCAGTTTTCTTTACTATGAAAAGACGTTCTCCTTCATGGTAGGAAACAGGTTATGATGAACTGGTCTAGAGATATCCAGGTCATTTACTTTGAAGTTAGACAGTAGATTCCACCCAGCCCCTCCCTCTCCAAAATAGGTGCTGCAACTGGGCCTCCAGTCATTGTGAAATGCGCAATATCAGCTATCAGTTTGCTATGGACTGAATGTTTGTGTCCCCTCTCCCCCCCTCAAATTTATACATTGAAACCTACTTCCCAATGTGGGGGTATTTGGAGGTGGAGCATTTGGGAGATGATTATATGATGAAGTTGGAGCCTTCATGAATGAAATTAGTGCCCATACAAAAGAGACCCCAGAGAGATCCCTGGCCCCTTTCATCATGTGAGGACAACCCGAGAAGATGCCCTCTAGGAACCAGGAAGTGGACTCCTCACCAGACCCTGAATCTGCCAATGCCTTGGTCTTGGATTCCCCAGGCTCCAGAGAAATAAATGTCTGCTGTTTATAAGCCACATGACCTATGCTATTTTGCTATGGTACTCTGAAAAGACTAAGGCAGAGGCCTAAAAGAGAGTAATGAGCTAGGCACCTTTGCTCAGGGCCCTTCCATAATAAAAATGCAAATGCTCAGAGCTATGGATTAATGAGCATTTTAGTACAGAGGTAGCCTTAAAATGTATGTGGCAAGGTATGACTTGAAACACTCTAAAGTCCCATAACCAAATACATCTCCCTAGGAATGTAAAATTTTCTTTGCAAATAACTGCATGCATTATTAATGCAAAGGTATAGAACCAAATAGAAAGCTCAATGTTGTGTCACATTAATGTAATTTGAGAGCTAAGCAATATATATGAAGAAATTAACATGAATGCCAACAATGTTTTTTTAACAGTCCTGCCAGCCTCATTTTTGAGTAAGATAAAAGAAAACAATATTTATTATTCATCTGTATTTCTTTCAAATAACAAACAATGAAGAATTCCAAGAAGCTCACTGGCATCAGCAGTATGATTTTCCTTAGTAATTTCTAGCCTACTTGACTTGTATTTTGCAAATTAAAATAGAAGATGTAAGGGAGGGATTTCTTTTCAATACTAAAATGATCATTGAGAGAGAGTAGCAGTGAGGCGACTAATAGATTGCTTTAACTTCCCTACAAGTTGTTTTGTTTTTGCTTTTTGAGAAAGACTTTGCAGACAATTCATTTGTAATGTTTCAAAGTTCCCCCGATACATTTTTCTGGTTCCGCGTGATCCTTGGCCTTGCTAAGATTTGGAGAATGCAGACCATGGCACACCAGGCATCAGGCACTCTGCTCTAACCACTGCTCAACTGATTTTGTTGGTTCAAAAACATTCATTGTTCATCGCGCTCTTCATTATTTATACATCGACTCTTATTAATAATACATTTCAAATATTAAAGTTAACACTCTTACAGCTATCTTTTCACATTATCCCTGAAAGTATGTACATAAATTAACCTATGAAAACAAAAGCTTAAGGAATGAACTTCAATGAAAAAAGACAAGGAAAATACCACTGTCTTCAAGACCAGTTTCTTTATTTTGGGGACACAAAGAAGCTAAATAACCCACTGAGTCAGTCCGGCTTTCAGTACGTGCTGCAAGCCTCCTATTTTTGCTCAGTATCTTCCCTTTTGTTGATCTTGAAAACAAAAGCACTGAAACTATGCTTTGCAAAGCCACCCTAACATCTTATTCTGCAATTATCTTTGTGGGGTTGAGTCATAAGTAGATACACTTAAATCAAATGGTAATGCCTTCATACATTTTTATCGACTTGTTTTGGGTACAGAGCATTTAAAAGCGCAATCAGTGTGAATGAACTAGAGAGAAATGGACCCGTAGCAAGAGCAATTTTCAAGACCAGTCCAGACAGTCAGTTGAGACATCACGCTGTACACAGTAAAAGTAAAAGGGTGGTGGAATGGTGGGAAGACCTGGGTTTGAGACTCAGACACCAGACCTGGGTTTGAGTCTCACTTAATCTTTCTGAGTGTCTATTTCCTTGCCTGAAAAAGAGGGATAGTGAAGTCTTTTATATATGGGTAAACCCCCTATCCTATCATAATGATGAGCATGGAATAGGTATTTTAAGTAGTGGCTTATTAATAAGGGAAAATATCAGACAAATTAAATTACTTTAATGTGGCAAAAGTTAATTATTTTAGTTTCAAATCCATGGAACCCATGCTTTCTAGGCCATCGCAGACTGGCCGGGGACAACCAAGTCATAACTCGATCGTTTCAAAGATAATAAAAAGCAGCCTCTGGTTTTCAGTTCCTTGCAGTGGAATCACCGAGCTGCTGGAAGGATCTCTGGGTGGTCCCGTCTCCTCTTGGCGGCCAGTGAGGTTCTGCCGTGGTCCAGCTCTCTCCACACACACCTGGCCTGCACCTGCCACTCATTCCTGCAGATGTGTGCTGTGTCTCCCACCCTCACGCCAGTTCTCTGCCACTGACGCCTCTGTACCACCATTATTTCCAGCTGCTGACGTTGGCAACCTCACTCAACCCTGCCTGGCCCCGTGGCATCAGTGAGAAGACATTTGCAGTTCTTCCAGAAGCTGCCCTCTGTTTCCACAATGCTGCTTCTGTGTGAGCTATAGAAGCTCATTTCTCTTACAAGCCCATCATTTGAGTCAAAGGATTCATGAAGGACCCTGGATCGCATCTCTCCCAGCTCCTCACCAGCAAGTGTCCCTGGATACCACCCAGGGCAGCAGTGTCCCCAGGCTCAGGGTGAGGCAGATGTCTGTGTTGGGGAAGTAGTGAGGCCTCAGGGTGTCAGGCCTGAAGGTTCTGAGAGCTCAGAGAGACACACACAGGCCCGGGGCTAGCTTCCACAGAACCAGAGTGAGGGTGGGAGACACAGCTCTGAGGGCACGAGGAGTGGTGAGTTCGCCCAGCAGAGACCCAAGTTCAGGGTCCTGCCTTTTTCCTGATGTTTTCTGGTTGTATTCCTTTCCCCACCACTTCTCCAGCACAGTCAGTGTATTTGGATATACACTAGATACGACTCTATGAAAGGGCCTTGGGAGTGGTTTGGAATGTCGTGGGGAGAGGTGATGCTGTTGGTTTGCTTTGCACAGGACTGAATCCCAGGGTGACTGCAGGCCCACCTCTCCGCACTTCCAGAGACCCTCCGATGTTTACCAGGTGGTGGCTCCTTCTAGATACAACTATTCAGAAAATGAGCCCCCCTTTTTTTTATCGTTAAATGATCTTCAATTGCAACATTTTCCTTTGTAGTGCTTAACTAGCTGGGCATTCCACCCCACCACTGCTGATGTCATCTATGATGTCGTGAGGGTGGCGGCCATCAACATTGCAGCCCACAGACTGGGCAGTCCCAGCATCGCTTTAATGCTTCCAGGGAGTTCTCTAGCTGAAGGTGGGTGCCGCATCTGCCGGGCAAGGCTGACAAGCTCATCAAGAGTGATATTCCCACTGTGCTTCATGTTTTGTTTTGTTTTGTTTTATTTTGTTTTGCTTCTTTCTGTCTTTTGGCGATCCTTTGAGGGCTTTGGTGATTGGGCAGAGGCAGAAGGCACTGCCTGCAGCTGGGCCTGTCTGTTCTGAAGGGTCAGTTTCACTGTAATCTTCAGACCCTTCCAGCCACCGGTTGCTTTAGCAATGTCATCACCAACCTTTTTGGGAGACAGGCCCAGGGGGTTGATCTTGGGGGCCAGGAAAGATGTGGCACCCACTTCCCCACCAGTCCCCTTCAGGTATAGGACTTCGAGGCAGTTGGTTTCGGATGAACCCAGATTCTGGACGACCAAAGAAAATTGCACCTAAGCCTCTTCTGAGCTGAAAGCCAAAAAAGCCTGAAGATGCTTTATCTTCCTATTTTACGCCACCTCCACCCACTATTCCCCCTTTAAACCACCATTACTCTTAGGCCTCTTCCAGTGTCTGGGAGAATGAGATTCCTTCCTACTTAGCCCCCAGGTCCGATCGCTGGGCTTTGGGTTCCAGCTCCTCTGAGAGTGGATTTCACCTGCCGGGCGCTGATCCCCTGACACCCCTGGAGGCTCAGCTGCGCTCCAGTTCTGACGTGGGCAGCAAAGACGAAGATCCCCCACAGGAATCAGTGTGAGTCTCCGTGTGGGACTGACCGGGAAGCAGTGCCCTACTCCCACCATATGGCCTCTGAGTTGGTGTCTTTTTTCCTCCCATCCTGGTCATTGGACTCCCCACTAGAGTTCCCCCTCCCGAGTTCACTCCCTTCTCTGGCCTGGCTGGTAAAATTAGAAATCTGTCTTGGTCCCTCTCATGGCAACTTCAGAACATAGGTGATTCCTCCCGGATATTAACTTGGCCCACCCAGAGCTGGTGGGTGCCCTGAGCTCAACAGTCAGGTCTGGCGGGAGTCTGCACAGCCCACCTATGGCAGGATTCACTGTGCTGTGGCTGGGCACCGGGGGGCCCTGTGCCTCCCCTCGCATCTGCACTGGCCTCGGCATGACTGGAGAACACTCCCACTCGTGCTCTCGGTGCTTTCTCTCACCCCAAAGAATCCCTGAGGTCAGCTTCTAGCGCCAGGCACACAGCATACCCTCAGGGGGAATAACCCACCACGTCCGCCCCCTGCCTATCCCTTGGGAGCCAGTCCACCATGTGCCCTTATTTAACCCGTGATGGCCTCCCCTCCCTGCTCAGACATTGTCCACCCCCCAATGTTTGTTCACAAAACTCATCTGCATTTTAAAATCAGCTCTTATCAACGTCTACCCTATGTTAAAAATATTTGACCCTATATTTTATTATTTTTAAATTCACATTCATGTTTTAGGATGTAGACCAGGAAAACTTGTTTTCTGGGGTCTGTGACAAAGAATAATCTCAATCAACCCTAGCCAGTTTGGCTCAGTGGATAGAGCAATCAGCCCACGGACTGAAGGCTCCCAGGTTCGATTCCTGTCAACGGCACATACCTTAGTTGCAGGCTCCTCCCCGGACCCTGGATGGGACACATGCAGGAGGCAATCAATCCGTGTGTTTCTCTCACATGGATATTTCTCTGTCTTTCCCTCTCTTCCACTCCCTCTAAAATCAATGAAAAAAATACCCCTGGGTGAGGATAAAAAAAATAAAAGAATAGACTCAACCGCCAGCCATTTATAGAACTTTAAAGCATAGGGAAGTGAGAATCTGTATTGTATTTGAGACTCGTGTGTGTCTACTGGCAGTTCTCTCCAAGTCATGCCTTTGTCTTTTCTCTCTTTGTCCTTCATCTTACTGAGCTGTCTGTCCTCTGATATATGTCTCCATCCACGCTATCCATTTTAGAACATAGACTCTCACAGATTAGGTCTATGTTCAAGATGTATTATTCTGGAAAGTACCTATCACAATGAAATCTGCAGTTAGATTTTTTTTTTAACTATTGTATTTTCATCATAATGATTATCCTATAATTAAAGTGGGAAGGCAAATTAAAGGCATTATAGTCATTTGTGGACCAATATGGTACTTTATATAAAACTGTAAAGGTAATGGGTGTGAAAGTACCTTGTAAAGTATTGTTCGTTATTATTTCAGTTATTCTTATATTATTACATTTTTATAATGTGCCAGTTAAGAAAGGTATATTTCCCTTCATACTGTAATTATGTTTTTAACCAGATAGAAAGCACTCTTAGCCATGCTTCCATTATTTCCTTTACAGCTATTTATTTTCTTTATTCTGTAATAGCTGTGAATGTCTAGGATGATAGTCATAGAATTGTGCCCCTAAAAGAGACTTTAACATTCTTGTACATTTCTTTGCCTTTAGGCAGAGCTGCCCTTAATAAACCTATTCAGACAGATGAAGGCATCTGCAACTGAAAAAAATAAAGGGGATGTTTTTCTGATTACAGATACAAAGCGTACATTTTAAAAAAGAAGTTCTATGTGTTCCCTGCAGTCAATACTAAGCATTTCTAGTTTGATAAAACAAACAACTGTATTTCCTTTGCTAGTACTTAGAGTAAAAAGCATCGATTGTGGTTTGATATTACTGCTCTTGGTAATGGGTTTCCTGTCCCCTTTCACCCTCATTGCCTCTGTCTACAACCATGACATTTAGAAAATAATACCCTTAGAAAATGGTCAAAACAAGAGGACCAGAATTTTAAAGAAAAAAAAGTGCAAGTCAATACAATAACCATTTTTTTATATTTTTCTCCTATAGTTACTAATACATATACAGATTTTTTTTAAAAAAAACAAAACTATAATCACATATTCAATTTTTTTTTTCATGTAACATTACATTATAAATTTTCCATAGTCTGACCTGGTGCTGATATCTTCTATTTTAATAAATGTACAATATTTTATTAAGGGAATACAGCAATTTTTGTTTATTTTCTATTATTATATAATGAGAAAATAAACACGTTGAGTTACACAGGTTTCCAAATTTCCAAAAAGTAACACTTGTAGGACTTGGTCTCTAATTCCAAATTACTTTTCCCAATGATTCTCCCAACTCCTTCATCACCAGCCTCGCACGAGTGCTCTGGCGCCAAATGTTTCAGTGACTTTAATTTTCACTAAGTTTGGAATCAGAGCCTTTAATGCAATTCATCCTTTGAAAACCAAACAAAGAGCGGGGAAATCACCTCAGCTGCTGCACACATCAGGTTACTTTAAACATTCGATGAACTTCTGGTTATTAGAGAATGATCTAGAATCTTCTACCAGATTATTAAATAGATCAGATACATTAAAAGGGCAGTCAGGAAATGAGCACTGCCCCTTGCCTGCTGACTGCCCCATCTGCACCCCTTGCTCTGAGGCCCTTTCATACACGTAGGAATTGAGTGTATTGGAGAAGATTCTCTTTTCTGACCTGGCTGTATTTCTCCCCTCCTGAAAGCGTCTTCAGTGGCTCCTACTGTCCATAAGGAAGTCCCAAACCCTGAGTCCTGGCTCTGAGGCCATGGAAAGGGCAAAGGACAGCAGTAACCGAGTACTGGCCGCAGGCTCAGAAGGCCCGGGTTCAAGTCCCAGCGTGTGCTGATATTTCACCCTCCAGTTTGCTTACGTGCACAGTGAGAAGGATAGTATCCATCTCACCAGGCTGTGTAGACGATCAGGTGAGAATCCATTAGGAAGCGTCCAGAAGGAAGGATCTCCTGAAGTGACTGCCTTCCTTTCATTCCTCTTCAACCTGGGCTCCGCCTCTTTACCCCGCCGCCATGGGTTCCCCACACCCACTGTTGCTTTTCTGTTTCTATACCTCCACTCATTCTATTCTCTCCATCAAATGCTTGTCCTTCACGTCTCCAAAATCAGACCTAAGACCCAAGTATGGAGCCCTTCTGGAATGAAATGGACTCCTCCCCCTGGGCCACCGCCTCCCTCGGAGCATCCATCATACTTGGCTGCATGTGAGCACTGTACATGATGCCTCGCCTGTCTTTTGGAAATGGAGCTCGTTTCTCAATGTCCTTTGTATCCCAAGCACAATGCCTGGCACAAAGTAAGCACCTGCTTATTGTTGGTTTTAGTTGATCCCATCCTATTAGATACCACCCTTTTCCCCCTGCTCTCCCTTCCCTGACTTTATTCATTGTATCCCATAGGCAGGGAAATTCCACGTTGAGCCCATCCACCGTGAACAATAGAGATGGAAGGCTGTGAACTTCCCCTAACCTCCAAACAGGCACACCAGCATCCCCATAAGTATATGAAATGACAGTCCCGAGAAAGGGAGAGAAAAATAAACCCCAGCCTGTGGAAGAAGCAGCTTTCGCATGTCTACATCTGTCTGTTTTGGGAGGTAGGCCAAAATCAGGGGTCCAAGACTTTTCCAATTCGATTGCATTCCATTTATTATTTATATAGCACATATTGCTGTAGTCTCTAAGCACTTTAAAATGAAATACACATACCTCTGGGAGCGAACGAGGAAATGAGGAATGGGGAAGGGAGGAGGTGTCGGAACACTGGTTATCACTGTGAGCCTGGGGAAGCCTAAGCTGAAACAAGCCGCTCCTCCCCTGTCTGACACAGGTACGCGTAACGTATTGTTCAATGTCAGGGGCATAAATTTACAATGGGAGCTGGAAGCCAACCTTTGCAAAAAAAAAAAAAAAAAAGAAAGAAAGAAAAAGAAAGAAAGAAAGAAAGAAAGAAAGAAAGAAAGAAAGAAAAAGAAAAAGAAAAAAAAGCTTCCTTTATTCTTTGCTTGAAAAATGCAGTCCTGGGGGGCGGGGGTTGGGGGAGGTTAGGACTCCCCCCACCCCCCAATACACACACACACACACACACACACACACACTCCTCTACTATCCACCTGGAAATTCAGAACCCGATCAGAACATAATTGCTATCCACACTCACCATATAAATATCACGCTTCAAGATTTTTTTTTCCATTCTTTGTGGCAGCAGACACCACTAACGCTAAAGCTTCTGGATACTGTGTTTCACTCACATGGTTCGGTTTCCTACATCATTTGGAAATTCTCAAAAAGGAGGAGAAAAGGAGGGAGTCAGGTAGGGTGGTCGGAGCACGAGAGAGCACCCCACGTCCTGTCATTTGTCCCAAAGGCCACACCACCCATACACATACAGTAGGGGGTCAAGCTTGCTTACCTTCCAACGGAATGCTGGCGGCTTTCCCGAGCATGTGCCCTTCATTAGGAGGTCTAAGGCACCCTCAGGACCTCTCCTGAAGTAGAAAAGCACCCAAATGCTTTGACCCTAGACCTCAATGTTTTTGATGCCTTTCAATGTGCTCTCAGGCAAACTCACACTGTCTGGGGGCGGCACTCTGATAGGCAGGGTTGCTTGTGGAAGCCTTGGGCCAGGGGAATAAGCTACACGGAGATGCCTTAGCCTGGTGCTCAATACCGTCTTCAAAGATTAAAAATGCTGATTCCAGTGGGAGCAGAGTGCAGGCTGTAGAGGTTATTGCGTTTTGAAGCATGTTCCACGTGAATGGAGAGGGCAGGGTGGGAGGGGCTAGGGAATAAGACCCTGACAGACATCAGTCCCTACAGCAAGGAGGCCGGACGGGCTCCATGATTCAGCAGCTCAGCTGGACGGCAGAGGCAGGCAGGCAGGCGTCCTCTCTCCTCTACAAACAAGGCTTTCAAACCTTCAGTCTCCCGTGGTTTTCCATCACGTGTGAAATGTTCTTCTGTAGCTGCCTGCCCTCCAGGAAAGAATGTGGGACCCAGCAGCTTCCTGTGAGCAGGCAGGGGGGACAGGAGGGAGCCTGCGTCTGTGTTCTGGGAGGGAAGAGGCCTGGAGAGAGGTGTTAGCACAAGAGGTGACAGGGAGAGTGTGAGTGTGCTGTGGGGGAAGAGGGCACAGGGGCTGCCAGATGGGCTTGTAAGAACACGGGCCCAGGATCCGGTTTCTCGGAATAGTTAGGAGTCAGGGCTGTGTGTCCTGCATCCATGTCACTGGGGGGAGGGATGAGCACGGGAGGGAAGATTATTATTATAGGAATTTTACAGACAGAGTTGAGCTGGAATGATGATAAACTGGAATAGGAACTGCTAAAGTATAGATTCATTTCTAATTGAAGAGGAGGAGGAAAGGAAGGAAGGAAGGAAGGAAGGAAGGAAGGAAGGAAGGGAGGGAGGGAGGGAGGGAGGGAGGGAGGAAAAGAAAACCTCTGTGGCTTGTCCTGTGTCACCCAAGGCTTCAGTCTTCTGGGAGTGGGCCCCAGGAATGGGAGCACCGTGCTCCATATCTCCCCGGAATGGCTTAAACGGTGGGGAGTGAAGAGGAACTCAGAAACAGAAGACACCCTGGACTTTCAGGAACCCCACTAGGTCCTTGGAGGCAACCTGAAGCAGGAAGATGTGGACTAGGGGAACCCCAGGATGTGAGGTGCTGGGTCCTGCAGGACCCCTGACTGGCCACAGCCCTCTTCGCGTTCTCCCAGGTGCCGGTATGCATGCCTACATCGCTACATTACACCCACGCCTATTTGTATTTTAAAAGATTTCACAGCGTGGATAACACAACCCAAAGGAATGATCAACAAAAACGTGCAACAGAGTGGGTACTCAGGGCTTTCAGTTAAATCGTTTTTTAAAGAAAAATACTCTTACAATTTTATTACATTTATTGGGGTGACATTGGTTAATAAAATTGGATAGGTTTCAGGTGTACTATTTTGTAATGCATCATCTGTATTCTGTATTGTGTGTTCGCCACACCAAGTCAAGTCTCCTTCCATCACCATTTATACCTCCTTTTACCCTCTTCTACCTCCTCCCACACCCCTCTCTCTCTGGTAATCACCATATGTTGTCTGTGTCTATAAGATGGTTTTGTTGTTATTGTTATTTATTTGTTTGTTTTTTGCTTAACCTCTTCACCTTTTACACCCTATCCCTCAACCTCCTCCCCTCTAACAGCCGTCAGTCTGTTTTCTGTATCTATGAGTCTGCTTACATTTTGTTTGCTTGTTTATTTAGTTCATTAGATTCCACATAGAAGCGAAATCATATGGTATTTGTGTTTCTCTGACCGCTTATTTCACTCAGCATAACGCTCTCCAGGTCCATCCAGGCTTGATTCCCATGACGGCCCAGGGAGGGCAGGGAGCAGCATCCCCTCCCCATCTGCAGAAGGGAAGAGCAAGGCTCACCTCTAAACGGTGATGAAGTGAGTGGAGGCGCTTCCTAAATCCAGCACTTTCCACCACTTTCAGTCTGTTTTACCTGCACAACTGGGCAGCCTCAGCCTGTGACATCTGGGTAGATACATCTGTTATTGTGTGCAAGAGGGGTGTGTGTGTGTGTGTGTGTGTGTGTGTGTGTGGTGTGGTGTGTTTCAGGGTCTCCTTAAACCATGGGGTGCAGGAAGCTCTGCTCAGCTGTAGCCAACTGCTGCCATGCAGGAACGTGAGGCCAGGTCTTCCAGCTTTTCGAGTAGCTGGACGTTCACATTTGTACACGAAGTCAGCTGTTTGAATATTGGGGCATTTGGAAAGGAAAAGCAATCCAAACAGTGTGCACACTAAACCACTGGCCACCACTGTGAGACTTCAGCCTGCAGTCTGTCTGCGTACCTGGCTTCTCCCAGGGTTATTCACAGAGAGAGTACAAAGGAGATGCCGATCATGGCTGCACCCCCTTCCTCATCCTCTCTCCCCATGAGACTCACCTGATCGGAATATCTGCCCCTGGAGTCCTCATCTCCTTTGTCTATCTCCCTTCATCCGCGTCACTCTCACTTTTCTTTGGGGACTTTGGAAATTAAATGCACCAAGGGAAACTTGTTTTGTTTGTTTGTTTAGCATCCTAGACTGGGATGAGCTAGATAGGAGACAGCTGGGGGGCACGGGGGTTGGAAAGGGGGAGAACAGGAAGGATTTGGAAGCACCGGGCACAGGCACTGCCCATGAGGGAGAGGAAAGAATGGAGCCGATGGCACTCATAGTACGTATTACTCAGTAATGAAATAGAGAGTAATCGGCCTCTAAGCCACGGCGACAAGCATGCCGTCGTGTGCTGTACGGCGGCACACAGCTGGATACACAGCTCTCCTGACAAACCCAGGCCGTTTTCCTGTCCTGAGCAATGACAGCAAGGCAAACGTGTCTGCCATCATGGAACAAATCCACGGCGGAAGGAGAATGACGGAATACAAGAAAAAGACTCTGTTTTCATTGTTCTAAGTAGATGTTACATCTCGTGGCGGATAGGATTTCATAAATGAGCAGCAGGAGATTTGGGGAATAACTGTAGTGTAAATGCTCTCATTTGGCAATGAACGTGCTTTCGACTGTTATGCGTTAGTAATTCAGGCAACAGTATTTCTTAGCTCCTATTGTGTACAAAGTAGCAGGGATGGTTGGGGGGCGGGGTGGGGAGACAGGGAGAGGAGGGATGTTGCATTTTCTTTTGAGCAGCTTACAGTCTAGTGCTATTAGATTTGCAAGAAGAATGAAGCTCCCCCACAAAGCCTATATCAAATCGTAAACTGTTTTAAGCAATTAAAAAATATCTTAGACACTTCTTCCAGAAAACATGTCTCTTTGTATTCATCTGAACATAATTCAAACCACATTTACTAAAACCCTCTGTTACCCTGTTGTATGGCCACTTTTTTATGTTTCTGTAAGAGAATGCTCTTTGTATCTTTAAGATGTTAAGCAATAAAGCAGTGTTTATATTTATCTAATCTTATGGCTCTCTGAGGCTGGAGGATTCAATTACTGTAGACAGTGATCCTTCCTCCTAACTCACACTCCCTTTCCCCCATCCCCCTTTTAATATAATACTCACACTGCCATGTATTTCATACATATTTATTAAAAATACTAGCACTTCCCTCCCCCACTCAATTCAGCAGGCCAGCACCAAAGTTAGGTTGTCACACCTGTCTTCCCACTTGTCAAGCCTGCTGGGTTATCCGTACACACACACACAGTCAAAAAATAAGGCAGGACAATGGTAATACTAGCCAGGAAGAAGAATGAGATCCAGATGCTCTCAGAATAAGAGAGGTTTGATCCATCCCACACTGACTTCACTTTCACTGCTTCCCCAACTGGGTCAGAAAAAAAGCAGTATGGGGACAGAGAATTGTGCTGACACTGAGGAGTGTCTTTTTTTTTTTTTTAATATATTTTATTGATTTTCCACAGAGAGGAAGGGAGAGAGACAGAGAGTCAGAAACATCGATGAGAGAGAAACATCGATCAGCCGCCTCCTGCACATCCCCTACCGGGGATATGCCCGCAACCCAGGTACATGCCCTTGACCGGAATCGAACCCGGGACCTCTCAGTCCGCAGGCCGACGCTCTATCCACTGAGCCAAACCGGTTTTGGCAGGAGTGGCTTTTAGCAAGATGCAATTTTAAAAATAATGTCCAAGTTACTTGATGTGTTATCAAAAGATCACCTTAGATCACCCTGGCCGGGTGGCTCAGTTGGTTGAAGCACCGGCCTGTATACCAAAAGGTTCCAGGGTTCAATTCCTGGCCTGGTGTGTACCTGTGCAACCAATTGATGTTTTTCTCTCTCTCTCTGTCTCTCTCCCTCTCTTTCCCTTCCTCTCTCTTTCCCTTCCTCTCTCTTTCCCTTCCTCTCTCTAAACATATCCTCAGGTGGAAAGAAAATCACCTTATATTTACTAAAATGTTTAATTCTAAGAATCAAAGGTAGCCTTTGCCTCAATGCCCATTTCTTACCAAGACTTCTCCACTAACTGATTTACTTTTATCTCTTCTGTGACAGCTAGCCATCAGTGATGTAATGCAGTCTATATTTGGGATATCCATGGAAGTAGAACCCTATTTTTCAGACACAAATTTTGTGTGGCTTTTAAATAAGTTTTAAGTAGATCCTGACCTCATAGAGAAAAAAAAATGAGAACAAGTGACTAATATTCCTAAAAGAATCATAAAAAATCAGAACACTCTAAAGAATACCTTCAAAAAATGTTGACTAAAAGTCTTACCTTGGGATTAAACAAGTGACTGTGTTTAAAATCTCTTGGTTGGCATCCCATCCTTTCATTAGTCTCTGAGTATCTTGATATCATCTATGCATTTCAATCTTCTTTCTGACATTCTCTCAATAATTTTCAAAGCTACTCAATGGGCTGCTTTCAGAAAATCAATAAAGATGACTTAGACTTCTGTGCAGTGAAAGAAAAACAAAAGCTTAATTGGCCTAGCTGTGCCTTCTTATTTATTTAAATTAAAAGAAATAAGCTAATCTGTACTGAAGGCAGAATCCACCCAGGTGTGACCAACTGGTGTTACTTTATTTTTCTTGACAGTGATTTTGCAGAAATCCCTATCTTTTGTTGTTGTTGTAAATTTACAATAATCATAAAGCTCTTTTACTTTCTTTCTGTGAAAATTAGTGATTGGTAATTTCTAAGTATAATGCACATACCTAACATTCAACAGTTTGACATCTGTATTTTAAATAATTCAAATCACAGATTTCAACCTAAAAGCTTATGCTTTATATTCGGACATTAAATAATTTCAAACCCTTTATCATGTGGTCAATTGTTTCACTTTTCAAAAACAATTATTAATGATCACTGCAAACAAATGTCTTTGGCCATATCTTCAAAAACAAACAGGTGATGCATTTTCATTCCAGGGTCCTTCCGCGCGGTGACTGTGGGGCAAACATTGCGCTGTTACCCCCGCCCCCAGCCTTTCTCCTCCGTGGCCCCGTGACTGTGACTCTTGTCTGCGTGGCTCGGGGCCAACAGAAATGCCCATGGAAAGGCCAGCCCCTTCTGAACAGAGGGCCGACGGCCTTTGTGAAAGATGAGAAGACAAAGCCTAATACAGTGAAACGTCTTTGGAACATTTTCCAGGGAACTGAACATCTTGAGTGTTGGACGTGGGAACATGCTCCGCACAATGACGCGTTTCACTGCACGGGCCTTGCCCGGCATTCCAGCGCACCCCGCACGCCGGGCTCAGAAGCTGGCCGAGCCAGGGGGGGGCTGGTCACAGGCTCAGGGGGGCTGGCCTCCCGCCCCGCGTGGCTGCACAAAAGGGTGGATGACTTCCGTCTGAAACAGAGGCCAGGTCTGTTCTCAACTCCCCTGCCCCGGAGGAGGGATGAGAACGAATGCCCGAGGGTTACTTGAGCTGGCTCAGGTGGCTTAGATAAGGGCAAACAGCGCCTTTGTGCGCTGCCAAACCCACTTTCAGAGCGAACGGTCTCTGGCGAGGGTGAGCAGGCCACGCTGCGTGTCACCTCTAACTGCTGGGAGTAGGAGCTGGTTTACTTTCTTTCCTCCTTGTGCTTCGCTCTGCTAGATGCGTTTCTATGATGTGCTGTCGTATCATGGTTCTCGTGTTTGCAAGCCCCTCTTCTTATGCACAGTAATTTATTTTAGAACGTTGGAAACCTGAGGACGGCATCACGGAACACCAGGGAGCAGGATAGGCCATGCTGTGCTTTGATGTCAACATCGAGCCCCAGCCTCGTGGCTTTCTTGTTGTTTTTGTTTTTTGCTGTTTTCCCCCTGGAGAGCCTGTTTGGTGGATGCAAGAAATTCTACTCACTGGTGTTTTTGTTTTTTAAAATATATATTTCTTGATTTCAGAGAGAAAGGGAGAGGGAGAGAGAGATGGAAACATCAATGATGAGAGAGAACCATTGGTCGGCTGCCTCCTGCACACCCCCTACTGGGGATGGAGCCCACAACCTGGGCATGTGCCCTAAAGGGGAGTTGAAGTCAACACTCAACCACTGAACCACTCTGACCCCGCTGGTGTGTCTTTTTTTTTTTTTAATCCAATTACCTAGGAGTATTTTGATATTCAGATTACCAAGAATCTGTTGTAATGTGGCTCTGGGACACAACAGATCAAGATAGAGGCTAATGAAGACTGGGCTTCTTAGGAATGGATGATAAGTTTTAGCTGATTAAACAATGTAATTAACCAAGTCACGGGACAAGGCAGGAATGAGAGGACATCTTTTGAATTTAAAATTGTTTAAATTTTGCCCTGAAAATCAGAGGGAATTTTAAAAATACACAATTAGCCCTAGCTGGTTTGGCTCAGTGGATAGAGTGTCAGCCTGTGGACTGAAGGGTCCTGGGTTCGATTCCAGTCAAGGGCACATGCCAAGTGCGGGCTCCATTCCCAGTAGGGGGCATGCAGGAAGCAGCTGATCAGTGATTCTCATTATTGATGCTTCAATCATCTCTCTCTCCCTCTCTGAAATCAATAAAAAATATTAAAAATAAATAAAAATAAAAAACACAATTAAGACAAGTATTGTTTAAATAGAGGAGTAAATGGTTTTAGACATTTTAAATGGTATGCATGTATATATGTACATTTGGGGTTTTTCCTTTCCTGTTAGGATTAAGTAGCTTTTAGACTAAATTTATTTAGGAGTTGATTATTTGTTTTGTCCATAACTACCAAATTTTTGTAGCTCTTTTAAAAATTACTTTAGCACAAAGAATAGATGTTTTAGAAAAAGACGAATAATATTTTTAACAGTTTTTAATGCTTGGTTACAGAATACCAGTGGTCTAGCAAAACTGATAGAATCATGGGCACAAAAAGTGAGATGCTCTAAAAGGACTCAGGATACAGGAATGGCAGAATGAGATGACAAAATATCAAAGTCGGGGTAATTTCCAACTCTATTCACCACCCTACCCCACCTCTTCTGGGTCAATCTTCTAGCAATTGAGGGAGGGTGCCAGAGTCAGTTTTGATGTTTCAGAGGCTGCAGCAGCTCTATAACAAGCAAACGTTCAATAGTCAAGATTCTTGCTCTTAAAATACCCCCCGGCCACACTTCCACCGAGGATTTCTCATTGGTAGACAGCCTCTAAATAACCCCAGTGATCCCTACCCGCTGGTATTCATGCCCCTGTATAATGCCCTCCCCTTCCATGTGGGCTGGGTAAGGTGACCTGTCGTTTTCTAGCAAACAGAGTTCGGCAGGGGCAATGGATGCCGCTTACATGATTAGGTTACAGAGTGGCTATGGCTTTTGTCCTGAGCGCTTTCTCTCACTTGCTGAATCTAAAGAAAGCTAGCCATGTAGTGAGCTGCTGTTTGCTGTGAGAGGCACAGACCACAGCCAAGTAGCCCTCAAGAACCAAATCCTACCAGCAACTGTGTGAGTGAGCCCAGAATCAGACCCTCCACCACTGAGTTTTCACCCAAGACCTGAGCTCCCACCAACACATGGACAGAAACCTCCTAAGAGACCTGGAGCCAGAGGCACCGAGCAAGCAGCACCCAGATTCCTGACGCACAGAAACTAGGAGATAATCCTTTTTTCTTTTAAGCCACTAAGTTTTGGGCTACTTTGTGATACAGCCACAGATGAACTAACGCACCATTTTTATCCACTTCCATCCTTCTGAGCTCTTCAGTCCACATCACTTCCTCCTTCCTGCCCTGTCTCTCTCATGGCCATTCCCACATTCCTTTTCCTTTTCCTTTTTCTTTTTTTGTGGAACGATTTAAAACTATCTGTTTTATCTGTTTTATAGGCTCCTTTAGACCATGCCCCAGGGCTTCTCCTTCTTCACCTTAAATGACCAAAAAACAATTAAGTTTTCAACCAAAGAGAAACTGCAGTGCTGGCTGCTATAAGAACAATGTTCAGCTTCTATAAAGGAACAGTGAGTCATCCAAAATAAGGAATGTAGTTATGATTTCATCAACTTAAAAATACTCCAGCTTTCATACATTTTTATAAAGTTGAGATTACACACCCCAGTGATTAAACAATCACGGCCCTCATTACTTAAACTTTTTATAGTAATAAAACACTATTTTCAAATATTTTCGTTATTTTTGGCCTACCGTTGGATTTGGACTGTGGCTATCTGTAGGTGTGAGATATCAGTACCTGAGATCTTCAGGCTTTTCAGCCTCTGGGCTCTGCTGGTTAATTGTTTTGTTAATCCTCACAAAAGGATATTTTTCCATTGATTTTTTAAAAAATACATTTTTATTGATTTAAGAGAGGAAGGGAGAGGAAGAGAGAGAGATAGAAACATCAATGATGAGAGAATCACTGATGGGCTGCCTCCTGCACGCCCCCTACTGGGAATCAAACCTGCAACCTGGGCATGTGCCCTTGACTGGAATTGAACCTGAGACCCTTCAATCCGCAGGCCGACGCTCTATCCACTGAGCCAAACCAGCTAGGGCTCCATTGATCTTTTAGAGAGAGTGGAATGGAGCGGGAGAGACTGAGAGAGAGAGAAACATTGATGTGAGAGGGGCATATCAATTGGTTGCTTCCCACACTCAACCTGACTAGGGCCAGGATTGAATCTGCAACTGAGGTGAGTGCCCTTGACCAGAATCGAATCTCGGACCTTTCAGTCTGCAGGCTGATACTCTATCCACTGAGCAAAACCAGCTAAGGTTCAGCTGTTACTTCTATACCCCTAATGGAATGCCTTGTGCTGCCCCCTCCCTCTGATTGTGGAAATCCTCTCTTCTAGGATTTTGAAGGATACTGGAAGGTTTAGCCTCCCATTTGTCACTGTTCTCTCTGGAATCATTCCCACCCCTCGCCGCCCCGTCAGCCAGCTGACCTGCTCTTCTTGCCTTCAGTTTTCTTCTACTACAGGCCCTGCCCAGCCCTGCCCTGCTTTCTTAAACTTCCCCCAAATGCCACCAAGAGGCTGCCAAATGGAATACAGCAAAGCACAAGATAACAAACAACTTAATATTAAAAATTGGACATTTCCGGCAACTAGACTTCTCCAGGTTCTTGGATAAGCACAGCACAGGGAAGTTGCTGTGATCGACCTCCTTGGGTCCTATGTGCCCCTCCCTTGCTGCCTCCCAGCCTACCAAACCCTTCTCTCACATCTTGATATTTTTCCTCTAGTCCATGATTCATTCTCCACCACAACCATAATTTTCCTTAATTCGGGGAATTTAACTTGGTTTGGGTTAAACTTCTCTCATCCAGGTTGTGTCATAGTGGGGATTGGGGAGGGGTCTTAACTTCTCCCACCACTGAGTCCCAGACACATTCCTGTCTTCCTTCCTTCCTTCCTTCCTTCCTTCCTTCCTTCCTTCCTTCCTTCTTTCTTTCTTTCTTTCTTTCTTTCTTTCTTTCTTTCTTTCTTTCTTTCTTTCTTTCTTTCGTTCTTTGTTGTTAATCCTCACCTGAGGATATTTTCCCCATTGATTTTTAGAGAGAATGGAAGGTGGGGGGTTGGGGGGAGAGAGAGAGAAGAGAGAGAGGTGAGAGAGACACATCAATTGGTTGCCTCCTGCATGTATACCAACTGGGGCCAGGGATCGAACCTGCAACCCAAGTATGTGCCCTTGACCAGGTATTAAACCTGAGTGTGCCAGGCAATGCTCTAACCACTGAACCATGCCAGCCAGGGCCATGTGTTCTTTCCTGGATGTCACCCTCCTCAGCTCAAACTGTTCCCAGCCATTTGAAATCACATTTTAAATGTTGCATTAGAGTTGAATAAAAAGATTAAGTTTTTAAAAAAACCACATAAAATATATAATAAAAGTTATTTTTCCCATTGAAATCCTACTGTGTTTGCTAAAAAATATCAATGTACAAAGAAGTGAAGTGTTTTCTTAAGACTAGACCAAACGCCCAGACTATAAACTAGTGTCTGATCCATTTCAAGTAAAAGGTAACTGCTACTTTTATGATTGTTTGTTAGGACCCTCTTTGAAGATCAATTTCCATAATTTGGAATGCTCCTTCTATGGCTTGGCAAGTGATTGGCCAATAGTAAGAAGCTCTGTCTTCTCTCTCAGTGTCAAAGATCTGACAATGACATGAAACGTTTGGACGAGGCACTGCTGTAAATTATGCTTCATCTCGGGAAGCTAGATGAATATAAGACACTCCGCTTTGTAAGTGAAATAGAGAAAGACAAGCACCATATGACTTCACTTACATGTGGAATCAAAAGCACAAAATGAATGAACAAACAATGAATGTAAATATTTATATTCCATTATGAAAATACGTCTCCTCAGAGAAGTGAGAAGGGCTGGTCCCTGGCTGTGCACCAGGAAATGTTCCCTCTCTGCTTCCTCCTGGGGGCTCACCACACCCCGTGTTTTCAGAGAGACCTGGGAGTTTCTAGAGAAAATAACGTGAA
This sequence comes from Myotis nattereri, assembly GCF_964212035.1. Taxonomy (NCBI): domain Eukaryota; kingdom Metazoa; phylum Chordata; class Mammalia; order Chiroptera; family Vespertilionidae; genus Myotis; species Myotis nattereri. The sequence goes on along the minus strand of NC_138080.1, from coordinate 46,755,395 downwards.
GCACGCCTGGTGAACTGGGTGAGGGACAGGAAAAGGGCGCTGGGCGGAGGGAGAGTGTGATGAAAGAAATTTCCCACAGGTAGGTCTCTCCAGGCAGGAGAGAGAATTCAGCAGGAGCAGAAGGAAAGTGTGGCAAAGGGCACTGTATTCAACTAAAGACCTGAGGGTTAGCGTAGAGGGGTTTGCAAATCAGTAGTGTCTACTGACCCAAGTTGTTAGTACTATGCCCATTAAGTCATCCAACGAGCTGTTACACAAATTGTGTTGTCCTGTTGGCGGCCCTCCAGGGGGTCATCTCTTATCTCCCTTCCTGGTGTGAGTCTGAGTCAGAATGGCGGCACAGAGAAGGGAAGGGTAGTCGGGAGCCCAGGAGCAGTCGGGAGCAGACATTACCTGAATTCTTTGGCCAGAGGCCAACGTGGAGAGGGACTCCACTGGCTTGAGCAACAGCCAAGTTGGAACTTAAAGAGCAAAAGCCTGTGTGTGAAGATACTTAAAGTCACTAATCATCGAGAACGGCAAATTAAAATCACAATGAGATATCACCTCACACCTCTCAGAATGGCCATCATCAATAAATCAGCGAACCACAACTATTGGTGAGGGTGTGTAGAAAAGGAAACCCTCATGCGCTGCTGGTAGGAATGTAGATTGGTGCAGCCACTCTAGGGAACAGTATGGAGGTTCCTCAAAAAATTTGAAATAGAACTATCACATGACCCAGCCATTCTACTCCTGGGTATTTATCTGAAGAAATCTAAAACACTAATTTGAAAAGATATATGCATCCCTTTGTTCATTGCGGTATTATTTACAATAGCCAAGATATGGAAGCAACCTAAATGTCCATCAATAGACAACTGGATAAAATAGAAGTGGTACACATATACAATGGAACATTACTCAGCCATAAAAAGGAATGAAATTTTACCATTTGCAACAGCACGGTTGGACCTAACCGATATTATACTAAGTGAAATAAATCAGACAGAGAAAGACAAATACCATATGGTTTCATTTATATGTGGAAGCTAAAAATAAATAAATAAACAAACAAAATAGAAACAGACTCATAGTTACAAAGGACGGTCTGCGGGTTGCCAGATGAGAGGGAACTTGGGGGACTGGATGTAAAAGGTAAAGGGATTAAGAAGTATAAATTGGCAGTTCTAGAACAGTCATGAGGATCCAAGTACAGCATAGGGAACATAGTCAATACTATTGTAATATCTATGTATGGGGCCAGGTGGGTACTGGACTTATCAGGGAGATCACTTCATAAGATATGAAAGTCTAACCACAATGCTGTACACCTGAAACAAATATAATATTGAATGTCAAATGTAATAGAAAAAATTAAAGTTAAAATGGAGGGATGAAGAGCAACGGTATATGGGATAGCAGTAAAGGAAGCATGTGGGACTTCCAGAGATTCCTGTTGGTGGAGAGAAAAGAGGAGAAGTTTGGAAGTAGATTGATGTTCTGCGATTTCAAAGGTAGGAGGGGTATTAGGGGGAGAAAACCAAGGATTGAATGTTACTGTTGCACCACTTGCATTCACAGGCTGGGAAGTTGCAATAGCACAGCAGAGAATAGCTTCTAACTGTGACCACATGGGAGGATGCCACTCCTATTAAAAGTACCGTTTTCCCTAGCTGGTTTGGCTCAGGCTCAGTGGATAGAGCGTCGGCCTGTGGACCAAGGTCCCGGGTTCGATTCCGATCAAGGGCACATACCTTAGTTGCAGGCTCCTCCCCGGCCCGGGCCCTGGTCGGGGCTTGTGCAGGAGGCAATCAATGTTTCTCTCTGTCTTTCCCTCTATCTTCCACTCTCCCTAAAAATCAATGAAAAAATATCCTCAGGCGAGAGGATTAACAACAACAACAACAAAAAGTACCATTTTGACAAATGTGTTTGTTGACAATCAAACTTAGGTTTCAGCTGTAACAACTCAGAAATAATTAACCAGACTTGGGATTCTGCATTCTTGGCCATGAGGGGACAATAAGCACAGCAGTGACACTAAACTCTGGAACTCACTGAGCTTATCAACAAGTAGGGGAGAGTAATTCTGTGCCGTAGCATCACTGTGCAGATAATGAGAAAACTTCCGGGAAAGTGTTTGGCACATAGTAAGCCTGCAATTATATGTGTTCATTGCTCAGCGAAGACGATTTAACGGAACATTAAACTGGTGTGCAGAGAAAGACCACATAAACATCAGAGCAAATTCCAAAGGCTTCTGATATCCTCAGCGCCGCATGAGAAAAAGAGAGGACAGATTCTTTTGTAAGCCAGAGCGGGGAGGAAAGCTGCCTGCGTTGGAGGGAAGAGGGTGGCTTTTGGTCCTGATTCTGCTTCCTGCTCTCCTGTACCTTTCGGTTAGCTCCTTACGCAACCTCTCCCTGTATCAGATTGCTGGGGAAAAACCCCCGAGGGGCTCAGTCTCGGTAACAATAACTATTTGCACATTTGGAAGATGTGACCATTATTGTTGCTAAAACACTTGCTTTAATTATTTATTGTTTCTTAATGTATGGTTTAGCAATTAGGAGATAGCAATGACAATGTTTTGTGGTTTTAATTGTTTAAAAACTGTGTTTTTATAGAAAAAGCAACTGTGGGAAGTTGGGTTGACTGGACGGGCAGGAAATAACACCACTATAATTGTGGTGCCAACTTACCTGAATTCCAGCTAAATGAGCAGGAGGAAGACTATAGGCCCTTTTGTGAGCTGGCCTTGCAAGTCCAAATACAAAAAGTAAGGTCATGGTGGTCACACTTTAAATTTGGATTCATTGTGTGTGTTTTCTAAGATAATATTGGGGGTGGCAAAGGGGAAGGAGAGGGGTGACAAGACTAATATTATAGCAAATATTTATTGAGCAGATACCATGTGTCATGTACGGTGAAAAGCATTTTATATACATTATCTCCTTGGCCCTATAGGTAGGCATGACACTTCTCATTTTACAGAAAAAACAACTTGTCGATGTTACACAATAAGAGTGGTTGAGATGTAAAGCCAAGTCTGAGACTCCATTCCGTGTGTTTTCTATGATTGTTGCCTGAAAACAGAAATAAAGAGAAAGGATATAAAAATGTTTGGTGCTGCCCGGCTGGTGTGGCTCAATGGTTGAGCGTCGATCTATGAACCAGGAGGTCACGGTTTGATTCCTGGTCAGGGCACGTGCTGGCTTTTGGGGCTCAAACCCTAGTAGGGGGTGTGCAGGAGGCAGCCGATCAATGATTCTCTCTCATCACTGATGTTTCTATCACTCTGTTCCTCTCCCTTCCTCTCTGAAATCAATAAAAATATATTTAAAACAATATTTTGTGCTGAAACTTATAAAGAAAGATTTACTAGTACCAGGGTGCCAAAGCTCCCCAGTCTGCAAAGTGTGCTTAGTAATAGGATATTTGAACGCTAGTGGGTAATTTTAGCAAATTCTGACCTATATTCGCCTAGAGATACATACCACGGCTGAATGTTAGTTTCCAGTTTGTATTGCTTTTACGTCATTGCAGTGTATAACTTAATGCTTTCCTAAGTGTTGGTCCGGGATGTGTTTTGCAGGGCTGCTGCGTTGGCCTCCCCCTTGTACTGTGGACGTGGTGGTCAGCTCTGAAGTCGCTGTGAAATTAGCGAAGGAAGACAATAGCCACATGCCATTTGTGCCAGGCAGCAAACCCCGAGTTTCAGCAGAGGAGGCTGCTATTGTTTCATGAACAAAAGGCGTTTTGTCTAACAGAAATGCATCTGGTGGCCACAGCAGATCGTCTTTAATCCCCTGTAACCAGTTCAGTAGCTGTCACAACATTTTAGGATAATTTGGGCTTAATTTTAACTGCCCTCTTAGCCTGTCATGCAGCATACACAACTCCACACTTCGCTTTATTGATTAGCCTTGGTTTTCTTCCTTACTTTGGTTTTCTGGGTCTAATTTGTGGTCCCACTACTTGCCAGTCACCCAAGCAGGAAACCTGAGGTCATCTGACCCCTTGTAACCTCTGTTCAGCACATTTCCCAAATGTCCCTGCTCCATTCCTGTCACCTCTGCCGTAGTTCAGGTCCTCATTGTCACCTCCCTGAGCCACTTCAACAGCTGCCTGCTGGGGCCCTGTCCCCAGGCTTTTCGCCTCAAGCTCCTTCTCCCCACAGTCAAGCATCTTCTATTTAAACCCAAGACTGACCAGTCTCTGCCTGTTTAACACCCACCAAGGGTCCTCACTGCCTACAGAATCAAGTCCAAGCCCCTGGAATGGCTTTGGGCCCCATCTCCCCCTCTGGGCCATGACCATGACTATGACCTTCTGCAGCGCTGAACTTGTATTTTTGCTATGCACAGTTCTGTTAGCTGTTTCTCCCCTCTGAGCCTTTTTCTCAAGCTGTCCCCTTTGTCCAAAATGCCCTCCATGCCCACCCCATCCTCCAGCCCCCTCCCATCCCTTGCCTACAGTTCAAATGGCACTTCCTCTGGGAAATCCTGCCTCACCACACTGTGAGCCCTCACCCTCTGCTCCTGCCGACTCAGGGCATCCTCCTTTCGTTCCCATGTCTCCAGGAACAAATCTGGTGTTTTTAATATATATATATATATCTATCTATATATATCTATATATATCTATATATATCTATATATATATTTGTATTGATTTCAGAGAAGAAGGAAGAGGGAGAGGGAGATTGAAACACCAATGATGAAACAGAATCATTGATTGGCTGCCTCCTACACAGCTTTCCCTGGGGATTGAGCCTGTAACCTTGGCATGTGCCCTGATTGAGAATTAAACCATGACCTCCTGGTTCATAGGCGAATGCGCAACCACTGAACCACAACAGCCAGGCCTGTTTGTTTTTTTTTTAAACTCTAACCATCAACGCCCTCACTACATTTTATTGTAATTCTCTGTTGATGCATCTGTTGTCCTTCTTTAGAATGTTTAAAAGAAGAACAGAAAAAGGCCAATCAATGGCTTGTAGTAAAATACACAAGAGATATGATCAGATATGATAGAAAATAATGCAAGAGGCCCTTAAACATACGAAAAGATGTTCAATCTTGCTGATAACAAGAAAAATGTGAATTACTATGTCACTGTTTCTTACCTGCCAAAGTGACATAAATGCAAAAGTTTGACAACTTACACTGGGTGAGGCTATGGGGAAGTAGTCATTCTCAGACCCTATTGGTTGGAATACACGATGGTAAAACCAGCATAGAGAATTTGGCAACATCAAGCAATTTTATTTATGTTTTTCTTCTTTGGTTTGGCGATTGCACAGCTAGCAATCTATCTCAAAGTTGTACTGTAAAATATATGAGAAGATATGTGCAGAAAGCTATACTTTATAGCACTTTTTGTAATAGCAAAAGATTGGAAACAGCCCGTATGACCATTAATAAGACGTCTGGTTGAATAATTATGATAAGTCCATACAATAGAGTATTTTGAAGCTGTGCAAAAAATGAGAAGTAGTGATCCCACTTCTTGGAATTTATCCTAAGAGTACCGAAACACCAATCAGAAACAATATATGCAGCATTAGTTACAATAACCAAGATCTGGAAACAGCCCAAGTGCCCATCAGTAAATAGGTGGATAAAAAAGTGATGGTACATTTACACCATGGAATACTATGCAGGCATAAAAGAACTCTTACCTTTTGCAATAGCATGGATAAACCTGGAGATTATTATGCTAAGTGAACTAAGCCAGTCAGAGAAAGACAAATACCATATGATCTCACTCAATATGTGGAATCTAATGAACAAAATAAACTGACAAAATAGAACCAGAGGCATAGATACATGGAACAGATGGACAGATCTCAGTAGGGATAGGGATGGAGGGGATGGAATGAAAGAAGAGATTAGCCAAAGAACATATTATGTGCTACCCATATACACAGTCTGGTGTTGGCCAGAGGGAGGAGGGGCCAGAGGCGAGGAGGGGCCAGAGGCTGGGTGAAGGTGGGCAAAGGTAGGGGGAGGATGGAGACATCTGTAATAGTGTCAACAATTTTAAAAAATGAAAAATATCTTTATGTAACATCATAGAGTGATTGCCACATGTGTTAAGTGGAAAAGCAAGTTGGAAAAAAACATGTGTTTAGTTTGCTACTGTTTTTCTGAAAAAGGGGAGGGTATGAATATAAATATATATTTATAGTTTTTACAAGTTTTCCTACAAGAAAAAGGAATGAACAAGATGGAGATGACAAGGATAAAAACTAGACTTCTCTAAATAAATATCCCTGATTTTAAGGATTTTACTTTGGGACCATGTAAATATTTTACTTAATTATAAAATAATGGTTTAGCCAGGCTGGTGTGGTTCTGTGGTTGAGTGTCAATGTGGTTCTCAACCTTCCTAATGTCGCGAGCCTTTAATACAGTTCCTCATGTTGTGGTGACCTCCAACCATAAAATTATTTTTGTTGCTCCTTCATAACTGTAATTTTGCTACTGTTATGAATCATAATGTAAATATCTGATATGCAGGATGTATTTTCATTGTTCGCGACCCACAGGTTGAGAACCGCTGAATTAGAAGGTCACAGTTTGATCCCCAGTTTGGACACATGCTCAGGCTGTGGGGTGCAGGCTTGATCCCCAGTGTGGAGTGTGCAGAAGGCGGCCGATCAATGATTCTCTCTCATCATTGATGTTTCTATCTCTCTCTCCCTCTCCCTTTCTCTCTGAAATCAATAAAAACATATTTTAAAAATAAAATAATTGTTTAAATCTCTAAAAAATGAAACAAAACAAAAAAATTTGAACCTAAATATGTAGTGAGTTGGCAGAATAATTTCATAGGGAAGAACTAACTCTGATTTTTCTCCTCTATTTTACTTCCCTCCAGTCTTTTGCCACCAGAATTGCTGACCCTAAGCCCACAGTGGATTGTGAGATTTGTAACAGTCTTTAAGGCAAAGCGGAAGCCTGCATTTCCCATGATGGATTCATAGGAGGTCCCCAGCCAAAAACCACGATCTCCTCTATTTTCTGCTTTTGTTACTAAAAAGTTAATTTTCCTCATTCAGGTTCTTCCTTCCTTTCTCTTTTCAGCATCATGCAAACTTCAAATGACGACCCAGTGGGCAGGTTCCCATCTTCCACTAGGAGGTTTCAAACCTGGATGCCGTGGAACATGCCAGCTCCAAGCACACAAATAGGTCATTTTCAGAGAGAAGCTTTCACCTGACCATAGAGACCCCTTGACTATAGTCACCAGAACTAGGTCACCTAAGAAAGAATAGGCAAGCTTCCGAAACTGCAGAGGGCCCACGTGGAGATCAAGAAGAGGCACGCAGGTCATGACCAAAGGACATGACAGGACGGTGTTTTCTACTGAGAAAGATCAGTAGCCAGGACTCTGGTGAGAAGATGAGCAGCTGAAACAAGAAGCACTCCTGTCTGTGTCACAAGTCAGTTCTCTGGAAGTTGCGGGGCAAGATGCTTATTTGGGATCTACATCTGTGGACAGAAAGAGGCTGGAGTAGGATTGGGCAGAGGAAGAAGCTGACCTGTGATGAGGACTCAGCCAGGCCTTGGCCCACCAGGGAAAGAACTGTCTAAGTAACAGCCGATATGACTGGCTGTTTGAGCCCCACCTCACTTAGTCCCCTGACACCGGCTGCCCGCTAATAGAGCTTGACCTCAGACAAAAGAGGCAGCTCCCTGCAGCTTAAGCAGACCCTGAACTTGCTGACAGCTGGAGGCCGTCTGCTGACAGCATTTCCCGCAGCTGAGATACAGCCCTTCCTTGAAGGCGGACCGCTGGTGCATCTCTCTGCCTCCTGCACTAGTAAACATAGTGTTTTATGTTCATGTCTCTCAACAAACAAAAGAGAGCCCCGTATATTTAATGCTGAATTTGAAATTACTATTAGAATTTATATGCCAGGGATTATTAGGTGGTCAGCATTATATTTTTGGGCAGTCTGGAATTTACTGTTCATTCATTCATTTCACAAACATTTTATTAAATATCTGTTGCATAGCAGTCTCTGAAAATCGAGGTCTGGATAAAAATGCCTTTTCCATAAACTCCTGGGAATTAGATTCTAGTGGGAAGGCAGACAAAATAGACAAAACAAAGTGGTAAGAGTTAAAAAGATAGGTATACACAATATACCATAGAAATTAAAGGGGCGTGAAGGAGAAAATGCTTAGCTATGCCTGCAGGCATCTTCCTAGAAGAGGAGGTGTGGGCTCTGGCTTGGAGGACAAGAAGTATTTGCATACAAATGTTATAGGAAGAACCAATTGCATGTATAAAGGCTCAGAAGAATGAAATTTCGAGTTTCTCATATTATGGGCACCATAAATAGATTGCTTATGACCAAGGCACAGATTGTGTTTAAGGAAGTATTAGAACTTGGGATTGGAAAGAAATATATATACAACTAGAGGCCCAGTGCATGAATTCATGCACCAGTGGGGTCCCTCTGCCTGGCCTGCAGGATTGGGCCAAAACTGGCTCTCTGACATCCCCTGAAGGGTCCCAGATTGTGAGAGGGCACAGGCCAGGCCAAGGGACCCCACCAGTGCACTATCGGGGCCAGGGAGGGACATGGGAGGTTGGCCAGCCAGGGAGGGACCACAGGAGGGCTCCAGGGCATGTCCGGCCTGTCTCTCTCAGTCCCGATCAGCCAGACCCCAGCAGCAAGCTCATCTGCCAGTTGGAGTGCCTTCCCCTGGTGGTCAGTGCACATCATAGTGAGCAGTTGAATGGCCTTAGCATATCATTAGCATATTACACTTTGATTGATTGAATGGCCGACCAGATGACGGGACACTTAGCATATTAGGCTTTTATTATATAGGATAGTTTGGTGAAGACCAAAGGAAGGGGAGGCTGGAGCGAGTGAAGGTGGGCAAAGGGGAGAAGTAGAGGGGCATCTGCAATAATGTCAACATTAACATAATTTCGTCTACTCCAAGTTTTCTAAATGCAGTTAACCATGCTTTAAGGTTTTTGCTTGCTTTTTTTTTTGCAAGAACACCCCTCTGCAGAACGTTCTTTGGGCAATGTTGATTGACCCTGCCAGGCCATTTGTGACAAGCCTGTTATAGATCTAGTACCTGAGAAGGTCTGTTCTGACTTGATATTCATAGATAAAGAAAATATATTATTGGATACAATTCCTGGGAATACTACCACTGCATCTGTCCGTTCTTGGAGGTTGGAATACTGAACTCTGTTGGAAGGAACACCCTCTCTCTGTCATAAAGAGTCCTTAGCAACCAGTCTGTTGAGACCACAGACAGGGAGAGTAAAGACCACAGTGCCTTTGAGTCTTGCTGGTGCAGATAAACTGTTCTGAGGAAGCTGAGGAACCAAATCCAGTGGCACAGTTCAGGCCTTGGCCATAATGTCTATTGCATATCGAGAGCCCATCTCTGCCACAGTGGGAAAACGCATGATTTTTACAGGTAAAGAGATTTTCTGTATGCTTTCACAAGGAGATCTAAACTTTCTCCCTCACCCATACGATGCTCATATGTGATACTCACATAATGGATACAAGAATTGGCCCTGATCAGGTAGCCCAATGGGATAGCAGCAGTTCTCAACCTGTGGGTCACGACCCCTTTGGGGGTCGAACAACCCTTTCACAGGCGTCGCCTAAGACCATCGGAAAACACATACATAATTACATATTGTTTTTGTGATTAATCATTATGCTTTAATTATGTCCAATTTGTAACAATGAAATTGGGGGTCACCACAACATGAGGAGCTGTATTAAAGGGTCGCGGCATTAGGAAGGTTGAGAACCACTGGGTTAGAGTGTCATCGATATGCCAAGGTTGTGAGTTTGATTCCCTGTCAGGGCACATATAAGAATGAACCAATAAATGCATAAATAAGTGCAACAACAAATTGATGTTTCTCTCTCTCCTCCTCTCTCTCTCTCTCTCTCTCTCTCTCTCTCTCTCTCTCTCTCTTTCCTCTTTCTCTCACCAACCAATAAATAAAAAAGAATGACATAATCATTTTATATATATTTATTTTGTATGATATTGCTACTCTTATTGTGCATACTCAGCCTGGGCATCAACACTGCACCTCCTCAAACAGATCTGTGACATCCCAGTTCTCACTATAGCTGAGCTTTCACAAATTCTATATCATAAAGTTTGTTGTGTGTAAGAGGAACTACTTTGATGCTAATAAAAAGTACCTTGATCAAATTTTAATTATTATTGATTTAAGCTTCACGTACTTTTATAAACTTGACATATCTGCTTGACAACACTTTAAGCAAGGTGTGCATTTGACCTAGTAAAATTGTTGGCTTGCATTTTGTTCCTTTAACTTGTTGGAAATGATTTGGGTGGCGTATGTGTGTAGAATTAAAATAAGATGTAATTAAATGGAATCTACTAGTTGTGATAAGTCTATAAGAAAGAAACTAAAATTCATCTTAATTCTTTTATAAGTTTAAATAATGAGCATATTTTATGAGCATATCCCCTTGCTTCTATGTCAACTCCCACTCCAGTCATCAGAAATCTGGCCCCAGCTATTTGCCATTGACTGACTTGTTTACATGTACATGTGTACAAGGATCAGAATTGTGAACCTGTACTCCATGACCAGCAAACAAACAAAACAAAAAGAACTTTATCAACTGGAGTAATGTGCTTCCTTGCGGTTCCCTTTGCTTAAAATATACAGGTTCTACTCATTTCCAAAGTTACTTAGGTCATCTCCTCTCCCCACCGCCCCCTCCTCCCCCTTTCAGTGCTGCCGTGTAATACAGTTAGATTCTCTTGTCACAGACTGAATTTTTTCCTGGAATCTCCTAAATGATTTTTTAAAAATTTATATACATCAGGTTTGTTCTTTGTGCTGTAAAATTTATAGGTTTTGACAAATCCATAGGTTCCATACCCATCATTCTAGAATTGTATAGAATAGCACCGCCACTCTAAACATCCCTGTGCTTCAATCTACTCATTTCCTTCTCTTCTCTTCCCAAACTCCTGGCAACCACTGATCTTTTCCTTTTTTTAAAAAAAAAAATTTCTTTATTGTTTAGAGTATTATATATAGTATTACATATGTCTCCTTTTTCCCTCTTGAACTCTCCCTGGCCACCAGCCCCCCTCCCCCCGCCCCCCCCCCTCCACTGTGTCTGTGTCCATTGGCTATGCTTATAATGCATGCATACAAGTCCTTTGGTTGGTCTTTTACCACCCCACTCCCCTGCCTTCCCTCTGAAGTTTAATGGTCTGTTCAATGCTTCTCTGTCTCTGGATCTATTTTTGTTCATTAGTTTATGTTGTTCATTATATTCCATAAATTAGTGATATTTATCTTTCTCTGACTGGCTTATTTTGCTTAGCATGATGCTCAGGTCCATCCATGCTGTTGTGAATGGTAAAACTTCCTTCTTTTTTATAGCAGCATAGTATTCCATTGTGTAGTTGTACCACTGTTTTTTAATCTACTCATCTGATGATGGGCACTTAGGCTGTTTCCAAATCTTAGCTATGGTAAATTGTGCTGCTATGAACATAGGGGTGCATATGTCCTTTCTGATTGGTGTTTCTGATTTCTTGGGATATATTCCTAGGAGTGGGATTACTGTGTCAAATGGAAGTTCCATTTTTAATTTTCTGAGTAAATGTCATATTGTCTTCACAGTGGCTGCACCAGTCTGTATTCCCACCATCAGTGCATAAGGGTTCCTTTCTTCTCCGCATCCTCATCAGCACTTGTTGTTTGTTGATTTGTTGATGGTAGCCATTCTGACAGGTATGAGATGGTATCTCATTATTGTTTTGATTTGCAGCTCTCAGATGATTAGTGACTTTGAGCAAGTTTTCATGTCTCTTGGCCTTCTGAATGTCCTCTTTTAAAAGGTGTCTATTTAAGTCCTTACCACTGATCTCTTCACTGTCTCTATAGCTTTGCCTGAATGTCATGGAGCTGGAATCATACACTGTGTAGCCTTTTCGGGTTGGCTTCTTTCAGTTGCCAGTATGCATCTAATGTTCCTGCATGTCTTTTTGTGGCTTAAGAGTTCATTTCTTTTTATCACTGAATAATGTTTCATTGTCTGGATGTACCACTATTTGTTTCTCTACTCACCTATGAGAGGAAGTTTGGATTGCTTGCAGTTTTTAGCAATTCTGAAAAAGAGTTCTATAAACATTTGTGTGCTGACTTTGTGTGGCTATGTTTTCAAAATCAATCTGGTAAGTACCTAGGAATGTGACTCTGATCCAAATCCAAGAGATTTATGGAATAATTAATAGAGGATGCTCAATTTAAAAGGCACCATAAGAGATCATCTCATTTAACCCATCATTTTTCAGTTGGGGATGCTGAGGTCCAGAGAGCTAAGTGACTTGCTCAAGATCACACAGCCTTGGTCAGAAGGCTGTAAACCTCTGCCTGCCCCCTTTTATATGATGTGTTAATGTGTATTACATCCGGATATTCGACTGAATAAAAATAGGAATGTATTTAGCCAGCCATCCTATATCTACCAGAAAATCTGCTCATGTAAACCAAGAATATTGCAGAATTCTACCTTATAAAGGAATGATCACAATTTCTGTTAGAAATGTATGAGAATTGGAAATACTCTCTAGGACATGGCTGAAAGCAATATGATGAATGAAACTATAAGTGGTAGGAGAAATACTACATAAATGTGTATGTAATTTTGAAAAGCATTGCTCCATTAGCCTGGGTTTCAGACCCATTTATTCATCTCATTTTTTTGCCCCGTGAAACTGCCACACTAATAGTTATGTCTCGAATTCAATTATTTTAAAAATAGAAAATGACTTCACACTGAACTGCCAGTGGTTTCCTTTTTGAAGAAAGAATAAAATATTCCTGACTGTAAATTCACCGTCAGTCTCAACACTATAATTCACGAAGCAAATACTTTAGATTTGTAAAAATGAAATTATGACAAAAGCTTACACATTTTAATGGCACTGAAACATTTGGGTGGCTAATCTGCATTTTATTCTATAATCATAGAATGTGATTTGCCTGAGGGACAGCAGTTCCAAACCAATCCTTCCCTAAACTGCTGGTCATCTAAGTCATCGCTAATGCGATTTGCAAGAAAAAATCATTAGTTGTTGCTACCACTTTGAAAACATCTAAACCAAGAGAACTTCTAAGGACAAGCTTTGTCTTATACTCTAGTTTTTCTGTGTTGTTTTGTGTGTGTGTGTGTGTGTGTGTGTGTGTGTGTGTGTGTGTTTAGAATAATAAATGCCTTTATTACATAAACTAAGATGGAAAGAAAGACTTATTTGCCTTTCTGGATTTTGATTTAACTTTCCAAAGTTGATACCCTATAGATTACATTAATATAGCCTCTTTAAATCAGGAAGAAATACTCAGGATTAAGCAAAAAAAAAAAAAATGTTGTTGAAACTGTGCTTGAAAAAATTCTTTTGTCAAAGACGAGTTGATTGTTTAGTGTGCAACCTTATAGGAAATGGAAGTAAGCATGAAGATCCTATTTCAGGGAACCACGGTGGTAAACTTAGACACAATTTTGGCTTTTCCTCTTACCCTTTCTCACCTCAGCTTTCACATCTGTAACTTGTGAATAGCAGCACCTATTCCATAAGGTTTGCTATGATGATTTAATGAAACGAAGGTGCCTGCATAGACCACAACTTTAACAACATTTAAAAAACTTTTCTTAAGTAGTTATACTAATTTTTTCCTTGAGAAGCTCATTATCTGGAGGAGGGAGGTGCTGGGAGAGAACACAAAAATCACCCTTAAAATTCTATTTTTTCATAATAAACCAACAAAGTACAGTTTATTCCCAACGTCTGAAGATTTAAGCAAGCTTTTAAAGGGTACAGAGAGCAATAATCTAAGATGATCTAAACGAGTGGCTTTGAAACTGTTACGTGTATATTAATCACCTGGGGAGTCCTGTTAAAATGCAGATGCTGGTTCCATTGGTCTCGACTTGGGAGCCTGGGAATCTGCAATTCTACCAAATTCCCAGGTGATGCTGTGCTGTGGTCCAGGGACCACACATTGAGTAATGAGGATCTAAACTTGTCGGCTTCACTATTTACTACTGTGACCTTGGACAAGATATTTTCCTCTCTGTGTCTCAGCTATAACATCTGTAGAACAGCAATAATACCCCCTACATAGGGTTTCTAGGAATTTCAAGTGAGTCAAAGTACACAGAATACTTAGAACAGTACCTGGCATGTGGTGAGTGCCATGTACGTGTTAACTACTATCATCTGACGCAGATCACTAGCAATATCAGTAGACTGCGGGCTAGTGAAGTCATTGGCCCAGAAGCATGGTGTTTCTAATCATTAGAGCCCACACAAATATATATATTTGTTTTACCTGTTCACTATTGGCCTTTTGGATTTTCCTATAAATCTGACCCAAATAATACTGAAGAAAACAAACTCCATGAAAAAGCTATTATGGTAGAATGGCAGATTTTGGAATATTACTTATAAACCTCATTAATGCCTGTAATCTCAGTTGATGGAAACGACATGTCATTCTATGGTCAGGAAGAAGAGAAAGAGCTGCATTGGGTGCCCCAGTGGGAAGTCTTTCATTATAGACATTACATTTGTCTCCTTATTTTGTGTTTGTTTCCTTCTTCTGTCCCCCCGCCCTCTCCTGCAAAAGGAGAGGAAGCACGTGTTGAACTCCAGCAAGGAAGCACTTTACTTTGGACACCCGCTGGGCATGATCCTCGTCAGTTTCACTCACGGGGAGTGGCAAAAAATGAAGTGCCACACTGTCTTGCTAACCCCAATTGCCAGCACTTATCTCAGAAAAGGGCAAACCTCTCACAGAGCTTAATAAAAGGTCCCTTTGATCACAAGTATCATCTTTAAGAGAAATACGCTCCAGGAACAGTCCGAGGCAGATAGAAGCTTATCCATACCTCTAAGCATAACGCCACGGAAAGGCACCGCAACTCGAGTATCTGCTCAAATCATGTATGTGGGGCAGCAGTTTCTAAAAGAAAGGAAATAATTTCTGGAAACTACAGAATTGCAGGAGAGGCGGCCATGTAAAGGGAAGAAATAGCTGCACTGCTTGCCCCTGCTCTGTAGCCAGGCTCTGATGTCGCGTGGAGACCTACCACCTCATCTCCAAGCAGAGTCTGAGGAGGACGGAGTTTCTCTGACAAGGACCTAGAACCAGCTGAAGAAATCTGGCAGAGCCAAGGGGAGATTTGGTGTATTCCTAAACCTCATTCTCATTAGCCAAGGGACCTGCCTTGGGGAGGGAGGTGGGAGCGCCAGAGGACAGAGCCACGAACCCTAAGCAGCTGGAATAAATAGACGCAGCAGCTCCCAAGTTCAGTAAACAAGGATGGAAACTCACCAGTGCATAACTGGGGGAGGGAGGTGGCTACCGAGGAGAAAAGATCCACGGTGAGCCATGAGATGTGAGCCACATCCAGTTTGGGGTTCTTTGTCACATTCTACTACCAATAAAACGAAGATCTCCCTGGAGGGCTCTCTTAGCTGACCACAATCCCAAATCCAGGGCACTGATTCTCAAAATTTAATATGCTGAAGAACCACTTATGGAGACTCCAAAAAATATATGTACTTTTATTGGTTTCAGAGAGGACGGGAAAGGGAGAGAGAGACACACACATCAATGATGAGAGAGAATCATTGATTGGCTGCTGCCTGCACGACCCCTACTGGGGATCGAGCCTGCAACTCAGGCATATGCCCTTGCAGGAATCGAACCCGGGACCCTTTCAGTTTGCAGGCCGGCGCTCTATCCACTGAGCCAAACTGGCTAGGGATGGAGACTTTTTTGAATCCAGAATTCCCCAAATTCAGAGTTTCTGGGGCCCTAGCACCTGCATGTTAAACAAGCACACCAAGAGAAAGCGATACAGGCTGCCACGTGGCACAGCAGGGGAACACAGTAGGCCCCCGGGCAATAGGAGCTGTGCCCATTCTACTCCTGGAAGCTCACACGCCCTCCAGTTCCATTACTCTGCGAGGTCTAACTTGTCTCCAGTTAGAAGATCAGAAGTCTCAGCTCACAGCCACTGAATTTTAAAAGTAATTTAGAAACCCACAATTTTAAAAAGAAGAACAGAAACATTTGTATACTTCAAATTAATGTGCATTATATCATTCTGTAAGTGATCATATAAAAATGAACTAAAAATTTCAGCCCAATGAATTATGTCACTGATGACAGGATAATTAGGAATCTAAGTAGTCAAAATGTATGCAAACAAAGCTATCTGAAGTTTAGGAAGATTAGTGAATAAATGTTGACAGCATTCGCGTCTGACAAATTCTTTGTTCATAGCAAGGAAATAATACCTCCTACATCTCTTTCTATTAGAGGTTTTTCAGACTCGTTCAAACTCCAGTTTACAAGCTAAGTAGCTGTTACCACCCTTTTTCACAAAACAGAAGCAGAACAAAGTAGACATGCTAGTCATGTGGGTTAAGTAAAGAAATTTTTTTAAAAAGCAAATCTACGATTCTACAATCCTAGGAACTGATGTGGTAAATCTCATTCATGTCCTTTCCTGAGGCTTGTGTGGCCACTTAGAACACAGGATCCACCTTAGAGCCACACTCACTTCCCCATCACCACCCTTCACATGGTATGCATGTGCCTATGCACGCACATACCCACCCTTTGACGTGTGGAAATGCCCTGAAGAATGTCGACGCCTCTTGTCTGCAGGGATACAAAAAAAAAAAAAAAAAAAAAAAAAGATTGCTTATCATTGACCTGGGACATATAATTACTCAGAAGATAAATATTGAGATGAGAGTTTGCAGTAAATCCTCAATACTGTGATAACTCCACCTTTGCTTCCCAGGGAGGGGCGTGCTCCGGAAACACTGTCTAGCTATGGATTATTGTGTGTGAGGACTATACACTAGGAAGTTATTTACATTCGTCTACATACAGGTCAGGAACCCCATTAATCATTGTTAAATAAACAACTCCCTGCTGCTCCTCCCCCAGGGCGCTCTGAGCCCTGACAGCGGCCAGGGGAAGCTGTCATTCACCACCAGCCTGGAAGGTTGCAAGCCTCTGCACTCATGGTTTGGAGTTTGAGGCCCATGGGCGTCCTGGCCCACAGCATTTTCATCTGGCTGCAGTCACAGTGTTAATGGCTCTGGAGGACGACTTTGGAAGAGTGATAGCCTTTTGCAACATCCAGCCTTTAGGCCAGACTGTCTCAAACATTATCTCCAAATTTGGATGAGAGTTTGTCCAGCCATTTCTGTGTGATGATGTAACAAACTCAGACAGAAACTACATGTGAATGTTCACCTCACCACTGTGATTCACCTGACCTGATGACGGAGTGCTGAGCTTAAAATGTTTTGACTTTGAAACATACATGTGGGGGCTGAGAGTGTGCCCAAAGGCAAATTATGTCTTGAACAGAAAGGGCCGTCTCTTAAAGCAGAGAGTTCACCGAAGGTGGGAGAGGGTAGTGCCACAGATAAATGGAAAGGGAAAAACACCACAGCCCTGCCAGGCCCAGGGCAGAGGGTTCAAGGTCAGGGCTACTTCAGTTGGCCGGCCCTCACTCTCTCACATCTCAACTAGACACAGTGGAGCAGATGACATTTTGAGCAAGTGACTCCTACCAATGGCAGCTTCAACAATGTCTACCATGATGGCCATTCTTGTAGTCAGTTCATCAAAAGGGATCACAAATATTTAGATCTCCTATCTCCTCCCTTCACCAAAGGACTGGTATCAACCTTTAACCCCTGTACCCACTCTGCAATCTCTCCCTATTCTCTTCTTTTCCACAGTTACAAAAATAGCTGTGCAGAGATCACCACAAACCCTAGTGGATCTTTGTTTACATTTTTAAAAAATTGATACCAAAGGAGACATTTAGGGAATCTTGACAAGAGCTTTGAAATTCAGCCCCAGTACAGAGCTGGTTTCCTGTGCCCTCTCCCACCCGCACCCGGCAAATCCAGCAGGCCAGAGGGCTAGTGTCGCCTCCTTGGACATTTACCTTGTTCTCTTCTCTGGCTTTAGCTTCTCCTGTTGTCCCACTGGGGAATTTGTGTCGTAGTCACACCCACATTCCTAGGAAGACCAACTGTCTCAGTTTACCCAGTTCAGGGAGCTTACTGGACACTGAGTTTTCAGTGCAAAGACTGGGATGGGTTGGTCACCCTAACTCTGACCCTTAGTTGCGGCCCTTGCCAGGCCAGCCTCACCAGGTCAAGGTGCAGATAGAATTCGTCATCTGAGTTCTGCACAAAGCAGGATGGGAAGTGTTCATGATGTCAGGACACCAGGCATGAGTTGCCTCATATATAAGTCATTGTTAACTTCCTCCCTTGCACTCCATCAGAGAAAGAGGGGAAGGTCCAGGCTATTCCACAGAAATGCTAGGTAGATGTCTACCTACTCTGATGCAATCTTGCCCAGTTACATAAGGTGGTAATCACTGGCCTCTTTACCTCTGACCTGGAACTGTGGTTCCCCTTGACTAAAGACCAGTTGCATCAGCACATCTACTGTAAACCCAAGAAGACCACCCTGAATCTATCTCAACGTCTTTCCAGCAACAATATGGCCTCAAATTTTTCAAAGAGAGCAAGACCAGCATTCTGGGCCATTATACTTGCTTGGGGTAAAAATAAAAATCTCTCCCTTTTTATGTTCTGAACTTTATTCCCCCCCACTCCCCCTGTTTAATGATAGCTGTTCATGTATTCGTCCAGCTCCCATCATTAGTTGATATGTATTAACTAATGTTAGAGTCAAATAAATCATGTCAAGTGCAAAGAAGAGGACCACCATAACATGTTAGCTAGACTGAACTCGTGGCCACAACCTAAATGTGGTGGGTTTGTGCTGTCAACTTACCTAAGCTAGAACTGTGTTTCCCAGAATGCTTTGCTCTGCATAGCTTTGGAGTAGGCTGGGCCGCAAAAGACATTTGTGTGCAATGTGGAAGGCGGATGTGAAGTGATGGACACATTTTTGCCATGCTCAGAAGGTGGGTGCGGGCCACCAGGGGATGTTGCAGCCCATACTCACTGTTGCTGATAAGTTGGCTCACCTCATTGGTCTGGGGCAGCTCCTTCAGAGCATTCCAAGCTTCCTTCTTCAGCTTCATTGATTTCTTTTTAAAATATATTTTTATTGATTTCAGAGAGGAAGGGAGAGGGAGAGAGAGATAGAAACATCAATGATGAGAGAGAAATCATTGATCGTCTGCCTCCCACACTGGGGATAGGAGACTGTAACCTGGGCATGTGCCTGACTGGGAATTGAACCATGACCTCCTGGTTTATAGGTTGACGCTCAACCACTGAGCCACGCTGGTTGGGCAGCTTCATTGATTTCTGGGCCAGGTATTTAGCACTGTGACAAAAAGGCCCATTTTTCACTTACATCAACCAATTTGGAGGCTTAGAGGCATAAGAGACCTATTTGGGTCCAGTTAATCCCTGTAGGTTGCAATTTATCTTACAAACCCACATTGCCTGGACCCACTGCTTTGATGTGTTGCTTGTTAACCAGCATCTGAATCACTTTGCTGACCTGGTGGGGGTCGCCGCTCAGGGCTGGGTATACCACGGCCAGAGTTGTTCTTGTGAATCTGGGTATTTTGGCGCTCCAGCTGGGGGTGAGGAGCAGGACTTCTGGGACTCACCTTCTTCCTGGTTCCAGCTTCAAAGGCTAGGCAGACGGCACCAAGGGCCACCTAATGTGGAGTACACTAAAAACGTTTGTGGAGGGAAGGCATGAATGAGCTGAAGGGTTGACAATTCCTTGAGAAGTTTGCAGTCTAAGGCCTTTTCCTCCATCATACTATCTAGGCTCGATTTATATGTTTCACCAATAATTCTGCTATCGAGAGAGTCATCTGGATACCTGTTTATCTCTAAACCGGGTCAATAATGATCTCAGCACAGAGGACAATGCAGAAGGAAGGCACCATTATTCACTACTTTTGTTCATTTCTTTCCCTGGGGTAGATGAGTGTGCTGTTGGAAAGAAGAGGGAGTCCTCCATAAGATCTTCCTCTCTCATCCAATACTGCTTTCTCCATGTTGTATATGGTTTGTTCACTAACAGAGCGCTGCTGAGAGCAACATCCAGAAACAGATTTTAGACAAGAAGCTTCTGTCCACCTGCTTCCTCCAACCTGTATTCTAAGCACCCAGGCGCTCCTCTCTCCACCCTCCTACAGAGCTTTCCAGGGCACTGCTTGCTCGTGGTCCTGCTCTTTTAAGACAGAGATTTGCTTTTTAGTAGAAATAGAAAAGTAAAGATATTGCAGATGCATTGTGGGAAGCAATGGGAGGGGATCAGATGGTTCAAAGGGAATGCATTTAACCCCCTCCATCTTCCAGGGTCCCAGCTGCTGCTCACGGTGTGTCTCTGTGGGAGGCAGTCTGCTGTAAGAAACACGAGAAATGGAGAGCACAGTAGGACTCCCCACTTTAGCCTTTTTAAGTGACAAACAAGTGTGAAGTAAGGAGGCTGCAACCACAAGGGGTTACCAAAGAAAACGTAGAAAAATAACTCAGAAAAGATGGCAATCTACAAAGTCCTCCTCCCCAAGAGAGAAGGGAAAAGAAAAGAATAACAGAATTCATCCTTTCCCTTTTTTTATTAACTAGAAATTAGAAACTAGAAAAAGATCTGTAGTTGTTAAGTCGTTGCATTTCTCCCCACTGATAATTAGCACCAGATGGAGCAAAATAATGTCATTTTATAATTTGTGGACACTGCAATAGTAAGTGGGTTAAAGAGAGTTCAGCTAATGGGTCCACGTGTATCGCTTTCATTTCTTCGTCTGCTGCCAGCAATAGCCAGCATTTGAAGAGGGTGGGCAACTGTGAGATGTTTCATATGAAACTACACATGTCACCGTGGTCTGACGAATGGAGACTGGCAGTGATATTGGAAGTCTGCTTAACATTCCATTTCTCTTATACAGACAGCAGGAAAATGGAACTGAGTCCCATCCCCACATTTCACATGCATTTGATTGTAGGCTTATACTTTTTAAATTACAAATTCTAATTTTTCAGACCTGTGTGCTGACTTCATTGATCTTTCCAAGTCCTGCACAAGGCCCATATTTTCCATGACTAATTCTCATCGATCACGCCTTTCATTGTATTTCTTTTTTAATGAAAGGCAGCCTGCCCAGCTCTGGGCTAGTTGTTCCGTGTGTAGGACAGTTTTCTTACGTAGATTATAAGTTCTCTGAGGGCCGGATCAAGCCTGATCATTTTGCCTCATCAGCCTAACACTGAGCATGTAGTAAGCACTTAGGCAACTTTTAAATAGCTAACATCATTAGTCAGTTTAATTTCACAAGATTTTAGGTTTTAATATATGTTATTCATATTTATGCATAAATTACAATGCAAAGCAATATATAAAACGGAATTTTTTTTGTTCCAACTCTCTCCTTTCTAACAGACTATTTCTCTTCTGTTGAGCTAGCAAATCTTGACACCTTTGTATTACAATATTTGCAAAGGCATAAAGACAAATGCCCGGAAGTTGTACTATTGTTCCTGGCTTGTGATTAAAAAAAAACAAACTAAGCAATAACTAAATTTCAATTCTAAATGCTTTGCTACACTTGTAAAGAAAAGTGTTTCTAAGTGAAAAATTATTAGCTGTATTTAAAAAACTGAATCAGCCTGGCCAACATGACACATGCCTGGGTTGCGGCTTGATCACCAGTGTGGGGTGTGCAGGAGGCAGCTGATCAATGATTCTCTCTCATCCTTGATGTTTCTCTCTCTCCGTCTCCCTTCTTCTCTGAAATCAATAAAAATATATTTTTAAAAAACACAAACTGAATCATTCCTGCAGAAGTGTAACACTACTAAGTGTGTTGCTGAGTGGTCTGCACCTGATTGGTTCACATGAGACAGTGGATTTCTCCCTTCCTCCAATCAGGGAGCTCTTTCTATCACATGCATATCACACACATACTCATTTATTCCACAAATATTTATTGTGGGTCAGGCTCCAGGCTTTTCTTGCATTTGCATATTGGTCAAGGAAGGGAAAAAGACCAAAGGCAAAACAACTCTGGGACTTGCTAATTCTGCTCCTTTAGAGTCAATTTACATCTAATAATATGGTTCAATTATTTACATTTCTTGTAGGCCTTAGGAGTCCCCAAACTGATTTTCCCGTAATTCAGTAAACATATGATTTTATTACCATCACTGTGATGACAGCACTTGAGAAAAATTAAGTTGCAATTCATATTGAAAATTTAGGGGATTCTACAAAAAGGTAGATGTAGAAGATGAAATACCCATCTCATACATTTGAAAAGACAATGTACCAGTAGAAAGAAAGCATAAAACAAAGTACTAGACTGCTGATTGATAGACCGACGGCATATCATGCGTTTAAATGTATTTCAAGAGGAATAGATCCACCAAGAGAGAGTGCCATTTGGGGTTACCGACTAAAGCAGGAATGATTTAATCTAAGAGAGTTTTTCTAACATGGTAAATATTAAAACACTAGAGGCCTGGCGCATGACATTTGTGCACTCTGGGTGGGCGGGTGGGGTCCTTCAGCCCAGCCTGCACCCTTTCACAGTCCGGGAGCCCTTGGGGGATGTCCGACTAACGGCTTAGGCCTGCTCCCCACTCCCCATGGGGAGCAAGTCTAAGCCGTTAGTCAGACATCCTTAGTGCTGCCACCACTGCTGTGCTCACCAGCTGTGAGCCCGGTTTCTAGCTGAGTGGTGCTCCCCATATGGGAACACAATGACCACCAGGGGGCAGCTTCTGCATTGAGCGTCTGCCCCCTGGTGGTCAGTGCATGTCATAGCAACCGCTTGTTCTGCCATTCGGTCGATTTGCATATTACCCTTTTATTATATAGGCTAAAGTCCTGAGGCAGTATGCACATTTATATTTCCATGCAACCCTCACCACCACCCACCTTCAGAACTTTTCCATCTTGCAAAATTGAAACTGTGTCCATTGAACTCCAACTCTCCATTTCCCCCTTCCCAGACCCTGGCAACCACCATTCTACTTTCTGTTCCAGTGAAACTGACCACTTTCGTCATCTTATATAAATGGAATCCTTTTGTGACTGGCTTATTTTACTCAACATAATGTCCTCAAGTTTCATCTATGTTGGAGTTTGTGTCACTATTTCCTTTCTTTTTATGATTCATTGTGTAAATAACAATTCATTGTATGTTTTAATGGATTGACTTGTCCTCCCTGACAATTTCATATGTTGAAGCCCCAGTCCCCAATGTATTTGGAGACAGGTCTTTCATGAAGGGGATAAAAGTTAAATAAGGTCGAGGGATGAGACTCTAATCCCATGAAACTGGTGCTGTTGTAAGAAGGAAGAGGACCCTAGCCAGTCTGGCTCAGTGAATAGGGCATCAGCCTGTAGACCAAAGGGTCCCAGGTTCGATTCTGGTCAAGGGCACATACCCAGGTTGCAGGCTCGATCCCCAGTGTGGGGCGTGCAGGAGGCAGACAATCAATGATTCTCTCTTATCATTGATGTTTCTATCTCTCCCTTCCTCTCTGAAATCAATAAAAATATATTTTAAAAAAAGAAGGAAGAGGAATACCAGAGCTCTTTTCCTCCCCATGTGTGCACAGAGGAAAGGCCATGTGAGGACAGAGAGGGAAGGGGGCCACTTGCCAATGCAGGAGAGAGGTCTCATCAGATGTTGGTCCTGGAAGACACTTTGATCTTGGACTTCCAGCCCTCAGAACTATAAGAAAAGAGGTCTCTGCTGTTTCAGTCACCTACTCTAGTATTTTGTCATAAAGCCCTAACACACTCATATATATCACATTTTGTTTACCTGCCCGTCCATCAGTGGACGTTTGGGTTGTTTGACCTTTTGGCTGCTGTGAATAATGCTGCTGTGGAATTGCCGGATCCTCCGGTAATTCTCTGTCTAATTTCCTGAGGAACCATCACACCGTTTTCTACAGCAGCTGCACCATTTTACATTCCCACCAGCAACGCACAAGGATTCCAACTTTTCTGTATCTCTCATTTGAAAAATGCTTAATCTGATATGTGGTTACTGTGAGAAACCTGTGATCACTCAGTCACAACTGTAGATTTGGAACCATTGACCACCTATTCACATGTGGAAGGTTAATTTGCTTTTCTGTGAGCTAGAATGCAACAGTACACAATACCACTTTTGAGGGGGAGGGGAGGATTCAAAATAAGCAGAATCATTTGGTGCCATTTTGTATCAGCATCACTTTATAAAAAATTGTTTCAGCATCCTGTGGTGCGAGGTTTGCCAGGGTTATTTATATGGAAAATAACAAAGTCACCTCCTCTTCCCCCGCAGTGCCCTCACCAGAGTCAATTAAAACACAGTCTCTAATCTAAAGATATCTGGTCTAAAGGTATCAGATCAGATAGCATCTTGGGACCCCCCTCCTGAATTAAATTATGGCATTTGTAAACATGATTTTTTAATTTCAGTTCCACATTTTACATAATCTTATAGCTCATAAATGGAGTTTAGAAATGTTCACATAGCCTGTAAGCTCTAAATGCAAATAAATCTGTGCTAAGTAGGATATCTTTTTTAAATACTTCTAATTATTTTCAAACTTTATAGCTTTAAGGGGTCAATTGAGGAATGATTTTCATAAGCATAAAAATAATTAACTCAGAGAAAATTGCAAAAAATTTGTAGCAACGTTTTTCAGTAAGTATCAATGCTCTCCAAATACTTCAACTAATTCAGAATAACTAGTAAACCTTTTAAATTATTCTATACTATTCTTAAACTGCCTTCTTCTGCATAATCTAAGAATGGGGATATGTACTTCAAATATTTAATATCTGTCGGTTATTCTAAATGTTCCCTAGGAATTATTTACAGTGATTGCAGCACTTTCATTTTTCAGGCCACTTCAGCTGAAAGACAGACTGAAGCAAAATTGGCAAATAAAAGTCAATATTTAACTGGTACTTCACTCGGACATTTTATTCTAGTTTCTAACTTCGATGTTTAATAATTGATTGAGGGAAGGAAGCAGGAGTTCACTGTGTTTGTTCTCAGAGATTTGAACAGAGGAAGAGAAAGCTTGCTGTTAGGTTTGCAAAAGGCCTAATAGACATTAGGTTAGGTTTGTCCTAGGAGAAAGAGAGAGGGGGAGAGTAAAAATTAAATGACAATGTGGATTGCAAAAGATAATATTTTAGAAGTAGGGGCTAAATCCAACAAGATTAGAATGTAACAGGAATAAATATGAACCTTGCACTTAGGGTTAAAAATCAACAGGACGAGTGAAGGGTAGGGAAGACACTCATGTGATTGGTTAGTGTGGAGGTCTTAGCTGACTGTAAACTCAAGATGAGCCCAGATGGTTCCGACACAGCTGACGTAACCACGGAGCTCTGTTCCACAAACCAGCGGACTCTGCCTGACTGGAGCACACTGCAGCGCTCCTTTTGGTTCTGAGTGACGCATTTTAAGGGAGATGTTCATAAATGGAAGAGCCTCGCGAGGCAGGGTGGTGAAGAGTCTGAGAATCAGTTACAGGAAGAGCATCCAAAAGAAGAGGACACCTCCTTGACCCAAGAACTTGGTGTGAGCCTTTCCCTGTGTCGGCCAGGCTGACCAATGAGAGAGGGACTGTCCGCTGGGATTCAGACGAATGCGTGACTGCGGCAGCAAAGCAGATTTCAGTTCAGCATATGGAAGAATAATTAGATCTGTCCAAAAATAGAATGTGCTTCTGTGGCTGGAAATATTTTGGCAGTTGGATGAGCACCAGCTGAGGGACAGAACCCAGGGTACAGGTTGTACCTGCCCACCCCAGAGGCTGCAGCAACCCAAAGCTCCCAGAACACGCTGCAAACGTGTCCTTTCTGCCAATGTTGTGGCTAGTGTAACTGGATTTAGGGCTGTCTTCATGTGATTTCCAAACAACCAGCTGGCAACCCAAGTGGGTGAATATGTCTAGTAGTACAACAGGGCATCTATTTATTTTAGCACAGGAATTTTGGCCGTGGCCACTACTGCAGAAGCCACCGGAAACCATCACCAATAGCACTACACTACTGCCCTCAGAGCCTCTGAATAGCAGCTGAAACATGGAAATATTTGAAGAGGAAATTACCTTCCTATCTTCCCATAAGAGTACCCGTTTGATACCCTTTCTTGATTCTGAGAATATATGAGTTACAATTTCAGAAGCCAAGACTAGATGCTTTTAAGAATCAAAACACCAACATGGTTCGTCTTGGTATATTAACATCTGTCAGAAGTGACTTGGCACTTCGACTTCTTTAGAAACAATATCGATGGTATAAAGTCATGGCTCTCCAACTTTATCATGTGTCAAAGTCACGTGGAGGGATTGTTAAGGCCCAGATTGCTAGGCCCACCTTCAGAGTTTGTGTTTCAGGAGACAAGAGGTGGGGCGTGAGATTCTGCATTTTGAATAAGTTCTCAAATGCTTATGTTGCTGGTCCGGAACCACACTTTGAGAACCACTGATATAATGAATGAATGAACACAGCATAAGAAGCCACGTTATAATCAGCGAATTGCTAGTGTCTATGGGATTGGTGTGCAGGAGCTGGCTTGTACCTTCTGATTGTTAGCAACTCTTTTCAACTCTGCATTCAGTGACATCAGCTTGGTAGTTTGAAACTGGTCATGGTGGAAATATTTACACCACAGATATTGGTATATGCTAACACCATAATTTTTTTTTCCTCTGAATGCCAGAATTAAATATTTACCAGTAAACCATTGCTATAGACTCACAGCAGAAGGAAAATATTGGATGATCTAATGTCTAATGTAACATTGCTCAAATTCACTTCACTAATGGATTTAATAAGTATTTCTTGAATCCTGGCTACATAAGCACAGCAGTATTTTTTCAATTATAATGTGCTGAAAGGATTTAATAAGCATGGATTAAAGCAGACAATGAAATATGGTTTCATGTATTAGTCATTTGCTGTAAGAAATATTCAACATTTGGTCCATTTCATAAATGTGTATGAAAATGAACATAAACCAGTGATCATTAAAAGTGCATTATCGAGCCCTAGCCAGTTTGGCTCAGTGGATAGAGAGTGTCGGCTTGTGGACTGAAGGGCCCGGGTTCGATTCCTGTCAAGGGCACATGCCTGAGTTGTGGACTCGATCCCCGATAGGGGGCATGCAGGAGGCAGCCAATAAATGATCTGCTCTCATCACTGATGTTTCTATCTCTCTCTCCCTCTCCCTTCCTCTCTGAAATCAGTAAAAATATATATTTTTTAAAAGTGTGTATCAAAGATTAAGAAATAAATAAAAGTGCATATCAGTTCATTATCTTCACCGTCTAACATTTACTGCTTAGAATACGTCAGATACTATTGTAAGTTTACATGAATTATCTCATTTAATTCTTATAAAATATGTCACTTAGATACTGTTATCCTCATTTTATAGATTAGAAAAACTGAGTCACAGTAACAGGTATATGATACCTATGTATCAATGTCTATGGAATATCAGCAACCATGTTTTGTGTGATCTCACATGTAATGTCTTAGAAATCTCACATACAGCATTTCTCAAAGACAGTTTACTGATAATAACCACATTATTATTATATAATCACTATAATCTTGTTTTGTTTTTGTTAATCCTCACCTAAGGATATTTTTCCATTGATTTTTAGAGAGAGTGGAAGGGAGGGGGAGAGATAGAGAGAGAGAAACATTGATGTGAGAGAGACATATCAATTGGGACCAGGGCTGTAGATCGAGCCTGAAACTAAGGCCCTTGACCAGAACAGAACCTGGGACCCTTTAGTCTGGGAGCCGACACTCTAGCCACAGAGCCAAACCAGCTAGGGCTAATCACTATAGTCTTAAATATATTTTTAATGATAATTAGAAGAAAATGCAGATGGCATCGATACTTTGACAAAACAATACCAGAAGAATACTGGCATTCCAGGGAAAACAATGCTAACCATTGGCTTGACGGCATTCAAGCACAATAGCTTGACCCTCCTAACTCTCTTCTGTTGAGCTACACTCTCAAGACCCCTCAGCCCTCTTTTCTGGTGGGAGAATAAGATCATAGTTTGCCATTCTGATTCCCCAATTTCTATCTTTCCGTGAGGTTGACCTACCTACTACATATTTTTTATTAACACATCATTATTAGGTCATCAGTCTATGATTGCTCTGACTTGAAAAAAAACTTCTGTCTTTAAGGTTCTCTAGTAACCATTTGATCACAACTAGTATTGATTCTGGGAATTTCTACTTGTCACTACTTTTTTTTTTTTATAATATATTTTTTATTGATTTTTTACAGAGAGGAAGGGAGAGAGATAGAGAGTTAGAAACATCGATGAGAGAGAAACATCGATCAGCTGCCTCCTGCACATCTCCCACTGGGGATGTGCCCGCAACCCAGGTACATGCCCCTGACCAGAATCGAACCTGGGACCTTTCAGTCCGCAGGCCGACGCTCTATCCACTGAGCCAAACCGGTTTCAGCTACTTGTCACTACTTAGTATTGCCTGCGATTCATCTTTCATGCTCTGTGCTTTGTTCAAAGCCACAGTATGACCTAAAATGAGCATTACATGGAGTGAAAACTTAGAAACTCTCAGGATGTCAGCATGTGCAACATATCCTGTAGGGAGTGAAATCTCACTTTAAAAGGAATCCAACTGTGAGCAATTAGCTACAGAAACCTGGGGGGCAGGTTTCAGGGATGAGTAACAAGTTCAACATTACAGTGCAGTGACAGGGCGTGGTGTGTTTATCCACGTGTTAGAGCCACGAGCATTTCCCTACATAAACAGAGTTGTTCAAACTGCTTTCATTTGGGTCTACTGAATGGACCCTTCTAGACTGCTTCTGTCTGGCTCTTTAGTGAGTTGTATGTACTAAATAGAATTTCAGTAGTTTCCAAACTCTCGGCCGGTACTGTTCAGTAGAAACACAATGCAAACCACTTACAGAATTAACAATTTCCTAGTAGCCATGTTTTAAAAACTAAAACAGTTGAAAATAACTTCAGAAATAAATGAAAATACCTCCAAATTATTGTCATTTCAATATGAAATGAATATCAAAAGTTATTAAAGAATGTTTCATATTATTTCTTTTGTACTAAGACTTTGAAATTCAGTATGTGTTTTCACTTTATAGCACATTTCAGTGTGGACTAGTCACTTAACAACTACTCAATAGCTATGTGTGGCTGGTGACTACTGCATGGAGAGTACAGCTTTAGACTTGTTAAAGCTCAGATTATTATTATTATTATTATATTGGAACATCCAGTATCTAAAAACCCCAGTTGATGGGATTCCTAAGTTTCTAGAATGGAATACCAAACAAACACTCTTGACCTATAGCTTCTATATCAGGTCATTGTTTATAATTAGGATAAATAATAATGAATGAATGATGGTGAAAAACAACTATAAAAATGAGTAAATTTATTAAAGTTGCAATACCGTGCAAAACTGAAACAACCATATTAGCTTCCAGAATTTCAATCTATATATATAAAAGGCTGATATGCAAAGTGTTCCCTCGGAAGTTTGACCGGGAGAACAGGAGTTCCATCATTTGCTATGACATGCACTGACCACTAGGGGATGGCACAGAACATGGCGGGTGACCAGCTGCAGCAGCAGGGTGCTGAGGGAATGAGGGAAGGAGATGGGGAGGCGGGGAGGCTAGGAACCTGATGGGCCCTGATTACCAGCCAGGCCTAGGGAACCTACCCATGCATGAATTTTGTGCACCAGCCTCTATTTATTTATAATAATGTAGGATCTACTTAAACCTCTTCGCTGAACGGTTAGCATTTCTAGTAGCTGTGTTCTCTTTAGAGAGGAATATTTTTCTGCCTTCACAATGGGTCTCTTTTGTGGAAGAAGAATCTTTGTATTTAAAGTAAAATTAACTCTGATTTCCATCTGTTTGGCACCATGATACTCCCTGCATAATATCCTTAAACATTTCCACTACAGTTGTTCAAGGCATTGCACCTAATCACCTCAGTCCCAATATTGTATAGGCTACAATAGCACTAGCATAGAAGAAGGTATGGACATGGTAGAAGGTGACAGAAATAACAGAAATGGTTAGAAGTTACATAATTTGATAATAACTGTCACTAGGCATCTGTTTTGTTCCAGGTACGTGTCCAGATACCACATACATATGCTACATACAATATATCTTCTTAGTTCTTACAACAATTGTATGAGGTGGTTAGATGTTTCATTTTCCAGATAAAGAACTGAGCCTGAGAAACAGGAAGTATTTTGAAGAAGGTTACGAACCTATTATGAAATAGAATTTAGAGGAAGTGTGGTCCATCACTTCTCCACACCATGATGCCTCCCAATGAAGCAAAACAGATGAAAAAGGAAATGGTTTGCTGCAAACCACAAGAAATCGTGAATGGAAGGGCAGAGTGTGAATTACACAGAGAGTGATATAAAGTTGGTAGGGAGAAATAAAACATTTCATCATTTCCTTGTACAGCAAAGGAAGAGGAGAAAATGGAAGAAGTGGTGGCAACTGGTTTCCTCAGGTGGTCATAAATATGCTTCCACAGGAAATGAAGTTTTAGAGGAACAGTGGGAATTGAAACAATGGGGAGGACTGAATGTATAGAAGTGATAAATATGATTAAGAGACCAAAGGAGAGAGAAAAAGTAATTCGGGTGATCATTATGTCAGTGGCTTTCAAACTTTTCTGATTACAGCCCACAGAAAGAAATACATTTTACACGGGACTCAGTTAACTGACGGGGTGTGTGTGTGTGTGTGTGTGTGTGTGTGATATATATATTTACAGACATATATATTTAATGATACATATATTTAGTGATATATATATACACACATATAGTCACTAAAACAGGTGAAAGGCAATTCAGTGAAGAAAGAATCATCTAGCAAATGGTGTTAGAACAATTGGTTGTCTGTACACACAAAAATTGAATTTCAATCCATATCTCTCATCAAATACAAAAATTAATTTAAAATGCATCATAGACCTAAATGAAAAACCTAAAACGATATAAAACTTCTAAAAGAAAACATAGGAGAAAATCTGTGACCTTAAGTTTGGCAAGAATCTTTTTCAGATCCAACACCTAAAGTATGATCCATACAGGAACAATTTTATAAATTGGTCTTGATCAAAATGAAAAATTTCTACTCTCCATAAGACACTGTTAAGAGAATAAAAATACAAGGGAAGACTAGAAGAAACTATTTTCAAAGTGTGTATTGACAAAGGACTTGTATCCAGAGCATATAAATAACTCTCAAAATTCTCAATGAGAAAACAACACAATTTTAAAAATGAGCAAAAGATCCGGATGCTTCATCAAAGAAGGTGCACAGATGGCAAATAACCACAAGATGCTCAACATCATTAGTCATTAGAGAAGTGAGTGCCAATTAAAACCACAATGAGATACCACTGCACACCTATGAGGATGGCAAACATCAGCAAGTATTCGCATGTGGGGCAACCAGAGCTCAGAGATACTGGCGGGAGTGTAAAAGCGTAGCATCACTTTGGAAAACAATTAGACAGTTTCTTAAAAAGGTGATACACACACCATAAGACCCAGCCATTCCTCTCCTAGGCATTTAACTAAGAGAAATGAAAGCATTTGTCCATACAAAGACCTATACAGAAACGTTCACAGTGGCTTTATTTGTAACAGTCCCAAACTGAAAATAACCCAAAAGTCCATTAACAGGTAAATGGATAACACAAATTTGTTGCACATCCAGACTATTCGATGATAAACAAGAAAAAACTGTTGGTTCATGTTATAATAAGGATGATCTCAAAATAATGATGCTTAGTGTAAGAAGCCAGGCAAGAGAGAGAGAACACTGTATGATGTCATTTATACAAAATTCTAGAAAGTGCAAATTAATCACATTGTAACAGAAAGCAGATAAGTGGTTGCCTGGGTATGGGAATGGTCAGAGAGTGGGAAAGGAAAGGATTTACAAAGGGAATCGATGGATATGTTCTTTATCTTGATTGTGGTGGTATTCCCGTGGACAGGATTGCCAGATTTAGCAAGTAAAAAACAATTAAATTTGAATTTTAACATAAAGAATATTTTTAGTGTAAGTATGTGTCATGCAATGTTTGAAACATACTAAAAATTTATTTGCTGTTTATATGAAATTCAGATTTAACTGGATTTTTTTTTTTAATCTGGCCACCTTGTTCATGTGTGTACACATACGTAAAACTTAAGAAATTTTACACTTTAAATATATGCAGTTTACTGTATGTCAGTTACACCTCAGTAAAGTTATTGGGGGGAAATAAGAAGGAATTGAGGTGAACCAAGGAAGATGAAATGACTTCCCAAGTCTTCTCAGCCAATGGCTGTAAGGTCAAGGCCAACATCCCAACTGCCATTCATTCTCCCCACCTATGTGCTCCTTTTATTACACCACATTAATTCTAGAAGAAAACGTTTGCTCACAGGACTGGGAAAATAGATCCTTAAAGTCAGGACATTCACTTAAACTCATAAAGAAATTTAAAATAATTTATAATTTCTTAACCTCTGCTCTCATGTGGCTTTGTGAGTCTAATAATTCACCTTTTCACAAATCCATTGTAATAGCAAAGTGCCGCTGTGTAATGCAATCCATTTCTGGAATAAGTAAGGAATCACTTTATTTCGATTCTCTTAACTGTCTGGGAGCCGTGTCGTAGAGAAGGGTAAAGGTATAATGAAAGATACCTATCTGTTGTAAATAGTAACTATTTGTTGATTACCACTTCCTTGTTTTTTCCAATGAAATATTTCTCAACAATCCAAATAGCATGTTCACATGTTTTTCTTACAGCATACCTTTTGCCATTTCTACTTGTTTATTACATAATTTACAAGTTGAGAAATACCACTTCCTAGTCTAAACGGCCCTGGTCTAGACTGAAGTCACTTCCTGTCGTCTAGAAATAAACAATCCTGCTCTGATGTACTGTTTATCCGGGGAACAGAGGAGGAAAAGGCCATATTTCACGTAGGCTAAAAAGTGTTATTTTAATAAATTACATTTCCCTGGTCTGTAATTGTGATGTGCCTTACTGACAATGCCTATGTTTAAAGTGGTACATTTCTTTTCTCTTCTCTTTTTGAAGCAAAGCTGGTATTAAGTCAACAGTGTGTTTGACATCCCATAGCACCATTTCCCCCCAGTCCAGTGTTAGTCACCCTCTTCTCTGAGGATTCAGCGGTAAATACTGTCATTTCTCAGAGCTCTCATGGAGCACTGCTTTGCCTCTCCGTTCCTTCCAGCACGGCGGGATCGGTGTCATTCCCACCCACTGTAATTTCTTCCCAGCTAGCTGTATCATTTTGTGTCCCACCCCACTTTTCTATGTTTCATTTGCACTGGCAGGTTGATATAGTTGCCTCTCCTCACCGGCCACTTATGCAACTCCAATAATAAGAAAATCAATGGTCACAGAGTCAGAGCTGAGATGGGGCCAAACGAACATCAGCAAGGTCAGATAAAGCAACGCTCTCAGCTGGGACCTGCTGTGCACACAGAAAGTAACTTCTCTCATGCAGTTACACCAGTACGTGAATGAAATACTCATCTTCGCAGTGGTGGAGTCAACCATTTGACTCTAACAAATAGGGAAGTTTCCTATCTAAAATCAGCCAGCGTGGCTCAGTGGTTGAGTGTCGACCTATGAACCAGGAGGTCACAGTCCGATTCCCAGTCAGGGCACGTGCCCAGGTTGTGGGCTTGATCCCCAAGAGGGGTGTGCAGGAGGCAGCCTATCAGTGATTCTCTCTCATCCCTCTTCCTTTCTCTCTGAAATCAATAAAATTATATATTTTTAAAATAATAAAAATAAATAAAATATTCATAGAGGACAAAAGGCAAATATGAGACACACTCTAGATCAGGGGGTCAGTAAACTATAGCCGGTGGGTCAAATCTGGCTTGATGACGCCTGGTTTCCTGCAGCTAAAATGATCACTCGCTGTGGTTGAACAATTAAAGACTTTCCGTGGCCATGTGAAATTATATACAATTCTAATTTTAGTGTTCATAAGTAAAGTTTTATTGGAACATAGGCACAC
This sequence comes from Myotis nattereri, assembly GCF_964212035.1. Taxonomy (NCBI): domain Eukaryota; kingdom Metazoa; phylum Chordata; class Mammalia; order Chiroptera; family Vespertilionidae; genus Myotis; species Myotis nattereri. Next base: position 46,721,225 of record NC_138080.1, on the reverse strand, counting down.
AATAGTTCACAAATTGTCAATGGCTTTTTTCGAGCTATGATGGCAGCATTGGAGTTGAGACAGAGACAGTATGTCCTGCAAGCCTAGAACATTTACTGTTCGGCCCTTTACAGAAAGGTTTGCTCGGATCAAAGGGTTTGGAGAGAAACACCAACAACTGCTCTCTCTCCCTTGCATTTCCTGAAGGCGCCCCTGGCTTGCCTCAGTTGCTCTGTCTTGTTTCAGTATAAAGCCATACCCTCAAGGCTGAGAGCATAAACACCAAATTATAGTTTAGCACGTGATCAGGAACCGCAGGAGAGTGAGCAGTGACTTAAAATAATCTCCTGCTGTCTTAAAAGGAGATTGTACAGCAATGAAAAGTTGCACTGTGTGTGTGTGTATGTGAGAGAGAAAGAGAGATTGAGATTTTTTTTTTCTCTGTGAGAAATGTTGCCCTTGATGCTTTGCAGCAGATAACCCAGAGGCCAGTATCCGCTCCTTCCTTTCTAGAAAGCTTGCATTTTGTTTGGGTGTCTAGCCTGGCCTCACATGACTCAGGATTACACCCTGATTCATCCAAGCCAGTCACTGAAATCCCCATCCTCCTGCCAGGGCAACGCCTCAGGGAGGATGAATGACTCAGCGCTGGCCAACCAAAGGAAACAAGGAAACAGGAGGAATCCACTGGGGTTTTCTAGGAAAAGCTGCTCCACGGGATGAAACCCACACCCCCTTGGGCAGGATGATGCCTGCATGTGGTCCCTGACGCTGTGACAGCCTCCTTGACACCTGAGGAGGAGCTGCCTGAAGGCAAAGGTGCCCTGGTGCCCTGAGGATGCCGCCCAGAGATGGGAAGGACCTACGATTCTGAAACCATCCCTGACCTATGGAGTTAAACAACCCTGGACGCATCTGCCTCAGATCTTATTCTATGACATAAGTTTTCTTATCTCATCCATTTTGTGATGGATTTCCTGTTTCTTGCAGTACTCTAATGGGTTTTTATTAGTTCTGCATTCATAGATCTTATTAATATCCCTTTTCATGGGAACGTCTGGAGCCGGTCTCAATAAATGGTAAAGTTTCTTCTACTAAAATGGACCATTTCATGTCCATTTATAGTATGAAAATTCCACACCATAAAAACCCCAAACACTGAAACCCATTTTTCATTATATATTTAGTTTTCCCCTTCAGGTGAGAGGAACACGTGGACAGTCATATGGATGCAAGTTTTGTCATGGCGAGTCTGTCAGTGTTGTTTTTAAAAGTCCGGGGGTGTTGGTAAAACTTTGAATCCTGCCTTCTTTCTCACTGGGAAAAATAGAGGTTTTATTATTATTATTACATCAGCAACGTCAGTGATAAAGTAGTTGTTCTTGCAACAAACCTCACCAAGCATTTGCTGACAGTATTGCGCTGCTCTCGTTACTGGGGAAGTTACAGAGCAAATAGGAGAGTTTACGTCTCTGAAGGGCACGAGTGAGAGGTTGCTTGATAAGCAGAGGGACAAGACACACACTCAGGAAACAGCTCGGAAAGCCACGCACACACGTGAAACAGGTCAAACTGTACTTTAAAGTGTCAGCGAACAGCAATGTCTGTCTTGAGAGCAGACACTGTTTCCTAGAGGAGGTGGGTGCGGTCTCCTTCAGACTGGATGATGTGTTAGTCCATTGGGGGCGGCTATAATAAAATACCATCGTCTGGGGACTTGTGAACGACAGAAATTTATTTCTCATACTTCTGGAGGCTGGGAAGTCCCAAGTCAAGGGCATCTGGTGAGGGGCAGATTCTGTGTCTGGTGGGAGACTGCGCCCTGCTTCAGAGATGGCCAGTTTTTTTCGCTATAACCTCACATGGCAGAAGTGGTGAGGGCGCTCTCTGGGCCTCTTTTATAAAGGGCACTAACCCCATGCGTGTTAGCTCCACCCTCATGGCCTAATCACCTCCCAAAGACCGAGCTTCCACATACCACCACATTGGGCCTTAGGAATTCGCATAGGAATCTGGGGGAGGACACAAACATTCAGCCACTAGCATATGAGAAATCAGAAACAGAGGCCACGCCACATGCATCTTTGTTCCTTTCACACTGACCCAGTGCCAGGCACACAGTAGGGTGTCATCAATATTAGTAGAATCATTATTTAAACTATGCATATCAAGTGAATTCTCTCATTCTTCATAACTCAATTCCCATTTATAATTCTATGCATAATTATCTTATAAAACACCCTATTAACACAATAACCCCATGAGCTTATTGGAGGCAGTTTGAGTTTCTTGGAAGCTGTCCCTAATGTTTTCCGATTGTTCACAGGAGGTTTATTGTTTGGAAGAAGAACAAATGTATATAGCAGTGTTTTTGCCTGTTTATTTGACACTTTTAAAAAAAAATTGACGTAAAATTGATTCTCTCCCTTCCTTCCAACGACGCTGTAAGACAGACATCACTCTTCCTATTTTATAGAGGAGGAACCTGTAATTCAGACGCTGGATCATTTTCCCCGGGTCACAAAGCCAACACAAGACAAAGCCAGCCTGTGAACCCACAGCAGTTTAGCTTCAGAACCACATCCTTAACTGTAACGTTAGCATTTCCGACACAAATGAGCAAGTAATGCCGGGCAGGCCCATAGAAGAGAGGCGAGGGGGGGGGGGTCTTCCTACCGTCTTTGAAGCTGCAGTTTCCAGGGTGGGAAGATGGAGAGATGTGGAGCCACGAAGCCTGGTGCAGGTTTTAATGAAGCACATCTCCTTCCCCGCAGTCAAGGTGGAAGAGGCGTGAGGGCTGAGTGAGCAGCGTCGGCAGTTCTATTTAAGCATTACAGCTGCAAATAATCCACCAGAGTTTAGCCCTTGAACATGAAAGAGAACTCCAAAGACAGGCAGGTGAGGGTTTCGTTAACCCAGGAGCTGCCAACTTCATCACTGGCAAAAGGAGGGCGGGAGTTTTGGGGAAGAGGATGAAAGATCCAAAAATAGTTACTACAGGAAAACAACAACAAAGAAAACAACTAACCAGAAACACACTAAGGGATGTAACAACAGTAGTTGAACAGGGATAACTGTTAAAGGGAAAATAAAGAGAACATAGATTGAACGTGAATTGGAAGCTTTACTTTTAAGCAGGGAATCAGATCCAGCATAGACCAGTGATGGCGAACCTGTGAAGCAATGCAAGCAGCTGTGGGGCCTTGAGCCTTCTTTTGGAAGTTCTGGGTCTCTCTGACCCAGCTGCAGTTTGTTAGGTAATTTTCAGATTGCAAAGGGCCAGGCCTTTTATATGCAAAAGCCTCTGCCCATAGCTTGGGTGGGGCAGGGTCTCAGGGGATCAACAGGGCGGAGCAAGCAGCTATGGTTGCTCCCCAGTTCTACCCTAAGACGCCCCGTGTCTCAGTGTCCCAGTAATCACTGCAAGCACCTCTGAGAGAAAGCCTCCCTCGAGCTCCCCGATGCCAGACAGTCCAATTTCTCCCCATATGAGTCTGGGTCCCCAGAGACTCGCCTGGAATTGGAGTTCAGAGCAGTCAGGAGCTTGTGTCTCCCTCCTGATTGAAAAAGACTACCGTGTCCTCAGTTGCCAGCCCTTTCCACGTGCGTGCACCTCCGTACCTCTGCACTTTACTTTGGCACCTCCTCTGAGTCTCAGTGTGCTTTTCTCTTTCCTTCTAGTTGTAGAATTTCCACTCAGCCAGCCTTCCTGTGGTTCTGGATGATGTCCGTTTTGTCTCTTAGTTGTATTTTTGAAGTGGTTGTGCGAGGCAGCAATTTCAGGTGTTTACCTATGCCACCATCTTGGTTTCTCTCACAACTCAGTGCTTTTGCCTCAGCTGTCAAGTGGTGGCTCTCCTAAAAATGTGTATTGTGGTCCACAGAACAGACTAACTAAGGAACTAACTGCAGATATAATAGATATCTGCTCTAACATTTATGGTAGAGTGTGGTGATGACAAAATTTAAAGGATAATGGAAACATCACACACAGGATCAGTATTTCCCCAAGTCTGTGGGATTCGTACACGTGACCCCATGATCCAATGGGGGTAATGTGCCATGTTTAAATAAGATTGAGAAACTCTACATTGCATAATTGTAAGCAGGTTTATTTATCACGGGATTTCTCACAACTTCTAATATACTTTCATGTGCTGCGAATCTCTAAAAGGCAAATGTAGCAAACAGTGTTCCCAAATGTACTTGAGTATGCAGCACCCCCACCTTCCCCACCCCACCACACCTGTACATATATTTTTCAGGTGCACTCATGGGAGATTATTTGATGAAACATTTGGAAAAATACTGGCATAAAACATCCACTGAAATCCCAGAAAAACGGACACAATTTTTCTGTATTTCACACTATTTAGAAGAGATTGCAAAAATTTCCTTCTGACAGGAGTTTTGTAGGTGAGACCTCAAGACCTGTTGTATTGAGAGAGAAAACAGACTTTCATGCTCTGGCCATTCTATACTTTACCAAAGAAAGCCCGCAGCCAATGAAATTGAAGCCACAATGTATTCATCCAGGGAAATTAGCCACAGCGAATACTCAATGCGTCATGGGGAGCAAAGAAGATTAGGAGGATGTGAAAACATCTGCCAAAATCATGTCTCTGAAGAATGTTTTCAACTTCCTTGGAAAGCTTAGATTACTCTCCCAACCACAGATCTGTTGCGACATTGACCATTCCATCGGAATGGTGGAAACCCCAGCTCACCTGTGCTCTGCAAATACTGAGCTCACTGATCCAAGACAAAGTGAAGGAAGCCACAGGGCCAGCAGGGGTCCAAGTGACACACAGTGTGACCACAGAAGCTCCTGCCTCTGAGGTCTTTGCAATGAAGTTCCTCCTTTGAGTCCCCGATCTGTCCGTACAATCCTGCACACGTTTTGGTCCTGGGGCTTCTGAAACTCTTCCTCGGCCAGCATGTCATTGTCTATTTGTAGTCAGTACTATTCTTCCCCAAAGTCTTAGCTCCCTTTATATTTTCACATCATCAACTTTCAAAACCAAGTTTATTGCAGTGATACTTCTCCAGACCTTCTCTCCTTTTTTTGCTTGTTTCATCCACTTTCACAATTCATCAATTGCTTCTTAGTCATTGTCTTACATTTACTAGTGAAATACCAATATTTAGCCCGGCCGGCATGGCTCAGTGCTTGAGCATGGTTTGATTTCTGGTTAGGGCACGTGCCCAGGTTGCAGGCTCAATTCCCAGTAGGGGGCGTGCAGGAGGCAGCTGATCAATGATTCTCAACATTGATGTTTACATCTCTCTCTCCTTCTCCCTTCCTCTCTGAAATCTATAAAAATGTATTTTAAAAATAAAATAAAAATAAAATACCAATATTTATTAACTACCCCACCTTGGATCATCATCTGTCATCGGTGGTCCTTCTCACATGATAGTCTTCTCCACTTTCCAATTGCTTCTGATATATTTGGGGATCTTCTAATTCTTATTTCGGGTTTTATCTATCTAGATACAACACCCCCAGGTGAGGTTTTTTAATATATAAAATGCGCCTGTGTTAAGTTGATTATAAGCAAAGTCATTTAGTGGGGGTAATGAAAGGCTCGGTTTGTGGGACGGCCTGTCAGGGAACGAAGAGCTGGTTAGCTGTGACACTGGACAAATAACCCATCCTTCTGCACCTCGGTTCCCCACCCACCAACTGGGGAAAATGTACCACCTACCTCATTTGGTTATTATAAGGATTAACTGAATTCACACACATAAATGGCCTATAATAACACCTAGAACAGTGATGGCGAACCTATGACACGCATGTCAGAGGTGACATGCGAACTCATCTTTTTGGTTGATTTTTCTCTGTTAAAGGGCATTTAAATATATAAAATAAATATCAAAAATATAAATCTTTGTTTTACTATGGTTGCAAAGATCAAAAAATTTCTATATGTGACACGGCACCAGAGTTAAGTTAGGGTTTTTCAAAATGCTGACACGCCGAGCTCAAAAGGTTTGCCATCACTGACCTAGAACATAGTAAAATTATTACCTATTATTATTTCTACCATTTCAGATAGCAAAAGCATCTTCAAATAAAGTGTGGAGATTTTATTAAGTACTTTTTTTTTCTTCTGTCTTTTTAAGGCCCCGATTATAAAAAGGATTATCTACCTAGAATTCAGCAGCACACCTCCTATGCAGGACAACTGCATCCGACATTAGAGAGATCTGGAGACGTCGGCTACTTATGGAGGCCTGCCTCCTGCGGCAGCCTCCCAGCCCAATACAAGCACGCGTATGTGGGTGAAGTCGGCTGGGGAATACCAGAGTGTGATTTTATCAACAAAACGAGGCGCGAGAGTGGCTTTCACATCAAGGTATCACTCTTCATTTTCTGTTCTTCAGAGCATACCGTTGTCTGATTTGAATGCTTGCAGAGTTTGCTTTCATAGGAAACAGTATGGTCTTGGTCTGTGATGGAGAAAGGATGGCATTTGATTTTGGCAGAAAAGTAACTGCGTGAAGAAACGTACTTGCTACCACCCTTCCCGTTTAGGTCCCTTAAACCGTGAGAGGAGAGGTGTGAAGAAAAGGAAGCCGTGGTAACACAAACTCACTGGAGTTTGGCTTGGGGATGCTTCAGGTTCACATGCATGCTGCGACAGTCACACGCGGCCCCTCCCCGCTCTCGCTCATGAGTGGGTGGGGTAAAAGCAGGCTGGGCTGGATGGACAGCGAACAGATGAGTCCCAGGTCTCTGAAACCCACTGTGTGGCTAGTGCCTTCGGATCCAAGTTCCAGAGGGACCTTAGAAACCTTGTCTATTCCTCTCGGTGATTTAAATGCAGGGACGAGCCCATACAGTCTCCTCTGTGGAGGAAGACAGCACAGCTGATTTTAGAAGTAAAATGTAAGCATTCAGACTTTTTTCCAGGCAGGCCTTTGCAGTGTCTGAAAAGGGAACATGTATCGATTAGGCAGTGACTGCATTTCCTTGAATCTTAAGGCCGTAGAGTACAGCCTCATACAGTCAAGTTTAACAAAAGGAAAGCCCTTTGCTGGCCCAGCCTGTACAGCAAGCAGTACAGGAGAGTGATCGGGAGCTCAGTCTCTATCAGACAGACCTGGGTTCAAATCCTGGCCCTGAGGTAGGTCTGGCATGTGGCCTTGGGCTGGGGAGTTCACCTCCCTGCGTCCCTGCTCCCTCCTCTCCTCAAGGCAGTGTTTAGAGAGCCCACTTCATAACATCTCTGAATTCCTGTTCTAGTTCTGCCACCTACTACCTGAGAGTGGCCTTAGGCAAGTCCCTTAACCTCTCTCTGGCTTCAGTTTCATTATGAATCTTATTTACTTTATTGGGCTGTTGGAAACACTAAGCAAGTTAATATTTGCGAAGTGCTGGGAAGGGGGTGCTCTGTGTGTTCACTGTTGTTATTATTATTATTGTTATGTTGTGAGGGTTAAACATGAGAACAAAGCACTAAGCATGATGCATCTCACGTGGTTGGCATCACCTCTCAGCTCTTAGCTCTGGGGTTGCCGGCTGTTCGCACTGCGGGTGTGGTTACTGTCACTCAGGGCCAGTGCAATGAAATGAATGCCCAGGTTTTCAGCTGTGTCCTGTTCCACTTGGGCACTAAAGACGAAGATCCAAAATTTAATTAAATATCAAAACTGACCACCAGCAAGGAGAGTATGGCCCCAAGGCAAGGCAGCTGGTTGGAAGAGTCCAGAACAGTCATTGCCATGTGACTAGCCTTTGGCCAGTGCCCTGCTCTGGAGCACAGCCCTCAGTCTGTCTGCCTGTCCTGAGTGCGTATAGCTTCTCTTCCTTTTTCATCTTTAACTTTAGAACACATTTGTCTGCTCAAATGGCGTGCATTCAAGCATGCCTGGTCTTTGAAGCAAGCTGGGAACCCACCAGAGACGTCAGCCACGACTTCACCTTCCAGGAGGTGTTTATCCCGTTCGGACTGCACAGGTGGCTTCGAGTCACCCTCTGCCTGGCAGCCCTGGCCTTTTAACCCCCATGGGATTGAGTGCGAGCCATCCAATCATTTTCTCTGCCAGCTCGCGGCACACTCAGGAGTTGGTCTGGTTTGACACAAGCTGTAAGGGCTGTTGCTTCCCATCTCTGCACTTTCTTGGCCCTGGCATTTTGAATTTTGTTAGTAATTTTCTCTTTTCTTATCATTGATTTTTAGAGAGAGGAAGGGAGGCGGGGAGAGAGAGAGAGAGAGAGAGAGAGAGAGAGAGAGAGAGAGAGAGAGAGGAGAGAGACACCTACACATCAATTTGTTTTTCCACTTATTTATGCATTCTTGTGTGTGCCCTGCCCGGGGATCAAACCCGCAACATTGGTGTAGGGCAGTGATGGCGAACCTTTTGAGCTCGGCATGTCAGCATTTTGAAAAATCCTAACTTAACTCTGGTCACATGTAGAAATTTTTTTATATTTGCAACCATAGTAAAACAAAGACTTATATTTTTGATATTTATTGTATATATTTAAATGCCACTTAACAAAGAGAAATCAACCAAAAAAATGAGTTCGCGTGTCACCTCTGACACGCATGTCATAGGTTCGCCATCACTGGTGTAGGGGATAATTCTCTAACCAACTGACCTACCCAGCCAGGCCCTTTGAATAACAATGTTAAACCCTGAGGGTTCTTTGGACTTAGAGCTTTATAATGAGAGCAAAAAGGTTCATTGAGAATGACAACACATATCAGCAAAGAACTGATATAATTTTCTGATGTAAGGCCGCTACTCTTCTCCATACCCTACACAGTTCTCCTCGGCATTCAATCCAGCTTCAGAACAGGATTCCTCATCTACCCCGTGCTTCATCCAGCTACTTCCCATCAGTCAGACTTGGCGTGAGTTGACGTTTGAGCTGATAAATACACACACACACACACACACACACACACACACACACACACACTATGCATGCAAACAAGCTCCTAATTATAAATACTGTATGAGAGGAGCTGGTAAATCCCCTGGCGTGATGTAAGTTAAGGAAATGTCTGGGTCCACATCCTGTTTGCCCTCTGGTTCTGGTTCTGTTACTAATGGACCTCTGTCACACCCTGCGCCGTCCTTACCCCTACCAGTCCCAGTCAGGAGGGCACTGCTTCAGTCTAACCTCAGAGACTTCTCTGTGTCTCTCGCTGCAATCTCTGGAACTCTGATTTTAAGCACAAACCTTTATCTGGTGGATTTCTATAGCCTGCACAGCTGCCCTTCCTAATTTACTGCTCCAGGTTTGCAGGAGGCTCATAGTTAAGGAAGCACAGGCCCCTCTTGTAGACACATGGAACACGGCCTGGGCAGCTGCTTCCTACCTGGGATGGTCTCTCCTATTTGGGGCACTCAGAGGGGTTCAGATCATCTGGATTTGGGTGGAAAAATAATCACTTCCAGGCGGAGTGACACGTGAAAAATTTCCCCACATTGCGGAGGTCAGTAAAAATCACAATATCGAGTTTCTCTGCTGGATCTCTTTGTGTTTAGCTATTACCTACTCACTCGTGTGTGGGTTACAATGCCATAATGATACATGTGGGTGTAAGCCAGCAAAGATCCCTGCTTTTCTTATTATCTCAGACTTAAGAGCAGTACATTTTTTTTTAATGGATTTGGTCTCTGCCAAACTATATATGTTGTTTCTGGAAGAATATGCGGAGACCTTTGAAACAATTCCTTTGGTTTCAGCCCCATGCTAAATTGAGGGCAATTCTGAGTGCTGCTTAGCCGGGCACGCCTTCTCTTTCCCGGCCTTTCTTTAACCCAAACCTGGACAGAATCAGTGGGCTTCCTCATGTCCATTTTCTGCTCCTGCATGTTGACCTTGTGACCAAATGATTTAAGTCATTTGATGTTCCCACAGAAACAACATTATACTGGACTTGATGGTTAACTCTTCCAGAGGCAATATTAAGTCAATGAATCATAACATATATTACAACCACTATGTCATCATACAGTCTAACAACTTGAAAAATCTGCAGAAGGAATAAGGAGAACTATAGGAACCTATAACCATATTTGCATGTAATCTATATATATAAAGGCTAAGTGACCAACCATCCGTCTATCCAACCGTCCAACCGACTGACCGGCTGGTACATAAGATGCACACTGGCAATTTAAAAATAAACAGTGGCTTGCACATGCACACTACATATAAAGCTCTTGCTGGTGCCAATCACACGTATGTTTTAATTTTATAATACTATATTATATTTATTATTTTGACATGTAATTTTTTGCAGTAATGTAATTACCACATGAATCTTTCTTCTAATTAATTTCCTTTCAATGTGCACGAATCTATGCACCTGGCCACCAGTACAGTATAATATAATGCAAGTAAAATCTTGGAGGCTTTGAAACTTCTGCTTCACTTTTAATTGGGCACACGCTCCACGGTTATGAAATACAGAGGCTTCTTGGGGACAGTTTTATGGACATTTGAACAGACTTCTGATGTTGAGTTTCTTGATGGCTGTCGAATAAACTGACCAACAGCTGGTTGTTTCGTCAGACATTTTTCTCACTGTGATTTATTTAGAGGAAGTAAACATAAAACGAGCTGCCATTGACTGAATATTTACTATGTGAGGAAGGTACTGTAATTAGTTCCATTTTACAGATGAGGAAACTGAGGTATTGGCAGGTGAGGCTCTTGCCTGAGGCCTCACAGCCAGTAAATGGTGGAGCCAGGAATTCAACCCAGGCTGTGAACTCAGGACTTAGAGGGGATACAGTGCGCATGAGATGAATGACAGGAAAGGAAGTCAGATCATCAGACTGAAGCCAGTGCATAGGGTATACGTTTAGTTATTATTTTTCTTTAAAGCAGGGTCTGGCTGGGCTCAATTACAATTGCCTTCTCTTACAAGTTATGCATCCTTTCTTCATGTTCCCTCCACTTTCTCCCAGCTTCCTGTCCTGCATTCTTTGTACACAATATACTTCATTTATAATATTAACATCAATTACTAGTAGATAGCACCCACATAGTTGATGTAATAAGGTATAGCTTAGTAATAGTTATTTTTGAATTTTTGTTTAATAAACACTTGATAATGTTTCAAAAATCGGTGATCAAATACAATCTTTGGCATTATGGGAGAAGACCATGAGGTCCTACCAATGCCTACCTTCTTTCCTTGTCCCAGCCTGACCCCGTGCGGTCTTCTGAACTGTCCACCTTCACACGACAGTGTCTGGGACAATTTTCACATTCATCTGGAGAAAGAAATATTACCAGTTGACCGGTATGCAGACCACCAATCACATATTTCAGAATTTTTGGGTGTCTTTTGCCCTAAATTTCTCACTTACCTGTAGGTTCATTTGGTTGGATCACATTCATCAATCTCGAGTCTCACAGTCCTAGTCTCCAGATGATATATTCAATCCAGAAAACTTAAAAAAGATAAATAAAGCTTTCTTTTTCAACCAAGTTATACCAGCAAAATGGAAAGTAGCTTTCCTAAAATTAGGCACATCTTTGCGTTGTTGCTATTCCTCTCCCAATGGGCGTGTGTTCAGTTCTCACTTTATACTTCTTAGAGTTGCTTGCACCGGTTTGTGGCTTAATGTAAAAACAATTCCATCAGCACCTTTCCTCCTGAAGTGCCTTGCGAGAGAGCAATGCCCTCTCTGAGGCCAAGGAAGCCTTCAGCAAGGAAGTGCCACGTGCTGACCACCTGGGAGGGAGGAGAAACATCGCCTACAGAGGCCAAAGGACCTTCCTTTCTCTTCAAAAGAATATATTAGCACCATGCACCTCCTTATAGACAGACATCATACTTTTCCCTTTTTACAAACCTCGGCTCTATAAGATTCCTCGAATAAATGGAAGGAAGTCATTTCCTTATAAACTGTTACTTGTTTCTGAACATCTGTAAATAAACTCTATGTGTGATGCTTCCTTTCTCTAGCAGACCGTGAAAGCACCAGGGAAGCGTGTCCCTGATGTGCGCTCCCAGCGCTGTGTGCAGAGCGCTCGTTCGCTCGGTGAGGAATGTGTTTGCAAAGGGAAGCCCCTCTGTGGGTAGCCAGGGCCACCGCCACCTCCACATTCCGCTGGGCACCACAGCCCCTGGGACCCCGCTCCTCAGCTAAACAAAGGGCTTCCTCTTACTTGTTGAGGTTACTTTATAGATAATTATTGGCAAATTGGGAAAAAATATATATTAATTTTCATACCTTTTGTTAGGATGTAAAAAACATGAAAAAGAAAGAAGGAAAAGGGCCCGGCCAGCATGGCTCAGTGGTTGAGCATGGACCTATGAACCAGGAGGTCACGGTTTGATTCCCAGTCAGGGTACATGCCCCAGTTGCTAGCTTGATCCCCAGTGGGGGGCATGCAGGAGGCAGTAATCAATGATTCTTTCTCCTCATTGATGTTTCTATATCTCTCTCCTCCCTTCCTCTCTAAAATCAATTTTAAAAAAAAAGAAGGAAGGAAAAGGAACTCAATGTAATTTAGAACCTAGTGGGTGATTTTATCCTTAGTTAAGGAAAGAAGGTTAAAAATACATCATGGTGGTTACTAACATTTGTGGGGCTTGATGTAACATCTTGAGTCTGTGTCTTAATGTAAACTTCACCTTCTTTAAAAATTATACTTCTTAACGTTAGTAATTAAGCATACGCCATAGGTTTTCAACAAATATTTGATGATGATGGGGGAGATTCAGGGCTAAGGAAAAAACTCTATAAATTAGAATGGGTTCTAATAAACCTGACTCCATAGCCAGGTCCCTTTACTGGTAAATATACTATCAAATAATTTTAAAACTTGGGCATGATTGAATATCCTAAGCACAGGTGGCTAAAATACCAGAACATCTGTTTTCTAAATCTGGCATTTATCCTGGCTTTTTAAGATCTTTGTGAGAAATTCTAAAATCATGAAAACTCTAGGTTTATAGTTTTTCCTTACTATTCATATACAACCCTCCCAGAGTACCTCAGCTATGCTGACAAAAATGCATAGAATGCATAGTTAATGAGACTAGCAATCTATTCTTTTCCCAGGATTGAACCTAGGAAATCGAGCCATCTCAACTGAGCAAATTGGAAACAATTCATTAAATATAGGGGCCCTTGTGGTCTCATACCAGCTATGTCTCTGGGTGCAAAACAAGGGCACTGAAAATAAGTACTGTAGGAACTCATGTGAGTTCCTTCAGTTGGGGAAGAATTCATAGGAAAGTTTCTTTGTGCTATTGAAGTTTTTAGTGTGACTATTGTTAGCAATTAGACTGCACAATCCCAGCCACATCCCCAATGGCTTTAGGCAAACTGAGATTCAGATCTGTTTTATTTGACTTTGTACTGACAGCATTAACCCCACACCTCCTAGTGCTTAGAATGGCATAGATAATTATCAATAAATACTAGGAACCCAGTGTACGAATTCGTACACCTTGAAAGGAACTATGGGCCGCAAGGCTGCGGTGGGCACAGGGGCGGGTCTTGGCCCAAGCTCCGCGCCCCCACCTGGCTCCTCCCACCACAGCCCCCAGTCCCCTGTCTGATAGCAGCCCCGCTCTCACCTGCTGACAGCGAAGAGTGATTGGGGCCGGCACAAGCGCTGGCAGTGGGTGTGAACGGCAGCTCTGGCGCCAGCAGTCGGAACCGGGGTGCATAGGAGCAAAGCATTTTCAGTAATCACCAGAGGCTTGCCCCAATGACAGCGACTGGGACCCCACCTTGGTCTGGCACCCCCACTCACCTGCTCCACCATCCCCCTGTGGCTGATGCCCACCATGTTCCACATTCTGCCGCCTGCTGCCAACACCCACCATATTCTGCACGCGACCCCTGGTGGTCAGCGCACGTCATAGTGACTGGTTGTTTGGTTGTTCCACTGTATGGTCTATTTGCATATTAGCTTTTTATTATATAGGATGGGAGATAGAGACTGAGATTGCTTCTTTTCTCATACAGTGTCTTTTTTAAGAGACCAAGTTACAGAAGAGGAGAATTTTTAAGTAAACTAATTTTTAAGTAATGAATTTTTAAGTAACCTAAATTAATTTTTAGATTCATTATTATTCTACTCCTAGCTTATTCAGTAGTCATTTGAAAGCTATTTGCCACATAATTTTTCATTGAAACTTGGTTCTACTATTACTGTTCACAATGCCGAACTACACCCCTAGTGTAATTCTGTATTCTGAGGCTAATTGGACAATTAACTTGGGAGAAGCACACTTTTTCACCTTTGAATTAACAATAGTGCTAACATCTTAGAAAACTCCAAGGGTGAGAGCAGTTGCAAAACAGGCACTTGATTATATTTCAGAAACTGAGCACAGAGCACCAATAGAGACTTGGGAAGCTGTTGGGTAGCTTTTCTGTAGCTTGAATAGTTGAATCTTCTCAGATTTCAGACTCTGGTAGGGATCGTCAACAAGTTCTGAATAAAGGGCTCCTGGCAGAACCATTGGTTATTCATTACAAATTCTGACAATTCCCCACAGAATGAGTTCTAGTCTTGCTTTCACAGAAAATCCTAGTGTGTCTTGAATTATGGGAATACTATTAGGAATAATAACAAAAATTCACAGTAATATATAAATAAGGAAAACATTTATGTCCCTGGAGAAGTGCAGAGAAAAAATAAGTATCAGCCCTCTCTCTGAGCATAAGTGAGGCAACTTAGTATTCATAATGCTTTTCAGGGTAAATCTACTGGCATGTATGTGGCCTTAGTGAAAAATTTGAATGTGACACAAGTGAAAGTAGCCAGTTGAAAACCTTTTCTTTTTCCCTTCTCTCTCCTTGCATGTATCTGTCTACCATTTGTTTTGTTTTGTTTTTTTAAAAGAAGGGATGAGAATGCTCTTTTTTAAAAAATATACTTTATTGATTTTTTACAGAGAGGAAGGGAGAGGGATAGAGAGTTAGAAACATCGATGAGGGAGAAACATCGACCAGCTGCCTCCTGCACACTCCCCACCGGGGATGAGCCCACAACCAAGGTACATGCCCTTGACCAGAACCGAACCTGGGACCCTTCAGTCCGCAGGCCGACGCTCTATCCACTGAGCCAAACCAGTTAGGGCTGTCTACTGTTCTTTTATGTCTCAGTTTTCCCATCTATAAAATGGGGATTGTATTAGTTTTCTTACCATAAATTTAGCTGCTTTAAAGCAACACCTTTTCTGTAGGTCAGAAGTCCTGGGAAGGCAGGGCCGGTTTCTCTGCTCAGGTCCCACTAGGCTAAAATCAAGGTTTCGGTTATTATGGCTCTAATCTCATCTGAGGCTGGCAGTTCTCCCAAGTTCATGTGGTTGTGGCAGATTTCAGTTCTTTGTGGCTGTAGGTTGAGGATCCATTTCTTTGCTGGATGTTAGTCAGAGGGGGGCCATTCTCAGCATCTAGAAGTTACCACGTTGCCTCCTCCATCTTTAAAATTAGAAACAAAAAAATCTCGCTCATGTGAAATCCCTCTCTCACTTTAAATCTCCTTTGCCAGTAAGAGCTCACCTGAGTAAGTTAGGCCCACTGAGGGCAATCTCCCTTTCTTCGTCTGCTGATTTGGGATCTTAATTACATCTGCAAAATCCCTTCACAGCGGTAAAGTTCCTGGATTAGTATTTGGTCGAATGCCTGAGAGAAGGTAGGTATACCAAGGAGTGAGACTCTTGGGGGATCTGTCTTAGAATTCTGTCTACCCCAGGGATAATAATAATACCTTGGAGGATTGTTAAATGGATTAAGTGAGATATGTGAGTAAAGTACTTAGCATAGTATCTAGTGTAATGTCTCAATAAATGGGATTTAGTGTCATTGATACCTATATACACTCCATTTTCCTGCCTACATGGATTTTTTAGTTATTTGGATATTCCCACACAGAAAACAGAGATACTGGGGCCACAGGCAACAAACTCACAAAACCCATTGCTTCGCCTATTTGCTGAAAGTTGATGTATGTTTTCAAGTTATTTAAAAACAGTGCAGTAAAAAAAGAAGAGAGACCAGGATGTAATTTATATTGGTGCACATATATAATATGTCATAAAATGAAGTATGAGTCTCTGCATTGCTCATTTTTTGCTTTTTAATAAGAAAAATGCATGGCAGAATCCATGCCTTAACCACTGACATTTTTTCAGAAAGAATTGTTTTGTTTCTACTCATGCTCTGAATATAAAATGAATACTTTAAATGCTCCATTCACACAAAGGCCTTTCTGCCCCTTGCTCCCTTCAATAGTTCAAGTCTAGAATAGGCAGCATTATGCAAGCTGGTGATCCAGCTACAACAAAGAGAATGCTTCTCACTGACTGTGGGAAGAAAGACACCTAAGGGGTTAACAGTAATATTTTGCAAATTGAGGCAAGTGAAGGAAAAAAATCTATTAGCATAAGAAAAGGTAGCCGTAGGGATTTTCCACTCAAATGTTTGGTACTAAGAGCCCTATGTTACCGAGGAGGATGGAGAAGAGAAACCCTAGTGTCTATGCATTCTTAAAATGCATTGCCATTGTATTCATTCAACTGGAGAAAAAGACCTCATAGTTATAGAGATGGGAAGTGGTTCTTTCTAGAAAGGAAAGTCAAAATTGGATATATTAACAAAATGTTTATGATGTTATACACTGATATATAGAAGAATTGGGGAGGTGGGGAGGGATCTGCTATTTTGTTTTAAGAAAAGTCTTTCCAGATTAAGAAGATGCAGTTTCTTTTGTTACTAAAAATGTGAATGAAAACCGTAGCCAGTTTGGCTCAGTGGATAGAGCGTCGGCCTGCGGACTCAAGGGTCCTGGGTTCGATTCCAGTCAAGGGCATGTACCTTGATTGCAGGCACATCCCGAGTAGGGGGTGTGCAGGAGGCAGCTGATCGATGTTTCTCTCTCATCGATGTTTCTAATTCTCTATCCCTCTCCCTTCCTCTCTGTAAAAAAATCAATAAAACATATTTTAAAAAATGTGAATGAAGATCGAAGATCATCCAAGTCCTGAAAAATTTGTCCAGAAGTGAAAATAAAATTTTAAGTCTATTGATAAGGTCAATTTTCAGGGAATCAATGTGCCAGAAATCAACTGAAGAAATAAAATTATGCCATGATCTTTCCATTAGATGACTTTTCAAATTTTCTGTAGAATGGTGGGGCAACCCTGCATTAATATCTCAATTGTCACTTTATTTATCCTACACATGGACATTAAAGAGGCAGAAGTGATCAAGATTTCAGGTCTTCATCCCCAAGTAGATGACTTAAGTACACAGATCTGCTTTTCTAAAACAAGTACTAACTCTGAAGCTCTTGATCAGGAAAGTCATTCTAAATCAAAGCTTGGGGGGGGGGGGAAGATTTTAGAGAGGGAGGGAGAGAAAGAGAGAAAGAGAGACACAACAGGGATCCAACCCCCCAGGTATGTGTCCTGACTGGTAATCAAACCCCCAACCTTTGGTGCTTGGGACAATGCTCCAACCAACTGGGCCACCAGGCCAGGGCAAAAAGGGAAGCTTTTTTAAAAAAGTACTAGTTCATTCCTCTGATGTTGAAATTAACATAATATGATTCTGCTACTTTGTATGAATATAGCATCCCATATCAATACAAACAAAAAATGCATTCCAAACTGAAGTGAAATACGTTTGGTAATCCATATCATTGTTTCCTACCCCAGGTAAGGAAAACTTAGAAATGATTACAAACCAAAACCTTTTCATTATAAATTTGACACGCCTACACCCCATGTTTATGCCCAAGATGTGCCATCCGCTGGCTGGCTCCTGGGGAAAAGGAGGCAGTATATAGAGGTCACCTATTCAGTGATAATAGGTAACTTCCGTGGACCCGAGAGGGTGTGGGGACTTTTTTTAATGTGAGAACTGGTTCTAAGCTGCCAAATATTTTATCAATAAATTATGCTTTCTGAAAGGAGTTTGCAGATCTACACTGAACCACAGCTATCTATGTGTAATTCAGCTCTTTCCTACGATATTACCACCACATTTTCTAATTCTGTGAAGGTAAAGTGAAGAGACTTCAGCTCTGAGTCTAACTGATCAATAGTAGTTTCAAAAGTCTGTTTATTTAGACACGGAATCATAAAGAGAGAAAGGAGCCCAGAGCTCACCGACAACGCTCTTCTTGCTACCCAATACCTGTCTTTTACAGAGACAAGAAAGTAAATCACATAGGATCATATGTATTTCACTTGCACTTTTTTCTCTCCTCAGTTCAAGAGTCAAAATTGAAACAGACTCATAGATACAGAGAACAGATGGATGGTTGCCAGATGGGAGGGGGTTGAAGGGATGGGTGAACAAGGCGAAGGGATTAAGGAGTACAAGTTGCCACTTACAAAATAGTCACGGAGATGTCAAGTACAGCATAGGAAATATATAGTCAATAATATTGTAATAACTATGTCTGGTGCCAGGTAGGTACTGGGAATATCAGGGAGAACACTTTGTGAAGTATATGATTGTCTAACCACTACGTTGTACACATCAAACTAATACCAAGTAATATTGAAGGTGAACTGTAATTAAAAAATGAAACAAAATCTACTTTTGAATAGGTGAGTCTTTATAATGCAAATTTAACTTTGTTTTAGGGAAAATTATGCCCAACTATGAATGAGACAACTGATGATTTCTGTTTTCTTCTCAAAAAGAGAAAGTGGTATTGTCATAATTTTAGTTTATTTGTTTTCAATGTGTACTTATTCAAAGAATTTGAATGGTGCAGTACTTTTATATAAATATATTAAAAAATGAAAAAAAAATCAAAACACCACATTCTTTTACCTGAGTTAGCATTCCCTATTTAATTTCTTACCCTCACTTCTCTTTTGATTAGGAACGTAGACCGTTAGACATGTTGGTACCTTTTTAACTTGGAATTTGGGTACATCAACTTTCTTCCTTTTACAGAATAAAGAACAAAGACGAGCTGTTCTTGATGCAATCAGCCACAGATACCAAAACCCATGGTAAGCACATATGAATAGTTTTTTAATTAATTCATTTCCTTCCTAAATTTGGAAAAGCGTCACTTTTTAAAAAACTTTTAAGTATATTACCGCTTTATTTATTTTTTATTCCAAATAAACACAAAGTTTTCACTATCTTTAGATTTTAATTAAAAGGAGGAAATGGGCAAAGCCAGCATAGACTATAGGGGAGAAAAAAGAGAACCACCCTGCAGCAATTAAGAACAATGACTAGATGAGCAGGGTAGCTTTTACTACATAAATACTACTTTCAGTGGAAAACAACAATATAATTGTTTCTGATAAAAAAAAAAAGAAGAGAAAGAAGAAAAGCTCATTTCATGCTGTTGGCCTAGAAACCATCATAGTGGGTAATCTTGGTTAATAAATGGAATCCTACTAAAGACACACAATGGCTTGAATTCACGCTATCTCGAGGCTGCCTGTAACCTAAATTAAACATGTTTGGCTCAAGGTATGTTAAATTACAGGAAAAGAGCACATCTAGGCTTGTCATCTAGATGTAACATATAATTCAGATTCCTAAGAGGGGAAGGATCGATCAGCAGGGCTCTACAAGACTTGGGATTTAGTAATGTCTTCATTGGCCTTAGCTTTTGGGTGGCACGGGTTTCTGGAGCCTAATTCACTTCATTTTTCACTGTTGGAGGATACAGCATTAGCATGTGCAAAATGAATGGATTGTAGGCTCTTGCTGCTATAACACAACAACACAACGAACCAAAAAGAGACAGACCCACCACCCCCATGTCAAAAGTCTATTAGTTACTACAACACGATCTCAGGACCACAAAAGATCTCATTAGGCAATTCCTATAACTTATACATAAGGCATAGCCTATGTTTAAAACCATAAGGAAATAGTTACAATTTATTGCACATTAAACACACATTCTCATCAAAATATCCCACTTTGCTCAGATAATATTATAAGTATCTACCTACAAATGTGCTACCAAAGATTTCAAGCCAAGCCTCCTACTCCCCCCCCCGCCACCCCCTGCAAAAAAAACCCCACACTGAAAATCAAAGAAACGTCAACAGGCATTGGTGATATAAGTGTGAAAATTTGCTGCATTTATTTAAACATAAAAAACTTGTTAGAAAGTATCTGAGAAATATTGAAGCTTGGAATATTTCCCATGGATTTGAAAGAATGTTGGCAGCATTCATTCCAGGGAATATGATACAGATTGTACCAGGTCAAGAGGATGCAAAACTTTTATGAAAATGACCTTGTACTTAGGGGACTATAGATTCAATTGGAAAATTGGATATACAGATAGGTAGATAGATAGATATGAAAAAAAAATAACAAAACCAATTTGCATATGGTGAGTGACAAATTAATAATGATAGTTATAACTAGAAAAGTTAAAACCAACATTTTTTTAGTGTATTGATGACCCCCTGGACTGGTCAGTAGCCTCTGGCTCAGGTCCTATCTGTAACTAGTTCAGATGTCAATCATCTAAATGTTGCCTCCCTCTGGAGACTTTAAGCACATCCAAGTGCTTAAAAGGCTGGGAAGATGCTCCTGAATAGGCTACTGACTCAGACAGGTGTGCCCACTCCCTTGCATTCTCTCAGTGTGACTGAGGGCTGTCTCTTTCCTGGGCAAGGTTAGTGTGTAGCCTCCCAGTTAATTTTCATGTTCTGGCCTTTTTAGTCAACAACCGTCACTCACTAAATTTAGCACTTCCTGTGTTTGAAGCAATGTTAGATCCTGTGGACACAGTGGTGAACAAAACAGGCCCAGTATATGCCCTTCTTGGAACTTGTATTCTAGGGGAGGAGAGAGACATTAAACAACTAAATGACTTAGGAACATTATTCTGTGTTTGATGCTTTTTAATAAAAATTTTAAGTACAAATATAATTCATGCTTGCAGCAACAAATCAAATAACATAAGCGGTATATCAAGAGAAAGTTTATATTCTGCTCTATTCCACCCAGTTTATGATAAAACATTTCATTACAAAGGCTATTTATGGGGTGTAGAGAGGTTTTATTAGGGGCATCTACATGGACTGAGGGTCGGAGAAGTGTTCACCAGAGAAGTAATTGTTAAGCTGACTTTGAAAAGGTGAGTATAAGCTCTTTCTTGGCAGAGGGAACAACATGCACGAAGCCCCAAGGTAGGAAGGAATATATCAAAGTAGGACCAGTGCAGCTGGATGACAGAAAACAATGGGAAGATAGCAAGGGAAGGGTCAGATTTTGTAGAATCTTGTGTCCAGATTAGAGAATTCGGATTTTCATCTAGGAACAAAGATAATTTATTAGAAGATTCACAAAAAGGAGCAACATGTTTCAAGTTTTTTCATAAATCACCGTAATATTGGAATCCTGTGTGGAGAATGGATTGGAAGGTGACAAGAACAGTAGTAGGAAGATCCGCTCGGAGACTATTTCATTGTTAACAGGCCCGTTTTCCGTTTTCAGTGTGCTTTGCAAATGGGCCAGAATAAATAGTGATTACGGAGGGCTGTGGGAAGGAAGAAGGATTTGATGGAGCTTTCAAAGAAACATGGGCTTTACATACATGGAAAAAGTTTGCTATAATGATGGGGAGTTAGAATGTATTCAGTACTCTGATGAAGCAGATTTTAACATCATCTTAACTGAATTTCAGAGGTTCAGTTACATGACCAAGGGCCCCAGAAGTAACATTTCAGTCCAAGTAGACTGATTCCATTAACACGGGTTGGGATCTGGGCTTGGATGTTTTTAAAAGGCTCTCCAGGTGATCTGATGCGCGTCCAGGGTTGAGTACCACTAGTGAAGACTGAGAAAAGATGGGGACTGAACCTTGGGTGGGGGGAGGGGGTACCCACGCAGAGGACAAGATGAATGAGGGCCACTGCAGGAGAAAAGGAGCCTAACAGTGGGACCCTTCAGACAATAGAAGGTTATAAAAAGTCATTGAAGAATTTTGAAGGAAATGGAAATTCAAGGAAATAATAACAGACAAATATGTGAAAATTGTCAGTGGTCTCAGAAAAAGCACTGTAGGAAGAGTAGGATGATTTGAGTCCATACAACCAATGCTAAAGAATTTGTCTGCTGACATAATGGAGGCAAAATCCTCAGTGTTTTTGAGACTAGAAGTCCAGTAAAGGACAATTACAGGATTTCCTCCATTCTAAGATGTACTTTAAACGCTTTAACTTTCTAAACAACAAGAAAGCCCGCTGCATGGGAGAACATATTTGCCAATGCTATTTCAGATAAGGGTTTAATCTCCAGAATTTATGGAGAACTCATACAACTTAACAAAAGGAAGATAAACAATCCAATAAAAAAATGGGCAAAGGACCTAAATAGACACTTTTTGAAAGAGGACATACGGAAGGCCAAGAGACATACGAAAACATGCTCAAAGTCACTAATCATATAAGAGATACAAATCAAAACAACAATGAGCTACCATCTCACACCTGTCAGAATGGCTATCATCAACAAATCAACACAAGTGCTGGCGAGGATGTGGAGAAAAAGGAACCCTCATGCACTGCTGGTGGGAATGCAGACTGGTGCAGCCACCGTGGAAGACAGTATGGAGTTTCCTCAAAAAGTTAAAAATGGAGCTCCCATTTGACCCAGTGATCCCACTTCTAGGACTATATACTAAGAAAACAGAAACATGAATCAGAAAGGACATATGCACCTCTATGTTCGTAGCAGCACAATTCACCATAGCTAAGATCTGGAAACAGCCTAAGTGCCCATCAGCAGATGAATGGATTAAAAAACGGTGGTACATCTACAGAATGGAATACTATGCTGCAGTAACAGCATGGATGGAACTGGAGAGCATTATGCTAAGCAAAATAAGCCAGTCAGAGAAAGATAAATATCACATGATCTCACTCATGTGTGGGATATAATGATTAACATAATTTGATGAACAAAAATAGATCTAGAGACAAATGGCAGGGGAGGTGGGGGTGTTAGAGAGCAACCAAAGGACTTGAATGCATGCATATTAGCATAATCAATGGACATAGACACTGGGGAGGTGGGGGCTTGCCCGGGGTGGGAATGTCTGGGAGGGAGCATCAATTGGGGAAGAAGGAGACATATGTAAAACTTTAGACAATAAATTAAAAAAAATAAAAGCTTTAACTTCCTTGAAATCAGAATGTGTTGTATGATAATTGTTTATAAGTGTAGTGTACAAACCTGGTCCCTCCTTATTTCCTCCCATGTAAACCTGTTATTAAATCAATGGTGTGCTATACAATGTATTACATCCTAATAAAAGTATACACCAACAAACATGAAACGAAGAGCTGCTACTAGCCAGGTGCTCAGGACATTAAAAAATAATCAGCAGAGTCCAGCTGGTGTGGTTCAGTGGTTGACTGTTGACCTATGAATCAGGAGGTTATGATTTGATTCCCTGTCAGGGTACATGCCATGGTTGCAGGCTCGATCCCCAGTGTGGGTTGTGCAGGAAGCAGCTGATCAATGATTCTCTCTCGTCATTGATGTTTCTCTCTCTCTCTCACTCTCCCTTCCTCTATCGAATCAATAAAAATATTTTAAAAATTAACAATAAGCAGAGTCCTCACTCTCAAGTAGCTCACAGACTTTCAGGACAGACAGACACAAACAAAACATTTCCATACAATGTACACTGATGGAGAATGATTGCAGTAAACGGGTGGGTGTTAACTCTTGTTATTTCCTTCTGAATTGAAACATCCTCTTGTGCTAAATAACTGAAATTTCTCTAGATATGTGATCTGATGACTAACTGGTTTTCATACAGTTGTTGGCGATTGGTCTTTTCCAATCTATACACACAGTATTTCTAATTTAAACAAGAAGAATAAAAAGCACAGAGAGGAAATGGACAACCAGTTTACCGTCCAATTAAAAGAGGCCACAAGAGAATGGACTGAATGAATCGACAGAGCTTTTTGTTTGTTTGAAGACGTGAAGGAATGCTGCAGAAGTTACACACCATTACTGAAAATTGCGGGGCAGGGAAGTATCTTGTTTTCTTTTTCTTTTTCCCTTGACACAGTGTTTGGAAAAATGGGGAATTCAATACATATTTGCAAACTACATTCCTTCTTCTCATCATAACAGCACAAATTGGTATCTTTCTGGCTGGAGAAGCTGGAGGAGTTCAAGTCGTGATGACTTCCTGGGAGAGACCAAAGTTAAGCTGGTTTTAGAAAGAACGTTTTAGGAAAATCTCTGGCTGTCTACTTGAGTGAATTTTTTATCCATGCAAATGAAAGAGTTGCTGAGATTATGAAACCAACAGAATCATTCATGGGTAAACAGCATTCCATAAAGGAGCTGCCCACAGACCTCTGACCTGATGTCACGACAAAGTTGTCTCTTTGCCAACTGGGGGCTTGAGATATTTGCCACTTATTTGCTGGCTTATAGAATTGTCTTGAGAATAATGTCTTAGGGAACACTTCAAGTTCCCATAATCTGCCATTGTCATTAGATGGGGGTGTGAAGGAGACTGTCAATTCCCAGATAAGGTCGACCAAACTGGATGTCAGCCATCGAGGGGAAGAGCCACGTGATCTTAAAGGATCAGAATTAACACAGCCTTCCCCAACTTCTCATTTACTTGAGCGTCACAGCTCTTTTTAAATATGTTTTTATTGATTTTGAGAGAGAGAGAGGAAGGGAAAGGGAGAGAAACCTTAATCGGCTGCCTCCTGCATGCCTCCTACTGGGAATGGAGCCTGCAACGTGGGCATGTGTCCTGACCAGGAATAGAACTGGTGATCTCTCGGTGCATGAGACAACATTCATCCAATTGAGCCACACCAGCCAGGGCATGAGACACAGCTCATTTTAGAGTGTTGGCTCTCCCAGTCTACCTTGACATAATCATCAGATTGTGTTAAGGAGCACCCACTGTCACGAGGTGCACAGCATGGCAGAGTTGGAAGAGGGCTAAATCAAGAAAGCTGGTTTCAGTAGGGATTTATCTTTCCCAAAGAAATAATAGAGGAGATGCACAAAGGTTTAGCTCAAAGAAGCCCCAAAGTGTTTGCAGTAATACAAAGTCAGAAATAACCTACCTCCGCTCCCCCCCCCCCCCCCCAAATAGGGGACTGTAAGTAGTTACGAATCAGTATCTGTACAGAGATTAAGAGCAAGGGTTTAAGTCCCAGCTTCACTACCTATTAGCTGTGATATCTTGGAGTTATGTAAGCATTTTATGCCTCAGTTTCTCAACCTTTAAAATGATGGTAACAGGATCCACTCCACTGGGTTGTTGTATAGGCGCGTTGTTATATCTACAGCACTTAGAGCAGCACTTGGTGCGTACTAAATGCTCAGGAAGTAGTGTGACCATATCATTTACCACCCGAAACAGGACACTTTGGGGAGTGAAACAGGAAGATAATTGAAATGGTCACAAGGAAACTATCATGAGAAAATCAGGCCACTTTACTGATAAATGTTATCTAATAATTAAATAAGTGAAGTACATTAAAGTAATGTAGCAAAATGCATCTATTGAATTCATATTATATTAGCTAAAACCAATCAGTACAGAGATTCAAGACAGGTTAGACATTTCATATTATATATCTGAGGTAATCTCCCCAAAGTAGAACAAAAAGTCCAAGTGATGGAAAAAGAAAAAGAAAAAATATGAACATTAAAAAATCAATGATAATTAAATTAGTCTAATATCTAACTAGTAAGAGATGCGAGGAAACAGAAGGAAATCAATAATATACAAGGAGATTTCTCAGAAGGGAGTAACATTAATTCCCAGATTGTAAGCCTCCACCGAAGTAAATTTTAAATCTTAAATTGTCAAGGTTATGTCACAATGAAACTTCATTATACTGAGATGAAGAGACAATTCTAAAGCCTTCCAGGGAAAAACTAGGATATATTTATAAAGGATCAGGAATCAAAGAGGCAGCATGCTTCATTGTGTATACAGCAACACCAGACTCTAGAGCCTGTGAGGCAGTGACTCCCACATTGGACAGAAAGTGACTTTCAACCTTTAATTCTATAACCAGCCAAACAATCAAGCAGGAAGGTAGAAAAAAGGCATTTTCAGACTTGTACTTGCTAAGAAAAAAACCACAACACAAAAAAAAACCACCTCAAAGCATTTTTTTCCTAGGAAGCAACTAGAGAATATTATCTAACAAGACAAAGGGGGTATAAATCAAGGAAAGAGAAAGGAATATTGATCCAAGAAACAGGAGTCACAACAAAGGTGACAGGCAAAGGGAATCCCCAAGTTGGCCTTACAGGAAAGTACCAGGCATGTGACCATGCAGAGAACTAGAGGACTACCGATATTGACAGGAGCGGGACCAGTGAGGACTCCAAAGGGAACACGTGTTGTGTACCAATTTGGGTTAAGTTCCAGAAGAACCAAATAAGCTAAAAAGTGGCTGCATTTGGAGAGGAGAACATTGGCCAGGGAGCAGGAAGAAAGGGAATTTTTAAAAAAGCATTTTATAAGCATTTTATTACTGCTTACATGCATTATGTATATGGGCCTAAATGATTACATAAAACTTGGGAAAAAATTAGCACTACCTTAAGTACAATGTTCAAGCATTTTATTTTGATAAACATAATACTTATAAAATGGGAGAAATAGCAATAGTCAACTATAATTTTAGCAGCGAAGGGCTCCTAAGTTGAAACATTTCTGTTTAAAACCTTTTAGCATTAAAAATTAGTCATTGCCCTGAATGAACAGGGCGTTCTGTTTCTGCAGAGGTGGAAGGTGTGCTTGTGTTTGGCCCGCATTAGGCGGTGCCCAGAGAATGGCCTGTTTTATTCCATAATGAAATACTGCTGCCAAACCTGGTTGTTAGACCAGCACAGACTTAATGACAGCCATGAGTTAAAATACATTGGTACAGAAATGCATGTTTTTCTTGGAGTTGTTTTCCTCAAAACAGCCATCAATCTTGACAGCTTTCTATTTTGAAGGCCGTAGCGCCTGGCACAGTGGAGGGATCTCCGTAAGCATTAAGTAGCAAAGTTCTGGGAATGTTGGATCATCAGCACCCGTTCCTACTTTGGCCCTTCAGGTCTGTTACTTAACAGCGATCTTCACATTTCCTTCCCCCAGCCTCCTCCGCCCTCATCTTCTCCAGCTGGGCAGGGAGGGAGGAGGGCTCTCAGAAGCTGTGGGTGCCTAGGGTCAGGCAGAACTCCTGTGTCGCTGCTGTGCCACACAGTTTGTTGGTGCCCAGATATCCATTTGATAAATACCCAACTTCCAACTATGTGCCAGGCACCATGCCAGGGCTGGGGTTTCAGGAGTGAACTACACAGACCCAGTTCCTGCTTCCTTATAGCCTATCAGAAGTAGCCTAGCATATGCTTGATAATTGTTGGAGGCACAGCAGTGTTTGTTGAATGAATGAGCATTGCTCATCTCAGGACGCAGCACTTAGGGCAAAAGGATAAGATGCAACCATTTGAGAAAAGCCACTGTTTCTGAGAGAAAAAGTAGCTGAAGAAGAGACAGTATTCTTAAGAGGAAAACTTACCAGGCTGTCACTTGTCCAGATGGGGAAAAATTCAGTTCATTTCAGAATGTGGCCCTTCACGGAATATTACTCTCGTGTAATTGATGAACTAAACGGACATCAAAGTGTGTTAGAGAGAAGCCTGTCACCCCACTGGTCTAGCATCTCAGCGTTTCACACATCAGAACTGTAGCTCTCAGAGGCTGTTTCCGGAGCCCAGGGCTACTGACAAAGCAGACGCCGGACCCAGCAAAATGGCGTATGGCAATGAAATCCAAGCAACGGCCACAAGCTACAAATAAACAGAGGGGCTAAACTTTTAGGCTCAGGCAAATGGACTTCATGTACTGAAAAGAATGCAAAACAAACAAACAAAAAAAAAAAAACCCCACAACAACCTGTTACAAATATTTGAATTGTTATTTCTCTATTATCTATTCATTTTTGTAAAGCCACAAACATGTCCTGATCATGGTCATTTCAAACTTTCTTTTATTGCCAAACAAAAGGTCAATAATATCACCTAGCTTATATCTATATTACCAGATGAAACAACACCATAGGAATCACTCATTCCATTTTTGCATGTTACTACCGTTTCTGTTTCTGCTTTTCCTTTGTTGTTGTTTTTTAACGTTTCTTTTAAGACTGCTGATAATTTCAGATTTCCATAACTGGAAGGCCCTATAAGCAAGACTTTAGAGTTGGACCTAGTTGGGTTAACCCCCATATTTTATGAAATGTAGATGCTTTCTGCACTTCAGTTCCAAGGGGAAAAAGGAGAATGATAATAGCTACCACCTTGGGTTGTCTTGAGGATGAGGTCCACGTTCTGTAAAGTCCCCAGCACGGATCCGACGCAGAGAGGGTCTGAGGGTACAGAGGTCAGGCTGTGGCATTCAACCACAGTTGAGAGATTATAAGTATGTCATCACTTTATCTTTTAATGTTGCCTCATACTTCTAATATGAGTCTCAAGAGCATCTTGTGCTTATCGTCCATAATTCTAATTCAGTTTTCAATGGTATCACTTTCGTTCTTTATTCCATCCATACTATGGAGAAGTGGAGTACCAAGGAAATAAGACACAGTTCCTGCCCTCAGAGGGCTTAGCATATAGCGGGAGGAAGAGACAGATAAGCAGGTAATTATAGTAGGGTGTGTCAGCACGCACGCAGTGATGGAAATATTTGGTCAACCAATATGTGCTGATTACCAATTTGTGCCTAGCACTATGCTTGATGCTGGGTACAGATATTTAACAAAGTGTAACCACTAAGTGCAATGCCTGTTACAACAGGGAGTATTTTAGTGGGCGCGATGGAAATATATATTTGGAAATCTAAATTTTGAGGAGGGGTCAGAAAAGCTCTCCAAGGTCCCCTGATCTTGAAGGACAGGTAGGAGTTAGCTTCTAGAGTTGCTGTATTTCGGTTCCAAGAGGCTCTCATTTTAGAGATGGAACTTCACACGTTCAGATGAATTACCTTGAAGCACAATTACCACATATTTGACAAAAACATTTCATTTCTAGCCTCTATAGCGATGGATGAAGATGGCAGGGTTTCTACAGAGCCTTGCAGCTTCTTTTCTGGCTAGCAGCTTAAAGGCTAACTCATTAAAATTCAGAGCTGAGGTACATGGTGGGTGGTAGAACAAATGTTTTCTTCACTGAGCAGAGCTAAGGCCTTCAAGACAGTTTCTCCCAGAATCAGAGTCCCTCCTTGCAGCTATTCAGTAAGACACGATTCAGGCAGCACCTGCTCCAAATCTGCCATTACACCACCCAACTCTTTCGCTGGGTTAGATGCATATGATAATGACAACAAGAAAAAAAATAGCAAAGCATGACTGCTTCCACACTTGGCTTGACATATCTTACCTATGAGATGTACCTTACATCTGACTTCTCATTTATAAAATAGCTTCATGTAAATATAAAGTTTAAAAACAAACAGAATGAGTATTCAGTTGATGACTTTACCCACAGAAAGGAATTATTTGAAGAGATTTTTAAAGCACTGAAATTTGAGTATAAATATCTAGTGGGGTGTATTCTAAGATCAAGAACTGCTAAAAGCTTGATGGAAGTGTTGGTAATGTTACTCTGGCTCTGCTTGGGTGTGATGTGAGCACTGATGTGATTACTAGTACTAGTATTCAATCATTCCTGGTTTGGTTGAGTAACAGGATTCTTAGAGTGGGAGAAAGAAAATACAGATGTTAACATAACAGAGCTAAAAATCAAATCCTGAATTAGATTGGAAGATATATGTGTGCATATATGTATGATAGTGTGCGTTTATATATCTATTTTCATAGTTCTATTCACTATAAAGGCCTAGACATGGGAACCAATTCAGCAGTTGTGAGCCCTCTCCTACTACTCAGCTCTACTCTTCAAATACCTTTTCCACTAAAGGAATCAGGCTTCTTGGAGAAATGGTTGATTCTGTATTTGGAGAAGGAAATGGGAAATATGATCTAGTACTCCCCACCATACCAGGTGAGGAAGCTATCCAAGAACACTACAGTCCTGTCTAAGGAACTTAGAAGCCAAACTTGAAGAGATTCCCACCTGCCCAAAATAGGACACCTTGAAGAAAGGTGTGATGACTGCAATGGACTCAGGTACATCTACCTGCACATACATATACATGAACATTCATGAGTTCATAATGTCACCTGAAAATCCATAACAAACTGGTCACATTGGAGGATTCCCATGAATCAACTTATTTTGAAAATGAGTAAATAAAAGGAAAGAACTAAACATTAATTCTGCCTTTCCACTACAAATGGTACCACTGCAAACCAAATAGAAGATGAGGGGACTTAAAAAAAAATCAAGTAATCCAGCTAACACATAAAGAAGGAATAAGGGAATTAGGACAGCATCATTTTGCAAATGCTAATAAATTAATGAACCCAGGTGCTAATCATCAATGGCTGCCAAAACCAAAACAGGGTGGGGCAAAAGTAGGTTTACAGTTGTTCATTTAGAAAATAATACAATATTTAATAAATAATAAACAAGAATAAACTGTGCTTCACTTCTCACAACTGCAAACCTACTTTGCCCCACCCTGTATGTGTCTCTTGATGAAAGACCACCCTACCACCTGGAAAGTAGTTGTTATGGGCTGAGTTGTGTCCTCCCAAATTCATAAGTTGAAGTCCTGACCCCCAGTACCTCAGAATGTGACTGTATTTGGAAACAGGTTCTTCAAAGTGGTAATTAAAATGAGGTCGTTAGGGTGGGCCCTAATCCAATATGACTGGTGTCCTATGGGGAGATTCGAACACAGACCAGCACAGAGGAATAACCAGGTGAAGACACATGGGGAAGATGGCCATCTACAAGGAGAGAGGCCTCAGAAGAAACCAACCCTGCCGACACCTTCATCATGGACAGCTGGCCTCCAGAACTGAGAGAAAAGACATTTCTGTTGTATAAGCCACCAGTCTGCGGTGCTGCATTATGGCAGCCCTAGCCAACTATACAGTAGTCTTGCCCCCAAAACCTACTTAGATCAGGCCTCTAAATCCAACTAACTGTGTATATAGAGGAAGTCAGAAGACAGCAGAAAATGCTAAATGACAACATGGAGATGCTGTCAGAAAAATGTATTGTGGGAAATTTTATAGGACAAATGGAAGCAAAATTTCTATGAAACAAAATGTGTCGCTTTAACAAATAGTAGAAGAGCATGAGGAAGAAAAAGAGGAAGAGAAGGGAGGGGGAGGAGAAGGAGAAGAGAAACTTATTTGGATTCTGTTTCTAACAAACAAACTGCCAAAAGTCATAACATTTATGAGAAAATTAGAATTTTGAAGTCTGAATATTTGGTAAAATTATATTTTTAGGAGAAAAAAAATGGCCTTGTGATTATGTTAAAAAGGAATTTTTATATTTTGTAGTTATACCAGAAAGGTAGGAGGATTAGAAAGTAGGATAGACATGAAATAAGACTGGCTATAAATTGATAACGTTTGAGGTTGGGTGATGAATACTTAGGCATCTTTAAATGATTTTGTGTATATTTACATTTCCAAAGTCACTAAAAATAAACTCTCAGCTTTATCTTTAGTTCATGAAGGTCAAGGTGTTCCATTTGGATAGGTAAGCTGGTCCCCAAACTAAATTGAATCAATACTGTGATATCTCCCAACTCACCTCCACCTGCCTTGCTGCCAAGCCACATCAATCATCACAGCTCACCCTCCTTCCTTCTGTTGTTTTCTGATACACAAATAAGCGAGTGACGCCCAGGAAGCAGCCCTAAGCAGAGAGGCCCTGGACTTGTTATCTCAGGAGCTCTGAGCTTCGGAGATTGGCAGTCCTTCCTGCATATCTTATATAAACTCTCTCCTATCTCTGACAACATCAGGAATTATAGTCAACATTCCTAATAGGTGACCCTAGGCCATCTGGTACACTGCATTTCTGGCAGGATTTTGGACAGCTGTCCCGGAGCCTCTGTGCAAAGCGAGAGTCACTTCGTATCAGTCATTAAAAAATACTGAATGGAAGTCAGTAAACACCTCTGTGTATTTCTACTTCGTGGACAGACGCTTGGCAACAGGAACCTTTTGGAGTATGTTATTCCTTAGAGGAAGATGACATGCTTGATTCCGATTGCATAGCCCCTGTCACAGGAAGCCAGCTGGCGCCCATAAGGGCAACCGGCAAGTGCTGGTGACATGTCTGTGGCAGGGACAGCACTTTCCCCATCCTGGAGCTCGGAGGAGACAATCTGGCCAAGTAACAAAGACGTGTTCACTTTGGGTAACGTGAGATCTCGCTTGCTTCTATTAATTCTTTACTTAAATGCAGTGTTAGAATACACAAGCCTTTCAAATACAGTAGTTCAATTGCCAAGAAACAAAAGCAATAAGTCGAACCAAAAGTATCACAATCTGAGGTTTGAAGCATATGGTGTGTGTCATTCTCCAGAACTGCACAAACCTTCGATGCTCTCCTAGAAGAAAGCCCAAGAGCAAGCTTTTCATTTCTTTCGTGTGTGTGTGTGTGTGTGTGTGTGTGTGTGTGTGTGTGTGTTAAATTTGTTTTTATGCAATAGTCACAGTGTACAGAGCAAAGGACTCCATACTTGGGGCATGTTCTAAAATAGGCACAATGGCTCAAAGAGAGTAGTGATGACCACACTTCATACTTTGAATCTGCAATAGAAGATAATTAACAATGTTACACCCTCATACAATATTATATAATTAATAGCATAGATGAAGCAAATGAGAAATATACTAATTACCTGCCCAGGTTTTTAAAAAATAAAAAATGGTCAAAAAATAGGAAATGTTGTAAATAAACATTGTTTAATGAGTGTGCTCCAGGGACTAGGGTGAGTTGAATTTTCAGCTAACTGGTGGACAAATAGTTAACACCTTCACTTCCCCTTCATAGTCAAGAACACTTTTCTACATTGGAAGACTACATTTTCCTACATTACAAAGAAATCAAGTTGAGTATCTATAAGATACTCATTTCTTTATGATTAAGGACATTTGTGATTGAGGATATTGTAGAGATTCAAGATTATCATTCCAGCGTGAAATCTTACACAGGAGGGACAATATAAGCTATTAGATGAGTGTACACTGACCCCATATTATTCCCTAATTTTGTTATGTATTTGTTTATTTATTATTGACTATAGGGCGGGGAGAGGGAGAGAGAGAGAGAGGAGAGAAACATTGACATGGATCAGTTGACGGCAATGGCTGTCCATCTTATGGGAGCCTCGAGGGCATTCGGCATCATTTTCAGGTGGAATGTACTGATAGCGTGATGTGGCTTGAGTGGTGCAGAAGAAAGAAGGGATGCTGAGAGTCCGTGTTTATGAAAGCAACCAAGCTCAGTTTATCCGGGGCCCCAGTGCCATCCAAAGGTGACCAAAAAAGGAGAGATGGATATTGGTGGTAGGTCAGTCCTCACCTACCCCTCTGGCAGCGTGCTGCCACGGCAGGAACTCGGCTACAGGGCCCACCAGACCAGGCAGAGTCTTTTCACCCTGCGCTTCCAGTTCTCAGTGTCTTGCCCAGCTCCATCCAGGGCCGGGCTTTTTCTATTTAAAAGGAAAATAGATAGTCTTGCTTTTAGTTATCTCTTTCTGTCTTTTAAAAATAGCATTCAAGCAACGTTCTTCTGTCTGCAGTAGCCACACTAGCAATTTGGGAAGACTTGCCTTGTGTTTTCTCAAACACTTCTTTGGGAAGCGATTTCATCTTTTTTTTCCCTTGAGACAGTAATGTTTCATACTAATATGACTCACACAGTCGTGTTTATAAATTAAAATAACCCTATCTACTTCTGCAAAATAGTTTGTGCCTGTAGATAACACAGACCCACTTAAGACACTTTTGCTTCCTTGGAAAGGAGGGAACTAATAAACAAGAATAAAAAATTGAAGCAGGTATACATTTTGTCTTCTACATTTTATCACGAATGGTTAACCTTGGACGTTTATTGCAATCAAATAACCTCCTAGTAGTCATAGTCCTTTCACTGATTCATAGGTACAGCAGTAAATGAGCAATTGTTTATTCATATACTAATATCCTGGTCCTTCTGACATGGGTTTATCTTACATAGACCACTGGCTTCCTGTGTGGTCTCCCAGGGGATACTGAACCCGTACAGACCAGGTGTCTGCTCAGTACACTCTGGCTATGACTCTTAGCTAAAGACAGGATCAACAATATAGATAACTTCTGGATCTTTGAGGCTATAAATTTCCTCAAATATTGTCCTAATCACCCACTTGAATATTACTTTGGCCCTTTATCTTAAACAGCTTAAGTTATAACTCGGAGGTAATTGAAAATTAAACAAGAAAGCATGACACATGCCTTCTAGATAAACCTCGGTAAACTCCGTTGGATATGAATTACTAAAAATTAGCTTCTTCGATAAGCCTCTGTCTCTTTCTACTCATCAAGAGTCTCCTGAGCAACAACGAACCTAGGAGAGATTCCATTAGCATTATGATTTTCTCTCTACTGGTAACGGCTTAATTTTGTTGTGCACTCATTTTGTTTGTCCAAGTATGAAATATCAAGATAATTTCATTTTTTAAGTCATCTCCATGACAGTGGTTGATTCAGAATCAAATAAGTGTTATCCCAGAGGATTAAGATGAAAATCTTTTGAAAATAAGACACAACTTCCTCACATATGATTTTATAAGGACAGGGAGGGAAGGAAAATCAATGAGGAAGAAATAAGGTTGTGTTTAACTAAATGATGATATGGCTAAAAGTGGCCTACAGTATCCCAGTTTCCTCAGGCCCTCCTTTGTGGTACCTTCAGGATATGTTCTCTAGAAAGGGCCAGGTAATAATGCTTTATAGTCACACTCCCTGGCTGTGGGCACTGGAAGTCTGGTGTCTGGTTGTAGAATAAAAGGCAGCAGCAAAGGAGGGTAGAAGGAAGTTTTTTCTCAGGCAGCCAGAGTCTCTGAAATTATACCACATATGCACCTGCCTGTGTCATAGAAACACCCACTCCATCTATGCAGAAGGCCAATTCTGAAAACAAAAATTCTATGAAAAACATCTTGAAAGCCCCAATTAGGGCTTTCATTCCTTGGCAGATTCTGGCTTTAGGTGTAGACGAACTACACCACAAATGCAGAAAGATCTTTAAAAAACAGGAGCCTTGTTTTCCTGCAAATGTTCCAAAGAGAAAATAACAGGGAGAGAAGGGCTGTTCCCTCAGAAAGCACGGATCCTGCCAAATGGTTTCTAAATGTGTTTCTCCAAAATTTCCATGGGCCACCGGGGGCTTTTGAATACTTCCGGAAATGGAAGGAGCAGAAATCAATGACCCTGTGAGAAAGCAAACATTTAAGGGAACTAGCTGGCGGGGAAAACAGGTGGTCACGCTGTTAAGACACAAAATAGACACCGTAACAGTCCTCTTCACAGGCTAGACATACACAGAGTTACATCACTTTGTGTTGCTGCAAGGAAAAAGCTGAAGCCCTAAGGCAGCGGTTCTCAACCTGTGGGTCGCGACCCCTTTGGCGGTCGAACGACCCTTTCACAGGGGTCACCTAAGACCATCCTGCATATCAGATATTTACATTATGATTCATAACAGTAGCAACATTACAGTTATGAAGTAGCAACGAAAATAATTTTATGCTTGGGTCACAACATGAGGAACTGTACTTAAAGGGCCAGAAGGTTGAGAACCACTGCTAAGGGGAAGTTTCCTCATATTTCTCCATTTGAGACTCAAGTGAAGAACAAGAACAGTTTTGGTATATATATATATATATATATATATATATATATATATATATATATATATATATATATATATATATATATATATATATATATATATATTCAACCAGACTGACTCACTGGAACTCACACAGTTAGCAACTTGTTTCTTTAACTTTGGAATCCCAAAGACATTAATTTTACCACTTAATAGAACTATTTTTAGTCAACCAGAGAGAACCCAGGAGACCTCAAAACAGGAGAAAAAGGTTTGCTCTTGGGCAAGACTGGCGCTGGGTGGTCAATCTCCAGAAAAAGCAGCTACTTTGATCGATTTAGGTAAACATTCATTCACGCCGGTTCTTTGGCCAACATACAGAGAGTTCATTGAATTGTTTGGTCATAAATCAAAGTGCCTGCCCCAGGGTCTCCTGCAGGCCCAGACTGAGTCACAAAAAGACAGGAACCCGAGGACCAAGCAGAGCCACCCCCGTAACAAGCCCCCTCGTCAGGCTGTCCATGGTATTTTTCCTGGCAGAAGTGTCCAATGCAGGTCCAGTTTGTCCCATTGCTGTTAGACAGTTACATAAGCAAGGCCCAGCCAGTCATTTCCTAACTGCGTGCCCAAGTCTGCTTTATCTTCTAACTCCACTTCTCGGCTGCCCAGGCTGCTGGGAAAATTCCAGCCACTGCCCAAATAACCGACAGGGTTTTTTAAGGAAAATATGGACATGTTTTGTGGTAAAAATAATTCATGCTCACAGTGTTAAAAATTCAAACCACAAAAGAGTGTATGAATGTGAAATCAGTTCCACTTCACTCCACACCCACTATCAGGTGTACTCACAGTCTTCTTCGCTGGGGATAAATACAGAACATATTTTTGTATCTTCATAGAAGCAAACAAAATCGACTGAAAACATGTTCTATGTTCAGGATCTCTGCTAGACACTGAAAAAAGTGAAACATCGATCCTTGCCTTTACTCACAGATTTACTGAGGGCAAGAGTCTACATAACATCGAGTGTAACAGGTGGGAACAATGTTCTGTGGGAACGCCGGCAGTCATGGTGTGGCTCCGTGTGGAAGCTCGGGTAACCACTCAGGAATGCTCTGTGGTAACATGAGTTCCATTTTTAAGGCTGGGTGGGAAATCAGAAGGAGGTGGGGCCAGGAAAGGAATTCCAGCCGTAAGAGTCACATCACATAAGCAAAAAGAAATCACGTGGAGAAGTGACCCTTCATGATGTGTTGAGGAAATGGCTCATTGTTTGATGGCTAACACATAGGATATTGGTTTGGGGGGTATGGTGGAAATTGTAGCCCAGGGCCCAGATTGTGTAGTGTTTTAAATTCCATACTAAAGATCTTGTGCTAATGTCTATAGGCAAATGGACGGTTGCTTTAAAAAAAATTTTAGTAAGGAAGTAATATACTCAAACCTGTGTGTTAGAAAGAATACCTGGCATGGAACAGTCTTAGAAGACTGTTTGCTGAGTGGATGGAGCAGAGAAAGGAGAGACTGAAGGAAGGAAGACACATTCAGCGGTACTGGGATACTGGCAATGATGGGAGCCTAAATTCGCAACGGTGAGACAGTTTGGAAAAAGACTCAGCGAGACTTGGCAAGCAACTCTATGTGGGGAACGGAGCAGATGTAAAAGTCAAAAGCAATTCTGATATGTTTCTTGAGTGGCTGGGTGGATGGTTATGTCATTGTCCAAAAATAGGGACTAGAGGAAGGAGAGGGCATTTGGGGCCAGATGGAGAGGAAGCAGGGCATGTGTGTGGAGATGAATTGGAGGCAGCATCCTGTGAGGACAACATAGTCAACATCTATTAAACTTGTAATATGTCCCTGATACTGTCTTAAGTGCCTTGTAAGTATTAACTCATTTAGTCCTCCTAAAGAGTAGGTGTTATCATATGATTTCCATTTACAGGTGAAGTAATTGTATAAGTTTAGAATCAGATGACTCTGAGTTCAAATCCCATATCTACTGCTTTTTAACTGTTTAATCTTGGATAAATGACTTACTCAATTTAATCTCAGATGTAAAAACTAGGAAATGATACCTATCATCTGGGATTATTATGAAGGCTAGTGGCCGGTGCATGGATTCATGCACTTTGAAAGGAACTTAATTAGAAGAAAGATTTGTGTGGTAATTACATTACTGCAAAAAAATTACATGTCAAAATAGTATATCAACGACGACACTTTCTTTCAGCTTCAGAGGTACATTGTGCCAATAGTTGGTCTTCAGATACATTCTGCCATTGTGTGTGATTGGTGACAGTGAGAGCCTTATATGTATTGCACATGTGTGAGTCAACGTTTTTAAATTGCCAGTGCGTGTTATATGTACTGGTCGTTCGGTTGGTCAGTCAGTCGGTTGGATGGTTGGTCAGTCACTTAGCCTTATATATATATAGAAGATTAGAGGTAATGCATATTAAGCAACTAGCATAGTGTCTGGAAGCTCATGTATCTGAATAAATGCTAGATGTTATTATCAGCTATGAGATATCCTGGTACTAGGTTCAGTAAAAAGCTGGGAATTTATGTGTAGGTTGTGGAGCAAAAAGTAAAGATTTTAAACATCAGTATGTTGGTGTTGGTTAGATCCTGGGGTATAAACGCTATCCCCTGCCTGGTTTGGAGATGGGTGAATCAAGAGATGAGAATCATGGGGATTTCTGGGGAATACCAATGGTAAAGAAACAAAAAGGATAGACGATTCTTCCCCAAAGAAATATAAATGAAGCAATATGAGAGGTAATGGGGGTGGGGAGTGGAAATGGGAGATTGGTTATACACAAAAAGACTGGTTAAATAAGTAAATGCAGAGAAGGAGAGCCAGGTTTCCAACTGCAGAAAAGAGTTACAAATATGACGAGGAGAAGGAGAATGAACCTTCTGATGAACCCTGTGCAATGCTGTCTGAAATGGCTGCATGACAATAGCAACCCTCGTACTAAGATCTTGAATTCTAAATACCATTTTCCACTAAAAGGAACTAGGGTTCCTTTGAGAAATGGATTATTCCAGGGCTAGGGCAGGGAAAGATGAACCCGGAACCTTTTTTCTTTGTGCTAAAAATTTAAGGAAATGCTCAAAGAATGAGAGAGACATGTTGAAAGGACATAGAAGCCAGATTGAAAGAGCTCCCATCAGCCAAATCTAGGACAATTTAAACATGTCTATAATGAAAATGAACATTATAAATGGATTATAATCCATTGCATAAAATAGGAAACCATAAGATCCTATTGATGTAGAGAAATAAATGGCCCAGCCAGCATGGCTCAGTGGTTGAGCATTGATCTATGAACCAGGAAGTCATGGTTTGACTTCCGGTCAAGAGTACATGCCCGGGTTGTGGACTCAATCCCCAGTAGGGGGCATGCAAGAGGCAGCCAATCAATGATTCTCTCTCATCATTGATGTTTCTATCTCTCTCTCCCTCTCCCTTCCTCTCTGAAATCAATAAAATATGTTTTTTAAAGTTAAAAATAAATAAATAAATGAATAAGTTGAAAGTTTGACATGGGATGAGAGTTTACATAATGTCAAAGTATTTTCTGAAGAAATACTAATAACAAAAGGGAAAAGTGATTTCACAAGGGAGGGGCCTGGCAGACACTACTTTAATCAGGTGACCCACGGGAAGGAACCTCACCAGACCTGGGACAGTCACGCCATGGCCATTCTGTGTTCTTCTTCCTCGGAGATGTCTAATCTGAAGTTAATCAAGGAGAAACAAAATCAATCCACGTTGCAGGTGGATTACTGGTCTGTGCTCTTCAGAAGCTTCACGGCTGCGTGACAGTCGCAGGAGGACGGGGACTTGGTTCCAGGTTGAAGGAGACGAACGAGAGGAAAAAACTGAAGGCAACGGGTGCTTCCAACTGGATCCTTTTGCAGAATGGACATTGTTGGGACAATTGGCAAAATGTGACACATGTCGGAGGCTTAGAAGACAGTCATTCAAACAAGTGAACGTTCTGAGTTCCTCTGATTTTGATGGTTATACTGAGGTTGTGTAGAATGTCCTGGTTTGTAGGCATGACATACCCAAGTACTTGGGGATGATGGGTATCATGTCAATGACATACCTGCAAGTGGTTCAGGAAAAAAATGCTATTGTATTGTGCTTGCACGTTGTATAAGCTTGAAATTATCTCAAAAAGGAAAAGATCTGACCCTTCAAAGTTAATAGTAAGAACGTTACACTAAGAACGTTTGGTTGCTTTGTTTTTTGGGGGGTGCGCACGAGTGTGTGCTGGCTGGTGTGCCTTTGTCACTAAGAGCGAACTGTTACCCATGGCGTGGTATTCATGCTCCAGCTGGACCCCACCCTGCTGCTTCTTGGTTTCCTTCTTTTGACTTTTGTGGCTCCTTTGTAAATCAAAACTAGTGTGCATAATTCTCCATAATGAACATGGCTACTATTTCTTTAAGACCCTTAAAATCTTTGAATTACAACTAACTTAACTTTCATGGCTCCTGGTGATTCAAGATTCAGAGACACAGGGTAGTCTGAATTAAAAAAGAAAAAGATTATAATTGCTTCTATAACACATAACTTTTAAGAAAATGTAGCACATTTGCAAGAAATGGTTTTCCTCTGAACCATTTATCAAGCTAATATGAATTATAAATAATGCCCATCCCTACATTCTAACCATTAGCTATCCTGCCCCTTCAACTTTCTTGAAATAATCCCCAGCTATTAATCTGTACTTGCAAATAATAAGTCAGACTGTAGGGGTCCATTCCTGCACACCTGCCATTGGTGGGAGGGGAGGAGGCGGCTGCAGGTGAGTGGAGGCGGGTGGGAGGAAAAGTAGATCACCTTGAAAGTGATGTCAGGTGGTACTGGACATACTGGGGAGACTACTTAGTCAAATATATGCTGTCTAACCACTGTGCTATACACCCAAAACTAATACAAAAAAAATATTGAATGTAAACTGTAATTGAAAAATAATTATTTTTGAATAAAAAAAGAAATTTCATTCTGATCTCCCTCCCTTCCTCATTACTCTTTCCATCACTGATTAGTTGAGGGTCAACTATGTGTCAGGCAGGGTAACGGGCACTGGAGCCGATGATGAAGGAGACACGTTCTGGGCCCTTTAAGGAGCACTGGGTTTAGAGGCAAGAGCCTGCTGCCCTGGGAATTTAAGTCTATTCTAAGAGTTTCTACAAAAGGATTCAAATGTCACGTGCTGTGGAAGGAGAGAAATTGCTGCCTGACAGGGATAGGGAAAGTCTTCACAGAAAAGGTGACTTACAGCCCAGGAAAGGAGGAGGGAGGGGTTACAAGCAGAAAGAAAGGTTGAAGCAGAGTCTGAAGGTCTGAAAGTGTGGCTCCGTCAGCTCACAGCGGGGCTAGGTGCACAATGAAGCTCTGTGTGTGTCTGAGAGGAGGGCGGGCGGGAGGGGGGGGCCAGAAAGGCCCCCGTGGGTACATCATTTTTTTTTTTAAATATATTCTATTGAGTTTTTACAGAGAGGAAAGGAGAGAGATAGAGAGCCAGAAACATCGATGAGAGAGAAACATCGACCAGCTGCCTCCTGTACACTCCCCACTGGGGATGTGCCCGCAACCCAGGCACATGCCCCCGACCGGAATCGAACCTGGGACCCTTCAGTCCGCAGGCCGACGCTCTATCCACTGAACCAAACCGGTTTCGGCCATCATTTTTTAAAAAGAGAGAAAATAGTCAAAAAGCAAATAGCAACAACAAACACCCCTGTGCGCTCAGCTGAAGAGTTTGAACTTCATTCTGTGGGGTCAGGGAGAGTGATGGTCAGCTCTCTCCCCGCAGGGGCTCTGATTCCAGCCAGTGGGGAGGGAGTGTCTGCCCTGTGCGCCTTGAGGAGGGATGGCCTCGCTCTGCACGGAGCCCTCTGCTTAGTGTTACCGCCCCTCTCCTGCCTCCCCTCACACAAATAGCAGGCCCCGCAGTTTCGGTTCCTTACCTGGATTTATTTTTCTTCATGGCACTACCCAAACAGTTGACTTACTGATGTCTATTTCTGTCTCCCACTGATACATATACTTTAAGACTAGCATGTCAAACTCACGGCCCGCAGACCACACGTGGCCCACAGCGAATATTTTCGTGGCCCAACCAATATAACGGTATGTAAGAAACGTTTTAATAAAAATTTCGTAACTTAATTTTGACAATATCCTGTTATACAGAATTATTAATAATGAACGACAATGTTCGCTAATGACTGATTACTATAATCGTGTTGCATTCATTTCCCTTCTGTGCCTTACGCACAGGCGCACCATTTCTCTCCACTGATACTAGCAGAGGATATTTTAGCAGATGAGGGCCACATCATTAGTCTTGCACTGACTTGTTTGGTGTGCGCAACAGGAAATATTTTGCTTTCAGAGAACAAGAAAAATGGGTTTATTTGCGTTACGCTTATTAATTTGTGCAGTTATTCAGTGTCTGGTAAGTTAATGTTCAAGAAAAAAATATTAATTTTTATTAAAATGCTCTATTATTTTATGTTAATGATTACTCATTTATTTCAGCCTTTTGTAGTTAGCATGTCTCTATTGAAATAAACCTACGTTTCTATGATAATGGAAGCTTTTGTTTTTTTTGCGGCCCACATAAACTTAACCCTTGTTTATTTGGCCCATGTTAGCCTTTGAGTTTGGCATGCCTGTTCTAAGATAAGTGGTACTTTGTCCCACATTGCTGCCTCCTCGGCCATGTACTATGCCGGCTATGGTTGTGTGCATGTTCCTGAATGGGTGAGAGTGATGCAGACCTGCCACAAATCTTGATCCGAAGGACTTGGGCACCCATGAAACTCAGATTCCGGGAAGGGAAGTGGCCACGGGGCTCTGAGCACCCAGGTTGGAGGGATGGGGTTCTCTAGAGTGACAACAGCCTTCCAAGTGAGATGGCAAATCCTTATTCTGCGATCCTTTTTGTCGTCCACCCCGCACCCCCCAGCTGGCCCTTCAAACAGAAGGAAATCCTTGGATAATACTCTAATACAGGGTTGTTGGGAGCTAGACAAGGATTTCACTGGGGAAGGAGAATAAAGCATAGGTCATTCTTCCAATACACTGTCCAAGGGCAGACTCTGGAACCATGAAACTGGTGTTTTCCTGAATTCCCCTGAGCTCTCAGCACGGACAGACCATGTCCTGCAGAACTTGTGGGTCTCATGAAGTCTCGGCCTGAGCATCTCACCTTCCACTTCTTAGCATCTTGCATGCTTGGCCTGCAGGACATGAGGGCAGTCATGATACAGGGAAAATGCACCCACAGGTTCCTAGATACATGTCCATCTGGGGAGATGGCTCCCATCTCCAGCCCCTGGATGGCCGGTGGAGTGGAGTGGGCGAAGTCCCAAAACTTCTCAGGACACTGGCTGATGGCTCAGGTCATTTGCTTTCCCAAGCCTGTAGCTAGAAATCTCAAATCACAAGAAAAACAGACAAATCTCAACTACCTGAAAACTGGTGGCCTTGTTTCTAGGTCCTTCCAACTTGATAACCAACCAATTCATTCCTATTTCAGGCAACCCAAACCTTCTATTATGGACGTGCTAGGAAAATTCAGCCGTGGTCAGATCGCCTGGAATATGGGTGATTATGAGAACACCAACCAGAGGAATTCCAGAGGGGCCACCCTCGTTAGGCAGGCCAAGGAAACACTGCCTACAGACTCCAGACCTCCAAAGCTGCCAATGCCACTGAAAAAGGAGGTATGAGCATTTGCTTTTATGACTCATCATAGAAGACAGCAGGCTCTTTCAATCTATGAGTTAGAGAATGCTTTTCAACAGTAATACAGCAACTAAGGTTTTCCAACTGCTTTTAACCTATCAGAACATTTTGTGACTGATAATGGATTTCCACAGTAACATCTTCACGGTGGGTATTCTTCCCACGTCGTAGCTGAAGAATACAAGAGGTTGTGGATTTCAGTCCTTATGACTGCTTATGGATCATATAGTTTAATCTGGAGACAGGCCATCCCCTTGATTTCCAAAACCCGAGAAAGCACTTTGTGTAACAGAGATAAATCTTTAAACCTTCTTAAAAGCTTTACAGACTGGCCAGCAGAGTGAGAATACACCAGGTT
The DNA here is from genome assembly GCF_964212035.1 of Myotis nattereri. Lineage (NCBI taxonomy): Eukaryota > Metazoa > Chordata > Mammalia > Chiroptera > Vespertilionidae > Myotis > Myotis nattereri. Next base: position 46,677,354 of record NC_138080.1, on the reverse strand, counting down.
CAAATCTACTAGTTTCCCCCCATTACTATGTATGGAATCTTGAACAAGTTGCATCATTTCCCTATACAGGTTTTTAAAATGAGTAAAATGGGGATATTAGGATCTGTCCTGAATATTTTGTAGTTATTATGAGAATCATGTGAAGAAGGTGTAAGAGTATATATTCAAATCAACAACTATTTCCACAGCAAAATGCACATTGTAGTCATCCAGGGTTTCGAGTCTGGTAACAAGTTTCCATGATAGAAAGGGTAATAGAGTCGCAGGGATACATTCAGAGAGTCGTGAGAGAGTGTCCATGCTCCACTGAAGAATCTTGCCAACTCCCGAGAATCTTGCTTACCCTCTGTCGCCAGAAATCTGATTCATGAGCCATTAATTATATCCTATTGGAAGCATTCCGTGGGGGAGCTGCAGAGGCCTCGTAGGCCCTGACCCCAGGGACTCTTTATATTGAAAAAGGGAGCAGTTCAGCTGCTAACATTCTTACGTGGTCTGAATTTGGGACTGGGTCCGAATGAGATGATTTACTACAGTGAGTGAAGAGGAGGCTTGGATTAGTTACTTTCCATTACTGAGCTAATTTTGTGCAGGACTAGAGAGATCCTGGATTAAACGATCCAAACGCCTCCTTCTATTATTCACTAAATCCAATTGTGCAACCCTCCTTGGGTTTGCTTTTTTTATTAATCCTCACCTGAGGATATTTTTTCCACTGGTTTTTCTTTTCTATTTTTGGGTGTTTTACTTTTTTGTTCTTAGAGAGTGAAAGGGTTGGAAGGAGGGAGAGGGAGGGAGAGAGAAAGAAACATCAACATGAGAGAGACATATAGATTAGTTGTCTCCCGCACGAGCCCTTACCAGGGCCAGAGGTCGAACCTGCAACCCAGTTACATGCCTTGGACTGGGAATTGAACCCATGACCCTTTGGTGAGGGGGACGACAGTAACCACTTAGAACCCCAGCCAGGGCTGGGGTTTTTTATAAGTAAAAACAATATTGTACATTAAGAAAAATCTGTGAAAAGACCTTATCTTGAAATGATTTCAAACTTGCAGAAGAGTTGCAAGAACAATAGAAAGTGAACTCCTGATACATTCTTCACCCAGAATAATCTGTTAATTTGCTTTAATGCTTTCTTCCTATATGTGTGTACACACATACACACACAATTTGTTTTTTTCCAAACATTGGAGAGTAAGTTGCAGACATGACACTCCTTTACCCCCAAGTGTCTCAGGATGTATTTCCTAAGAACACGGATGTTCTCACATAACCATAGTGCAAACATAAGATTCTGGAAATTTAACATTGATACAGTATTATTATCTAACCCAGTGATTTTCAACCTTTTAAAAAATCTCATGGCACACATAAATAACTAAAATTCTGTGGCACAGCAAAAAATATATAATTTTTTGCCAATATGACAAAAAATAGATATAAATTTGATTCGATCACACTGGACGGCTATGGTTGTGTTGGTTGTTGTCATTTTTTTAATTTGACAATCTAAGGGAAAAGAGTTCAGTGCCACTGAGTAGTTAGGTGTTGCGTGTTTTAAAAATTCTTGCGGCACACCGGGTGAAAGTCGCTGATCTATAGTTCATAATCCAATTTTATGGACTGTCCCAATAATGTCCTTTGTATTTTTCTCTGATCCAAGATCCCACCTAGATCACGCATTACACTTGCTCCTCATGTCTCTTTAGTCTCCTTGAATTTGGAACAGTTCCTTAGTCTTGGACTTTATAACACTGACACACTGGAAGGGTATATAGACCAATTCTGTAGAATACCTCTTCACTTGTATTTATCTCATGTTTTCTCGAGAGTAGATTCAGGTTTTGTGTTTTTGGCAGGAGTCCCAAAACAAGTGATGTTGCCATTCTCAGTGCATCACATCAAAGAGGCACCTGATATCGGTTTAACTTACTGTTGGTGAGAGTAATCGATCACTTGGCCACATTCTCTTCCCTTCCAGAGATAAACAAAATACTATATCATTCAAAATAATCCCTCATTTTATCAAAGAGTCTTTCTTTTAAATATCCAGAGATACATTAGAAACTTGTTATCTATTATTTTTGCATGATACCACAAAGTTCTTATGATTGACACTTCCATAAGTACCCAAGCCTCCCACCCCTTTACTATAAATCCTTTTCAGTGAAATAACTGAAGCAACTGTTCCTATAAATTTAAAAGCAAATAATGAATACAATGTGTGTAAAGCCTTCAACATAACGTCTCACACTAGCCACCAGTCAGTGGCCACCATTACTATGCTTATCAGAGATGCCCGCACACTTTTCATTCTTATGCTAGAAGACTCAGAACCATACGTTGAAAGCAGCTTCAAAAAAGGAACAATTGGTCAATGGAACTGAGTGATTTGGGGGGAAATCTTAAAAGCATAAAGCTATACATAATATCACATGTTTTCTCATCAAAGGGATGGTTGAAAGTGGGGATATGTTATATATTCAGGTTCTTGCGTTTGGATTTTTTCTTATAAACTTAAGTTTGGAATGTAATTAAAATATTTCTAAAATGCAATTTATATTTAACAGTATATCTCATTCTTGTATACACTTATCCAAAACGCCATTACAAGTATTTTTGAGAGTTAATAGGGTAAATTTCTAAACTGTTTTTCTACTATATTTCTCCAAATTTCTCCTTTTTTAAAATCACAAAGTGTCTCCTAAGTTCTGTCTTCTAGTCCATTTGTTATTTTTCCCCTCTTAAGTTTTGGTTAACATTGTTTTTCCTCCACATAAATAACAGCCACTTAAGTGTTAGCAACTTTATGTGCATGCAACAGACATTTTCAACAACATCATCCATTTCTATTTCATTTCTTAGCTTGTAAATATTCTCATTTCCCCTTTCATTCCATACATGGATACAATTTCAGTGACTGACACATTCTTCCCTCATCCATGCACTCACATTGAGTGTGAAAGCAGTGTGAAAATTCCCAAATTTCAATGTGCATGTGAGTCACCTGGAGGTCACGTTAAGGTGCAGATTGTGCTTTGGTGGGTCTGGGATGGGGTTTGGGACACTGCATGCCTCTCCACGTCCCAGGCAAGGCACCTTGAGTAGCCAGGGGCTAGCGGATCTGACACTGGACGATGGCATGCTCAGCTAGGAACAGGAAGGACTTGAGGAGCCAGGGGTGATGGAGAGGAAGACTAGGAAGAACAGGTTGGCAGGGCCAAGGTGACAATAACCTAGCAGATAACCTAGCACCGTGGAGGAAGAGTGTGTGGTTCAATAGGGCTGGATAATAGTGTGCAAAGAGGGGTATCTAGTGATGAGGCTGGGGAAGAAGGACCAGTGATGTCATTTGAATACATGGTGTTAGGAACTTAGATTTTACTGGGCTGACTTTTAAACAGAAGTGACAGGGTTAAACTTTTAGAAAGGTTATTTAGACATTGCCTGGAAGAATATTAATTAGAACTGTTTTACATAAAAGGGAGATGAGTTCAAAGGGCATTTTGGTAGCTCAACTAAGAAATAAGGAGGGACTAAAAGAAGGCAAAGAGAAAAGGTGATGTATTTGAGACACAAAGGAAGTGTTAGATTCAACAGCTCTTGGTGCTGCTGGGTGTGGGGAAAGTCTTCCGTTACCAGGGGAAAGAAGGAAGTGGGACCCGACCTGACATTGTGAAGAGTGAGGAGGGCGTGGTGGAGCCAGGTGGCCTTAAGGAGAGAATAAATAGGGATCAAGGACTGAGCGCCAAGCCAACCTCTCAAGAAAAAGCTTAGCTGTCAAAGGAAGGAGAAAGTTACAATAAAAAGGGCGAGGAGAGGTACACAGGAGAAAAGGTTCATGTGGGTGAAACTTTTTTTTACACATTGAGTAGAAAACGTCAGGTTGAGAACTTGCAAATGGGTGAAAGGAATGGTAAGTGATCATTTGAGATCCCCAAGAAAGCAGAGGGAGGTGCACAGCTATAAGAAACTAACACACAATGGCAAGGGTATCTTTATGGGAAGGCAGCTTCTTCCTTCTGCTGTGAATGGTTACCTCCCATCCTTGCCATCTCAGAGGGCTGTTTCTAGCTTACGCTTTTCTTATACACCAATATCTCCTTTGCAGCACATATTCAGAGGACTTGATCGCAACCCTTAAGGCAGTGGTTCTCAACCTTCCTAATGCGCAACCCTTTAATACAGTTCCTCATGTTGTGGTGACCCTTAACCATAAAATTATTTTCGTTGCTACTTCATAACTGTAATTTTGCTACTGTTATGAATCGTAATGTAAATATCTGATATGCAGGATGTATTTTCATTGTTACAAATTGAGCATAATTAAAGCATAGTGCTTAATCACGAAAAACAATATGTAATTATATATGTGTTTTCTGATGGTCTTAGGCGACCCCTGTGAAAGGGTCGTTCGACCCCCAAAAGGGCGCGACCCACAGGTTGAGAACCGCTGCCTTAAGGGATAACTTTGAGGTTGGTATTGTTTACTGTGTTAAAGATCTTTGCTCCTATAACTTGGTATGATGATATTCTGACCACCCAACTCCATTTTGGGATTATCATTGGACTGATATATCTGATATATCAATAAGTCAGGATGTATAGATTGATTTTAAAGAATTAAAGAATTGGCTCACATGATTGTGAAGAATGGTAAATTCCAAATCTGCAGGGTAGGCAAGCGGGCTGGAGACCAAGGCAAGAATGATGTTGCAGTTCAAGTTCAAAGACAGTCTAGAGGTAGAATTCCCTTTGCGTTGGGGATCTCAGTCTTTTTTCTCTTAAGTCCTTCAACTGATTGGATGAGACCCACCTACATTAGGAAGGGCAATCTGCTTTACTCAAAGAATACTCCTTTAAATGTTAATTGCACCTAAAAATTCCTTTATAGTAACATCCACAATATCTGGGTACTATGGTTTCACCAAGCTGACACATAAAATTAACTGTCACAGTTCCCATTGCATCCAGGTGTGGGGATTAAATGAAGTAACACATACAAAGGATCTGACAGAACAAACAAGACACCAGGGAACCAAACAGCGATGTGGTGTGGATGTGTGTGTTTCAGTTCTTTATCAACAGCATGGATTTTAAAGATGCTTGAGGGAATACAGAAAACATTTGAAATATGTATGTAATACAAAAAGGATTTTGAAATACCTAATGTTACTTCTCTCTATAGTCTTAAAACAACATAATTTGGTACAGTATTATGTTGCTACAAAGTAATAATTAACAGCATATTTTTTCCTGAGACCATGAGTAGCAATAATCTCATCCCTTTCATAGTAAATATTTTATGTCTTTTACTTTCCTAAAATTCATAAATAATGCAACCTTCTTATACATGTAATTTAAAACAGATCAATACAATGCACTACACTTACTACTTAAAAAGTAATTTATATTAATATTAGAGGCCTGGTGCACAAAATTCTTGCACTGGGGGGGGGGGGGGGGTAGGAGCAGAAGGATCCCTCAGCCCAGCCTGTGCCCTCTTGCAGTCCAGGACCTTTTGAGAGATGTCTACCTGCCGGTTTAGGCCCAGTTCCTCCGGGGATCGGGTCTAAGCCAGCAGTCAGACATCCCTCTCGCAGTCCTGGGTTCTCACAGCCCAGGACCCCTCGCTCCTTACCACCCACCTGCAGCAGAGGCACGAGAGGCTCCCGCCACTGCCACTGCGCTTGCCAGCCATGAGCCCAGCTTCTGGCTGAGCGGTGCTCCCCCTGTGGGAGCGCACTGACCATCAGGGGGCAGCTTCTGCATTGAGCGTCTGCCCCTGGTGGTCATTGTGCATCATAGCAACCGGTCGTTCTGGTAGTTCTGCCCTAACGGTTGCGAAGGCTTTTATTATATAGACTAGAGGCCCGGTGCACAAAAATTTGTGCACTCGGGGGGAACGGGGGTCCCGCAACCTGGCCTGTGCCCTCTCGCAGTCTGGGACCCCTCGGGAGATAACGACCTGCTGGCTTAGGCCTGCTCCCAGGTGGCAGAGGGCAAGCCCAATCCCTAGGTGCAGCCCCTGGTTGGGCTCAGGGCAGGGCCGATTGGGGAGTTGGGGTGCCGCCCCGTCATGCACAGAGCAGGGCGGATTGGGAGGTTGTGATGCCACCCTCAGTCACGCTCAGGGTAGGGCCGATTGGGGGTTGGGGCACCGTCCCCTATCACACTCAAGGCAGGGTCGATGGGGAGGTTGCGGTGCCACCCCTGTCACGCACAGAGCAGGGCCAATCGGGGTTGGGGCACTGCCCCCTGTCACGCACAGAGCAGGGCCCATCAGGGGGGTTGGGGCTCCGTACCGTCACGCACAAAGCAGGGCCGATCAGGGGGTTGGGGCACCGCAGCCTGTCACACACAGAGCCACAGGGCAAACAGGGGGTTGGGGAGCTCCCCCCTATCAGGCACAGAGCAGGGCTGATCAGGGGGTTGGGGCGCCTTCCCCTGTCACGAACAGAGCAGGGTGGATAGGGAGGTTGTGGCCCGGCCCCTGTCACACACAGAGCCGCAGGGCAATCAGGGGGTTTGGGCGCTGCCCCCTGTCACGCTGATCCCAGTGCCGGGAGGCCTCCTGGCTCTGCTGATCCCGGTGCTGGGAGGCATATTACCCTTTTACTATATAGAATAGAAGCCTGGTGCACAGGTGGGGGCCGGCTGGTTTGCCCTGAAGGGTGTCCTGGATCAGGGTGGGGGTCCCCACTGGGGTGCCTGGCCAGTCTGGGTGAGGGGCTGAGGGCTGTTTTCAGGTTGGCGGGTGACTGAAGCTCCCAACCGCTCCTTTTTTTCTTTCCTTTTTTTTCATTCTGGGCCAGTTTTAGCTCTGAGGCTTCAGCTCTTAGGCCTCCGCTGCTGAAAGCAGGTTTCTGGCCTTCGTTTACCTTCTGTATTTGAAACAATGTTGCGATTCTGCTGGTTGAAGCCCGGCAACTAAAGCAGGTTTCTGGGGTTTTGTTTAGCTTCTATATTTGTAACATAGTTGCTTAGAGTTGCAGCTCAGAGGCCAGCAGCGGCAGGCGGGGAACGTTGGAGTCCTCCGTCACTGAAGCAAGCAAGCCTCATGTTCATTTTAAGCTGCCTGGCTGCCGGCCGCCATCTTGGCTGGCAGTTAATTTGCATATCACCCTGATTAGCCAATGGGAAGGGTAGCGGTCGTACGCCAATTACCATGTTTCTTTTATTAGATAGGATATTTAAAATATAGACATTGAGGAACTAGATTAGAATAGAAAATATAATGAAATGGGTAGATGCTTACATCTGTATATAGTCTCCATGAATGCAACAGCTATAAATGAAGACTGATACAAATATGCTGTATCGATGACTCAAATTCCAGGAGTACTGTAGTTTTTGGTTATGTTTTCCAAATTATGTCAATTCTTGTTAAAATTCGGAACCTTACAAGGTCAAATCTTCTCAATTTATATATCAGTGACATTCCTGGAAAATTCAGCATACATGAAAATCATCTGAAAAATACACTGTGCTTTTATGAAAAGCAGAATTAAATTCTCAGCTTAGATCACTATAAACAGGTTGGTTTTTTTTACCCCCATGAATGCCCACCATGATATTTCAGTCACTCCAGAGATGGGACAATTATTCATTCCATGGGGTGTCCCACACATCACAAGACATTTCTCCTTTCATCCTCAGCCCCCATCCCCCGTCACCCTTCATTATGCTGAGCAAAAATGGCTCTATATTTCCAACACCCCCGTTGAAAATCACTGACAATGAACTTGTTTCCACACATGAGTTCATGGATATGAGACCTCTAGATTCTTAAGTCCTAAGATTCAATATAACAAACAAATGTTCAGATAAATTCAAAAGGTTTATTGCACCAAATGCCACAAAAAAAAATGGATCAAAATAATACATGGACACGTTTTAAGAAAAAAATTTCCATACAATGACATTGATAGCTATTTAACTGATCAAAAATATAAGGTCCTATCAATTTGTCTTCATGAAGCTTCAATGGTAACAAATCCCAGAATTTTCTCCTTGTTTAAACACCACTTAAATGTAAGCATATTGCAATTTTGCTTCCAAGATATATAGTTCACCAAATTTTGACATTTAAAAATTAACATTCAGAGGGGACTGCTTGATTTAGGCAAGTATTATAACAAAATATCCCCTCCCACAAAGCACAGTACAAAACAAATGGTTCACATTTACCAAGAGAAGCTAAAGACTCAATTTAATGGTGAAAGTATGCATGAACAAAATAGTTCCAAAAATACATAAGACTGGAAAAATCCAGACATTTAAAAGAATTTGGGGGGGGGGGTCACTTTATATTCTTTATTTTTATGTACAACCAACTCTAGTGAAGAACCTGAAAAGCTAAAGACTAAATTTTTATAAAATCTCAGGACCTAATGATAAGAGCCCCAAACAACAGTTTAGTATCATTTAGCAAGCAGGAATTTCCCTCCCTCCAAAAAAGTTAATTTTGAAAAATATGGTAAGTTTAAAAAGTTGTGATGTGTAAACGGCAGTTCCATGGGATGTGAAAAGATTATAGTTACTTTCATTAAAAAACAGCACACTTCAGAAAAATGGATCGAAGCCTGTACAAAAAGCTATTTAACACTGATAAAAATAAAATACTTTGGAGTTATGCACAAGTATGGAAGCTACATTTTAAATTTTCATTGTCATGTTTAAACATACACAATTATCTTTACATTTGTATCACGTATCTATCTATTAAAAATAAAACTGCGACATGCTAGAAAGAGGGCCATCACAGGAATACGTATACACTCTGCTCTGTCATGCCTCACTAGCTTGCTTAAAGAAGCAAGATTCTACAAAAGCTACACTCAACAGGTAAGACTTAAAAGTTGAAGAAACCCTAAAGGTGGAATCCTGTCAACTGAGGTAGTTTTTTCAAAAATTTTTTTAAAAAATTTTGTTTTTTGAGGTGGGCATGGGAGAGGGTGGAATCCCTTTTTTGCTTCTGCAGCTAAGACAGAATGAAGTCACTGGGTGGTGTATGGTGTGTGAGTGGGTGTATCTCAACACAAGCCCATGAGATTCTTTTTCTTTTCTACTTTTGGGAAGAGGTTGAATTTAAGACAGACAAAACTTGAATGCTATTTAAAGGAGGGTTCTAAAAGAGCAGCAACATTCTCAGTCTGTTTCTCCAGGCAATAGGTGTGAGGATTAGGTTCTGACCGGAACCCTGAGCATCACTGAAACCATCCCCACGTGTGACCCACCTGTGGTTTTCCAACAGACGTTTCCAAGAGTTTTGGAAAAGTAGATTAAAAGGCAAATGAAATCTTTTCGGGTTTTGAGGGGGCTGGGCTCAATCTTTTATGTATGAAGTTTAGAATCAGCCTTTTAAATCTCAATTTCCCCCTATATGGGTCGAATTTTCAACATGCCACATAAGAATGGAATTGATTTTGGATTTAGTTATATTCTATGAAACCCTGGAAGGCGGTGAATGAGAGAAAGTGCCCAAACGTGTAAACAAGGAACAGGGAACAAGAGATGAGGGAATGCTTTAAACTGGTGCAGATGGAAATGATGTAACACCAGCTATTACCATTAATTTACATGTAATGAAAAGCAAATGACGAGTGAGCTGAGCCACAGGTAAGGTTCATTCTCTCTGTGTAACATCACAACAAGCAATGAATGATGTCATGGAACTAGAGAATTTAAAATACAAACTCAGATGTTAGGCAAAAGAAAACAGAAAAATCTACAAAGGATGGAAAATTTCAATTTTATGAAAGAAAGACATAAAATAAAAATTAAAGATCTTAAGAGCTTTAATGCACCCATCTACATTTCACATCATAAAAAAAAAAAGAGCGGAAGGCAGCAAATCTGACTCATTCCTAAGAAGTAATACACCCATTTTTTCCCATTAGGTGCTCTTTCAAACAAGTAATTCACTTGCATTTGTAAAAGAAGAGACACACTTATGTAACTTGGTGTTTAAGATAGGATTTTATCAAATAGAAAATCTGAAGTCATTCTAACCCCTAGTCGGGAAGTTACTTCATTTTCTTATAAAAGAGTGAAAGGAAATTGGAGCCTGGTTATAATTAGCTAACAATGTTCTGTTTTACTAGATCAGCTCTTGTCATTTAATGATCAATTTTTTAAGTCGTTTTCTTTATCTTGGATGTCAGTACATCGTCTGACAGGGTCATAGTTCATGGTCAGTAAACTAAGAAAAATTTATTTTGTAGTAACAGAAAATAACATTTTCGTGTTTTTTATTTTTTTAAAGTCAACTATGCTAGCAAATAAACAATTCCTCATTTTGGCAGGTTCGATACTATGGGGGAGTTACTTTCTGGAACAGTGTTTTGAAAAGTATGTAGGAATTAGAAGGCACAGAGATGATAATGTAAAAATGTAGACCATGTATGAATTGTTTATAAATGTTCAAACTAATTGCTTTCATTAGTCATCCTGAACTGTTGCAGGTTTCATTTCCCACCAGGACAGATGTGCCTTGTAGAGTATAAATAGTCATTTGTATTAGCTATTACAGGAAGAAAGTGGCTTTGGCTAGAAGAATTTAGCAACAGGAATACTCTTGAGCTTATAGAAATAACTTTGGTAAATGGCCTCTCTTAAAGAGGCTGCTGAAAGCTCTGAAGTATAAGGTTAAACACACGGTATCAGCCTGTGTACTTTGCTGCTACAAACTCCATCCTGATGGGATTAAGATGCTACATTGATTCTTGGGTTTATTGCACCAACAATCCACCTCTAACCTACCTGTGGCTGTATCTGAGACAAGGAAAACTCCAAGAAGATGTGAAAAGAGCGGGTCCCTATAGCACTCTCTTCCCAACAGTCAATATTCTTCCCTGTTTTAGGTCAGACTGTCGCTCCCACAGCCACCAGAGCTGACAAGGGCCCATGTGGCTTTCTTTACTTCACCTTTTGTAAAAAGCAAACTCCAAGTTGGAATCTGAAGTCCTTTCCTGATGTCTTCTTAGGATAGTGGAATATGCTTTCTCCAGTGTGGAGAGCTCATGCGTCAGCTCTGAAGCATTTTCCTGCTGGAATGGTCTGCACATTGTTTCCCTCCTGCTCCAAAGTCCCTTGTCGTTTGGCCCGAACACACAAGGCGAGCAGTACCAACAGCTTAGTGTGTAGTGTAGTGCATATGCTTCCTCCTTCCAGAAAGGTCACTCTCTCTGTTGACTCCTGGGTAACAAAGACCTACAGTGTTCATGGGAAACACACATGCCATTATGTCAAGTAAACCTAAGTTCCAATAAAGCATCCACTTAAAAGCAACAAGAAAAAACAAGACAAAGCGGTGGAATGACTGTTTCTGTTTGCTCTTCTTATGCTTTGGACGTCATGGAGAGCTTATTCTCTTCTCCTCCACATGAGAATGTGTGTGTTTTTCCTGCCAAGGAAGAATGGTCCTGAGCTTAAGCTTATAAGAGGATCTGAGCCACGTACGGGGAATGAGTACTGGCAACAGCAGTCAACAGAGGCAGGTCATTCGATTCAATCCTGAATATTGAATAAAAGGAGAAGATTATTAATTTAAAGTAACACGATTCTGCAGTTCAGTATTATTGCTAGGGACCAAGTTTGCTAGATCATTGCTTAAAACAAAAGAAAAAGTAAGAGGGAGAGCAAGATGATAAACCTGTTCTTTTAATTATGACTTCCTAGTGGACAATGACCAGAGGACAAAGGCCAGGAGGTGTGCTGGGCACACGTGTGGACATAAAACTGTTCTTCCACAGCAGGGGCCACCGAGTCCAAGCCCGTAACTTTCCTGGGTTCCCTGTAGAGCCTCATTGTTATACTTTAATGTTTCCTCCACTGTCTCCTCATTCATCCCTAATGCACACAGACTCTGCTCCTAAGTTACAACTAGTCTTAGGAAAATGATGAAGGTGGCAATTTCTTCAAAAACCTTGGGCTTTGTTCAACTGGTTATACAAGTTAGATAACATTAAGCAACATTCTGAGAGAAAGCAACACTAACAGATGCTGAGTCAAGAGACATGGCATCAGATGGACCTGGCTTTGGCGGCCTCTCTTAAAGCAGAGGCGGATGTAGCATGGGCCAGGCTAAATGCTGACAAATGTCCTGAGAAAAAGGAGGACTGCTTCAGTCCGTGAAATATGTCCTAATCTTTCCATTGAATTCCACAAAAAATTAAAAATGAAATTTCAATGACCTCATGGAGTTTTTCCTTGCCTTTTCCAGTAATGCTCCCTGCAGGTCTACTTCCAGGTCTGCCGCAGGGAGCGCTGTGGCCCTGACAGTGGGGAAGGGGCTAGAGAGGCTGGGGATGATTCCCACTAATCATCTAAATCAGAATTAAGAAACAGAACTAAGAGATCTAAATCAGAACTAAGAAAAACAAACAAACAAAAAAACACAAGCAAGAGATACTCTGTAAGTTAACTGCAAAAGCAAATGCCTCCAAAGGGGGAAATATTTTTAAAATGAGGTAAGAAAAATGTATAACATGAAGTTCTAAGAGCCAAACACAAAAACACAGGAAAGGCCTGAGTCTTGATACTTTGATTAGCAGGCTTAAAAGAAAATTTCAAGGTCGACAATACATACACAATATTTTCTTGCCCAAATTAGGGGAACCATCATGGTAGGTAAGGAGGACAAGTCCCCACTTCTTCTTTAGAGAAGTCACGGCAGAGACCCTCAGGAAGATGCTGTACAACACGAGTAACATAAGCAAGTCTCCTCTCCTGGCGGGCTTACCATTCCAGGGAGGAAGGTACAGCCGGCCCCCGTGAACAGACAGGCAGGCCCCTGCCTCCCAACATGGCTGCATCGCACAGCTTGTGACTTGGACATCTTACTGAAATGACTACAGATGGGCAAACAGAGTGGAGTGTAATTTTTCACGTTCACACATAAAATAACCCAGGGAGAAGATTAACATAAAGTACCACCAGCTTAAAGTTCTGCGCTTATTTCCACTATCGAAACAAGGAACATGCTGTTAACTGGAGAGCAGCAGAGGCACATGCCTGATGGTCCCCAAACCCTTCAGGTGGCACAGGCTGAATGGGTCTGTGGGTACAGTGCTAGGGACAACCCCATCCCAGGGAGAAGAAAGGGTGGCACTTCACCGAACTCACCCCAGTACGACACCTAATTCTTTCACATGGACTCGTGTGTGTCCACGAAGATATTCAGACAGCATCTTACTTTTCAGGTACAACTCCTGTAGTCGATCTTCAAGATGCATGATGCACTGTGAAGCCAACAACATTCACAATGAGGGCTAGAATGGAAACCTCTGCCAGCATTCAGAGCTAGGGTTCTCCTGATTCATTCTTAAGTCTATAACTATAATCTAATCTCTTTCAAATACCCTTAAAAAGTTACAAGCCATCTCAAACCCTATCACCAGCAGGTTTTGTAAAGCAAAGTTTATTTCTTCCGATGACTAATAAGATTTTCATATATTATCTTCTAGTCTTTTCTAAAAAGCATTTGTTGAAATCATTCTATAAGTGCTTCTAAAAAACTTTGTAATAATCCTTTCCCTGTGTTAGTAAAAATTCTTTATCAATGTAATTTTATGGCTACATGTTTTTTAAGATTGTGCATTTACCATTATTTACTTAACCACATAGCAATTTGCATTTTTGTTCTAAACATTGTAAAGGACATCTCTGTTGTTGTAGTATTTCCCTACATATCAGATTATTTGGGCACAATACATTCTCAGAAGTATATTTTGAAGTTGTTTTGTGGTTTTTTTTGGCTCTGGAGTCTATTTTAACTAGGTCTTTAAAAACAATAAAGAAAGGGCAATTATTTTCAGGACATCACTACCCTTGGAATTGTGTCCAACTTCATTTTTTAGAGAATAGCAACCATCTGTGTCTTTCACCAGAGGCAAATGCTTTTGCATTTGGCAGGAAGAGCTCTCCAAGCATCTTCAGTAAGACACCTGATGGCTTTGGCAAGGGTAATTCTATCACACATAATTTTCTTCTAGACCATTACGCCTGCTATTTTCAAGGTAAAAAAGATTAACAGATGCATTTGAGAATGTTGATCTTGACCATCTGGCCTGATCAGTGACATGGAAAAAGTATCCATTAGAGATGTAATCTTTTCAGTTTTCCATTGGCTTAAAATCTTAAATGCCTTGTGTTGGGTGGATGAAACACAACTGGTAAGTGACTAAGAATAATAATCAAAGCAAGGAGGACTTCACCAATCCTCATGAACATGGTCCCCCAAATAAACGGAGTTTAGTGGTGAAAGCATCTCCCTTCTGTTAAGTTTTAGTTCCTTATGGAGTAAATATAAAAATTTTAATAAGAATATTATAAAATATTAAAAAATATTCACATTACATGAATCCTTTGTGTTTTAGAATAGTTAATCTGCAGTGTATTCATAGTCTCCATAAAAATTATATGCTGTGATGTCAAAATAAAGAGAACATTGGTCTATATGGAATGTATACTATTTTTGAAATCAAAATATTTAGAATTTTTTTTTAAAAGGCTTGATTATTAAATAGAAGTTTTTCCATTTTTCCTTCTCCTTTCGGGTCTCTTAATCCTGAGATGGAGTTTTTTAATTTTTAATTTCTGAAAATTTAAATAGCTACTTTCCCTTTTATACTGATGGCTCTAATAGGCATTTAATCATATGTTTCATTGAAATGATTTTTAAGGTGAATTTTAAACTGCAGATGAAATTTCTTCTGATCTTGGTTTTGTCAGGCTAAGTAAGCCATGCATATTATTAAGTGGTTAAACATATTTTGGTCCAAATGAAGAAAAAAGTCAGCTACAGTAATTTATTGGTTGGAAAATGAAGATGTCAAAAGTAACAAGAGCTATGTATTAGAGAATAAAATATGAAAGTTGGTAAATACTTAAAACAGTAAGAAACTATAAAATCTAACATATCTTCCTTCCCTTACAGAAAAAGAGATTTCAGCCTCAAAATCAGCCTGATGCAACTTGCTACTAGAAAGAAAAACTGACTCTAAATATAGAACAAAAGTTAGATGATAGGAACCTGAGAGTTCTTCACACGATTACCCCAGGGACAGGTGATCTGCAAGAACAAACTTCAGTTTAAAGCCCAAATAAAGATTTTAGTGAAAAGGTGGTGTTGGTCTTTACAACCATTAACCCTGTTTTATGAAAGTGGTTATTAATAACCACATGGACAGTAGCTGCCTCTGAGTGCTTAGAGCATCTAACACCATCCCAAGTGCTTTACGTGAATCATCTAATTTTCTTTTCTAACCATATGAGTTAGGTTCTATTATATCCCCAGCTTTACAGATAAGGGAATTGAGAAGTCACACAGGAAGCAGCTGAGCCTGTGTTTGACTTCAGGCTATTGGACTCTCAAGCCCAGGCAGTGGCCACTACTGTATACTGGCTGTTTAACCTCTGCTTTGGCCGCTGAAAAAGCAGTAAGTACCTCAGCCCTAATTTTCAGAGGATTCTCTTAACATGCTTGTTACAAATGAGAAAGCTGAGGTTCAGAGACACTTGTCCACCATCACACAACTGATTGATGGCAAAGCCTAGACTTGAACCCAGTCACTGTTATGCCACACTGTCTACTTAGACAGTGGGTTATATTGAAATAACAGGAGGTTATTTCAAAGCACCTTCTTCAAGGCCATAAAAATCCTGACTATTTCTGAGACATGTGGTACCACTGTAGATTCAGCCATAAGAACCCAGGAAAATTACCCTCCATTAGCAATTAGCGCAGGTAATTAATATTCAGCTTCCAACTTTGTTGTTAAATATCTCTGTATCTTTTGTGGAGGCCAGAAGGGAGATAACAAATGTTCTGGTTTGGGGTTATTCTTTAGAGAGCAAAAGCCTGCAGAGGGAGGAAGGAGCAAAGAAGGTGAGCGTAACTCATATCTAAGCCCATGTCCCCAAGTTTTTCCTAGGGATGCCCTCAAGCCTCACTCCCACTTTTCTCCCTTCCCCTCTAAATATATTTTCTCTCGATCTCTCTCTACATACACACACACCTTGAAGAGAATTTGCCTTGTATATTAATTCCAATAACTCAGGAAGAGCTGTCGATCATTTTCTAGGAGTTGATGGCTCATTTGTTGTTTGAATTTAATATAACGTCATGAAAGTGATTTTAAAATCCCATTTGAAAAGGAATAACTGATACCATCTTCTATGGGTATGGCACTTCGGAATTTCAAGTGTTTACACGAGCTATATTCTATTTTATCTGCTAACGACTTGTAAGGGTGGTCCCTGAAAACAAACTACAATTCCTTCAGGAATCAGCGTGCTTGATATGAATCTAATAAAAGGAAAAACAATTCGTTCTCCAAAGGAGGATTTTAAATTTCCCTTTATGCTTGTCCCTCCCCCCACATCTAACTTACTTTCCTATATACAGTGGAACCTCGGTTCTCTAACTTAATTCATTCCGGACGGCTGTTCAAGAAGTGATTTGTTCAAAAACCGAGTCATTTTCCCCCCCATTAGAAATATTATAGATCGAATGAATTCGTTCCAGATGCCCAAATCATTGCCTGTTTTAACCTTTCTTATATATAGTACATGTCTAATGTACTATTTTACCTATAAATAAGCACTTCTTTTCTTAAAGTTATCAAACCACCTACTAGCCTTAAATGAATCTTTCAGGACTCATTCCAGCGGTGTCTTTTAGGAGGTCAACATACAGCATCTTCACTTTTTCACATATCAATGAAATGCAGTCACCAGCTAATTGCTTTTCCTTTATCCGATCAACAAGTTTTTCTACCTCTTTAATTGCCTGTGATCACTGTTTCTTTCACACCCTAAGCCAGTGATGGCGAACCTTTTGAGCTCGGCGTGCTAGCATTTTGAAAAACCCTAACTTAACTCTGGTGCCGTGTCACATATAGAAATTTTTTGATATTTGCAACCATAGTAAAACAAAGACTTATATTTTTGATATTTTATATATTTAAATGCCATTTAACAAAGAAAAATCAACCAAAAAAATGAGTTCACGTGTCACCTCTGACACGCGTGTCATAGGTTCACCATCACTGCCCTAAGCACTCCTGATGGCCTCTTTATTTTTTTTAATACACATTTTTAATTGTTGATAGGGCCTCTTTTGAAATTGTGCTAATCATCCACTTTGCCAGCAACAAAGGC
The DNA here is from genome assembly GCF_964212035.1 of Myotis nattereri. Classification (NCBI taxonomy): domain Eukaryota; kingdom Metazoa; phylum Chordata; class Mammalia; order Chiroptera; family Vespertilionidae; genus Myotis; species Myotis nattereri. The sequence goes on along the minus strand of NC_138080.1, from coordinate 46,660,185 downwards.
AAAACAACAATAACAACAACAACAACAAACCCACAAAAATATTCACTGCACAATTTCTGAGATTTAGAGGTAAATTGACTGGCATTCCCTCCTTTATTTGTGGCCTAAGAGATGCTTTTTGTTAAGCTGAAAGGGCTGTCAGGTCCAGAACTAAATTTTTGTTCAAAGACTGAGACATTTTTTTCCATGAACAACCTCGTCAAAAACCGAAATGTTCAAGATGGGAGATGTTCGAGAACCGAGGTTTAACTGTACCTGTTGAAAAAGATTTGTCACTCTACGTTATTTGTTTCATGGAAGGGCTACTGTTTCTAAAATCTGTCATTTGCTGGTTTTGTTGAATGATCTATATTTACTTAGACTATCGTCTAATTGTACCCAAAGGATACATGTGAATTTATTATTTTAAAAAGTATCATTAAAAGTGTTTTTAAACTTATCAATAGTAGATTAAAACCATTATTGCAAAGGAAAAAAAAGTGTCTTTAAACTATATTTCTTTGGTGATGCGAGAACAAATACTTACAAAATCAGCAGGGAGGTGAAGCTTATAAAGCTGTAAAATGGATTGAAGTAAACTGGACACCTGACTAGAGACCAGGACATCCTGGCCTAGTTTCGTGCTGTCCATCACTTTCCTCTGACTGGTGGCCACCTGCACACTCCACTTGTCCGTGTCTGCGATAATACAGACGGCTTCAGCTATGGGCTCATCAAGCACTGGATGCTGGAAGAGAAGCACAGCGGGTCAGGTTTTCGCAACACTCCAAATGACCTCGGAATGTTCAGGGTTTCTGTCCAGGATTAGACTCAGTTCAGAAGCTGATGGTAAGAGCTACAGAAATTTAGAGATTTACAGGGACTAAAATAAGAGTGTCATCATTAAATCATCATTTAAAAATTAATTTTATAAAAGCTGCATTTAATCGTTTCTTTCTTATACCCAGGAGGTACACTATAAATGTTATTAAATGTTCATACATAAGGAAAAGATACGTGCCCTCCCTACATTCAGGGTATTAAAATTCATTTCTTTTTGAAAGGCTGCACTCTCCTCTTGAGGTGGAAAATAAGATATTAGAATAAGGTGTAGGATTCTATTGCCATATCTCCAATAAGAAGGTGTGGCAGAGTAAATTAATATTCCCTTATAGTTTTAATCACTAAGCAATGCTTACTTAGTAAGTGCATAAATCAACTCCAACAACCAACTAAAGCAGACTGGGGTGTGAATTTATTTATCTGGAGAGTCCAAAAGGAAAAAATATGGCTTCTGAAGAACATACTTAAAATACAAAATCCTCAATAACCGAGATTTAGGGATAGAGCGGGTTAACTTAGTAAACTGTGCCACAGGGCAAATGGTAAACACTGAATTAGTCAAGGAAGAGGGCCTTACCAAAAAATCAATTTCTCAAAATTGATGTAAGTATAAAACTGCTTCAAAACCAACACCTTTTATATTCATATTTAGTATCCCACATGTGTGCAAATCATTATAACAGGACTGTCCTCCTAGGCCCAAATTGAGAGAGAGAGTATACGGGACAGACACAGACACACCTTCTGGGCAATGGACATGAGCACATGTTTCTAACATTTACCAAAGGAAAACTGGTACTGCCTCCTTCTGTCACTCAATCCCTTCTACTACCCGGTGGGCATCTGTTGCTTTTGGCTACTTTAGCATATCTTCCTCCCAGTAAGTGCAACCTTATTTCCTTTCGGAGAATGACTTTCTTAGATAAGACCTGGAGGCCCCACCCTTCCTCCAGCAGGGTGTGCTAGCATGACCCAAGCTAGGCCAATTAGGTGCTCCTTCCCCATGATTTCCCTGTGGTCAGGAGGACAAGAATGGTTGGCACCACCACTTTCCTAGTCCTTGGTTCCTGGACTTTCACAGTTGCCTTGTTTTCTGTCTATTCTAAGATTAGTTCGTTGGCCTTCTTATCAATTCTATGAATCTTTAATATCCTTCCAATACAGTTCCTTTTGCCTACGTTAATGACAGTTGGTTTCTGCTACTCACAACAAAGAACCCAAACAAAAACACAGCCCTGCCTCAGATCATGATTACCTGAGATTTTTAAGATCTAACACTAGTAGTGAAAAGACTACAAACAGGAACCCAAGGTGTATGCCGTCACACTGCAATTTTAGCAGGTGATTTGGCTCCCTCGTTGTGGGCTTTTTCATTGGAAGGGAAGTCTATCCAGCTTTGTGTTCTTTCTCACAGTCGGGAGAAGTGACTGGTGGGCTGGATGGAAACTTTGTGGGGCCAACACCCTTTCCTATACTATGTTCATGAGGGAAACTTTCAGGGATTAGAATATTTTCTTATTGAAATAGTAACAAATCAGGCAAAGTTTAATGGTCCAACATTTATTTACTAGTAAGTGTATGTTCAAATAATCTCAAACATGAGAAATGAAGAATTTGACAAAGCAGATTCCTGAATTAATGAATCCCAGTTTCCTAAAAATGGTTCTCATTTTCTAGACTTGTTAATCAAACAGTGGAAAAGTTTTCTCACACATGACCCTGCATTCCCACTCTTACCTAAGGGTTTTGTGGCCCCTCACCCCTACTCTTCTGACACATACATATACACATTCTCCAAAACAGAAAGCCTCAGTGACTTCCCTTTACAAATTCCTGGAACTTCTTGCTCAATCAATGTGTCATTAATTCACAGCAAGATGACAATGACTTGCCATTGATGTACCTGGTCTTTATGAACAAAGAAAATGGAAATAAAGAAATTAAACATGGACACAGATAATAGGGTGGTGAAGGCCTTGGGGCAGGGGGCAGGGGGCAGGGGCAGTCTAGAAGAGCTTAATGGGGGAAAACAGGGTACATATGTAATACTTTCAACAATAAAGATTTAAAAAGAAATGAAAAACATTTGTATTTTGAGCTCAATCCTCTTTAATGCTTTGCATTTATCAGAAATTCACTGTGTGCTGGGTATAGCACAGAACAGATCTATAATATGAACCTTTCCTTCAAGGGACTTATATTCTGAGAGTATATATAATCATTACTGACCATATGCCCATATATAAATATATATATATTATGAGTTTAGCTTTTTTATGGATTAATTATCTGCAGTAGATATTTGGGTCCAGTTCCTAATTCAAATCATTTCCCTAAGTGATTACCCACCACGGTAGTAGGGAAGGAAAGTGAGTGTCAATCCAAGGAAAGTACATAGACTGTAACTTACATGGTACCACCACCAACAACAACACAAAGAGCTTTGTTTTAAGCCATAAACTGCCAGAATAGGAGCAATGAGGCTCCCTGGGAGGTGATGGATGGGAGATTCTCCAAGCATGAGTTACTTCAGATGGTTGTGGATTCACACATGATAACGAAAGGGGACGGAGAACTGGCTCAATTATTTTAAAAGGAGGAACTAAATGGGCTAGAGAATGTAAAAAACAATCAAACGTGAAAAATGAGCATGAGTCGTTTTTAAATCACTGGAGCAAAGAGGCAGCATCTGAGATGGAAAACTGGGGAACGAAGAAAGATGAATAGGTCCATGGGCTGGGATAAACTGACAGAAATTTGGGAGCCCATTCCTTAAAACCAGGAGCTGAATCTTTTTTCCCTGTAATCTTAGCCCCTGGCATAAAATCTGGTATTTGAAAAATGTTACTAAAGTAATATGAAACAAGTTAAGCACAAGCAAATGGCAGAATTGATGAGCATGCTCCATTCCCTAACACAAGGTACTGCTGATTTTATGTATGCAGGCTCAAGGGACAGAAAAGAACCAGCTAAATGTTTTTAGAAAATTACTTAAAAAAATATTCAAAGAATTGCACCTTCCTAGGCCACTAAATAACTAACACACAATCCCCTGAATATTTCCACAGGGCAACCCAATTGCCTCCATCTAACTATATCATCCAGTAGCTACCCACTTATTTCCTGAAAAAAAGAACACTTTTTAAAGGCAGATGGAAATGGGAGGGAAATATAGTCGAGGAAAAAATAAATGAATGCTGGAGAAAGAGAAAAATATCATCAGCAACAACTTTAGTTACATTTAAGGGGCACCAGGGCGACCAGTTGCCCATAGGTAATATGGTCTAAACTTCTATTGGTGCACAGAGTTAAAGCTTAAGTTCCAGTGATTCTGGAAGTTTCTGAGATATATCTTTCCAAAGGAAACACAGCCTCATTAAAGAGCTTATTAGTTAATCTCTGAGATTTTAGAAGAGTGATTTTCAACCTTTTTAATCTCATGATGCACATAAACTAATTACTAAAATTCTGCAGCACACCAAAAATATATTTTTTTGTCGAACTGATAAAAAAATAGATATAACTTTGATTTATTCACACTGGATGTTGTGTTAGCTGATATCATTTTTTAATTTGACAATCTAAGGGAAAAGAGGTTGTGGCCATGACTAGTAAGATATTGCATGTTTTAAAAATTCTTGCGGCACACTGGTTGGAAATCACAGTTTTAGAATTTAAAGAACTCTAAGACCCAGAAGACCCTGGTTGGATTTATCACAGAAACGCACACCCGCACACACCCTATGCCCCGGTGTTGACTAAAGTTCCTGTTAGGAAAGGCTCTACTTTTAAGGCTTATAGAGAACCACAAATAAAGGAAATACTGAATTACATGTAGTATATTTATAATACTTTTTCTTATTAGCCTTATCTTAATTTTAGAAGCAATTAATAATGAAACCTGTTAGGGATTTTTTTTATCCTCACCTGAGGATATGTTTATTGATTATTTTAGAGAGATAGGCAGGAAGGGAGAGGGAGAGGGAAAGGGAGGTAGAGGGAAGGAGGGAGGTAGGGAGAAACATTGATATGAGAAACATTGATATGAGAGAGAAACACCGATCAGTTGCCTCCCATACGTTCCCCGACTGCAACCTGCAACACAGGTATGTGCCCTGACCGGGAATCAAACCCACAACCTTTTGGTATATGGGATGACACTCCAACCAACTGAACCACCCGGCCAGGGCTAGGACAATTTTTTAAGTTCACAATTTTATCACATTCACGTGCACATCAGGGTACAAACACACACATTTCTGAGCCATAACATACATGGAGCAGTACTTTAAAGAAATGCTATAAAACGTAAGATGAAATGATTCCAACATCTGTGAAATGCCTGACTCAACCATCTGCTATTCTTAGGGTTTTGAGCTTAGGCGAGGGGACTAGAAAAAAAGAAAGAGCAGGTGAGGCTTGGCTGCATCCCAACACTGACACATGAACCAAAGGAGTCTGGCTTCCTATGGCTCTTCTGTAAAAGGAGACACAATATAAATATCAGCTTGGCAAGCAAGATTACTTAGTAAGAATCCTCTTCCTAATATTAAACACCACCCCCCCCCGCCCCCCACCAAAGTTCTCTTCCCAAACATTTCTGTCTCAGATTAAACAGAACCTCTGACATTTGAGTTTTGAATGAAAATCTGAAGAAAATATTAACATTAAATCAGTCATTTCCACTTAAAATGCTTGTTTGGTTGAAAGCTTAACCAACCTTATAGACACATATATTAATTTCCCCTTTTTCTCTCAAGCCTGAAGAGAATCAATTTTAAAGTTCGTTTCTTGCCCACAGAGTTTGTTAAATTCTCTTATCAGAATGAGTCTGCAGAATGTTTCTACTTCCTCCACAATCTGAGACTTCCAAGTGTCCACAGCCCACTAACTAACCCAAGTAGCACCCCAGAGCTACCAACCCTCAACAGCCCCTAATGCTTCTTGCCACCTCTTCCAGACAAACCACTGCCAGCGTTTTCCATGCCTCCCCCAGAAACGTAATCAGGCAACTCAGAAACTTCTGATGGAGACTGGAGGACGAATGAACACTGGAGATCAATAAAGAGCTGCAGGTGGCCCGGCAACATGGCTCAGTGGTTGAGCGGTGACCTATGAACCAGGAGGTCACAGTTCGATTCTCAGTCAGGGCACATGCCAGGGTTGCAGGCTCGATCCCCAGTGTGGAGTGTGCAGGAGGCAGCTGATCAATGATTCTCTCTCATCATTGATGGTTCTCTCTCTCCCTCTCTGAAATCAATAACAATATATCAAAAATAAAAGAACTGCAGGTGGTCGTTAGGGTGGACGGCCAGTCTCCACCAGAGGAACCAAGTAGCGACAATATGCCCTTATTTCTGCCTTGCTCTACTTGATGAGAGTTAGAAACAATCATTTATTTAGCTCTACCTAGTCAATATCTAATTTATCCAAACTACATTCCTGTTCAGATTTCTCAAGATAAATGAACAAATGAAATGCTGTTATAGATCTTAAAAGGTTTCTCAAGTACTTTTTGCTTATTATATCTTGTGGAATTAACAGAACAAGTCTGGCTAATTCGCAAGCACTAAGGCTTTATGGGTCTGTGTCCTGGGAGTGTTGGTGCCTACGACACTCCGACGCCCAGGTTTTGGATGAGATCTCTGAGGGCACAAAACACACTGTTCTGGCTGCCGTGCACATGCCTTCCACCTGCCTCAAACTTCCAGGAACACGCCAGGTCTACAGGTAATGCCTGGGTGATCAGAAGAGTTGTGGTTCTGACATTTCAACAAAAGGCAGTAAGATAACAGCAAAGGCTCTGAAGTCAGATCAGACTGGGCTTGCATGCTGTCACTTACTAGCTGTGTGATGTTAGCAACTCAATCTGGGCCTCGGTTTCTACATCTGTATAATGTGATAGTACGTGATTCACAGTTTCCATGAGGTTTAATTTACAGAGGCCTTCTGTGAGATACATGTGTATGAAACATGTAGCTACGTGCCTAATGCTTATTAGGTATGTTTGATTAGCTTTCTTATACCACTCCCTCTCTATATTAATTGTGCCCACTAAACCTTCAAACTTCTTAAAATACCACATTGTCATTTCCCTCACCAACTCAAAAACTTACTCCAGTACATATCACCCAAACACTTAAGTTCAAGTGTCTCTTTATCCATACCTAAAGCTCTCCAGTCTGGGCCCACCTTCACCTTTACATATTTACCTCCCAGGGCTCGAGAAGAAAACACCTTCTCCGGGCAGGGAGGACCCCTGCCTCTCACCTCAGGCTGTGCCCAGAATGTCTTCCCTGCTACTTTTGAAATGTCTAATCCTTCCAGGACCCAGTTTGGGTCCCATCTCCACCCATCCCCCACCCCCACATCCTCTGCTCTTCCTTTAACTTCTGAAACATCTACATTTTGATGTTTAATCCCACTGTCTTAACTTGTTCTTGATCTCCCATCTGTTTGTCTACTTGGTAATTTCATAAGTAACCCAAGGAGAGAAATCCCATTTTATTTTTGTTCCTTAGCCTCTGAAATAAGCCTAACAAATTACTAGGCATGTGCTAAATATCTAATATAAGCTGGCTCCATTGAACAATTCTCAACTCAGATTTCTTTACTTTTGGATTCTGTATTGAATATATTAATAATTGTGTGATGACTAAATAGAACTGTATTAATATATTTATTTTCCGCGTACCACATTTAAATGACTAACATTTCACATAATTACCTATTTTTAACTTACAGATGAGAAAACACCATTCCCTCATACATGCTCCCTAAAACTACTTATTACTTCATCATGCCTTCTCCCTGTGGGATGGCCAGGAACACAGTCCTGCTCCACAGATAGGAACACCAATGTCAAAACACATATGCGCTGCTGAAGTATCCTGGTGTGTCAGAAATAGAATCTAGGAACTCATTCAAGTGCTTCCAACTTTTAGCTGGAAGAGCCTGCCAAGGCCCCGACTTTGAAATCCTAAAACCTTATTATGGTGTAAATCCCTCAGAAGATAAGATTGAAAGTCTCTACAATGACTTTGCTAAGAAAAGTCCCCATCTTTACACAGCTGGCACTGCCCAATAACATACTCTAAACTGACCCTTTGTTAATCCTCAAAGATGTCCAGCCCGTGTGTCTTACAGACAACAGGAGTGCAGACAGACTTCCGTTCACAAAACCAGCTCTGAAATCTGCCCACTAGTCACAATAGTGCATGCACATTTACTGCTAGGGTCGAGCCACTGGACAGCCTCTTGCAAACACAAAGCCAGCAGGTGATTTAGGTCTCAGATCGTTGGACGTACCTCCCTACCCCTTTTCTTTTTCTCTGGAATATTCTGGAGAATAACACAAGATTCTTGGCCATCATTTGAGTGTCAATTTCTTAATCATTCTATATGAAGTAATATACTGGCAAGTTTAACACCTTATTCTAGTCTCTATGTCTCCTACTTGCTTTTCCATGTTTTTTGGGTTTTTTTGTTGTTGTTTTTTGTGTTTTTTTTTGGTTTCAGAGCTACAATTAAAGAGTTGGTTTGATATGTGGCCTCCATTTCACAAATTCTAATTCTCTCTAGCTGCATTTAATCTACTCTGCTCTCTAACCTTTGAGTTTTAGTTTTGATTACCACATTTTTCAATTTTAGAAGCTCTTTTTAGTTCTTTTACAAATCTATGATAGTTTACTACATCATATGACCTTTTAAAAACTGTTCCAGTGCAGAGGCAGGCTAGAAGAGGTCCATGGGGGAGAAAGGGGAACATATGTAATATTATCAGCAATGAAGATTTTAAAAAATTAAAATTAAAGCTGTTCCAATTCCTCCTTTCAATCTGTAACCATTTAAAACATAATTACTTAGACGTTATTTCGGATTGTTCTAGGCGTGTTAATTCTCCTGGCTGTATATCCTGGTGTCCTCAGACATGGTTTGTAATTTCTGAACACGAGCTGATCTTGGTGGGAGTTCTTCGTTTTGTTTTATGTGCTATATGTGTCTCTTGGAAACAGGTTCAGTGTCAGTCACTAATGGCTTAAGAGTTGTAATAAGGTGGAGAAGTGGAAAAGAAGCCATGTGTCTTATAGCCTGTGGCTGGTAAGTGTGAGTGTGCTTCCTTCTACCAGTCCCAGGGGTTTGATGTTTATTTCTTGGGCAGGGATTCCCCAGTCACTTGGGTAAAATAAATCTGAACCCCAAACCCGCTCATAGCACAGGCCTGGAGTTTGATTTGCCATGGGTGACTTTATTTTTCCCCACCCAACTTTCCAATGTGTGCCTTTGCTGCTTCACTGTTTATGGTTGGAGTTCTCTAGTCCCCTCTTTAAAGCTCCAGGTTTTAGGTAAAAGGCTCAATTCCAGGTGTGAGATGACATCTCCCATCCTGAGTGGATCTTATAAACTCCAGACCTGATTCCTAGGAGCTGTATCCAGTATGAGACGCCAGAAGGCAGCTGTTGCATCAGCCCAAACTTACTGTCCTGGCTTTGATTCCTATGTGTTTCTGGCACAGAAAAGATTCTCCCCCTTTTTTTCCCTCATGCATATAGGTTTTATAACAAGGGGCTGGGTGGGGATGGTAGTATTTTATCCATTATTTTTATAGTTTTAGAGGGAGGCATACCATCTGTATCCCGATGTGTTCCTGGAATCCTCCCACCTCGTATCCTGACTGTGGCTGTAAACATAGCCCACAGTACATAAAAGGACTCAGTATTTTCTAATAGAAAAATAAACCTTCTCGTCCCCCAAAGCCATCTCTAGCCTCCCTGCCCCGCTGCTGGCCAAGCAAGTTGGCCAGGCCACCTGAAACACCGCCATCAGAAATTTCTATTCATCAAACAGGCTGCTAACATAAGAAAATACTGAAGATATTTATTCATCTTACTATAATTCTGTAAACATTTGTTTATAACAAGTTTCTCTTAGAAGCAGGCTCAATGTCAGCCATTAAAGGCTTAAGAGTTGTAATAAAGTGGAGGAGAAGAGAAAACCGATCATTCTGGACGATGGGACATTATTGCTGAGGGATCCTGGTAGGTACATCAACATGAGGCCTCTATGACGCCAAAGACATCATGATGCCAGGACCCGGGGGCAGAGGGAAGAGTCAAGTGAGGCGGTGGGGTGGGGTGGGGTGGGGGGTGCACAAAGGAAACATCTGACCTGCGTCTGTGACTGTGGTCATCAGGCTCACTGGACTGACCCCCGAAGTCAGCCTGTGGCTTTGCCAATGCAGTGTGCAACTTTGGGGACGGCTGCCCTGTCAGGCAGTCACTTGCTGAGGAAAGGAAAGGTGCTCCAAGTGGAAAAAGATCATCAGGATAAAATTATGGGAGGATGTGCACGACTCCAAAATAAAACGTGAGAAGGTTGGTAGCTTTTTTGAAGAGAACAGTATCGATGTCCAAATATTTTGTACACGGTGCAAAAATTTGGGAAAACATCAAAATTAGCCATGATCTAATATTTACAAAATGCAAGAGAAATGAAGCCAAGAGACCCATTATAAGTGTTTCACTATCTTTTAGGTAAAGAAAATGGACGCAAAAAGCCACAGGCATCATGTCTAAACACATTATTCTATTCCTTTATTTTTTAAAGAAAGACTGCTATTTCTCTTTACTTCAGAAGAAAGAGACACTAATCGGCATAACTTTATCCATAGTAATAAACACACGTTCTATGGGAAATAGCCACATCACTTTCCAGGCACCAGGCGAGGTGCTGAGGTAGGAACGAAAGTAAGCCCCCGCCTCCCCTGCCCGCTCCCAGTTTCCAGGTGCCTGCAACCATAGTGGGACACAAAACAAAGGCACAGAGCAACGTGCTAAGGAGCCTGGAGTGGGGAGAGTAGTTGAGTTCTACCTAGGGGTGCCCAGGATGGTTTCAAAGAAGAGGCAACATGTGAACTGGGTCTCCAACAATGAACAGAAATTTGTTCAACAGGGCCTTATGCAAAGGAAGGAAAGGTGCACAGTGGGAGGTGGATGGGCCACTACAGGATGGCAAACAGCGTGACTGGAGCAAAGAGAAGATGGAGGTGTGTAGTGTAGGCGCGCGCGCGTGCGTGTGTGTGTGTGTGTGTGTGTGTATTTGAAGGACATAAAGAGACCAATCCAGCCAAGGAGTTTACATTTTACTCTTTAAAAAAGGGGGAAACTATCAGAGCAGAAGAGTAAGTGATCATTAGAAAGAGCCCTCTTGTGGCACCATGGCACCATGCAGTATGATTGGAAGGGGGAACACTGGCACTTGGACCACTAGTTGGGAAGGTTAAGGGGAACTTCAATAAGACAGCAGTCACAATGAGAGAATCACAAACATGTCAGATTGGAGTTGGCCATATTCAGAGATCAATATCTTTTTCAAATACTTTTTAAATCCACAATAAGAAATACATTTTAACATTATAACCCAGTGTGCATGCTTACACACGTGTGACCATGTGTGTCCCTGAATACATGTGTATAAATACGCATACATGTGCATACACACACACAGATTTCACTGAATAGTAAGACAGTGCTATAGGCCTAAGGCATTATCAAGCGCACCATCCAACACAGGGAAACGAAAGCAGTAAGAGATGTTCTAAAATGGCAGGTGTGTCCTACATAGATGTGGCCTTTGCATTGCTATTGATTCTAAGGCTACTGCTGACTTGGGCACTTAGTGTTCTCTGTGTAACTTACGTAATGACTTATAACTTGATGTGACTTGCTGTTCTTTTGTCGTCTTCCTGGCTGATTGCACTGCGTGGCTTAATTGGGTATTCATGAGCATATATCACAGCCAAGCTTACAGCAAAGCTGCTTATCTGTGCTACTGATTTCCGCACGATATTTCTGGAGTCAATCTGTTGCTACTCTTAAAATCAAATGAAAGAGGCTGCTATAGCCAACTGTTACTTTGCTTTACAGTGTGTTCTATAAAATGCCTGAAGCCTGGAACATAGTTTTTTGTGTGTTTTTTTTAAGCATTAAAATGTGATGCTATTTTTGATCTAGACAACCCTACTCTGCAGCGAGCCACCTGGGATGTTCCTTGTCATGTCACAGGCAAAGGGGGCGTGGACACTTCTAGCACTGAACGAGCATGTGCTTGGGTTCTGTCCGTCTTCTCCAACAGGAGTTTCCTGGGAAACTCATTTACAAGAGACTTTCACATATATCATCTTAATGGCTAACATTTATTGGCATTTAGTAATGTGCCAGGCACTGTGCTAAACACTTGATAGGCATTCTCTTACAGTCTTCAAAACAGACCTATAAATACTGTTCACTTTATGGAAGATAAAACTGATGCTTAGAAAATCAAATAACCTTGCTCAAGGCCACAAAGCCATGAAAGGTTGAGCCATGATTCAAACTCAGGTTCCTCTGTCTACTGAAGCCAAACTCCTAACCACTGGGTTATATTTCATCTGTTCCTCTAAATACATTTTTCTGAGGCTTAGCAATGCCAACTGATTTACTCTACTCCCAGCGAATGAGTGGTAATCCTGAGACTGGAACCTAAGCCATCAGCGGTAGGTCAGTGCTCCTCCACACTCTCCCCTGCCCCATAACTTAATGCCCCTGACACTGCCCTGCCAGCAGTATTCTCAGGCAGGCAAACATACAGGGGAAAAAAGCAAGAGAGGAAAAGCTACCTGAGGTACAGGTACCTCCCCCTTCTCTCCTCTCGCCCACTTTACCATTTAAAGTCAGAAGGAAAACAAGAGGAAAGAATGCACATTTAGATGTAGCACAGAAAAAGGAAACTAAATATTACTTTAGCCTAATTTAAGGCAGCTGTACAATCTATATGTTAGGAGGCAGAGAAACAGTTCAAATGACAGAAAAAAGGTAGTATATGGATTAAACAAGAACATGTGTTTAAATATTTAAAGACCACATTTTAACACGTGAAAGCCAGTAATAAAAATGGAAATACATAAAATAAAGTTAATATGCCTTTCTTTCATAAGAGACTACAGTAAGGAAAAATACAAAGAGAAATGCTTAGTACTGGAACCCCAAGAATACAATTCTTCAATGAGGGAAGAAACTCCACAAATCAATCCATCCTGGTTATAAAAATGCACAGTCACGTAAGATAGATTTTATAATCCAATCATGCCTAGATCTAGAAAATAGATCAATGGCATTTAAACAGTTATTAAAAAATCCTCTAAAAACATTATGAATAGCAGTGCCCAATGAAGTCTCACATGAACACTAAAAATGAATAACATCCAAAAATAGATTTTGAAAGCAAGCTGTGATAAAGCAATTTATCCTAATCTTCTCTTCCCCAAAAAGCGATTATTTCTGTTCTAACTCTGGTCATGTACTTGTTCTTGAATCTGCTTCTTTCTCTGGCAATCTACTCAAGAATTTAAATAATTACTAGGCTTTATGGAGCAGTAAATTCAATATGTTTTTAAAAACCCTCTTAATTTACTTTTCAACAAATATTTGTAAATGGCATTTGATAGTAATGCTTTTTTTTTTTTTTTTTAATTTAAACACTGTCACAGACCAGAGTCCCAATCTGAGAGGCAGATTAAATGGAACACTACTTCGAAAGTAAAATTCATGATGATGAGTGTGCCAAGTGAAATTAGAAATCCACTAATGCTAATTGGATACATTCTAAATGCATTAAACTTCTGAAGATGTTTTCATGAACCCTTTGAAATTGCCCATTAACACCCATGACTGGCTGCACTTTGGATGTACCCACAATTTGACATAATATAGGTTATTATGCTTAATAACTTTCGGTATCTCAGGGTGATTGCGTAAAGAAACGAGAGAAGCTAGTGTGAAAGTACTACTTCTGAAAGGAAGGGGAACTGATATCTGAAAAATCTTTAAGAGTACAAATAGAGGAAGCATTGTTTTATTTTTTCAAATATATAAATTATAGAGCTAGATGGTCACCATGAAAACCTAATACACAAAAACCAGAACTTGTCAGCCTATAAAGAATACTAAAAACGTCATGAATGGTTTTGCAGGTAATTTCAAGGAGCGTTATCAATCAATAGATTATATTTCCACAGTGGTTGGTGAGTGAGTCAGGGGCCTCTGGGCACCACCTCCCAGCTAGCAAAATCAAGGGCACTGAAGACAATCCCATTAGTTCACACTAGATCTCTTGGCACTTCTGTCAGAACTGGAACCTGGGGCTTCATGGAAGAAAGGTCCACCGAGCAACACCAATGTTCTCACAAATCAAACAGCCAGCAGAGCAGAAAGAAAAACCCCACAGGTTTTGCATATATGGATATAAACATAAGGTGCTGACAGAAAAGGAAAGGAGGTGATTCCCCGCCTTAACGCCACAGACAGCTGCAAATGGATGTGAGACTCTGAAGTCATTGAGAATACACAGTTTAGGACAACCCAGAAAGACAGCATCATGTAAGGAGAGCGTTGTTCTTATCCTGTGTCCCTGTTGGATGCACCTGTGAAATGATGCACAAGTATGCAGTGTTCATTACAAGTATGGAAGCAAAACTTGAGATTCTGTATACAGCTTTGTTCCAGGAACACCTGGAGAGGGGTGACATCTGACCACAAAGCAGGGCAGGGTTAGGAATGTTGGGGTCTAATGCGTCCCTGGGCTGGCCTTCCAGCTTCAGGTCGCCCTTCCTCGTCTCTTCTCCCATCCCATCCAGGGGGGGTTAGGAGGACATCTGCTTCACTAGTGAGCTTTTCTTCCCATTTCATACAAATCTTCAGCCGGCTTAGCCTGAGCCTGATGCATGTTTAGTCTTCACAGAGGAGGTACTTAAGGCCAAAGATAACATGCAGTGCCTCTGTTTCACCTCCCAGAAAAATACTTGTTGGGCGAGGAGGTAGACAACAAGCCAAATTCTATTTTCCTTAATGTAATGAGGACTGTCCCTATTGCACAAGATACAATATGTTTCCAATGCAAAACATCTATTTTTGCACATCTGCCCAATAGCAGCTCAATGAAAAACAGGCCCATCAGACTGACACAGCTGCCTTCACTGCTCAGTCCGTCATGCTGCATACAGCAGAGAAGCACTTCACGGCAGCCACAGGGCAATTTTCCAGGGAGACGTGTTCATCTTTACACAGTCATCTCATGCGGCCATCAGAGTAAACTCAATGACAAACCAGTTAAAATAAATTACTTTGAACTTGTATGGATCGGGTAAAAAGCAAACCATATGTGACATCTTTCGTCCTCCCCGTGATGGCTTAGAATTGTCACCATCAGTGTTATTTATTCTATTTGCTTGGCCTATAGCCCCCACACACCCCCAGCTGCACTCTTTGCCCTTCTCTGTCCTGTGTGGGCCCCAGTAGGCAGACCTCTGTGGACTGCAGGCCTATGTCTGCATCGGCTGGGCCCAGCCACTGGGAAGCACGAGAAGAGCTCAGAAGTTGGAGAGGAGAGATGCCAGGCATTAGCCCCTACCCTCCTCAGTGCCTCTGCGGCCAGGGAGTCCCTCCTCCAGTCCCAGCTCTGCTCTCACTGTGCACTCCCTTACTCTTCCAGGCCCAGTCCTCCCAGCCCAGCTGCTTCTAATCCCTGGTGCTTCCCCAACCCTGCCCACATCTCTATAAATAATCCTTCAAGGCACACTCTTCAATATGAAACAGTCTAAACACCTGTGGCTGGGCTGGGCTGGGCAGGACCCTGGTGGACACACTGTCGGCAGCCAGGGCGCCAAGCTGCAAGCACTTACATGGACCGTGTGGACCAGGTCAGCCATCAGGCACTGCCTCAGCCTCTCGTCGCTGCTGGTCCCGTGGAGCACCAGATCAGGCATGTACGTGGGGCAGTAACCCGCCAGAAGGGAGCGGCCAAAGTTCCTGACATTCGGGTTGCTGATGCTCTGAGACCTAAAACAATATTGGTCTGTTAGAATACACCATTAAAGATGGACTCCCTTCTGTGTTACAACTGAAACAAAAACCCAAGCCACGCAGGCCAGATTCAGGGTGGGCTGTTTTGCCAGACCGCCAGTAAGCAGATCACTGGTGCCAGAAAAGGGAAGGGGCTGGAAAAGTGAAGAGAGTTTTTTTGTTTGTTTGTTTTTTCTAATGGTAGTATATTTCTAATGGAAGAAAACAGTATATTGATGGCTGGTTATGAGTTTGTTCCTGTATCTCACAAGGCACATCCACCAGGCATCTGTGTCAAGGGAGTGAAGAAAGAGAAAGTCTATGGGGGAAGCCTGCCAGCTGTCTGGCTTTAGAAACTCGACACATCTGCACAGGGTGGTGCCCACCACAGGGCAGCAGAACAGAAGAAGTCTCTAATTACTGCTTTCAGTCATCACAGACCAAATCATCGGCCTGTGGGAGTGTTAGGAAGAGGTGGTGTTTCCCAGCTGCTTCACACTGCTCCGACCGGCAGGTTAGAAGCGGCCGGTGAGTGCAATCCGCCTCCTCCGAAGCAAGGCGTCTGCTGCCCACCGTGCAGCCCCATCCAGATGATGGGACAGTACACGCCCTGCCCCACCACCCACTACATCACATCCCCTGGGTCCCCAACATGCCCCAAACCTGGCAAAGGTACCACCCGCCTCCTCGCTCAGAGAGCTCGATGATGCACTCAGCCCGTGGGCATCCCGGGAGAAAGGGCAGGCTGGAAACTGTATCAGTTTGATAAAACTTCTAACACTTGGGGAAAAACAACTGATATGTGTGACAGCCAACAGCAGCTAACGTGGTCATGGCTGTGTTTGGACCCAGTTCCCTTGCGTCCCAGCCGCCCAGCGTTACCTGGGCAGAGGCAGCTCCACTTCCAAGGACCCTTCAGCCCGGTCGCTGCTGTGACCTAGATCCAGTGTGGCTGAAGCACACGCTTCGTCATCACTGTCTCCAAGAGCGCTATCCGAGCTTTCGTTTCTGGGAATGTCTCCTTCAGTCCTGAAATCAGCCGTCCCGTCGGCATCCCCACAGGGGACATCTGTAGCAACGGAGGTGCCGGAGTCCTGCTGTGCACACTTGCCAGACACAGGCTCTATCAAAGGTCCCTCCCCAGCCTTTGAATGCAACCCTCTTGTGTTCTCCAGTGTCCTCTGCCCAGTTCCTGCCGCACTGGCATCAGGGGCAGATGAGTCGGCAGGGGGGTTGAGCTGCCCGGCAGCATCTGCTGCAGCCTCAGTGCTGAAGCCTCTGTCCTCAGCGTAAGTCCTGTCAAAGTCACCCTCATCCCCCTCAGATGGCGGATTCTGAGGACAGCAGACACTCTGCCGGAAGCCAGGCAGGAAGGAGCACCTAGAAGCCTGCTGGCCCCGAGCCGCGTCAGCGGCCACCCTGGGCTCCACCAAGGGACAACCTGCTAACTCTGGATGTTGCCTACAGGCCGTGAGCCGCTCCTCCATTTTCTGAGCACGGCTTTCCAAGTCGGACTCTGGAGATACGGAGCTCCCAATCTGGAAAGTGACCTTTTCTAGGGGAGGCTTCTCCCGGGGAGGTCTGTCCGGGCAAGGCCAGGCCGCTGACCGGTGCGGTAGTTTCTTAGTCATCTCCCTTTTCAACTCCTCACTGGCCTTCAATCCTGCCCCCAAACCTTTCCAGCTGGAGAACCTGGAACAGCCATCTCCTGGGGCCTCTTTTTCACTTTCTTCCTCCCCACAAAATACATCCTGTGGTTTCCAAGAGCTGCCCAGGGCTGGGTCCTGGTAGTCCAGGCTGCAGGCCACAGAACTCTTGTTTCCTTCTGTGTCAGGCTGGGTACAAAGGTCTCTGATGTCCTCGTCCTCTGGGGTCCCAGCCAGGCCCTCGGGTCCGGGGCTCCTTCCCTCGGCAGTCAGTGTTGCTGGCAGGATGGGGGGCAGGAGAGCAGGCTCACTTCTCACCGTGACCACCACGTACTCAGACTCCTCTACCTCTCCCTTCTCCAAGGCTGTTGTGATGTTGCTCCCATTTAACAGCTGATCCCCTTCTCCATGATTCCCATTCCAGGTCAGATGGTTCTCTTGCAGCTCAGAACAGCGGAGAAAGTAGGTCAGGACGTAAAGTATGCGCTGGACCAAATCCTTCTGCTTCCCCACCACCACAGTGCGCGTCAGCCTAACTGGAGAGCCGATGGCTCCGTAGAGATCACCTGCAGAGCAAAGTGGACAAAATACAAGTCATCAGGGGTGAGCGTGCCCTGGATATGTCGGCTTTTACAAGAGAAAAACAGATGACTTACAGTCCCAAATAAGAATTGCTTCTTCACACAAATGATTGAGGAAAACAAGCAATGCCTAGTAATGCCGTGTTTTAGTTTTGTGTCTATAGGGGAGAGTCTGTCTGAAAAGGCGGGGCACGGCTGCAGCACGCTGCTCTTGTTGCCAAGGGTCAGCACTGCTATATACAGCCATTATAGGTCTGCCTACCCATCTCACTGGCTGGCCAACTCTACCTCCCAAGGAAGGATAAAGTCAGAGCCCTGAATATGTGACCAAGTCAAATACTGTATCTTGGAAACTAGAATGATGAGACTTTTTAAGAAGAACCCCTGGACAATAGGCCTGGAATGAAATCCAAATTCAAGGATCTCTGAACTGAAGTGCAGTGAATCAATTCAAAATACTTAATGAATGGCCTGTTCAGACTTCTCTCAATATACACACACGCACCAAGTAGAATCAATTTAATTAACAAGAAGAAAATCACTTAGTCACAAATAATATGATTCTGAATATGAATGAAGCTGAATATTTCTATTACTTCACATGAAAATTCTGCTGGAAAAAATATGTCCCGTAAGTTATAACCTAACAAGTTGATTAAAAACTGGCTAATGAACCATGAACATTTGGCTTAAAGGTAGAAGAAGGGAAAATGTGTCAATAAGCCCAGCAATATAAACTTTTCATCAAAAATACTGGTTAAGCCCTGGCTAGGTGACTCAATTGGTTGGAGCTTCATCCCTTACACCAAAAGGTTGCAGGTTTGATTCCCAGTCAGGGCACATACCTAGATTGCAGTTACAATCCCAGTCAGAGCATACATAGGAGGCAACCGATCGATTCCCCCTCCCCCCCCTTCCTTCCTCTCTAAAATCAATAAAAACATATCTTTGGATGAGGATTAAAAAATAAAAGTATTGGTCAAGTGCTTATTAAAATTATTGCATTTGATAAGTTACATAATTGATTCTTTGATAATAATGATGAAAATTACAACAAAAAGCCAACATTTACAGACTGTGCAGACATAGTGCCAAGTGTTTGACATGGATTTATCTCATTTATACCTCTACAGACCCAACCGAGTTAGAAACCATTACGGGAATAATCAAAATGTTCTAATAAATCAAAAGTTAAAAATGTTCTAAACAAAGGAGAGGAGAGACAAGATAACAGTTATAAATAAGAACTCGGGAAGTTAGAACCCATGTGAGGAGTGCATCTAGAGGAAGGAGGGAAGGCATTGATAAGGGCACACAATAGATAAACTAATGAAATTGATAGGTTAAGACTGGGGCAAGCACTTGCCCTGGGGAACCCTTGGGAAGTACCTCCTATAGAGACTGTTCCCACGTGTGAGGCTACTGCGCCTAAGAACTTAAGGGGCAGGGCAGGAATGATATTATACAGTCCTCTCTATAAAAAGGCTAGATGAAAGGCTAATAGAGCTTTATCTTTGAGGCTTTTGCAACTGACTGAGAATTCAAAACAATAACTCAAACTTCAGTCTGGTGCCAGGACAAATACTGAGCTTCTTCTCACTTTCCAGTGATTACACTGCCCATTGCTGCAGGGCATCGCAGCTGTGACAGGCACTCATGGGACACTTTTGTTAAATCAGTCTCAGTGTTAATAGAGAAGATAAGCTTCCCACATCTGAAATCTGGTATTAAAAAAATATCACAGAATGGTATTATTTTTCAATGCATTTAACATTTTAATAACTAAGTCGTAAGTTTAAAAAAATAAAACTAAAGATGGCGATTAAAAACAATTTATAATAATTTAAACTCTATTAAGTAATGAGAATAATGTTGTGTAGATTCTGCCATTACTTTAGGGCCAAACTTCATAAAAATAATGCATCATTTAAAAAATACCTGTAACGTTAAAGACTTCCTGGATCTTGAACGCTAAGGCAATTTTTTGAGTCTGGACTGACAAAGCTACTAATTTTAGAGTAGATTCCTTTGTTCTTCTGAGTATAATTTTTCAAAATGAAGGCGAGTTGCATAACCATGCGAATAGACTTAACATCACTGAACTGTACACTTAGAAATGGTTAAGATGATAAATGTTATGTTCTGTGCTTCTTTGTTAAGCACAATTTAAAATACCAAGTTAAAATTAAGAAAAAAGAGAGAAAATGGGAGAAACACACAAAAAAAGGGGGGGGGGTAAAGAGACTATAGGTGAAACAGAGAGAGCAGAGACAGAGAGTGAACAAAGCAGGGAGGGGTGCAGACAGACTGAGAGGAGAGATCAGGGAAATAAGACAAATAGGGGGACTCAGGGAATGGACACTAGAGAGGGGAGACAGTGAGGAGAGGAACAGGGAGGGGACCTATGGAAGGAAGAGAAGAACAGACAGAGGGTAAGGAGAAGAAAGGAAAGAGAGAAGAGATGGGGAGTGGAGAGGAACAAAATGGTAATGAATTGGAGAAAAGCTCAGAGGTGAGGAAAAGAAGAGAGCGTAAAGCATACATAGGAAAAGAAAACACCGAGGGAGAGGGAAGGAAGATACCAAGGGGAACAGAAAAGACAGGAACGGAAGTAGAAAGAGAAGGGCTAGAATAAGAGAGGGGAGAGAATGAGGTGAGAAGCTGATAGAATTCAGCAGCATTATAAAGGGGAGGGGAAACTGAGAGGGTGGGAGAGGTGGGGGGACAATGGAGATGGAGAAACAAAGGCAGACAAGGAAAAACTGAGGAGATTAAAAGGGAGACGAGGAGAGAAACTAATTATCTTAAAGGGCCCCTTATTCATTGATTACATTATAATAAATGTGTATATGCTATGAAGACCCTTTAAGTAAAGTTGCCCTAATGCTAAGCATTGTAATTTATTGCCTCTTCATTATCATTTAGCTCAAACTATTTTGTAATTTCTCTTGTAAGTATTGTTTGGCTTTCCACAAATCCTTGAGGTCATTAGATCAAAATAAGACCCACATGAAATTCCTTCAATCAGTGATGAAAGACAGTGGCTTTCCAACTTAGTATACCCGTCCCAAGAAAGAAACGCATTTAGACTGCAGCCTCACACTCCCTTGAAACAACCAGTTTATGAAACACATGTGTCACTGATATTTTCTATTCTATTGTACTTTTAAATGCTCTTTTGACCTACTGAGCAGCTTGCACACCCACTACTGGGTGCTTAGCCACACCTTGGAAAATCCGTGTGCCAAGAGCACGTGTGAGGCATAAGTGGGGAAGGTTAAGCCCCTGAGCAGCAAACTCAGGAGAATGTGAAGGGGTTGTTGCTTCCAGTGTCTCTCCTCGTTTCCCAGGGAATGCAAGAAACCAGGCAGAAGGGGGCACAGTGGTACTGTTATTGTTGTAATTAACTCATTAATATTAATAATAGAAAGAGAGCAAAGTGACGGCTAGTCATTATAAGCATGGTCATCTGGGCAGCTTCACCAGGAAGCTACTGCTTCATGGAACCAACGATCCATTCCCTGCAGATCACTGGGGGAAGGGTTCCAACAAAGGGGGAGGCCGGCACATGCACAGTGAAGTTGGGGTGATATGGGAAAGGTACTTGCATGTCAGTCTAGCCAGAGGAACAGTGGATCAGCTAGAGCATGGACCCCATCAAAAGCATACAAAATCTTGAAAAGTTAAAATCCCCAAAGAGTTCCCTTTCTCTTGTTCTTGCTCATCTGCTCTCTCTCCATAGCCATGTGGCCTTAAGCAGCCACATGGTCCATGGTCATGCAGACCCCACACACAATGGACTGCAGCTGAGAACACAAAATAAGCTAGCCAGATGCTGGACTAGACTGGACTTTTAAATGGAGCAGAAATTCTGGGTAGTGACATTAATTGTGGCCCTGCTAAAGAAAAGATTAGACTTCTTCCATGGTTAGACAGATGAAGATGGGAACTTAGAGGGGAACCCCCTTAATCTTACATCATCAATAAAGCTTTCCACGACACCCCATCCTCCCATGGGGGCCTCAAGAAATTCCTTTCCTCATGGCAAACTCCACTACCACTGGTATCAGATGGCGACCCAGATAGGACCCACACTGGGAAGAATATTGGCTTATGGAAAACATCCCTCCACTTCCACTAGTAACAGTACCTGTCCTGCTAAACTTTCAGATATGCCTTTAAAATAATTCAAGATAGAATCTTCTCTATTACTTAGAACCTGGATTAAAATTATATCTGCATCAGTGTTTATTCCAGGCAATTTATATTTTCCTGTTTTCTGTGATTTGGTAAACAGTCAACGAAAACATAATATTAATTGGAAATAAGCATCGTTCCCTGTCAAATTATTGAAGCCTCTTGATTTTTATAATAATAGAAACCTAACCATTATTTACACTTGACTTTATAAAGCTAAGGTGTGACTCTGCACCAAGACCTTATCCCTTCCTCACACCATTTTGTCCACAGCCTGACACTGCTGCACTGTTTGAAGGAAGGGAACATGGGAGATTCAATTATACATGATCTCCTTGGAAAAGGATGGAGCCCATAGGAAGGGACTTTGCCTTGTTAAGTTGAATAAAGGGAATTAATGGCTCTCAATTAATTAAATTTTAAATGAGAAGCATGTCTTATTATAAATACATTTATCTAATTAGATGCATACTACTTAATTAGCATTGTTTTTAAATGGGTGACCTGGCAGCATGTAATCATGTTTCCTTAACATCCAGCCCTCTTCCCTTCATAGTGACTAGTTGATGATACTACCTTTCTTCAGGACTATTGTTCTGTAACAAGAACAATAAATAATGCTCTGCCTTCCCCAGGAAGAATCAGATGACCCAGAGTGAGTTAGGCACATTCCGAATACTTTTGTGAACTCAGTACTGATCGCTTGTATTAAATACATTTTAACATCCTTAGATTCTTTATTAATTAATAAATTCTTTATTAATTCATTTAATATGCATCTATTATCCCCCTAACGGTGAGACAGGTATTCTTTCTTACACATCTCATGATCCAGGGCACAAGGGCAAGACATCTTTATTATCTATAAAGTGAGGGCAATAGTAATAGATTTGTACTGAGAATCTAATTAATAATATGGGTAAAAAGCACTTAAAAAACAGTGCTTGGCTCACAGTGACAACTCTCATTATTGTTATTATAACATGTTGTTTTCTAAGACCTCCAATATTATTTTCATTAGTCGCACCAGTAACGAATGTGCTTTATATATAACTAATTGAATTCCCACAGCAATCAGCAACTATTTTTGCCCTTTTTTATAGATGAAGAGACTGAGTCAGAGAGGTTAAGTCACTTGCCCATGGACACTGGGTTTGATCTGAGCAGTTCTGGCTCAGCACTCATGCTCTTAGCCTTTACTAGCACACTTTACAGTTTCTCTCTTACATCCTTTCTGCACACCCCCATCAAAGGACTACTCAGGACATCCTGAAATCATCTGAATACAAATCTGCCTCCTCGGTTAGACAGCTAGTTTCTGGAGGCTAAGCAGTGCATGTTATTCAACTCCATATCCCTGGCATCTAGCACAGGGTCTGGGACAGAGTGAGTGTGCAAATTTTACTTCGTCACTCTAAACATTTGATAAATGAGCAGTTCTATAGTATAGCTCTCCTCCATATGAACCCAAAATATGCAAAATTGGTCTCATAAATACCAAACTCTGTACCCAATTCTGCCAAAGCATTAAGATTCTAATACCATGCTTCAGTACTAAGCTTTGAGGAAATAATGGCACCAACTAATTGCAAGGAAGCAGTGTAGGAAAAGATAAGGTTTCTGACTTATGCTAAAATTTAAAAGATGGTAAAACTGTATGTACTACTTTCTTTTTTGTCTTATTTTTCTCCTATCCAGTTCATCTTCTAGAGCAGTGGTTCTCTGCCAGGGGGTGTCTTTTCCCCATACCCCAGGGGACACTCAGCAACATCTGGAGAAATTGTTTATTGTCACAACTTTGGAGGGGAGGGGGGCTTTTCACTGGCAGCTAATGAACAAAGGCTAGTGATGCTTCTAAACCTCCTACAATACACAACACAGCTCCTCCACCCCTAACAAGAATTATCTGGTCCGAAGGCTGATAATGCCGAGGTTAAGAGACCTTGCTCTAGGGCAGTGGTCGGCAAACTGCGGCTCGCAAGTCACATGCGGCTCTTTGGCCCCTTGAGTGTGACTCTTCCACAAAATACCGACTTCTGCGCATGGGCCATGAAGTTTCAATCGCACTGTATGTGCGTACCCACACGTGGTATTTTGTGGAAGAGCTACACTCAAGGGGCCAAAGAGCCACAGTTTGCCAACCACTGCTCTAGGGTGATTTGCTGTGTGATCTGGGAGAACAAAATTTACCACAGAGCTTTAAAAGAGTAGAACAAAGCTGCTAGCAGGGAATGGTGAGGAAGCTGGTAGCATCACAATTAGAAATCTGTGGGCCAATCTCCTATGCTTTGTATCACTGGGTTGAATAGTTAATATCAATAAAAATTCTAGCATTTTCCCTATTCTGTCCCATATAGTCTCTGAATAATCAAATCAGGTACTAACCCAGCTGTGCCCAGAGAGGATTATACGGATGTGTTTTGGCCAGTGTGTTCACCGACTGAGAGGTGCGTTTCTCTGAGAAGGCTTTAATGGGAGGGTGATCAACAGGCATGACAGTCGGTACCCAGGCCAGGTGGTAGGTTAACACTGCAGTCAGTAAGGCAGCAAAAAACCTTTGAGAAATGGAAGAAAATACAACCAGATGAGTCAACGCAGGAAGAGGCATGTCATCTACAGAACATACATTGGCCACAGAATATGCACACCACGTTACAGAGAGCTGAAGCTTACTGGTTTTTGTTGACCTGTTCTATTAGGAGTGTGAACTCCTTGAGAAAACGCTGACAGAGCTGCGTTTTTTCCAAAGTGCTGGACATCATGGTGAGCCATACAGGTTCCGCTATCCTTGGAACAGAATATAAGTTCCAGATAGTCCCTCTATGAAAAGAGAAGGAATATACAAAACTGTCACAAATATTATTTTGAATAAACCGATACAATAAAGAGCTAATATGCTAATTAGCATGTCTGGACGACCTTCTGGATGAAGCTGGGGCTGCGATGGCTGGCAGAGGCAGCCGGGGCTGTGAGGGCCGAGCCCCTTGCACGTATTTCGTGCCTCAGGCCTCTAATCTTTATATAAAGGAATGAAGGAGATAACAATAATCTGAATCTATGTAGGACTCAAGGGACTCATACAGAATATAAAACCGGGGTCATCAAACTATGACCCACAGGCCAATACTGTCACCTTTTTGTAAATAAAGTTTTATTGGAACACAGTTATGTTCGTTCATTTACATATTGCAGCTTTTGCACAATGGCAAAGTCGACTAGCTGCAAAGCACATCCATTCTCCCCAAATCAAAATAGCTAAGACATACTCTGACTTGATTTCCTAGGCCGTGTGCATAAAAGAATTGAGACACAACAGAATTCCACCTTGGCAAAAAACAGAGCATTTGCCAAGTTGGGTAGCAATGACAAGTTACTGTCACATGGAACTGGGATTCATTTACTAAACCTAAGGTCTCCAAATGCTAATACTTTATTTTGTCCCCATTTCTGGAGGGATAGGCTGTTGAAATAAGAACAAGACCTCTTTATGTACATTGTAAGTGAGGCTTTCTGGTTCTATACTTTCACATTCTTGACCTCTGAAAAACTGATACTCTCATTAAACTAGCAGCCAAACTCTCAAGCACAGGCCAGCTTCTGGCAACCACAGCAGAGCAACAGTCAACTTCAGGTCTATCCTCACAAATGACAGAAGGTTTACTAATCATCAGACTGCCAGCAAAAAGCACAACTTCACACTACCTATTTCTGACATATGTGGCTTAGGTCTTAACAATCACCAGATAATGACTAACATGACTTAAGTACTTTATATATAACCCAGGACTTATAAAAGACTAGAATTTTGCTCCAAGGGGTATAGACTTCACCAGCATATACCTTAAGCATCACAAAAATCTTCTAACAATAGGAACTGTAAACTTTTTTGTCCCTCAGCTACAGAGTAACATTGACTCATTAGCTCCTGACTGCCTTGGAATGGGATGTCATTCCCCATCGAGAAGCTGGCTCTAAGAAATGGTGTGACAATCCCAACTCAGCAGAATACCTCGTGCTATCCAAAGTAGGTTACCTTTACACCCAGACATCAGGGACAAGGACTCTAGAAAACTACTGTCCAGAGTACAAAGATCATCAATTAGAAACTAACAATGAAAGTGCACTGTAATATAATCATATAATTTCATGTCTAGACTAGGACATTTGTGGGAGGACAGTGGGTATAAACCGGGCCTACTCTGGCAAGTGAGAATGTATATCTCCCTGACATAGGTACTCTCTCCACCTATGCTTTGGACAAGATCCTTGAACTCAAGTTTCCTCATCTGTAAAATAGGGTAATAGTGCCTACTGTTAGGGCTTTTGTGAGGATGACAAGAAGTAATGAACAGGCTTGTAAGAGATACCGAAATATTAGTTTTATCCATTCACCCTGTTAAAAAACAATACCAAAGACTGTCTGTCAGGCAGTAGTAAGGATAATTTGGTGCTGGGCGACTTAAATTTTTTGCTCCTTTGATCTTAGTTTCTATCTTAAAGGAGCTACTAAAGTGACTAAAAACTGCCAGCCCCGATTCTTCCAAGTCATGGTCTCTCTGTCTCCCTAGATCCATGGCTGCCACTGCTACTCACTCACACATTTGTTATATTGACAAACTGTGAATTTACCTGAATTCTCCCAGAGCTTCCATCAGACGGCTGACATAAAACTGGACTCGGAGACTTGATTCTGCTATCTTCCTACAGGAGATCATGGCCTTCATTGAAGAGAAACACGCCAAATTACTCTCTGGCAAAGAAAA
Source organism: Myotis nattereri (assembly GCF_964212035.1). Lineage (NCBI taxonomy): Eukaryota > Metazoa > Chordata > Mammalia > Chiroptera > Vespertilionidae > Myotis > Myotis nattereri. The sequence continues at coordinate 46,633,300 of NC_138080.1, read as the reverse complement.
CGCTGTATAACTGTCTACTAGGCTTTATTAATAAAAGATAATATCATAATCAAAACACTCAAGGTAGTGATGCCTGAAGTTGGCAGGAAGCAGTAATTTCCTCTCCTAAAGCCATGCATTATCTGATATCTAATATCAATGATTAACATTCTCTAGGAAAAGTGATCTGATATCTGAATAAAGAGTCTTTAAAGACCCATAATCCCTTCTCTATTTGAATAAGATTACATTCTCATTACCTTTTCAATTGCACTCTTCAACCTGTTCATGTGAGATTCAAACAGGGGGAAGTGAGAAAAAAAGAAGTCCTGGAAATCCCTTTGGGCCTCCTCTTTCTCGCACAGGGAAAAGATGATGCTTATGGCGATTTTCTTCCTCCGAACGATGGCCGGATTAGAACTACAGGTTTCTTCAGCCAAGCTGAATGTCTCATCAGTTGACCTGGAGGAAAGTTTGATGAGTCGTATCAGTGCATCACACTGAAGATAAACTCTGATGTCAGGGGATGACATTCAGGTGGCTAATCCAGAACACTCAGAGTCTTAACCAGGAGTTGATCTACCTCTAATTTACTCTCTTCTGTAATTCTCTGTCATGAAAATATAGCTTACAACCTAATACTATCCTGACATGAAAATAAACTGAAAACTGAAAACAATTTCAAATGTCCCCTTGCTAGATCCTTAGTACTTTTCTCTTGGACTGTGCATCAGATTGGTGGTATTTAGGAAGGGGTGTGAAACATCTGTTCACTCAAAACATGGGCCCTTTGTTCTAGCTGATAGGCACCAATAGGTAAGAATGTGGGAAGAGAAATGATCCCAAGTGGGATTCCATTTAATCAAGGGTCATATTGAAGAGAAATGATCCCAAGTGGGATTCCATTTAATCAAGGGTCATATTTGGATATTTGCTGGTAGTTGAGGCTCACTTTCCAGGCTGTTCGAATTAGATGAAGTTACTTCTGTAAATGCTCGATGGAGCCATGTGGCTGATTTAGCTCCCTGGGAAATCCTCAAACAGAAAGGTCCACCTCTCTTCTGGGATAGTCAGGTTCTGAAAAAACTTAACATTCTTTTGAGACTCTGCTTCTATGACAAGAGAATCATGAAGCCAATAAATCCTGAATATATGGGCCAACCATGTCTCTTATTTAACTATTCTCAAAAACCAGCATAACTGCCAAATAGCTATGATCAGCAAGAGAAAAGAAAGATAAAACAGAGTTGTTGTTTTCTACAAAAATAAATAAATAAAAAATCAAAGCCTAGGACATAGCATTGCAAAGGAAAGCCCCTAGCCTGGCACAGGGTAGTTGTGCAATACGTTTTCTCTTACTCATTGACTCCACCACTTAGACTCATATCTCTGCCAAATATGGAAGGATACCACTTCCTCCATTTTCTTTACTACAAATTACAACACAACCATTATGCTTTGCAGGATTCGAGGCAGTTAGCCTCCTACTCTTGGTCTTTAAATTCTCATTTCTTGCTCTACTCACAATCTACAATGTGCCTGTGGTTTCAAGCATACCCGTATTTTAAAAAACATACACACATCAAAAGTTGTATGGTCAGGAACGCTATTTTATTTTTAAAGGAAAGGAGATAGACATCCTGTTCTAACCTCAGAGAAATATGTTATTGTTTCTCTCGACTTCAAGCAGGATCTCAGAGATGTGGGTGTGGTCGATAAATCAGTAAAGGCTCTCACTAACAGACATGCCTCTGCAAGGACCTGCTCTCCAGAGGCTGTTGTAAATGTGACACCTTGTGTTAAACCATCACCTGTTTTCTCTGAGAAACTCCTAGATCCTAATCATCTGCTCACCAGAAAAAAATTCTTGAGGCTCTTAGAATTTTACTTAATTTCATACAATGCTCCTTCTTCTTTTCAAAAGTACCTATACTATAATTTGTTTCCCTACATCAGCTTATTTCTACTCTGAAGAGAAAATTCTGAGCTTATTTGATACCAATACTTCCTTACAACCCTTTTTGTCTATCTCCTATTTCCCTTCTTATTCAAAAGCAAAGTGACCACATCAGCCCATTCATTTTCAGCCAATGTGGTCTTAATAATCAAATGGCAATAAACACTGAACCCTATGCAGATGTATGCAGTGTCTTCATCTTTACCCTGTAAATAATAACTATTTCACTTCAACGTAGCAGAGAGCGCCCCCTACTGAATTTCTGAAAAACTTCCATAGTTATCACAGTATTGGGTAGGTCTTACTTGCTTCACTGTATCTCTACACTGAATTCTAAAGCAACTGAGCTTCATTCTGTAGTCTTGGATCAACCAAACAGAAATAAATCAGGTCATGTGGTATTGTAATTATATGCTTAAAATTATCCCACAAAGAAAAGATGTTTCTGAATGTTTTAAAAAATTCAGGTATGCACCCAAATAATTTATCTTATCTTTGCCCTCAGTCACCTACAGGTAAGGTACCATAGACCGTTTCTGCTAATGTGGAAACTGAGGCAGAGTGATTAATCAACTTGCTGTCCTGGACTCTTAATAATTTTATTACTGAATCTGTAAGTGAAGTATGAAGGGACAATGGAGCATGTGTGTGAGCGGTAAAGATACCAGACTGCAGAGTGTGTGGTAGGCTCAAGCCCCAGGGCATGCAACCCAGACAATGAGTAACTGGCCTGGTGGTCAGGCACACACACACATGTCTGGGCAATCCAGGGTGCCACAAGGCCCCAACTTGGCAAGGCTGGGACCGGGGCCTAGCTTGGTGGCTGACGGTGGCAGCAGCAGAAGCAGCAGTGGTCACGACCATGGGCGAGAGGAAGGACTTAGGCAGGGCAGTGACCCATGGTGGGAGGGCAGCTTGTCCATCATCATCAGGGCCCCTCCCCATGAACTCTGCATAAATATTTACCTCTCTAACCTAAGCCCCAGAATAGTAAATAATCACCAAGTAAGAGCCTAGAGTGGACACCACAATGAAGCATACCAGGAAGTTATTAAAATTCTTCAGAGTTTATAATCTCCGGTTTTGAAAACTGCTGCAACATTATAAATCAAATATCCACAGGGACAGAAATAGAAAGTAAATGTAAAGATTGAGGCATTATCCCTGGCTAGGTGGTTCAGTTGGTTAGAGCATCATCCCTTGCACCACAAGGGTGAGGGTTCAAGTCCTGGTCAGGGCACAGACCTAGGTTACGAGTTTGATACCTGTTTGGGGCATGTACGGAAGGCAACTGATCAATGTTTCTCTCTAAAAATCAGTAATAACATATATTCAGGTGAGGACTAAATTTTTTTTAAAAGATTGATGCGAGAAAGACAAGTATCACATGATCTCACTTATATTTGGAATCTAATGAACAAAGCAAACTGGCAAACAAAATAGACCCAGAGACATTGAAGCATGCAACAGACTGACATATTTTAGAGGGGAGGCGGTGGGAAGAGATTAAACAAAGAATGAATATATATATATCCATCCATCCCACAGACACAGACAATAGTGCAGTGAAGGCCTGGGAAGGGAGTGGGAGCAGGTGGAGGGGAGCAATAGGGGAGAAAGGGGGACATCTGTAATACTTTCATCAATAAAAATAAATGAAAAAAATAAAATAAAATAAAAAGATTGATGCATTGGACAGAACCCCCCCGCCCCCAAACAGACACTATGTTCATATGAAGCTTCAGATGAAATTATTAACAAGGAAGCCCAGTATAAAATTAATTTTTCCATACTGTTGAAGACACAGTGATAGAATGCATAAGGCATTCTAAATTACATGCAATTCATAAAGACACTTTCAGTTTCTTTTAAGACTTCCAGCCCTGGCTGGTGTGGCTCAGTTGGTTGAGCATCATCCCATGCACCAAAAGGATGCTGGTTAGATTCCTGGTCATGGCACATGCCCGGGGTTTTGGGTTCAATGCCCAGTAGGGGGCGTGCAGGAGGCAACCAATTGATGTTTCTCATATTGATGTTTCTCTTTCTCTCTTTCTCTCTCTCTCTGTCTCTCTCTCTCTCTCTCTCTCTCTCTCTCTCCCTCTTTCTCTCTCTCTCTCCCCTCCCTCTCCCTCTTCCTCTCTCTTTCCCTTCCTTTCTCTTAAAAAAAATCAATGAAAACATATATATAAAAGACCTCCATAAGTTACAGAAAATGTCAGAGGAAACATTAAAATAATCTTGTATAAATTTACATTTAAAATTAAATTCAGACTTACACAAATGGATTTGAGTGAATAATTAAATCTTTTTAGAAAAACTGTTCCACAAGAATAATCTGATCTAGATATACTAAAATTTATGCTTTGAAATTTTATTAGAAATGTATCTCAATGTTGTCATAACTATAAAGTTCCAGTATTAGTTGCATCAGCAGAAAGATCTTTCTCAAAATAAAAAATTATCAAAAATATGTGCTATCTTGCATTTGCCAGTAGTTACTAAGGCTGCTTTAAATTATATTGATTGATGTATAAATTTTGATAACCTATACAAATGAACTTTCAGAAATGTGGGCCAGAAAAATCTTATGATGAATGAAGGTATCAAATTTTCTTTTGTTAATCCTCACCGAAGAATATTTCTCCATTGATTTCTAGAGAGAGTGGAAGGGGGGGGGGGGGCAAGACAGAGAGAGACACATTGATTGGCTGCCTCCTGCACTCGCCCAGGGATGAAGCCTGCAATCGAGGTACGTGCCCTTGACTGGAACTGAACCTAGAACCCTTCAGTCTGCAGGCTGACACTCTATCCACTGAGCCAAACTGGCTAGGGCAACTACAATTTTTTCTATTACATAAAATTATAACACCAAAGTATTACCTTTTGTAATTCATGAATTTGTTTTGTTCATGTGTCACTATTATTCCTATTATGTTTTGAAAGTAAAATATTTTTAAAGGGGAAACTACATTTTAGTATACTCTTTAATAGCACTTTTTACAAGGGCCCCTGTATTTTCATTTTTTGAGCCCAAGATATCTATTTTAGGTGTAAGTTTACTAGAGATTCCTCAGTTCCCAGTGCCAGGTCTCAATTCAAATTAGAGTTTTTGAAAAATTTTGAAGGACTGTGTTGGAGAATGCTGTTCAACTTTGGATTCAAACCTGAAAAGCTGGAAAAGCATTTTTAGTAAAGGGAAGCTGTCTGAACAGGAAGGCTTCTAAGATCCGTCTATTTCTTCCATGAGGATGGTGGGACGCCTTCTCCTGGCAGTTGCAGTGACAGCAATGATAACGATGGCAATAATAGTAAGTAAGTCATACTGGCCAATATTTTACTTACCATATCTCGCCTTGGCCTGACTTAATTGGCTATATCTCTTCAAACCTTTCCAACAAGGCTGTGAGGCTGATACTAGTACAATTATCAAACTGTAGGAGAGGAAGCAACTAATGCTGCTTTAAATTATATCCAGGTGAACTCATTCTCACATTCACCAAGTGCAGTGGTTGCCAAACTGCGGCTCCTGAGCCACATGTGGCTCTTTGGCCACTTGAGTGTGGCTCTTCCACAAAATACCGACTTCTGCTCATGGGCCACAAAGCTTCAATCGCACTGTACGTGCACGCCCGCACGTGGTATTTTGTGGAAGAGCCACACTCAAGGGGCCAAAGAGTCTCATGTGGCTTGCAAGCTGCGGTTTGCCGACCACGGACCTATTGAGTGGCAGAGCGGGGACGTGTTCCCCACACCAAATTCCAAGCGCTTAACCATTCCCCTCCAAGTCCACCAACCAAAAAGCAGTTCCTCGGTGAATGATGCAGCTATAATGTGTGTGTTTTTTTGTCTAGCTCTTGAGAACAGGAGAAGAAACAAGCAGTCTGCCATGTGCCACAGATAGACCCCACTCAGCTTGTCCCTTCAGCACCATCTTTCATGAAGGACCCCCAGTTCGCCCCACCATCACCAGCAAGTGTTCCTTCCCTTCTCAGAGTCCCAGAGCACTTTATGCCTCTCTATAGCAGCGGTCACCAACCTTTCAGACCTCATGGACCACCAATGGTCTGCAGACCACTGGTTGGCGACCGCTGCTCTATATAGCACTAACCGTTTAAGATCTTTATACCATTACAAGTGGCCTGGTGCACGAAATTCGTGCACATTGAAATTAAAGGAACGTAATTTGGACTCATGATCTAATACCAATAATATGTGAGCATGAGGCAGTCCACATTTCTGAAATTCAGTGACATGAATTTTAGCTATTACTTTGCCAAATAAATGGAATTTACAGATATCATTTAAAAGAGCATTCAGCTTAATATTAAAAACTCTGGCTACAAAGTCAGGTCTGTTTTCAACTTTTTGCCAGCGTTGTAATTGTTTGCAATATCTGCCCATTTGGGGTTGCATGTCATGGTTATGAATAAATTGGGCTTGCCATACTTCGTTACAATTGCCATAGCACCTTGATATTGCTGCTGCATATTTCTGGAATTACCCTCAAAAGATGATGGAAGTATTATCATTTTACCAATCGGCACATTGTCATTTTCAGATCTAGATTTGAGATAATCCATCAAACCACTATATTTTTCAACTCTCAACTTAGATTGGTTTGCTTTGATGAAATTTATCTGACTGGCCTCCATTTTTTAATATGAATTCACGATAAACTGTTGAGTTAATTTTCCTGCATTTAAAATAGGATTGAACATGTCCCGCACAGAGAAATGAAATCTATAATACTGCATTTGTGTGACTCCTGTCCTTACATTTTGTCTAGTATTATTGTCGATTACACTGTTGTCTCTGAGTCTTAATGCAGTATCTGTTCCCCAGCCTTTTTCACCATATGGAAAAAGAATAGGATATGTCATTGCATCTAATGTAGGCAACTGGATATTGATTTGTTTCATATTAGCGGCATTTGGATTATTGGGATCTGGTTTACAATGAAGGCGCAAGTCCCTTTCAAAAGGAGGTTCTCCATCTTTGTTTCCGAATATGACAGCAACCTCGGTTACACGGGGAGAATTACATCTACCTGGGGCACTGTTATCATATTTAATTGCCATTGTTACTTCTGTGGGAGCAATACCTTTTGCTGCTGCTTCAGATTGGGCTTCCTTTTCTACGTCATGTAGCATCTTGTACGATTTTGTTAATTCATTTATTTCATGCATGAGGTTGTTGATGTTGATTATGAGTCTTTCTGAGCAGCCCTGGTTTTCTGGCATTGCTAATCTTTTACTTGTAGCTTCGGCTGTATCCAAAATATAGAGTTGAGCAAACTTCCGAGAAACACCATCTGAAGGATGTAAAGTTCCAGTATGGTGATAAACTTGTCCATGTATTCTAAAACAGTACGGCCCCTATCCTGATGTTGATGCAATATTTGCACCCATGGAAGCAAAAGCAAAAGAACTATTTATGGAATGAATATTTTCCATGAAATTTTTACTGTTAGAATCTTCGTTTGTCATTAATCTTTTTAAATATGCTGGGTGATCTGGAAAATGTATATCATTTCGACAGATTTTCCCTTTGCTACAACATCGAGTAAATTTCCCATCGATGGTTTTTCATCAGAGAAATTTAGCGATAGGCAAAATTCACATCGAACAGTCATTCCACCACAACTATGTTCAAGGATTGCATCCTCATGTACTCCATTTTTGCTGAGAAGGTAGTTCCTACCAGTATTGGTAGTACTTGTTGATGACTATTCTCTAGACATAATCCTGTCGTCGCCACCGCCTTCTTTCAACTTCAAAGGCACGTTGGTCTTTAGACATTTTCTGTCGATAACGCCGGTGTTTTTCAGCATCAGAGCGACGTTTTTCCAGTAGCTGGTGTTCAGATACATTCTATCGCAGGCGCCGCCTTCTTTCAAGATCAGATGCACGCTGCTCTGCAGACATTTTCTGTCGATAACGCCGGCATCTTTCGGCTGCAGAGCTATGTTGTATCAACAGCTGTTCTTTAGACATAGTCCCACCTCTCTACTGTCACGGTCTGAGATGCAGATGAATGAGAGTCCTGGCTGTCAGGCCGCTGAGAGCTGTCTGACCAAAGACTGATTATATGGGGGTGGGAATTCCTCTTCCCTGCTGTCAGTTTCCACAGCTGTGATGAGGAAGCTGGGGTGACAGAGGGAGCCACGCCCACCAAACTGCCCTCTCTCTTGCTCTGCTTTATGTCCAGCAGCCTCCTGCTCTGCCAAGTCCTCCAAACCTCCTGCTCTCCTGCTCTGCTCTCTGCCAGCAAGGTCCTGGGAGCCCGCGGGCGTGGCTATGGCCTCACCTCCTGGGGCGGCAATGGTCCCGGGAGACCGCAGCTGCCATCGCCTCCTGGGGCCCTTGACACCTGCGTATGCAAATTAACCGCCATCTTTGTCAGGTTAGTTTGCATACTCACTCTGATTGGCTGGTGAGCGTAGCAGAGGGATGGTTAATTTGCATGTTTCTCTTTTATTATATAGGCTTTGTGGTATATATCTTCAGACTACCCAAATGCAGGCAAGCACCTGAATCATCTTTTACTTTCACAGATTCCCTACACATGATGAGTACTAGTCAATTTACTATCAGCCAATTTACATGTGAGTTTTCATAGGTACAACCTATCTTGATTCCCTTTTGAGTTTCTGGGTTGTAGAAAAAAGAGGTTGGAAGCTATTGACGCAACATCATCATAAGCCAAAAAGATGTATTTTGAATATAACTAAACTTCAGATCTAAAAGCATGCCAGGTAGGTACTAGAATTATCAGGAGGATCACTTCGTAAATTATACAAATGTCTAATCACTATGCTGCACACATAAAACTAATGTAAAATAATACTGAATGTCAACTGGTAATTAAAAAATAATAAAAATCAACTGAAATGAAGGCAGAAAATATCTTGATTCCACCTCTATTCATAATCTGATTCATGACTGTTTAGTTTAAGAATTTAAGTTTTACAGAGAGAGTATGTCCCAATCTTTGAGTTCATATATTTTCACACTGGAGTCACCATAACCCAAGGAAGAGATTTATTCCACCCTCCTAATGTACAAGAGCTACATTTGGAAGGAAGCCAACGAAAACATAGAACATACTCATTTTAAATGAACACCATACATAGTTTATACACGACACAACCATCTGGACATTTCCCAGTGTTTTCCAAACCAGGAGATTTTTGTTGTTTTTTTTATTTGTTCTTTCCAGAAAACTTCTAACTTATAAACTCTCAGGCTAAACTGAGGCTCATCAAAAAGTGTCAGCTCTCTTGTTCCCTTGACAATAGGTGAACTCAGTGTCCTGCCAGCCCCACCAAGCTGCCTGCACCAGTCCCCTTCTCAGCAAGAGGAAACTTGCAGCTCACCTCCTTGGAATGATGCCATTTTCCAAACTTGTTGTCTGACTTCGAAGCCAGCGGCGCTGGTAGCTGCTAGAAGAGGACGTAGAGGAACTTGGAGATGGGAATGGTGTAATCAAGAGGCTGCTTAGGGAGGCTGTAGGGAGGAAAGTTAAAAGTTGAAAGTTGTGGTAAATGAATACTGTGTAGCTAAATAAAAAAAATACATGCAAATAACCTAAATTTTTAGGTTCTACCAGTCATAGCCAGGAGGGGGAGACATAACTTCTCCCTTATTAAGACTTATGTACAGCAAAGGAAACATCCTTTAAAAAGGAAAATAAATGAAGAGAAACAGGGATTACAAACCTAGCAAGCGCATTAATTACCTGGCCTCATATTATGAATGCAAAGTAATTATTACTCATTCAATTAGAGTGCAGAGTGCATATTGCTCATAAAATGGTCCACATATAACATAACTGATTATATTGCTACCTGGTAACCAATGAAATATTTGCACAATGTTTACTTACACAGGTGTAAGTAAATCTAGATGAAATATAGGCAAATGCGTATTTGCTCCGCATATCTTCTCTCCTGCTGCCCATCACCAAATACACAATATTTACCCCGCCTTCCCCCCGCCCCCACCCATCTCCAGTCTCTAATCTTAACCCTTTGCAGTCCAATTTTATTTTTGAAATTCAAACAGTCTGATCCACATAAATTGACGGGATTGAATGTTGAACTGGTTTGTGGTGTCGATCTCAGCCGTTGGACCTGCTCCTAGCGTCTGGTCTGTCGAATAGCCTCCACGTTGGACGGAAAAGGGTTAAATCCATTTTCTGCTTGGATTACCTATTTGCCTCCGAGCCTCTCTCTGCTTCCTCCTGACACATAATACTAGATGCCTGCACTTCGGCTTGCAGTAAGTTATGAGATGGCATGCTGGCCCAGACTTTTCTAACAGGCAGAGAGGGACTGGTCCATCTCAGGTAGGCACAGGGTTTCTTTCAAATCACAGTGGCTCGGAGGATGTCTAATGGTTTGGAAGAATGGAAGGAGATGGACTTTCCCCTTTTACTTCCCTAGGGCTAAGGAATTACATACTGAAATGTTACTCAGTCCAATGGAAAAGGAAATGGGGTGTTACAGATGGCTAGACAACATTTTCAGAAGCAAATCACAGGGCAAAGGAAACTGACTTCAGTAATCATAGTGTACTATGCTCACTGATATCACTTGACAAGGCAGTTTCTCCAAATGACTATTATATTTTTATGTATGCTTTACAGGCAGATGGAAATAATCTGGCTCTCTGACCTCAGTTTTTTAATACTACAAGAGTTACCTGGCTATTAGTCAATATTCAGTAAGCTAATGCTGAGTGTCTATCATGTGCCAGGTGTTGTGCAGGATACAGTGGTGGACAAGACACACACGTATCGGCCTGCATGAAGCTTCAAGTCTAGAAGAATATCAATGAGCTTTCCAGGCTATAAAATATAGATGCTTTGCCCACAGCAGAGGCCTATGAGATGCTTTGTGTGCCTTGTACCCAGGACAGTGCCCTGAATACAGCAGACACTGAATAAATGTTTACTACATATACAGCACTTCTGCACTAAAGTGTTACCCAGATGTGGCTGGCTCCATCAGGTGGCCTCTGTTCCAATCTGGCTTCAGCCTTGATTTAAGCCTGGACATAAATCTCCAAAATCAAATCCACATTTCAAATATCAGTGAGTTAGTAATTTTACTGACAATTTTGAAAGGAGATAAAAGAGAATTTTTTCCTCAAAGCCACACAAAATTACTTAATAAAAAAATCCAATTAGAAATTTCTGCCCCACCTCCCAAGTTCTCAAAGTCTCCTATAAAATCCAGAAGGTCCTCGTTCCCTACTCCCAAATCTTCAGGGTCTCCTGTCTTCCGCTGAGCAAATACTCTTCTGTTGGCAGGTGGAGGGCAGTTGAGGGGTAGTACTTGTACTACAAACATTTTTATCACAGCACAGAAGCAAGACTGTGGTGATATACAGAGCAATACAAGCCTTATGAGTACCCTAATTAAGTTAATAACAATGTATCTACCTATATAGTTTAAGTTTAAAAAATTTGGCTCTCAAAAGAAATTTCAATCGTTGTACTGTTGATATTTGGCTCTGTTGACTACTAAGTTTGCCAACCACTGTGCTAGTGTGTTGTGAATTATTTAGTGGATTGAAGCCAACATTTAAAAACAGTATAGTGCAGTGTCAATATTAATTGGTGAAACTTTTGTTTGTTATTTATAAAGATGTTTGTAACTGGATCATGATGTGAAATGCATTTGCATGTGTTACAGACAAAAAAAAGTTTGAAAAACACTGATCTATTTCCTAAGGTTCCTGTGAGAATTAAATCAATCCATATAAAACATTTAGTCCAGAGCCCCACATGATGAATGTTAGCTATTCACTCTCTGATAATTCTTGGAAAAGGTGGACTAATTAAGACATTTCTGAGTACTAAATGGTTATTAATGCTGATTGGCTAATTATGAAAAGAAACTAGGATTTGTAAATAGAGACATGAAAGGGAAGGCAAAAAATTAAAATAAAAAAGAGAAGAGACTATTCCTTTTCTCCTCATTAAAAAAATGCTGAATAAGAATGTCTATGGCATACAAATAAAATATTAAGCTAAAGTGCTGGCTTAGAGCTATCCAGCATTTCCTCATCAAAAATATCTTAATACTAGAGGCTGAGTGCACGAAAATCATGCACTGTGTGTGTGTGTGTGTGTGTGTGTGTGTGTTCCTCAGCCTGGCCTGTGCCCTCTCACAGTCCGCAACCCCTTGGGGGATGTCCACCGAGGGGTTCTTAGGGCTGCCGCAGAGGCAGGAGAGGCTCCCGCCACCGCTGCTGCACTCACCAGCCTTGAGCTTGGTTTCTGGTTGAGTGGCGGCGCTCCTCCTATCGGAGCACACTGACCACCAGGGGCAACTCCTGCATTAAGCGTCTGCCCCCTGGTGGTCAGTGCGTGTCATAGAGACTGGTCGTTCCACTGTTCGGTCAATTTGCACATTAGGGTTTTATTATATAGGATTTCTCAGTAAGATTTTTATGGAAAAGTACTGTGGTATATATCAATCAGACACCCTAAGAAACAATACAGTTACAATTCCCAAATACAAAATCAGGTCTAATTTTGGCCCACAAACTACTGCCATTTTTCATGAGTGAAGAGTGGATCCAGCTATCCAATCAACATTTAGTGCATTTGATGGTTGGCGAGGCTCAATCTGAAAGGCAGTGCAGTGCAATACAACGCCTGAGCTCTGCTGTGCAGCCTGTTCACCTGAGGAGCTTGATAAAAACAGAGCTGTGCGCTATCAGGTGTCTCAGCTGGTTGGAGTGTCGTCTCGTACACCAAAAGGTTGTGGGTTCAATCCCTGGTTGAGGTACGTATGGGAGGCAACTGATCAATGTTTCTCCCTCTTACATCAATGTCTCTCTCTCTCTCCTCTCTCTAAAATCAATAAAAACATATCCTAGGATGGGGAATAAAAAAATAAATAGAGCTGCACAGGCTCTGCCCAGTTGATGCAAACTCCTTTTGCTATGGGGCCTGGCATCTACTGGATACTAGAGAGTTTTTACATGGGAATTCAGTGGGGGGCATTCCAGCCGTAGCCATGCCCCCAATTAGCTCTGTGAGGTGGGTAAACAAATTCTCCAATTGGTTATAAAATATGAGACTTATAAATTATTCCTAGGCTCAATTTAAGCTTCAAAAGTGCTATGTCTAAAGCTCCTTAAGATTTTCAGTATACTTTTCTTTGTAGAATCCTTTTATAATTAGAAAAATGATAATACATACATGGATTACAAAGACTTTTGCAGTTTTGTGCACTAATGAGAAAATAAAAATTAGTCAAAATCCCATCACCAGATTACTGTTAACACTGTGTACCCAGTTAACTCCCAATTTAAAAATTTGTGCTTTTTCCCCTACCCTCCTGACTGAGAAGAACTCTTCAACTAGCATCCATTTGTTCCTGAAAAATGTACCATTCTGGTGGGTGATAACAGGGGAGGATATGCATGGGGTAGAGGTGGGGAAATCTCTGTACCGTCTACTCAGTTTTGCTGTGAACCTAAAACTACTCTAAAAAAATAAAGCCTATTTTAAAAAATAAGGTATTTTGAAATCATAATGGCAAACCTACAAAGGAAAAAGCTAAAGCTAAAGAGTCCACAAATTGTGAAATTGAAGAAAATAAAATATCCATTCCAGTAGAATATCAAAGATCTGCCTTGAAATATCAGAAATCTAAAGAAATGAAGAAATTGAGTTCTGCCCAAGTTACAGTACAGATTGCCACGTTCACACATTTAAGAGAAAGCAAAGCCCAAGGTAAAGAGTTGACAGTAAAGATTTGGATAGTGTGTTAGAGACAAAGACAGAAGAATAAGCCAAAGGTGCCAGTTCCCAGTGATCCTTTCCCACACACCAAAAAAGGACAACGCTGACACAAAAGGGGTCAGATGCCTGCAACACAAGCTGTGGGGGCCCCCTGCTGCTGGGGAGCCAGCTTTATGTTCTGCAGCTCTAGGGGCCTGGGCAGAAAGCTCCACATCTCATCAGAACCCTGGAGGTGATGAGAAACTGTCCCATGTGAACTGCCCAGGAGAGATGGAGACATGAGTGGGAGATGACCTCCTAGCAGCTCCTTAGGGCTCCCATCCTCCAAGCTGTGGACAGCTGTGGGTAGCTACAGCTGTGGGTAGGAGCACAAGCTATACCACCAAGACTGATAAATGGCAGTTGAAGCCGTTTCCCATAATGGATGCACGCGAGGCCAACAGGGTGCCACGGCCCTTCCCCTACACAGACAACAAACAGGAACAGCACACTCTTGGACTCCTGCAACTCTCTACAAAGCACTGTGTCAGGTACAAATGGGATGTCATTTTGCATTATTCAATGGTGACCCTTGTGGTAATAAAAAGTTGGACTCCACTGTGTGATGTTTGACTGCTGATAGCTTTTAAGCTTCACACCATCCCCTCCTCCCCCCCTCCCTCAACCCCACCATATCTGGGCAAGCCGATGAGAAAGCCTGGGTACTCCCTCCTTGGAGCTGGTAGGAAGTTCACACCATGTGCAGCACCCCTCACCTGGACCTAACCACCATAACCCCACCCCCAAACAGTCTCCTTTCCCTTTCCCACAAGTCATTTTCTGACCAGCTTGAGAAGCCACCGTGCTCTCAGCAGAAAGCCTCGGTCTGTGGTAATAAACCTCACGCCCTCTTGGTGTGTGTGTGGTGTCATCAGTCTTGACATCCAAGCCACATTCTGGGTGTGGGCTCCATCCTGTAACTGCACAGCGGCCCAGACCACGGCCTCTTTAAACACTATGATGCTGTGTGTTCTTACCCTGAGGGTTCATTTTAAAATGCCCAAATAAAAATGTTTCACAGTACATACTAGAAGTTTTCCTCATACTGATCTTCAGTTTATTTTACTGCTCTGAAGAACAGAGGAAATGAAGTTGCACAGAGAGTGGGGAAATTATTTTTTCTTGTTGAAGAGGTGGACATTTTGGTGAGGAAGAGAATCTAAATGTGAATTAAGGTGGTAGGTTAACAAGGCTCAGTGACTCTGGATTCAATCCCAGCCCTCTGAACCTTACTCTACTTGGGCCCCCAAGATTTCCAAATTTTAGTTTCTGCCCCAACTCATCTCTATAGAGCCAGCTTCCTATTTCTAAATTACAGCAGACTACCCAGAGCTGGACAACTTACAGACACTTCTAATGAAAGTGATCTCAGTATCTGTCTCCTACTTTGCCTAAACAGGTTAACGCCATCATCCCAAGTTGCTTCTTTTCCCAAGTTAGGAACTGGAGGACACCCTTGGCTCCTCCCTCCTGCCCCATCTCCTGCATGTCCCACCTGTCACCCAGCCCTGCCAAATTACCTCCTGGTATGGCTGAAGCTCATCCCTCTTCTAAGACTTTACTTGAAATATTTCTAAGGGCAGCCACTAAAAGAACCTCTTAAAAATCATTCATCTTTTTTATTTATATATGTACAGAGGACGCATTCAAAATATCCAAGAGAAGATACAATGAGAATGCATTTCCCCTCCATACCTACCTCAGCTGTATCCCTTTCAGAGACAGCCTATGTGCATAATTATCTTCATGTGTAGAGACAGAGATCTTGTATATGCCTTTTTTTTTTTGAAACATAAATGATAGTTTACTGTAACACACTGTTGCTACACTCTAAGAGAACTTTCTATTCCAAGGCCTGCCAAGCTGCTTCAGTCCCTTTAACTGCCACACGGTATTCCCTTGCTGGGAAGTATGTCACTGAGCCAATCCCCAGTGATGAACACTTAGAATGCTTCCAATCTTTTGGTAAGCAAAAATATTCCTTTGTGGCTTCCACTTCTACATCTCATCTTCCACAATGACACTAGAAAAATGGTTCTCAAATTTGTAAGTAAAAGTCTATGAATATTAAATTCTGAAAAATATATATGTATTTCTCACTTGACTTCCTTAATTCATTCCAAAGTTTCAGGGAGTAAGGCAAAGACCTGTAAGTAAACTGCTAATATTACAATGTAAAAGTCACTGTGAGCTTATTATTTAGTTTATTCCTTTATTGAAGCTTCTTTCAAAAAAGTCTTTCTAACTAGTTAAGGCCGTGAATGAGTTGGATACTCTTGTTATTGCATTATTTCCTATTCTGTTATGTTACAAACTATACTAAGAGGCATTGGAGAAATTATGAGTAAAATGCATTAAGGATAGATCAAAATTAAGATTTTCTTTCCTCTCTGTTATTATAAAAAGCCACTGGATAACCCAGAAAAAAAAAGTTGTATATTTTTCTATGATACTACCCCAAAAAAGAGGTGAAAAGGAAAACAACAACAATGGACTAATTTTCAAAATTTTATGTTAAATCAGATAACCATTTTATACTAGTTTCTCACACACACACACACACACACACACACACACACACAAACACACTGTGGCAAGAAGCCCCATAAGTTTGGGGATGTTATATTGAAATAAAGTAATAGAGTTAATGGGGGAAAATCTATGTATTATCCATCTCCCTTAACCCCTTCGCCATTGATCTGTTTTAGCAATAACTGTATTAGTCCAGCTCCTCTGGAGGGGGTCTGTGAAGCACTGCATGGATCTAAAATATACAGCCAACCAAGTTACGTCCCTTAGCTGCCCCAACAACAAGATGAAATCCAAATTCCTTAGCACAGCACTGGCACCTTCCAATTAGTCCTTCATAGCCAGCCTTACCTTCGGACATGGCCTCACATTCCCAGCCCTGTAGTCCAGCATTCTAACAGTATACACTCAAGGATCTACACACCCTTGTACAAACTATTTTCAGAAATGCTCTTTTCCTAAACTCTGATACAGTTCTGTTCTACCTACAAGGTGCCACTCAAATATCTCATCTCCTCTGAGGCAACCTCTGACTTCCCAGGCAAAGGCCCTTCCTCGTCCTCCTTGTCCCCACAGTGTTTGCCAGGTACTGCTTTATCACACTGTTTTTTAACTCCTGGTTTACATATAACTCTTCCTGAGGGCTGGTGCTATATTTTTACTCTTCTTCAAAAACATCCCAAATTCTGGTAAAGCCTGACATCTCAGGGGGCTACAGAGTTGTTGTTTAATAAATAAATGTGGCTTGATGGCTGGCTCGTCAAGAATTGGTGCTATCCTTCTAATTCCTTTCCTTAACTTCAACTGTATCAAATTGGTCTTACTGTGGAAACCACCAAAATAATTTAATTCTCTAACAACAAAGTAAACCCCTTTAAGAATTTAAACCCATGTGACCCTTTGTATTCCCAGAGCACATTATGCACAGAATAAGTTTGCAGCTACACATGAAGTAAGCTCCTCCATCCACTCCTTTCTTTGGAGGTGGCCTGCAGAAGGGGATGTCTACAGAAGGGACTGCCATGGGAGGACAAAGGACCTCAGGTGTCTTTTGGATGGAAAATCGCAAAACCTCCTTTAAAATTCCTTTTTATCCTGGGATGAGTTTCTCTCTATAAATAATGATTTAAAAAACAAACAACAAAAAAAGCTTTTCTAAAGTTACTACTTTACTAGACTATTGAGAAAAAAAACACACCTTAAATTATTCTTCAGAATTGACTTGTGCAATCAGAATTTCTGGTGGCATGCAGGAAGCCATTTGCAAGATGAAACAGTGTCAGTTGTGATTTCAGAGATTCTACTGGCCTGGTACCTATGGCTGCTAAAATTCCCCTATCTCGAAGGTGCTGAGCTAAGTAACTTCGGAAATAAGTGGATGTGTGTGAGACTAAAGAGAAAAGGAACTGCACACAAGCACTGTACTCCAGATAATAAAATCGTTTCCCGCAGGCTACCAGTTAACAACGCTGACACTGCAATACATGCATACGAAGTGAAACAATTAAATGGATGGCAGGTGGTGAGAGCCAGGCTTCTCACTGTGGGAGTGGGAGTCTACAAATAAGCAAGGGGAGAAGGCAGAATGATGCATGTGGTAATGGGTTATGAATAATAGAACTATCAGTACAAACGCATGTTTAACTTAATATAGATACAGATGTTACATATACCAATATTCTATATAACAAAAGCCTAATATGCTAAGTGTCCGGCCGTCCATTCAACCATCAAAGCATAATATGCTAATGAGATGCTAAGGCTGCTCAATCGCTCACTATGACGTGCACTGAACACCGGGGGCAGACACTCCAACCAGTAGGTTAGCTTGCTGTTGGGATCTGGCCAATCAAGACTGAGCGAGATGGGCTGGGCACGCCCTGGAGCCCTCCCACAGTCCCTCCCTGGCTGGCCAACCTCCTGCGTCCCTCCCCAGCCCTGATTGTGCACCTGTGGGGTCCCTCGGCCTGACCTGTGCCCTCTTGCAATCTGGGACCCCTTGGGGGATGTTGGAGAGCTGGTTTCGGCCCAATCCCACTTAATGCAGGAGCTGCGCCCTGGTGGTCAGTGCGCTCCCACAGGGGGAGCGCCGCTCAGCCAGAAGCCAGGCTCACAGCTGGTAAGCCCAACGGCAGTGGCGGGAGCCTCTGCCGCCTCTGAGGCAGCGCTAAGGATGTCCAACTGATGGCTTAGGCCCGCTCACCCAGGGCCTAAGCCATCAGCTGGACATCCCCTGAGGGCTCGAGGCCTGATGCACGAAATTTGGGCTTGGCCCATGGCACCTTGCCTCGGCCCTCGCAGCCACAGCTTTGTCTGGAAGGTCGTCTGGAAGGACATATGGAAGGTTATTCGGCTGTCTGGTCTAATTAGCATATTATGCCTTTATTATTATAGATTTCTATACACAGCATAAACTCCTATTTTTTGCTTCTCAGCTAAGAAGGCCTATAAGAAATGACACTCTAGTAGCAATAAGCACATCTTGTGTCCAAATCTTGGAATCTAATACTATTCTCCAAAGAAAGTACAAGGCTCCATGGAGAAACAGCTGATTCTAGGACTGGAATAGGAAATATACAAGACAAGTCTGGATCATCTGGGAGTGCCAGAAAGTAAGGAAGTGCTCAAAATACACACACACACACACACACACACACACACACACACCAAAGTGGGTATGTTAAAGTAACACAGGAGCCAACTGAGAGAGCTCCATGGCTTCCATGGCCAAAGCTAGAACAATCTGAGCAAGTAAATAATGTAGAATTGGGTTATAACCCAAAGTACAAAATACATATCTATGAGCCCATGATATAAATGATTGGCTGAATGAATGAATTAATGAATGGACAAGGGGAAAGAGACAGATCTCCCATGCCAAAGAATTCCAAATAGTTTAAGTAGACCAAGATGACTCAACTATTTTTATTTAACCATAAATAAAATGCTGTGCACTTTACATTACATGACATATATAAAAAAAACAGCAGGACTCAGTAACAAAGTGCATCTAATAACATGGGAGCAAAGCTGTACCAAGTATGTTGCAGGACTCTGGAGCTACACAGAAAGAGCAAAGGGCTCCTCCAAGCCCTTTCTGAGTGCCAAAGCTGGAAACAGAAATGAGGGAAATGTCAGGAGGAAAGGCACCTGAGACCTGGATCCAGTCCTCGGACACCAAGCACCAACCAGGTGGCCTAACTGGTGAGTGGGCACATATCACTGGTGAGACCAGCAGGGTGCTCCTAGTCTTCAGTGGAAGGTAGAGGCCCACATAGAATGTATGGCAAAGCCCCACACATCTCCAAGTCCTCCAAATTCTAGATCTTCAGGTTCCTACCTTTCTTTTCCAGTAGAGAATCTACCTCAGATTGGAACCACAAATCAAAATTAGTAGCAGAATCGTGTCCTAAAGCAGAAACCAAGCGATCTTACCACCAGTATTAGGAAAGCTCAGGCTTAAAGTAAGGAGAGAAAGGGTGCCTGAGATAAAATCTAGATGGAGTGACTCTAGGATAGAAGAAGGGGTGGCCACGTCAGCTGGCAGGCCCTCCCTGAGTCATGGGTAAAGTTACTTCCACACATATTTTCCTTCCCCTCATTTTACAGTCAATATTCAGCAAGCAAATTCCCAGTACAATCAGCTCAAGGAAGCTTCCCTCTAAAAATAAATTTCTCAAAATATATTTAGTCTCATATTAGTTTGGGTAATAGAAAAAAACAGCCCATGTTGTGCAATCACTCCTAGATGCTGAGCATCAAAGTTCTAGATCTTCAGATATGTTAGGCTATCTTGGAATATGGAGAAGAAAAAAACAAACAAAACAAAACCCCAGAAGAGGAGGCCAGTCTTCTATTTTCCCGACTACTTCACCAGTGTGAAGAGTTCAGTCTGTTAAATAAACCAATAAAAGGAAATACAAATACCTGATCGAGCAATGCCACTGTCCCTGTCTTCATTCTGCCCTCTGCTTGGCATGTCAACTGGAGTGCTATGTGCTAAGATAAAGGCAAAAGGAAACCATGTTAGTGGGCTCTTCAAAGAAGGAAGTTGTTTTTTTCAATGAGTATAATGTTTGAATATCAAAATAGGCTACCGCTATTGATGATTGGCATAAATTTATATAGAGATTAATTAGGAATCAAAATTAAATGCATAAAAAGACAAAGAGAGTAAGAAGAAAGCAGAACCAAGTAACGACTTGCCTTCACTATCCTACTGTAGCATATAAACTTTTTTGAGTGATGCTCATCTCTAAAAAACTGAATAATCAACTAGTGATGCAGTTAAAACAACGAACAAACATTCTCAGGCAGATAGTTTTAGCCATTTTCCTCATTAGGAGTAGCGTTTAAATAGCACTGTATTTTCAAAATGCTTTAAAATCAGTTTTAGTCATAACTATAGGCAACTCAAGGAAGAAAAATACTTGAAAACCATTTCATAAATGTAAAAAATGTTTCTCTGTTTGTAACCCACTCTCTTGGCAGATAGAAAGCACATATTCATTTTTAAATATTTCTTCCTCCACTTCTTTTCCATGTACACCCATATACAGTACTACGGCAGTTATTTAGAAAAACTCATGTCCTGGCATGAATTTTAGAAAACACTAAAATATTACAGACTTCTAGGAGTGCTTCAGATTGATTCAAACTGCAACTGCATTCTTATCGAGCTAGAAAGCAGATGACATATTGCCACAGAAAGCTTGAAACCCAGAGCCCTGCCTGATTAATAAACTTGCTATTTTTTGAAGCTGTTTATTTTCACAATTTTACAGAGTATATAAACATGTTATCCTTACTCTAAGTAGGTAGGAAGGTGTCAGTTTTATTGGGGCATCAGTTAACTATAGCGTTTAAGCATATTTCAGGCTACAACGAAGAACAGAATACCATTTGCCATAAACACAACCTTTAATGTTAGTGATGAAGGTTCCCACACTTGTTAATCATGCCAGACTACAACAGCCATTCAACAGACTTAGCTAGCAAGGCCAATTAAATCTCAGACTTTACCTACCCACAGAGACTGAGATGATTACACCTGTAAAGAACCTAAAAATTTTGTTTAAACTGCTTAAATGAGAGAGAGAGAGAGAGAGAGAGAGAGAGAGAGAGAGAGAGAGAGAGAGAGAGAGAGAGAGAGAGAGAGAGATGTCTTCCATGCTTTTATTAGAGTGATTTTTGAAGAAACTCCGTGCAGGTACGAATGCAGGTGAACACATGAATAAAAGATACCATGGCAAAGGGGAAAGGTTCATAGCAGCAGAAGAGGCCTACAAAAATTAGAAAATGTAATCCTCTTAGAAACACTAAGGGCTCATTTCAGACCAAAATCAGCTTACCCTAGGGTTTAACAAAGACATTGACAAGAGAGGTTCACTGGTGAAATTTTCAAAACACCATGAACTTGGCTGCATTTGAAACGAATATTGCATATCGCCAAGAGCCCCTTGGATTTCTAGAGAGGTACCAAATAGGATTTTTTTCTAGGAACCTTCCCAGGATTTATTAATATGTGTGTGGGTCACACCATACTCAGCATTCCACACAAACCTGCAAAGAAAGAAGCACTCCGGGTGAGCCGGAGAGGTCCTCCTTCTGCCACCCCCTGCAGCAGCTTGCTGCTGCATGCCTGCAGCAGACCTAGGGACAGAAACACACAGAGGAGGGCAAACAAAGTATACACAAAAAATAAACACAGATTCAAGATAATGCAAAAAAAAAAAAAAACAAACACAAAAAAAAACACAACACAATAAACTCAAATAAAGCAAAACACACACTTACAAACAGTAGTATTCAGAAAGAAAGAACCCATTCATGGGGCTGATTTTTACCTAGGTTACTTCCAGTACGACAAGGACCCAAATTATTCTGATTTGTGTTCAGCTTTCCCAAGTTGGGGTCTTGGTTGATGTATTCAAAGCTGTCTTGCAAACTAAACCCCAGGAGGGGAGGAAGGGAAAGAGAGAAGAAAAATGTCAAGAGATGAATAAAGCTGCTTTCTAAGAGAATCTCAAATATAGACACCTTATCAATTGCTCAGACTTTTCTTTATAAATGAATAGTCTCACATCTACCAGTATGAGATAACTTTAGGGGAACTTGCTAAAGAAAAAGAAAAGAAAAGCTTTTTGGAGGCAGTCCAACCTATAAAACCAAACAATGCATTCCTAACAGTTTCCCATTACATGGGATACCAAACTCTATGAATGTTTAACAATTCATTAGAGAGAGAAAGGGAAGGGGAGAGAGAGAGAGAAACATTGATGTGAGAGAGAAATATCAATCAGTTGCCTCCCATAGCACCCCGACTGGGGGGGTCTAATCTGCAACCCGGGCATGTGCCCCGACCAGTAATCGAATCCAAGACTTTTGAGTGTATGGGACGATACTTCAGCCAACTGAGCCACACAGGTCAGGGCCAAACTCTACAAATTTTGATCAGTGGCTGACACATAGGATATTGCTATTAATTTCTAACTTCTGTTTTAGTGACTGACACTCAAGATGTTATTATTCATTTCAAAGGTAATTTTATAAATATCTTCACAACAAAATTAATCTGAACTCTTAGTTAACATCAATGAGCAATTCAGCAACTTTTTTCAGGAAGAGAATACAACAGAAATTGATATGATTCCTATAGAAGTTTGAGTTCGCAATATCTAAAAATTTGTGAGGGAAGCAGATTTTAATAATTCATTGTATTTATAATAAGTAAAATAAATATAAATATTTTGAAGGTAATACAGAATAATGAGGCCACAGTAATTTTTAGTGAAATCTGAACTCAATATTCTACTACAGGGAGTTCAGGCAATAAATGTTCAGGTAATATCAAGGGTCTGAAAAAGAATCTCTCACAAGAAATAAACATCACTTCTCATACTGGCCTAAGTCATGACAGTCCAATGCTAAGTGCTTCAACAAATAAATCCATTACTTTGTTGAAGAGTAAGCGGATTTACACGATGGTACTCAAATCTACAAAGCAATATATTTTTAATTTCCCAGGATAACAGCCTTCATTTCACTCATAAGGACGCCCCTTTGATTTATAACTAACCTTTCTTTCAAATGTACCAAAGTATTACAAGTGTTTATATTTTAAAAGTATATAAAATATGTCTGCTAGCAAAATTCAAAATATATAAACAAATGTACCAGAATAAGAGTTAAGTTAGCTATTTCAGTATTTTTCATCTACACAGAAGTACATAATTAGAGGAAGAAAAAACTCTTGAATGAAAATCAGAAAACTGCACAGCCCAAGAACCAGCCAAGCACAGAGGCCACACTGACAGCTGATTAGATGCAGGCATGGACAACCCGTCCTGCCAAACAGGTCCTCAGCAGCCTGGGAAGACTCTCTGTGCACTTTGTTCCTTAAACAAATAAACACACTAACAAACACGTTTTCAAGTTTGTTTTAAAGGACAAAAAGACTGGTAAGTTCCATAAACTCATTAATGTGATTCCTCTTTTTCCCCCCTTTGCTGTTCATTTTCTAGGGCAGTGGTCGGCAAACTGCAGCTGGCAAGCCACATGCGGCTCTTTGGCCCCTTGAGTGTGGCTCTTCCACAAA
This sequence comes from Myotis nattereri, assembly GCF_964212035.1. Taxonomy (NCBI): domain Eukaryota; kingdom Metazoa; phylum Chordata; class Mammalia; order Chiroptera; family Vespertilionidae; genus Myotis; species Myotis nattereri. The sequence continues at coordinate 46,609,439 of NC_138080.1, read as the reverse complement.
ATACCACGTGCGGGCGCACACGTACAGTGCGATTGAAACTTCGTGGCCCACGCGCAGAAGTTGGTATTTTGTGGAAGAGCCATACTCAAGGGGCCAAAGAGCCGCATGTGGCTCAGGAGCCGCAGTTTGCCGAGCACTGTTCTAGGGTGTGGAAGCTTAGTGATGGTAGTAAGAACATAGTGGGCACCAGAGGGACCCAAAAGATACAGAGAAGCAGTTATTTGTTTTTAAGTCCACCTGATAAAGTCAAAAAGCCTTTTCATGTGCACTGTGTATAGGAAAATGTCCACTTTAAGATCCCTGTGTTAATGTGGACTTACCCTGCTTCTCATTTCAAAAGGCATTATGGCCCTTGAAGAATTACTGTATCCAGAAATAGCCACCTAGAAAAAGGGCGGGGGGGGGGTGATATGCAAAATTCCATACTTACTTATTTGTGCTCCCACAGAAGCTGCCCATTCTAGCAGAGAAGACTTTACTAATCATCAGTTGCGGAGGAGAGCTGTGTGGGGGGGGTGGGGGATGGGGGGAGGAAAAAAATACATTTTGGAATTAATGACTCAATATCACCATACCACTTCTCACAACCAGGAGAAAAAGAAGCCCAAACTCACCGTATATAGTGTATCTTTAAGGTGGAGCCCTTGTAACTCATTGCAACTGAGCCAAACATCATTTCCCCTAGCATGTTGACATCCGAAGCTGGTCTTGTGTACTGCCACACACGAAAGAAACCAAAATCAGTTAGCGTGTGGCACAGTGTGATAGAAATAATGTTCATTAACCTCTGGATCCCTCTTTAGTTTAGTGGGTAATTACTTATCACAATGCAATTGATCATTCTATGATCTTAATGATGATAGCCTATTTTTTCTCAAATTATTACTGATGCCCATGATTTCTTCTTATTACACAATATCTTCAGAAGGATCCCAGTGTTTTATCAGATTATTTTTAATTTTGTTATGAAAAACAAATGTTTTTATTATCTCCATTGATAAACTCTACATAGAAAGATTATGTTATGGAGGAAACAGGGTCACTCTTTCCTTGGTACTAACACATTTCGTACCGCTCAGGAGTGTTCTCATGTCTCGCGCGCGCCATCTGTTAAGGACCGCTCACGAGTGTTCTCGTTTTTCACGCCCATGGAAAAAGGAGCGAATCTAGATACTTATGTAAAGTTTGTTTGGTCCCTCTTCATAGAGGAAAATGTTTTACGCAGTACCATACATTAAAAAAGTACTAGGAACTTTAATTGTTCAATTGTTTTTGTAAATAAAAATGTTATAATTATTGAAAAACAACACCTAAAGTGCATTATGATGATTTAAATAACGTGCAGTTTGCCCAAAAACGTGCGGTCCCCGGCGTATGTCTTAGAGATTTCTATGCGGTACGCAATGTGCTAAGAACACATCCTGGAAAGAAATAGGGTTCAGTGTTGTTCAATCAAATAATGAACAGTGTTGGATAATAATGCCAACTGGTGCAGGCAGCGTTCATCAGGTTCCAAAAGATAACAGATGGTTTGGTACCTTTGAAGTTTTACACAAATATTTTTTGAATATTTGATGCCTCTAGCTTTTGACAGGTTTTCTTGTCCCCTTTGTCATCCAAAAGGGTGGACTCTGCTGCCTCCACTTTGCCCATTCTCATTTGCTTGTTAGCCCACTGCAGTCTCCTCTATTCACACTGCACTAGTGACTCTCTGTCAATTCCAATGGACACTTCCCAGTTTGCTTTCTTCAGTATCTCTCTTGGTAACTCCTTTAGAGCTCTTTTTTCCCAGAGCATCCCTTGAACAGGGTTGTTCCCTGAGGGGCCTCCTATTCACTTACTGCATTCTCAACCATTATGATTTTGATTATTCTTTGCATAGGAATATCCACCACATCCTTAGCTCTAGGCTCAAACCTCTCCTTGAACTCTCGAATCCTATATCCAAAATGCATTCATTCACATATATTTGAATATTATGAACATCTGATATGTGAGTGAATGCATTGGATATAGGATCCTAAGCACCTATTATAAATGCTGGTGACACACTGACAAACAGGACAGATATAACCCAGCACAGCTTAACTAAAACAAAACAACCATCTCTCTGGGACCCAGCCCACCAGCCACAGTCTCTTCTAGTGTGCTTCCCACCCAAGCAAAGACATGGGAGTCATCCTTAATACCCTCTTCTCAATCGTTCTTTCTTAACTACAAATATACACATGCATACATACATACACGCAAGTACACTCATATACACACACAAACATATATACACATCTACCTGTACGTGTTTGCAGAGGAGGAAAGAGAAACATAAATCTATCAGCTTTGTTTAATAAGGCTCCTCTCTGGTTACAGCTAAAACTAACCCCTTCTTACTACATACAGACAGAAACCAACTTGCTTTCATATTCTTTATTGGTAACTTCCACACACGACCTCCATTTTTATAATCTGCTTTTTCTTGGGCTACAAGGTCCACATTCCAAGTGTGATTCTCAATCAGTTAATTTTCGGTGCATGAGATAATGCTCAACCAACTGAGCCACACCGGCCAGGGCATATTTTATACTCTGAGACCCAGAAGCACTGTGAAATAAAGGCAAATACATGGCACAAATCCTGACCAGGAAATTAATAAAGTTCTATAGACGTGTGGCTGCCAGTTATTTCCTTGGCTTTGCTCTTCCAGCAACATGACAGACAAAATTTTACATGGATCAAAAAGGAAAAAACTGATATACCTTTCATCAATGTACAGCCTCTGCTATTTAATATTTATAAAACTTTTCTTATATCTAGTTAGCCAATACCATTTCTCAATAACCCTAATCCCTAGCCTCCACTGACTTACAACACACACACACACACACACACACACACACACACACCCCAGCATAAAAGACGCTCCCAGCCCTCTGTCCTTCACACTCAGTTACACCTTGCCCTTCCTTCTCCTATTCAAGGTTTTCTTTGCTCCCTTCTACTAGCAAGTGCTATTTTCTTAGAAGGCCCATGTACATTCCCAGAATCCTTAGAGTTCTTATAACAAAGCTGGGAAACACATGTGTATTAATCAGCTTCTCATAACAAGGGAGCAAAACCGGAGGGTTTACCTCTGCCTCATTGGGTTGTATTATCTCTGCTTGATCACAGTTTTTATCAGGAGATAAAAGCCACCGTATGAAAACAGCATTGATGTGAAACATTTAAGAGAGCACGTTTTGTAACACTGATTCTCATATTCCTGGAGTGGAACCCTCCAGCAGGCATTACTCCCTGTGGAGAAATTAGCGTAAATGACTTCACCCCGGGGCACTCCACATGAGAGGGATGGGTACCTGGTACTTGGGAAGCTGCTCCTTCGCGTACTGTGAGGCTCCCCCAGAAGAACTGTAGGAAGAGATGCTGCCGCTGGTGCTGCTGCTGCTGCTGCCTCCCTGACAGCACTTGGCTGACGTTTTAATAGGGACATCCTCTGTTTTCTGGGTTAGGAGAGACAGGCAAGGTGAGTGTGGCTAAATATAACGGGGTTCCTCAACACGCTCCTCATTGGGAACTCCTTTGTTAAAACATTCTGTATGTTGTGCTAAGTGCATAGAAACCAGAAGCTTTTATTTTTATTTTTCTACTGAGGACAAAATGTGGTTCCTAAGAATCTACAATATTTAGGAGGGAAAATGCTGGAGAAGAGTACTGGACAGAAGGTGGTAGGTTGTGTTAAGACTTTATCCTCTTTAAATAATGCCACTATTATTTACTTTCCAATTCATGTTTCAAAATCATCAATAGCTCCGGTCTCTGTGTTTATTATTAGAGGATTTTGAGTATTAAAGAGAGTCATAATTTATTTTTAAAAAAATGAGAAAGACATTGTTTCAAATTCCAATTTTTTCCAAATGGAACTAAGAAAACAAAAATATTAATTTGGAAAGACTGGGTTTGTGTATTTAATGACACATCTCCTATAAAACTCCTTTAAAGGTAATCGGAAAGAAAATCATGAAGTTGAGTTTGTGAAAGATGAAGCCAAAACTCTGAAACCGGAGCTCCTGAGAGTTGCACAGCATGTGATGGAAATTTGGCCTTTGAAGGTTAGAGGTACTAGAAGGTTATCTGCTATACATTCCCTAAACAGAGTTCACTGCTAATTTTATGACATAAAGGTATAAAGATACATCTTTATTAAATTTTCCCTTCTTTCTACACCCAAAGATAGTACTCCCAACAGAAGCATCCTGTACCCTCTATGGTAAGTTGTTGCTATTCCAAGTCTTGTTTTTCCATGTGCAGTTTTTGCTTGGAAAACCATGAATGCAACTGCAGCTTATCTAATCTCCAATGTGAGGGTCACACTGGTGGTCTAATGCAAATGCCTGCAGGCATGCGCTTGATACAAACTCATGAGGTATTGTGCTTACCAAGGGGGTGGAGGGCTGAAAATGGGGAAAGAATGTAAGGAAAACGTAAACTGTGCTGGTCCTTAACAGCCTCTCCAGCAGTAATGGCATTCAAAGTTGCACTTGGTTTTCCGGAGCATCTGACACTCCCTCAACACCCTCTTCAGATCTCGCTGTTACTTGATACCACTTAAGCCAGAAACACAGCCCCTCAGAGGACCTAAAGTGACAGGAAGCCCACACCTGCCTCACAAACTGCTGGAGCCTTTGGCTGGGGTACACATTCTGAGTAGTCTATAATTGGAGACAGCACCTGGTACAGTGAAGAGAGCGCCCACTGAACTTCCTGTAGCCTTGGGCACATTACAAACCTCCCTGGACCTAGTTGCCTTTTTGATTAAACGAGTGCTTCAAAAAAAGCTTATATTCCAGATGCCAGTGTCAGTGCTGCTCTGACTAAAGATTCCAGTTGCTTTTTGAAAACGAGTGAGAATTGTTTCCTCCTCCACCTGTTATGACCATTAGGAGCCCTCAACTAAGCCAGCTGTGCAAGGTCTTCAGGGCAACAGGAAGTGATACGGGAAATCAAGGGGAAACCACGTCCCGCCCACCAAACAAAGGGTCAAGTGTTCACCTAAACTTTGATACAAATCCACCATTAAAGCTTACAGGTGAATCACCTGAGACATTTCAATTCTTACCCCCCACCCATCCCTCAAACCTACCCAACAAGCCCAACAACTACTGTAATGATTAGCTATCTGGCAGACTTCCACTTTAATGCACTACAGAATCCACCCAGCTAACTGCCTTTAACCAAACACTTCCTTCCTGCAGAAAGGATCCTTATCAAAAGCAGGAAAACAGCCCCTTGGCCCTGATGAGACAAAGAGCATGACATAAACTATTCATTTACTTTAGCTACACATTCTGTAAACTGCCAGAATTTGGTCAGTATAGGTAGCAAGTAAAGAATGAATATAATGGATTTATCTAATTTGCAAAAAGCTGAATAACTATTGAAAAGAGAATGAAAGGCCTAATGGTGACAACTTGCAAGTACCCTGGACTAACGTCCAGGAGACTCAGGGAGGGCCAGACTCTGCTCCTCACCTGGACACATCACTTTGCCTTTCCCGTTCTGGCTCCAAGGGATCAAAGCTGCTCTGCCCTCACTTGCCCCATCCCCAGGTCCTCCCGTGCCCTGCCCCTCACCACCAACTCCACCACCCTGCCTCCCACTGAGAAAAGGAAATAAATAAAAGTTTCTTTGGCCAGACAGGTCAAAAGCGCACTCCCTTTTGAGTGAAGATGACAAGGCATGTTAGCATGCTGAAGCCCCACACTGAGGAGAGCTATTTAATTGTGTTTAGCCCAGTGCTCTGTAGCACTGTCTATGAGAAATACTGACAGAATGATCTAATTATTTTCCCTTCAGGCTAACACTTTATGAATTTTAGAGTTCTCAGATTTCCTTTTACGCTGCACATATTTGGTATTAAAATCCTACTAGATTGCTACTCACCAGCAAATTCACCTCTAGTAATATTTACAGCGCAATGCTTGGCATCTGTCACAATTACTTGCTAACAGTTTCATCTGTGCATTAATAAGAATACAAATGCAGTCCTGGCTGGTTTTGCTCAGTGGTCAGAGTATCAGCCCACTGACCAAGGGGTCATTGGTTTGATTCCCAGTTAAGGACACGTACCTTGGTGGCAGGTTCCCCAGCCTCAATAGGGGCAGGGGCAGGAGGCAATCGATGTCTCTCTCTCACATCAATGTTTCTCTCTCTCTCTTTCTCCCCTTCCTCTCTCCCTTCCACTATCCCTAGAAATCAGTGGAAAAAATATCCTCAGTGAGAATTAAAAGCAAAAAACAAAAGAATACAAATGTAGCCCAGAAGATGGAGGGGAAGTCGGGAAACTTTTCTTATGTTTCTTCTGAACTATCAATGGCTGTGTACCATAGAGCCCAAAGAGACAATTATGAATTAATAAGTGATTGATCAGAAAGGGATTGTTAGAAGCACAAACTAAAAAGATGAAAGTAAAAGTGCATTTCATACCTGAGTTGCCACCTCTTCAATGTTGTGAACAGCTTTAGAATCAAACAAGACTTGTCTACCTCGCCTTTCACAGTCTTGGTAAACAATCAGGCGAATCTCATTCAGGTCAAACTCCGAACATGACCAACTATGGATTAAAAAAAGAGAAAGAAGTTATGGTATCTGTATGACCTGGAATAATCTTCCCCACCTGTGTGCCTGTGTGCACATCAGAAGGCCGCAAGTATGCAGAGACAGTGATCCCTTCATACCTGGGGCAGACGGCCTTGTCTGTGGACGCCAATGGGCCATACAAACATTGCCAATGTCCATGACAAAGGTTGGGAAGACTGCTTTACATAATAAATCACTGGTGAGAAAGCTTCTCGTTCCAAAGCCGTTTTGGGAAAAGATGGTAGCCAGAAATCCTAAGGACATGTGTAGAGAGCTGAATGTGGATGCCTGGGTTCTGGGAACACACCTGAGGTCTAGGATGTTCAAGCTTTTGTGTCATTGGGCTGGGAACCATTCAGAGCAAGTCAGTAGAGCCTTCTCTCTTCCTTTCCCATCCACCTGTGCTCACGTCAAATCGGGAGAAATTATATATCCTAAGATTTAGTATTTTCATCTATTATGGCTGGCTCTGGCAAAGAAGTTTTAAAAATCAAGTACATTACTGGACAGCATCTAAATTGCTAAAAACAATAACAAATAAAGGAAGCATGTCTTATTCCTAAGCAGACCAAAAGCTACTGGGATAAAGCTGCTCTAAACATAGGTTTGTTCCTGAATTAAAAATAAAACCAGAATGCGATAGTGAAGTGAAGGTCTGGGGAGGGGGCTAGTGGGGTGGTGGTGGGGGAAACATCTGTAATTCTTTCAACAATAAAGATACATTTTTTAAAAGCTTCTCATATTTTCAGATTAAGGGGTGGGGGAGAGGGGCAGGGAAGTCCCTAAATGATTTAAGGAAGTGACATTTAAACACAAACTTGAAGAGGAGTTAGAGATAAAGTGTGAGAATGAAGAACACAGTAAGAGGAAGGGAAATGGTAAGATGTAAAAGTGATGCAATTGAGAAAGGAAAAAAAAAAGCCAGAGAAAGAAAGAACCTGAAAGGTAGGCTGAGAAGGCAGGCCAGGATCCTGCCCTAAGTACAGTCAGAAGCACTTACTAGTAGGTAAACAAAGGTTGATAAACTCAGGTCTACGCTTTTTTAAAGTTCAATCTGGCTTGCTCTAAGGAAAACAGGGTGGGACAGAGTAAGACTGGAAGCAGGAAGGCCAAATAGAGTTTATATTGAGTTCAGGCTCTTCATAATGAAGGCTACAGTGACAGGAGGAAAGGAGACAAATACTGGAGGGATGTTCAGGATGCAGAACTAATAAGATTTGGTGGTGGACTGGAGGGGTGCCTGAAGCAAAAGGGGTGCTACCTGCTTAGAGAATGCTGAAGAAGAGCTGTCCTGAAGGGATAGAGGATGGACAGTTAGACCAGTGGTCGGCAAACTGCGGCTCCGCAAGCTGCGGCTCGCAAGCCACATGCGGCTCTTTGGCCCCTTGAGTATGGCTCTTCCACAAAATACCGACTTCTGCGCATGGGCCACAAAGTTTCAACTGCAATGTACGTGCGTGCCCGCACGTGGTATTTTGTGGAAGAGCCACACTCAAGGGGCCAAAGAGCCGCATGTGGCTCGCGAGCCGCAGTTTGCCGACCACTGAGTTAGACCGACAGAGAGACTGACAAAAACAAACTGTAAAACTAAGAGACAGAATAACTGAAGTGAAGTCAGACAAGTCTGGATTCAAACCTGAACTCACTGAGCTCCCATTTCTTCATCAGTACAATGAGAGTGTTACTGCCCACCCCCAAAGCTGCCTGCCATAGGAATTAAGTGAAATATGTAAAGTGCTTCACATAGAGCAGTGATGACGAACCTTTTGAGCTCGGCGTGTCAGCATTTTGAAAAACCCTAACTTAACTCTGGTGCCGTGTCACATATAGAAATGTTTTGATATCTGCAACCATAGTAAAACAAAGACTTATATTTTTTATATTTTATATATTTAAATGCCATTTAACAAAGAAAAATCAACCAAAAAAATGAGTTCGCGTGTCACCTCTGACACGCGTGTCATAGGTTCACCATCACTGACATAGAGGCTGACACACAGCAAGTGCTCCAAAATGGCAATAATTACTTAAGAGAATTGATAATGCTACTTTTTTTTAATTAAATCTTTATTGTTCAGATTATTACATTTGTTCCTCTTTTTTCCCCCCCATAACTCCCCTCCTCCCAGTTCCCTCCCCACCCTCCGCCCTCACTCCCCACCCACTGTCCTCATCCATAGGTGCACGATTTTTGTCCAGTCTCTTCCCGCATCTCCCACACACCTTTCCCCCCCAAGAATAGTCAGTCCATTCCCTTTCTATGTCCCTGATTCTATTATAATCACCAGTTCTTTCTGTTCATCATATTATTTATTCACTTGATTCTTAGATTCACTTGATAGATGCATATTTGTTGTTCATAATTTGTATCTTTACCTTTTTCTTCCTCTTCCTCTTCTTAAAGGATACCTTTCACCATTTCATATAATCCTGGTTTGGTGGTGATGAACTCCTTTAGCTTTTCCTTATCTGTGAAGCTCTTTATCTGACCTTCAGTTCTGAATAACTTTGCTGGATAAAGTAATCTTGGTTGTAGGTTCTTGGTATTCATCACTTTGAATATTTCTTGCCACTCCCTTCTGGCCTGCAAAGTTTCTGTTGAGAAATCAGCTGACAGTCATATGGGTATTCCCTTGTAGGTAACTGAGTTTCTTTCTCTTGCTGCTTTTAAGATTCTCTCTTTATCTTTTGCTCTTGGCATTTTAATTATGATGTGTCTTGGTGTGGTCCTCTTTGGATTCCTTTTGTTTGGGGTTCTCCGCGCTTCTTGGACCTGTAAGTCCATTTCTTTCACCAGGTGGGGGAAGTTTTCTGTCATTATTTCTTCAAGTAGGTTTTCAATATCTTGCTCTCTCTCATCTTCTGGCACCCCTATAATTCTGATGTTGGTACGCTTGAAGCTGTCCCAGAGGCTCCTTACACTATCCTCGCATTTTTGGATTCTTTTTTCATTTTGCTTTTCCGGTTGGGTGTTTTTTGCTTCCTCGCATTTCAAATCATTGACTTGATTCTTGCGCTCCTCTGGTCTGCTGTCGGGAGTCTGTATAATATTCGTTATTTCAGTCCGTGTATGCTTAATTTCTAGTTGGTTCCCCAATATAACATCGAGGGTCTCATTAGTTTTCTTGTAGATCTCATTAAGTTTATCGGCGGCTTCTAAACAGTTCTTGAGAGACCTTAAAAGTGTGGTTCTGAACTCTATATCTTCCATTGACAATTTTGTCCTGTTTCTTTGTCTCCGCATTTTGTTATGCTTTCTTGGTGCACCCCCTAGTGGTCTTTGTGCGCAGTCTTATAGTTAAACCTTGATTGTTGTAGCTAATACCAGGGAGGGTTTGACCTCCAGGCCAAGTGGCTATGAGAATCAGCTGTGTCTGCAGTGAGAGAACTTCTGTGCTCTAGGGAGGTGCTAATCTAGCCTTTGCCTGAGGCTATCCGGCAAATGCCTCTGTGCAGGGCTTGGGCGGGGCGGGTCGCACAGGATCAACAGGGTGGGCTGGAGAGAGCAGTTATGGCGGCTCTCAGTCCTGTCCCCAGGGGCTCTGCCTCTCTGAGTCCCAGCACCCGCTGCAAACCTCGGAGAGAAAGCTGCACTCGCTCTGACCGAAGCCAGACAGTCCCGCTTCTCCCGTTTGAGTCTGGGTCCCTAAAGACTCGCCTGTATCTGGAGCTCAGAGTCTGCGACTTCCTCCCGATTGAAAACGCCAACCGCGCCCTCCGCCGCCAGTCCGCTCCGCGCACTCTGCACCTCAGAATTTGACTTCAGCACTGCGCCTCCTCTGAGTGTCCGTATGCGTTTCTCTTTCCTCCTAGTTGTAGGACTTCCTCTCAGCCAGCGTTCCTGTGGTTCTGGGTGATGTCCGTTCCGTTTTTTAGTTTCACTTTTGAAGTAGTTGTTCAAGGCAGCAAACTCCGGCGTTAACCTATGCCGCCATCTTGGTTCTCCGATAATGCTACTTTTTTAAAAAAAAATCACAAACTGTGCATTATTGCTCTTTTCCTTTTTCAGGCAGTGGTAACAGATGTGTTTTCTTAAATTCCAGCACCAAAAAAACATAAAGTTCTGGTCGTACTTTCTTTTAATAACTTAAGCTACCATGTTCTAAGCTACTATGCCCAACTTTCATAACATTGCAAGGGCATTCTGGAAATCATTTTTCTTCCACTCTCAGTCCAGAGATAGTCCACGGTCCAGGCCTGGCCCATCAGACATGACCCTATGATGTCCAGCCAGGCTGTGATCGCCAGTTCCCACTTAGTTGCTCAGCTGATAAATGGTAACCCTGGAGTTGCTGGTGCCATTATGAGGTGAGAGCCTTTCTGAAGATAAAGTCAACGTGGAGGAAAGCAGAGGTGAGCAACGGAATGGAAAGAGACCGCTTCCTGTTGGCAATCAAAGGCAGCTATTCCATAACGAACACCATTCCTGGAGTTAGTTTTCTGTCATTTACCACTGAAAAGTCCAATGATCGGGCCCCCAAATCACTAAAACCACTAAATTTTAATTTTACAAGATCACTAAAAACACTTGCTGCAACCATCTACAGTTCTACACTAATAAAAGACAAACATGCAAATTGACCGTACCTTTGCTATGCCTTACGCCACGCCCACCAGGCAATCAGAGCAACTATATGCAAATTAACCCAACCAAGATGGTGGCTGTCAGCCACGGAGCTGGAGCGAGCAGGAGGCTTGGTTGCCCCAATGATGGAGGAAGCCAAGCTTCCCGCCTGCCGCTGCAGCTCTGAGCTCCACTCAAAGCAACAAAGTTTCAATTACAGAAGGTAAATAAACCCCAGATACCTGCTTTCAGCCGGCCGTGGCCACGGAGCTGGAGCGAGTAGGAGGCTTGGTTGCTCCAATGATGGAGGAAGCCAAGCTTCCCGCGGCCGGCTGTAGCCTCCACAAAGTGCAACAAAGTTTCAATTATAGAAGGTAAATAAATCCCAGAATTTAAAAAAAAAAAAAAAAGGAGAGGCTGGAAGCTTCCATCACCAGGGGGCTTGGCCAGCCTGAAAACAGCCCTCAGCCTCTCACCCAGGCTGGCCAAACCTCCATGGGGTGAGGGTCCCCACTGGGGGCGGGGGGTGGCTTGGCCAGCCTGCAAACAGCCATCAGCCCCTCATCCAGGCTGGCCAGGCACCCCAGTGGGGACTCCCACCCTGAAGGGGATGTGGCCAGCTGCAAACAGCCATCAGCCCTTCACCCAAGCCAGCCAGGCACCCAAGTGGGACCCCCACCCTAATCTGAGACACCCTTCAGGGCAAACTAGCCGGCCCCCACCCATGCACCAGGCCTCTCTCCTATATAATAAAAGGGTAATATGCAAACTGACCCTAACAGCAGAAAGACTGGGAATGACTGGTCACTATGACACACACTGACCACCAGGGGGCAGACGCTCAATGCAGGAGCTGTCCCCTGGTGGTCAGTGCACTCCCACAGGGGGAGCTTTGCTCAGCCACAAGCCAGGCTGACGGCTGCCAGTACAGCAGTGGTGGCAGGAGTCTCTCCCGTCTCCTCAGCAGCGCTAAGGATGTCCGACTGCAGCTTAGGTCTGCTCCCTGCTGGTAAGTGGACGTCCCCCAAGAGCTGCTGGGCTGCCAGAGGGATGTCTGACTGCCAGCTTGGGCCCGATCCCCCCAGGGAGCGGGCCTAAGCCAGCAGGTGGACATCCTCCGAGGGGCCCCAGACTGCGAGAGGGCACAGGTTGGGCTGAGGGACTCCACCCCCCCCCCCCCAAGTGCACAAGTTTTTGTGCACTGGGCCTCTAGTTAAAACATAGTAAACAAATTAAAGTTCTTAAAAGTAAAAACTCAACAAAGACTTAATTACTTTGTGCTTCTTGTTCAATCTATTGCCTTCATTATGAAGGGCCTGAACTCATATTTTTTCAAAATAGCATAATTTACAAAGCAAGTTGTTCAATCCTTATTTCTGAGGGGCAATACTGACTCAAATATCAATCAAACTGAAGATAGCCTGTTCAGAAGAGTTAAAATTTAATAATGATTACCCTATTAAAAGTTTCATATTAGTTTTTGACTTTAAAAGATGGAATAAAAGATGTAGGAAGAGCAAAGTATGTATGTCAAGACTGTCCGATTTTTTTTGACCAAAATTCCTTAGAATGTATTTTCTAAAATATGAGAAAAACTCTATTCATCTTCTTCCATATCAATATTGTCTTTGGTTTAACACCTAATTATAATTTTGACATCACTAATATTAGAAGAAATTGCAGCTGAGTCATTTGGTGAAGGAAATACAGGCAGGACAAAGGAGATTAAATGAGCACTTCAGACTGAGACAGGCCTGGGCTCAGATCTCAGCTCTGCCTCCCACTGATTTAATGGGGGCTTGGGAAGGTTCCTCCAAGCAACACTTAGGGCCTAATGTGAAGATTAAAGGAGATAATCTAGGGAAACCTCCCAGCACACTGCCAGCTCTTTTCTCTTCCATCCTCCACACACAGGGCTTGAGGTATTCATAATCACGTACATCATTTATTCTCTTCATGTTCACATTCACTTCAACAGTCAACCAACAGTCACTGTGGAGTGACTATGGGCACCAACCACAGTTCATGGTACTTTCCTGACGGCAACTCGGTATGATTCAGAAGTATGAAAAATATTCCTTAAGCTTTTGCCTTAAAGTATATGACTATATTAAAGACATTTATTTTAATCAGAACTATCTCATTTCTTTGCTTTTTTTGAAAGCAAGGAAAAAACACTATCCCTGGCATCAAGGGTCATGGTATTATCTGTCTACTTTATAGTCACAGCTATGTGACCTGAGGCACAAAAATTTTACATTTTAATGTAAAATGTAAACAAAAAGACTTACATGGATCCTTCTAGGTTTTAAAAGTCTATGATGCTAAGATTTACCTGGTTGGAAGTGAAGCCAGGTCTTATTTCTGGACTTATATAATCAAGATCAGGAAGCAAGTGAACAAAGTCTAAATTACTTACCTGAAAGGTAAGCAATAGTTCAAATGACTTTAAGTACAGAAAACAGAATTCTCTGTAAAATATATGTAACTATATATTGGAGTTAAATTATGTTGCCTCAAAAGATCTGTTCATTCCTAATTCCCAGTACCTGTGAATATAACCTTGTTTGGAAACACAGTCTTTACAGATGTAGTTAAGTTGAGGTCCTACAAGATTAGGATCAGCCCTAATTCAATGACTGGTGTCCTCATAAAAAGAGAAAAATGTGACACAGACACAGAGGGAAGATAGCGATGCGATGACAGAGACAAAGACTGGAATTATGCTTCTACAAGCCGAGAAAAGCCCAGGAATGCTGGTATTCAAGTGGGATACAATAAGAAACGTCTAAGTCCCTATTCACAAAGAACCTAAAATCTAGAAAACAATCAAGTAGGTAACTACATGAAAATAACAGGGCAAGGCAGAATATAGAGAGCAAGAGAAAGAACAGAGAAAAATTCCTGGAAGAAGCAATATTGGATGAAGAATGATAAGGATTAAACATGTGATGAGGAACAGGGAACAGAGTCCTTGCAGATTAAGGCATGACATAAACACAAAAAGTGAAATGGAACAATGTCGAAGTCTTGGGTAGTTGGAACATGTCTAGCAGCAAAAGGATTACATAGGAAAGATAGTTTAGGATTACTTGTGAAGGACTCTGAATGCTATGCCAAGGAATATACCATGTTTGTCCCACAAGCAGTAGTGTGTCATTCTAACCTTCTGAGAAAGGGAAGGGCATGATCTCACCTATGTTTTAGGAGAGAACTAAAGCTGTTTGAAAAAACCATTTTCAGGGCAAATGGAGAGGTGGTGCTGACTCACATACCCAGAGTTTCAAGGAGTCATGGCTAATAAGGATGAGAGCAGTAGTTGTATGATTTGTTGTAGAGTGTACATCCTCCAAGACCTGTTCTAATGTTGATGCCTCCCTTGAACTTTTATAGGAATCAGGCTAGAGGTGGCTCAAGTACACCCATGCTGAAGCATGACCAATGAAAGAAGACTACTTCAAAAGTGTTTTTACTCTTGCTGTCACATAAGGAAACAGCCCTATGTAGTGAAAAATAACTTCACGTGAAGAGTCTAAAGAGCAGTCTTGTGATCCAAGAATGTGAATTTTTAAAGAATCAGGTATGATACGAAAATTTTAATGGTCCAAGAAAGGGTAAATGAAACAAAACAAAACCAACAGTAATGACCACAACAAAAATTGGCAGATACTATCCATTTAACAAGTAGTTCCTACATTGGCAGATACTATCCATTTAACAATAGCTCCAACTGTGTGCCACACATACCTCCAGGCACAGGATAAAACAGTGAACAAATCTAACTCCTGGTCCTATGAAATCTACTATAAACAAGGATATTTTCTAGCCACTCTTAAACTCTCTTCTTTGTTCTCTTTTCTGCCAACTCCCACTGCTCCTTTCCTCTTTTTCAAAAAACAAATGGAAACCCTCTCAAAAGATTTGCTCGGGAACAGCAAGGAGACCCTAATGACTATTAGCAGAAAATAAAGGAAGACTAGGGGCGGAGAAAAAGGGAAGATGTGCTTGAGATGGCAATCAGAGTTCACCGGGTCAGCCCAATGTACATTATTTCCCAACCTATTTATTTTAAGAATAAAATTATGTAAATAGATGGCAGTAACTAATTTTAAAAAAATTTTGGGCTAGGTTAGTATTCTCAGAAGATGGCTAACAAGATAAGGAATTTGCAAATTACTTAACTTTCCTCTCTTCCCCTGTTTTGTACTGATATAGCCTTAGCTGCACAAATTGCCCAATTTAGTTTCAGAGGAACTACATAAAAATTCACCACTAAATTACTGTCCTGTGTTCAAGAGTATAGTGAAAAGGCCCTTGAAGGTCCCAATTCTCATCAGAAAATAATGCTGACTTAAAGATATAACTTCTAAATGATTCCAAAATAAAATAAAATAAAAATTGTAAAATTAAAATTATTCCAAGTATATGTATCCCTATTATTTTCTCAAAAGATATTTATATTGGATGTTGGCTGCAATTTCTTCTATCTTCAAGAAAGTAGGGGATATAGAAATCCTTTATTCTTTTTGTAAAAGAAATGTGTGGGATGAAATAATAAATCTCTATGATTGGCAGCATGGCATGGAAAGAGCACTCATTGTAATTCGAGTCCAAAAGCACACTCCTGCATTCCTTCCTTCCACATACTTTTAACACCTGCTTGACCCAGAGACCAGGACAGGATCCAGTTCCTACCTCAAAATGCTTACAATCTGATATGGGAAGGCCAACCCATAAATAAATAAGTAAACGATACTGTTACAGGTATGGTGTTAAATGTCTTTGTGGCTTCTGGGGAACTTAAATGATAAAAAGGTCGTCCACACAGTGGGGGATGAGTGCAAGTCAGAGAGGACACGATGCTTGGAATACGGATTAGTATTCACCCAGGTAAATACAGCTTCTAACTCTAGCTCTGCCACTTTCAACTTACTCCAGGGCTCAGCATTCCCCAAATGTATCTGCCTTGTATATCTCACAAGGGTGTCAGGAAAAACAGAGAATAAGTATGAAATTACTTTTAAAATTGTAAAGCATAACTCAAAGAGAAGTTTAGATACACAATCCTTTAAATGAGATCCTTGGGGCCAGATGTTCCAGAATTCTATAGATAGAAGCTTATACCATATATTATGTAATGCTTCTTACAGGGTCTGAGGTGTAGTCAAGCCCCCAAATCAAACCAATTAATAGTTCACCAGCCCAAGTTATGAATATTTATGCCAAGTGGCTTAGATAGAGATTATAATAGCCTTACATCAGTTCAGGTCAGTTCCAAAAATATTTTGAGAGATTTCAGGATTTTGGAATTGTAGGATAAGAGATCGTTGACCAATATAATACATACTATGTCTGAGGAAGGTCAAAACTAAAGTAACATTCAGGTTCCCCACATTTTCCCTAATATAACTGATCCTTAACAAAGATGACCATCAAAGTTTATGCATAAGTAGCTTGTACCGGAGAGCCTATTTCTCCCCCACTGAAACAATTCTATATATGATTGTGAGGATCACATGCTAAAACCACATGTCTTTATATAATGTGTTCACACAGCAATGACAAAATATTATGAGTCACAATACAGCCCGAGGGAACTCTGAAATACAGAAGAGGAGATGATAGAATTCCTCCCTTCTTTCCTGAGTTCAGGATCATGTCAGGTAAAACTCTGCAATAGGTCAACTTTGTGTGTGGCACTCACAACACCACCACTCATATCCCACTGCCCTGGGGCCACCTGGGTATCAACAAAACAGCAGAGCCCCACACTCAGTGTCAGAATGCCCAGGTTCTAGGCAGGATTGGTATTCTAATCCTAGTAACACTCCTTCACCTCTCAGTCCAATGCTCTTCTATAAAACGATGGATTGGGACTAAAATGATTCTTCAAGGTCTCATCCTTCCAACTCTAACTCACTATACTCCCAAATTATCTTTTAAGTGAGCACAATATAATGCAGAATGGATAATGCAGGTCCTGCGAGAAAAGCAATCTTAGTAAATTAGTCAACATTACTGCATGGCATGCTCTAACTCCTCCAGGTATACTTTATTCCTTGATAAGCATGCTTCTTAATATAAACACATCTCCAGTTGAGAACGTTCAGAAGACGCTAACAAAACTTGAAGAGGAAAAGCGCAAGTTCTTTTGAAGCAAGAGGGACACTGAGTGGGCAGGTCACTGTGCCAACCACGACTCCACCTCTGGCTAGCTTTCCTAGATTTGCTTTTTAATCGTTATTGTTGAAAGTATTACATATGTCCCCCCCCCCCAACCCCTTCTAGCCTGCCCCCACCCCCTAGATTTTGTTATTAATAGTTTCTTTCCTTTCTCCCCTTTAATAACTCACAGAATCTTTAAATATGGCCTATATTTTCCAAAAATGATTCCTTTAATTTTTAATAGAGCACTACTCATTCTTTTCTGGTAGCAATAAACTAGAAACTATCTGTACTAACCCCACCCCACACCCCTGGAAAAAGAGCTTTGCTGTTCTCCATGTATGGATTATTCAATATTCACTGAGCTAATTCTTTCATACTGTTGTCAGCATAAAACAAATAGTTAACGTGCATTACCAAATTCCAAGGGTTACTAAATTGTATACTGGCTCTACTGAAAACCAACTTGCATCAACATGATTTCATCTTCTTTTGAATGTAAGGTTTTTCCATCCTCTCCCCAGAAGAGTGTGTATAATAACAGATAGATGAATGAATTTCAAACTAAACATTTATGACATTGCCATATATATGTATTGCCATATTATACATATTCATTCGAGATCCATTTAAACTGTATACAAATAAGATAAAAATTCTGTTTTCTCAGAATTAATGAATTCCAGAGGTCAAAAGCATGAGTCTTTCTGTGAGGTCTTCTGTTTGCAACACAAAAAAGCCAAAATAAATAGAAACTTTACTTATCTTTGATTGTAAAATATATTAAAAGAGATGGGTATAGACGAGCACATAGGGAAGTGGTGGGGCAGAGGTGAGGCCAAAATAAGAAGAAAGGGGGTTGGGGGGGGGGGTAGGGGGAGAGGGAGAGAGAGAGAGAAAGAGACACTTTGACTCAGCCATTCTACTTGTAGAAATTAATACTACAGATCACCTTGCACAGGTCCAAAACAATAATGTACAAAAAGATACTTACTACAGCACTGTCTGGAATAGCAAAAGACTGAAAACAACCATGGGATAGTTAAATAATGTACATCCACACAACAGAGTACTAACTGATACAATAACAAATGAGGAAGCTCCTTATGCAATTATAAAATAAGCTCTAAAACATAATTTTAACTGAGAAAAAATACAAACCATTGTGTTACAATGCTACTATATATATTTTTAAAAAGGAAGAAAGGAGAAAAACTCTGGATTTTTATCATGTATGCATAGAGTATCTCTAGAAAGATATATGATGAATTGGTAAGACTGGCTGTCTGGCATAGAAAGCTGGGCTGTTGAGGAAGAGAAGTAAGCAGACCTCATTGTACAGACACAGGGAAAGGCTTTCCCTACACTATTTACTAAATCTCTGTCAGAAAAGCACAGTGAGAAAGAGTGTAGACTCTGGAGCCAGGCAGCCTGGGTTCAAGTCCTTGCTCTGCCTCTTCCCACTATGTGATCTTGGAGACTTACCTACACACCCTGCTCCTTGGTATACTCCCCTGCAACACATGGGTAGTAACACCTACCTCCTAAGTGTCCTTTTGAGGATTAAAAGTTAAGTGACTAACAAAGAGCCAGACACACATAAGTCAGTGTGCTGTAAGTATTCGCTACGGTGTTGTGTCTTTTGAATATTTAACCATATGACTGTCCTCTCATTAAAATTAAAGTATTTTAAAATAGATAATAAAATTTAAATTGGAAAATTAAAAATAAATTATGAAACAGGAATACAATAGGAACACCCTACTCTTTTTTTAAAACCCATCAAAGATTCTATTATTGTCTTAAGACAAGCAACCTTAATTACTGTTTGCTTAAAGAGGCTTCTCCATAGCTGAAGCATGAGGCAGTGGGTGAACTCCTACAGGGAAACCACCTTAATGAATTCAAGGAATTCAGATTGAGTTTCAAATATGTAGTTTGGCTTTAGACAATGACCTTTATTGAGCTTTCTTCTCTGCATGCATATACCACAGTTTCCTGTCCTTCTTCATTCCCTGCCTCTCCCAGGAACACGACCAAGTCTCTAAACAAGCAATCCCTCTTCTCATCTAGTAAACTTAATTGTGGCTTTGAGTTTATTATTACTGTTCTATTACTGTATCGAATTGATTTCGATCATATTAAATAACTGCTTTCTTAAGGCATAATCATATAGTGCCTAGAGACTCTAGTTCCAGAAGGTCTGATGTTTGGCTGTAGGAGGGGAAGACAGTGATCAGAGCTGCATAGCACACACATAAATAATTGCCTAACATTTCAGAGTCTGCCAAACATTTTTACAGAACTCACCTGAGCTGACCTTCACAAATGTCCTGTGAGAGCCTGTATTACATAAGCTGTTTTACACAGAAGTTAGGAGACTTTAACAAGGTTATACCCATTAAGTGGCAAAGTCAGGACTCAAACCAGTGTCTCCTGACTCCAAATTCTGTGCACTTCCAACTCTGCAACACTATCACCTTAGCCATCAGCGGCAAATAAGTCAGGGTAACAGCCTCTACATTCCAGGACCTCCCTCTGCATTTTCTTCTGAGGGGTAAAAACATGCCACACTTGAAGAGTAAAAATTCTGGTGTATAATGTTAAGACTGAAAAGCAGAACACCAAATTATGTATACTATAGCATGACCTCTATGCGTGAAAAAAAGTTATCAAGGGATTTTTAAAAAATTCACAAAAAATTAGCAGCTCATATTACAGACAAAAGATTAATCTCCCTAACATATAAAAACAACAAAAATCAATATAGAAAAAGACTTGCACCCTGACTGGTTTGGCTCAGTGGATAGAGCATCGGCCTCCGGACTCAAGGGTCCCGGGTTCGATTCCGGTCAAGGGCATGTACCTTGGTTGCGGGCACATCCCCGGTAGGGGGTGTGCAGGAGGCAGCTGATCCATGTTTCTCTCTCATCGGTGTTTCTAACTCTCTATTCCTCTCCCTTCCTCTCTGTAAAAAAAATCAATAAATATATATATATACACATATATGAAAAAGATCTCTGTAAAAAAATCAATCTATATATATTTATATATATACACATATATGAAATATATGTGTGTGTGTGTATATATATATATATGTATGTGTATATATATATATATATATATATATATATATATATATATGAAAAAGACTTGCAAACCAAAGGAAAATTGGGCAATGGATACAAATAGTTCACAGGAAGAAAAAAAATAGTCTTTAAACACATGAAAAAAACGCTCTTAGAAATTAGAAAAGCAACTTAAAATCATACACCTATTAGATTGGCAAACATTCAAAAGTCAGACATCCCAGATGAGAGAAACACAGGCAGAGGCACAACATGGTATGACTACATATACGGAGGATAAGTTGTCATAGGCATCAGAATTATATTTATAGCATTGGACCCACCAATCCCACTTCTGGAACTAAACAGATTTTGAAAACCATGTGATTGCAGGATGTTTGATAAGAGCAAAATACTGGAAGAAACTGGAGAGGATATTGGTAGGGACAAATTAAATCACTTATACTATAGTCACAGAACAGAATTCCAAGTAGCTGTTGGAGAGAGAGTGTTAGAATGAAAGCAGGACCCATAGATCTCTAGATTATACTGCCAAGTTCAAACAGCAAAGAGCAGATTCTTGTATAGAACCTGCTACCTCTTGTGTAAGAAGAAAGAATACATATGTCTACACAAAATTAACATAAAAATAATTTTAAGAAATAAAAGCGATTACTTAAAAGGGATAGGAAAGAATAAAGAGTTGGGAGCAATATATTTCAAATGTATAATTTTTATCATTGAACCAAGTGAATGCATTATCTCTGAAGACATAGCTAAAATACTTTTTAAAATGTCAAAAAAGCCGTAACCAGTTTGGCTCAGCGGATAGAGCGTCGGCCTGTGGACTGAAGGGCCCCAGGTTCGATTCTGGTCAAGGGCATGTACCTTGGTTGTGGGCACATCCCCAGTGGGGGGTGTGCAGGAGGCAGCTGATCAATGTTTCTCTCTCATCAATGTTTCTAACTCTCTATCCCTCTCCCTTCCTCTCTGTAAAAAATCAATAAAATATATTTAAAAAAATAAAATAAAATGTCAAAAAAAAAAAATCCACTCATATACCTATGCTTTAGGTGGTGATTTAATCTATAAAAGAGTTGAGGGTCTCCTTACCTTTGCTTCAGGTTTCCTACCAGTAGAGGCACAATCCTGAAGACTAAGATTCCTGACTGCTCTTCATCTCAGGGGAAGAAAAAATTCTGAATGGTAGATTTCCCTGTATTTGTGGGCGTCTATCTGACTGCAGAGCATACACATGCTGATGTGATCATCCACTCCTCAAAATCAAGTTTTGGAGCGGCAAGCCCCTTTGTGGCAAGGCCTGTGAGTGTCCTAGGCTGCTCAGGATGGGGTGGGCAAGCTAATCTAACTTTGAGGTTCATTACTAGCAGACTCTTATTGTTCAATATGTTAGCAGTTTTCCAAATGTAGATATTTTGATTTCCATCTACCTGACCAATTTCTCTCTCAATTTTCAATTTCTGTTGAGGAAGAAAAAAAAGGTCTCCTTCAAATTTCCTACAAGGAAAATTCCCTCCCAAGAACCTGTCAGAAATTTGAACAAAAATTGGGCCATTGTCTGCACTATAACTGGAAATCTGAATACCCATTAGCAGAACACACTCTAAGCTTTTTGAAGCCATTTAAGAAGATACTACAAAGTCATTACAGATTGTTCTCAAAAACATTTTAATAACATGGGGAAAATATCATGGTATCACACTGAGTAAAAAAAGCAGATTATATAGCTTGATATACAATATGACTCAGTTAATACAATATAGCTTATATCTATATCAAGAAAGAACTGCAAGGAAATAAAAATGTTTATAGTAGCAAAATTTATGTGATAACATTATGGATAATTTGGGTTTTCGTATTTTATATTTGCTTGCATTTTCTAAATGTTTTATAATAAAATTGTATCATTTTGATAGAAAACATATTTAAGAAAAAGATGGAGGCATTTAAAAAGGGAAAAGAAGCCAGCCTGACATGAATGCAGCCATGCTCTAAAAAAATCCACATGTGAAAATATTTTTTAAATATATGCCAGCAATTAACAAGTGGGATTTAAAATTAAAACCACAAGACCATTTCTAATAGCAGCCCCAAAAATATTTAGGTATAAATGTAACAAAATATGTACAAGATCTATATGAGGAAAACCTCTGATAAATCCAAGAACTAAATAATTGCAGAGATATTCCATGTTCATGGGTAGGAAGACTCAAATGTCAGTTCTTCCCAACTCGATCTGTAAATCCAATGCAATCCCAATAAAAATCACAGCAAGTCATTTTGTGAACATCAACAAAATGGATCTAAAGTTTACATGGAGAAGCACAAGACTCAGAATAGCCAGCAATACTGAAGGAGAAGGGCAAAGTCAGGAGACTGAAACTACCCGACTCCAAGACTTACTATAAGTTAGAGGAATTAAGACAGTGTGGTACTGATGACAGAGAAGACAGAGCAACAGAAAGCCCAGGAGAGTTACATACATGGAGCAACCATTGTCTTTCAACAAAGGTGATACAACAATTGGACATTCACATGCAAAAAATTGAAACTAGGCACAGGCCTTCACAAAAACTTAACTCAAAATGGCTCACAGACCTAAATGTAAAATGAAAAACTATAAAACTTCCAGAATATAACAGAGGGGGAAAATCTAGATGATCTTGGACATAGTGATAACAACACCAAAAGCACAAGACATGAAATGAAAAAAAGAATTGACAAGCTGAACTTCACTATAATTAAAAACTTCTGGTCTGTGAAAGACAGTACCAGGAGAATGAGAAGACATTCCCTGGCTACAGTGGCTTGCTGGTTAGAGCGTAGGCCTGCACACCGAAGGGTCTCGGGTTCGATTACTGGTCAAGGGCACATACCTGGGTTGCAGGTTCGATCCCCAGCCCCTGGTCAGAGTGTGAGCCGGAGGTAAACAATTGATGTGTGATATGTCTCTTTCACATCGATGTTTTTCTCTCTCTCCTCTCCTTTCTCTCTCTCCCCTCCCCACTCCTTTCCACTCTCTTTGAAAATTAATGGGGCAAAATATCATCGGGTAAGGATGAGAGTGTGAGAGAGAGAGAGAGAGAGAGAGAGAGAGAGAGAGAGAGAGAGAGAGAGAGAATATGAATAAATGAGAAGATTGGGTGAAAATATTTGCAAAAGACATATCTTCATAAAGGACTGATATCCAAATATACAAAGAACTCATAAAGCTCAGCAATAAGAAAAAGAACAATCCAATTAGAAAGTGGGGGGGAAACTAAACAGATACCTCAAAAAAACATATAGATGGCAAAGGATGCTCCACATCATATGTCATTAGAGAAAAGCAAATAAAAACAGTAAGATACCACTACAGACCAATTAGAATGGCCAAAATCCAGAACAATAACAAAACCAAATACTGACAAGGATGTGGACTAACAGGAACAGTCACTCATTGTTGGGGGGAAATGAAATGGTACAGCCCTTGGAAGTTTGGCAGTTTCTTACAACAAAACTATACAAACGTTTACCTTATGATCCAGCAATCACACTCCTTGATATGTATCCAAAGGAGTAAAAGTTATGTCCACACAAAGACCTGCACAGGATGTTTACAGCATAATTGCCAACACTTGGAAGCAACCAAGATGTCCTTCAGTAGGTAAATGGATAAATAAATGGTGTCACATCAAGACAATGGAATATTACTTGGTGCCAAAAAGAAATGAGTTATCAAGCCATGAAAAGACATGTAGAAATCTTTAATACAATTACTAAGTGAAAGAAGTCAATCAGGAAAGGCTACATACTATGATTCCAACCAAAAGACATCCATAAAAAGCAAAACTATAGAGACAATGAAAACATCAGTGGTTGCCTGGGACTAGGGAGAGATGAATAGGCAGAGCACAGAGGAGTTTTAGGGCAGTGAAACTACTCTGTACAATACTATATTAATTAATACATTTCATGCATTTGTCAAAACCCATAGAATGTACATCACCAAGAGTGAACCCTAATGAAAATATGGTTTTGGGTGATTCTGATGTGTCAATTTAGGTCCGTCTGTTGTAACAAATGCACCACTCTGGTGTGAGATGTTGACAGCAGGGGGAAACTTTGTGTATGGGACAGGAAGTAGACAGGAACTCTATTATTTTCTGCTCAATTTTGCTGTAAACCTAAAATCCTATCTAATAAAAGAGAAACATGGTAATTGGCGTACGACTGCTACCCTTCCCATTGGCTAATCAGGGCGATATGCAAATTAACTGCCAGCCAAGATGGCAGCCGGCAGCCAGGCAGCTTGAAAGTAACATGAGGCTTGCTTGCTTCAGTGACGGAGGACTCCAACGCTCCCCACCTGCCGCTGCAGGCCTCTGAGCTGGCAGTTTGAAGCATAGTTACAAAAATAGAAGCTAAACAAAACCCCAGAAACCAGCTTTCAGCTAGCCGGGATCTCAGACCTGGAGTTGATACAGAGTTTCGATTGTAGAACCTAAACAAACCAGATACCTGCTTTCAGGAGCGGAGGCCTAAGAGCTGGAGCCTCAGAGCTAAAGCTGGCTCAGAATAAAAAAAAAAAAAGAAAAAGAAAAAAAGGAGCAGTTGGGAGCTTCAGTCCCAGCCTGAAAACAGCCCTCAGCCCCTCACCCAGACTGGCCAGGCACCCCAGTGGGGACCCCCACCCTGAAGGGTGTGTAACCAGCTGCAAACAGCCATCATCCCCTCATCCAGGCTGGCCAGGCACCCCAGTGGGGACCCCCACCCTGATCCGGGACACCCTTCAGGGCAAACCAGCCAGCCCCCACCCATGCACCAGGCCTCTATTCTATATAGTAAAAGGGTAATATGCCTCCCGGCACCGGGATAGGCATGACAGGAGGCAGTGCCCAAACCCCCTGATCGCCCTGTGGCTCTGTGTGTGACAGGGGGCGGGGCCACAACCTCCCTATCGGCCCTGCTCTGTTCCTGACAGGGGAAGGCGCCCCAACCCCCTGATCGGCCCTGCTCTGTGCCTGATAGGGGGGAGCTCCCCAACCTCCTGATCGCCCTGCGGCTCTGTGTGTGACAGGGTGCGGCGCCCCAACCCCCCACCCCATGGGCCCTGCTCTGTGTGTGACAGGGGGGAGCTCCCCAACCCCCTGATTGACCCTGCTCTGTGCGTGACAGGGGGGAGCTCCCCAACCCCCTGATTGACCCTGCTCTGTGCGTGACAGGGGGGAGCTCCCCAACCCCCTGATCGGCCCTGCTCTGTGCGTGACAGGGGGTGGCACCGCAACCTCCCCATCGACCCTGCCTTGAGTGTGACAGGGGGCAGTGCCCCAACCCCCCAATCGGCCCTACCCTGAGTGTGACTGAGGGTGGCATCGCAACCTCCCAATCCGCTCTGCTCTGTGCATGACAGGGGGTGGCGCCCCAATTCCCCAATCGG
Source organism: Myotis nattereri (assembly GCF_964212035.1). Lineage (NCBI taxonomy): Eukaryota > Metazoa > Chordata > Mammalia > Chiroptera > Vespertilionidae > Myotis > Myotis nattereri. The sequence goes on along the minus strand of NC_138080.1, from coordinate 46,583,569 downwards.
CCCTGCTCTGAGCCCGACCAGGGGCTGCACCTAGGGATTGGGCCTGCCCTCTGCCACCCAGGAGCAGGCCTAAGCCAGCAGGTCGTTATCTCCCGAGGGATCCCAGACTGCGATAGGGCACAGGCCGGACTGAGGGACCCCCCCTCCCCCCCGAGTGCACAAATTTTTGTGCACCGGGCCTCTAGTAGCTCTATAAAATAGTCTTTTTAAAAGGAAAAAAAATCAACTGTCAATTAAAATACAGAAACTTTTAGTAATAAGCACTAGTTTTAAAGTCTGTGATAGATCATTTTCTGAAGATCATTTTGGTCTGTTATAGTCTGCCAGAGAATTCCCTGTGAAGATGAACATCATGGGCACATTATTTGAGCTTTGGATATAGCCATCAAAAGTGTTGGACCTGTTCAGCAGAATTACAGGCGGTTTCCCTCAGTCCTGCCCACCCAGCTGGAAAGGATAAGGTCAGTCCTCACACACTGCTCAACAGAACACACCCAATCCTCTCATGTGATCTTGTTCTCCCTGACAGAGGAACAAGTTTTCTTTTAGTTCCTACTAAGGTATCAGTTACTGCCCAGAGAGAATAAGGCTTAAATACAAAGAAATAAGGTTCTATTAGCAGGAATTTTTATCAAGCAAGGGCCAATGGGAGAGATATTAGGGGGCAGGCCACCTCCACCTGCCTCTCATATCAGTGTGATAACCCAGTCTACCAGCACACCTCAGCCTCACCGATGTTCCCACAAAGAACCATTGACTCTCTGAATCCAAATCATCTTTGTTCTTAGGCAACATTTTTCTCTTTAGAGTGTAATGAGGAACAGAGTTTGTCACCTCAAAATATGCCTCTTTGGGATTTGATTATTTTAAGCTGGTTCTTTTTAAGAAATAAAAAACTCTGGAAAAATCTTTGACCTTCCCCCCTAACTACCTAAAAGAATTTTGACAAAGGAAGAACTTTTTCCAGAAAGGGAGTTATCGTCACAGACAACTATGTTTTAGTATGAACTAGGTGTTATCACACAGGAGGAACCTAGCAAAGCCCATTTGACCAAAGTCCTCTGTTTCCACTGTTTCAAGATAATCAATATACATTTATCTCTCTGTGAACAGCCTTACTTCCTCCTCCTTAATTCTGAATAACATACACACTTCAGTTTCCCTAAATATCTAGACTTTTCATGGTATGTGAATTCCCCATATGCACGTATTAAAATTTGATTTTCTCCTTTAAATCTCCTATGTGTCATTTGAATTATAGAAGGGTAGAAGGAACAGGTGCATACCAAGCATGTTCCTGCCTTAGGATCTCTGTATGCTATTCCCTCTGTTGAAAATACACTCTTTTAAATAACCACATGGTTTGTTCCCTCACATGAAAAAAGATTACCACTGTTAAGGAGAAAAACCACAGGCCCAACATGGGGTCATCTGTGCTAAAGCCCATGACACCAAACCTAGACTTAATATCTGACCTAAATGCAGTTCAACCTTCTCCATGAATGTAATCTTAAGTGGTCAATCTGAAATTTCCTAGTGAGTACCAATGACTTGTCATGTGGGCCCTCTCCACCCTCCCCAGGCCTAAAGGAAGCTGAGGCAATCTGTCAGACAAGACTAACTCCACCCAAAGGAACATAACCTTGCCTGAAACAATCCTTTCTTTTCTTTTGCTAATAACATTCTTGCCCTGCCCAGTTCTGCCTATAAAAGCCTTTCAGATTGTACAGCTTTTGGGACTTCTCTCTACCTGCTAGATGAAATGCTGTCTGATTCAGGGATTGCTTAACAAAGCCAATTAGATCTTCAAATTGACTCGATTGAATTTAATACCACTGAGATAGTTTTGACTCCTTTGATTACCCAAGGTCTTCATATTTTTCTTACATCTTTGGGTCTCATTGGTCAGTGACAGACAATCATAATATTAGAGTTATAAGGGACCTCAGACACCACTTACTATATGAATTACCTTAGAAGCTCTTTGTGGTTTTTGTTTGTGTGTGTGTGTGTGTGTGTGGTTTTGTTTTGTTTGTTTTTTGTTTTTGTTTTTATCAACAAAGCTTCACAGGCTCCACCTCCAGGAATCTGCTCCAATGGATCTGAATTCATTCAAATATTTGGGGATCACTGACCCAATCTACCACTTTTGTTTTGTTTATATTTTTTAGTAGAGAAAATAGAAACACAGATCCATGAGGGAATGTTTCCAAAGACACAGTGAGTTGAAGGCAAAGATGAGCTCTCAGATCAATGACCTCATGAAGGTAGAAAGGGTCCCTAGATCAAAGGTGCTCCTACCATAACTGGTACTACAGTCTAGGGCAGTGATGGCGAACCTTTTGAGCTCGGTGTGTCAGCATTTTGAAAAACCCTAACTTAACTCTGGTGCCGTGTTACATATAGAAATGTTTTGATATTTGCAACCATAGTAAAACAAAGACTTATATTTTTGATATTTATTTTATATATTTAAATGCCATTTAACAAAGACAAATCAACCAAAAAAATGAGTTCGCGTGTCACCTCTGACACGTGTGTCATAGGTTCGCCATCACTGGTCTAGGGTCTCATTTGTGAGAGTTGAATTAAAAAAAAAATCAGTAAGTGGAAAAACTATCGTGGCTTTATTAAGTTCTTTGTTTATTGGCCTTTGGGCAGGGTAAGACACAAAAGTAAAAGAAAATGGCATAGTGAGAAAAAAGACAGGATTTTAATTTACATCTCTTCTGTAAAGACCTGAGAATAGGTGGGTTTTTTTTTTTAATCTTTCTAAATTGGTAAGAGGACTGAACTCTTCAATGTATAAACATTAGTGGATGGAGGGTATCTGATAACCAACATTTCATATAAACTTCGATCCCGTAAGAAGGGAAGAGAGTTGCCAGGAACCCTGGTTTTTCTAGAGTCCGCAGGCTGGATTCCCTGTGACTGGCAGTTTAACTGTAATCTTATATGGGGTCATAGGATATTACTGCGCCCACCAATTCCCACGAGGGCTTGCTACATCATTGTTCAGGAGTTACTCAGCTTTTGTTACTGTACCAATAAAAGGATAAGGCTAAGCCGGAGTCTGACTCACAACAGAAGTCATAACAGGAGCACCAGGAATTGTGGATTAGTTCAATGAGTATTCTAGTTCAGCATCCAGCTGAGCTCAAACTTGAGGGAAAAATGCTTCCATGAGGCCCAGTGGCTGGCCTGCAGACCCAGTGGTTGGAGTAATCTTGTCTTCTGTCTGGAACACTGTCATTCTGGAAACAATTAGTTATAGTGACTAATAACAAGGACTTTACCCTGTTATGTCATCAATACTTAAAATAAGACCCAGATAAAAGTTTATGTCAGTTGTCAGTTCCTATGAAGTGAGTTCATATTCACTTCAAAACTCTGTAGTAAGACTGCTCTGATTCATTCCTAAGAAGACATGTTGCTTCAGAGGGAAAAGATAAATGTTTGTTTAAACCTAAATCACACCTGACTTTGCAACAATACTAAGTCACCCCTGCATTCCTTCACTCATTCACTCAGTCATGCTCAAATTACACCTCTGAATCCCTGACGGAAATCAACTGAGAGAAATAAACGTTTTTAACTGGCCAAAGAAAATTCCTCATGGCCCCTAAAATCAGAGAAAAGGGAAGGCGTGCAGGAAGGGTAGGAGAACTTGTGACAGCAATACGCAATGCATCTGAAAGAGTCACGCCCGGCAATTTACAACCTTCCTGTGAAGCTTGTCAGGAAGCACAAGACCATCAGCTGACCAGGGTTTGCTGCTTCTCTCTGCTCACTTCATTTAACCTGTCCAACAGCTACATTTTCTAGGTAGTATCAGAGCAGAAAGGTTTTCACACAGTGTTTCTAAGTGAAAAACACGATGAGAAAACTCTCTCCCCACTTCTACAACTTGCTTCAGACTTTAATAGCCCTTTACTAAAATCTTCAGAATTCTTTGGTCTGTTGCCTTTACACATCTCTAAATCAGTGACTATTTTTGTTTCCTAGTCAGTAATCCTAACTACTATAAATAAAGACTAGTAGTAAAATCATGTTCAGTTCATTTCTGTGAAGTAGTTCACTAGGGGAAAACAGACCCTAGTTTCCGTACTTATTTTCTTGGTAAGCAACTACAGCTTTATCTACAGCTCTTCCTTCCTTCCTCCCTCCCTCCCTCCCTCCCTTCCTTCCTTCCTTCCTTCCTTCCTTCCTCCCTCCCTCCCTCCCTCTTTCTCTCTCTTCTTTCTTTCTTTCTTTCTTTCTTTCTTTCTTTCTTTCTTTCTTTCTTTCTTTTCTATCTTTTTTCTTTCTTTCTTTCTTTCTTTCTTTCTTTCTTTCTTTCTTTCTTTCTTTTCTATCTTTCTTCTTTCTTTCTTTCTTTCTTTCTTTTTCTTTCTCCTCCTCCTCCTCCTCCTCCTCCTCCTCCTCCTCCTCCTTCTTTCTTTCTCTCTCTCTCTCTCTCTCTCTCTCTCTCTCTCTCTCTCTCTCTCTGTAGAATTAGTTCATCCAAATTGTAGAGAAGTTGGATATTTACATGAATTAATTCTTCTACTCCTTCCAGCCTGGTGATTCCAAAACAGTACAAAGAATCTCTTCTGAATCCCTTTTCAAGATATGAAACTTAAAGCACAGTTGACTCTGAAGTGCTTTGTTTCAGTTCCTCTAGTCTAAGTGTGTGTACGGTATACTTGCAAAGGCAAGGTTATGTCAGATTTCTCCTGCCATCGGAGAAACAATGATCATAGATAAGCTTGGCAAATACTCCCACAATCTTCTTATACACAGCCCTGTATATGTATCTAGTTTGTTGGGAAAGTTTTAAAAATCAAGTTATTAGCAGCTTTGCAAGTTGACATTTTTAAGAAAGAAGACTAGAAGCGATTATTTGAACACTGCACAATATACCTAGTATCAGATTTCAGAGTTATGAGATCTGAATTGTTTTAGCAAGAAATTTTTTATTGACAAACCATTTAAGATGTCTCATCAAACTCCTTAGGTTTTTGTTCATTGTTATTTTGTGAACAAAATTGAACCCCCATAGCTGTCATTCTAGAGAATAATGAGGATGGAAGTAAAGATACAGAGGACAAATTTCTTTCCTGAATTGTTTCATTCCACATAAACCATAACTGGGAAGATTAAAATGTCTCCTCCTGCACTGAACTGTGTCAGTTTTACACTGCGGCTGACTACTAGCTATCCAACACAACTCCGCTGTATTTGTGGAATCTTTCTCATCAACTCTAAATAATTGGAAAATCATTAGGGGGTGTTGGTGGAAACAAACTATAGTTAACCCCTGAATAACGCAGATGCAATAAAAAATCTGCATATAACTTAAGTCAGTCTGCCACTTGCAGAATGCCCACCGTGAACTGAAAATATTGATTTAAGATACCTAAGAGCAAAGAAGGGGTTGCAAGTCATACCTAACTGCCACCTGACTTGGACAAACAGATAACTCGTGAGCACTTTGGAGCCCGATCCTTACAGGGCAAGCTCCTGTCAATAATTCACTCTACCCTTGAGACTGGCCCAAGTCCTAAATAAATCCAGGAAACCAAATACAATACTGCACATAAATACGGTTTCAAGATTGTAGAAAAGGGAACAGAAAGTGGATGAGGTCTACAAAGTCAACTGTTCTGTCTGGAGATGAATTCCAATTAATTGACAAGTATATGTCATCACTGTAGAGAATTCTAAAGAAAAATACAACACTCAGCATCAGAGAAGTAAATCTAACGAATTAAAAAAGGGAAAGAAGATAGTGGATATGAACATGTTTTATTAAGTTTAAAGTGTTGTTTAAATGAAAATTGTTAAAATCCACCAAAGAATAGTAAGTTTACTGAAAATGAGAAATTAAGTACATACCCAAAACTTGAAGTTTTGTTTAAGTAACTGGGATGGCCCTGCATATTCTTATGGGGATGCTACCTCCTTCCCTGAATATATATTTGGGAAATCTAGAACTGTGCGAATAAAAGAAATAGGAAATACAAAAGGTCCTGATGCTACATCTCCAAATCTCTGAAGAGGAAAAGTTATTTAAATCATCTGAACCAACTACATAGCTTAGCAGGTGAGAGTGAGACCCACAAAAGCTGGGGGATTCACCCAATATTACAAGGATCTTGGGCAGCAGAGCTGGGGATCAAGTGTAATCAGAACAGGGTTCAAGATCCAGATAAAATGAATGCTAATCCATTACGTTTCCTTTCACTAAGCTGTCCTTTCTTGATAAGAAACAGATACAAATAGACAGTATAAAAGTGAAGTTCTTATCTAGCACTCAAATGTATTTTCCTAATGTACCACATTATTCATTACCTTTTCCCTCTACATATTTATCTCTTTGAGTGGACAGCATGTGACCCAATACCCATAAAATGATTTCCACACTTCTCCCTAACTCTCTAACCTACTGGGTTCTTATACTGGAGTGGACTATATACCATTTTATTAAATTTCTACTAAAGAAAGACAAAGATTTTTATATGACAGAAACTATATCCTGAAAATACATTTTAAACCAATCAATAAGTATATGTATGGCTTTCCTTACTATCGATCTACATTATATTTTGGAATGAATGTAATTCTCAAAGGATTTCTTTCCTTTTCATTGATAGGGCAATAAAATTCTTTACAAAGAATGCTTTCATTAATAGCTCCTAATAAAATTAATGAATTCTTCTAAAATGAATGAAATAATCAGCCTAAAAAAATATAGCAAGTATGTTACTCTATTTAGCTAAGCGCCATTATTAAAATAGTTCATTATAATACCATCTTGGTACACAGTGAATTAAATTAAAACTTTGCTTAGGTTTTGAAATAGAATTAAAATCTCAAACCTGCTGTTGAGTTCCGTGTGATCAGTGCCCCTTCCTACCCTGGCACGTTTTCGAATCTTTGTGCAGAAAAGTGTCTTGCAAGTCCTCCCAGCACCAGAAACAGCATCACTCACGTAACTGGCTGAATCCTGCCGGCCAGGGGGCCGGTTTGTGGTCTTCGCTGTGCCGCCACACATCTCCTGAGCAGTTCAACCTCCTTCCGGTTTATCCTGACTATCAACATGGACTTGGATACAAATGTTGAAGAGCCTTTGTTGTTTGAGGGATATTCCGAAGTGACTAGCTACTCTAAATGATCACTGCACTCCCTATACAGTAGGTGAGACAAGCTACTTGGCAGCAGCCTACAAATTCCTCTTTCGAAAGTTTTTTTTTTAAGGAAAAAAAAAAAAAGGAACATTCATTTGTTACGTAAATTAAGCCCACCAATGATTTAGGAAGTCAGATGCATCCATCACGTTATAAAACATGCTCTCAGCAAACTCATTATCAACAGACAAGTCCAATTCCCACTTCCTACTTTTGTTCCTAAGCTTGTGCTCCTGTTAGCAGAAGAAAAGTCCTCAACAGGTTCAGCAGCCTGGACTGACCCACTCCATCTGTGCTCCTCGGTTGGAGATTATGCGGTAGTGAAGTATTCAGTCACAAGACCTATTCATATGGCTCTGGGCAAATGCAGTGGCTTGCCTTCAGCTGCAAGGTTGTTCTGACATTGGCCACATCACCCTCTTAATGGCTCTCATGTGAGCAAGCATCAGCTGACAGGTCTTACTCTGCAACCTTGCAAAACTCTGCCCATGGCAAGTGAAAGAGATGGTTACCCACACAGACAAATGTAAGGCTTAATGTACAGGAGATGGTTTAGGGCTGGCAGAGTAGGGACACATCCTTGCTTTAATACCAAATACATACTGTAAACTAATATATAGTAATAAGTGGGAAGCCATAAACCCTCAAAACTCTTGCACTGAGTTCTTGATTCCTGAGTATATTTATGTTGAGAAAGTCCTGACTACCAGAACCAAGAACAAAAGCTTTTCAAATTTAACTTCTGACACTAACATTCCTCATCTGTAAATTGAGAATAATGTTATAAAATATGATTTTTCTACACTACTGTGAGTTCAAGGAAAAAATTAATTTTCTTTGAGAAGTAAAGCATAGGCCCCTAAAAATACAGGTCAAATCTTGATACTAAATAAATAACTAAAGGATTGTCCCAATTCCTTTCCCTCTTCCTCATCCTTGATTTTGGCTGAAGAAAATATTAACAGAGTCCTAATATCTGATGAACACTTGCCTGAGTCTTTAGTTTCAGAAGGTTTTAAATGCATCTTTACACATGGCAGCCGTATTTCACTTCACAAGTGGAAGAAAAATCTCATGATAGTGTGGTAGAGGTCTCTACTACCTTAAGACTTTATTATGTACGTGACCCTGAAGTCTTTCTATAACAAACCCCCAAAAGATCTTAAATACATCCTCCTCTGAGAAACAAAGATTACAACACACCTACAACAGCAACTGGACTGCTCTGTGGAACATGCTAAATGGATAGTGCTAAGATAAAACTACATTAGGAGAAAATGGGTTCATTTTTCCAGAAAGGAGAACACATTTTAAACTTAAAGTTTAACTGTATGGCCAGAGTGTGATCATGGGTTCTTCTCCCCCCCCCCCCCCCTTGAACTGTCTTTAAAATCACTTTGTCTTTTTTAACAGAGAATCAGAAGATCACTTATGCAAATGCTCTAACTTTTCCACTTCAGGTCGGGGCAGCTCACTGAGCAAAGGCTGAAAGTAAAGCCTTTCACCATCACCAGTGAAGCCCCAAGTCAGCATCTTCAATTCAGCTAGGGTGTACCTCATCTAGAAGCACAGGAGAAATAAAAGTATAGTTCACTGTTGATGGGGTGGGGGTCTTTAAAGATGCCACTAACTGAATTTTATAAAATATGTAGAGGAAACACTGGGGAACAACATCCCACATTTTATAAGACTGAATTTTCACTTAAAAACTTTAATCTCTAAAAGATATTTATCGAGGACTTGATGAAATGCCATGAAACCCTCTTTTAAAATACGTGCTCTGCATATACATTTACCTAGTAGTTAGCCACAAGCTTTTCAATAATTCTGATACTTTATATTTTACAAAGGCTTCAAAACTGTTATAAAAATACAAATTTTATCCCCTATCCAGATGATGCAAACATTTTAAATGATCAGAATCATAGGAGTGGAAAATGACAACATGGTTACAAAGGGTGTTTGGATGAAATAAAGATCAAACTGCACTGGGGAAAAAGTCCCTTAAACAGAAACCAAATGGCACAGAAAACCCGAAACCTCTTCTGTGTGTTTCCTTCACTCAGTCAGCCATCTTTACCTAAACACTTACTATGTGCCAGTCACTGTTTCTCCCGAAACTCAGCACACCTTTTAGCCACCATTTCCTTGGTAGAGTAAGGCTATAACTTCAGCATCTTTATAAACATGAATTGCTGGCCTTCTCCCCAGGGTTTCTAATTCAACACTTCTGGGGTGGAAGCTGAGGATTTACATTTCTAAGTTCCCCCAAAGCTGTTGCTGCTGGCCTGGGAACCACACTGGACAACCACTTCCTCAGTCACAATTCCATCTTCCCCAGGAAGCCTTCCTGGGCTGGAAGAACATCTTCTCTCTTGGATTCCTCTATAATTTTAAGCCACACTTTCAACACAACACACAACTGCTTTGCAAAAGAGTAGTGTACATGTCTTTCGATCCTAACTAGATCATAAATTCTTTGAGTATCAAAACTGGGTCTTGACATTCCTCTTGTACCTCCTACACATGGGAGATGCCCAATAGACAACTTTCTGATTGGTTTAATGCCACTGACTATTTACATTAAAATTATGACCTGCATCGATTGCAAACAAATAGTGTGCTTCTTTGTACATAAACTCTGCCAGGAGGGTGTTTGTGCTCAAACACACACTTTCTCTTTCTCTCATTTATTATGCGGGGGGAAAGAGTTTTGGGAATTATTTTAAGCTGGTTATTTGGCTATTTTTAAGAATAAAAAGCTTCTTAAAGGATTCAGATAGAAACCCTGCTTAAAGGAAGGGAGCATCACATTAACATATTATGAATTAAGGGTGGCAGACAGGGAACAACCTAGCAAAGTCTATTAGACTCCCCTCTGTCCTACTGTTTCTGGGTGGCTGACAAGAATTTGTTTACTCAATGCTTTGTGTGTTTTTTCAATCCTCACCTGAGGATATGTTTTTATTGATTTTTAGAGAGAAGGAGAGGGAGATGGGGGGAGGGAAGAAGAGGAGGTGGGAGGGGGAGGGGGAGGGGGGGGAGAGGGGGAGAGGGAGAGGGAGAGGGAGAGGGAGAGGGAGAGAGAGAGAGAGAGAGAGAGAGAGAGAGAGAGAGAGAGAGAGAGATGGAGAGAGAGAGACTGACATCAGTTGCCTCTTGCACCTGCCCCGACAGACAGGGGATCGAACCCACAACCTAGGTATGTGCCCTGACCGGTATGAGAACCCACAACCTGTTGGTGTTCAGGACAATGCTCCAACTGAGCCACCTGGCCAGGGCTGTTTGCCCAATGTTTTGCTGTGTCTCATCTACCTGTGAATTACCTACCTTCTCTTTCTTCTTAGCTCAAGATTGCATATAAGCCTTAATTGCCTGATTTACCTTCCGCCCTATATTCTTACAGAACCCATGTATGTATGTACATACATAATAAGTTTGGTTCTTTTCTCTTATTAATATGTCTCATGTCAATTTAATTATTAGACCAACCAGAAAAACTATAAATAAAAATGGGGGGAAACTTTTCCCTCCCCCACAACTATAGCCAAAGTTCCTTTAGACATTTTAACAATTTATGTTCACTCCGATTGATGTGACGCATGTTATCTTAACAGAAAGAACTTTTAAAAAGTGAAAATGCCATTTCCCCTGTTCCTCCCCTTAATAACCCCTAATTTCAGTTCAAAATCTGATAAGATGTAATAAAGTAGTGATGCAATCAAAACCACAACCATTATACACTATATGGTTCCAAATTTCCTTATATTTAAGTAGGAGTCTTAACTTTTCTTCAATAAATGAAAAAAAAAGTAATAATTGTATCATCACAACCATTCCTCTGGGATATTACAACAGCTCATAGAATACCTAAGAGAAAGGTATGTTTAGACCTTTGGTGCCCGAAATTCTGTTCTCTACCTCAATCCAATCTCCCTTTTTCACAATCTTCTCTTTCCCCAAATGGAGTCATACTCTTAAATAGGTACTTATGCTATTGCTCATTAGCATGCTGGATACCCTGCTCTTAAATATTAAATAATATACACATTAAAACTGATCATCAGTCCTATCTATAACCCCACCGATGGTAAAGTTCTCTATTTCCTTCACACAGCTCAGCCACCTTACACAAGTAGACACGCATCTGCCTCAGTGACTGGACTGGCATACTCCCCCAGCAGTTCAACATGTCGACTAAACTGCTGCTGCCACCAGATACTTTCACAACACAGATGAACTTTACCCAATGTTGGAAGGGAGGATCAGAGAAGTGTGGAAGTAGCTGGCATCCCTGTGATCTGTGTCAGAAAGGGGGACTACTGGTTCAACTTTTTCAGCTGTATTTGCACTGCTTCCAATCTCACAGTCCAGGTACTGAGTGGTCCCAGAGAAGAACGTTAAGTTTATAAAATAGCCTAAGTATAATTTAGACCATCCCAAGCAAAAAGCTGGGACTCAAGATGCCAGTCTAGTCTCTTTTGCCCATGGCCAAAATCTCTAATCAATGAGAACACTGTTTCCTGTTGTGCCCAGACTCCTTCCAGATCCTTCCAATGCAGTGTTCCAGGGACCCACCTCCAATCCAAAATAGTTGGCATCTGAGAAAAAAAATCTATTCCCCTCACTGATTCAGAGTAGGGAAAATTAAAGGAAAAAAAGTTTCAAGGTAAGTATTCATGCAATTCTGCATTCGCTTAACTTCACACTCTTCAGCTGATAAATAACAGTAATCACTATATGTGATGAAAAACTAACTCAAAAGCCACAACTGAAAGAAATGGGTTTGAAGTGAGAAAAAAAAAACAAAGGTTTAATATAGTTCCCCCCAAAGCCCAGTCTAATTATCCCTATCTAATGAATCTTTCTATAAAGAATATTTATCTGCCTATTCACATTACCTTAGTGAGAAAAAAAGGAAAAATAAACGGAGGAGAGGCCTTGGCAGTTCATGAGCTTTAGCTGCCACAGATGACCCTCCTCTTATTGGGGTACGGTAGTCACCTCTTATCTATGGGGGATAAAATAGAATAATTATAAAAATATACTCTAATAAAAGTTGTGTGGATGTGGTCTCTCTCACAATATCTTATTGTGCTGTACTCACCTTTCTTCTTGTGATGATGTGAGATGACAGAGTACCTATGTGATTAGGTGATGTGAGGTGAATGACGCTGACATTGTGGCACAGCGATAGGCTGCTACTGACCTGATGATATTCCAGAGGAGGATCACTGAGCCGTGACAATGTTATGTCTTCCACCTACAAATGTAATGCCTTTTCCCTCTTAACTAAGTATTCATCACCCACTGAAGCTGTAACTTTCACAGTTTGAGGTGTGACAGCGAAACTAGCACAAATTCCTTTCTTCTTCACAATTTCACAGAAGATTCATTCTTACCGTATATCTTACCAACTTAAACATGAGTTTTTTTCTTCCCATATTAAGTTGAGAACTTTCCCCTTTTCACTTAAAGAAAGCACTTTACAGCTTCTCTTTGGCATATCTGAACTGCCAGTACCACTTTTCTTGTGCTTTGGGGCCATTATTAAGTAAAATAATAGTTACTCTACCACAACAGGAGATCTGATAAGTGAGATGCTACTAGGTGACTAACAGTCGGGGAGTGTGTCTAGCCTGGAGACACAGACAAAAGGATGCTTCACTTCCGAGGTGGGATGGAGTGGATGGTACCAGATTTCATCATGCTACTAAGAACAGAGCGCAATTTAACTTATTTATTTATTGTTTCTGGAATTTTCCATTTAATATGTTGAGACTTCCAATGACCATGGGTAACTGAAACCATGGAAAGCAAAACCATGAATAAGGGGAGGACTACTGTAATTTCCTTTCTTCCATAATGCATTTTCCATACACCCATGAACAGCTGATCATAGCCTTTCTACCAGTGATTTTCAAAGCATAATCTCCAGAAGGCAACACAAAAGGGTTATGGGATGCTGGTAAACTACTGTTTCATGATCTAGGCACTGGTGCTATGAATACGCAGCAAGCAAAATATGTACACTTTTCTGTCCACATATTATAGTTCAATACAGAGTTTTATAAAAAAGCGCTCATGGACCAAGAGCAAATGGACAAAGGTAAGGGGATGAGAAAGCTTTCTTAAAGCAGTGTGATTTAGGGAAATTGGCTTTGGAGAAAGATCCAGGATTAAAATCAAGTCTATCAGCCCTGGCCGGTGTGGTTTAGTTGATTGGAGCATCATCCCATGCACCAGAAGGCTGTGGGTTGTGCAAATACCTAGGTTGTGGGTTCAATCCCTGGTCGGGGTGTGTACAGAAGGCAACCAATCAATGTTCTCTTTCACATCAATGTTTCTCTCTCCCCCGCTTCCCTCTCTTTAAAATCAGTAAGCATAGCCTCAGGTGAGGATTTTAAAAAAAAAAAAAAAAAAGATCAAGTCTGTCAATACTTGGCTGTTTTCAGAAACATGAACATGAAGAGCTCCAAATACCTAGGTAGTGTCCCAGCCTCATAATGCCAGTTCAGTGTGCAATCAGAAAATAACATACTTGCCCTAATGCCCTCTGAACTCATCTGACAAGCTCGGCACTTGGGAAATTTGGCAATAGGTGCAAACTCAGGCATACAAAGTAGATAATAACTAGCTAGATTTATCAACTGTTTATTCTTCATGCCAGGCATTGTTCTAAGTGTTTCATTTAATCACTGGAAGTTGGTAGCACTAGTATCTTCTTTTAACAGATGAGGGGAATGCAGCACAGAAAGGTTAGGGAACTGGTCCAAATAATGTAGTTTGTCAATGTCAATGGCAGAGCCAAGCCTTCTGTCCAGGCACACACACTCCCCTCCCCCCCGCCCCACCCCCCGCCGCTCATGACTCAACCACACCATTCACCCTCACCTGCTATGCCGGGAGGTGCACATCTGCGCCTGCCATTCTGAGGGCTGATTTGGGAAGAGGTTAAAGAGGAGGCAGCTGGATATCACTGACTGATAAATTAAGTCAAATTCTTTCTCTGACGTCTCAAACCCTGGGCCACCTACAATGTTTAGATTCTCACTCATTCAGTCCTCTGTGAGGACAAGGCCCCAGTCACATGCACTGTGGGTGACTAAGGCTCTTGTTGGACACCTTGCCATGAACCCTGCCCCGCTCTCTGGTAAACAGTTGCTGTGCAGGAGCCAAGCACAGCAGCCACCCCACGGGATGCCTGCTCTGCCCTCTTCTCTTGACTGTGCCCAGCCCAGCACTGTAGCTAAGGGACAAACTCCTACACAGAGTGATTTTTTGATCCATACAAATCTAGCTTAAATATATAATAAAACCAACCAGTACTGCTGATTTGACATAAGTAAGGAACTGCCTGGGAGATAATTTGACTTTCATATTGAGATAAAAGTTACATGAAAATTCAGGATAATCTATCTGTAGTTCCTAATTATAATCCAGATGATTTTCCACTCCCATAGGCCTATGGTTTAAAGAAAACAGCATTTAGCACCCGGCACAGAAAGGGTACTAAAACACTGAAAGAAATAATGAATGAGTGGCATGTTTACATGAAATCTGTGAAACACAGAAAATTTCTTATGTTCTAAAGTTAAATCAAAAGGATACAGAATTATGCATGCACTGTGGTAACAAGTGTACTTTTAAAAAACCCAACATGGAAAAAAGAATGTTTTTCTGTTTAGTCTTCTCTATTTTCCATTTTTCAATAGTAGGTATATATTATTTACAAACAATGAGTGAAACTACTTTTTTTTTTTTAAGTCCTTGCTGCCATACCAGAAGTGTTCATTTGATTTCTTTATTCTATAACAATTCTGCAGGCTTTATTGTAAGGGAATTGTCAGAGTCAAAACAATTTCCGCTGAAAAGCAAAGCAAAGCTCCATGCTTTAAGTGCAATGCTACTCACACCGTTTTTCCTTCAACATAATTGCTATCATTAATATTAATATAAGCCGGAAGAAGTATATACCTGCAACTATATACTAATTTAAAATCTCTAAAAGCAAAACTCCTCAATTTCCCTTTATTTGGATACTTAATTTAGTACCTAGCAGCAATACAAAACACATAACAATGAGAGGATTAAGCTACATACATTACACTTTTATTGAAAAAGTGCTTTTCAAAGGCTATCTAACCAAGTACCAACAGGCTGACAATGGAGATAAGGAAAAGAAAGATGAGCGTCCAGGAGATCCCCAATGTAATAAATGAAACAGTGGCCTTGAGGAGGCGAGTTACAATGAAAGTGTAGCTGTAACTATCTCATCTCTAACCTTTAACAAGAAAAAGAGGCAGCCAGGCCAGGCCTGCTAAGTCAAGGTCCGTAAAGGCTCCACAGTGTAACTCTCCACCCATAAGAAGGGGCACTGCTTATCTTTCTGTGTCAGTATAATGATTCACCCTTTCTGAAACCAGCTAGATAACCAGAAATTTAGATTTAAAAAACTTTATCACTTATTCTTTAAGGTCTAAGATCAGACCTCAGTCTGCAGTACTTTTTCCCTGTGCATGATTTTTACAACCCATCCCCATGTTTCACTGAAATTAAAAACAAGCACACCATTATTTTCAAGACTTCCACAAGTTAGAAACATATTAGTGACAAAATATTACACAACTTTTAAAGTTTAACTCTGATTTCAAGCCAGGCTGTCACTAGCATTTGGACCCTAGCAAAAGTATCTATAGTCCAGATCCGCTTAAGGAGTTGGAAGCTGAGCTATTGGGTTGGGGCCATCATCTCTGGAATCATTCACTGGTCTCCCATTCTCTACCAAACATGTGATCAGAGCACACACAGTTACAAAGTAAAGTAGAAGTTGCCTTGAAGAGCTGTTGCAGAAATTCCTGTTCAACGCACTTGCTCACGCTACCTATCTGACCGAGAATAGCTCTGCAGTACTGCCAGTTTTCGGTGCTCCCACTCTCCCCATCAAAATTGCCATTATTCCTACCAAAACTATAATTTGTGAGAAGCATGTATCAAAAAATAGCAGTGGGGAACTCTCAGCTATCTCCGTCTCCCTTCCATTTGGATGTAGAGCTACAACATCATTAAACTTTTCTGTTGATGCTTTGAAACTATGCAGCCTACATTACTCAAGTGCAATGCAGAGCTGTCAGGCAAAGTCACATGCTGAGTTGCTGTCAGTATTCAGACACAGCAGCTCACATGCCCAAGCCACAACTGAAGCTTTAGCTCCCTTAGCTGAGCATTGAGACCCTCTGCAATAAGCCTACTCATTGCTCTGCACCGTGCTCCATTCAGGTAAACTACACACCTGTGTCCCATGTCCCACCTCGTCTCTGAGTCTTCCTTCAGAAAGTTTTGTTGTCAAAAGGCCTTTCTCTCCCTCTCTTTCTTACACGTATAACAGTCTTAAAAACATAATGTTTAAGCATTTATAATTTTTTAACATTTATAACATGGGGATACAACTATTTATCCCAGAGGAATAAATGATTCAATCAACTTAGTGTAAATGGCATCACACAAACAATAGCTGTTGTTATTGAAACTGTTATAGCCATTGGGATGATTTTAGAACTACTGGGAGTTATTTATTAATCCATTCTGTAATTAAATAAGCAAACAAAATAAAAAGCATTTGACTCTTATACAATTTATAAAGATATCTCATTGGATTTGCAGAATAATTTACAAACCTGTCTTAAAACATGCTATCTAAAGACTTAGGACTTCATCCTTTCAAATGTTTGATGTGCCAAGAACAGCTCTGCAGTACTGCATTTTCGGTGCTCCCACTCTCCCCAGGCTATACCAGTGTCTTAAACCCTGCAATGGTCACAGTGTAGGGATGCTGAAGGAAAGAAAAACGCAATTAGTGTGCTGACAGTGTCAGGGCAGATGTGGTGATGGTGTAACAGGACTGTCATTACTGGGAGGGTGGGAGAGGAAGGAGAGGCTCTTACTAGAAGTACCCAAAGTACTAAGGTCGTCTCTTTGCTCACCACTAGTGATATGAGAGCTGAAGAAAGGGAAGAAGTTTTATCTGCAGCACGCACGTCGCGCTCCTGGCTCCCTCTTGACCCCCTGCCCATGGAGATAAGGCAGCCTACATCACAACTTCCACTGCTGCCTCCCTTGTCCAAGCCCCAGATTTGGCCAAGACTCTCGCAGTAGCCTTCTTACCAGTATCCCACTCATTCCTGGCCTGCTACAAATCCATTCAAAGGAAAAGGCAAGGTACACAGAAGAATCAAGTTATGAGAGTTAACAGAGGTTAGGTTAAAAGGTAAGTTAGTGGTGACAGAAGATGCTCCTCTTCTGTTCTCCTTCAGTATGGGTTTGACAGGCAACAATAGTGACACTACCAAAATATAGCTAACATTAAAAGCTTCTCCTATAATATGTCTACCACTGGCCAATTAAGTGAGAAAGATTCTTAATGTGCTTTAAGAGGTCTAAGCTACAAAGACTGAGAAAGCTGCTTGGGAGTGGATAGAAATTAATTTATGAGAAGAGAAAGCAGGGAAATGAGAGGCTGGGAAAAGGATCTTCAGCTCTGAATCAGCAGACTCTCATTTCTCTGAGTCAGTTCCTCATGACAAGGCTTAGTACTAGGAACTCAGGACAAGCCAGCAACCAGACAAGCAGTCACCATCAGCAGTGTCTCTGCTGCGAGAGGGTGTCATACAAGGGAAAAGAACCCTGTATAGAAGGCAAGAAGATCTCTATTCTGGCCCAGTTATTCACTAGCCACATGCCTCTGGGGAAGACACTCAGCTCTCCCGAGCCTATTTCCTCAGCTGCAAATAAATGGGCGATAATGATACTTACTCCACCCATCTTACTGGGTGTTAAAAATATAAGTGTTAAAAATGTAAAAGTCCCTCTGAAAAACTGTACAACTTTAGGCAAATGTGGTGTATGTTGTTTTTTTAAATATGCACGCATCCAAAAGTACTCCCTGTCCTGTTTGAGTTGCTCAGCTCATAGTCGGCTGCATTGTATTTACACAACATAAAGCCAAGATAAATAACTTTGGCCACAGTGACATCTGGCAAATGATAATTCTATCCAAGAAAGTCAACTCCCTACCCCCCACCCCAAAACATGGCCAATTCTCTGGAAGCTCCAGGCAATTAAACCCTCTAAATTACTCATTGCAAAGTCCCTTGCGAACAATAAACTCTAGAACAAATTAGTGCAACAGCTAGAAAATTATATCTACAAACTAATTAGTTTTCAAATTAACATAAGGCATTCTTTCTTCCACTGATAAATTACTTTTCCACCTCCTATGTAGCTTCAATCACAACAGTTTCCCATCCTAAAATACCCTTCATTTAATTCTCCAAGTCAAATCCTCTTAAGTTGTTTTAGGACCCAAACCACGGGCAGCAAACCTGTAAAAACTCCTCACAATGACCCCTTTCCAAAGATGTTTCAACATTTATCTATAATGGGAAGGCAGAACAGACTCTCTATATACAATGCTTCAGAAGATTCTCTATTTGTTTATTATAGCTAGAATCTCTCCAACAGCCATGGTTCAACTTTCCCACTTTGGCTACACCTGTGTCTTACACACTGCAATGGTCCCAGGGTAGGGAAGAAGGGCTGCAAGCCATGCACAATTCCCAGAAAAGAACACACAGGGAAGCGGTGTTGATTCACAGTAACCTCGAACCTGCATCTTGTAATAACAATTTTCAGACTGTAATGCTTTAGCTACTTTTGTAAGGTATTATTCTCTCCTAGCAGTTCATCACATACATCAGAGTGTTAGAATATCCCTAGAGAACTTCCACACCAGATCATGAACTTCCTGAGGGCATGGACACTACATCTTTAATTTCTTTTGTGTTTTCCTTGTGTAGCTAAGCTAACACTGAGCAGAGTGAAGGCATTTAGTAAATGGTTCTTAAGTTAGAAGTGACCTCTTTTCTCTCATATTTACTAAGGCTGCCTCACAAATAGCTGTTCACCTAAGTTCTGGAAATAGTCACTCATAACCTCATTATACCTTGGCTGGAGGTGACATAGATTCAAATGGTTCTCTGAAAAATAATTACACATTTAAAAATCTGACTGTGTTTAATTAATCCAAAACACAAGCTAACACTAACCTTGATATCAATTATTAAAGGGATTCAGTTATATTTCATCCAGTAGAACTGTTGTGACCATTGACTTGATTTTATTTATTACAGAAGGATTTCCAAAGAAAAAGAACAAACTTTTTAGGGAAAAGTTTTCTTAGCAGAGACACTTTTTACTATTAGTGACAGTATTCTACTTATTTAAAAGAACTACATTCAGGTACACTAGCAACTTCAGTGACATTACAAATACAACTGGACCTAGCAATTTGGTTTTTAGTAGTAGTAACATCTAATAGTCATTTTCAAAGTATACCCTGGAAACTCAAAGGGAGCAATGAAATACTATCCAACAGAAATATATTATGAGCTCTGTATATAAAATTTAAATTTTTCTAGTATTCAAAATTTTTAAAAAGAAAAAAGAAACAAGTGAAATGAATTTTTATAATTTATTTAACCCATCATATAGGGGTGAGCAAAAGTAGGTTTACAATTGTTCATATAGAAAATCCCATATAATAAAAGGCTAATATGCAAATCGATTGAACAGTGGAATGACTGGTTGCTATGACTCGCACTGACCACCGCTCAGCCAGAAACTGGGCTCAGGTGGCGGGAGACTCCTACCGCTGCAGCAGCACTAAGGATGTCTGGCATCCCCCAAGGGCTCCTGGACTGCGAGAGGGCGCAGGCCAGGCTGAGGGACCCCCTCCCCTCGCACATGCACGAATTTCATGCACCTGGCCTCTAGTAATACAATAATAAACTCTGTTTCATGTACTCACAACTGTAAACCTACTTTTGTCCATCACTGTATATAAAATCTTATTTCAACATGTAACCAACATAAAAATTATTAATGAAATATTCTAATTCATTTTTTTTCATACTGGCTTTAAAACCCAGTGTGAATTTCACACTTAGAGAACATCTCAATTCAGACCAGCCACATATCAGGTGTTCACCAGCCACATGTGGCTAGTGGCTATCGAATTCAGTAGTATAGCTCTAGAAAACTCTTAAGAATTACAGTAGTAGTGTACATGTGTGATTTGCCTCTCCTTCATTTCCAAACCCTATCAAAACAACTAATGAGAAAAGACACAAAATCTAATCCGGTGGCTAGTGGAAAAGTTTGGGAGGCTAGAATCAAAGTGTCCAGAGAGGTGTGAGTGGAACCTTTAAGAGAGTCAAGAGGAAGCTGGCTATCTAACCAACCACCACACAAACAGAACCGAGAGGGATCATTACCTCTATTTACCAAACCATAAGTATGCACATCCGCCAGTCTCAAATGCCATAATAATGAAAATCACATGACAAGGGAACTGAAAATTGAAGAATTATAGGCACCAAGAGATAACAAAGAAAATTCTGGAAGCATAACATCAATCTAGCTCTCGGTAGAAGAAAAAGCATCTCATGACACTTAGTCAACACTTTGGAGCAACTCCTCTCTTCCCCTCCTACCTCTAAATTTAATCAGTAAACAATCTTGTTGATTTTTTCTCCATGTCCTTCCCATGGTACAAAGAGGGTGTACACCATAAAGTTCAATGTGTTCTCTGCAGTGAAGAACCTTGTCACTCATTTGATACTTCGCTTAGGCCTCTTATACCCACTTTTACACCTGGACTTTAAAAATTCCTGGATCATGTCTCAGGGCTCTTGGAATCTCTGGAAACAAGCACACAGCTGCACTCAGTGGGCACTGAAATTGTCTTTGTTAGCTCTCTGGGCCCTTTGATCTATCACTACATTGTCCCTCAGAGCTCAACGCTCCTATGAACGATGATCCAATAACCAACTATGTGTTGTTCTGCCTTCTTTCACAGCCTTCATTTCTACTCTCCCATTTTCTAGTATGACTTTAACTACAACCTCTTATCCTTACAGCTGCCTTATTCCCTCCAAGCCTGACCTCTGACTTTATATAACCTTCCAGTGTCTTCCTGTATCAAACCCATGCTGACTTTACTTCTTTGGCTTTCAAGCCCTACAAAGTCATCACTTTCATTCCCCACCACATCAGTCATTCAGCTGGAACAGCCCTCAAAACTCATTCTCGCATCAGTTGACCATTTACCTTGTCTACTCTAAGGCTGCTGAGCAGGCACAGCACTTCTACTGTACAAGTGATTCTCGTTATTCACAGCACTTATGTTCTATAAATCTCTGAGAAAACTAAATTAGTTAATGACGAACCATTGCTACTAAAGGAAATAAACAATTAGGTTCCTACAAGGGTCTGGCCACAGCATTTTCATCAACTGATTCATACTGAACCATGTTTTATGTGTGTTTCTGTTTAAAGACACTTTATTTAATATATATTGATTGTTGCTTCAAAACATCAAAATCTCAGCCAACAACACTATAACTCATGCCTGAGCAGAGCTTATCTAACATATTTTCTTCCTAAGGGACATCATAGACTTCTTGCCTTAGACAGCACCCCAGCACTATGCTTGGGGGCCATTTTAAATGGCAACATCACCAATAAAAAGCACAAAAATGAAAAAAAAAATGACCACCTCAACACTAAATAGACCATGAAAAGGACTCTGTGTGCAACATGAGAGCTGATATAAGAAAGCAGAGTGCTGCCTTGTTTGACCTTAGCAGGGAATGTGAACATCGGATGACTTCCATATTTTGCCCATCTGCCCATGTTCCTGAATGGCCACAAAAGCATGACAAGCATCGACTTGGGGTTAGAAACAAATTTTAAGTGAGTAGGCGAATTTAAAAACATGGAATTCATGAATAATGAGGATTAACTGTACTTAGTATCTGATACGGTTTTTTGTGACCATTTCCTCTACTAAACCATAAGCCCCCTGAAAATAGGTCAGGTCTTAATCCTCCATTTGTTTCCAGAAACTAGCATACCAGTAGTGCTTGGCATACAGAAGACACTCAATAAATGTTTGTTAACCAGAACCTATCCACATTCACCTTTGCCTCCTTCTATAGGAAAAAGTTTTGCTTCCCCTAGTCTAAGAAGAAGACTAGATCGATCCTGACCTCTGGGTCTCAGTGTCCCTCCCCTGCTCAGGGACACTGCTCCATCAGCTGCCCCACCATCTCTTCCTTTTATCTACTTTCAACCCTTCTATACTTGACACATATTGAACTCAACATTACTGATTTATATTACCCTCATTTTTTATTCTATACAACGCAGAGAACTTGTGGGGAATGAAACACATAGGGTCATTACTGACAGTCCACAGAGGCAGGGAGTCATTACACTCTGTAAGTCTATGGAAAACAATGACGTTCCAAGAGAGAATTTCCTGTATTTTAACAGTGGCCAGTTGTAACTCGTAAAATTCCTAGTATCACAAACATATGAACACAAAAACTCCTAAGGATTCTCAATCCAGAATGAACATCTAAAGCCTAGTGTATCTGTGGCCACTAAAAATAAAAATGATGTATAAGAAGGGACTGGAAGCAATACTGCCTGAGAGTATTCCTATCACAAATACACCTTGTCATTTATTTCTGCCCCTTCCTCCACCCACCTCTCACCTTGAACTCTGTCCATTCCACCGAATTAGGGTTCTGGAATACTAGTGAACAACTTCTAATTAAAAAAACACACCTGGTCTTTATATTTAGAAAAACATCTATAGTTAAATGGAAAGATGTTAAGAATTTAAAAATCATGAGCTCAAATATCAAAATGACTTAAATATACATATTTAGCATCTAACTCACCAAATGGAAAGATAAAAACCTAAGAAGATGCTAATGGGGGGAAAACACACACAGACACACTAAAAAAATAAAGAAATCCACCAAATTCAGAGGCCTAAGTCATTTAACAAATGTTTATGGAGCACTTGTAAATCCTCCTTGCCTCTATCTTCTGGTATAATGTTAGCTCCTAGGACACACTGTAACAGAGCAGTATGGACTAAACCTTCATGAACTGAACTGCTAAAGGGCATTCATTTTTGTATTCTACCAATCCTTTGTACCTGGACTATGGAAGATGTTCAGTAAATGCTTTTTTTTTTCTTTTTTTGTTTGTTTGTTTGTTTGTTTGTTTTCCAGAGAGGAAGGGAGTCGGAGAGAGAGAGAAACATCAATGATAAGAAAGAACACTTGATCGGCTGCCTCCTGTACTGGGGATCGAGCCCACACTGCCGGCATGTCCCCTTGACCAGAATCAAACCAGGGGCCCTTTAGTCCGCAGGTCAATGCTCTTATCTCCTGAGCCAAACCGGCTAGGGCAGTAAATGCTCTTGAATAAAGATTTATTGTATGGTGTCCTATGAGTTCATTTAAGTTTACTTTTAGAGCTCAGAGCACATGTCAGAAACACTACAAAAGATGGTCAGAGTACCTGGCCATCCAGGTTAACCTATACAGACAGTCCTCGGGTTAGGTCGGACTCAACGTACGTTGTTTTGTGGTTACGTCGCCATCTCCCATTTATTTATTAAAAAGAAAGTTCCGTCATTTCGACATATGTACATATGTGCTTTATGTTTTTTATTATTTATTTACCACAAGTAAAGGTCAGGAATCGTTATCTTTCTTTTAAATATTTTTTACTGTTTCACTTCATTACCGCTGTGTATGTGCTCCATTGCTTAGGTAGGTGGGTTCCGACTTACGGCAAAAATCGCGTTACGTCGTGCTGTAGGAATGGATCTCCGACGTAACTGAGGACCTACTGCATTATAGCCACTGTTCTAATAGTACATGAATCAACTATTCTTCATAACACAGTAACACCTTTAACATCTTAACCATGAGAAATGTCTTCCAAATGGTAAGAGCCTGTATTTTATATAGACACACACACACCAATCCCACTCTATTTTAGAGGCTCTGAGGGTAAGGGAGGATAGCAGGAGACTGCTCAAGAACCAAGAGTTATGTTTAAGGTATAGCTTAAAGAAGAGGAATCTGAAGTAGCTGAGACTCCATGAATACAATATGGTCCCCTCTTGCTCTGGGAACAGAGTGATTCAATGAGGCACCACCACTTCCTGGAGAAACACTGCTTCAATTTTGTCTGTGTCTGCATATTAATAAAGAACCAGTTACAAGATGTGACTGGAGATCAGGAAAGGCCTGGTAAGCCTGCGTAGAGGTGAGGTGTTCTCACCCTATATCGGCAGACAAAAGCAATACCCTCAGAAGCACTGATCAATACACTGAATTAACTTTCCAGTCAAGCCATAGAATAGAAAATGCTCTGAAATTTTTCATAAATTTCCCTGGACACCAATCCCAATCAAAGGTCACACCCAGTAGAAGATAGCATAACAAATGGTTAATTAGCTAATAACTGAGCAGCTTACTATAAGCTTAGCATAGTACTCTGCTCTCACTATCTCATCGAAGAGGGACTCTATTTCAATGTATAGATATACAATCTGAGATAGAAAGTAATTTGCCCAAAGTTAAACAGCTAGTAAAAGAGAGGTGGGGCTCAAATCTGACACACATCACACATATTTTTAACCTCTTAACTGCTATGCATCCTACCTAAAAAAGAAAAAGACTAAATTTATTTAACTTAAAATTTAAAATGTAAACAAACTATATATACTGAACATGTATACATTGGCTCTATGTGGAAAGTGCTTGGAACAGGGCCTGTACATGGTCAGTGCTCACTAAACTTTATTATTATCATTTTTCTATTAGTGCAGACTAGATGTAGGAAGGGAGGAGGAGCAAGCTCATGAAATGGAACTTGTTTTTTAAATGATACTGCTGTGAAAGTCCAGTTTGAGTTAGTTAACCCTGGCTTTTCACTACTGTCCCTTGACAATCCAATAGATTCTACAGCAATTAATTGCTAGTCTCACTCTAAACCTTTAACGGCTTTAAACAAAAGAATCACAGCAGCACAGCTGACCCTTTCCTCCTTCCCCCTTCACCCTTCCCCTCAAGTGCAGCATTATTTTCATCTAGAACATTCCCACCACTCCAGAGTAACTGCCAGGACAAAGCCACCATCCCTAGAGTAGGACAAAAAATTCTCATTACTGTCAACCATAAACTATTCTGCTGTTACATAAGCTTTCCCTTTTACATTGTTTTTATTCTTGACTAAGGATAGAGCATGTAAGGGCAAAAAGTCAAGTAGCTTTGACTGCTACATATGGACATAGCACACCTGACTGCCAACAAAAGCTGAATGCCGGGAAATCCTGTGAGTGGGTGTTTAGAGAGCTGGGGCAGGGAGGCTGGGACAGTTATTAGGTTAAATCCAGATTGCGCTCAACATCAACTGAGTGTTCCTCAGGAGACTCGCCTGTTTTTGTGGAACCCACTTTAACATTTTCTTAAAGAATACAGCAACTTTTCAAGAGGCCTGTCCATATGTACAGCCTCTTTTACACTGAGTAATAATGTGCTACAATGTCCAAAATCTCCATAAAGAAACCTAAGCTAAACTAGATGATCTTATCTCCCTTCTCCTAAAATTATCCCCAACAAAAACCCCAAACAAAAGCTAAGATGATCTTCAGGGGAAAAAATGAAAAGCTGCCCAGCTGGTGTTGCTCAGTGGTTGAGCATTGACCTATGAACCAGGAGGTCACAGTTCAATTCCCGGTCAGGGCACATGCCCAGGTTTCTGGCTCGATACCCAGTGGGGGCGTGCAGGAGGCAGCCGATCAATGATCTTCTCCCATCATTGATGTTTCTCTCTCTTTCTCCCTCTCCCTTCATATTTTAAAGCATATTTTAAAAAAAGAAAAGGAAAGCTGAGGTCAAAGACATTAAGCTCACAACATGAGCTAACGGGTCCTTTGTTTATTCATTTATTCAAACATTTCCCAAGTACCTATACATGCTTGAGTGCTGTATCCCAAAGTGAACAATACAGACATTGAAATGGTCCTCCCAGTCCTTGCAGTGGAGTGGTAGGGTCTTGCAGAGGCAATTATAACCCAGCAGGATAGGGTGCTAAATGCAATGATGAGTATGAGAAAGAGCAGGGCTATCTAGTCCTGGGAGGGTGGAAGGCTAGGAGAGGACCCCTATCAGAGCATGCCCATGTACCAGGCACTTTTCTAACATTGCAAGAACAAACCCATTTATATCTCATAACCACACCAGGAGGTGGTTACTATTATTCCCAATGTACCAAGAACACAGCAGCACACAGCACAGAGCAGTTCAGGAATTATACATATCCTACAGCTATTAGGCATGGTGAAAGGATTTGAAACCTGAAGTCTGGTTCCAGAGCTCACACCCAGCCTCAACCACCAGCGTAGGTCGGAGTCAGTAGATTAAAGGCGGAAGGGAGAAGGCGAGTTCCAGGCAAAGAAATCTTTATAAAGGGAAAGCTCAAAATTGAGGAACTAAGAAAAGTTCACTTTGGTGTAAGGAGTGTGACGGGAAAAGCAAAGAGAAATGAGACAGAGGCAGCCACGTGAAGGAGTTGAGAGGTGATTTTTATGAGTTTCATGTACAGTTCTGAGCACAGCAATATCAGGAAAGGGCATAAATCTAACGAAAATAACAAAGTTTCAACAACACACAAAAGAATGCAAATTTATGATCATTAAAAATTTTTGAATGCATCTTAGTTATAAGTTCATAACAGCTAGCTTTTAACTGTTAAACAAGGCAACTTGCCATATTTAGGACTAAAAACTGGCTGAGGCCCAATGCAAGAATCAAGAGGCCTGTGTTTCAGATCTGGCCCTACCCATACAGACAACTATTTTTGTGACCCTGGCCAGTGAGCCTGTTTCCTAGTCTATAAAATAAATATAACTGCTTTGGAAAATAAATGAGAGTTATTATGGCTAAGTCCATCTTATCAATTACATTTTCTCTGAAATACTGCCCTTTAACAGACAACGGCACATTTAACCAATATTCACCTCTCTCTCACCACAATTTATAGAAAAGAAACCATAGAAAAATTGGTTTGCATCACAGGTAATTTCCTAACTTCATCATCCTAAACTTCCAGCATGGCTTGTTTCTGCTATGAAACCATCACCACTATATTTCATACACTAACAAATCTTTGTCTTTGCTAAGGAAAAGAAATGATTCAATTAAGAGGACTTCTGGCTAATTGCTCTCATGGGGGTCAGGCAATGTTCCTAACTTTCTTAATAACATGTAAGTGTGAGATTCTCCAATCCCGGACTGTCCCCTCCTAGACTAGTGGGAGATGGCAGCAGCCACCTGGAGTCACAGGTGCTTCTGTCTCAGACGTAAAATTAAAATCACACACTTGGGAGCTAAAAGAAACCTTAAGGCAGTGGTTCTCAACCTTCTGGCCCTTTAAATACAGTTCCTCATGTTGTGACCCAACCAAAAAATTATTTTCGTTGCTACTTCATAACTGTAATGTTGCTACTGTTATGAATCATAATGTAAATATCTGATATGCAGGATGGTCTTAGGCGACCCCTGTGAAAGGGTCGTTCGACTGCCAAAGGGGTCGCGACCCACAGGTTGAGAACCGCTGCCTTAAGGCCTTGAAAAGCAAGACTCAGAAAATAATGTCTCCCCTTGTGTTTCCTATCCCCACCCCACTAAGAAATTACCTCCTCTAAATCCATTAAAGTGGCAAATTAAAGGTAGGAAGAACATCATGAAGAGGAAATCACATAGAACCATCATGAGAAGGAAACCCCAGGAGATCAAAATCACAATACCCTTGACTCTGGTTAATTTGTTACTACTCTTTTAGGAAACACGGAGCAAGGATCTCACAGAATAAAGGTTGCAGGGGTGACTGACGGAGCCTCTTCCCAAACTAAGCTGTGTTATGTGGAAAGTAAAAGCCTCTATCAACTCTCTTTACAATTTGAGGACAGCTACAATTTATAGGTGAAATAAGTATTTTCAAGCCCTAGTTGGTCCGCTTACTTCAAAACTGATATCCACAAAATTCAAATGGGAGAAACAAACTTCTAATAGTCCCTTGAAGCTATAATAGCAGATGACTTATGCACTAGCAAACGCAGGTTGTATTTTTAAACTATGGCCAATGAAAACCAAAACAAGTGTTCCCTTATTCATCTGAATCTCATCTGCCATTAATGTTTTTACTACATGAACTGCATTAGTACAGAGCTATCTGGTCACTTGTTTTTATGAGGATAAAACAGTGTGAGGCCAGTAGAATATTTATCTTGGACAGAGAACTGAATTAGGACCAGAAAACAAAAGTAGGAATAAATAACCATTTCTCTAGACAGAGTGGACTTTCAGTGATGGATGTGAAGACTGAATTTAACATTTTCATAACTAATCTAAGTGACAGGCTGGCCAGAGGTAGGGTCATATTTCTAAGTGGCATTAAACATTTTTACCAGGAAAATGCTCAATGAGAGGGAACACACAGTAAGATCTTTCAGGGCTCTTTGAACAGATAAGTAAATAGTAAATTAGTTTCAGGTCAGTTCAGTTCAGGTAAAGATGGTGCTTAAACTATACTTATGATAGACCAAAACTCTTTAAAAAGCATATTCTTTTTTTTTTTTAAATAGGTATTTTGATCCATTCTTTTTTTTTTTTTTTAAATATATTTTATTGATTTTTTACAGAGAGGAAGGGAGAGGGATAGAGAGTTAGAAACATCGATGAGAGAGAAACATCAATCAGCTGCCTCCTGCACACTCCCCACTGGGGATGTGCCCACAACCAAGGTACATGCCCTTGACCGGAATCGAACCTGGGACCTTTCAGTCCGAAGGCCGACGCTCTATCCACTGAGCCAAACCGGTTTGGCAAAAAAAAAAAAAGCATATTCTTAATAGAATAAGTCATATATTTCTTTCTGAGGCCATGAACCTCAGAAACCTAAACTGAAACTGGTATAGGAAAAAATAAAATGATTTATAAAAAGTCTCTACCCTGGCTAGTTGGCTCAGTTGGCTGGAGCACTGTCCCACACACCAAAAGGTTGGAGGGTCGATGCCTTGTCAGGGCACAAACCTAGGTTGCAGGTTCAATACCCAGTCGGGGCACATATGGGAGGCACTGATCAATGTCTGTCTGTCTCTCTCTCTCTCTCTTCCTCTCTCTAAATATATCCTGTGGTGAGGATTTAAAAAACAACAACCCAGCAGCATAGGGTGATAAATCCAATGGTGAGTATGAGAAAGAGCAGAGCTATCTCTCTCAAAATAGACTTTATTTGGTTAGAGCAGGTTTACAGTATAAACACACTTATTGGTTAAGTTCTGAAATATAAGCATTGGGAGATGTTCTTAAAGCCTCAGAGACAAATTTATGCAAAATTGTTAAAGGAACTTTATATAATGGGTAATAAAATTCATACCTCTCTAAGCAGTGGTACTAACTGAAAACAAATGGGTTCAAATAAATACATGTAAACATTTTCTGAGCTCCTATTAATGTACTCAGTGCTATGCTACACACTGTAGGGACATACTTGCACTCAAGACATAATCACTAGCATTTGGATAATTAGAAAAGCAACTAGTAGAATGTTGTGCCATGAAAAAAAAAATCACACACACACAAGAATAAGTCTAAGTTCAAGAATTCAGAGGGCATACCCATTTGGGGGCAATCAACAAAGACAATCAGAGGTAGCATCTGAATTGAGTTTAGCACAAAAGAGAATTTTGACAAGAGTAATTACGAGGAAGAGAATAGAAAAAAAGTCTTACGAGCAAAATATGGATTTCTCAGGCTCTCTGGCAAATACTGACTTAATGTCTCCCCTGACAACCAATGCCTCATAAACATCACTACTTGGAATATCCACTGTATCTCCAACTCAGGATATGCAAAAACAAACGTATATAGTCCCCCTTTAAAAGTCATTCTCCTTGTAACTGTGTTATTTCCATTAAGTATGCTATAATTCTCCCAGGTTACTCAGGCTCAAAACCTTGATGTTATTTTATACATTACTACTTTTTCAGAATTATTTATCCTTTTTGATAACACTTCCCTCTCTCTTTCAGATTTCATCTAGTTTTTCCTTTTGGAATATGCACATTCCTCCATGCATTCCAGTTAGGTCCCCAAGGAAACAACATTCAGAGAAAGCAATGGAAGATATATAAACCCTTAATTACTCGTCAAGCTTTGATGCCAAATCTCAGCCTCAAATCTTAGTTAGACTGGGCCAGGCTTTGGACTGGATGGAACCAGATGGAGAATTCCAGCTGTGATGATTCTTTAGGCCACCCAGAGCCTAAACCAAAGTAGGTCAAAAGACCGCCTCCTCTGCCCCCATAAGGCCACACAGGAACTAAGCTGATGGACCTTTTCTGAGAATGTCAGGAGGTTGGGAAGAAGAGAGGGAGAGAGAGAGGGGAAGAAAAATAAATATAAAATCTGTTTGTGGTCAAGGTCCCACATCCCAAATATTTCTAGGATGGGAAGAAAAAGGGAAGTCTTCTCAACAGAGGGGAGATAACTGGTAGATTAACAATACTTTGGGGTTTGTTTTGAAGGAGATAAGAGACCCCATTGTTTTATCCTTAAGGAAAAGTGTGCCCCTCTCCCATTAAAAATATCTCTGGGGTACTAAAGGCCCAGTGCTTTGCATATAAAGGTTTCTAACATAAAAGGAGAGAGCACAGGTCTAGCACATTATAGCAATACTTTCACCCCAGGGAAGTTACCTACTACTGTCTCCTTATTGGACCACAACAATTCTGACAATCAGATGCTAATTTTGACATAATTCTGAAAAGAGCCTTCCTCTTAAACAGCTACTTAACATGCTAGCAGGGTCGAGGCAATCTCAAAACAACTCACGTAGCTACCTACCATAGCTACCGCTGTGTTAAACACAATATTGATTTTAACAGTCCAAGCTGTAAAACTCAGTGCTGGTTGGAGTCGTCTCAAGAGCAGTGGGACACAGTAATCAGCTGTAAGAGCAAGTCCAATGCAACCTAGATTTGAAGGGAAGAAGACTGGAAGGAGGAAGACAGAATGATGAACAAATCAAAGCCGAGGTTTGTACCTGCTGGAACTAGACTGCTTTTTAACAGTTTTATTTGGCGCAAGTGGAGGTTGCATACTTCCCTTGGCACATTATCTAAACTAGCACCCCCACACAATTAGGGACAGTACTTAGCACTTCAGCAACATGAGATTACTTGACAATTGGAAGTTTTCCCTTTTTCTAGCTTCTGAGACAAATGCCTTTCTCTCTTTCCAGTCCCTTCCCCGCCCCCTTCCCCCCTGCCCTGTTCCTGCCCTTTTCTGTGCATGTTTGTGGGTAGAGGGTATATGGGACATCTCTGTACTTTCCTCTCAATTTTACTGCAAATTTCAAACTGCTGTAAACAAAGAAAGTATTGAGAGAGAGAGAGAGAGAGAGAGAGAGAGAGAGAGAGAGAGAGAGAGAGAGAGAGAATTGATCTGATAGGTTTACCAAGCATGGATTTTGCCACAGGCTGGGAGGGAAACATGAAGTGGGGGCAGGATGTTTCCGTTGTGTCAGGTTTGTGTTTTCCCTTTGGAAATAAGAGAGGTCTGGGTTTGGGGAACAGAGGGAAACCTAAGGAAGACAGATTCTGCATATTGACATCATAAAACTGCACTTACTTGGATCCCAGTACCAAAAGAGCAAGCTGCTTCGTCAATCCACAACTCAAAAGTGCAGCGGCTCCCCAATGCCTTGAAAGAGAGAATTCCACCTTTTGATAAAGACCAGCTATTTGCCATTTCCCTACAATCTGAGATGGGATTAATACAGGGAAGTAGCTGTAGGAGCTGTAGGGGGAGACAAATAATATTTAAGGCTCTGAGTGTTAAAAGAGCTACCATTAGCCCTAGCCGGTTTGGCTCAGTGGATAGAGCGGTGGTCCGAGAATCAAAGGGTCCCGGGTTTGATTTTAGTCAAGGGCACGTACCTTGGTTGCAGGCTCTTCCCTGACCTGGGCAGCCAGGCTGTGTGCAGGAGGCAACCAATTGATGTTTCTCTCACATCGATGTTCCTCTCTGTCTTTCCCTCTCTCTTCCACTCTCCCCCCACCCCCCCAAAAAAATCAATGGAAAAATATCCTCAGGTGAGGATTAGAGAGAGAGAGAGAGAGAGAGAGAGAGAGAGAGAGAGAGAGAGGAAGGAAAGAAAGAAAGGAAAGACAAAGAGGGAAGGGAAGGGAAGGGAAGGGAAGGGAAGGGAAGGGAAGGGAAGGGAAGGGAAGGGAAGGGAAGGAAGGAAGAAAGAAAGAAAAGAGCCGCCATTTATTGAATGCATTAATAGGTGCCAAGGACTATTGGTAGGTATGACTGACATATATTATCTCAGGTGCAGTAGGTATGACTGACATATATTATCTCTAGTCTTCAGGACAACCTGTAAGAAAAGCGATTTTACAACAATTTTACAGGTGAAAAACTCAGAGAAGATAATGTGCCCTACATTGTAAGTGCAGAAGCCAGGATTGATCTCAAGAATACAAATCCAAAAAACAAACAAACAACAAAAAGAATACTAATCCAGCTTGGCCAGCATGGCTCAATGGCTGAGTGATGACCTATGAACCAGGAGGTCACGGTTTGATTCCCAGTCAAGGCACATTCCCAGGTTGTGGGCTCCACCCACAGCAGGGGGATGTGCAGGAGGCACACAGGCTGGGATACTTTGGTTTTTGCTTGTTTGTTTTTTATAAATGAGGACTTCTTTGTGTTTTAGAGAGAGAGAGAAACATTGATGTGAGAGAGAAATATCAATCAGCTGCCTTACCCACCCTGACCAGGGATCAAGCTTGCACCTAGACATGGTGACCTTTGGGTACATGTGATGACACTGAACCAACTCAGCCACATTGGCCAGGGCTCTCAATTAGTTAACATTTTCAAAAGTTAACATTTATTATTTGTGTAATTAAATAGGAAGCTCCTTAGAAATAATATTTAGACTTCATACTTCCCTAAAAACTCCATAGAATCTTAACTTCTTTGGTACTTCAAATATATTAACCTGCAAAGCGGGAAGAACTCACTGACTTGGGTTTGAATTCCCAGCTCACTAGTTAACCACTCAGTAATCCAGCAAGCCTCAATTTTTCATCTATAAATTATTATAACCTTATAATCTATAAATCACCTAATACATACTCTCAAAGGATAACTGTGAAACATGAGTGAGATAAAGAAATAAAAGCAACTCAGCACAGTACCCAGCACATGGTAGTTTTATTTCCTACAGATACTAGAGGAGTGTCCTTTAAAATTCTTGAGAAATAGCTATTTACAGGCATCTTAATCAAGAGAAGCCATTTACATACGTATTCAATAATATGTCCACTAATTAACAAGGTTTACAATATGAAAATACATCTTTAAAGCCATAAATGGCTATTTGCATTTTAAAACATTTTCCTCCTCATTTTTTGCCCAATTTTATAATAAAGGAATTTTAAAGGATATCTACCCAGAAGCTCATTACTGCATCACATCAACTGTTGTATTTTTCTGTTTCCTTTGTAGTCCCTGGTCATTATTTACATATTTTGCTAATGTATTCATCTTGTATGTACTAATTGATTTTGGTTTCTTCATTTAATATATCAAGCATTTAATTATATTAACATTATATTGAATACTGGTGTGTTAATTATAATATATTGATAATTATATATAATTAATGTAATAGTTACAGTAATTACATTTAATATAATTGTATAAGTTAATATGTTAAATACATAATTTGATTATATTACTACAATCCTCATAATCATATAACCATCATATAATATCCCATGAGCTAACATCACAATTTAGCCACTTTCCTATTGCTAGACAACTATTATGATTATTTTTAGATTTTTATCATTATAATCCTCCTGGATGTCCTCCTGGACATCATTCTAGAGAACATCTCCACGCATAAAAGTTTTCTTGCTTTTTTTTTTTTTTTAACTTCTTCATTCAAAGAACTTTTTTTTCTTTTAAATCATTGGGGTAAAAAAAGTACGAGCATTCTTATGTCCACATAGCACAACCAAACTGAATTACAAAAGAGCTTAAAACAATCAGCATGACATTGGACTAGACAAGTGATCAACAAATACCAAGAGAGCACTGGGTGTGCGTTTCACCACCTCCCTGCCCATATTGTTTCTTTAGGGTACTTTAAATCACCTCCACTAAACAGTCACTCTGCTGTTGGCAGGAGTATAAATAGGCAGGGCTCTAAAGAACAATTGGGCAGAAACTCCATCCTGGGTCCTTCTTCTAGAAATACACTTGAGCTTATCTATAAGGATCTTCTGACCAGGAAGTTCACAATCTCTAACAAAAAAGCCTGAAAACAATATAAGTATCCATCAATAGGGGGCTGGTTAAAATTAGTGCGCTTGGCTGCACATGAAAATTGTCTGACTAGGGTTTCATAAAGACAGACATGTAGGCCCCAATTCAGACCAATTAAATCAGGATCTCTGAGAGTGGTGTGGGCATTTAAAATCTCTTTTGGTAATTTTAGTGTCCAGTCAGCCTTGAGCACCGCTGGGTTAAAGCATTATACATGCATTTATTCAACAGAATAATGGGCAACTATTAGCAAAATGATAAACAGTGTGTACATCAACCACAGTCTTATGTGAATGAAAGATACTTTTTTTTTCTTGTATTTGCATAAAATATTTCTGGAAGAATATAAAAGAAACTGGTATAATAATTTTAGCCTTTGGGGAGAAAGATGAGGGATGTGAAATGAGAGACTTATATTTCAACTAGGGGCCCGGTGCACGAAATTCGTGCACTGGGTGTGTGTGGGGGGGGCGGGGGGGAATGTCCCTCAGCCCAGCCTGCCCCCTCTCACATACTGGGAGCCCTCAGGCGTTGACCCCCATCACCCTCCGATCGCCTGATCGGCCCCTTGCCCAGGCCTGACGCCTCCGCCAGAGGTGTCAGGCTTGGACAGGGGACCCCCATCTCCCCCCGATCACTGGCTCTGGCCCCCGCCCAGGCCTGAGGCCTCTGGCCCAGGAATCATGCCTGGGCAGGGGACCCCCATCTCCCTCTGATCGCTTGCTCCACCCCCCGCCCAAGCCTGACGCCTCTGACACAGGCTTCAGGCCTGGGCAAGGGGACCATCATATCCCCCCAATCCCCAGCTCCGCCCCTCACCCAGGCCTGATGCCTCGGCCAGAGGAGTTGACCCTCATCACCCTCCGATCACCAATCACCGGATCGGCCCCTTGACCAGGCCTGAGGCCTCCGGCAGAGGTGTCAGGCCTGGGCAGGGGGCCCCCAGCTCCCCGCGGTTGCAGGCTCCGCCCCTGCCCAGGCCTAACGCCTCTGGCCTAGGCGTCTGGCCCGGGCAGCGGGGACCTGCAGTGGCAGCGGGGGGCGCCGCGATTGTGGGCTTCGCTTTAGGCCCAGGCAAGGGACCTCTAGCTCCTGGGACTGCCAGCTTCGACCGTGCCCAGCTCCCATCGCTGGCTCCACCCCTACTTCCTGCTATCACTGGCCAGGGCGGCAAAGGCGTCTGATTCTCAGATCATGGCTGGGGGGCAGGGCAAAGGCGGCCCCAGGGCTGCCTTTGCCCTGCCCCCCAGCTCTTAGCTCCCCCCTGGGTTTCAGATCACTGTCAGTGGCAGGGGGCTTCTTCCTGCTTTTCCTTTCGCCTCCCTGCATTGTGCCTACATATGCAAATTAGCCGCCATCTTGTTGGCAGTTAACTGCCAATCTTAGTTGGAAGTTAATTTGCATATAGCCCTGATTAGCCAATGAAAAAGGTATCGCCGTACGCCAATTACCATTTTTCTCTTTTATTAGTGTAGATGTATATCATTTTACATTTTTCGATTTTTTTATCAGGTGCATTTAAAAATTAATAATGTTGAAGAAAATAAAGTCATAATTTAATTTGGAAATGATTTTTCAGGAACCCATGCACTAAGCCATGATAGTATCCTTTAGCAGGGGCCAGGTATCAGTGTTCATAGGTCACCGTGGAGCCCAGCAACTTGGAAACAACCAAGTGGCTACCAAGGGTCCTTCTACCTTTGGGAAGAGAGTAGTTCCTGCTACTTCCTTCTGCCCTAGAAACTTATTCAATGTACCATTTAAAGCAAACAGCCACTGCCTGATATGCTTAGGGAAAATGTTTACTCAAAGTTCACTCCCTCACACAGTGTAGGCCATCATTAACGATATGTTAGTCTGGATTATACTCTTCTTAAATAACTTTTCATATTTATAAACTCACTTTTAAGTTATTTTTTCAAATGGAAAGCAGAGATGGTTCCATCTGTTGTCTAAAGTACCAACTTGATGTAACAGTCTCTGCAGGGTTCAGAATACCAATACGGTTTTTATAATTAAGTGTGCTATATTTTAAATTTGAAAAAACCAGTTAGCTAATTTTATTCTATAATGTATTTCGGTTTTACCAAGCCACACAAGAATTCTAATAAATCTAAAAAGTATAGAACAGAGGTTTTTTTTTGTTTGTTTGTTTTTTTAATATTTTTTATTGATTTTTTACAGAGAGGAAGGTAGAGGGATAGAGAGTCAGAAACATCGATGAGAGAGAAACATCGATCAGCCGCCTCCTGCACACCCCCTACTGGGGATGTGCCCGCAACCCAGGCACATGCCCCTGACCGGAATCGAACCTGGGACCCTTCAGTCCGCAGGCCGATGCTCCATCCACTGAGCCAAACCGGCTTCGGCAAGAACAGAGTTTTATATTAATAACACACAGCTAATAATTTCAGAGGTTTGCAGATTTTTACTTTTTTCAGAAGGTCATGTTCTGTGCGACTTTACAACTGGATCTCTTTTTTCATTTTTGTTTTGTTCTGAGGAGGCAGCAGGTCCCTTAACAGTATTTATCCTCTGAATTTGATATCAGAAAAACAACTCATTAATATAAATGAAAAAAAGAAAATATTTTAACAGAGTCCTTTAAAAAATGTCACAATGCATGCCAAAAACACCCAAAAAGGCAGTTTCCTACTAAAAAACATTATATCAAGAGATCAGATTCTGGAATACCAGAGAATCTTTAAGGCTCATCAGTTTGCAAAACTCTTACATTCATTCATTCAGCAGGTATTTTATTAAATACAATTTCCTGCCAAGCACTGCATTAAGCACTACCGACACACACAAAGGCAGGGCTAGGATTTACAACTCCATATGGGTGCTCTAACTATAACATGTTATTTTCTTGTTTCCTTCAGTTACTTTCAAATGTATGCTTTAAAGTGGCAAATTTTTTAAATATTATCAATATTTCTCAATCATATTTTATAAAAGATCTTGAGTAAATAGGGATAGTTAATTAAGAGATAAATGATTGCAAACAGATTGAATTTCTTTCCATCACCTCTAAGTTTTCAACTGTAAAGTAGAAAAAAAGAAAATGTCCAATTTTCTGGGTACAACAGGGAGAAAGTGTTGGCAATCTGAAATATTTATCAAGTGTTAAAGGCAGAACTGATCAAACTGTTGATTCTGTTGCTTCTTCCTAACACATCCTAAATCAACACCTGTTTCATCCCTTGGGGAATGTGCTGGTTAACATCTTACTTGTCCTCAAGTTGTGAAGAAATAGAGTTGCCATGACAACTGAACAAAAATTTTAGTTAGAATTCATTCAATGAAACGCAAAAATCCACTCAATTCCATTTAACTGGTATATGTGTATTGTAAGCAAATTCTCACTCTCTGTTTGTAAAACTGTCAAAGTTAATGTGTTCTGTGAAAATATATCATGAATAAAATATTGAACACACTCACACATACCTTTTGGTCAGAGTAGGCCACAAATAAATAGAATTAATAACTGTTTGACCATTAAATTTTGGTGATGCTGCATTTAGGATTACAGGGTATTGAATATACCTAAAGTCAAGAAAAAGCAGACACTTCTAAAGTTAGTATATTTCTTAGGTTTTGTTAAATTGCCAAGTAAACTCATGTACATATTTACTTTCTGCTGATATCTATATATACAGTGTAATGTAGAGTACATCCAAATAACTAGACTCTGAATTTTCCTAGAAAAATATTCTGTCATAAATGCACAGAGTTAAGGTTGCTGACACATGCTGCTTAATTAAATTATTAACATCCAACATGCAACTATCTTTACTGGGATCTAATCTGAGGGTTCCACTAGATATGTAGGTTCTCAATCCAACTCCATCAGTTTTGGGGGGATGAATTTCTACTGCCCCAATGGCCACTCTCACTTAGACAACCTCCATGAATTGGTGGTCATTTTCAATTAGACATCAGTAGATAATCAAACACCAATAATGATTTATTGAAAGATGTAGAATATCAAATACAGAAAGCGGTTATTTATGATTAAAAAGTGTTAGGTGTGGTGATAAAATCATCTTCCTAAAGTAGTACATGTATCTCTTTATAACACTACTAGAGGCCCAGTGCACGAAATTTGTGCGGGGGGGGGGGGGGTCCCTCAGCCCAACCTGCACTCTCTCCAATCTGGGAGACCTTGGGGGATGTCTAACTGCCAGTTTAGGCCCAATCCCACAAGGATCGCAATCTGGGGCCTCTGGCTCCTAACCGCTCACCTGCCTGCCTGCCTGATCCCCCTAACTGCCCTCCCCTTCCGGCCTGGTCACCTCTATTAACTTTTTTTTCATCTTATCCCCTTCACACACAATTGTATTTGACTTCCTTATTGGCTTCTCCCTGTCACACATTTTTCTCTCTCCTTTATGTAACACTTTTTCCTATTGACTCATCATTTATAAACTTTTCTTTCCTCCTTATTTCCTACTTCTGTTCAATCATCCTTCTTCCCATCTTTCTCCTACCCTCCCTCCCTCCCTCCCCACATTCCTTCTTTCCTTTATCTTTACCCCTGCCCTCCCTCACCTTTTCCTTCCTTCCCACCTTAATTTTTTTCTTCACTTCCCCCCTCGGACCTGCTTTGCTCCCTCCCCCATTTCTTCCTCCCATTCTCCTTTTAAGCTCTACCAGCTCCCCTTTAAAACTTTCCTTCCCTTCCTCTTTCTCTCTCATCTACATTCTTCTCTACTTACTTCCACTGTTTTAATATCTATCTACCTGCTTAATTATTCACTATCATTTATCTTTTTTTCTTTTGACTCCTACTTTTAAAATCTCTCCCCAGTACACAACTATACTTGATTTTCATTATAGCTCCTACAGTTCACTCACACATCCTCTTTCCTTCTTTAACTCTGCTCTCTACTGACTCCTTTATAAAGTTCTTCCCTCCCTCCTTCCCTTCTTAAAGCTTCTGTTGGGGGGGGGGTGAGGGGGGGGAGACGTTAACCCCCAGCCCAGGGCTCAGCCCCAGTGAGGTGTTCACCGCCTCTCCTTCCCCGGCCTCCCCGCCACTGTCCTGCTCCCATTCCCTGCTCTGGACGCCCAGCCCAGAGAGGGTAGCCAAGGCTCACGCTGCTGCCACAAAGCAGGAGCACCTCTGCCCAGAAGGCCTCGGACCTTCCTCCACTCCGTCCTGGACCAGTGGGCACCTCCCACCCAAGAGCCACCACTGCCCTCCTCCCACATCTGGGCGGGGCTCCCCACTTTGTGCCACCTGCACCCCACCCCTTCCTGGGTGTACCTGCTCCACACCCCCCGCGGTTGCCACCCCCTTCCACATGCAGTTTCCTTCCCTTTTCCATTCCTGTGTCTTTTTCTCGTTCCCTTTTTGTATTTGTTTCTCCTTTCGGCCTGTCTGCATGCAGGCTTGCCTTCCTCTCCCTCTCCTTTCTTATCCCCTCCTATTATAACCTATCCTACCCCGGGCCTTGCAGCTGCCTAAACAGAGGGTGGGGACGTAGCCTGCTGATCCAGTTGTGACGTGACGCTGTAACGGACAAATTTGCATATTCTTCTATTATTAGACTAGGGGCCCGGTGCACGAAATTCGTGCACTGGGTGTGGGGGTGGGGGGGGAGAGTGTCCCTCAGCCCAGCCTGCCCCCTCTCACATACTGGGAGCCCTCAGGCGTTGACCCCCATCACCCTCCGATCGCCTGATCGGCCCCTTGCCCAGACCTGACGCCTCCGCCAGAGGTGTCAGGCTTGGACAGGGGACCCCCATCTCCCCCCGATCACTGGCTCTGGCCCCCGCCCAGGCCTGAGGCCTCTGGCCCAGGAATCATGCCTGGGCAGGGGACCCCCATCTCCCTCTGATCGCTTGCTCCACCCCCCGCCCAAGCCTGATGCCTCTGACCCAGGCTTCAGGCCTGGGCAAGGGGACCATCATATCCCCCCAATCCCCGGCTCCGCCCCCCACCCAGGCCTGATGCCTCGGCCAGAGGAGTTGATCCTCATCACCCTCCGGTCACCAATCACCGGATCGGCCCCTTGACCAGGCCTGAGGCCTCCGGCAGAGGTGTCAGGCCTGGGCAGGGGGCCCCCAGCTCCCCGCGGTTGCAGGCTCCACCCCTGCCCAGGCCTAACGCCTCTGGCCTAGGCGTCCGGCCCGGGCAGCGGGGACCTGCAGTGGCAGCGGGGGGCGCCGCGATCGTGGGCTTCGCTTTAGG
The DNA here is from genome assembly GCF_964212035.1 of Myotis nattereri. Lineage (NCBI taxonomy): Eukaryota > Metazoa > Chordata > Mammalia > Chiroptera > Vespertilionidae > Myotis > Myotis nattereri. Next base: position 46,542,863 of record NC_138080.1, on the reverse strand, counting down.
CCCAGGCAAGGGACCTCTAGCTCCTGGGACTGCCAGCTTCGACCGTGCCCAGCTCCCATCGCTGGCTCCACCCCTACTTCCTGCTATCACTGGCCAGGGCGGCAAAGGCGTCTGATTCTCAGATCATGGCTGGGGGGCAGGGCAAAGGCGGCCCCAGGGCTGCCTTTGCCCTGCCCCCCAGCTCTTAGCTCCCCCCTGGGTTTCAGATCACTGTCAGTGGCAGGGGGCTTCTTCCTGCTTTTCCTTTCGCCTCCCTGCATTGTGCCTACATATGCAAATTAGCCGCCATCTTGTTGGCAGTTAACTGCCAATCTTAGTTGGCAGTTAATTTGCATATAGCCCTGATTAGCCAATGAAAAAGCTATCGCCGTATGCCAATTACCATTTTTCTCTTTTATTAGTGTAGATTAGATGCTGGCCACATATTCCAGAACACAATCTACAAATTAAGCAAGATTCAGGGACAAATAACTAGAAAAAATATTCTAAATATATACAGAAATGAAAGGTTGTGGGGCGCAGTTACGGTGTTTTGGCCAGGTTTAAGCCTCGGACTAATAAAAGGACAGGGTCCTCTCGTTGCCACGTGCAAGTCCCAGCAGGAGGGCAGGGCCCTCCCAGCACAATCATAGCCAACGGCTGTGGTTGTAAGCTTGAACCTGTGGTCCAAACACGTAGCCCCACGTGCCTTGTGATAGAGTTCGGGTGCATGTAGTTGAATGAGGTTGGAACTCACCAGAATGCTGTAAACAATGTGATCACGCCCCTACTTTGCCTCGTGCATCTGCTATAAAATAAAGACACGGCTTGTGGGCACTGGCGTTGTCTCCTCATCAGGGAGCAGCGTCCCACCAAGACCCAGCTATTATTCTCTTGTCTGTCTTTCCTTAATCCTTTCACCACCACCCCCCGCCCCACTCGGGATCACCCTTGGTTGTGCTGGCATGGCCCAAATGCCGCCCGACCAGGGACTGAGTTCTGCGACCAGGGACTGAGTTTGGCCATAACAAAAGGTATACAGTTAAAGAGGAATATGATAGCAAAATCTTATGTAAGAGAAAGAGCACTGTGCTATACAACACTTATCCACAGCATTGTAGTATTAATGGCTACATTTATTGCACTTAATATGTTGTATTATTTTGGCACAAACAGAAAGTGCAATAAGAAAAAAATATGTAGCATGATATGTGAGAAGGCACATTGTCCTTTTCAGAAGTCCATTATAAAGGCAGCTGGACAGATTCGGACTGAACACAAGTGGGATGCCAGCCCATCTCCTTCCATCCCCAACCCACCCTCCCCTTCAAGCACTGGTTACAAAAGTGCCTGTGTGCCCCTGAGAAGTGAGTCATGGATATTCCATTTACAGACCGGGTGGAGCTGAGGGAAATCACTATTTCATGCCCAGTTAACTGGAAAAGTCCATCCTGTTTTTCCTCTTTTACATAATAATCATTTTTTACAAACCTGAGATAAAGAGCGCTTGCTAAGTAGAAACTCACCAAATATTTCAGCCTTCTTATAGGATCGCAGCGAAGGGAAAGACTGACTTGTGTAGCCAAAGACATGACCTCATAGTGCAGGCTTAACAATTCACACTAGGCAAGGGACTTGTACAATCAGGGTAAAACATTTGTTCCTTTTCGCCCACACCAAGAAAAACAGTGCTGGAGAAGTAAGTGCAGGACCAGTTCCCAAATCAGATTCACCCACCAGGAGTTCACGTTCGCAGCCAAAGCACTTTATGAGTGCAAGGACAATCTTTTACAACTTCCCTTGCCAAGAAAACACAACAGCAGTAGTTTCCTTACACTGACCTCACAAGCAAACCATGAGAAACACAACTTAAAGCCACAACAAAAACTAATTCTCTCCTTTATTTTTTTTAAATATATTTTTATTGATTTCAGAGAGGAAAGGAGAGGAAGAGAGATAGAATCATTGATTGCTGCCTTCTGCGTGTCCCCTACTGGGGATCCTGCCTGCAACCCAGGCTTGTGCCCTGGCCAGGAATCGAACCTCTTGGTTCATAGGTTGAAGCTACTCCGACTGGGCCACATCCATACTTGCATTAAAAGACCACATGCCCAGACCATCTCTCAAGACCACCCAGTTAATCAAATAACAATGTGTAACATATCAATTCAGAACTTAAAATTGTAATGCATGCTTTAACTTTAAATATATCCAAGCCAAGCCCCTTAACTTACCCAAGTTTTCCCCAAATCTAAAAAGTTGTGTCACTTTTTTATAAACATATTTCAAATAAATGTTAATTAGATCTCCCTTGATCACTAACTTGAGGCCTACATGAGTGAAGGCCACACTGGGCTCTAAGGCTTGGGAAGCAGTGACCGGGTCTGACTAGTGAATATTTGCCTACATGTATATTGCCTACAATTATCAGCACCACCAATTAAATTGGCTTCCTATGGTTCACAATGAACTTAGGTTTTAAGTACATTAAAATTCACAGCATGTTACTTTTAATAACAGGAACTACTAGTTATTTTAACAAAGAGGAAAAATTCTATGAGTTTTTATCCAAATCAAATTTTTCCACACCTTATTCTCACTCTCTTTCACAATGTAAAATACCCCAACGACTATTTAACATTTAAAATAATTTAAATCACAAAAGTAAATTTATTAGAGAAAAATCCAAAATATCAATCAAAACACCCCACAAAAGAGTAAAATAAAATTTTCACCCACCCTTGGCAACCACTGTTAATATGCTGATGTAAAGTGTTCCTAACCCTTGTCCACATATGCATAATCAAATCACGCACTCCTATTTTAAAATATTATTCATACAACTTTATCTTATTTACTTTTTCTATTGATAACACATTTCCATGTATGCATATATACACAAATATATGTGTGTATATGTGCATATGTGTATGTGTGTGGACATATATGTGTGTGTGTATATACATACATATAAATAATGACTTGGCTGCTGCAGAATATCAACCATTGTGGCTATATCATTCTGTTTAACAAATTTCCCCCTTTGGCTAAATCAGATTTTATTCGTGGTTTTTTAAAAGAACTTGCAAATAATTCTAAAAAACTAATACACCAGAGTCTTAAAAATATTTCTGAACTCCCAGTCGCCTCCATCCAGGTGGAGTTACTGCCTGCTGAGTGTCCTTAACACTCCTCTGAAAACTCGGGGTCTCTGTTTTATCGCTGACAATATCAAGGTAAAAAAAAAAAGTAAGTAAATAGAAACATGACTCTGTTCTATCTCAAGTATCCCCTATATAGAAAAAAAGGGATTAATATACATATATATGCACATATATATACGTATATTTATATATATATATAAAATGAATATATGATCTGTTGTCCTTTAGAATGAATCATTCTGAAAAATGATTCAATTTTAGTAAAGCTTCAATATGAGTAATACTGAACTCCATGACTTAAAAGGCTCCTGGTAATACTTAAACCATTTGGTATTGCACTGTATTCTGTTCAAAAGGTTTCCAAACTCATGGTTACCTCCTCACCACACGCTATTACATAGCACTGATGCTGTCATTTTACAAATGCGGACCAGAGAAATGAAGAGACTTGTTGGATTTCACACATGCATGAAGCTGGATTAAATCAATTGTCTCCTTAACCTGTCTCCCAGGTGCTTTTAACAGAACCCACTGCATTAGATGGAACAGTCAGTTCCTTCCTTACCTCTGCCAAAAATCTCTAATAACCCCTTACAATGTATGGCAAGTTTCAAAACAAGAATGTAAGGAGTGTGCCAATAAATCCACAACAGCAGGCAAGAAAACACACAGGAAGACTTTTATTTTTTTAATCCTCACCCAAGGATATTTTTTTCTATTAATTTTCAGAGAGTGAAAGGAAGAGGGAGAGACAGAGAAACATCGATATGAGAGAGACATATCCATTGGTTGCCTCCCCTGCCCCCGCCCCCATGGGGGTCAGGGATGGAGCCTTCAACCTAGGTATGCACTCTGCACCTGCAACCCTTCAGTCCATAGGTGGACACTCTAAGCACTGAGCACTGGCTAGGGCCAGGAAGACTTTTAGAAAGTAGAGGGAATATCATTGTATTTCATCTCATTCTCCCCCAGAAATGCAGTACCCCAAGAACCCCACTCCCACCAGCAGCAGAGAAAGGCAATCCACGCAACTCTCCGACAACAACAAGAAATCAAAACTATTTATGTGTCACATGTTTTGTTATAGGCATTAAAAATATGAGTGCAGTGGACTAAAGTGTGTTTTTTTCCAGAATATTCTCTACCCTACCTCAGATAAATGTCATTAGAAATGTTTGTATCATGGGAGGGGAAGGGAGGAAGCACTTCTGTGTAATATCCGTCTGTGGGAGGGAAGAGTAAGTCACGGTCCTCCCTCAGCCATACAAAGCATGACTGCAGAGAGCTCTTAATGCTGTATTTCATGGAGAGATGTAGTCTTCCTCAGTGTTTGACTGATCTTCTTGTTATAGTTCCCAAGTGTTACTAGCTGTATACTCATCTTGGTATATAAGCTGTCGTCCTTTAGATGGCAAATTCCAGTAGGCGGGACCAAGGGTGTCCTACCCTGAACTGTACAGGTGGAGCACAAAACCACAAGCACATGAGCCTCAGATGCTGTTCTATAATGATGATAAGTGGATTAAATTATATTTATACTAGCCTGGTAACAGATTACTTAAAGTTGTCCTAACAGAATCTGGATTAGCACTAACTAGGCCATTCAGGATGAGAGGGGAGGAGTGGAGTCTGCTCTTTCTAGCATTTACACAGCTAGCTACCAAGCAGCTGAAATGCTTTTATTTACTCCTCATATCACTTCATTCAACTGGTCCAAAATAAAATATTTGCTAACCCATGATCTTTTTCATCTCCCTGTTGCATATACATTTTAGGTGGAAACTAGTCCACTAATTCACCAGAGACATTAAAACAAAACAAAACAAAAAAAAACCCTTTAAGATCAAACTTCAGTCTTGAACCAGATGTGCATGTCACTGAGAATATCTTGGCTTTTAAAAATTCCTAAACATGCTGACCTTAAATCCAAAGTAACCAAGAACCCAATGCTACTTCTGACTTGAGCCACTAGACAAATAATCTCTTTTTGTTCTAATTTATCCTTCTGGAACAAAGGGTTATTCAAATATATATTTATGTATCACTTAATTAAAAGTGAAAGCATTCTGAAGACCAGCAAATAGAGAATTCTCTCAAATTTCAAGACCACAATGCAGTTTTATAACTTTAAGTAGGGCTTACACTTCGCAAATACCTTACTCATATATTGTTCCTAACTACTTCTCCCAAACATGCAAATTCAATCTCTTTAATTCCTTTTGTTTTCCTAGGAACCTCTTTCCTCAAAGCTATGAAAAAGGTTTTTCGCAAGATCTGAAAAGATATACACTTAAGGAAGGAATCTTGACTGTGACGATTCTCTTTTTATTTTATTTTTATTAAATATATTTTATTGATTTTTTTACAGAGTGGAAGGGAGAGAGATAAAGAGTTAGAAACACCGATGAGAGAGAAACATCGATCAGCTGCCTTCTGCACACCTCCTACTGAGGATGTGCCCGCAACCAAGGTACATGCCCTTGACCAGAATCGAACCTGGGACCTTTCAGTCCACAGGCTGATGCTGTATCCACTGAGCCAAACCGGTCAGGGTGATGATTCTCTTTTTAGATGGAATGCCAGAAAGCATGAAGATATGAAAATGACCTTTGATATCAGCTGCTTATATTGAACAACAGGTTTCTTTCTAATCAACTACAGTATGGGAAAACTAGAGGAATGAGAGAACAGTAAGAAACCCAGGGAAATGACCAGGAAGTGCCCAAGAGTGAACAGAGTAACATCCAGGGCAAAACTTGATAAAGGGCAAAACTTTAGAGATGTGAAGAAAAGTTTAAAACAACTAGTCCAAGTGCATCACAGAAAGAAAAATATATAATAGGCTTCCACAAACTCTAAAACAAAAAGATACGTGTGTGTGCGCGCGCGCGCAAACCTTTTTACTTAGGTTTTCTCAAAAATATATAGCAATACTATATAATAAAAGGCTAATATGCAAATTGACAGAATGGCAGAATGACCTGTAGCTATGATGCACACTGACCACCAGGGGGCAGATGCTCAACACCGGAGCTGCCCCCTGGTGGTCAGTGCACCCCTAGAGCACAGCTGAGCCAGAAGCTGGCTCATGGCTGGTGAGCTCAGCAGTGGTGGTGGGAGCCTCTCCCACCTCCACAGCAGTGTTAAGGACCCCGTGGGGGGATGGCTTAATCCAGCAGGCAGACATCCCCCAAGCGGTCCTGGACTGTGAGAGGGCACAGGCCGGGCTGAGGGACCCTCCCACAGTACATGAATGTCATGCACCAGGCCTCTAATATATGCTATAAAACTGCCAAGAAAGTCTACCTGAATCTTTAGGGGGCCTTTCACTCTCAAGATCTACAAATCACATTATGTATTTAAATGCACTGAAGAATATAAATTCATATTAGGAATACTAGATCTTTAACCTAAATATTTTCTATTTTTAATTATGTTTTTATTGATTTGAGAGAGAGAACCATCTATTGGCTGCCTCCTCATGCCCCCTACTGGAGATCCAGCCTGCAACCCAGGCATGTGCCCTGACTGGGAACTGAACTGGCGACCTCTCAGTGCATGGGACAATGCTCAACCAACTGAGCCACACTGGCCTGGGCTAACAATTTTATCTTAATTTCTCGAAATCTACGCAACTACAAAGTGGGCTTCCAAGGGCAGCTAATATCCTGTATGAGGCACTCCCTTCTCCAAAAAGCACATGCGAGCTCCTATTTGGATAAATCTGGATAAGATGAAGCACAAGGTCATTATTTTGCAGGGGAAATTCTCCAGGAGGCTTTTCCCAGGAGCACTACACAGCATCTAAGAGTTAAGCCAGGGAAAAAGCAGGAGGAAGACTTGCTTGGGTGCGCTGGTGATTTTTCCTCATTTCCTGGGTCTTTACTGGCGGCTGCTGTTTCACATGAATCCTAGATGAAGGGCCGTCATCAAGTGAGATGTTCAGCTGAGATCGCCTATTCTCCCAAAGACCTTTATCATAAAAACTTGTAGAAGATCCTAATGAGGTCAATTTAAAAACAAAACAACAGAAACAGTCCTTGGCACACTTTGCGTTCTTCATCAGAACTACCGATGACAAGTCAGAACACCACACTGACAGTGTTCCCACCAAGTGGGAATCAATTTCCGTAGTATGGCCAGACCCTAAATACAGCCACAATGCTTTTGTTCAAAATACACTTAAACTTGCGGATGGAAGAAATGATGGTGGGCGACGGGGCAGAGAGTACAATGTCACTCCATTACCTCCACTAGCATTGAAATGGCTTCAAATGCCTTTGACGCAGTGGTTCTCAACCTTGGCTTCACATTAGAATCACCTGGGAATCTTTTAAAAATCCTGATGTCTCGGCCTCATCCTCCGGAAAGTCTGTTTCTTTGTTACTAACGTTGTGGCCCCACCCCGTAACAAAGAAACAGAATTTCCGGAGGGTGAGGCCCAGACATCAGAATTTTTAAAAGATTCCCAGGTGATTCTAATGTGAAGCCAAGGTTGAGAACCCCTGCTTTGACAAATGGCTGCCAAAGTAAAAACACCTGTTACACACATGCCCTTTTCTCTGCAGGCTTTGTTCCCTTGATCGAGTCTGGGTTACTAAAAGGGAAGAGAAGTAATTACACACCTGAGTCTGAAGTAATTCTACCATTCTGAGAAGGAACACAGCATCACTAGTACTCAAGGCAATGAAAGGAATAGAATTCCCTACTCAAATTATAAGGATTCAGTTAGCCTCAAGGAAATATGAGACTTTAACTAAGGCAGTTTAAAGTCCTCACAATTTACCTTCTAAACACCACCACATACCCATACCCACCCCACGAATACAAACTATTGGTATTTAATGTTCATATAAATGCAGCGAGGGGCTGTGTGTGTTTTAAAGGAATGGAATTCCAGAAAAGCAAAATCTAGAATACAAAACTTAATAAAATTTACTCATACACTTGAAACTTTTAAAAGGTTTACTACAGTGGGACTAGACTTGTTTAATAATAAACTGCTTTTGCAAGACATTTTGGGCAAAAAGCCCTAGCAGAGTGTTACAGTTGGAAGCAGATGCTCCATGAAAAAGAATTTGCTGGGGGGGGGGGGGGGGGGGAACTGTTGAAAGTAAGCAAATGAACTCCCAACCTAAGAGTGCATTTTAAGGCATCTTTTAAAAGTTAGCCCTTGAAAGCAGAAGAGCAAAAAGATTTTTTAAAAGACTGGATTCTGTGGTCAAAACGCAGGCTCTGCCAAGTACAGCTGCGGGTCTTGGGCAAACTGGTTAAAGTTCTCCGTGACTTGTTTTCTCATCTGTAAAATGGGAACTTTAAGAGCACCCACCTCCCAGGGCAGCTGGAGAAATAAATGCGAAATCGGACTTAAAGCATTTCAGATCTTTTATGCTCCGCCAGTGCTAGCTATTATCATGCAAAGGTGTGTGTTCTCCGCGGTCGCACGTGCGAACTACCTGCACCAGCTTCGTCAAACTGAAATCTCAGCCGTTTGCGAACAGCATTTCACGCCCCGAGTCCACGCATCATGCGGCATCCACCTTCCCGCTGGTGTTGAAAATTACAGACTTTTATGCATCCGTCTGCGAGCTTGTCATGGGCAGCAAGCAAGCAGGAAGACGCCTTTCTCGTGACTGTTGCTCCTCCACAACTTCAAAACACGGTCACGTACACAATAGGTTTGGGGCTGCCCTCAACATGACAGCTCACAGCTTTGCAGCGCCCGCAGAGTCACCCCAATGCCCGGCCAACCCCCCACCTCCCCGGCCGAGCCAGCGCACGCCCGGGAACCCCAAGGAACAACTCTGGAAGGAGGAAGGGACCCCGAGGAGTAGGGAGAGCGAGAGAGAGGGTGAGGGAGAGAGACAGGGCAGGGGGGCCACCCTCGTGGCCACCACGGTTTCGGGGCCACACTCGGATCCGACGCATCCACCACGACCAGCCCGGGACCCCGCGCCGGCGGTGGGCTGCGACGTCCCGGGCGGCCCGTCCGCTTCTCCTCCCACCCCCGCGGGCCCCGCCGCCAACGCGGTCCCGTGCCAGCCTCGCCCTCGGCGCCCCCTCACCTAAAGGCGGGTCCTTCCTTGGGAGCCCGGCCCGGGGCGGACGCCGCCGCCGAGCTGCCGCCGCCGCCGCTGCCCTTTTTGTTGAAGAGCTTCTGGAGCAGGGTCGGGGCCATGATGCTGCGGCTCCGGCCGGCCGGGGCGCTCCGGGGGCCGGCGGCTCAGCGCGCAGCCGGGGGCGGCGGCCGCGGCGGCGGGGCCATCGCGGCGGCGGGAGCGCGGGGCCGCCGCGGCGGAGGAACTCTGCTCGGGGCCGGGGCCGCCGGCGGCCGGTCATATGACGGAGCCGGCCCGCTGCCGCCGCCGCCTCGCACGCTGACAGTTATCTCCTGCGGGAGGAGCCCGCAATTCCACCGCGGCGGCGGCGGCGGCGGCGGCAGCGGCGCGGGAGGAGCTCGGCCACCCCGGCGGCGGCCATTGGCCTGACGGGGGCCCGCCCCGGGCTCACGTAACCCCGGCGGGAGGCGCGGCCGGCTCGGGCGGCCCCGTGCTCGCGGCGCGCGGGGGGCGGGGGCGGGGGCGGCGGCGGCGGCGGCGGCGCGGCGCTTAAAGGGCCCGACGGGCGGGGGCGGGCGCCGCGCCGCCGGGTGGGCTGCTCCGGGGGCGCCGCTCCCATGGCCGCCGGGGTTCCCGAGGCGGCGTCGCTCTTCCCGAACAGCGGGAGCGCCGCCGGGCGATCTTTGTTCTTCGGAGACAAAGCCGCTGCCCTGGGGTCCGCGCTCCGTGCAGGTGCGGGGCTCGCTGCAGACCGCGCGCGCTGGGGGGCCGGGGGGATGCGGGGCGTTGCTGTTTCAGCTTGAATCTCACCGCCCCCGAGGCGCTGGCGTGTGTCTGCCGTCCCCAGATTAGATGTCTCGGGTTTTCATATTTTTATTTTATTTTTTAACTTTTTATTTGAATTGTTTGCTCTGTTTGGCATCTTGGGCCACCCTACCCCAGTTACATAAAAAGTTGCGTGTGAAAGTGAACACACGGAATTCACTACATAGATTTAGAAACCGGGGCTGTTTTATAACAAAGGAATGCTTTTTTCCCTAACAATCAAGGAGCGTAATGATGTGATGTCGGCGGCAGATATGATTTGGTTTGGGGGAAAGGAGGTGTTGCATTTGAATCATATTTGAGTTCCCTTTAATGCCCAGTCCCACCCAGTCTCCGTGCGAACTTGGGCCCGTGCTGGGAAAGGCCATGCCAGACTCAGAGCAGCTTCTCCATCGATGCCTTATCATGTCAGCTCCCAGCTTTTCTGGGGAATGGGAATCAGGTGAGTAAGATGATGCCCCTGCCTCGGCTGGCTCCTTCTTCACCAACAGTGAACAGTTTCTCACCTGGATTCTCACTTGTTCAGGGGAGGATCCCCGTGGAGACGCAAAGAAACAAATGTATTCTCGTAAATATAAGTAATAAAAAATAACTCTTCTTGGCTTATTTTAATGTGCATTATCAATTTTTATGGTGTGGGGTTTGGGCATTGGTAGGAAACTGTGAATGATGATGTGCTGACATTTCACAAAGGTAAGGGAAAGATGATGGAAATTAAAACTCATTTTTTCCCTTCTGAATTTTACTCTTAAAATGGTGGGTGAAGTACTCAGACTGGTGAGCAATCCTCCTTTTACACAATGAAATGCACACAGAACTCTGATTTGCAATTTTGATCTATTTACTGGGAGCATCTCCTTCACAGGACTGCCAGTATTGGTCAGTATCCTGTAAAGCAAGTATTGGCCTAATCTGTTGACTTTATTAAGACGTGGTCCCAGGTCCTATGTCCCAACAACACACTACTCCCCCCTACCCCATCCTTGGAATAAGTAAAGTTCTTTATTCTCCAAACTGAAGTCCGCATTCCCTTGATATGCCTATCAAGCTTTTGCGCCTGCATGCTGAAGAGGGTTTGGACATGGTGTCCCTTGTTCCTCACCTCCAAGGACTGTTTCAGTTCCAGCTTGGTCCAAGTGTGCAGGATGATCCAACAGAGACAATAACAAAAACAGCCTACCCCAGCCGTCCTCCTCAATTTTGGTCCTGGCTGGGCAACTCCAAAGGGAGAGTGTGCATTTGAAATCATCTAGAACAGACTTCTGTTAGGGGAGAAAAAAGGAGCTCAGGTGGTTCCCCTCTCCCGTCTCCCTTTGCTTCCTCTCAATACCACATTCTTCTTCATCTCGGCTCTGCCCACAGCTCTCCTTCTGGGTTCTAAACGTGCAGAAAAATCCTCACCAGCAAGGTTCTGGGAGCCAGCTCTAGACAGCTCTCCCACTCCAGTTGCATCATTTCTTTCCTTGGTTGGTGTTTTTTTGTTTCTTTGCCTGTCATCCGTTGGTCACTGCTTCATTCCTGAGACTTATCATAGTCCCAGTCTGAAGCACTGGTCTTGTGCTCATCTCCCAATCAGGTACATTTCATTCGCCTCATCCCACTCATGCATCTTAGAAAATGTATCAGCGGGCTGCTCCTGTACAGAGCTGCTGAGGCCACTGTAGCCTACCTCCTCTCTGTTAGCCCCTTCTACCTAACAGAATGCCAGTTTTGTGCAGGTGTCCATACCTCCCCCAGGCCAACGTGCCTTAGGATAAACTGACATTATCTGCAACCTCTAGTCTGAATTATCTGAGTGTAATCCTATTCCTTTCGCAAGGTATTACTTCAGGAATGAGCATGTGGGGCAATTCTAGCCAAGAAGGCTAGAGGGAAAGGAGCTGGAAGAGAAGGGGTGATTCTGGGAAAAGTTGTCTCACTCTTAAAGAGAAATGTGCTTTTTTTTTTTTTTTCTTCCTTTGGATGTTTACATGTAATGCTAACACTCTTGCTACTAGCCTGAGCATGAAACCAAGATTGCAGATAACAGAGAGGTGGAAGCAAGCTGTGTCCTTGATAACATTATTGATCCACAATCCCTCTGCCCTAAACCGACCTTTCCCCATTTGAGATATTTCTATTATTGAAAGCTAAAAGTTGATAAGAAAGGATCCTGATTTCTCTCCTCAATGAGATAAATAAGTCCTATGTTTAATCTTATATACCAGGGAAAACAGTCATCACCAATGGACCTGCTCTATTTTTCATATACTTATTAAAAAGATTTTTATTGATCTTTAGAGACAGGGAAAATGAGAGGGAGAGAGAGAGAAGCATCAATCTGCTGCTTTCTATGCCCTCAACTAGGGATGGAGTCTGCAACCTGGCATGTGTCCTGAACAGGAATCGAACCAGTGACCTCTCAGTGCACAGTATAACACCTAACCAACTGAGCCACACTGGCCAGGGCTATTTTTTCATACTTAAAAAAAATTCTTTATTGTTGAAAGTATTACATAATGTCCCCCTTTTTATCCCCCCATTGAACCCCTCCAGTCCTCCCCCCCCCCCGGCCCCCTCCCAGGCCTTCAGTACCCGGCCTTCAGTACTTCTGCATCCATAGGTTATGCAAATATGCATACAAGATCTTTGGTAAATTAACTCCCACGCACCACCCTCCTCCTCCTTGCCTCTAAGATTCTGTACTCTGTTCCATGTTTCCATGTCTCTGGGTCCACTCTGTTCATCAGTTTATTTTGTTACTTAGATCCTACATATGAGTGAGAACATGTGATATTTGTCTTTCTCTTGACTAATTTACTTCACTTAGCATGATACTCCTCCAGGTCCCTCTATGCTGTCTCATTTTTCAAATCATTTACAAGACTAAAGAAATAGTGAAAAATAATTTTTAAATAAATTTTATTAAGAATTTAAACACAGCAAACTCAATTTTTATTCTATACTAGGGGCCCAGCATGCGAAATCGCGGGAGACCCAGACCCGGTGAGCCACGGGGTTCCACCAGCGCTGCAGGACACAGCCTCAAGGCACCTCCTGTGACCTCCTGGTCTTTGGTGGTTACGGCGTTACAACCACTGGGTTTTTATTATAGTAGGTCCTTGGGTTACGTCTGAGATCCATTCCTACGGCTCGACGTAATGTGATTTTTGCCTTAAGTCGGAACCCACCTACATAAGCACCTACGTCACTCACATGGAGCACATACACAGCTCCATGTGAAATGAAGTGAAACAGTAAAAACAATTTAAAAGGACGATAATGCTTCCTGACCTTTACTTGTGGTAAATAAATAATAAAAAACATAAAGCACATAAGTACAGACGTCGAAATGACGGAACATTCTTTTAAATAAATAAATGGGAGATGGCGACGTAACCATGAAATGACGTACGTCGAGTCCTACGTAACCCAAGGACTGCCTGTATATATATTTTTCTACATTTGAAGGAAAGTTACACTAATAGGTCATGTCCTTTGACTATAACTATTGACCAATTAACATATATAAACAAGGAACACAGTTATCTTGTAAATACTGATTCCAGATTTCAAATACATCTCTAATGGTTCTAGCTTATTAGTATTTTTACTTCTTCTTGAACTTGAGTCAACAAAAGCAATACTTTTGAAAACTTTGGTGGCTTGTATTTTGTTGAAGAGAGGGTAGCCATCTTCTGTACTTAACTGAAAAATATTTTCATTTTTAGATTTATAAATACCAGTTATAATTAGCCATTCAAACACATTGTACACTTAAACTTACACAATGTTATAGGTCAATTATATCTGTGGGGGCATAATTAGCAGTTCAGTGAATTTTTTTCATCTCCACCTCATGCATTTACTTCAAGTCACCTTTGTTTATACATTGCCTTTAGCATTTGTTGACTTACAAACTATAGCAAATATACTTGATGCAAAACATACTAAAAGATGACAAAATACACATCTTTTTAGGACAGATCAGGTTCTTGTTTCAAAATATTGAATAATGAAGCCATTCCTGTTGAATGGATAACTGAATAAGAAGCCATATTTCACTTTTGTTTTTGATATAAATTGTTAAATCATTGATTCTTAAGTTTGAGAAAGTTTATCTAGAATATCACCATCTAAAGACTCATCACCTACAATTTCACTTGAATAATAAATTTCACTGTTATCATTAATATCTAGAGTGCTTCTGTCAGTCTTTTTGCATTTATCTTCTGATTTTTTGAATACTTTTGAAGTGTTTTCCTCCATTAATTTTTTCTTTACCATTATGGGAAGAAAATGAATTCTGGATTCTCATTAGTAATAAAAGCTTTAGTAAAAACCCCACAAAGATAATAGCTCCAGATTCTTTTATACCTTCTTAAAAGATGTTGTAGTACTCTGGGCAATATATTATAATAGAAGGATGATGTAATAGTGGTTATTTATTTTAGTATTGGATCAACCTTCTAGGTGATCCTGAATTTTTCTGTTTTCTTACTGGTTTTGTCTTTCTAGCATAGTTTAGAATGATTGTTGAATAATGTTGAAATAATTCCTAGAATAATAAGATAGCAAAATGTTTAGATAGCTAGAGGAAACTATCACTAAGATTTCATAGGTTAAGAAAGAGTCCAATACATTCATGTGGTAATTGAAAACTAGAATGAGTTTTATTACATGTTTTAAAAAATACATTTACTCTTTTTTCTTTGCAAAAAATAAAAGTCTGAGAATAAAAGTCATGAAATGTCTATCCTCTTAAATAGTTATAACCTCTCAAAAAAGAATACAATTGAATCTAGTGGATTCTGATGATACAAGGGTTAATCTACTATGAATTGATTTTCTGATATACCAATAGAACTCAATTTACTCCATAATCTCACCATAGTAATCAATGACCTGCATGGTATTGAAATTAGGGGATATTTTCTTGTCTTTGCAATCAATACAATTGACCACTTCCTCCTTTTGGAAAATCTCATTCATTGGTACTATAGACCTCCTAGTTTTAACAACTTCCTCAGTCTCTTCTGGAGGTTCTTCCTCTGCCCAGCCTTTAAAATACGAATTTCCTCAGGTTTTCTTTTACCCGCTCTCTTCTACTGTTCTCATACATACTTTCCCACTTCCTAGATAAACCTGTCCATTCTTGTGACTTTAAATGCTAAGTATGTGTTGATGACACCTAGCCTTTTATTTCTCCTAGATTTGTATAACCAGCTATCTATTTGATGTGTCCAATTAGATATCCAACAGGCATCCCACACTGAATTCTTGACCTTAGCTTGTTCCAACATGTGCTTCCTTTATCCTCTCCCCATCTCAGTATATAATGCTTCCCTGTACACGTCTGTTTAAAACAGGAACCATTCTTGACACTTTTCTTTCTTTCATCATCCAAAATATTTCTCATATCCATTTATCTCCCTATCCATTGCCACCACCCTTGTCCAAGTCACTGTTATCTCCCGCCTGGACTTCTGCAATAATGGTAATTGGTGTCTTTCTAGCCTCATCTCCAATCTATTCTATGTGCAACTGCCATAGGGATCCTTTGAAAATGTAAATTGTTTTAAGTTATTTCCTTGATTAAAACTTTTCAGTGGCTTTCTATTGCACGTAGTAAAATCCAACATTCTTAACCTGGCCTATGAAATTCTATATGATTAGAGCCCTCCCCCGCCCCTTCTCCAAACCCACCAACTCCCACTCATTTGCTATCCTCCAGCCACTGGTGTGCTTTCATTTCTACTAGGGCTCCTCTGCCAGGGATACTCCCACCCTGTTCAACAACTTTTTGTCTGATTAACTCCTATTTATCTTTCAGTTTTCAATTTAATGCCACTTCCTCGCACACTGCCTGCCTGCCTCTTTCAATCTTCATTCTTAAAGACCCCACCGCCCTCCAGTGTTTCTGTTACGGCAATCCTTTCTAATCCTTTAAAGCACTTATAATAATTTATAACTAACCGATAAATGCACATACTAGTATAACACCCTTGTTTCCTACTAGACATATACATAGTTCTTTAGGTCAGGGACTATGTCTGACTTGTTGATTAATATGCCCAACACATGGTACCTTCTTCAATGTATATTTGTTGAATGAAACTCATAGTCCCTAACTACATGTAAGCTGCAGACCATCACAAAACAATTCTCTGTAGTAATCACTAGATAAGCAAGAATTCGTGAACTTTCTCCACTTATGTACTTCGGGAGGAAGAAGAGGTCACTGATAGCCAGTTATAAGTTCCCATTAGGAAACTAATCATACATGGGGTTCAGACTTTTGTTCCTAATTTCCTGACTTATCTTTGAAATACTTTTGCCTTGACATCACCTAACTGGTTCTGTAGAGAATCCTGCCCCAGGTGTGCATTTTGTCTTTTTGTATCGCCTAATATTTAATAGTACTGTTTGCTTTGTCTCTCATTAACCCCTTACACAAAATCCTCTTCCTGGGACAAAGCATGCTCTATCTGTTAGGATGCCTTTTGCTGCAAGTATTAGAAGCTCCAACCCAAAAGGGCTTAAACAACAAAGGGATATTTCCCCTCCTAAAATGAAAGATCTAAAGGTACAGGACAGGGTCCAGATACTGTGTGTTAGAGCTCTGCTTCTGCTTCTCTGGGTTTCTCCTGGCTCTACTTTTCTCAGTGTCAGATTCTTCTTCGGGCTAGTGGCAAGATGGTCACCACAGTTCCTGGAATTACATGCAGAGGCAACAATGTTCAACAGAAGATGGGGGTGGTCTCTTCTCGTGTGCCTGATTTTCTCTGCAGCTTTTAATTATTGACAGGGGAAATATTGTGCACCACGACTGGCTTTGAGTAATGAAGATATTCTCTGAATCACATGGGGGGCGGGGGGGAGGAGTCACCAGAACAAAACTGAGTTCTCACACAGAGAAGAGGGGCGTGGGAAAAATGACTATTGCGTAAATAACCTAGGAAATCTGCTAGACATACATTAATTTATAAATTGTAAAATGCCAAGAGCTCTATTTTCTGAGTGCTTTTCAAGAACCCACTATACCATGACTATGGGTTCTTTCTTACACTGGGATGGGACAGAGGATTACGAATTTTTGCATCTCCAACTCTGGATTCTGTGAGAAAATAGGCACTAGATACTGGGTTTTTGTGTTATTTTTGAACAAATTAAATGCGAATATGTTGCTCTGATACTTCCTTCTCACTTTAAAAAATTCCCCACATGACACTTCTTCTGAACTTATTTTTTTTGGCTCAATGAACAATATTTATATAGTCTCAATAATGTAACACTGACTCTTGATTTAACAAGAAGTTATATGTAACTATACTGGAGAATAGGAGAAGAAAAGTGGAGCTGGGGTAGGGGAGCAATATATTCTAGTATTTATTCACAATGGCAGGAAGTCAATAGACAAGGACAAATACAGTCAAATCAAGAAACAGTGATATACCCAGGTTTCGAGCTCGATCCCCAGTGTAGGGCGTGTAGGAGGCAGACGATTAATGATTCTCTCTCATCAATGATGTCTGTCTGTCTCTGTCTCTGTCTCTGTCTCTGTCTCTGTCTCTCTCTCTCTCTCTCTCTCTCTCTCTCTCCCTCCCTCTCCTTTTTCCCCTCCCTCCCTCTCTCTATCCCTCCCTTCCACTCTGAAATCAATAAAAATATTTTTAAAAAAGAAACAGTGATATAAGCATATAACTAAGGAGGGAAATATCAGTCAACTAGCTAGAAAAGTTGAGGGTGATAACCTGTAGGGCTGGGACTGAGTGTGGGAAAGGGTGGAGTAGGAGAATGCTGGTTTTTATTATAAACCTTTTAGGACTTTTAAAATGATAGAATGAATGTGTGTGTGTGTGGGGGGGGTGTTTCCTTTGATTAAAAAAGTTTATTTTTAAATAGTCTCGCCTGTGGACATTGTTAAAAGTCTTATTTCTAGGCTTCATCCTGTGAGTTTGCAATCCAGTAAGTCTACAGTGGGACTCAGGGATCTTAACTTTTAACAAGAACCTCAAGAAATTTGGGTGCAGATGGCTCAGGGACAATACTTTGAGAAACATCACTCAGATCCCCTGAAATTATATACAAGGTATTATACAAATGTGCAGTTTTTTTGGAAGTGAGTCCATAATTTTAAAATTCTCTATGATGCCCAAACCCCAAAATTATTAAAAATTGCTGTTCTATATCTGCCTTCCTTCCTTTCTTCCTTTAATTATTTAAGGCCAAAAGCAGTGCCAATGGTTGTTATAGTGAGTTAAGCACTTTACAGAACTCATTAATCATATAGACTAGAAAGCACAGGCTCAATTTTCAGCACATTGCTCAGTACACTACCAGGGTGATACCTGTGCATTACTACTGCGATGGACCGAGTATAAATATAGTGTCTTGAAAAAGCTCATGTGCTTTCTTTCCTTTCTCTTTCTTTTTCTCTTGCCACTCCCAATAGATGGTAAACTCTTTCAGGACTGGGAATGAATTGCCCTTATCACCTCCTAAGTGCCTAGAGTAAAGCTATGCTAGAGTGGCTGCTAAGGAAAGAAAGAATTGTTGAATAAATAAATCAGTGAAAGGCTTGATTCATAAGATAGAAATGCAACAGGAAGACTCGGAAGGATATGCCAGAAAAGGATTCAAAAGAATTAGAATTCCTTAAAAATGGAAGATAAAGGCAGATTTGACAAGTTGCTTGATTTTTTTTTTTTTAACTGAAGAAACAAATAACCTGGATGTTAGACTAATTCTCCCAGTGCAGATTCACTCTGGGATCCAGACGAGAGCAATATCAGCTTCTGATTTCCTCAGACGTTGAGAAAAATGCCCACGTTTTTCTAACTTTGAGGGTCCCTGAAACACTACTTTCATTGGATATCAAGGATAATTTATTTTTTTTAAATATATTTTATTGATTTTTCACAGAGAGGAAGGGAGAGAGATAGAGTTAGAAACATCGATGAGAGAGAAACATCGATCGGCTGCCTCCTGCACATCCCCCACCGGGGATGTGCCCACAACCCAGGTACATGCCCTTGACCGGAATCGAACCCGGGACCTCCCAGTCCGCAGGCTGATGCTCTATCCACTGAGCCAAACCGGTTTTGGCAGGATATCAAGGATAATTTAAACTTTTCTTTTAAAAAGGATGTCTGCTGCCTAAATGTGACAGATTTAATTGGTTTTTTAAATAATGAACACATTCAACTCAAAGGCTAACTGGCATTAGATGGTGAAGGCATTTTTGAATGGAGCCCTCTATATTCTGCCTCACTTCATCCCCTCACATTGAGTCTGCTGCCTAGAGGAATATCATCATTGCAGACTGCCCCATCCTCTCTCCCTACCCACCACCCCGGCAGACAGGCACAAGGAAGCCAGCAGATACTGTGGAGGAGGCCCTGCATTCTGCGTGTGTGGCAGGGAGGGGCACAGTCTTGAGGCACTAGAGAGGCTGCACCTGCAGATGACAGACCCACTGTGCTCTGAAGGCAGAGGCTGACAGAGGAAGAAAGACTTCTCCCAGAGCAGGAATTCGTTCTGACAGGAATTTCCCCTGAAGTGAGACTCATGTGACAACTTAATGAACACAGCCCGGGGAGTGTGGGGAAAGAACTGATCTTGTTGCTGCTTGTCCTACAGCCTTCCCAAAGTGGCGTGATCCCAAAGTGAGGCCAGGGAGAAGCCACAAAAAACATCAGAATCTTTATAAACCAGGAAGTCCAAGGACAGTCCTGATCTTTCCCTCGAGATGGGGAAGTCCTTTACAAATGACAGCTGTTTTCTTACTCTGTGCTAGAATTGAGACAGCACCTTCCCCACCCTTTGTGTGCACTAGTAGGAGCAAAGAGGAGTCCCCAGGCACAGACACTTAGAGCCTGACCAACATGACCTACCCTGAAACCATCAGTATAATCACATTAGCCCTTTATCTCTGGTTACATCAACACGAGAAGCCAGTGGACTCCCAGGTCATGTTCCATGTCATTTACTCCAATCCCATGTGACTGGAATCTCATTCCCTCTCACGCCTTCCCTACTCCTAAAACATTCCCGTGCTCACTGTAATGCCTAGTCGGTCAGCAACAAAATCCCTACACACTCTCAACCTGCTCTATGAGGGTCCTCTTCGCTGTCTGGCTCCAGCTGAAACCTGAATCTCTGCAAGATTACCACTTCCCCTGTAGCTCTCTCTCTAGTGGTGGCCATTCTCTCCATCCCATATGACAGTCAGGCTTGGGGATGCAGTTAGGGTTCTCCTTGCTCCTCACGGCCACTTTCAAACTCCTCCTGCACCAAATCCCCAGCTTTGAATCTCTCTTCATCAGATTTACCACCTACTACCCCTCACTGTCATTTGCCCTCACGTCTCGAAGATGTTAGCAGTTGGCTCATGGTCACTTTCTCCAACAGAACTCCTACCACGATTCTAAGTTAATTTCAATATCCATCTGGGTCAGCCTTCAAACACCCAGACCTCACTTCCTCCATCTCTTTTCTTCCCTATGATTTTGCCTCCTGCCCTATCTCAGTCACTCACTCCGAAACCATACGCTAGACTTTTGACATAATTTTTATCAGCAACTCCTTGAAATTCTCAATGTCAAGCATCCCTTTGGTACCACCACTATCTCCTCTGGTACCCCGACCCCAACGGTTCTTCCATTCCACCAAGAGCTACAGTCCCTTGACTCTACCACCTTTTGGTTATGCCTCAGACTCCTCAGATCCTCTCATTCCTTGTTACTTAGCATATATCCTTTGGTCAGTTACTGTGCTCACTGCCTTGCAGAGTTCTAATTGTCTACTAAAATTCACTCATCTTTCTTCAAAATGGTAGAACTGTAGCCATGCACATAGCTGACCATACACACTGCATTTCCTGGACTTCCTTACGTTTAACTGTAGCCACAAACCATATCCCCTCCTGATAACTAGTAGAAGATGTGCCTGCTACCCGGTTTCTATGATTTAGAGGAGAAAAAAGCCCCAGGTCACCAAAGAGAAACAAGACAGAAGGCCCCTTTATTCCCTAAATGATCATTTGAAGCTGAGACCCAACGACCTGGAATGGTCACTTCTGCCTGTTGCTTTGAAACCTAAATAATCCCCTTTAATCACAGAATTAACATTGAGTTGCATTGTTACAGCAATCTAACTCTATTGTCAGTAATGCAATTCTCAACTCCTGGGTGCTCTCACACTTCTGAATTCTCACCTGGCAAAATCACAACCCTGGTAAAATTCCACCTCTTTTTTACCTGCACTGATTCATGGAATCTGGCCAGAGAATAACTCTTGTTGATCAGACTCACGTTAAATTCGTTGGCCACTGAATTCCATCAGGCTTTTAATGCTGCCTGGCAATTGGCATTACAGAGATACCATATCTGCCTGTACCATATCTCTCTTCTGCGTTCCCAAACTATTCTACCCCTTTCACACTCAAACCTCCAGCACTGCCCTGGTCCTTACTCTTACCTGATAATCCTGCATTCGATTTTATTCAGGGAATTGAAGGCTTCAAAAGAAAATTTCCACAAGCTCCTATCTTCTCACCTGCCTATCCTCTCCCATGTATGCCCACCTTCTCTGTCTTATCTCCCCTCTATTACTATGGGTCAACTGTCTATACTCCTATTTAAGACCAACACTCCCACATTTGTACCAGATCTCATCTCTTCTTATTCAAAGACTTTGCCCCTACGATTCTCCCTTCTCCTCCACATCATCAAATTTTCTCTCTCTGCCCCATCTTTCTCAGAGCATACAAATATGCTTCTGGCCATCCCTTGATCTCTGTTCATGTTCATAGCAAAAAGCCTGAGATATCTCTTTCTTGAAACTAGATTTTGTCTTATTTTGAAAAATTATTTTGAAAAATGCCAAGCATGCACAAAGGTAGAGAGGCAGAATAATGAACCTTCATACATCATTACCCAATTACAACAATTATAAACATTTTTTTTTAATTGGGGTGATTGCTTTGTCAGGTAATGATGATAAACATTTTGTCAATCTTACTTCATCAACTCTCCTTCCCTAAATTTTCTGGAGTATTTTAAAGCAAATCCTAGACATCATATCTCATCCTATATAATAAAAGCATAATATGCAAATCGACCAAACAGCGGAACAACCATTGCTACAACACACAGTAACTACCAGGGGCAGACGCTCAACGCAGGAGTTGCCCTCAGCCCGCAGGCCCAAGGCAGGTGCCAGTGGGAGCCCCCCAATTGCCCCACCTGTCACCCGCAGAGGGAGGAGATCTGCAGCAGCAGCAGGGGGTGGGGCCAGTGGGCAGGGCTGGTGAGTGGGCAGTGCCAGGCTGACCAAGGCAGATGCCAGCAGGGGCCCCCCTGACCACCCCACCAGTTGCCCCACAGATCGGCCCTGACCACTAACCAGGCCTAGGGACCCTACCCATGTACAAATTTCGTGCACCAGCCTCTAGTCTATAAATATTCCAGTATACATCTCTGACAGTTAAGGACTAAAAAATGGCAGACACAAGACCAATATCATATCCAAATCTAAATACATAATCGGGTTAAATTTCCTAGATTGTCTCAAAAACATCCTATATAATAAAAAGCTAATATGCAAATTGTGCCTTCAGAAATTTGAGTCACAGGGAGTTCAACTGCTTGCTATGATGTGTGCTGACCACCAGTGGGAAGCACAGAACAAAGGAAGGCCCCAGACGGCAGCCAGCAGCAGGGGGAAGGAGGTCCCCAATTGGCCCTGATTGCCTGCCAGGCCTAGGGACCCTACCCATGCATGATTTTTGTGCACCAGGCCTCTAGTCTTTTTATAATAGATTTGCCTAAATCAGGCTCTAAACACATATGTCCTTTAAGTCCTCATGGTTTTGTCTAGCTAGCATGTTCCTCTCTCTCCTATAGTTCCTATAAGTTGGTAGTTATATTTTGAGGCTCTATTTCCTTCCCTTCCCTTCCCTTCCTTCCTCCCTTCCTTCCTTCCTTCCTTCCTTCCTTCCTTCCTTCCTTCCTTCCTTCCTTCCTTCCTTCCTCCCCTTCCCTTCCTTTTCCTCCTTCCCTCCCCCCCTACCCCCCTCCTCCCTCTCTTTCTTTTTAAATCCTCACCCAAGGATATGTTTTTTAATTGATTTTTAGAGAGAGTGGAAGGGTGAGAGAAACACTGATGTGAAATAAACATTGTTCGTTTGCCTCCCAGATGCATGCCAACCAGAAATTGAACCCACAACCCAGGTATGTGCCCTGACTGGGAATTGAACCTGTAACTTTTTGGTGTATGGGATGATGTTCCAACCAACAGAGCAATCTGGCCAGGGCAATTCTCTGCTTTCTTGAATCCAGTCTAGTCATGAATTCACCCTACTACTCCTCAAAATCTGTGTGTTGTCAAGTTCATTAATGACCCACATCGCTAATGGACCATCCTTAGCCAGCTTCTGTTGTGATCCATCAACAGTATTTGAGTTGATCACTTCATCCTCCTTAGTGTGTTTGCTTTATTTGGCTTCCAGGACACCACACTTCTGTGGTTTTACTTTTACCTCACTGGTTGCTTTCTCTCAGTCCCTTTTACTGATTCCTCTTTATAGTTCCTGCCTCTAAATGTTGGAGTGCTGTAGGATAATTTCTTGATTCTTTTCTCCTTCTGCACTAATTCCATTGCTGATCTCACCCAGTCCTCAGATTTCAATGATTCACTTTTTACATGCTGGCTACCTAATATATAGCTTCAGCCTGGATTTCTCCCGAAAAACCCGAATTCATACCATCAACTGCTTATTTGATATATGCATTTGAATGTCTAACAAGCATCACAACTGGATCATGTCCATAATTTGACACCTGACCTCCTTCCAAATCTGCTACTTAGACTTCTTTCAACTTTCCAGTTTTTCATTCAAAAATCTGAGACTCATTCTACACTCTTTCTTTCTACCCCAAATAGAGTCTGTCAGCAAATCTGGGCAACCCTACCTTCAAAGTGTACCACAACCTGGTCACTTATCACTGCCTCTACTGTTATCTTGATTCAATCTATTGTCATTTTTTGCCTCATACCATAGCCTCCTCACTGCTCTTTGACACATTCCCTTGTTCTTATTACAGCAGCTAGAGTGCTCTTTTAAAATTGTAGGTCACATCAGGTCCTCTGCTCAAAATATTCCAGTGATTTCCCCAATTCTTTAGAGGAAAGCTGAAGTCCTTAACTGACCTGCAAGACCCCACATGTCCTGCCCACCAATACTTTTCTGACATTCCTCCCAATATTCCCCTCCTCCTCCCCCTTATTCCACTCTGGTCACGCTAGCCACTTTGCTAGCAGTTTCTATCATTTGACTTTCGGTCTTTAAACCCACCTTAGCATATGGTGTTCTTCCTGGGATATCAAAATGGCTCACCCCCTCACATCCTTCAGGTGTTGTCTTCTCAGTGAGTGCTTTCCTGAGTACCCTCTTTATGATTACATTCCCTAGAAGTAGAATTGATGGGTCAAAGAGTATAAGTACTTGTTTTTAATAAATATTAACAAATTACTTTCACCAATAACGTATGAATATATATGTTTTCCCCATAGCCTTGCCAATTCAGGTCATTAACTTTTTCATTTTTGACAATCACAGTGTTTTGTTTTGTTTTTCATATCCAGACTATATTTGTTAAAACATCAGTCTCTATGTGGCCTCCACTTTAGGTCCTCTGGTGCCAGGGTTCTCTCCTGCGAGTTTTCCATTGATTATTCAGGAAGTTTTTCTGTATTTTAGTTGTAATATCGGCTTGTTCCTGGCATCCACTTACCCTGCCGCCATTTTTAATCTCCCACAGTATATTTTTAATTTGCATTTCTTCTCTTATGAGGGAGTTTTGACCATTAGTTTAAAAGACATTTGTATTTTCATTTCTCAAAACTATAAACGCATATCCCTTTGTCCACTTTTTAAAAATGTGTTGGTCTTTTTCTTATTTGTAGAGACTCTTTGTATATTATGTAAATGAGTAGTTGGTCTGTGATATGAGTTGGAATAAATTTTTCCACTTGTCATTTGTCTTTGACTTTATGATAGACTTCTCTACGCAGAATTTTTAAAAATTGGAAGTCGAATTCATCAATATTTTCTTTTATGGGTTCGATTGTGTCATACTATAAAAAGCCTTCTCTCATCTGAGATAATTTTTATCACACTTTTTTTTCCTTTTACCATTTAAATCTTTTGCCCATCTGAAATTCATTTTGGAACAAGATGTGGGACATACTAGTACTTCCAATTTATTGTTTTTCCAGATGGCCACCCGTTTGTCCCAACACCATTAATTGAACGCTTTGTTTTCTGCACTGACATGAAGTGCTGCCTGGGAGATTTTTAGGAAGACTTTTAATAGTGTGAGCTTAGGTTGATGTAATAGTGCTTTCTCTTGTGAAACCTCACCTGGCTGGCAGAGACCTCAAACACCCCACTGAGAGCTGCAAACAAGTCAAACCTGTAACATGCAGAAAGTCCACACCCATGCATATCTAATGTTGCCAAATTGTAGCCTAAAATGCTATGAGCACGTGCTTCTTATGCACTTAGTTCCTCCACCCAGGAACTAATGTCAAGGGTGGCAGGGAATAGTCACATGGTTTTTGGTTGTTTGTTTTACAGATTTACTCCATTAACATGTGAGGAAGACCAGAACTTAATATTTTCAAATCACTTTGAACGATGGAGAAGAAGAGTGCTATTGTAATTCTCATGTTATCTTTTTTTTTATTTCAAGCATGTTACTGTGACATCAGCATTTTAGGCTTACTGGATTATATTTTAATTAGTATAAATTTATCCCTCTGTGATCAACTAGCTGGGAAACCAGGCCACTGGGCGTGGATTATGAGGGCCAATGTTTTGGGAATGGGATGAAACTTTTCAGAACTGGTGATGTCATAGCAGGCCATGAAAGCTGGTTCACCTGGCATTATTGACTAGGATGCTTTTTAAACTAGGACACACATCTATTGTTCACTGATAATCATATGATAATGCTGCCAGTAAGATACTGAAAAATCTGGCTATTCCTTTTTAATTAAGTTCTGAATTGTCAAAAATAATTATGAAAAATACAAGTTAAGTTTTAAGGTTATTTGGCTGTGTTCCTTAATGGAAACAATATCTATACTAATAAAAGGGTAATATGCTAACTAGACCGGGTCGACCAGACATCTTTCGGTCATCCTGCCTTCCTTCTGGACAAAGCCACAGTGATGGGGGCAGAGGCAGAGGCAGTTAGGTGTGACTAGGCCGGCAAGGGAGGGCAGTTAGGGGCAATCAGGCAGACAGGGGAGGGCAGTTAGGAGCAATCAGGCAGCAGGGGAGGGCAGTTAGGGGCGATCAGGCAGGCAGGCAGGTGAGCGGTTAGGAGCCAGTGGTCCCGGATTGCAAGAGGGATGTCCGACTGCTGATTTAGGCCTGATACTTATTGGCAGTTGGACATCTCCAAGGAGTCCCGGATTGGAGAGGGAGCAGGCCGGGCTGAGGAATCCCCCTCGCCCCCCGTGCATGAATTCATGTACTGGGCCTCTAGTACAGCAGTTCTCAACCCGTGGGTCGCGACCCCTTTGGTGGTTGAACGACCCTTTCACAGGGGTTGCCTAAGACCATCGGAAAACACATATGTAATTACATATTGTTTTTGTGATTAATCACTATGCTTTAATTATGTTCAATTTGTAACAATGAAATTGGGGGTCACCACAACATGAGCAACTGTATTAAAGGGTTGCGGCATTAGGAAGGTTGAGAACCACTGCTCTAGTATAACAAAATAGGGAAACCCCTATTCAAGATGCAGAAAGGGTGAGTTTAATCTTGATTCTTTCACCTTTTATCTGAATGACTTTGAGCAATTAATCTAACTTCTATAAACCTTAATTTGTTCATATATAAATGATATTAACAGCATTTACTGTTATACTGTTTATAAAAAAAATAAATTTGAAACACAAATAAGGCACTCCCCCTCCATCTGACTGGCAAAGGTCAAAAAGTTTAATATTACATTTGGTGGTGTGAGTATGGTGGAGATAGGTACTCTCATACATTGTCTAGGGGAGTGTAAATTGGTATAACCACCACAAAAAACAGTTTGGTACTATCTACCAGAATTATAAATGCACATATAAACCTCTGACCAGCACTTCCTCTACCTGGAATTGATTACAGATGTACCTGTAAATGAACAAATTGACATCTGTATGCAGATACTTATAACAGTACTGTCACAGGTAAGACAAGAATGGAAACAACTTAAATTTCCCTCTGTAAGGGGCTGCTGTGATGGAGTCATGCAATCAAATACCATGCTGTAATAAAGAACAAGGACACATTTGTGTTATCAAATGGGAGACTGCCAAGACATAGTGCTAATCAGAAGAAGCCAAGTGTAGAACAGGGTGAAAAACCAAGGGATGGAAAGTATCTAACACACATACATATTTGCTTGTATAATTATAGAAATGCTCAAGGAAAACACTTAAGAAAATGGAAGCATTAATTTCCTTTAAAACTGGTATTTCCTGGTCAAATTTTTCTAAGAATTTCCTAAGTGGTCAGGATACATTTTACTATATAGCCTTTCATTTTTTTTTATAATACTGTGAATGTATAACTTATTTTAAAAAATAAATCAATATAAACTCATAGATACAGACAACAATAGCATAATTACCAGAGAAAATGGGGACCAGGGAGGTACAAGAAAGTATGGGGGGGATACATGATGATGGAAGGAGACTTGACTTGGGGTGTGAATACACAGTACAATATACAGATGATGTATTATAGAATTGTATCCCTGAAAC
Organism: Myotis nattereri; assembly: GCF_964212035.1. Taxonomy (NCBI): domain Eukaryota; kingdom Metazoa; phylum Chordata; class Mammalia; order Chiroptera; family Vespertilionidae; genus Myotis; species Myotis nattereri. Next base: position 46,515,022 of record NC_138080.1, on the reverse strand, counting down.
CTATAATTTTATTAACCAATGTCATTCCAATGAATTCATAAAAAATAAAGATTAAAAAATGTATCAATATAAAGTTTCTAGGTTACTGATGAACATAATAAGCATGAAATACATATTAGTGCTGATTTAAAATTTCAACTTAATTATAATTATTCTTCACTAAAATAAATGTATCTTAAGGATGTTTTAAATTAGCTGTTTAAAATTCTAAATACTACAAATTTTATATATATAAGTAATTTTAAACAATAGAATTGATCTTACTACAAATGATAAAGGCACATCTTTTAGCCCATGAAGTCCTACCATCTGGATTTGTTTTCATTTACATTTCTAATAAAGGCATTAAAATATTTGCTAATTTAAAATATGGACTTATGCAAAGAACATGACTAGAAGAAAACATTTTCCATATAAAAATGAGAATTTCCCATGAGTTGGTCTTTGAGCTATTGAAAGTTTTGGTGGATCATAGGTGCCATTTAAGCCTCCCTCAAACATTATTAGATTTTAAAGAAGAAATGACAATCCTACCATGCTTTAGAATTACTTATTTATAGTTGAGTTTTGCATATAGTTCTGAGTTTCAAGTAAGTTTGGATGAATTCAGAACAAATAGAGACTTGTTTTTCTATTTGACATATGCATTAAGACTCAGGCTGCATTAGCCTTTTTCTCAATAAACTGTGCATCTAGGTTCCTCACTCTTATCAGATATTCTAGTATATTTTACTATAACCTTTCGTCTTGTTCTCCCTTATACTTTGGTAATAATAGCTTCTTTTCTTTCTTTGGTTTTTAATTTCTTAGACATAAAGTTTTAGGCCATGCTATATATAAATAGTATTAACATGTGTACCTCTAGATCAGCGGTTCTCAACCTGTGGGTCACGACGCCTTTGGGGGTCGAACGACCCTTTCACAGGGGTCGCAGACCATCGGAAAACACATATATAATTACTATTGTTTTTGTGATTAATCACTATGCTTTAATTATGTTCAACTTGTAACAATGAAAATACATCCTGCATATCAGATATTTACATTACGATTCATAACAGTAGCAAAATTACAGTTATGAAGTAGCAACAAAAATAATTTTATGGTTGGGGTTCACCACAACATGAGGAACTGTATTAAAGGGTCGCAGCATTAGGAGGGTTGAGAACCACTGCTCTAGACTCTAATCTCAGGCTGATAAAGTATTTTTCAGGATTTAAGACTTAGATCAAATGGCATCTCCCTATGAAATTGTTAGAGAACTCCAAAGTTGGATCTCCCAACTTTTTCCCCCACAGTCTTGAGTCTACCTCCATATTATACAAGTTATAATGATCTGTCTCTGTTAGAAAACACTTAACTCCTTAAAAACAGCAACTTTATTGTGCCAGGGCTGGCATGTCTCAGGTACTCAATAATGTCTGCTGAATACAGACCAGTTTTTCCCACAAAAATTATCACTTTATTATATTTGAGTATTTTAGTAAACATAAAAGTAAATTTGTCTGGGTCCTAGTGAGGACCTCAATGATCTACAACCTATGCCCATATAAAGATGTAAACTCAGATGTGTATAAAACATAAGTTTATTTTCCCATAACTCACCTTTAAGTTCAGTTTTGAATTGCCTATTTCAAAGGGTTGGTGATATCACAGTCTTTGCCAATTTCTACTATCCCACCTTTTCCTCCTGGGGTTGAATCTAGATTTGAGAATATCTAGTACCCTGGCAAGTTTTTAGGTTGGGAATCTCTGGTTCTTAATGTCATCTATCTACATAGGCATCCAATTAAAACCCAACATTCTAACTTCAGTCAGTTCTCTCAGGTCTCTCCTGAGGTCAGAGTTCCCTACTGCAAGCTCCCTTTCAGGGTGGAGGCTGTCTTTCCTCTTCCAGGGCACACTTGGGGATATTGTTTTGCTCCCATTCCAAGTTAGGGCATGGGAAATCTTTGGGAGTCTGTGTATTTCCCAGCTACCTACTCATCACGAATCCATAACCTGTCTCTAAGGCCTGCTGCCTTCCTGGACTTTTGCATTCAGGAATTCCGGCACACCACCCCTCTGCTCTCAGATCTCACAAACCCATCTATGTAGGTTTGCTGGCTTCTCAGGAATGTAACCAGGGAACATGGTTCAGGCTCCGTATCTCTGGGACAGTGGACATCTGCCCCACCATTGCTTCCCCTCCTACTATCTACAACCCCCGAACGATGGGCAAAGAGACTGAGAGAATACTGGGTGGGGGAGGAAATCTGTTAATATTATCCCACCACACTTATGAAGAACAGACAGACTTAATAACAATAGGGCTCTTAGAGCAAATATTCTTCTTTCTACCCAGATGAAATTGTGTCCTTAGCCCTAATAAATAGTGCATGGCCTTGGTTTTGTTTTGTTTCTTGCTACACATGGGCAAGAAGACTTCAGAAGTCAGAAGACTTATTGTAACTAAGCAGACTGACAAGGGGGAAAACTGTCTGCCAGGAGGGTTTATCTTTTCACTAGAGAGCAGTTCTGAAGTGGTTTTGAAAGGTATGATTCTGTTATTCAAGTTGATTCTAGGAATATGACAGTTTATGCAAAGCTGTTACTTCACTGAAAAATCTAGACACAGTGAGAGTAACATTTTGTCTTTTACACCCAGAAACTTGTGTAACAGGAAGAATCACATTATATATTCTGAGAATTCAGAGGCATTTTCAAAGCACCTTTCCAGTTTTTATTTTCATTTTAAAGTATGTTAATATTAGTAATTACTATAGTAAAGTATTAGGTACTTGCAATTAATTATTGCTGACATGTCACATATGAAAATATCTAAGTAATTCATTTAATCCTTATAAAAACCTTAAGATACAATAATATCATAATTTAGATACAGAAACTGAGGCACAGAGACTAAGTCCAAAGTCACAAGTTAGTATCTATGAGATTGAGTTAGAAACCCAGAAGTCTGATGGTGGAGTAGAAATGTGTATGCTATCTAGCTGACCATAATGATATTCATCATGATAATGGTTAGGAGATTATTCTTTGAATAATCTAAAGGCTGATTTTAAGCTAGTAAATTAAAATAAAAATTTTAATGTGAATTTACCATTTGGTATTTGTGAGACAAATTGTAAGTTACCAGTCTGCAGCCTGGAAATGAGACTGGGTTAGAGAACAATTGATTTTGACTCTTATTTATCCAGAGACAGAGGTTCTGTGCTCAGCTGTCCTTGATCTTCAGGGAACCACAAGGTAAAAACACCATGGAATTGAAGGTCATCAACTCATAAGAGATTAACATTTTATATTAATTTTAATGTGCTGGACTTTGAAAGGATCAGCGTGAAGAGCTGATAATCCTCTCAAATGATACATAAAAGACACAAGGAAATAAAAATTTTAAAAAATCCCCACCCGAAGATATGTTGTTTTTTTGTTTTTGTTTTGGAGAGAGGCAGAGAGACAGAAACACTGATGTGAGAGGGAAGAAACATCCATGGGTTGCCTCCGGCACCCACCCTGACTGGGCACCAGCCCAAACCTTAGGTATGTGCCCTGCGGGGGTATAGAACCTGCAACCTTCTTGGTGCACAGGGGAGGGCGCTCCAACCAACTGAGTAACCCGGCCAGGGCAGAAATGAAATGTTACCTCTCTTATAAACACTCTCCAGGCCACCAGCATTGTGTACCTCATCCACTCATTCAAAAATATTGACTGAGCACATGGTATGTGCCAGACTCTGTTAGAAGTGCTGGGGATAGAGCAATGAAAAAAGAACGAAATTTTTGTCCTCGTGGAGTTTACTGGGAGGAGGAAGGTGAAATTGGAAATGAACGAACAATGAGAACATTACAAAGTGCTGCGGATCATACTACCGCGCTCTTCCCTACTCCCAGCTTCAGCCGCCTGGAGCCTTTAGCCTAACCTCTGTCACTTATACTATTAATGTGCAGGTCAAATTATAACAATAATGCGCAACTGACGGGTTAGCTACCAGCAGGCTGTGTCCAGGAAGTGATTTACTCCTTTCATCCTTAGGACGACCCTCCGCGGTCAGCACTTCCATTCCCATGTTCCAGACAAGCAAACTGCGTTTCAGAGAGGCACTCGCCAACTCGTGGCAGACCGAGGTTCCTCTACACCATGATGGTGGCACAGGCGATGAAACACGAGCGAAAAGGATAAAAAGACTGAAGCTGCAACCGCACTGAGTGAGAAACAAGGGAGAACCAGAAGGCACAGTACACAGGACCAGACGCGCGCCGGTCCCAGCGCGTGGGAGCGCGGCGGGGAGGCGGCGCCGGAAGTCGAGCTGCCCCTTCCGGATCTGACGCCGGAAGTGGCTCGTCGGCGCCGCCTTCAGGTCGCCGTTGACACAGCCGCTCTTGGGTTTCGGTGACTCCGCAGCCACGAGGTGCCCGGATTCCGCTTCCAAACGCATCTGCAAGTCAAAATGTCGCACCCGTCCCCCCAAACGAAGCCCTCCAACCCAAGTAACCCCCGAGTCTTCTTTGACGTGGACGTCGGAGGCGAGCGAGGTGAGCGGAGTCTGAGATGCGTAGACTGGCCCCGAGGGGGCTGGGCTTCCCGGGATTCAGGGGTCGCCGCGGGTCGGGTGCGCTTCGGGCCGGGGGCTGCTCCGTAGGGCAGTGGGAATGGCCACGCTGACTGTCCCGCCTGAATAAATTAGCCTTGAATTTGGGCTTGGGTCGAGCCAGCGCCCTTGTAGAAGGCCACCGATCGTGCGGAAGTTTCTGGAAATTTCTGGTTCGGGGATCGTAGCCATTAGGTTTGCCTCTTCTGTTTGCACCTCCCGCCACCTTGCAGCATTATGTTGGCATAAAATAAGATGGTTTTATGTTTGCAGTGAGACATCCAGGAAACCCATGGGTGTGCGTCAGTGGGGCTCCCGTCCCGCTGTGCGTTTGGCGACGCGAGCTTGATCAGCAACTGTCATGTGATTTACAAATAAAGTGACTTTTGCGTGTGCCTTCTTCTGTATGTCTGATTCTTAACTCCGCGGTCCAGGCAGATTGGGGACCATTGTCTCTGTTTTGGCCTTGGGGGAAATAAGTTCCTTGTAGGGACGTGGTTGCCTAGGCTACGCTAGCAGCCCCGACGCTCCCTAAACTCTGGATTCGCCTATTGCTTGGTAACCGAATGGCGCTGGTTCTGGAACACGTTAGAATTGCTGACCAGGCAGGGTGCTTGAATGTTGTACAAACGTACATAACAGGATCCAGGGGCCCCCGTGGATCATATGGATACACACACACACACTTATATGTACATTCAGTTGGGTTTGAAACTAGTGCCAGGTTTATTTTCACCTGGCTCAGGCGTTAGCTGGAATGGCAACTTTTCCAGCTTTTGCTTCAGAAGCTGTAGCAGGCAGGTTCCACAAAGCACAAAGGCTTCAGCCATGCTCAAAACTCAGCCAATCTGACGACACAAAGAATTTTTAATTTTTTTATTTCCTGTAGTTAGTTGGTGATTGAAAATGCTGAGTACATGTTGAAGAAATTACTCAGAACGTAAAACATTTGTTTTTGTTTTTTTAAATTTATTTTATTTTATTTTATTGATTTTTTACAGAGAGGAAGGGAGAGAGATAGAGAGTTAGAAACATCGATGAGAGAGAAACATCGATCAGCTGCCTCCTGCACATCTCCTTGACCGGAATCGAACACGGGACCCTTCAGTCCGCAAGCCGACGCTCTATCCACCGAGCCAAACCGGTTTCAGCAAAACATTTGTTCTTCATGGTGTCCCTTATATGGTGCTGATCTTCTGGCTATTGTATTTATGAACCATTGTAAGGTGTAGAAAAATAATTGTTTCAAATTTGTACGCTTAAGTTGACTAAATTTGAATACTAGAAAAATTAAAAAAAGAGAACTTGAAATCTTAGTCATCATAATTTTACTAACTGACCTTTTATCATTTGCTTATTTGGTTGGTTGTTTTGCATACTAACACTGTTTCTTTTTTTTTTTTTTCAGTTGGCCGAATTGTCTTAGAATTGTTTGCAGATATTGTACCCAAAACTGCAGAAAATTTTCGTGCACTGTGTACAGGAGAAAAAGGCATTGGACTCACCACTGGGAAACCTCTCCATTTCAAAGGTTGCCCTTTCCATCGAAGTATGTAAATTTTCTGAAACTGATTCTTACACATAATCAAATCCTGTCCTATAGGAGTTGGGGAACACACTGTGGGGCAAAGGTTAAAAATTACGATTAGTTTCCAAGAGGATGCTTTGACACCTGAGGCAATAGCTCAATTTCATAAAGGTTGGGCTGTAGAAGGTAGAATTAATTATAGGAGTGTACTAAGGTTTATTTCTAGACAAATGAAATACACTAGTTTCACCAGTCCTCTAACTTCAATGTGATTAGATTGAGAAAAAAGAGAGTGGCCATGATAAGTAGGTAGACCTTGGATAGCTTGACTACCAGGTGATAAAAAAGTTAAATCTTCTTGGGCAGGATTGCTTGGGAAGGCTGCCGCCGATTTAAAACGTTAGTGTCTTGGGCACATGGTGTGATGTGATGAAAAGATGACATTTCACACAGCTTATCACACTTTCTAATTATACTTTTGTTTAGTGATTATTTGGTGGTTCCCCCAATAGACTGAAGGTTCTAAAGAGTTAACATAGCAGGCCCTGGGACTGCTGTCCTGAAAGGTCTGCTTGCAAGGTTGGCCATTGTGTAGAATTGTGTAGAGTCTGGGAGCTTGGAACTTGAACCATTCCCAAAATCATCAAGGTGGATTACTAAGCCTAGACTCTTTATACAACTACTTCAATTTCCTTTTGGGATTCTGGAATTTTGGTTCATACTAGGCAGAGAATACCTGTATGATCATCCTCAATGAAAACCTAGGGTGCTGAGTCTCTACTGGGCTTTCCTGGGCTGGAACAAATCATACACGTTATTGCACTTTCTTTGCTGGGGGAAGAAAATGCTCTGTGACCAGCTTGTGGGAGGGTGAGAGCACAAAGCAGCACATGGATTCCTCTAGACCAGCCGTGGGCAAACTACGGCCCGCAGGCCGGATCCGGCCCGTTTGAAATGAATAAAACTATTGAAAAAAAAGACCGTACCCTTTTATGTAATGATGTTTACTTTGAATTTATATTAGTTCACACAAACACTCCATCCATGCTTTTGTTCCGGCCCTCCGGTCCAGTTTAAGAACCCATTGTGGCCCTCGAGTCAAAAAGTTTGCCCACCCCTGGGCTAGACTCTGCCTGTATCTTTTCCCTTTATTATCTAGTTGTGTTTCCTTACTGTGTTGTAATACAACCAAATGCTGAATCCCATGAATCTTAGGGAATTTCTGAACATTGGGGTAGTCTTGGGAATCCTTGACACCAAGAGATGATTTTTGCTGAAGTATTTCTGCCACAGTATAACAAATCTTAGAATAATTGGCCTTTATTCAGGAGACATTATTGGGTGCCTAATATGTGCCCAGTCATACACATAGTAACAAGGATGAAAGACAGAGTAGCTACCCTGGCTGGTGTGGCTCAGTTGGAGTGTTGTCCTGTATACCAAAAGGTTGCGGGTTCGATCTCTAGTTGGGGCCTATATGGAAGGCAACTGATCAGTGTTTCTCTCACATGGATGTTTATCTATCTGTCTCTACCTCTCCTCCCCTCTCTCCCTCTTTCTAAAAAAATCAATAAACATATCCTCGGGTGAGGATTAAAAAACACACAGAGTTGCTGTACTTAAGGAGTTAATTATTTGCCAGAAAAGACAGATAATTTTGATATACTAGAGGGGGGAGAGGGTCCCCTCAGCCCGGCCTGCAACCTCTCGTAGTCCGGGAGCCCTCTGGAGATATCTGACTTAGACCTGATTTGCATATTAGCCTTTTATTAGATGGGATTAGAGGCCCGTCGCACAGAGAGATTCAGGCAATGGGCCTTCCCTTGCCCTGGCTGCCGGCACCGGTTTTCCTTTGGCACCCGGGACCCAGGCCTTCGCTCCGGCTGGAGCCTTCAGTCTTCACTCTGCCGCTTTGCCCCTACATGTGCAAATTAACCACCATCTTTGTTGGGTTAATTTGCATACTGTCCTGATTGGCTGGTGAGCATAGCCGAGGGATGGTTAATTTACATGTTTGTCTATTATTAGGTGTTATACAATGGAGGTAAAGTCTACTAGGGTAGAAAAATTAGGCGATCCAACTTCTGGATGCCAGTGACAGTTTTATTGCACAGGTGCCATCTGAACTAATTTTCTTAGTGTTCGTGGGGGATCGGGCAGTAAACGTACTTTGGACTCAAATTGTGAAAAGTCTTTTACGAGTAAAATGGTGGAGAAAGACAGGAGAGTGACATGACTAGAGTCATTTTAGGAAGTTGTCTTTTTTATATATTCATTAGTTAACATTGCTGAAGTCATAGCTTTGTTTCTTTGTTTTTAAATTTTTTGGGTGATGGTTAACATGAACATGGCTTTGTTTCTAATAGCTATTTTCCTTTTTTGTAGTTATTAAGAAATTTATGATTCAGGGTGGAGACTTCTCAAATCAGAATGGGACAGGTGGAGAAAGTATTTATGGTGAAAAGTTTGAAGATGAAAATTTCCATTATAAGGTAAAGTAGACAAAATGCATGTTATGATAATAAAGGGTACTATGCATGGGCACTTGTTGGGTTAAGACACCGATAAATGTCTCAAGTGCGTTTAGATTCTCCTCTTTTTAAAAGGTGTCATATTTGGCAATATGCGCCTTTGATATGGAATATTTTCATCCAGTAATGATTTGGCAAAAATACTATAGTTGTTTCAGTGTGATCCAGGTTTACATACTTCAGTAAAGCTAATGAGATTTAAAGTGTCGCCACCATATGGCAAAATTGTTTCCAGGAAAATGTTCTCATTATCAGAAGGATGGTAACTTGTGCATCTTTATGCTTGAATTTGAAGAGCAACAAAACCATCGCTAATATCCAGGATATCAGGGGATTTGCAAACTAGAGGATATGGTTAATGTCCGCTCCTAAAGGACATTAGTGGTGCCTGTGCCTTCTTATCTTCATTGTCCCAAGATGTAATCGGGTTATATTGCATCATTCAAGTTATAAGAATGGACATGTAAGTACAAAAGTAAAGTGATCTTTTTGGAAATGAGGAAAATGAACAAGGTAATGAGTATAACTTGAAAAGAAAATCTCATCCATCTTTTAAGCAGTATTTATTGACTGCAGCTGTTTGAATTTAATACTGTCACTGGCACCAAAGGGTTTATAAAAATGAAAGGCCTTGATGACAAGGAGTTTATAATCTTAATGGGAAGACAAGATTAAAACACATGGGACAACTGGAGAATAACAATATGCCCGCCATATCATTTGGTCTGGCCCTGCCAAGGCATTAGGGGTGAGTTAATTAAATGTTTGACCAAAGAACAGGCTAATTTTTAAGTTGATAATTTTGTATGGTCCTCGAATAGTGTTATAAATATCCAAATGGCCTTTGGCAGAAAAAAAGTTCCCCACCCCCGATCTAAAGAAAGGAGGCCTATTGAAAGGACACAGTTCTTGCCTTCTGCAAACTTGGTAACCTTGAAAGCTGAATTAGATTTAGATTGGAGGGTTAAAAGGCATTTTAGGTGGGAAGACTAACATTAGATTTATAATGCTTGGCCCAACAAGAAATAAATTTAGAAAACCTGAGGAAAAAGTGCAAAGATGAAAACTGGGTTTCACAGAACCTTTGAACAGGTTGGTGCCAAGGAAAAAATTTGACTTCAATATATATGGATGCAGTAGTTTCTTTTGGGCATTCCCTTAAGAAGTGATTCACCTCGGATGAAAGCCATAAGTTTTGGATTCTTCTGAGATTTGAAAGTACCTAATTGAATAGCCTGTCTAAATTGAATAATCTATCATGGTTCCCTGTTTATTGATGTGTAAAGGAAGAATCATAATGTAGGCCCATAAAAGTCAGAAGACTGTTTAGTGTTTCTCAGAAAAAAAGACCATCCATCATAAAAAAAGACAGTATAATTATTAGATTTCCTTAATGTAGCATTTTCATCTTAAAGATGAAATATAAGCATTTTCCTAATATGGCCAATTTAGAAATACATCCCTCACTGTTGTTTGTCACTTTATTTGATTTCATCAGCATTTGTTAAAGTTTAAAAAGTGATTAAGTAACCCTACATTTTGTGAATTAAAGGTTGCTATTATAATAAAGTACTATTATATTTTTATTTTTTTTTAAATATATTTTATTGATTTTTTACAGAGAGGAAGGGAGAAAGATAGAGAGTTAGAAACATCGATGAGAGAGAAACATCAATCAGCTGCCTCCTGCACATCTCCTACTGGGGATATGCCCGCAACCCAGGCACATGCCCTTGACCGGAATCGAACCTGGGACCCTTCAGTCCGCAGGCCGACGCTCTATCCACTGAGCCAAACCGGTTTTGGCAATATATTTTTTGATCTAAATGATTAATTACAGTCTACCATAGTTTTGTGTATGGTCAGTAAAAGAACAATTCAGACTAGTTCCTCTAACCTTGGTTTTCATTAAATTAATTTTGTTTCTACAGCACGACCAGGAGGGTTTATTGAGCATGGCAAATGCAGGCTGCAATACAAATGGTTCTCAGTTCTTCATCACAACAGTTCCAACTCCTCATTTGGATGGGAAACATGTGGTATTTGGCCAAGTAATTAAAGGAATGGGTGTGGCAAGAATCCTGGAAAATGTAGAAGTGGAAGGTGAAAAACCTGCCAAAGTAAGTAAAAAGTTTACCCTAGCTGCTATCTTAAAGAAATGTAAGTAAAAGAATCTGAGGATTATTAGCTGGAAAAAGTTAGGATGCCTTTTGGTATAGAAGCCTGAATCTGCCACTTAAACTCAAGAAAAAGATTAGGGCAGCTTAAAAAGATTTTTATTATTTCAATTTCAATCTTGGTGATTTAAGTCTTCCTATACTTGCAAAACTTTGAGTCAGCCTGTATACGAGTTCATCACTGGAAAGAGGACAGGAAATGAAGAATCCTATTCAGACTCTGCCATTTAATTGGTGGTTTGGCCTTGATCTTATTCAATTTCTCTTAGTCTGATTCCTCATTCTACATAAATTACTTAAGGGTTTAGAATAGATTATATAACTCTAAAGATCCTTGTGTTCTAAGTCTATGGATCAACGGCCATACTACTACCCAACCCAACTGGTAGGGTTGTAAGAACTGGGAACTCTGATACCTGTAGGAGGTAGGCTGTCACTCAGCAGGAGTAAATTGAAAGCTGTGCCCCAGCTAAAGAAAATTATATAGAGAATGATAAAGTTTTCAGTTCATTTTGTGTACACTGAGATGCTGAATAGCAATAAAAGACTTTTGTAAAATAGTGACATTGTTCTATTACTTGGAATGTTTTTAAAGGGCATTTTGTAATTAGAGCAGATAGGTGAGCCTCCTAAAGTCAGTCTGTCATTTTAGAAGTGACTTGGACCATGTTGCATATAACTTGAAGCTATATAGCTTTTAAACCCAGACTTTTTTTTTTATATATATAATATCAATATGTTAGTGCCCTTCTACAATTTAGGATTATTTTTACAGTTGTGCGTTATTGCAGAATGTGGAGAATTGAAGGAAGGGGATGACTGGGGAATATGCCCAAAAGATGGTTCTGGTGACAGTCATCCAGATTTCCCCGAGGATGCAGATATAGATTTAAAAGACGTGAGTACTTTCAATTAGTCAAGCTTTAATTACTTCAATTACTAAAACTATTTAGTACTAAAATTTTGAGATATTTGTGTCAATCTGTCTTAGTGATAGAACCCAGCATTAAACCACATTACTTACTAAAATCCAAAATATTTGTATTCTTTTATACAGGTAGATAAAATATTATTAATAACAGAAGACTTAAAAAACATTGGAAATACTTTTTTCAAATCCCAGAACTGGGAGATGGCCATTAAAAAATATACAAAGGTTTTAAGGTAATATTTTTAATAAATTGCTTTTAAGAACTTGTAAATTGAATTGTAAACTGAAATTCAAGAGTTTATTGTATTTTTGGCAGATTAGCTGCATTTTTTTGTTGCCCCCAACTTCTTAAGTTTGAAAAATTTCCAAATACAGAAAAGTTGGAATAGTACATGAATGAATGCCCATATATCTTAACCTACAATTCACTGGTTAATTTTTACTGTTTGTTTTTGAAGAATCATTTTTGAGAGGAAGTTGCTGATACCATGATACTTCACCCCTGAATATCTATTATTATATCCTAAGAAACAAAGACATTCTTCTACATAACCTTACTACCATTAAAACACCCCAAAATAGCATTCATACAATATTACCTAATATGTAATCCACATTCAAATTTCCCAATTTTTTTTTTTTTTTTTTACTCCCGAGTCAATTGTATCATTTGGTTTTATGTCTCTAGTTTATTCATCTTTAATAGTCCCTATTCTACAAGTTTTTTGTCACTTATACTTTGTGGAGTCTTAAATAGGCTGTCTTCTATAATACCATCTGTTTGATTGCTTCCTCAAGGTTAGGTTGAGGATATTTTGGCAAGAGGACTTAAGTAGGTGATGTATATTTTCTATGACATCACACATATTGAAGGCACATGTCAGTTTTGAGTTTTGGCACTTGATTAAAGTGATGTCAGCCAGATGTCTTATAAAAATGCCTTTTCCCCTTTGTAAATAGTAAGTACTCTGAGGTGATACTGTGAGATTGTGTGCATATTCAGTTTCTAACATTTTATCCAGTGGTTTTACATCATTGAAGACCCTTGCCTAATCAGTTATTGCCTTGATGATTACAGAACTGTGATTTTTCTAATTTTATCACTCATTCTACAGTTATTATAAGCTAGCATTCTTCTGTTTCAAAGAACCTTTCCTCTCCCCACTTTCAAGTATCACTATAGACTGTGGATTTTTTTCAGGTCTTATACTATTACTATAATTTTTTTTGAAGCCCAAAGGGTTCCAGATTTTTCTAGTGGAAGCCCCCTTTCCTACATCCCTTTGACATATTCCTCTTAGTCTGTGATCACTGGCTTACTTTCCGACACAAGATGTCCCAGGCTCCTTTTTATACTTAACCCATTTCCTGATTGGGTATCAGCAATTTCTCCAAGGAGTGCTGATTCTTTTCACTCGGGTATAAACTTCAGAGAACAAATTATGGGAACCAGGTTATGCTTATTGTTTCTGAGTCCTTGTCAGTAGACAGAGCTAGGAACTGTATTCAATGACGATTCAAAACCAACACTCCAGAGTTCTTCACCTTTCCCATTCCATTCCCTGTCACACAATGAGAACCTTGCTTCTCAAAGTACGTAACTGAGACCTGGTTTTTAAAAATAAAAAGTGTTGCCGGAACCGGTTTGGCTGAGTGGATAGAGCATCGGCCTGCGGACTGAAAGGTCCCAGGTTCAATTCCAGTTAAGGGCATGTACCTGGGTTGCGGGCACATCCCCAGTAGGAGATGTGCAGGAGGCAGCTGATCGATGTTTCTCTCTCATCGATGTTTCTAACTCTCTATCTCTCTCCCTTCCTCTCTGTAAAAAATCAATAAAATATATTTAAAAAATGAATAAATAAATAAATAAATAAATAAATAAATAAATAAATAAAAAGTGTTAATAGTGCACAATTATCTTTAGATATGGGGATTATTCTTAAATTGGCCTGTTTGAACAATTTGGGAAAAAGTTGTAACAAATAATAAGTTATCTGAAGAAGAAAAGATAATGAATATTAAGAATATTAATATTAGTGTTTGATAAACTTTTTATATCAGAAATGAACTAACATTTTTTTGGCATAGTTGAAGAAGCAGAATATGTCTTACGCTAGTTTTATATTTTACTTTTATTAATGTGTTCTCCAGATATGTGGAAGGTTCAAAAGCTGTTACTGAGAAAGCAGATAGAGTGAAGCTGCAACCTGTAGCTTTAAGTTGCATGCTGAATATTGGTGCTTGTAAACTAAAGATGTCAAATTGGCAGGGAGCAGTTGACAGTTGTTTGGAGGTAAGTCTGTTTGCTGTTGAACTTTTTGACAGTGTTGGATTATGATTTATGAACTTGAACAAAACAATTTTATATACATTATATCATTGCATAGGACCTAATGAGACTCGATAACAACATGTCATTTCATCTCTAAATATTTTGGACATCAGTTTTCCTCTCAATCCATTTACTGAGCTTATTGTATTACTCAATATCTATTAAGATACTTTTCCTTTTTTCCTCAAAGGACATCTATCAGCTCACTTATTCATTTAACATATTGAACACCTGTTATGTGCTAGGCATTTGAAGACAAAGCCAGGAATGACTAAGAATATGGGTTTTGGAGTCAGTCATAGTTTTTTTATTAGACTTCTCGCTAACTTTGTGATCTTGGGTAAGTTCCTAATTTAAAAGTCTTTATATGTAAAGTGGAAATAATACCTGCCTCATGGGTTTATTATAAGGATTATATAACACTAGGGTCCCTAGGCCTAGCCAGCAATTAGGGCTGATTGGGGCCTTCCAGCTGCCAGCCGGGGCCTGCCTTCGTTCCATGCTGCCCCTTGGTGGTCAGTGCACATCATAGCGATCGATTGAACTCCTGGTTGAACTCCCAAGGGGACAGTTTGTATATTAGGTTTTTATATATAGACTAGTGGCCCGGTGCAAAAAATTCATGCACTTGGGAGCAGGGGTAGGGGTAGGATCTCCAACCTGGCCTGTGCCCTGTCACAGTGCGGGAGCCCTGCGATACATCGTCCACCTGGGGCTCCTCGATGGATTGCCCCAAAGAGGTAGGCCTGTGGACCTCCGAGTGTGCACCTCAGGAGCCTTGGTGCTCGTGTGTGGAGGCCTCCGACATGGCCCCACCCCCATCCCTGACGCTGAAAGTTCCTGTCCACCCACATCTGCTACGCATGCAGCCTGATGATCCGTAGTTACTGTGATGGTGTCCCAACAAATTTGTATATTACCCTATTATTAAAGAGACTAGAGGCCTGTTGCACAAAGAGAATCGTGCAATAGGCCTTCCTTTCCCTGGCTGCCAGCACTGGTTTTCCTCTGGCACCCGGGACCCAGGCCTTCGCTCCGGCCGCAGCGGAGAGGCGAAACCTCTTCAGCCTTCAGTCTTTGCTGCTCCGGCCAGAGCCTTCAGTTTTCACTTTGTGCCTGAGTATGCATATTAACCGCCAGCTTTGTTGGGTTAATTTGCATACTCTGATTGGCTGGTGAGAGTAGTGGAGGGATGGTCAATTTACATGTTTTCTATTATTAGGTAAGATAGATATGTAAAGCATTTACCAGTGCTGGGCTCATGTTAAGCACCTTTATGGAGACATCCAGGAATACTAACAGCAACAGCTAGAAAGGTAAAAGCATACCTTACTTAAAATACACAATTATGACTTTCTCCCTATTGTAGAGCTGAAAAATTTTCCATACTAAACCATGTATTTTAGAAAGACCACCTCCAATAATTTTAATGTATATTGCACATTCTGTACATAGATCAGTAACATCCACAGCAAGGAGAAATGAGATCCTAATTTGGTAGGGTAGGTGGAATAGGGATAAGAACATACTTAGAATGGAGTACAACAGAGGAAAAACATTATCAGAGGAAAAGATTAGTCTTCACCAATCTTCTGGATCTCTTTTTGACCTTTGTGAGTCAGATAATGTACCCTTTTCAGTAAATCTAAGTACTGACCTTTAAAAGATGTTAAGTAAAAAAATATTTTTAAAACATTTATTTCAGAGTAGAGACCTATTAAAAGTTATTCATCCTCCTAAAAAATTACATGCAAACAGACTTTTATTCAAAACTAAAGGCCCAGTGCATGAAAATTTGTGGACTGGATGGAGGGGGGGGGGGGGGAGGTGGCGGGGGCGGGAGGTTTCCCAAAGCCCGGCCTGCCCCCTCTCACAGTCCAGGAACCCTCAGGGATGTCCTACTGATGGCTTAGGCCCACTCTGCATGGAAAGTGGGCCTAAGCCACAGTCTGGCCTCTCTCTGAGGGAGGTGACTGGGCCAATCAGGGAAGGTGCCACCCCCATCATCCTACTGCTGCTGCCACTGCCGGCTGCCGCAGCTGCTGGCCCTCAGCCCTCACTTCTTAGTGCTGGCCTGCCCCCCCACCCACTGGTGGGTCGGGGGCGATCTGGGGCCAGGCTGGCTGGGGAGGGGCTGTGGGAGCTTGAGGCACAGCAGATCGCACCCCCATCCAGCCTCTGTGGAGGTGTGCTGCTGGGATTGGGCCTGTGCCACTGCCTCTGTGGCTGCCTCTGTGGAAGGGGCAGCACTGGGACCAAGACCACTCAGCCCTCTCTCCCGCTGCCTCTGCAGAAGGGGCTATGGCGGTGGACTGGCCCGCGCCGCCGCCTCTCCTGCACTGCTGGCCCTCGGCCCTTGCAGCCACAGCGGCTTTGTCTGGAAGATGTCCAGTCTATCCGGTCTAACTAGCATATTACCCTTTTATTAGGATAGATGGCTTTCTTTGATCAGTTAGGGCCAAATCAGGAAATAGAAACCATACAGAACTTTAACAGAAAATATAAGAGGGGACTGGAATAATAAGGGATTGGCTAGTAAAGAGATTCTAAAGTGATGGGACCAGCGGATCTGTTTCCCCTAGGTGGGTATGAAGCCCTTTGGAAGAGGCACCTCTCTAGACCTCTGGCTGAGATCCAGACCTTTTTGGAGAGGGGATGGCCATGGCTTTTGTGTGGCAGAGGCAGTCATTGAGCACCACACTTGTGCGACTCACTGGAGTGCCTGGGGAGCTTGTCTGTGGAGAGTTGCTACTGACAAACTGCAGGAACCTAATAAGAGGAGCACACTGGAACCTGGAAGAGAAATTGGCTTTCTCTTCCATGTCCATGTAGAGCCCTCTACTGGCAAAACTTAACATTGTGCCACCTAGCAGAGGAGAGATTTATAGGGTTCATCTTCACAGAGCAGTGAAGGGTTGATTTGGAACTGACAGGAAATAAATTTAAATCTAGTATATACATTTAATACTTAATATAAAGTATTAATTTGATTCTTTTTTCTAGGCTCTTGAAATAGATCCATCAAATACCAAAGCACTGTACCGTAGAGCTCAAGGATGGCAAGGATTGAAAGAATACGACCAAGCATTGGTAAAATTTTGTCCTAAATTTCAGTTTTTAAAAATAGACAACCACCTTTGTAAGTCATATGCCTAATATTTCCTAAAAACTTTTTTCCAATTGAAGGCTGATCTTAAGAAAGCTCAGGAAATAGCACCAGAAGATAAAGGTAAGTTGGCAGTTTTTGTAGTGAAAGTTCACTTTGTCCTTTAAGAATTTCTCTTAATGAAACACTGTACCCTTTGCCACTTAGATATTTATTCCACAGATATTACAGAATGCCTGTCATTGGGCCAGGCACTGATCATACTTCATTGAGCAAGTTAGGGTCCCTGCTCTCAGAGAGCTTACATTCTAGACCCTCTCCAGAATACTGTCTTCACATATCTGAATACTATTTGTTCTACTGTATCATTTGAGATCTAGTTCCTATTCGTTTAATTCTAGTCAAAAGTACCAAATGACTATTATGGTGAATTTAATGTTTATGACCATTCCTTAAACTGAATGTGGCCATAACCCAAATATTCTAGCCAATAGACTAATAGAAAAGCTTTGTGATACCATGACAAAAATAAGGTTGTCTTTCAACTACACCAACTACTAATAGTGATACTACATCTAGATATTAAAATATACCTTTGGCTTCTTTAATACTAAAGTAAAACAGGAGGCACTTCTCTAATGGAGAAGGCAAATCTGTATAATTCAATTGAATTCTCTCAGTAGACAGTTTTCTAAAATTATGCTTAGTGATTATGTATTGCTTTCTCAGTATACATTATTCTGTTAATAGGGCAAGAAGAATTTATCAAGGGGAAGTTAACTATCATACTAAAACATCTGTTTATTGTTCAACCTAATTTTTGGATGTTTGAAAACTAACTCCTACTACATATTTATTTTGCAGCTATCCAGGCAGAATTGCTGAAAGTCAAACAAAAGATAAAGGCACAGAAAGATAAAGAGAAGGCAGCGTATGCAAAAATGTTTGCTTAATAAGGAATTCAGTTATCCTTAAATATTACACATTGATGTATAAAGGCAATAAGAAAATTTAAGGGATTTTTGTCTATTAAATATTATCCCTAATGTGTTTCCTTTGATACTTCAGTTCCCCATTGTTTACAGTTTAGAAATACTTATACTGGTTCACTCTTAATAAAAGTGTTACAAAGTACAGTGAAGTTGAACCCACCCCTCCGGCTATCTGTATTACAAAGAATAATGGTGTTCAACCTATTTTTAAACTAAAGATACATCTTGTTGAATAAACAGATGAAAGCTTACGTTTGTGTTAGTTCCCTCAATTCTTTGATACAGCTTTCTGTAAACTGGTTGGTTTGTGCTGGTGACTCTAAGGGCCAGATAGTAAATTTTTAGGACCATTGTATTCTGTCACAACTACTCATTTCTGCAAAAGGGATGGCATGGCTGTGTTCCAAGAAAACTGTAAGAAAAGTGGTGGGCTGGATGCCAACCTCAGGTCTAAACTATACATTTATTTTCATACTTGAAGTCTTGAATTTGGCAAGTCAAATGTACATGAAAGGCCAATAGTTTATTCTGCTCTTAGTAATGAATCTTTGAAGAATTGAAGAGATAAGTAAATGCTACATCACTAATAAAGTTTTATTTAAGATAAATATTGATAGTTTTTTATGGGACAAATTTAGGTATAGTATAAAATTATTTCCCTGATATTTTATGAACATTCTGATCAGTAATATGCTGATATGTTGATACTTGCTAATTTCTCAACATTACAAAGAAAGTGTTTATAAGACTTGCCTACAAATGAAATTAGTTATAGTTTACATTCCATTGTAAGCAGGTCCTCCACCACCTTCGGGTACCACCCAGTTAATATTCTGACTTGGATCTTTAATATCACATGTTTTACAATGCACACAGTTCTGAGCATTTATCTGTAACCGAAATCCATCACCTTGTTCCAAAGGTACAAATTCATAAACTCCTGTAAAGAGAAATAATATTGTTAAGTACCTAATTTTTTCAACTTTCAAAATTCAAAAATAGAAATTGAAGTCCTGGAAATAGTAGCTACAGAAACCTTGAAAGTTTTTTTTTCAGAATGTTTACCCATAGAGCATATTACAAAGATCTTGGCTGCTTTTGAGTTACAATTCTGTATATATAATGTGCTATATGGTACTATAGCTGAAAAAAACAACAGAGCCAGTCTTAACCCTGTTCATAACCTGGTATTATGACCGAAGTGATTAAAATAAAGTCAAATACAGTCAAAGTCCCTGCCCTCAGACATTCTAGTCCCTCTCCACAGTGTACTAATTTTTACACAGCTGAACACTATTTTAGTGTATCATTTGAGACTCAGTTACCATTTTGTAATTGTAGTTAAAAACTCAGCACTAAAAGATACAGTATTCATGATGAATTTCAAATTTGGGACCATTTTCTTGAGTTGAATGTGGCTATAGCTCGGTATTTTAGCATCTCTCTCTCTCTCTCTCTCGCTCTCTCTCTCTCTCTCTCTCTCTCTCTCTATATATATATATATATACATATATATATATATATACCGTGTGTGTATGTGTATGCACGCAACCATAACATTTTTTTTAAAGTTGTGTGAATGTGGAAAGAGGTATTCTTTGGTGTTCTGTGGGCCTTATCCTGGTCCGAGGGTAGACACAGAAAGACCTCTTGAGAAATGTCCTCTGAATTAGGCTTCAAAAAGAAATCCTATTATTTTAACATTGCTAGAGTAAGAACCATAAAATAATGTTTTCTTTAAAAAGCTGGATATAGGAGCCATTTATAATTTCCAAGCAATGGAGACATATTTCGTACATGTTTAAAGCAAATAGGAATGAATGGAAATCATAGTACTGACCTGCAGGGCAGAAGCGCTGCTCGGGCCCATCATATATTGACAGATTTCTATTTACAGGTATACTGTCATCCTTTAAGGTTAAATGTGCTGGCTGGTCATGTTCATGATTAGTACCACTCAGAGCCACAGATGACAAAAGGTCAAAACTAATCTGTCCATCAGGTTTTGGATACTCAATAGGTGTGCAATCCTTGGCTGGCTTGAGCCGATCAGAGTCAGAACCTTCAAAAGTTTTGAAGAAGATTTTAAATAAATATACAACACTAATTTTGAAGTACTTAAAAAAAAAAACTTTTATAAAACTTGAAAATATACCAAAGAAATAAGACTTTACTCTCATAATAATGATACTCTGTTCACTTAAAGAGACTGAAGCAAATTTAAAAAAAAGTAATAAAAAAGATAACTTTCTCAGCTACTTAATGGATTCCATTCATGAGTTTTTAATGATTATAACACACTCAAATATGTTGTTATTACCTTTATGTTTTAGAGTCCATGGTTCCATTCCTCTAAGTATCCAGTAAAAGATTCCAGTGTAAATCATCCCTCCATATAAACCCAGGAATCCATGGCAGGAGGGTCTTATATTTCTAACAGAATATAGCTCTTTCCACACCCATGATTTCTTCAAATTGTCCTCATACTCAGTTACATGGAGTCCTTTTATTAAAAATATGAAATGTTAAGTGTGAAATTGCCTCAAGGAGTATAAAATACTTGATCAAGGTATTTTGTTTCTGAAATATTTGATGAATGGATCTTAAATTTAAAAAACAGGTGGTCACAAGAACACACAATGTTTCATTTATAAATGTTGGCAGCATCTAAATTTGATTTCTTATATTGGTAGCACGGAAAGTTAAGTTTTAAAATTAGGAAACCTGAAAAGGAAGCTTGAGTTTATGCTTCCTATAAAAGTAAAAAAAAAATTATCATTGATCAATGAAACACTTCTGTTATGGGTTGAATTTTGACCCCCTCCCCCCACAACCCACCCCCGAAGAGACATTTTAAAGTCTAAACCTCCCAGTATTTAAGAATGGATCAGAATGGAGTTGTTGCAAATGTAATAGTGAAGATGAGGTCATACTGGAGTAAAGGGAGCCCTTAATCCAGACTGGGGTCCTTATGGGGCACAGACAAGCAGAAGATAGGTAAAGATGGAGGCAGAGATTGGAGTTAATTCTATCACAAACCAAGAGAATGCCCGAGGCTTTCAGAAGCTTGGGAGGCAAGAAAGGATTCACCCAGAGACTACACAAAGAGTATGGTCCTGTCAACACCTTAATTTCAAACTGCTAGCCTGTAAAACTCAAATGTTGTTTTAAGCCACCCAGTTTGTGGTAGTTGTGGAAGCCCTAGGAAATTATAACAATACCTAAAACTTGGTGCATGCATTTAATACTTAATGGGACAAAGTGGTTCTTATAAACGTTTGTGAATTACATAATGACTGTTCTTTTTTAAATGTTTTTATTGATTTCAGAGAGAAGGAAGGAGAGATAGAAAGTTCAATGATGAGAATCATTGATCAACTGCCTCCTGCAAGCTCTCTACTGGGGATCTAGCCCATGACCTGGCATGTGCCTGACCCAGAATCAAACTGTGATCTGGTTCACGGGTCGATACTAAACCCCTTATCCACATCAGCCGGGCAGTGACTATGTTCCTTCCAGTCATTATTTCCTGTTCTGGCTCCACTTCTCTCCTTCAGGCTTTAATCCCTAACTTAGTTTTTGGTGATGTACTTGCTCCAGTACTTTCTATGTGCGGTATTATGTTTACATGACAAGTTGGTCCAAAAAGGAAAGACACTTGGCAAGAAAATCAGAAAAATGTTCCACTACTCAACCATCACACTCCACCTTGCTGTTTCTGTTCTACTTTATCTCCTCCTTCTCCCCCACCCTAGGCTTCCCTTCTTACAAAGATCCGAAGGCATAATCAGATTTTCCTTCCAAGAGGCAGGAGACAAAGACTAAGTTGATAAATTATATAGTGTATGAAAGATGGGAAAAAATTATAGAAAAAAACTTCGTGTGGAGTGGGGCGTGTTGAGAGTGCTGTGTGTTGCAAATCAATTGGATTCACTATGAGAGATATTTGACAAAGGAGAAGGAAGGAGAGAGTTGGCCATGAGCAAGGACAAGAGAAGGAAGCATGCTTGACACGTTCCTGTCAGTGAGGAAGCCCTGCGACTGGAACGAGAGTAAACAGGTGAAGTCAGAGAGGTGAGGGAACTTTGGCTTTTACTCTGAGAAAAGTGGAGAGTCATTAGAAGGTTTTTTTAGACTATAAGGGTTTACTGAGGCCTCAGTGCTAGCTGTTCCTCTCCACTACAGTAGGAGTGTCATAAATGCTGGTGCTTGCCAACCCTGCCAAGGATGGTGCTGGATTCTGTAGTTTGCACAGCTCTTCTGTTTTCAGACAAGACACTTTGGTATTTGCGAGATATCTTACTGTGTATATTATACTAGAGGCCCGGTGCACAAAAATTTGTGCACTCGGGGGGAAGGGGGAGGTCCCTCAGCCCGGCCTGTGCCCTCTTGCAGTCTGGGACCCCTCGGGAGATAACTACCTGCTGGCTTAGGCCTGCTCCCGGGTGGCAGAGGGCAGGCCCAATCCCTAGGTGCAGCCCCTGGTAGGGCTCAGAGCAGGGCCAATTGGGGAGTTGGGGTGCCGCCCCCTGTCATGCACAGAGCAGGGTGGATCCGGAGGTTGTGATGCCACCCCTAGTCACACTCAGGGTAGGGCCAATTAGGGGGTTGGGGCACTGCCCCGTCACACTCAAGGCAGGGTTGATAGGGAAGTTGCGGCGCCACCCCGTCACGCACAGAGCAGGGTGGATCAGGGGGTTGGGGCTCCGTACCCTGTCACACACAGAGCAGGGCGGATCAGGGGGTTGGGGCGCTGCCCCCTGTCATGCACAGAGCAGGGCCCATCGGGGGTTGGGGCTCCGTACCCTGTCACACATAGAGCTGGGCCAATCAGGGGGTTGAGGAGCTCCCCACTGTCACTCACAGAGCAGAGCCCATCAGGGGGGTTGGGGCACCGCCCCTCATCACACACAGAGCAGGGCGGATCAGGGGGTTGGGGCGCTGCCCTCTATCACCCACATCACCCACAGAGCAGGGCCAATCAGGGGGTTGGGGCGCCGCCACTGTCACACTCAGGGCAGGGCCGATGGGGAGGTTATGGCTCTACCTCGTCACACACAGAGCAGGTCCCGTGGGGGGGGGGGGGTGTTTGGGCGCCGCCCTCTATCACCCACAGAGCAGGGCCAATCAGGGGGTTGGGGCGCTGCACCCTGTCACACACAGAGCAGGGCCGATCAAGGGGTTAGGGTGCTGCACCCTGTCACACACAGAGCCGCAGGGCTATCAGGGGGTTTGGGCGCTGCCCCCTGTCACGCTAATCCCAGTGCCGGGAGGCCTCGCGGCTCCGCTGATCCCGGTGCCGGTGCCGGGAGGCATATTACCCTTTTACTATATAGAATAGAGGTCTGGTGCACAGGTGGGGGCTGGCTGGTTTGCCCTGAAGGGTGTCCTGGATCAGGGTGGGGGTCCCGCTTGGGTGCCTGGCCAGCCTGGGTGAGGGGATGATGGCTGTTTGCATCTGGTCACACATCCTTGAGGGTGGGAGTCCCCACTGGGGTGCCTGGCCAGTCTGGCTGAGGGGCTGAGGGCCGTTTTCAGGCTGACGGGTGACTGAAGCTCCCAACTGCTCCTTTCTTTCTTTTTTTCTTTTTTATTCTGGGCCAGCTTTAGCTCTGAGGCCTCGGCTGCTGAAAACAGGTTTCTGGCCTTTGTTTACCGTCTGTATTTGATACAATGTTGTGGTCCGGCTGGCTGAAGCCTGGCTGAGTAAAGCAGGTTTCTGGGGTTTTGTTTATCTTCTATATTTGCAACATAGTTGCTTAGAGTTGCAGCTGAGAGGCCGGCAAGTCAGGCGGGGAACGTTGAAGTCCTCCATCACTGAAGCAAGCAAGCCTCCCTGTTCGCATCAGCTGCCTGGCTGCCGGCCGCCACCTTGGCTGACAGTTAATTTGCATATCACCCTGATTAGCCAATGGGAAGGGTAGCAGTCGTACGCCAATTACCATGTTTCTCTTTTATTAGTGTAGATTAGTGTAGATGTGTGTAATGTAATGCAGTACTCACCAACTTGAAATCAATGTTTCAGTGAAAAACCTGACAAATTTCTATACTTTAAATAAATAGGAAGTTCTTACCTATCGTCTTTGATTGGAGATTTTCATTAGTTAGTTGATTAAAAATAGATTCTGCTGCCAAAACTCCACTTTTCATTGCTGTGTGAGTACCTTTGATCTTGGGAACATTCATGAAACCAGGACTACAACCAATTAGTAAACCACCAGGAAAGGTGAGTTTTGGTATAGACTGAGGAAAGAAACATTTAAAGTATATTGTTAGCTCAAATTTAACATGCAAAATTGACCACTCCACATTATAGCCTCTTAAATAAGATTAAAGATGTAGAGAAACATTTCTTTTAAAAAAAGAAAAGAAAATGAATATACTGAAGGAAAAAAAAAACAGAGCAAGGGCAGTTTTTTCCCCTTCCCAATAAAGGAGGATTAGAATTATTACCATTTTTCTATTACAAATTTTTCCTTCTCCCTCCCCATGACTAACCTATATGAAGCAGATTTAAGAACAGAGGGTTAACATTTAAATAAAATGTTTTCATGTACACTTGCGTCATAGTGAAAAATATTCCCTAAACCGGAATGACTATTATCTAAATTGTGATCTGCTTTTACATCATGGTAACATGATATACAAAGGATGGTACCTTACCTCTGTATACACTTTTTATTTTACTTTGATATCTAGGGATGGAAACATAGGTTCTAATCATGGCATCACAATTAGCTATTACCTTAAATAACATTTTTTTTTAAAATATATTTTATTGATTTTCTACAGAGAAGAAGGGAGAGGGACAGAGAGTTAGAAACATCGATGAGAGAGAAACATCGATCAGCTGCCTCCTGCACACCCCCCACTGGGGATGTGCCCACAACCAAGGTACATGCCCTTGACCGGAATCAAACCTGGGACCCTTGAGTCCGCAGGCCGACACTCTATCCACTGAGCCAAACCGGTTCGGCCTTAAATAACATTTTAATTAACTTGAGAATAACTTAAATTCGCCCCCGCCCCAAAGATAGTTGTTTGGGCCTCAATATACATTATTGATAAAGAATAATGTAATAAAGGCTGGTGATATTTTTGGGTTAGCCAATAAAAGCCTATATATACACCCCATAATGTGGCACCTAAATTACAGGTTGTTTGCATGGGAAAATGTACTATAATCTATAGTTTGAAAAGGAAAGGAGAGAGGAAAGACAGAGTTGTTCATTCCTCCTGCATTTTTTCTTCTCTATGGGTTTCCTGAAGGAAGCCATGGTCTTTGTTGAGAAAGTGGTGGGTGGTAAAGTTTGGCTGATGGTGCTGAAAGTGACTCAGAAGACAGGTGATTAACGGGAAACAACTGCCATCAGCTGCAGGAAGACATGATGACCAATCTGTGGCCACACAGGCCCTTCAATTAGAGAATTCTAATTGTAAGGCAGCGGTTCTCAATCTGTGGGTCGCGACCCCTTTGGCTGTCGGATCCTTTCACAGGAGTCACCTAAGACCATCCTGCATATCAGATATTTACATTATGATTCATAACAGTAGCAACATTACAGTTATGAAGTAGCAACGAAAATAATTTTATGGCTGGGTCACAACATGAGGAACTGTATTTAAAGGGCCAGAAGGTTGAGAACCACTGCTGTAAGGGAAAGGTGGTGAGAAGCAAAATGCAGTAGAAGAATGCTGGTAAAAAGGAGATCAAGGTCCCCATCCTTTTACAGTACATGTGGGAATGAATTTATGACTGTAGTTCTCTTGGACCAAATGCAAGAGCATCACATTAGGATCACAGAGCAGACAGTATGGGTAAAGGACTTTCCGGAATGCCATTAGCTGAAACCAGATAATGGCTAAAAACTTGGATAATGACAGCACTTCTCAAGGCTGTGATCTTGTTAACACTAAATTTGATTCAAGAACTAGAAGACAGGATGTGGATTGTTAGTGCAAGTTCTTCCAAATTGGTGCTTAAATCCTAAAAAAAAAATCGTATGGCACAATGAAAATGTGTGTTTTTAAGTTCTGGAAGGATCCCCTGTGTGGACAGTGTTACAGCACTGAGCATTTTGTTAAGGAACTGGGTTGAGCTGTGGTTGAGCCTGGTCAGGGCACATGCCCAGGTTGCACTGTGAGCTCCATCCCCAGTAGGGGGCGTGCTGGAGCAAGGAAAAGTTCACTCAGAAATGCTGTATTCTGGAACATTCATTAAACTAGGACTACAAATAATTAGAAACCTATCAGAAAAAGGTGAGTTCTGGGTATAGACTGAAGGACAATGAAAATAGTCATGTAATATTTGTTAGATCAATAAAAATAAAACAATGTTCCAAATTACTGCTTTTATGGTCTTTAAAACTAACTGAAAATAAGTTTCTCAATCTTTGACTATTTAAATCGGAAAATTTAAGTAAAAAGTTTAGTTTTTTTTCCTAAAAACCATCTGAGATGTTGACGCATACAAGGCAGATGTTTTAAAATGAGAATGTGTATGTGCTATTGAATATAACAAAACCTAGTATTTGCCTTGGAATTTCCTGGCAGCTAAAGAATAAAAGGCCCAACAAGTATGGCTCAGTGGTTGAACCCAGGGAACATGCCCAGGTTCCTTTGTGAGCTCCATACACAGTGGGGGGCATGTGGGAGGCAGCCAATCAATGATTCTCATTATTGATGTTTCTCTCTCTCCCTCTCCTTTCCTTTCTGAAGGGAAATATATATATATATATATATATATATTAAAAAACAATACTATAAAAAAGGATAAAGAAAAATATCTTGGGTCACATAGTTTTACCTTCCTGGTTAAAAAAAAAACACAAAAAAAGCCAGTGAAGTCAATATATTCTTTTTTTTCTTTAAATATATTTTATTGATTTTTTTACAGAGAGGAAAGGAGAGGGATAGAGAGTTAGAAACATTGATGAGAGAGAAACATCCATCAGCTGCCTCCTGCACACCTCCTACTGGGGATGTGCCCGCAACCAAGGTACATGCCCTTGACCGGAATCGAACCCGGGACCTTTTGGTCCGCATGCCGACGCTCTATCCATTGAGCCAATCCGGTTAGGGCAAGTCAATATATTCTTTAAATTCACGGTGTAATTTATTTAACTACAGTGTGACACAGTCTTATAAATACTAGGTGACTTGCTGAATTACCTAAATTTTTTCCTATGAAGTGATTTTCTATTCTTTAAATTTATAACATTATATTTTCAATGTTGGATTTATAATACACAAATAAAGAATAAAAAAGTTGGGAAACTTACCTGAAAGCCACCTTCATTGAGAGCTCTGGCTCCATATGCAATCCTTTTTCCACCTTCCAATGTTGGCTGAACGCTAGGATGGTGTTTCCACCTCTGGAACTCTCTAAATGGACTCAGGTATGGATTTTGATAGTCCAGACCAACCTTAAAATTTTTATAATTAAATTTGATATATTTATGCAATTAGACATTTTTATTTCAAATTATGTTAAGCTAAAATGTGAGTAATTTTTATCAGAAAACATGTACATTAAATTTCTTATACTCAAAGTACTTAAGAGAATTATATACTGTAACCTAAATTTAAATAAATAACTAAATAAAATGTTTGGAAAAGAAAGGGTAAACAAAGAATACCTTGTGTTTATAATCAGAAAAACTTTAAATATTTGGAACATATTAATATATCACTGTGCTCTATATATCAAAGTCCATATTAGAAAAATATTTGTAGGTAAGTGTCCCTCACATTGTGTTTCTATAAAAGAACTGTAATAATTATTCAGTTACCAATACCAACTCTACAAATACATAAGCTATATACAGTACTACTGAGGCAAAAATGAACAGGATGTAATCACACTTAGAAAAAAGAGGACAAGAAATATTAAAGGTTACATTTTAAAGGCATTACTGTAGTGCTGAAATTAATAACCAAGGCTTTTATGCTTTGAAAAGATTGTCACTAGAATAACTACAAAAAGATGGTGCTGCTGCAACTTGTCTGGATTTCAAAAAGCACTTAAGTTTAACAATGGTTCATATGCAGGTTTAATCATGACATTACACAATAAACTGCTACCAATTCCAAGGTGCAGAAATTCGCAATTTTTCTGTTCCTTGTGATGTTCAAGATGTAATTTACTAAAGGTAGAAGTGGCCAAAAAGGAGAAAATGCTCATGTTTTAAAAAAGTTTTAAGTTCAAACCCAGTGCTGACTAAATTTTCAGGGGCAGCATGTCATAATGGGCTTTGAGGTGTGTAACTGCCTCTATCATTTAATAGGCCTATTTGGGAAAGTAGTTTAACTTGTTTGGACTTCCCATCAGTAAAAAAGGCTATACCTACTTCAAAGGATTTATGAAACTTAAGAATTCTCAGTGAAATATCTAGCAGTGCCTGACACATAGTAGCTACTATTAGTAAAGCTATGTGTGTTAAGTAGACTAATGTCTCTAATAACCATAAGCACTTTACATGCTGATTACAATAGAACAGTGGTTCTCAACCTTCCTGATGCCGCGACCCTTTAATACAGTTCCTCATGTTGTGGTGACGCCCAATTTCATTGTTATAAATTGAACATAATTAAAGCATAGTGATTAATCACAAAAAACAATATGTAATTATATATGTGTTTTCCAATGGTCTTAGGCAACCCCTGTGAAAGGGTCGTTCGACCCTCAAAGGAATCGCAACCCACAGGTTGAGAACCGCTGCATTAGAACATAAGCTTTAAGTAAAGCATTTTACATTCTTCAGATTCAATACCCTTCTTTTATAACCTTGATGATCCAGTGACTAACAGAACTCTCCATAACGGGCATATAACTTACCACAAAACCAAGAGCCACCAGGGGTTCCCCTTCATTTAAATGATAGAGGAAAGAGCCTCCATAAGTGTGTCTGTCCAAGGGCCAGCCAACGGTGTGATCTACTCTCCCAGGTTTCCACTTCTTTTCATCAATAAGCCATAGCTTAAAAAAAAAAGTCCTAGAGTATTATTTAAATTTTTATGTCACTACAATGTATAAAACTTGCCAAGTTTGTCTTATTTATGAAAATTACAAGTAAAAACCTGTAACAAGAGAAACATAAAAAAAGTACTTCAAATGTCAAAGAAAATGATACCAAACTGCAGCATGATGAATCAGAGTAAAGAGAAAGGTCAGAAATGTTATGAACACTTTTAGACATTAAGATGTTCAAATCAATAAGACTTTCATATGATTCTAGGAAACACCCCAGAAGAGATGAGGGAAACTTCTGGGGTTTTTGTAATATTCTCTGTCTTAATCTGGGTGGTGATAATATGGGTGTGTTAACCTTATAAAAATTAACTGAACTGTACACCTAAGATCTGGTACTGTAGACTCTGTTACTCTTCAAAAAAGTATTTTACTCTTTCTTGCACAGCCCCCTCCTCAAATTAAGCAAATGATTCTCATCCTACTTTTAGAATGGTAAGTTTAAATTTTAAACAATTTCCATCTAAGATATTGTCTAAAAAGCAGGTAATATGTACAATCTACCAAAACAATTAAACCCTTATTCACAACATAATGAATCTAAACCTTTCTGAGCTTTACCCTAAAAATAAATTTAAACAAAAGGATATAATGAAACTTTTAGATTCTAACTAGAGGCCCGATGCATGAAATTCATGCAAGAGTAGGCCTTCTTTCCTCCGGCTGCTGACACCAGCTTCCCTCTGGCACCTGGGACCCAGGCTTCCCTCGCAGCCCAGGCTTCATCTGGAAGGACGTCCGGAAGAAAGTCTGGTCTCATTAGCATATTATGCTTTTATTATTATAGATACACTTAAAGTGAAAAAATAGTCTAGTGATTGGATAAATTGAGAAAATACACAACACTTAACCTAACTAAATTTTAGGTTTCATGTCAATATACCAGGACTGAATGTAAGTTTCATAAATGAAGTTATCTTCACATTACAGTTTTGAATGAAAAATTCTTGTAGGATGTAGTCATCCTAAAACTAGCATATGAATAGCAGGTCCAATACTATTATGGGTGATGGCATTACAATAGAAAAAAATCAACGTTACAAATATTTTCAAGTTCAAGACTTATTTCAGCAATATTTGATAAAACAATTACAACATATATATGCAATTTAGATGACAATGAATTTTGATTATAATATTTTCTAGCCCTTTGAAAAATATCCCAAATATTTTCAGTCATAACCTTTCAAGTCAATGAAAAATATAACTGTAAAATTAAATCAACATTATAATTACATTATAATACAATGAATTTAAAGTTCCATATTTCAACATAAAAAACTACAAAGACAAGCCAGGATACCTCCTTCAGTCCAATTCCATAGGTTTGGGGTTCACAATTGGCCCTCAAATCAAACTTCTTATACAGTTGTTTGGCTAGATGTCCATGGCAACCCTCTGCAAAAATTGTAACTTTGGCATGTAGTTCTAGTCCTCTCTCAAATGTTGTCTAAAAAATAAAAATGTTAAATTGCAACATTTGATAATTTTAAAAATATTCATATCCTGGTCAATTTTGAATTGAATTATGATTCAGGTATAGTAGAGACAATGCATATATGTTTGAAGTAAAATTTAGTACTGTTAGAAGTAGAATCTAATTTAAGTTTAATATTATATTTTGTGTCTTTGTGATACTTTTCTATTTTACTTCAAAAGTACTTGATTGAACAGTTAAGTTTGTAAGAATTAAGACAGCAAATAAAGCACTTTTGCCCCCCCCCCCCTCAAATTATCTAAAAATATAAAGCAAAAAGTGAAAGGCCATTTCCCCACTATTCCTGACTTCCCAATCCCATCATTTGAAGCAAAAAATAATAGTTTACTTGTGAAATTTTCATGGCAGAAAATTTCCATGAATAAAAAACAGAGCCTATTTATATCCTTCTAATAGAATCACACTAAATAGAGTCACACTAAATACACCCGTCAGCTAGTTGCCTTTTTCACTTTAATTTTACTTATTCTGTATTGCTGAATGTATATTGAAAACAAATGTGTTTTTTTCCAAAGGGGAAAAAGCAATGATTAAAATCTTACCTCTCTTGCTCTCTTATATTTTTTCTTTTTCTTTTTTATTAAATCTTTGTTCAGATTATTACAGTTGTTCCTCTTTTTTCCCCCTCATAGCTCCTCTCCACCCAGTTCTCACCCCACCCTCTGCCCTTACCCGCCCTCCCCACACTGTCCTCACCCATAGGTGTATGATTTTTGTCCAGTCTCTTCTCGCACCCTCCACACTCCCCTCCCCCCCCGAGAATTGTCAGTCCACTCCCTTTCTATGGCCCTGATTCTATTATAGTCACCAGTTTATTCTGTTCATCATATTTTTAAAATTAAATCTTTATTGTTCAGATTATTACAGTTGTTCCTCTTTTTTCCCCCATAGCTCCTCTCCACCTGGTTCCCACCCCACCCTGTGCCCTCACCCCACCCCCCGTCCTCATCCATAGGTGCACGATTTTTGTCCAGTCTCTTCCCGCATCCCCCACACCACTTTCCCCCCGCCCCAAGAATAGTCACTCCACTCCCTTTCTATTATAATAACCAGTTTATTCTGTTCATCAGATTATTTATTCACTTGATTTTTAGATTTGCTTGTTGATAGATGTGTATTTGTTGTTCATAATTTGTATCTTTACCTTTTTCTTCTTCTTCCTCTTCTTAAAGGATACCTTTCAGCATTTCATATAATACTGGTTTGGTGGTGATGAACTCCTTTAGCTTTTCCTTATCTGTGAAGCTCTTTATCTGACCTTCAATTCTGAATGATAGCTTTGCTGGATAAAGTAATCTTGGTTGTAGGTTCTTGAGATTCATCACTTTGAATATTGCTTGCCTCTCCCTTCTGGCCTGCAGAGTTTCTGTTGAGAAATCAGCTGA